>NC_052623.1:16128661-17328661 GCF_016161935.1 Mauremys reevesii | reverse complement strand
TTTAAAAGCTGTGGACGCAGGGTCCCATTGGCCGGCCTGCCTCTCCGCTCAGGCTCCTCTGCCCTGAGGCGCTGCTGAGGGACGGATGGGAGGGGGCGGCCATTACCTTGGTTATGGCTGGCCTGCTGCCCCAAGGCGCATTCTGTGGATGAAGTGGAAGTGCTGAGGGGAATTCCTGACTGCCCTGTGCCCCTTGCCTATCCCTGATTACTCTTGGCTGGGAACTGATGGCCCTGGGCAAATGCAAAGTGTTAGGTCAGAGCTGAGCTGCGCTGGCTGATAAGTAGCTGGTCCTGACTGCTGTGGTAAGAAAACAGGTTCCCCAAATCTGCCCTGCTGGTGGAGATGGTTTCGTGGCTCCTGTGGCTTGCTGCTCTGTGTCCTCCGGTGCTGGGAAGTGTGGCAGACAGCAGAGCCCAGGGTGCTCCACTTGAAAACAGATACAGTTCCCCGTCTCACTGCTGCAATGTGCTATTCCCATCCTCAGTAATGCTGCGGGAGGAGGCAGTGTCTGGAGTTAAAACAGGGATCAGGGCTGGGGTTTTGGTGTTAGCGGTGTGATTTACTCAGCCCAGATAGTAGCCATTCTATAAAATCAGCTGACCTCTGCTCAGACCAGGCCGGTAGGGCCCATCCAGCTTTGGAACCGACCCAAGAACAGGGGTTCAGATGAGAGGATCTGGGCTTGCCCCATTCTTGCCTCCCTTTGTTATACTAACCTGGCTCTGTGCATGCCTTCCCGGTGAGAATCTCAAAGCACTTTGCAAATCAGGGCCGCCCAGAGGATTCAGGGGGCCTGGGGCAAAACAATTTTGGGGGCCCCTTCCATAAGGAAAAAGTTGCAATTCTATACTAGAGAATACTATATTCTCGTGGGGGGGGCCCTGCAGGGCCAGGAGCCTGGGGCAAATTGTCCCACTTGTCTCCCCCCTCTGGGCAGCCCTGTTGCAAATTGACAAAATTAGTTAATAACCAATGACTCCCTGGCAAGCTGCTGGGTGGAGACAGAGGCTGTGGTTTTTGACCTTTTATAGCTTAGTACCCAAGATGCAAGAGAGACCATTTCTCTTCCCCGTGCAGCTGTGATCAATATGGTATGCTCAAGTTGGAGCACCTATATAAGGGAGTTGCTGGCAGGGCATGCTCCTTGCAGCCTTCTTAGTTCTGAAATTCACTCCTTATCTTTGGTGTTCCACAGCTCATATTTAAAGGGGCACTAAAATATATTTTTAATTGGCTTTACAACCTTTTTGGCTTCTTTGTTAGGGCTTTTTTATCCCTCATAATCTGTTTAGTTTTCTTAATTTTTCCCCTTACCTGTTTTAATACATTTTTAACCAAAAACACCTTATCTAGTTTGGCTGGAGGATCTTTTGGAGGTTTTTGGAATGTCCGAGCACTTAGAACACCCTCCTTTTAATTAAGGTGCATTTTTAACAAAGACTTCTTTTCTCCAGAGATTCCACTAGTCATTTGGAATTAGATAGGTGTAACCACCAGCACATTTACTGTCATCACGACTAAAACTTCCTTCGCTTTCAGTCTCGTGAGATGTTAAAACTTCATTAATTTTTTTCACTTGCCATAGTTTTCTAGGGTAGAGAAGACCTGAATTTCCTGTTTCTGCTTTTTGATTTAAGCAAAGAAACACAGGCAAAGAAACAGCCTGAAAGGATTTTCATTCAATCTTCAAAGGTTGTAAAGAAGCCAAAAAAGGGCTCCAAGGCCAATTTTGTTCTGTTTTGCGTTACCTTTAACTCTCCAGAGAGCCTTTTCAGAGGTGTTTGGGTACGAGCAAAGTTTAGGTGCAGGGACATTTGAATGACACTGTTGAAAGGCTTAATAGATAATTTTACAGGCAGGTAGGACAGTACCTTGTGAATGGTCAATTATGTATTTTGCAGTAATTTATTTAATAAATTTCTGATGTAAAGTACCCATCATAGCTTCTGGACACTGAAGTAATACTGTATAAACTGAAATAATTATATAAAACACTTTATTAATAAATACCTAGCTCATATGTAATGCTTTCCTTCAGCAGATCTCAAAACACTTTACAGAGGACATCAGTATCATTATCACCCATTTTACAGATGGGAAAACTGAGGCACAAAGCAGCAAAGTGACTTGCCCAAGGTCATCCAGCCAAGAATAAAATCCAGATCCCCTGAGCCCCAGACCTGTGCTGTATCCACTGGACCACACTGCCTCTCTGTAAAAGCCAAGCCATGCCACTTCTTTAATTCATGAACTACCAATCTGCCAATTAGCCTGTGTATGACGCAACATGTGCATTCCTCAGTCTTTTTTTACTGTAAAGTCTTATGACATTTTATTTATACATTCCCAGTTGCTATTTTCAACTCTTCTTCATGGGACTGGACTCGTTTTGTATTACACCCATAACTCAATTTTGTTTAGCCTCTCCCAGTTCATACAGGCTTTGTCATTTCAGTTCTGCTGTGCGCTGAGGCCCCACTTTGAGATCAGAGTTAGAACCTCGTTCCTAGCTTGTTAGTGTGGATAGATCACAGGAGAAACATTCAGCCTTCAAAGAGAGCAGAGCTTGCCAAAATGTTTTCATCCATTCCCCCACCCCCCAATGAAAAATGACTTTTGGAAGAAAATCAAAACTTCTGAGAGATTTTCATTGTTTTCCTCAAACACTTTCATGCGATCCTTTGACACCTCCTCTGTCTCCCACTTCCTCCCCCCCTTCCCGAAACAGAAGTTTCCCTTTTACTTCAGTTTGGGGGATTTCCTCCCTTTTCTTCCCTCCCTCCCTTTTTTCAGTGGAAGAAAGAGGGCGTGGAACAGGAGTGAGGGACGGAAGAAAGGGGTGAAGGAAAGCCAAAGAAATGAACTGAAACAAATCTGTGAATCAATTTTTGTGTGGTCAAAGAACTCCCGGGGGGGGCGGAATCCATTTTGTTCTACATCTTTCCTGGGAAATGGTCACCACTTGAGTGTTTGCCCTCACTCCACATCGCAATCTGGGAGGGCTGCAGTTTGCTGTCCCTTGTAGCTGTCCCCATCAAGCCAGCTCGCAGTGAGTGAGTGACGTGCTAATGAACGGTGCCTGTCTTGGTGCCCTGTGCTCCTGCTGAAGGTGCTGCTGTCCAAAGAAGGCAGCGTTGCCAACTTGTGAGCTGTTTGCCCAGGGACAACGCGCTCTGCTTACGCCAGTGGGCTCTGGACTCCACTGGGACCCAACCTGTGCGTCCTCATGAATCTCTTAGGCCCTCTTCAATAGGGGAATGAAACAACTGAAAATGCATGTGACCCACCAGGGGCTCCCCACCCTCCATTGATGGGCAGGGGGGCGCTGAATAGCTGGGAGGAGAACAGCTGTGACCGAGTCCAGCCGCGCTACTTCTGCCAACAGTCCCGGGAGAGGCAAAACCTGGGACTGCTACTAATTCTCCTTCTGGCCCAGCACTGGGCAAGCCGCTGGAATTCTCTGGGGCAGATTCTCAGCTGACATAAATTGCCTAAGCTCTGAGAATTGATAGGAGCTGAGAATCTGGTGCTCTGAGCCTCGACTTACCCATCTGTCAGCGAGCTATTTACCTACCGGACAGGAGTTCGCTGCGGAAGCACATAGCCATGATCAGAACTGCAAGGACCTCTTCAGGCTGGCCACTGATGCTGCATGTAACTGTTCTGTGTTTCTCTGAGCTTGGCGTGTGACACTAGCCCGTCCAGTTTCACTTCCTGGTTCTCCTGCACTAGAAAGTGTTGCACGCCCCTTACTGGGGATTCCCGAAACTTACCAGCCTGCATTGTGCCTCTCCATTTAGTGACATGGGGAGATCTCTAACCTAAATTGGGGACCAACGCTTGTGGATGATGTCTCCTTTCCATGGGCTATGCCATCTGGATCAGGCCACTGGGTCATCCAGCCTCATGTTTCCTGCTCCTAAGAGGAAGGGCTATCGTAACGCTCCTAGCTGCAGTGCTGCGGCTGGGCGTAGCAATACTGGCATTCAGGGGGCTGGATCTGCGGTAGTGGGGGAGAACGTGAAAGGAGCAGGTGACTAGTGCTGCCTCTTGGAGAAACACAGGGCCAAGCAACGCCCGCTAGAACAGGCTAGGTGAGTGCTGTGTCACAAGGCTCCCACCTTCCGATCTATTTCTGTCCAGGGCTGAGTGCTGGTTTCCGAAGTAACCAGCACCGCCCTCGGTCTCGGCAAGAGCCGCTGCCCCCCGCTTTTGTGCTGATAAGTAGCCTAAAGCTCTCCTGGTGCTTTGTTTGCTTGTTCAGACGGTGTGCAGGGGTTGCCTGGCAGCGCTTTTATCTGGTAGGGTGGCTGGGGGTGGAGCTGGCAGGTGGAGGGATTGTTCCTGTCTCGCCCCAGGGCTGTCGGGGATGCCAACTGTCTGCAGTTCTTCTCTCTGTTTCCCCAGAGGCGGCTGTAGCTACCACATCCCACCTGCGGGGAGCAGGACAGGAGCCTGCCTAGGAATTAGCCTGTGGGAGGCACGTAACCCTCACCCTGACTTGATTGGCTCCTTACTCAGAGGGTGACACAGGCTGCTCGTACCCTACCTAAACCAACACGCTTGGGTCTAATGAGCATCTTGCTTTGGCCCTTGGGCTCGGATTCAAGTCAGAATCGGAGCTATCAGTGCAGCTGGGCCCTCCCTGTTCAGCTCCAGGGGCTGGTGGTGGGTGGCTGCCAGGGTTAGTAAGTTCCTCCTGGAACCTTATGACCCCAGCCGCTCTCCAGCTGAGTCAAGCCCAGCTCTGGGGGCAGAGGGCAGCGGAGAGCCAATCCCAGCGCTGTGTCACGGAGGCGGCGTGCAGTGAAGTTGAAGCTGTGCCATTCCCAGGATGTTCTGCTCCTGAGGGAATTCGGCGCCTAAAAATGATGCGCACGATATCTTAAAATTCTGCAAAACTTTATTTGTCAATAAATGTGGCTCCAGCATGGCAGTGGGGAGCACAGGCCAGGGGCTGCATTGAGGTGGGAGATCACCCTGAAGCCCCCACCACCCCCAGTACAGGGACTCGGCTGTGAGGCCGCACCTGACCCTGACACAGTGCGAGGGCCGGGCCTGCCCCAGGAACACTCTGGGGTCCTGCCCCTCGGTGCCACGCGCACCAGGTGTGGCTGGGCAGGCTCAGCCCAGCAGGGTCCAAGTGTGGAGGGGCTTAGTGAGGTGTGGGGGGTGAGGTTTCTGTGTGGGGCCATCTGGGTGCAGGCGGCTCAGTGGGAGATCTGGATGTGCAGGGGCAATGGGGCTCAGTGGGGGGGTGTCTGGGTATGAGGGGCTCCTCGGTGGGGTCCAGGTGTTGGGGGCTTGTCAAAGTGAGGTTTCGATGGGCTTACTTAACAGGGGAGCCTTAGCTGCTGCCGAGGGGACGCTGCATGCCAGGCTCCTGCTCCCCCCCACCCCCGATTCCCCGATCCCCCTTTTTTCTCCTCCCCCTCCCCTCCCACATCCCCCACCCCCAACCACAGGCACTCTCTGTTGCACAGAATACAGGAAGGCTCCCAGCCCACAGAAGGGGAACACGACTGCCCCTAGGACCCAGGAGGCAGTGTCCAGCTGCAGAGGCAGCAGAGGGAGACGCAGCCTCCTTCAGCTGGGCAGCTCTGCGCTTGCAGAAATGAGGCAGGGGGGGTCAGCGGCATGTAACCCTGTGTGCCCCCCATGCCTCACCTCTGGGGGAGACAGTGGCTCCCCAAAAACTTCACCCATGGTCATCTTCTCCCCACCCCTTGTGCGGCTTCCCTGCCGTTTTCCGCAGGCAGCACAAGAATTCTGCGGGGGGGTCACACAGAATCCCCCCAGGAGTAATGTTAGAGAGACACGGTGGGCGAGGTTATATCTTTTATTGGACCAGCTCCTGTTGTACAGCCTGGGGATCTGCTCTGTGTGGCTCGCAAGCTCGTCTCTCTCACCAGCAGAAGTTGGTCCAGTAAAAGATGCCACCTCTCCTGCCGTGTCTCTCTGGGTGTTACGTGGTCCTATCGCTGCATCCTGCCCGAGCACCCCTGGGCAGGCAGCGTGGCGGTGGTTAAGTGTCAGGGGGCTGTTGGGGTTTTCGGCTGACCCTTTCCCAATACAAAAAGCAAGGGGAAGGGATGAAGGAAAATCGGGATCCTGAGACCAGTCCCCAGGGCCAATGGGGAGAGGCCAACACTCCAGGTCAGCCCATCCTCTGGGTGAGCTGGAGCTTCCGGAGGCAGAGCAGGGTAGGGCAGAGTTAAGTCACTAAGTCTGGTATTTTTGTCAAGTGTCGGTTACGCAGCATGGTGGTGCTGGCCCCTGCCTGGGACGTGTGAGGAGCAGGCTGTGAACTTCCCGTACGTCCCGGAGACAGCTGGTTGTGGTGCTCCCTGTGCCCACAGGACAGGGCCCCTGTTCCTTTGACCTTTTCCCCGATCTTGCTTATAGTTGCTGTTTCATAAATTGTAATTGGTTTGAACTTAACGTAGTGATCAGGGGGTCAGGGGAGTGGCTGGTGTGGAGAGTGCGGCCTGGAGTGGGGACACCCAAGCCCCTGCCCTAGACTGGGGGTCGAGCCCCCAGGAATCGTGGGCCCAGCCTTGTCAGGGTCACGCGGACTCTGACGC
Organism: Mauremys reevesii; assembly: GCF_016161935.1. Taxonomy (NCBI): domain Eukaryota; kingdom Metazoa; phylum Chordata; order Testudines; family Geoemydidae; genus Mauremys; species Mauremys reevesii. The sequence continues at coordinate 17,322,074 of NC_052623.1, read as the reverse complement.
ACGGGAGCGAGGGAGGAAGAGGAGCCCTGGAGCTCAGGGAGGCCTCTGGGTAAAGGGAGTGGGAGCGAGGACTTGGATCCTTTCACTGGCCAATTCCACCGGGGTAGTGCAGAAGCCGGGAAAGTGCCACACCGTAGCGGGACCATTTCCCCACTTAGCTAAGGAAGCAGGCGGTGCCGGGCTGGCTCGTGTGTCTCCGTTGTGCTTACGGGAAGGGGTTGCTGGCTGTGTATCTGGGGCACTGCTTGCGTTGCTGCTGCAGGACAAAGTGCCATTGACACTCCTCCCCCCCACCCCCTTCCTGGGGGGTCGTTGTTTTTTTTAAGGGAGAGACGGGAGGCTGAGGGCTGAGCTGGCAGGCTGGAGGTGCTCGGATACCAGGGTGATGGGCCTGGGCAAGCCAGCTTTTCTGCAGCGTGGGGGCAGGTCCATCAGCCCCTCCCAATGTGCTGTGCTCACCTGCCTGCCCTGAAGGCAAAGCTACTCGTGTGCTCTGTGGAGATCACAGGCTGAGGGGGACCGGTCCTGCCTGGGTCCGTGTCCAGCTAACTGTCCTCCCCCTCCAGAAATTATTTGCGGAGAGCGGTTCCGAGGACTCTGGATGACTCTTAATGCTCTTGGAGACTCTCTGGATGAGGGTTTTGGGGCCATCCAGCAGCAGCAGAGGACCAGTGGGAGGCTGGTTCCCACGGACCGGGAGCCCAGGGAGAAGGGGCGGGAGCGTTGGGAAGCAGCAGCGCTCCCGGATTCCCATCACTGCCTTGTCTCTTTTCAGCTGTTGAGCCGGCACCGGGCATGGGCGCTGGCGTGCGGGGAGCAGGAATACTGGACCGTGGAGGGGAACTGTGCCCCCTGTGCGAAGTGTCCCCCTGGAGAGGAGCCCGATAGGGTAAGCCATTCTACCCACTACTTAGCAAGGGGCTGCCTGGCAGCAGCTTGAGCAGAAATATTGCCCGGGGATGGGCTGGGGGTGGCTGTCCTCCCCAGCCCTTGATGCAGTCAGGAAGCGCATGGCTCCGCAGATCCCTCTGTGAGGGTGGGGTGGAGATTAAAGCCCTTTCACGGATTCAGACCCAGCCCAGTACAAACCAGGGGTTGGCGATGGGTGGCCTCTGTGCGGGGCTGCTGGAGCACCTCAGTCCCAGCTAGTGCTGGTTGGCAGCCTGAGCAGAGAGGCTGTGGGTGGAACGGGCCATGGGGACTAATCTCTCCCTGCAGCTCAGAGGAGGCCTGTTGGCACAGAGAGGGACTTGGCGCGCCATAGGGGCGGCCGACGGTGCCAGCTCCTCTCCTGACTCTGACTCCTCCGTTTGCTCTCCTGTAGAAGTGCGGCTCTGGGCAAGGCCTAGGCGTGACCTGTCGAGCCTGCTCCCCGGGCACCTTCTCGGCCAGCCATGGCACGGCGCCCTGCTTGCCTCAGACCACCTGTGAGGCCAGGAAGAGGGTCCACGCCAGCCCTGGGACAGCTGCAGCCGACAGCCGGTGTGGAGGCTGCATGCCAGGGTAACTTTGCTTTGTGGCTTGTCCTCATGTGGGCAGTGCAGTGGCCGCTGGGGCTCTCCTGGGGATGGGAGTCGGGCCCGTGCACAGAGCTGGGTGGCATCTGCAAATTGAGGGGGCCGATTCTTGCCGGCCTCCCAGGGGGTGACCATGTGTGTAAGGACTTCAGAACGCTACATTGGACCAAGGCCCAAATCCCACAGCTCTTGTGGATCTGGCTCTGAGCCGTTGGGCATAAGGGGTGGCTAGCGAGGGCCCGTCTGCAGGGTGTTACTAGATCGAAGACAGGCTAGCAGGGCTGGCGCAGCCCTGTCGAGTGGGAACGCTTCTGGCTGCCCGGCAACCTCGGTGCACCATGGAGAGCAAAGAGCCAAGCTGCTGAGCAGGAAGGCGGTTGCCGGTGAGTGTTCGCGTGAGTCACTAGAAGGCACTTGGCTCAACTCCTCCAAGCCGGTATCCTTCAGGCAAGAGGGAGGAGAGAAACTCACTAGTTTAGTCACCTCTCTTGCTCTGGGCTACTGACTAGCTCCAGAGCGGGTGAGTCTGGCCAATGCAAATCCAGTGAGTCAAAGAGATTTGGAGAAGGGGTGATGAGCATACACCTTCCTTTCCCTGTTGCGGGGGGAGGAAACTGTCTTGCACTTTGCTCTGAAAATGGTCTCCAAGCACTGTATAAACTAGCTAGAGATGGCTTTGCCCCACCACTAAATGCAGCCACTTCTGGGGTGGAACGTGGCAGATCCTTAGCAGTGCAGAGTAGGAAAGAAAGCGAATAGCTTATGGCATGCAGGGAATGTAACCTGCTTCCACCATAGTCAGGCTTTGTCTGAGCTGGAATTTGTAGCAGCTGCCCCTGCCCCCAGAGAACGCCTGGGTGCTGTTTAACTGCCAGCCGTGGCCTCAATCTGTGTTCGGTCCTTTGCTAACCTCGCTTTGCTCTTGGCAGGTTTTACAGCCCTGAAGGAGAGACGGACCCAACAGCCGAATGCCTGCCATGCTCCTCTGCTCCCAAAGGCATGCTGGGCTGCCCAGGTTAGTGCAAACAGTGAGAGGGCAACGGACACCACAGCCGTCATGCTCGGTGTTACCATGGGCCAAAAGGGAGGACGGTCTCCTTTTGGGAGCCTCTGCTGCCCATTGAGACTGTCTCGGTGCAGTTCAGGGAGACAGAATTCGAATCACGACATGCATAGCCAATCTTCTGCCCTGACCCAATCCCAGACCCAGCAGCTCCAGTTCCCTCTAAGCTGCGTGGCCATCAAGGGGCCTGGAGAGGAGAGAGGTAGAGGGTGGGCGGGGAGCAAGTTGGGCCGTGCCAGGCTGCAGTGGGGAGAGGCACTGCAGCCCCGGCCTCACCCTAGCACCCCAAACCCCTCACCCCAGAGCCTGCAGCCCCAGCTGGAGCCCTCACCCCCTGCACCCCAACCCTCTGCCCCAGCTCTGAGCCCCCTCCCACACTCCAAACCCCTCGGCCCCACCCCCACCGCACATCACCTCCATATTGGTGCACATAACAAAATTCATTCCGCAAATGGATGTAAAAAATTAGAGGGAACGTTGGCCAGCAGGTGCAGCTGGAGATGGTAGGAGTCAGAGAAGGAGGCACCCATCCAAACGGGACCAGTACTATTTGGACTGTAATACCTTTCTCTGCCTGTCTAGCAGAGACCGGGTGTGCTGCCAGGAAAGGAGAATGCCCATGATCTCCCAGAGAAGGGGGGGAGCCTCCTTTAGGGGCAGATAACCACGTGCCTGGGTCTCGCAGGCAGAAGGGACAGTTCTTGGGTGGGGAGAAGGGCCACACAGATAGACTAAGGAGCTATTTCACCCACCCCTGCTCTGGAAAACAAGGAAAGTGACCCCACATGATCAGTGAAAAGGGAGGCGCTGAGGAGTTTTAAAGAGCATATGAAACCTAAACCACCACTGAGGTGGGATCATTGAATACTAGGGTTGGGAGGGACCTCAGGAGGTCATCTAGTCCCACCCCCTGCAGGACCAATCCCCAGACAGCTTTTTACCCCAGTTCCCTAAGTGGCCCCCTCAAGGATTGAGCTCACAACCCCGGGTTTAGCAGGCCAATGCTCAAACCACTGAGCGATCCCTCCCCCATAAGAGCCAGAGCAGGGCAAGTGCAGAGCCCCACCGATCCTGGATATGGTCTGCTGGCCCTGGCCAGCAGCTTGTCTCTTGGCAACTCGGGTAGAAAAAGCCCAACCCCTTGGCTCTGAGAAATGCCTGGCAGCTGGGGATGGCAGGGGCTCCAGCGTGCTCTCGGTCGCTCAGTTTGACTTGCACATTCTTCGAGCTATTTCAGTCCCACGGCGATTTATGCCTCCCCAGTAATGTATTTATAAAGCACTCTTTGTGCCAACGCTTCATTAAAGCACTTTGGCGGGTGCAATGCAGAATTCGCTAAAGGAGAAACGGCCTCAAATCCAATTGTTCTTCTGCAGAGCTCTTGTGCCAGGTTGTCCTGATTGACGCGTGAAGGGGCGGGATTGGAGTCCCGCTTTAAGTGCAGATCTCCACCTGCAGAGTTGCTGCCAACGCCTCTGGAGTTAGAGAAAGCTCTCCATGTGAGCTCCTTAGGCTAGGCATTGTCTTGTGTTCGGCGTTTGCACAGGGCCTAGGCCAGCGAAGCCCTAGCCTCTGGGCGCTGTTGTAATACAAACAACGTGTTAAAGCAGGAGATCCCTGCACTGCAGCCACTTCTAGGGTGCAGCGCCTCAGCTATTGTCACGGTGCACAGCAACGCCGCTGCTGGGGACAGGAAAGGGGAGAACACCATGCCTGACAGAACCTGCACGGGGAATTTATGTAGACGGGGATTTAGTTAGTGGAGCTGGTAACTATAATGGTAAAAACTCATAACTGCAGCCACCACATGTGCCTGGTCACATAGATTGCCTGTCTGTACCACCCAAGCTCGCGCTGTGTGCACAGTCAGAGCCAGGTGTGCATGCACCACATATCTGCCCAGTTGCATCCCAGGCATGTGAGTGCCACCCATGTACACCAGGGCCACACACCAGGTGCTCGGTGGTGAGCTAACTAGCTAGGTGTGGGGATATCGCTGCAGTGCAAGCTCCTCTCTTGGGGGCAGCCCCCCCCCACCCGCGATGAGCCTGCTGAGTTCAGGTCTGGGGGTGTGCGGGTTTCATTGCAGGGGGTCACGTGGGGCTGGCTGGAAGGAAGTGAACCCTGTCTGTAAAGTGTGATTCCCGTGCGGACTCACCTGGGGCCAGCCTAGCCTGAAACTCCTGGAGGCACCCGTTTGCATCCCAGCAGGAGCCCTGCAGTGGGTTAGGCCTGTAACAACCTAGATCCTGAATGGCCGCAGAAGCTCCCAGGGCACACGAATAGGGTGCTAGGCCCCTTGTCCTTGCCCACAATGTCTAGAACCTAGTTGAAAGTGGCTCATCCCTACGGGGTATCCACCCACCCGCGCGTGGAGGGTGGTGAAGCCGGGGCGCTGCTGCTGTATGCGTAGGAGGGCTGGGGGTGCGAGCCTGTAGCCAAGTGTGTGCTTTGGAGAGGTCCTGGCTAAGGGAACTGGATGGCAAGAGTCGGGGGATGGCCTGGTGGGGATTCCTCGTCCTACCTGCCAGAGCCCAGCCGGTTCAGCTGTGCGTTCTGCTCCTGGTGTCCCTCTGGAACAGACCCACCAAGGACGGGAGTGGAGGTGTCTCTGAATAGCTCCCCAGCCATGAACGGATCCCCCTTCTGCTCACTCCAAGTGGGAGGCAGGAGGGAGGATGTGCATTTCGGAGGAGAACCGGCCCACGTCTTCCTGTGGTTTGGGATCTCTTCTCCTCTGTCCAGCTGTTACAGAGCTAACAGGAGCTGCTTTCCCATCCCTCCACTAGTGACCCCACCAGCTCGCTCCAGCTGTGGGCGTATCAGAAATCGAATCCCTGGCTGAGGATCAGTATCGCCCAGGGGCTGAGTGAGGCTATGACTACACTAGCCCTTTGTGTAAAATACACACCCTGTGTCTGCGGGAGAGCTCTTACCACGACCCGGCTGCGGCTCTTCAGCCCCTGCGGCACTGCCTGCAGGCCAGGCTGGAAGCTGGAGCCAGAGCTAGGGTAAGAGCCGCGCAGGCAGCTGTGGGGAGCTGCGGACCCTCCACGTGCCCAGGGTGGGGACATGGGCTGGGGGCTGCTCTCAGGACCCTCCATCTCTGCGGCTGAGGGTGGCGGGAGCTGAAAGCCGGAGCGACTTCCTGCTGCCGACCAGCATTTTAGCTTGAACTGCGCGGGCCTGGCTCCCCAAATCCCACCACTTCAGCACCCTGCTGCAGGGTGACAGCTCTCCAGCGCCAGGGGGCTGGGCACAGACTGCCAACTGCGTCACAGGTCCCTCACAGAACGGCCCCTCAGTTACCCCTGATTGGGTGGTTGTTTTTTTTTCCAGTTTTCAAGAAAAAACTGAAACCAACTCCCCAAATACCTGACAATGTTGCCAGAAATCTCAACTGAAATCCAGGAAATGTGAACCAAAAAATGAACATTTTATTGACAATCAGGCAGTGGGGTCTACAATAACCACGTGGCAAAAGAGTGTTCCTCCCTCCCAATAAACATACCTAGCTCTGGGCAAAGGAGGCAAGTAGCATTATCCCTATTTTACAGATGGAGACACTGAGGCACAAGGTCACCCAGCAGAGCCAGGACTAGAACCCAGATCTCATGGTGCCCAGTCTAGTGTGCAAGCCACTAGGCCACCTTCAGTACAAGCCTTTTAACCCTCTTCCCTCCAGGTGCGAAGCCGTGGCTGACCCGGCTGGCGAGGAACGTCGAGGCCCTGCACAGACGGGACGAGAGGGCAGCGTCCAATGGCACGCGGGATGGGAAGCGGGAGGAACACGCCACGCAGTACGCCGTGCTGGCCATCGTGCCGGTCTTCTGCGTCATGGGGCTGCTGGGCATCCTCTTCTGCAACCTCCTGAAGAAGAAGGGCTACCACTGCACGGCCCACAAGGAGAGCGACGAGGAGGTGGCGAAGGCGGAGAGAGGCGGTAAGGGCCGCGGGTGGGCTTTGCACACTCTCCCCACATCCCTGTCTGAGCACTCGTGCCTAGCACTGACTAGGGGCAGCAGGGGGCGCCCCAGCAGTAGGAGGGCGTTGTGGTGCCTTGCTGCACTGCAGCTCCAGATGCCAGACCTCCACTGTCTCTCTAGCGCCTCGCCCTGGCTGATCTGAGTGTGGCATCCATCTCGGTGCCCGCCCTTTGGGTGGCACGATAGGCACACTGGAAATACCTGAGATGATGATGGTGATGTGGAAGAACTAGACCACGCCGCAGCCTGGCAGAGGGGAGAGATTGGCCTCCGAGTCCCCCAGCCCACGGGCAGAGTCGGGGCAGAGTGGGCACTGTGGATGTGTGCGGGGAAGTCTGGCAGCCCAGGTGCATTGACTGCACCAGTGCATTTGCTCTAGTCCCAGGAGTAGGCAACCTATGGCCCGTGCACCAAAGGCAGCACGCGAGCTGGTTTTCAGTGGTGCACTCACTGCCCGGGTCCCGGCCACCGGTCCAGGGGGCTCTGCATTTTAATTTAATTTTAAATGAAACTTCTTCAACATTTTAAAAGCCTTATTTACTTTACTTACAACAATAGTTTAATTATATGTTGTAGACTTATAGAAAGAGACCTTCTTAAAATGTTAAAATGTATTACCGGCAGGCGAAACCTTAAATCAGAGTGAATAAATGAAGCCTTGGCACACCACTTCTGAAAGGCTGCCGACCCCTGATCTAGTCTCTAGGCAGGCTGCAAGCAGCTAAGACACTCGGACCCAGGAGCTCCTGCCCACCCGGGTGCAAGGGGGGGGAGGGGGAAGTGAGTTGTCGAATTTCTTTTAAAGATTTTGTGTGATGCACATCTTGGTCACCAGCTCCTTCCTCTTTGTCTGCTTTTGGCTCTTCGCTCTCCAAACAAACTCCCTCTCCTGTAGCTAGAGGGGAAGGGAGCTCACCCTGCCCATAGTAGGACTGATCAGTTCGCCCCTCCTGTAGAGACATCTAACTGCCCTGTCTCCGTGCGCTCTTCCTTGCCACGGAGCCCAGACGGTGCACGGGAGGGAGGGGGATTGGCCGTGTTGCACCAACCGAGCTCTCTCAAGCTGGGGCAGTGGTGAGCGCTGTGGCCGCAGGCTAGCGAGGGTTCCCAAAGAGAGCCTGGAAAGCCAACTTCTCTCTGGCAGAGCACAGAGTCCTGGCAGCGGCCGAGTGGCTGTATCGCCTCGTGTCTAGCAGCTAACGCTCTGCCCTTTATGGGCCAGAGCCCCAGCAGGTGTGAATCAGGAGAGCACCAATCCAGTCAATGAGCCAAGCCCTGTTTACCCCAGCGAGGGTCTGGCCCGTAGTGTCTCTCGCCGAAGGATCTCCAAGCGTTGTACAGCTGTGAATTCTCACATCTCCCAGGCAGCTGGTATTATCCCCCGACTTACAGCCGAGGCGCGGTGAAGTATGAGTGGTGGCAGCGGTGGGCTTGCCTGACCCGCTGCCCCCTGCTCTGACCACTAGTCCGTGCTCCCTCCCTGGTGGAACGTCTTCTGGGTGGTCTAGCAGGATCTACTCTCTAGCAATTCAGTACCTCTGGAGTAGGCCTTGCCCTGGCTATACCACCCCTCAGCCCTGTCAGTCCTTCTCAACTAACCCCTTCCATGCCCCACGTGCCTGGAGTGTGGGGTTCCCCCCAAGGGTGCCTCATTCCCAGCACTGACGGCAGATCCCCTCCCTCTGGCGCGGTACTGAGAAGAGCCCCTGACTGCAGCAGGGGAGGGGTGGGCTGATGTGGAGGAGCCAGGGGAGGGGTCCCCCCCAGCCTGTGAGTTCCTGACCTCCCGCGTCGGTGCCTGCGAGCTGGCAGCTGCCGCAGGGAACAAAGCCGTGCTCAGCAGGTTACTTCAAGGGCAGGAGCTGCTGCAGGAGAGGCCGCCAGACGCCTCTGCAGTTACATGGGCGAGGACTGAACAGCGCTGCCCAAGGGCTCGCCATCCTTGGGAGAGGGATGGGCCATGATGGTCAGCGTGAGATTGACTCACGAGCGTCTGTCCCCTCCAGAAATGGGAGGTTGGCTTAAACGCCAGGAGATTTAAACTAAATCCTTAAGTTTGATGGGGGGAGGGGTTGTCTGTCGTTTGAACTCTCCCTGCTCTCCCCCTCCGTGTGCACGTGGGGTGGGATGATTTACAGGTTGCAAATGCAGCCTCCAGCGCATGCCAATGCGGGCCCGGGGTCCCTGGACAGTGCCCCAGCTCCATCCCGCTGCCCTGTGCAGGCTCCAGCAGCTGCCCCTGCCACAACCAGGGAGGGGCTGCCTTGAGCTGCCTCCTCCATTAACTTCCTGCACCAGGGTGGAGGCCCCTGCTGCTCAGCTCAGGGTGGGCTGGGTGTGGGGCGGCTCAGGGCACCCAGTGTCGCTGGCAGCTGCTGCCTGCAGTGAGTAGCGCAGCAGCCTCTAGTGGCCCAAAGGGGGAAGGGCAGGCAGGCAAAATTGTCATTGTTCATGAGATCCTGCAGGCTTGGGGCATGTGGCTGCTTCTCCCGTGTCTAGACCGCTGCCTCCCTACAGCTGGCAGCATTAACTCCTCCCAGAGGTGACACCAGGAGAGAGGGGCCTCTGTCCCGCTGCCTGGATCATCCTGCCCTGGGGGACCTGCAGTCAGACTTGGCATGGAAGTCACAGCAATGAGGCAGCTTCCTGCTGACTGTCAGATTTTGGCTAGCGGGAAGGGAAATGAGTGAGAGGATCTGAGTGGGGAAGGCATTGGCCAGGACCCTGCTAGCAGTGCGGTTTGCCCAGGAAGCCATGCAGGCTGGTGTCTAGTTCCTCCACTCCATCCTGGGCCCGTCCTCTAGTGTTCCAGCAGCTCTCGCTGTATCCTTTTGGCATGTGACTCGACCCTAGTGCGGTGCTGGATCCCGGAGAGGAATCTGCTAACTCCCTTCCTGTGCCTTCCTTCCAGACCCTTTGCCTCGCTGGCCGGAGGCTAGAGGTGGATGGAATTCAGTTTCTCTTCTCTACTCGCTCTTCTTTTTTTCCCTCTTTGATTTCAGTGCCGGTAGCCAATTCATTTCCTCTGAAGTCAGTCCAGTTCCTTCCCTGCTGGCTGCAGCTGTGCAGTCTCCCCTCCAGCAGGGAGATAACCTGTAGCTGGGTTTACACTAGCGAGATAGACACATCTCCTCACTATATGTTCCATTCTGTTTATCTGATGAAGTGGGCTGTAGCCTACGAAAGCTTATGCTCAAATTTGTTAGTCTCTAAGGTGCCACAAGTACTCCTGTTCTTTTTTGCAGATACAAACTAACATGGCTGCTACTCTGAAACCTGTCACTAGAGAGATGTTATTTATCCAGGTGACACAGTAATAAAACCTCCTGCTCCCCGAATGCACAAGGCTTTTCACCAGTGCTAGATCAATGGTAGGAGGCACTTCTGGAATTTCTCAGTGAGGACAGGGCTAGGGTTAGTTAAGGGGTGTGTGTGTGTGTGATGTTGCCCGGAGAGGGGATCTGTTGGTAGCTTAGGGAGCTCTTGGATCAAGCGGTAGAAGTCTGAGTGTTTGGAGCTACGGAGCCAGGCTCTAGTCTGGTTCCCCTCTGGGTGCATATGAGAACGAGTGTGTTTGCAGCATGTGGGCTGGTTACAGGAATGGGCCTGAGCTCTACCTCTCTGGAGTGAGCTTGCTCTGCTCTGCGATGATCGGATCTGGCCACCTCTCAGCTAGAGATTCAGGCCTGGGGTCTTGTAAGAGGCTTGGGTTTGAGGTCCCAGTCCTTCTCTCTGGGCAGGGAAAGGATAATGTGTTTCTAGCTGCTCTGTAGTGACCCCCTCTGGCCAGTAGGGGAATGGCAGCAATGCTATGATGAGAGCCCCCATCCAGTCCTCCTTACCTGAAGAAAGTTCTCCAGCCTTGAGGGGGAAGGGGGTGGATAGTGCTTTGACTTGTGACACTGGTGGTGACATCTGCTGTTAGGGTGCTGGTCAAAACTCACAACCCCCCTCATCACTAGAGCCTCTGCAGGCTGAAAACGTCTTTTCTTGGCTGTAATAGGTGTGAATCAGGGTTGCCTTCCAGTGTCTGAGCTGCAAAGATTGTCTGGTACCTACTGCTGCCCTCAGTCAGGGGAGACGACTTGTAGCTCACACAGCTGATGCCTGCATTTTTGGTGCTGAAGGAGCAGAGTTTGAATCTCCTCTCCCCCAGGTGTGTGACTTTGCAGTGCCTGGATTTGTTCCATTGGCTGACATAGGCACAGCAATGCACGGCTGCCCAAGTAACACAGGCTGAGGGAGAAGGGGGGTTGCAGTTGGCTCTCCTCTGAATCACTGGAGCATCAGTCCTAGAGAAGGCTTTGTCCAACTGATGTGCGCTCCGTTCCCCTATAGGGTTCCAATTCTCTTGTGGCAAGGAGTTCCGCAGGTAAGGCCCCTTTTTGCTGGGAACGCTCTGTCCCCAATGCCTGATGGCTGGAATCTGGGGCTATTCTAGCCTCCGTGTCCTCTATAATTGTCTTGGATGCTTAGGTGGTTTCTGAGGTATTAGCAAAGCTCTGCTAGAAATGGCCTGGTCCTCTCTGTAGATAAGGCACTGGACTGGTTCAGCTCCCAGCTCTGCCACTGGCCTGCTGTGTGATCTTGGGCGAGTTGCTTCCCACCCGTGCCTCAGTTTCCCCATCTGTCAAGTGGAGATAAAAATACTGTGTCCCCCTTTGTACAGCACATTGAGATCTATCTGTTATCTTCAATACAGGCCATAATACTAGGGGTAACTAAGACTCTAATACCGCTGCTTGTGGTGGCATGGGAGGGGGCCAGTTTGGGTAGGAAGAGGGCTGTCTGTAAATATCCCAGAAGACTCTCTCTACTTGTAGGTGTTCAGCCAGAAGCCAGCCTGTTCCTAACCAATAGCACTTGGCTGACTAGACTGGCTTGCAGTTGCCTTAGACGCGCTTGGCACTTCAGCCAATAGGATTGCATCTCTTCAGCATTGATGCTTGGACCAGCTGTTACTTTTCCATCACCCAGTGACGCCTGTCCCCGGTGCCTCGCTCATCACTGGAGACAATAGAAACAAAGTCCAGGGTAGATCAGGAGCCTTGAGATAAATTGCTCTCTGAAAACAACAGGCCCAATTCGAGTGTGGTCAGTAGCTCCTGGGGGTGGCTTAGATCCCTAATCCTCTGATTTGGCACCCCCGGAGTCCACGGTTCAGATCTCGGCAAGTATGAGTCAGTGTTTTATCTCACCCGGGTGCCTGAAGTTTGCTATGTGGGAAATTCTCCAGTGACACCTTAAAACAGGAAATTGTTTCAGTGCAATCAATAGAAATGCCCTAGTGCTTTTGATAACAGCATTCATGGGCAAGACACAGCAGGGCAAAATACTCCCCTGCCCCACCCCGCTTTGGCATGCGTCGCTGTGTGCAAGTTGGCTGGCACCTTCCATCCCAGAGGTGGCTGCATTTCTGCAGTACTGTGCATGTGGCGCTTGTGAACCACTTTGGGATCTGAATCGAAATCCTGGCATGGGACAGTCCTGAGCTGTCGTCAAGTCTGGGTCATAGTTTTGCCCCTCTGTCATTAGTCCCTGGGCCAGATGGGAGCTGTGGGACAGTCCTTTTGATATCGCTTTTTCAGGCAATGGGCTCTCGACCTGTTCCATGCGTTGACCCCACCCTCTGTATAGAGCCCATGATGGAGGGGGGGGCATGCGTTTATCTCTCTTAAATTGCACTGCAGAGGTGCAGGGGAATCTCCAGATAAAACTGCCTGATGCAGATATGTGGGGCTCATAACCCGTGCAAGGGAAGCTTGGGGTTGATTAAAACTGAGCCTGCTGCCCCCGTGCATTCACAATTCCTGAGTCAGGCTCCAAAAAACCAGGAAGATGGCTAAATTATAATGAGACTTAAACATACCTGGAGGGCTGTTTGGGTTTCTGGATTTTGAACCTTTATGGGGTCATGTTTTCGAGCTCTGTTCTGCAGCAGTGAGGCCTACGGACTCTGTACGTGAAAACTGAGATTCAGTTGTAATCACATGACTCCAGAGGCTGGAGCTTTAAGAAGAAAACAGCAAATATTGTGAGACTTGTGCTTAACATGGTGAGAGTGGGCACCGCCAGTGATTTCTGTCCGGCTGCTACATCTCCCCTAGGTTATGAACAAAGTAACCACGCGACAGCATCCATTTCCCCCCCCCCTCCCCACCACCACACACACACACACACACACACACACACACACACACACACACACACCCACCCCCCGACCGGGCTTCCACCCTCTCCAGGTCCCTCAGAAATAGACTCGTTTCTAAACCCTGATTCCTCACTCAAAACCCCCTAGAACCACAGTGACAACTAACACCTGCCCAGCGCGCCCGCTTGCTCCGCCCGCTGTCCCCGAGCGTGAGCCCTGTTTATTGCCCCTGTTTGTTTTCTGAGCCGAATGGAAGTTAAATAACCCTGAAGTGCCCAGCCCCAGCTGCCGTCGCCATGACTACGGGGGCTCACGGTCCCTGATGCCTGCAGCGCCGGTGGTTGCTGTGCAGAAAAGCCGGGCGCGACAAGGGGACTGAGGCTGACCTAGTTTCTGGATCAGAGTTAGCTACAGTTAAGTTACCGGGGAGTATTTGAGAGCCAGGGGTGTCCCTCAAAGGGCAGATCAGAGGCCCCTGGGTCAAAGCCCAGGCTGGAGCTTCTCAGGATTGTCCAGTTGCTTTTTAACTAAAGACTCGTTATAACTAAGGCTACGATAAGGTCATAGAATCTGTGACTTCCATTGATCTCTGTGACCGTTTCTGCCCCGGGGCTGGCGCTCCCAGCCAGCCCTAGCCCCGCAGTTCCCCGCCCTCGTGGGGGTACCCTTCAGCTGCCCGGTCACAGCAGGGGGGACCCAGGGCTAGGGGATCCCGCAGCAGAGACCCCCGAGCTCCCCCCCACCGCAGCAGTGGGGGACCCAGGAGCCCCAGCAGCAGTGGGTGCTGAACACGCCTAGCCCTCTTGTCACGGATATTTTTAGTGACAGTCATGGACAGGTCCCGGGCTTCCGTGAATTTTTGTTTATTGCCCGGGACCTCTCCATGATTCTCTTACTACAAATATCTGTGACAAAAACTTACCCTTAATCATAATACAGGGTGCACGACGTGCTTGTTATCTCATGTGCTATTATACCCCATGTTACAGCTAGGGAAACTGAGGCACTCAGTGGCCAGCTGCCTGTCCAGCATCCCATTCACCAGGCCGCACTACCAGCCAGATTCTGCCCACCACTTTGCAAGGGGCTTGGCTGGGCACTTCTCTGGTGTCAGACTTGCTGAGCCCCTCAGGATGGGCGCTGCCACGAGATTTGGTTAGAGGGGAGCAGCAGGGCTGCTGGGCTCATGTTATAGAGAGAGCAGCTGGCACTGGTACCTGATGATGGAGGCGGAACTGATGATGGAGGCGTTCAGGGGGCTGGGGCACATCTTACGAGGAGAGGCTGAGGGAACTGGGCTTGTTTAGTGTACAGAAAAGAGTGAGGGGGGATTTGATAGCTGATTTCAACTACCTGAAGGGAGGTTTCAAAGAGGATGGATCTAGACTGTTCTCAGTGGTGGCAGATGACAGAACAAGGAGTAATGATCTCAAGTTGCAGTGGGGGAGGTTTAGGTTGGATATTAGGAAAAACTATTTCACTAGAAGGGCAGTGAAGCCCTGGAATGGGTTACCTAGGGAGGTGGTGGAAACTCCTTCCTTAGAGGTTTTTAAGGTCAGGCTTGACAAAGCCCTGGCTGGGATGATTTAGTTGGGAATTGGTCCTGCTTTGAGCAGGGGGTTGGACTAGATGACCTCCTGAGGTCCCTTCCAACCCTGAGATTCTGTGATCCCGTCGCTGATGTCCTGACATTACCTCTGATGCTCCCAGGGAAGAGGGGTCATGGAATGATCTGTCTGGAATGGTGCCTGGCAGGGGGTTCTCAACCTGGGGTCACCCAGGGGGGTTGTGACCATCCTGCCCTTCCCATATTGCTGAATGGGAGGGGGAGCCAGCTGGCTCCTGGGCATGTCCTAGGGGGAGCAGGGTGGTCTGGTGCAGTGACCGGGACTCAGTCGTTTCCTCTCTGTGTGTCTGTTTCTCCATCTGCCCTCTGCAAAGTGCTCTGAGGTCTGTAAGAGCTGGGTGGTGGTAGCCTGGAAAAGGCTGGGAACCACCAGTCTGTGGTAGAGGATAGATGGGGACTTGTTAGCATGGAGCTCGGCAAGTTCGAGTCCTAGACTCTATGGCCAGAGAGGACCATTGTGATCATCTAGTCCAGGGGTCCCCAACGCGGTGCCCACGGGCGCCATGGTGCCCGCTGGGAAGTCTAAGTGCATCTGCATAGTGGCCGGCAGACGAGCATCCGCCAAAATGCCGCCAACAAGCTGCGTCATCCAGAGGCGTCGCTGCCGAAATGCCGCCGATTTTCGGCGGCGACGCCTATTGATGTTGCTGCTTGTCGTGGCATTTCGGCGGATGCTTGTCCGCCGCCGCAGTCCTCCGTGGCTCATCGTCTGGCACCTACCAGGCGAAAAAGGTTGGGGACCACTGCTCTAGTCTGTCCTCTGGCATAACCCAGGCCAGAGAATTGCTCCCAGGGATGCCTGCAACGAGCCTGGTAACTAACCACAGGTTGGTTGTCGCTGGAGGCAGCAGTCGCCAATCCGGGGTATTGGACAGACGGCGCTATTTGCTTTGCCCCGTACAAGGACGTACTGCACCAGCTCGGAGCCCAGGACGTCACCCTGCTAAGACCTCGCCACTGGCTTTGGGAAGCCTCGCTGGGATTGTGCTGTCAGTTGCCACCTCTCTGGTGAGAGATCAGACGCTGGCCCAAGGCGATGCTTTATGAGCTGTGGCTGCAGCTGCATTAGCCTGCAGTCGCCTGTAACCTCAGCTCCCCGTGCTAAGGGGGAATGAAGGCGCTGCTGTCGCTGCAAGACCCAGAGTGCATGGGCTGGGCTGGGACAGCAGTGCCATCTCCTGGCCAGTGGGTGGAGTGGTGTTTGGTATTCAGAATATCTGAGTGTCCTGGGCAAAGGCCAGAATGAGCACTGGGGAAGGGGTGGGCTGCCCAGAGGAATGTCTCTTTCTAGAGTAGACAGGGCCTGCGAGCGAAGAGTTTGGCAGTGCCTTGCCCACCTCGGGAGTGGGGCGAAGCAGGCAGAACGTATGGCCCTAAGGATCCAAGCCAAGCTCATGCCGCCAGGTTGGGGCTCAGAATCATGCCTGGATCTGGGATTTTGGGTCAGGCCATTCACCCCAGTGACCCGTTAAACGTACCAAAAAGGCCACCAGCTCTACGGCAGTACGGGCTGGAGAACAATGGCATGGGCCGGCTTGGCTGGCTGTCCTGGGCCAAAGGGAGGCTGCGCTAGTGGCTAAGGCTCTGGGATGCAGACGAGCCGAGTTCAAGCAGACAAACCTGGGAATTGATCTTGGTCAAGTCCCTTATTTCCTCTGTGCTTCAGTTTCCCATCTGTAAAACAGCCACAACGCCCCCTTTGTCTTGTCTGCTTAGACTGTGAGCTCTTCGGGCTGGCGGCTGTGAGTGTATGTACAGCACCTAGCGTAACAGAGCCGACTCCGGGGCCTCTAGGGACCTCGTGAGGTCACCTAGTCCAGTCCCCTGCACTCATGACAGGGCTATGTATTATCTAGGCCACATTGTGATAGAACTACTATGTAATAAAAGGACTGGAAGGCTCCCAGCTGATTCTGGACACCAGCTGACTTGTGTGGCAGAGAAGCATTTAAAAATACTCTCTGACTTGGGGGGGAAGGGCTCTAAATGTCACATCAGGGAAAATGTAACTTTTTTCTCATAGCTCTGCGCGGGGAGAGTGCTTAGGGCATTTGACTGAGAGCCAGGGTGCCTGGGTTCTGTCTGGCCAGGCCACTGACTGAGTCCGAGGGAGTCCTTTTGTTTCCATTTCCCCATCTGTAAAATGGGTGCACCACTTGCCTGTCTGTATCATCACGAGGCTTAATCAGCTGACATGGGTGAGGTGCTGAGTCGCTGCATTACTGTGCCTGGGGAATGGCAGCAGGTTTTTAATACCCAGGTGTCCCCTTCCAGGTAATAACTCAGCCTACAGAATAGAAGATGCCAACCAAGATACCATCGGGGTCCTTGTGCAGCTGATCACGGAGAAGAAAGGTCAGTACTGTCAGAGAAAAACTCAGTTCTCGCTTTTTGTTTGGGTGCAGCAAAATCAAATACTTTATTATTTCTCCAGTAATTACAATGGAGGGAGAGAGTGCCATAGGACACAGGGTCGCCCCAGTCCTGGACAGGTCTCTCTACTGGTAAACAATTACATCAAGCCTTTATACCTTTGTTACAGACAATTTCTAGCAATCATGGAGACAGTAAAGAGAAAACAATTGCATTTGTTTATACATAAGCCTTTCTGCTATCTTATTTATCTCACTACTAAGAAAAGCAAGCCTGCATATTTGGTTAGACTGTTGCAAGGTCATAATAACTTTTCACACAGTTCACTCTGTCTCACATTATCTTGCTTCTACAAATCTCACGTCATTAGGGTCACAGCTAGCCTAACTCATGCTAAGTAACTAACATGCATTAAGGTCCCTTCAAATCCTTGTTAATTATTTACTGGCTTCCACAGTACAGTACCAAGGGAGGCGGGGATCTCTGACCCATGTGGTTGCCCCTGGACTGGGAGCTGGGGCTGCATGTTGCACTCAGGGGAGAGATGAAACATGTTTCCTTCATTGGTAGCACTGCATTGGTGCTGGACAGTGACTTTGATTTCCAGAGAGGCTCCTCTGTCCAACTCCAGCATCTGAGTGTGTCCTGTTTCCTTAGCCAGCACGCCAAAGGGTGCAGGTCGTTCAGCCAGCTAACAAGGCCACAGAGGTGAACCTGCATAGCCCAACCTTTGAACAAGTAGGGCCAGGCCTGTGACCGTCTAACTCCGTCCCCGAGCTGAGCCATGGCTGAACAGCTGGTCTTGTCTCCCTTTGCATCTGTCTTCATGAGCAAATTCCCTTTTTGTTTGTTTGCGGCCCACAGAGAACGCTGCGGCCCTGGAGGAGCTGCTGAAGGAGTACCACAGCAAACAGGTGGTGCAGACCAGCCACAAGCCTGCCACCAGGTAAGGGCCTTGGGCCTGCAGCCCTGTGCTGATACTGGCTTCGTTTGCGGCTGTTCAGTGGAGATGGGCCTGCCTGGGCAGGGGAAGGCTGGGAGTCTATTCAGGGCACGGAAAATCCAGGGCTGCTGCTGGCATCAGAGGGGCAGGCCAGGCCCGGCTCCTTTTCCCAAAGGGTCTCCCTGTAGGAAGCCCCCAGGACAACAAGGAAACATACACGCCCCGATACGGCTCCATCTTGCAGGCCAGACCAAACCCAACTCTCTGATCCCTGGTCCCAAGGCAAATCCCTGTAGGACTCAGCGGGGCTTGATCCCATCGGTGCCGCGAGAGGCAAACGTGCCGTAACCCTTTGGGAAACCAGCACTGCCACCGTGTGACCCAAGGGAGCCACCGCACTGGCTGTGTAGGGAAGCAAGCCGGGCTGACCCGTTAGTCGCTGCACAAGGTGGGCAGCTCTAGAAAACATCCAGGAGCTGGCTGCCGGGGAAAGGATACAGGCGGGTCACTCCGCCCACCGACCCAGTTTAGCTGTGCTCCGGTTAGACCCTACAGCCCTGGGGCAATGTGCCAGAGAGCGACTGGGTGCTCGCCAGCAGGGAGGTGGGATACAGACTAGTCAGCGTCCCAGGCCGCTCTGGTGGTGGGGGTGCCAGGGGGTGCTAGCTAATCGGGGCTGTGATGTGCATGACCTGTATCTCCCCTGTGACAGGCAATGGCCTCCCCTTCTCGCAGGGAGACTTTAACGAGGGCGTCACTCACCCCCCCTTCCTCCCTACTGACTGTCTGTCTCCCCAGCAGGCTGCATTTCCTACCGCACATCCCCCACATCTGCCGGCACCAGCACCACCTGCACACGGTGCAGGGCCTGGCCACTCGCTCGGGCCCCAGCTGCACCCGCTGCTGCCAGAAGAAGTGGCCGGAAGTGCTGCTCTCTCCGGAAGCTGCCGCCACTGCCGCAGCCGCCACCATCCCCGCTCCCGCCAGCGTCGCCCCCAAGCCGGCAAAGCTGGGCGGCAAGGCCAGCCGGCCGGGAGAGATCACCATCCTCTCCGTGGGCAGGTGAGCGGGACCGGACCCTGCCCTGGAGGGAGCAGATCCCGGGGGGTGGGGGTAGTTCCCTGTTACACGCAGAGCCGTCGGGGGTAGAGCTGGGCCTGCCCCGAGGCCTGGGCCTGCTGCCCCACATCACAGCTCGGGCCCACCTCTAGGAGCGCTCAGGGGGACACTGCAAGGGATGGGTCACTTGCTGCAGCCCATTGTGCATCTCAACCCTGCTGTCTGGCAGGCCCCATTAAACGGAGCCTTCCCCTAATGATCCCCAGCCCGCTGGAGAGAGCCAGTCCCAGAGGCAGCGGCCCGTGCCCCAGAGGCAGCGGCCCCTGCCCCAGCCCTCGATGCCCCCAGGCCTGGAATGGCTCTGCTCCAATGGCGAGGAGGAAAGGGCTTCTCGCATAGCTGGGTCTCACGTACGGCTGGGCAGGGGCTTACCTGGTGGGGCTCTCCGTCCCCATCTAGCCTCAGAGTTTGAGCCTGCTACGAACTGGGTTCTCTAGGCCAGGCAGTGGAGGCTCATGGCTGTAAATCCTGGGTTCAGTCCCCACTGCCAACAAGCCAGCCAGAGGCCCCGTGTGGCATACAGAACAGGCCTCCCCAAGCAGAGGCATAGACTGGGCATGGCACGCTGCCCCCTCTGAGTGCACAGGGAGAATATCCTAGGCAGCAGGGTCGCTTGTTCAGCCTTCTCCGGGATGTACCACTGGCTGGGCTTTAACGTGGGCTGGATATGGAGGGCTGGCAGAGATGCACAAACACCTTGTATTAAACCGAGACGATGCAGTGTGATCATCCGACTAGAGACGGGGACTAGGAGCCAGGCCTCCCGCTCTGCCACTTGTCGCTAAGGCTGCGATTTAGTCACCGAGGTCACGGAATTCGTGACTTCCAAAGGCCTCCATGACTTCAGCCAGCGCCGGCTGGGAGCTGCAGGGTCTCCTGCTGCCTGTGGAAGCAGCAAGCTGGGGCGTACCCCTGCTGCCCCAGAAGGCGGGGGCTCTGTGGGCGGTGGGGTGGGGACCTCCACAGCTTGGAGCTGCCAGCGGAGGGGGACCCAGGAGCTCCCAGCTGTCCAGAAGCTGCCTAGGCTTCCCATTTTGTTGTGGATATTTTTAGTTAAAAGTCAAGGACAGGTCACAGCTTCTGTGAATTTTTCTTTGGCTGCGACCTATCCATGACTCTTACTATGGACAACCAAATCTTAGCCTTACCCATCGCTGTGTGACTTTGGGCAGGCTGCTTAGCCTCTGTGTGCCTCAGTTTCCCCATCATGTAATGAGGCATACACCGGCCTTTGTAAGGCCAGGCAGGGAGATACATTGCACAGAGACAACTGCATCTGTCCTGAGTGTTAAGTCAGGCCCTGCCCACTGTTCCACATATGGGGGTAACGCTGGCTGGGCTACTCATACACCCCAGGATCGTCCCCATGCCCCACCGTAGTGTCTCTGAGCCATGCGCTGCTGTGTCTGCAGGTTCCGAGTGGCTTGCATCCCCGAGCAGAAGCCCAACCCTCCAGAAGTGAAAACCATCTTGGAGTGCAGTGGGGCTGAGCCGGCCGACTCCCCCCGCAGCGGCCTCCCTGCTGAGCAGAAATCGCTGGTGGGCAATGGAGCTAGGTCGAAATGGCTGAAAACGGCCGATAGCCAACAAGAGGTGAGCATGCATGGGATGGGCCAGAGAGGCGATCCTGAACAACAGAGGTTCCAGCTCCTGCAGGCTGAGGGCTCCCCTCTCCACTTCCCGCTAGAATCGGTCACCTCCCCAGAGGCTTCCCAGAGCTTTGGCTTGGAAAGCAAGGCTGGAGATGAGCTAAAACCTGGGCCTGGGTTTCGGTGGCAGGGAGGGAACTATGCCCCGGCATGTTTGAATTCTGCCCCTGCCCAGAGGTGATTGAGCCGGGCTCTCTGTGATCAGCTGGGTGGCTCTGAGGCACAGCTCGCCTTCCTCCCCCGTCTCAGGGAGCTATGCATTGTCAGCCAGCTGGCTGGGGATCGGACGTAAGGAAATCTGTCTCCCAGCATGGCCTGGACAAGCTGATGAATTACAGAGCTGTGCGTATATAGGCTTCTCCTGGGGTTATATGCACACGCTGCACCGTCCTGTTTAAATCCCCAGCATAAGCCAGCGGGGCAGTAGCCAGAGGCCCGAGGACCCAAACCACGTCCTCCTGGTCAGAATGCTGCTGAGTCAGGAGGAGCGAGACGGCTCTTCTGCCTCTCTGGCCTGCTCAGCCTGTGGCCTGCTGACGACGCCAGGTGGAGGAGAGTGTTTTGGGGCTGTGGACACCTGTCCTCTAGGCCCTGGAATGAGTCCCCAGGCTCAGTGCACGTAGAGCAGCTGTCAGGCAGCAGCGTGCCCCCGAGCCAGCCGGTGAGGGTTTGGATGGGGCTGCCAGATGCTGCCTCTTCTCTAGGAGAGCCACCGCTTCCTGCAGACTTCACGCCTGAATTGTACGTACAAACAACCGCTCCCCTGGACGGTGCTGGGCGCCCCGGCTCCTACCCAAGTCAATAGGAACTGCGGGTGCTCAACATCTCTGAGCACCAGGCCACAAGCTTCTAACTGTGACTGCAGAGGTGTCGTGCCCAACGTGAAGCACAGCAGCGCTGTTTTAGTGACCCTGCAGTGTCCGAAACCTCTGCACCAGGAACTGCCTGCAACCACCTTAATGGGGTGCTAACCCTGGGGCCTAATGCTCACTATAGGGGCCGACACGGTGGGTGCTCCACAGGGAAAAAAAAAAAAAAAAAAACTAGCAGGTGCTCACCAGCTGATCAGCTGTTTGGCAGCAGGTGGGAGGTGCTTTGGGGGGGGGGCAGAGCAGGGGCAGCAAGAAGTAGGGGGAGGGACGGGGGGGCAGGAAGAGGCAGGGTTGGGGGGGACCTTGGGGGAAGGAGCTGAGTGGGGGCAGGGCCTCAGGGCAGAGCCTCCACCTGGTCAGAAGAAAGTCGGTGCCTGTGATGCTGACCCCTAACTATCCCGCTGCTGCATCATCCTCATAGAAACATCCAGCAACTGTGGGTAGATTCTGAGTGTCTCTCAGATCAGTGACGTCCCCTTTTCCCAGCCTGCAGCAGGTCCTCTGGCCTCTCAGCTGCCACATGTTGGAATATTTTGAGAACACTGAATTCAGGATCTGAAAAGCAACAGACCTACCCCCCCCCCCAGTAGTTCAGTCCCATTAGGACTTTATCCCTGATTTCTGGGCTTTTGGCTGTTCAGACAGCCCCAGCAGGGAGTGCTGGCAAATAGGCTGCTCTCCAGCATAGACCATCAGCAGCCCCAGCGTACCACACCCAGTCTGTATGGGAGCCTCATGGAACATTTTTATCGTGGTGCTTCCTACATTATCAAAACAGCCGCTGGCTAAGGCAGGGGGTGCCCTGACGCACAGCGATGTGCTCTGCGGTGCTGTCATGGCAGTGCATAGCAGGGATCAGCTCCGGCTCTGACGCCCGAGCCACACAGGGCTGGTACCTGGGAGTCTCTTGGGCCTGCGGCTGGGTGGCCGGGTTTTGTTTACAGGATATTGTGTTTCCTGCCCTTCATAATGGCTGCGCCGTTGACAGTGGGGCTGTGGTCTCGTGGAAGCTCTCCCTGCACATGTCTCCCAAGGTGGTGGGCAGCGGCTAGGGGGAGGCGAGGCGGGGCGACTGCGTATGTGCACAGATCCTATCCCCAGCTCTACAGCATTAGGGAATTTGTGACTGGGAGCCAGGTGAGCAGTAGAGCAGGGCTGTGTCCCCGGGAGGGCTGGGAGCCCATAGGGCCACCCAGAGGCAAGCCTGAAGTATTTGGAGTTCAGCAAGTGCCCTCAGCATTGGGATGCTCCTCTGGGCTCTGCAGAACGGGGCTGGGCGGCAGGCAAGGTCACTGCAGGCAGCAGTGCAGGCGGGTCAGGAGATGTAAAGTAACGCAGGGCTGTGGAGTGCGGGGTGACGCTTCAGAGCTGGGCGGGTAAACTCCTCTGCAGCTGCTCCCAGAGAAACCACCCCCATTGCCCCACTTCTGCAGCCTGGTCATAACCCTGCTGCTCTGGGGGAGGGGAGCAGGGTGGCTGTGCCATGGCAGGCTGCCAGCATTCTTGCAGCCACATACCGCCGAGTCCCCCAGCCTGGAGCCTGCCTTGAGATGGCCCGGGAGCTAGGGAGCTTGAACATGCAGAAACAGCCTCCTGGGGGGCAGACGGGCTGCCACTGGCCCATGACAGGCTGCCATGTCAGGGGCGTTTGCTGGCACTTGTCCCTTAACGGAGACAGTGTGTTGTAACGGGCCTGGTTTGTGCGGCATAGGTGCTTGGGCCTCCGGTTCCCCCTGCTAGCCAGTCGCTGAATTACACATAACTGCACAAGGCATGCAGGAGTGAAATCAGGAAGGCTGAATCACACTTGGAGTTGCAGCTAGCAAGAGATGTTAAGAGTAACAAGAAGGGTTTCTTCAGGAATGTTAGCAACAAGAAGAAAGTCAAGGGAAGTGTGGGCCCCTTACTGAATGAGGGAGGCAACCTCGTGACAGAGGATGTGGGAAAAGCTAATGTACTCAATGATTTTTTTTGCCTCTGAAGGTCAGCTCCCAGTCTACAGCATGGGGAGGAGGTGACCAGCCCTCTGTGGTGAAATAAGTGATTCAGGAATATTTAGAAAATCTGGATGAGCACAAGTCCATGGGGCCGGATGCGCTGCATCTGAGGGTGCTAAAGGAGTTGGCGGATGTGATGGCAGAGCCATTGGCCATTATCTTTGAAAACTCATGGTGATCGGGGGAGGTCCCGGATGACTGGAAAAAGGCTAATGTAGTTCCCATCTTTTATATAAAAAAAAAAAAAGGGAAGGAGGAGGATCTGGGGAACTACAGGCCAGTCAGCCTCACCTCAGTCCCTGGAAAAATCATGGAGCAGGTCCTCAAGGGATCAATTCCGAAGCACTTAGAGAAGAGGAAAGTGATCAGGAACAGTCAGCATGGATTCACCAAGGGCAAGTCATGCCTGACTAACCTAATCACCTTCTATGACGAGATAACTGGCTCTGTGGATGAGGGGAAAGCAGTGGATGTGTTATTCCTTGACTTCAGCAAAGCTTTTGATACAATCTCCCACAGTATTCTTGCCAGCAAGTTAAAGTAGTATGGGCTGGATGAATGGACTATAAGGTGGATAGAAAGCTGGCTAGATTGTCGGGCTCAATGGGTAGTGATCAATGGCTCCATGTCCAGTTGGCAGGCGGTATCAAGCAGAGTGCCCTTCGATCCTGGGGCCGGTTTTGTTCAGTATCTTCTTTAGTGATCTGGAGGATGGCGTGGACTGCACTCCCAGCAAGTTTGCAGATGACACTAAACTTGCAGGAGTGTTAGATACACTGGAGGGTAGGGATAGGATACAGAGGGACCTAGACAAATTAGATGATTGGGCCAAAAGAAACCTGATGACGTTCAACAACGACAAGTGCAGAGTCCTGCACTTAGGACGGAAGAATCCCATGCACTGCTACAGACCAGGGACTGAATGGCTAGGCAGCAGTTCTGCAGAAAAGGACCTAGGGGTTGCAGTGGATGAGAAGCTAGATATGAGTCCACGGTGTGCCCTTGTTGCCAAGGAGGCTAATGGCATTTTGGGCTGTATAAGTTGGGGCATTGCCAGCAGCTCGAGGGACGTGATCGTTCCCCTCTATTCAACATTGGTGAGGCCTCATCTGGAGTACTGTGTCCAGTTTTGGGCCCCACACTGCAAGAAGGATGTGGAAAAATTGGAAAGAGTCCAGCAAAGGGCAACAAAAATGATGAGGGGGCTGGAACTCATGACTTATGAGGGAACTGGGATTGTTCAGTCTGCAGAAGAGAAGAATGAGGGCGGATAGGTTCCAAAGAGGATGGATCTAGACCATGGGTTGGCAGCCTTTCAGAAGTGGTGTGCCAAGTCTTCATTTATTCACTCTAATTTAAGGTTTCGCGTGCCAGTAATACATTTTAACGTTTTTAAAAGGTCTCTTTCTATAACAATAGTTTAGTTATATATGTTGTATGTAAAGTAAATAAGGCTTTTAAAATGCTTAAGAAGTTTCATTTAAAATTAAATTAAAATGCAGAGCCCCCTGGACCGGTGGCCGGGACCCGGGCAGTGAGTGCGCCACTGAAAACCAGCTCGCGTGCTGCCTTTGGCACACGTGCCATAGGTTGCCTACCCCTGATCTAGACTGTTCTCAGTGGTACCAGATGACAGAATAAGGAGTAATGGTCTCAAGTTGCAGTGGGGAAGGTTTAGGTTGGATATTAGGAAAAGCTATTTCACTAGGAGGGTGGTGAAGCACTGGAATGGGTTACCTAGGGAGGTGGTGGAATCTTCTTCCTTAGAGGTTTTTAAGGCCCGGCTTGACAAAGCCCTGGCTGGGATGATTTAGTTGGGGATTGGTCCTGCTTTGAGCAGGGGGTTGGACTAGATGACCTCCTGAGGTCCCTTCCAACCCTGATATTCTATGATTCATGTGCTGCAATGAAGGATCCCTCTTTCCAAGCAGAGGGGAATTGGCTTGGCCTGGTCGGGTTTTTCTTGTTGTGATCGATTTCAGACAAGTAGCACAAATAGCTCAGTCCAAAGCTGGTTATCGCATCAACCTCTGGCTGGGAAACAGCCCCAGTCCCCCTGCCCAGCATGGGGCAGAGCTTGTCGTGCCAGCGGGGGAGCCAGTGAAATTGCTCCCCCAAAGGCGGAGCTGGGCTGCCTTTCTGTTCCTCCCGTGAGCCGCTTGCCCGCTCTAGCCCTCAGAACCGAGCGCAGGAGCCAGGCCTCTGTCGACAGACACAACCACCTAATTATCCCCCTGCCTCAGAGCCCAAAGGGAGGGGTAAACAGGAGCGATGCATCTCCTCCCTCAGAGGGGCAGGTGTGACCCTTGTCCAGCACAGCCTGGGCAAGGCAAGGAGACCCTGTGCCTGTTTGGCTACTCTGTGATGCAGAAAGTCTGGAGAGGGATTTCTAGTGTCTCTTTATCTACATCAGACCAGACCAATCCACGCTAGAGCGTGGTGCCCGGCCTGATGGAGCGGCACGGTGCAGACAGCCCCTCGTAGCACCACAGCACAGCTGCGGAGCGTGTAGGGTCTGTGCTCGCATGGGGATGGCATCTGCTGACTTGGCCCTGGGTGGCTGTTCTGGGCCTAACCCCACTGGTCTCCGTGAACCTGGGCTCTCAGCAGGGGCCCCGGAATGGTGGGGCCAAGGGGCCATGGCCCTCCCACTTTTTGAAAGTGGATGGGCCTGGCCGGTCCACTTCTCACCATGGCCTCAGTCCCCTGCCCCACCTCTTTCGCCAAGGAGGAGGCAGGGCAATGACCATGAAAGGGGCGGGGCCATGAAGGGGGAAGTGGCCCTCTCGCTTTTAGGAAGAATCCCTTGCCCCTGATATTGGATGATCTTTCCCCGTGAGATGCCAGGATTTCTCTTCATGTGGGTGGTGAGCACAGCTGTGGGGCTTGCGTAGCTCTTTGGGGTGGAGACAGCTTGGAGAGTTAAGTCCTCCATCACCCTCCCTTCTAACAGCAAAGCCCTTCTCTGACTCAGCTGCTGCGAGAGGCCAAAGCTGAGGCTTCTTACCCTAAAATCAGAGGTTCAAATCCTACTTGGTCAACTCTACCCTTCAGTATTACGTAGACTTGGGGTCTCTTTGATTCCTAGATCCTACCCCACTACAAATAATCGCCCTTCCTAACTATGGCAGCAGAAATCCAGGTGTTGGGAAAGAAGGCCCTGCCTGGTCTGTGATCCGAAGTGAAACCCTCGGACAAACCAGGCCATTTGAGCCGTTTTCCCTAAAAACCCGAACCCATTAAAGCAGCAGGGCAGGTCATGGTCTCAGATGTTCCCCTTGATTACCTGAACCTCCATTCACCCTGATGTCTTTGAGAACAGAACAGCTTCAGACTGAAAGTTCTTCAGGCCAGGGCCAGTCCCGTGTCACGACAGGCGCCCCCAAGAGGGTCTGTGTTATCAGTAATCCCATTGCATGAGCGGAGGAGGGGGGTTCCGAGGAAGCGTGATGCTTTTAATCATGCTAGAACTCCAGTGGTGGCAGATCCAGCAAGCAGAGCTGCTCAGCAAGGTGTTCCCAGCGGGGACCTGGCTGCCCAAGACAGGGGGCCATTGTGTAACTCCAGGTGCAGATTGTCCATCTGTTGGTCTTTCTACTGCAGTCCCTTCCACCTGTTTCAGTGCATTGTCTTGTAGCAATTGAGTCTTGACGTATGGGGACACCCCCGGTCAGACGCTCAAAGCTCACACTGACAAGGGAGGGGATGGATTTGGCTCCTAAGTATCATCAGTTTTAAAAGACCCGGATTCCATGGAACCATGAATGCCCAGCCCAGCAGAGCGCTGGCTGACTCAGGCCCTAGTGAAGCAGCTAACGTGATACTGTTGGGTTTGCTCTGTAGGGGTCCTTGACACCTTTAAAACCCAGATCCTGTCCCCACTACGGAGACTCTAATGTTCTCCTTGTCTCTCTTGGTGGGGCGGGGGCAGAGGAGGGGTCCCTCAGGCCAAATTGCTCTTTCCATAGAAGAGGAAAGACTTGGGTGTCAAGCTGCCGGTGGCTCTTCACCCTAGAGGTGGGGCTGGGTATGGACTAAGTTGTCTGTGCACGCTGGCGTGTGTGTCGTGGTCTACAGAGATGTAGCTGTATTACCCCCTGGACACTTCCCAGGCAGCATGGCTAGGGGTTCTCTTTCTAGACTGTAACCTGCCCTCACCCTTCAAGCACCTTCCAATTAGATGCAAGGCTGAAGGGATGTGAGGGTGGGCGTTGTAGCAGACCCAGCACCAAGGCTCCCCACAACCAGCCTGTTTATAAGACCATCCTTAACTCACCTGTTCCCTTGCGTGGTTCCCCAAAGCTCTTGCTACATCTCCCAGCATCTCTGGGAGGTGGGAAAGTAGGCTTAGCCCCGCTTTACAGATGGGGAAACTGAGGTATGGACACACTGAGGGCTTGTCTACACAAGGACACACAGGACAGTTAATCTGAATTAACGTTCAAAATGATTAAAGTGGCCTTAATTTGGTTTAGTTTAACCAAATTAATGCTACTTTCATTCTGAGCGAGGGGAGTTGAATGTTTTTTGTTTTTTTAACTAATCCACTTTAAATTACTTTGGATTAACACAGCTGGGTGTCCCTGTGTAGACAAGCCCTAAACGACTTGATCCAGGTCCTCCTGTGAGCCAGTGGCAGGGCCGGGGATGGGACCTAGGAGTTCCTCTCACTCCAGGCCCCAGCTCTGTCAGAGTTTTGCTAAGCTCACCCTTGTCCTCTGTGCTGGCTGCCGCCCCAGAGGCTGCGTGTTGGTAACACGTCTCTTCTCTTGCCTCCCACCGAAGGTGATCATCTGACTCCCTCACGCACCAGGAGACCTGAGAAGCGGCTCACTTGGAGGCTTCTGGTTGAACAGTCCACCCAAGAAACGCACACCCTGGGCGATGCTGAAGGCGAAGAGCGACACTCATTTTCCCCTCGGGAGAGCTCCACCACCCCTGAGAATCGCAAGGCGCAGGCCCGGGCCGGCAGGGAGGAGCTGAAGGACACGCCCAGCATCTCAACGCATTTTTCTTTTAGGGAAGGACTTGCAGGGAGGGGAAGCGGGTGTGGAGGGCTCGGGTGCTGGAACAATTCATATGGTGGGGGTGTGAGCCATTGAACCAAACTGTAAACCTCGCTTCAAGCCAGCAGGCGCGGCAGCACCCCTAGTTCCAGCACCTATGGGAGGGATGGGGGATTCTTAGCTGCCCAACTGGAAAAACCATGCTACCTTCTTCAGATCATGGGGGCTGTTGCTCCAGCCGAGGGCAGTGTTCTTAAACTAGGGGCTGGGGTAGATAGAGAGAGAGGCAGCTTGTTGTTGGCTTGGAGCATGTTCCTACCTCCCATGGGCTCCAGGATGAGGTGGGAACGAAGCATTGCAACATACCAGGCTGGGGTTGGTGGCTAGTGGTAGTGATGGCGAGTTTGGCTTTCTCTTTTTCCCCCTTCATGAACAAAGAGAAACCCAGGGTGACTTGCAGTGAAACTCTCTGGCTGTAGACAGCCCAGCCTAATGTTACCAAAGCTCTGTCTACTTTCACGTCCCAGTGGTGATTCCACTAGCACAGTAACGGCACAGCTCTGGCAGTGTGATTTTTAACATGTCTTGCCACATCTGGTGTTTTTTCTTAAAGCCCCAGCTCCTGGGTCCATGTGATTAGAGGACACTCTCAGCTTTCATTAACCCCCCCTTGCTCGCCTCGCCCTAAATTTCTAGCTCACATGGTTGCAGAGAAAAGCTTGAAAGTGTGACCCCAATGGCTCATAAATTAAATGAAATGAACCCAAATTTTAGGCTCCCCTGCCCCCCAAAAATCATAATTTTTAAGCCCCTCTGTGATTTTTTGAATGTGTGTAGTTGGCCATGGTGCTCCCATCTCCCCCTAAGAGGGATCGTGGAGTTATAGTAGCTAATGGTGCTTTAAAGAAACGCACAAAACTTGCAGGGGAGGAATCCAAACAAGGCACATTTCCTCCGTTGTTCCTGCCCGCGAGGGAAGCAGGGACCATGCTCCATTGAGCTGAGCGGTGCCTAACCCTGCCTCAGACAGTCTTTTTATTTTGGTTTTTGTGGGGTTGTCTTTTCAGGAATCTGCATTTACTGGTTCAGAAGCTCAGGGATTCTCTGCTTTGGTGTTTTAATTTTAGATCTTTGGCATTAGCGGGAAGAGCCCTGCGGCTGGGTTGTGACAGGATGGTCAGTGTCTGGGGCCGGGTTCTGCCTGCTGCCCCAGCTTACTCGAGTCAGTGGCTGACTTTGTGTTTGCTGCAGTGGTGGAAGCTGATTCAGGCCCCAGCCAGGTCTCTGCTTTGGATGCTAACACTGTACATGAGGCTGTGAGGAATTCCTCCCCTTCCCCTTCAAATTCTCAGCTCAGGGTTACTTTCCAGTTTCTCAGTGAAGGATTTTTCTTAGAACCTTGTCCGTGGCAGGGGAGAGCAGAGGCTCCGTCAGTTGAGGATAGTGTTCTGCTGGGGGCAGTTACCCCTCTAAAGAAGGGAAATTGTTGCTGCTAAGAACGACTTCCCCGATTTAAAAAAGAAAAACAAACTGTTAATGGTGACTGAGAGGGAGCGGGGCTTTCGGGCTACCCCCTGGTGTCCATGAAAGTGCTGGCCATTCTGCCCACGCCACCCTAGGGCAATCCACCACCCCCTTTAGGGGGCTACAGGCAGTCAGATTAATGAGCCTGTCGGCTTTAGCACCTGTGAAGCCTCTTGACTATCCTCAGGGCTCCTGGCCAGAGAACCTTGGGCCTGACCCTACTTGGCCTGTTCTCACATGGCAATGGCTCCCCAGGTCAGAGAGGGCATCATGCAGGATCTGCCAGGGGGCTGCTGCCATTTCACTCCAGTTCACTTAGCTCCCATTCAGAGCTCTCCTCTATGACCGGGCATTATTGGAGGGCCCATCCTGTGAGCAATGACTAATGCTTGGGGGCGCTTACCCAGCAAACCCGCCCTGGGACCACAAACTCCAACAGCATCTTCTAGTCCTGGCCCTGATTACACTGCAGCATTGCTGCCGGGCATGCGGCACGTTGGCCCATCACTCTAGCGTATTGCAGTGTTGCATTAACAAGACCGCCCCATAATTCTCAGTAGGTCAGAAACTCCAAGACTGAGACCTTCAGAAACGAGGCAGGGGGAGCCCTTCTGGCTTTTCAGTGATAATAGATCAGGTAACCTAGGCCCATGAGCCGCCTCCTCTCGGGTGGGGGGAAGCTTAGGTATGCATGTTGCAGCGCTACCATCATGTGCTAGACATGGTGCAAGATCTGGGGCCAGCATCTCTGTCCTAGCCCAGCATGCGGCTGCTGGGCTGGCATCCCTCACCCCAGCCTTTCTGGGGTGGTATCCCATTGTTTACAGTAGGGTTAGTTTTACTATGTATTGTCAGTCACTCAGTTGTGTTGTCCATTGTTCTGTTTTGTACATCACATGCTCTGTTATTTATAAGGGCAGTGCGGGGATCTGCTTTTTAACCGTGTTTGTACAGGCCTCCCCAGCAGCTGGCGGCATCCCCGGCTTGGCCCGTGCCTTTTATTTATTGAAGACGATGTGGTTTTTTTTTTTTTAAAGCCATCATTTATTTTTAGCCTCCTGGTTTATTTGTGTAAGTCAATAACTAAATAAACCCAATGTCAAGTGAAGGTGAGGTGTTGGGGGATTTGTTTGTTGGTTGAGCCTCTTTCTTCTCAGCTCGTCTTTGGGGAGGTGGGCGGAACTCACAGGCACTGCCACACCAGAGGCCTGCACCGCACCATTTGCTTGCATTGAGAGGGAGGGAGGAAGGAAGGATGGGCTGGGGGCTAGGGCATCAGCCTAGGACTTGGGAGGCCTGTGTTCAAGTCCCTGCTCCGCTACAAACTTCCTCTGTGCCCTTCGGCTAGTCACTTAGAAAGGGATGTACGTGCTTAAGTCCAATGGGTGGATGCCCCTGACCTTCTCAAAGCCATCACGCAGCTGCCACTTAACCATGGAGGCGCCTACGTTTGCATTGGTTGGTATGTGCAAAGCTACCTCAAGGTCTAACGCTGCCCTCCAGCTAATGAGCTGCTTGGAGCTGTCACTCAAGTCTCAGGATTCCCACAGGAGGTGAGTCCATGCTCATCTCACCAGGCAAGCTGAGAGACGTGCAAACGGCAGCTACAGGTGAGTCGGGTGTATGCATGTGCACCTAGGGCAATCTCCTAAATTGGGGGAGACCTGGGCTCTGGTCCCTGTGCTGCCTGATTAAGAAGAAGCGGATGTGGCTTAGGCACCTTCCTCCAGAAGAGGTTCCCAGCTGAGAACCATAAATAACTGAAGATCTGGGCCTAAGCCCTACTGCTTTCCTTGGCATCCCACTCCTGGTGGGTGTTTGCTCACTTCTGAGACTGCTCCAGCATCTTGCTCTCCCCAGGCATCGTAATGGGGGCCTAGCTCCGGTCTGAGAATTGCACTGTGCACCAGAGACCCTCTAAGTACCTTTTGAGGGTCAGATCCTCTGCGATTCAGTTGCCCAGCTGTACAATGGGGCTAATAGTATTGCTCTGCTCAGAGGCAGGTGGGAAGATAAATACCTTAGCTCAAGGGTGACCAAACCATGGGCTGCATCTGGCCCATCAGACCTTTTAATCTGTCCCTCAAGCTTCTGCTGGGGAGCGGGGTCAGGGACTTGCTCTCAGGAGCAGCGGCACATCCCCCACTCCAGCTCCTATGTGTAGGGGCAGCCAGGGGGCTCCACATGCTGCCCCTGCCCCAAGCGCCAGCTCTGCAGCTTCCATTGGCCAGGAACCGTGGCCAATGGGAGCTACAGGGGCGACGCCTGCAGGCAGGGTAGCATGCAGAGCTGCCTGGCTGGGGTCGCACCTCCGCATAGGAGGTAGAGGGAGGACATGCCGCTGCTTCTGGGAGCTGCTTGAGGTAAGCATTGCCCAAAGCCTGTACCCTGACCACCTCCTGTGCCCCAACCCCCTGCCCCAGCCCTGATTCCCCTCCTGCCCTTCAAACCCCTCAGTCTGAGCCCAGAGCACCTTCTTGCACCCCAAACCCCTCAGCCCCACCCCAGAGCCAGCACCCCCAGCTGGAGCTCTCACACCCTTCTGCACCCCAACCCCAATTTCGTGAGCATTCCTGGCCCGCCATACAATTTCCATACCCAGATGTGCCCCTCAGGCCAAAAAGTTTGCCCACCTCTGCCTTAGGGGCTCACGTACTGTGGTCAGAAATCACAGCTTGCCTTGGGGCTGCCCTGGGCCTATCCTCTAGTCTAGTCCAGTGGCTGGCACTGGGCAAATCCCCAGCGGTAGCCAAGGGGCTAGTGCTGGCTGGCTGAGGGGCCAGGCTAACCTGTCAGTGGCGCAGTAGGCCCAAAGTAATTCCTTCCTAGCGCAGCTGGGGGCATGTTTATTCCTGCTGAGTGGGGATGCGAGGATTGTAAAGCTTCGCAAGAAAGCTAATGCCATTCACTAGCAGAGAAGAGACATCTTGCCACTGTGCCCGGAACCACCACAGCAGCTGCCTGTGCCTGGTTCTGGGCCCAGCTTTGCTGGCTGCTGGGAGCTTTACGCCAAGTGTTGGTACATTTAGCCTTGTAGCCTCCCCTGGGCCTGTGCTAAACATCATCCCTAGCTTTGTGATAGGGAAACTGAGGCAGAAGGCAGCTGTACGTGATGTGCTCAAGGGGCGTTGGCGAGGCCAGGGGGAGAATAGAACACAGGGCCAGTCTCCTTCTCTAACAGCTCTGCCCCCACCTACATCCTCAGAAACATAGAAGACTTTAAAATGCCAGCCCAAGCCCATCGTTCTTGTCGCTCTCCCTGGGTCATCCAGAGCCAGACACCAGTGCCTAACCAGACTGGATAAAGCCCCCAGGGGAAAGACTAAGGACCAATCCTGCACTGGCCCAGGGCT
The DNA here is from genome assembly GCF_016161935.1 of Mauremys reevesii. Classification (NCBI taxonomy): domain Eukaryota; kingdom Metazoa; phylum Chordata; order Testudines; family Geoemydidae; genus Mauremys; species Mauremys reevesii. Next base: position 17,288,894 of record NC_052623.1, on the reverse strand, counting down.
ATGGACGGAGGGAGCAAATGGAGCCCTTCATACATAAAATATCAGGATTGGAAGGGACCTCAGGAGATCATCTAGTCCAACCCCCTGCTCAGAGCAGGACCAATCCCCAGGCAGATTTTTACCCCAGTTCCCTAAGTGGCCCCCTCAAGAATTGAACTTACAACCCTGGGTTTAGCAGGCCAATGCTCAAACCACTGAGCTATCCCTCCCTGAACACCTGAGCTAGTGTTCAGGCTGTGGCTTATTTATTTAGAACAGAGGCCTGGCTCTGCCAGACTCAGTTTACCTGTCTGTGCAATGGGGGAAAACCCCTGCCTTTCTCTCAAGACTTGCCCCTTGCCTTGAAGGAAGGCGTGATCCTAGCACAGAGTATCAATGTCAGTAATGCAACAGGGGGGCTGGCAGCAGCAGCAGCCCAGCGCCTCGGTGGTAAAAAGACTGGAGCGCTTGTGCCTGGCAGTGGAGCATGCAGCCCTCTTTGTTCTCCTCGCGTTAGCAGGGTGGGGGGGGAATGCAGCAAGCACTCTTGCCTTAGAGAGGCTTGTGAAAAAATAGGTTAAAACATGACCTGGAAATGCAATCAGGCACAGCAGCATGGCAGGCCAAGTGGCCTCAGCAGCCAGTGTGTGCAGATAAAGGGAGAAGTGTAAAGGCGGGGGGGGAAGGGGGGAGAATAAAACACAGGCATGTTTAGTTCAAACCACCCACACACTGAATATATACAGGCAGCCTCTGAGCTGCCTTAATGGACAGTGCATATTTATTATATATGCGCACACATAATGGTATGACATGCTCTGTCTCTCATAGTCTCAGCTATTTATAACGACTAAGAGGGACGGAGAAAGAGACTCAAATATAAATAGTCTTTACATTTAGGAGCTAGAATATGATTTGTTTTAGTCATGGACAATCACCGTTTATCTTTCTAGAATAACAGTTTCCAGCAAGGAATATCAGATTTAATCCATGAGCCAAACCACAGATGCTTAGTAATGCAATCTGAGCCACAGTAAATAGTTCTCTCTTGTTAGTTCTGATTTAGCCAGCAGCTGATGCCTCATTGTAGCTATATGTTGTTTCTGGCTCCACTAGGAGATCTAAAGCTAGACTTAGCAAAGCATGAGTGACTGTCTGGCCTTGTAGGAGACAGAGCAGCCTGCCTGGCCTGTTAGCTCCCCCCAGCCCCAAATGCCATTTGCGAGTTTCTGTGTTTGCTCTCCTCACAATTTTTTTCTATGTTGGTTGCAGAAAAAAGCTTCCAACACAGGAGTAATGCAGCACTGGCTGCCTGGGTCACTAATCACAGGTACTGAAAGGACAGTGCTGACAGGTGTGAACCGTCCACAGTCATTGCAATCGAATGTTAAGTCTGAAGTCTAATGATGTCACACTTGAGTGGCCAGCTTTGGTAATTATTTGAGCCTCAGGCCAGATAAATGATTTAATGCTTACAAGTGGACAGAACCAGAAGCAAAAGAAGCTTAGGGTTTTTAACCCTGGCTCTTCCCCGACCTTCTGGGCAAGTCCCTTCATGTCACTTTCTATTTAAGCTGTAAGGCCAGGCTCTTCAAAGGTATTTAGGCACCTGTGATGCATGGCCAGAAAGGGTTAAGCATCCTACAGGATAAATGACTCAAATTCAACCCTTAAAGACATATGGAGAGATGCTGTTTGTTGTTTTGTGTATTTACATATACACCTCTACTTCAATATAACGTGACCCGATAAAACACAAATTCGGATATAATGCGGTAAAGCAGCGCTCCGGGGGGGGGGGCGGGAGGCCTGTGCACTCTGGCGGATCAAAGCAAGTTCGATATAATGCAGTTTCACATATAACGTGGTAAGATTTTTTTTTTGGCTCATATAACGCATAAGGACAGCGTTATATCGAAGTAGAAGTGTATATGGGTATTGGTCAACAATGTAATTAACAGTCCCTGTCTATGCTGCATTCTGTTAATTCAGAGATCAATGGCATTTAATTGATTCAGAGATCCTAGCATTTAAATGAACTGTAAACATGAGCTATCGCTGTATTCCTCTTTGAAAAGTATAGCAGGTCATCTGCAAATGCTGAAAAAACAGGCAATTGCCTTATGTTAATCCATGTAGCTAAGTACTGGTGATGGACCTACTTCAAAGTCACCCTGATTACCTATTGTAAGCCAAGGGAATCCAAAATTGTATAAAAGATCCTTGGGTCCTGATCCTGTCATCTCAGCCATCAGGACTGAGATCCCAGTTCTGACTAGACCGCCCTGAAGATAAACATTGGACTATAACCTATGGCCTAAATTCTAAACTAACTCTTTGCAACTACAAAGCTTACCATCTCTGTGCTGAATCTGAATCTCAGGAGTGACGCATATCTGTATGGATATAGCTCTTTTAACCCTACTCTCGCTTGTCTTTTCTAATAAATTGTAGTTTAGTTAATAAGAATTGGCTGTAAGTGTGTATTTGGGTAAGATCTGGAATATTCAGGTAAGGTAATAGGAGGTAATGTGTCAGATCCTTCGGGAATGGTAGAACCTTTTCTTTTATATGGTAAATAAGATTTTCATTAATCATCATATCTGTCTTGGGTCTCTAGGTGGAAACCTGAGGCTGGGTTACATTAAGGGACCAGTGTTTGGACTTCTGAGTAACCAGTGAGGTATAACAGAAGCTGTTTAGGCCGGCTTGGTAAAGATAAGTATTGGAATAGCCACCAGCTTTGGGGATTGTCTGCCCTGTTCTTTGCAGGTCACCCTAATTGAGTGATCTCTGGCTCCCCCGAGACCCAGTCACAGCACCCATTTCCCATTTATTTCAGTAAGTGTTAGATGCCTAAATACCTTTGCGGACCTAGGCATAAATTCTTTGGGGACAGCACCTGTCTTGCTGTGGCTGTGCAGGGCCCGGAGGTCCCAGCTATTAGTGGGATGCTAATGTGCTGGGTACTGTGTACACGCCTACTGCAAGTATGCCTAGTGATTAGATCAGTGTCTCAGCCTCCCCAGCTCCCCCAGAGGGCTGCTGCCTGCTTCGGGTTTTCATGAAGGTTCATAATTTAGAGGCCTGGAGGGCTCCCCAGCTCTCAGCACTGGCAGAAGCATGCTCCCAGTACTAAGTTGTATGCAGGAAAACAAGGAAAAGTCAGCACTCCAGGAAAGCAATGCCTCTGAACAGAGCATCCCAGATTCCCTGGAGCTAGGGAGGGGCTAATGCTCATGAAGTCAGGGTAACAGCACTCCTGCATGAGATGGCCTTGCTGTATCCATTTTTAGTTTGTCTGGCCACTGAGACCAGCCACTGTGGTACGTGGATGCTAATGCTGCATCTCAGAGCATGCACTGAATGGGAAAAACCTGCAGCCTACAAAAAGCAAGGCACAGAAAAGCTAAGTGACTTTCCCGGTTCATACAGCAAGTCAGTAGCAGAGCTGGGCTCAGGCCCCAGAACTCCTAGGGGGCCTGTGCTTTAGCCACTAGACTGGGCTCCCTCCATGACAGCTGGCAAGTTCAGCATTGCCTGATGCTCAGTGAGTCCACCCCAGCAGTGCCTGGCTCTGCCTCCCCGCAGCCTGGCCCAGCCGTGTGAGTTCAGAGCCCGGCAGCACACAGAGGAATAGCCGAGGAGGGGGACCAACTGCCTGCTGGCTGCATTGGAGCTGGGACATTAAAGGGCTGTGGGTGTTAGGGCAGGTGGCTTATTTTCAGCAGCACTGTGCTCCTGAAAGCCCTGCATTGCCGCAGCCAGCAGCAGCTTGGCCTGGCCACCTCCATGCAGCTTTGGGACAAGTCCTGCCCGGGCCTTGTGGGAGTGCAGGGAAGGGCCCGGGGCTGCCCTCGGGGCTCGGCTACGCTCCTCCCTGGCTGCAGCACCAGCTCCCTGCCGCGCCGTCCAACAGGTGAGCCCGGGGCTCATGCCTGCCACCCACAGCTCCAGCGCAGGCTGCAGCCATGGGACAGATGGACTGAGAGCCCAGCCCAGCCCCCATGCCCCACAGGGGGAGGGTGCCTTGACTGGGGAGAGAGGCTCAGGCCTTGTCAGGAGGTTTGAGGGAGAGGGTCGCAGAGACACGGCCCTCCTGTTTGCCCCACCCAGCCCTACCTCCCCTCTGCCACCCCCACACCTCACCTCGCTCCCCTCCCCCAACCTCCACCTCCCCCACTCCCCTCATCTCACCTCACTCCTCTCCCCCACCCTTCATCTCTCCTCCCCCACCCTTCACCTCTCCTGCCCCCCTCATAACCCCTCAGCTCACTTCCCTCCTCCAACCCTTCACTCCTCTCCCCCACCCTTCATCTCTCCTCCCTTGCTCCCCCCAACCCCTCAGCTCCCAACCCCTGACTCACTAACCTCCCCTCTCCCAGCCTCAGCCACCTGCTGACCCCTCACCTCACTCCCCTCCTCCAGCCCACGGTGCCCCTCTGCCCTCCCCGAACTCAGGTGCTCCTGCCCCGTGGATTCATGCTCCGTTGTCCTTCTGCCTCTTGCACCCTCCCTAGCGAGAGATGTGGGGGCTGTTCCCCACCTGGCAGGCTCCTGGGGTGTGGCAGGGCCAGTTCCCCCTCCTCCCACATTCAAAGCTGCTGCTGCAGCTCCAGGGGCACTTGACACCCTACCCCCAGGCCTGGAGGGGGGCAGGTCTGGGTGGGGAAGCGAGGAGCAGACTGACTCATTGCTCACAGGCTCTTTCTGTACCGTCTCCCGCCCCCGGCCTGTGGGAAAGGTGGCGGCTGCTTCACTCCCCCTCCCTGCCCCCATGCCTCCAGCTCTTGGGGAGAGGTGGGCGGAGCTCTGGCTATTTGTGTCTGCATCCCTGATTGGCTGCTTCACCCCAGCAGGCGGGGCAAGTAGGGAAGGCAGCCAATCAGCAGGAGTCCCCCCAGGCAAGGCTGGAGTGGCTCCCATCATTGCAGGCCAGCCCCAGCTGAGCTCCTGCACCCATAGGCCAGCGGGGCAGGGGCGGGAGAGCTGCAGGGCCGCCCAGAGGATTCAGGGGGCCTGGGGCAAAGCAATTTCAGGGGCCCCTTCCATTAAAAAAAAAATTGCAATGCTATATTCTCATGGGGGCCTGGGCAGGGCCCGGCACAAATTGCCCCACTTGCTCCGCACCCATGGGCGGCCCTGGGAAAAATAATCCTTCATCTTGGCACAAACCCAGTTTTGAGAACTTCTTTACAGAGGTATCACTGGTTCTCAGCATCAGCTAGTGCTAAAAAGCACTAAAGCTCATTAAAAGGGTTGGACAAATATTTTCCGTCCAAAACTTTTTCTGGATCGAAAACTAGGGGGTTTTAAAAAGCAGAAAAAAATCATGGACAATGTCTGCTTTCCTTCAAAATTTATTGTAGTTTTTTTTAATTGAAAAGCTGAAATTAGTCTGCCAAAACCTGAGTATGGTTTGGGGTTTCAGAAGTGTGTGGCCAAATATTTGCTGCTTGCTGTGTTTGATTGTTTAAAGAAACAATAAAAAAAATTCTGCTTAAAAAAAATCCAAAACTTTTGGACCTCAGCTTGTGACCAAATGCCTGAGCCCATCCAGTCAGAGATTTTTCCAGGTTTCTGATACTCTGCTGGCTTCCTTGACTCATATCTGTCTCCATAACTTTGGGTTAATTTAGCTTAGAACATAAGAGCAGCCATACTGGGTCAAACCAAAGGTCCATCCAGCCCTGTATCCTGTCTACCGCCAATGCCAGGTGCCCCAGAGGGAGTAAACCTAACAGGTAATGATCAAATGATCTCTCTCCTGCCATCCATCTGCACCCTCTGACAAACAGAGGCTAGGGACACTATTCCTTACCCATCCTGGCTAATAGCCATTAATGAACTTAACCTCCATGAATTTATCTGTTTTCTAGAGACTGGCTCCATGGGCTCCCTCACAAACTGGAGACGGTTACTGTGGGTTTGTCTTTAGTATAGCTTATGTTCATACTCCATGAACTCAGCATTTGAGCTTGTTCCAGAACCTGGGATTAGCCTATGTTGTGAAAGCTGAAATGCTCAAAATAGCACATGCATGTGAATGGACACAGGGTGCTAAAATTAAATTAACCCAGGGGTCTCAAATTGGAGGTTAGGACCCCTCAGGGGGTCACAAGGTTATTACTGGGGGTTGTGAGCTGTTAGCCTCCACCTCAAACCCTGCTTTGCCTCCAGCATTTATAATAGTGTTAAATATATAAAAAAGTGTTGTTAATTTATAAGGGGGTCGCACTCAGAGGTTTGCTATGTGAAAGGGGTCACCAGTATAAAAAGTTTGAGAACCACTGAATTAACCCCTCTGAAGCCTCAGTGAATGCAGGGGACGGGGGGGGTCTCCGTTGGTAGGGTTGGGAAGGACGTAGGTGGTGTAGGATATTGCTCTTCTCATGTGATCCCTCCCCCCAGTGGCTAATTTGAAATGAAGCTACCCTCCCCTGACATGAATTTCCCTATGGCACTGAAATTACATGTAGACTATAATTTGGCATTTGAGAAGTGAAAGGGATGGTAGCCCCAATGGAAAAGCTAACAGCTTGGCTCTTCTGCAAGCCTCAAACTGCTGAATGAGCTTTATGGTACGGCAGGCTGTGCTTCCCAAACAACCTGGCCCTGCCCCCTATCTGACCCCCACCCACTTCCTGCCCCCCGACTGCCCGCCCCCCCCCAGACTCCCCAACCCATCCTGCTCCTTGTCCCCTCACTGTCCCACAGCGACCCCACCCCTGACCACCACCCCAGGACTCCACCCCTGCTCCCTGTCCCCTGACTGCCCTGACCCCTATCCCCCCCGCCCCCGCTGGGTCCTGACAGATCCCCGGAACGCCCACAATCCAACCCCCACCATTCCCTGTCCCCTGACTGCCCCCCCCCAACCTCTGTCCCCTGACTGTCCCTGGGACTCCCTGCCCCTTAGCCAACCCACACGGCCCCGGCCCCTAACCGCCGGCTTCCCCCTCACCCGGAGCCTCAGCGCATCCAGCAGCATCCCTCGACAGAGGCCGCGTGGCCAGGGGGCGGGGCCCGAGCCCCTCCCGCTCAGAGCCGCGTGGCCAGGGGGCGGGGCCCGAGCCCCTCCTGCTCAGAGCTGCGTGGTCAGGGGGCGGGGCTGCGAGCTCCACGCTGAGCTCAGCTCCGCTCGGCCCGGAGCTTGCAACCCTGCCTCCTGCCCATGTGGCTCTGAGCGGGGCGGGGCCCCGCTGCCCCGCTCTCCAGGGACGCTGCTGGATGGGCTGAGGCGCTGGGAGAGGGGCGGAGACGGGGTCTGGCTGAGGCCAGGGAGGGAGCCTCGGCCGTTTTTGTGGGGGGCCCCTGCGGAGCCCGGGGCCTGGGGCAAATTGCCCCACTTGCCCCCCACTCTGGGCGGCCCTGGGGAGCTGGCCATTCTGGGGGGTGCGCTAGGCTGCTGGGGGTCAGTGCACGAGGGGCTCTGGCTTGTCCACTCTTTGCCCAGCCATCAGCCCAACCTGCTGGCAAGACCCCCCAAGGGCAGGGAGGCTGCTGCATGTGGGACACTGGCCAGGCAGAGCGGGTCCACGGCTGAGGACAGGGGCTGGAAGGGAGGCTGGAGAGGGGAAGGATGGGTCAGGGGTTTGGGCCCTAGCCTGGGACAGAGGAGCCTGGTTCAATTCCCAGCTCTGCCACAGACTCTTTGTGTCCTCAACCCCACCCCCATCCCAACCCTTGTTGGTCACAGCGCCACCACCTGTCCTGCCACTCAGGGCATCGTCTTCGACTCAGACCTCTCTCTAGGGCCTCAACTCCAGGCTCTGTCTAAGTCCTGCAGTGTCTGTCTGCCTAACATCTCCCAGGCAAGGCCTTTCCTAGCCCACCACATGGCTAAAACTCTCAGCCAGGCTCTCATCGGCTCACCTCTCGATTCGGCAGCGTCCTCGGTGGCCTCGCCACACACAATCTTGCCGCGCTCGCTCATAGCCATGCAGAAAGCTGCTGCAAAGATCAGTCTCCTACCCAGACCCTTTGACCATGTCACCTCCCCCTGCGTGATCATGTCAAACATAAGCTGCTTGGCTTCAGTTTCAGGACCCTTCGCAATCACACCCTGCCCTACCTCTCACCTCTCGTTTGCTGTGGAGATCTCAGCATTCAGTGCTCATCAGCCCACGATTTCAGCTTCCACGGCCCCCTTGTTCCGCTTTCAAACCCTCGCCTTCCTGTTTTTGCCCACGCTGCCCCTCATGTTGGGGAGCAGAGCCCCATAAATAACTGCAAAGCCGCCTCATTTCCCCCCTTCCCAGCCCCGCCTTCAACCTCTCCTCTGCTGTGAGGCCTGCAAAAAAAAATACACAACTATACATAGCACATGCGGCCAAGGCAGACCCAGCTCTGCTGCGGCCTGGGACCCAGAACACACGCTGTCTGAGGTGCCACAGCTCTCTTGCAGGCAGCACTAAGTGGGTGTCTTGCTGGGGAGTTGAGGGGTGAGTGGACACAGTTGGGCTCAGCCATGGGAGGTGCTGCCCGGTGAGGGTGAGGCCCATTGGCGGATGCTTTGGGGAAGGGGCTGTACAGTCGCCTGCTCTGTGTTTTACAGGGCCAGTGCTTTGCCCTGGAAGGGTGTGGGGCCAGCAGAGGCCCGGCAGGAAAGCAGCTTGCTGCATTGTTACCAAGCCCTCCCCTGCAGCACGCTGCTGCAGCCACTCGATGGCATCAGCGCCGCATTGTTCTGCGGGGAAAGGCCTGCAGGAAGGCGGCTGGGTGGGGGGGAAGGGAGGGGAGTCGCAGCACAGACATTGCACCAGTGCAGACAAGCCGGAGAATTCCCCATTGCCGGCAATCTGCGCCAGAACATTAATGCTAGGGCGCAAGGCACTGTCAGTTACAGCACCACCCCCGCCTCACCCCGCCCCTGCCTGTCACCACCACCGACTCCAGCGCCCAGTGTTGTCAATACTGGCGCTTTGCTCCCGTGGCTCACGTTATTTGGTGGTTTTTCTTAAAGCCCCCCCGCACCCCCCAGCTCCTGCGTTATGTGACTATGTGACACGCTCAACTGTCATTTGCTAAAGTATCAGTTACTAGCCCACCACGGCTTAAAACCACCTGCCCCCCGGGTGTTCGGACAGCGCAACCCATTGACGGCAACGAAAAAGACACCAAAAATGTATAACACTCATTTTTTAAGCCAACCTCAGGATTTGGGGCAGGCGCCTGATGCCTGATTTTTGACCACTTAGGGCTGGGGGTACGGAGCGCGGTGTCCTGCTTAGCCTGGCACCAGCACCACAAACCTATTTAGGCTCCGGAACATTCGCCCCCCCCACACCCCACACACACACACACACACGTTGAGGCTCTGGTCATCACCTCTAGGCTATCTGCACAGGCAGCACGTTGGGAACTAATCACGCCCTGGGTGGCAGCATTACATACACCATGAAATGTGAGGCTCACCTTGGAATGGCGGAGGCTGCAGGCCGCAAAGCCAGCTTGGGCCATACCTGCCGGGATGCCACGTGCTCCCAGAGCCACCCCCAGAGCAGAGCTGGGTTTGCTGCATAATGAAAACCAAGGGGGGGGGGGTGAAAGGTGCCTGAGACTGCGTGTCCTGAAGCAACCCACCCTCCGCAGTTAGTCCTGGGTATAGCATGGTCCGATGCGCCTCAACCCTGTGGGGGGCAGGGTCAGAGCAGGGCAGCCCGTGCATCCGGCCCAGGGCATCGCTGCAGCGATTGCCAGTTGCACAGGGGGCAGTGTCTGGAGGCAGGAGGTGGCCTGCCAGTCCTCTCTGGGAGTGTAACCGTGGCGCTGGAGATGGCAGTGGGGAAAGCTGAGGGACGCTGGGTAGCCAGGCCCCTCAGAGATGGACTCTTGGCCAAGCCAATGGAGGTGTCCTTTGGGGGCAGGCTGGCTTTGCCAAGGGGCCCTACATAGGCCAGTACTGCTAGGCCCCTCGTCCCCCAACCCGCCCCCCCCCCGTTCACAGCCATTAATTGCTTCACCCTGACCACCCCCTGCCCGGCAGGGCTGTGCTCTCACCCTTGCTTTACTTGGAGCGGTTCGGCGATTTGCCCAAGGTCACCCAAAGAATCTGTGGCAGAGCAGGGACTGGGCCCCAGTGCTGTGTCCCAGGCCATGGGCCTACCCACTAGCCTGTCCTTCTGGGGGGAGGAAAGGGGGTGGTGTGGTGTGTGGTACTTTCCCAGAGCTACTCCACCAACACAGGGGGCCAAACTGATGCCTGGTGTAATCCAGTTAAAGTCACTGGAGCCGCTCCAGTGACTAGCGACACCAGCATCACCGCTGGCCTGATGTCCCCTTAGCATGATGGGGGGGTGGGGGCTGAAGGGCGAGAGCTGCAGCCAATAGCACCACTCAGGCAGTGCAAGACAAGGGCTGAGCGTGAATATAGCTTGGCCTCACTACATACAAAAGGGTTGGTAAGGGACACAGGCTTTGGCTGCCATGACACCCCCCCCCCCACCGCCCCCGTGTAGCTGCCTTGCTGCACCCTCCTAGTGCAGATACAATTCGCACCATTTCCCCCCGCCCAGCCCTGCCCACCAGGGTACACTGCACTAGTGCCAATCAGGGTCACGACAGGGGTTTGCAGCAGGGAGGCTACAGGCATGAGCAAAGTGCAAAGGCCTCCTCCATACACTGCATGATAAGTGAGGTTGGTTTGTGGCGCCTGAGCGGGCCAATCAGTGAGTTAGATTGGGGGCGCAGGGTTTAAACGAACAAGATGTAGGGAAGGGCATTGGGCTCGTGATTGCTCAGGCTGGCATTTGCCCCATGCAGCACCTGCCCGGCAACGAAGAGTTAATGAGCTGCAGCCATTCCCTGCTGTGGTCCAGCGGCTGCACCAAGCACCCGCTCCCCAGTGCCTGGTCTCGCTGGCCCAGGCTGCAAGCTGCTGCCAAGGCGCACACAGCTGGCGTGCGGCTGTGCTGGGGCACTGCAACCCAATGGCCCCGGGGGTCATCCTGTGGTGTTCCCAGGGACATAGACTGGGCTGGGCTACAACAGCCAGGATTCTTCTTATGGACCCCATCCTCCCCCAGCTCCCCACTTCCCCGGGTCGCCCCCCCCCCCAGATTTGCGCCATACGTCTCCTGCGGTTCCCATGACAGAGCTTCTGCTGACACCACGCTCAGCCCCATGCTGCCTGCGCAGGATAAAACCCGTCCTGAGACTCCGTCACTCAGTGCTGTCCGTGTCCTGCCTGACTGCTCAGCTCATTACCGGGGAGCCAGCTCACAGACAAGGAGGGAGCTGCATGGGGTGCCATCACATCGGGCCGGCCCTATGGCTAAGCCAGCACGGTAGGATTTGTGCCGGTCAGTACCGGGTTTACAATGGCACCATGTCACGGGGCCCACAGTGGGAAGGGGCCCATTACGGACCCATCCAACCTAGCCACATAGCCAGGTCTGGCCCCTCGCCTGGGGCAGTCCCGCATCCAGGCCTTGCTGTGTGAGCGGCTGCCAGCCAGCAGGTTCCACTCACCTGTAGGGTGCTCGCTGCCTAGCAGCCAGGCTCTGCCATGGAGGCTGGGCAGGGCTGCTGGCTGTGAGGCGCATGGGCACGGCTGGGCAGGTTCTTGGCGGGGTCGTGTCCCAGAGTCTTCCCTACACCCCAGTGCAGCTCCAGCTCTGAGCAGTTTCTGCTGCCAGGCAAATGTGGGGCCCCGACCCTGCTCGCCTCCCCTGCGGCCAAGCCTCCTGGGACCAGTGCAGAGGCCTGTCTTGGCTAGTCGGGGCAGGGGACAGTGCCGGGGGCTTGGCTGGGCCCTGCCAGGCAAGTGGGTCCTGAGGGCGCTCGGCCTGGCCAGGTCCCGCTCCTCTCTGATCAGGCCGTTCCTGAGTGGCCAGAGCAAATCCCTGCCCTGGGTTCGTCCCCAGCCTTGCTGCCAGCTCAGCTTGGTGGACACGGTCACCTCCCAGCAGGCTGGTGAGTGTGGGTGCGGGGAAGTGGGTCTCTGAGGGGGCTGTGGGAGGGTGCTGGGCAGTGGTTGGGGCAGGTTTTGTGTTTTAGGGTGCTAGGAAGTGAGGTAGAGACAGTTTGTATGTGTTGGGGTGCTGAGCAGTGGGGTTGTGGGGTGGAGGCAGGCTGTGTGTGTTGGGGTGCTGGGCAGTGGGGGCTGTGGGGTGGAGGCAGGCTGTGAGTGTTGGGGTGCTGGGCAGTGAGGGGTATGTAGGGGTGGAGACAGTCTGTGAGTGTTGGGGTGCTGGGCAGTGGGGGTATGTGGGGTGGAGGCAGGCTGTGAGTGTTGGGGTGCTGGGCAGTGGGGTTGTGGGGTGGAGACAGGCTGTGAGTGTTGGGGTGCTGGGCAGTGAGGGGTATGTGGGGGTGGAGACAGGCTGTGAGTGTTGGGGTGCTGGGCAGTGGGGTATGTGGGGTGGAGGCAGGCTGTGAGTGTTGGGGTGCTGGGCAGTGGGGTATGTGGGGGTGGAGGTAGGCTGTGAGTGTTGGGGTGCTGGGCAGTGGGAGGTTGTGGAGGTGGAGACAGGCTGTGAGTGTTGGGGTGCTGGGCAGTGGGGTTGTGGGGTGGAGGCAGGCTGTGAGTGTTGGGGTGCTGGGCAGTGGGGGGCTGTGGGGTGTGGAGGCAGGCTGTGAGTGTTGGGGTGCTGGGCAGTGGGGGGCTGTTGGGTGGAGGCAGGCTGTGTCTGTTGGGGTGCTGGGCAGTGGGGGATATGTGGGGGTGGAGGCAGGCTGTGTCTGTTGGGGTGCTGGGCAGTGGGAGGGTTGTGGGGATGGAGGCAGGCTGTGAGTTTTGGGGTGCTGGGCAGTGGGGGGTATGTGGGGGGTGGAGGCAGGCTGTGTGTGTTGGGGTGGTGGGCTGTGGGGGGTATGTGGGGGATGGAGGCAGGCTGTGAGTGTTGGGGTGCTGGGCAGTGGGAGGGTTGTGGAGGTGGAGACAGGCTGTGAGTGGTGGGGTGCTGGGCAGTGGGGGGTATGTGGGGCTGGAGGCAGGCTGTGAATGGTGGGGTGCTGGGCAGTGGGGGGGCTGTGGGGGGTGGAGGCAGGCTGTGAGTGTTGGGGTGCTGGGCAGGGGGGGGTATGTGGGGGGTGGAGGCAGGCTGTGAGTGTTGAGGTGCTGGGCAGTGGGAGGGTTGTGGGGGTGGAGACAGGCTGTGAGTGTTGGGGTGCTGGGCAGTGGGAGGGTTGGGGGGGTGGAGACAGGCTGTGAGTGTTGGGGTGCTGGGCACTTGGGAGGGGTGCTCGGCAGGGCACTGGTGTTCAGGGAGCTGTGCAGTTGTGGGGGGTGTGCACAGGGGTGTGTAGGGGATCTTTTGGAGGGGGCTGGGCACAGTGAGTCGGGGGGCAGTGTGGCATGGACCGTGGCACAAGCCCACCCCCGAGGGACAGGGGCACGCAGGTAGTGCAAGGCCAAGCAGGCCTGGGTGTATCTGGCGGCTGCCGGTTTGCAAACCGTGGAGTGGGGCCGCCCCTGCTGTGCCATGCCCATTGCCCCCAGCTGGTCCCTCATTCTGGTGACCCCCCCACACCGTGCCACATTGGCCTCCATGGGGGGGCCCACAAAAGGTTACGCTGGCCCTGGTGCTGTAACGCTGCAGGGGCCTGTAGCAGCTCAGGGTCAGGGACGCTCAGCCGAGCGGCCTCTCCCGCCACAGGCACCACAGCGACTCTTTGGCCACGTCACGGCAGAGCCCCCGCTTACGCTGGCCCCCGTATGCACTGGCCTCTGCCTCTCCAGACATGCTTCCGCCTCCGGCCCAGCAGCAGCCCAGTGAGGAGCTGGGAGTGCCGGGGTCAGGCAGGTGAACGGGTACCTGCGGGGGGACAGAACCGCCCCTGTAGTGGGGGCTCTGTTCTGACTTTCTTTGGCTTGTTAATCCTGCTGCACAAGGGTATGCGGAAGGGCAGCGTCAGGGCCAAAGCAGCCCACGACAAAGTCCCCCCAGGATAGCCCCCCCCAGTATGAATTTAGTGCTGGTGAAGCAGCCCTTGGAGCCCAGAGTCACTGTGTATGAGCAGCCGCAGGCTGAGCTCCCCGCCCTGCCTTTTGCAGAACATCCCTATTCCAGCTGCCCGGCAGATCTGAAGCCAGGGGCATCAGAACAGCCCTCTGCACATTGCGCTCACTCCTTCGCGGGACCGCCCGGAGCTGCACCTGCAGAGCAGCTTCCTGGGCCTCGCTCTGTGCCAGCTTCCAGGCTCAACCCCCCCTGCCCCAGGGCAAAATGAAGGCAAAGCGAGGAACCCACACTGGTCCACAAGCTGCTGTTGTCTTAGTGACTGTAATACTGACACTCGGCGGCCAGGTGGAGCCCTTCAATGCTTAGCTGCATGGTGGGTGTGTTTTCAGAGGGCTCTGAGCAGGAGGTTGCATTGCAGAGCACAGGGCTGTTTCCTTCCTACACCTGCCATGGCTCTTGGATAGCTAGGGCCACTTCGCAGCTGCCTAGCGCGCCCGCTCCGGCAGGGTGGGACAGGGTGGAGGCTGGTTTGTGAAGGGTGTAGCAGTGTCACTGCTGTTTGGAGGGCAGGGCCTTGGCTCTAGCAGATGCCTGGTACGGGGCCAAGCGCATGGGCATTGATCAGACAGTAACAGCTACAGTAGCACACACAGAGCCCCCCCCTCTCTCCCCATTACCCCATCCACCCGCCCGTCTCTCTCCTGTGTTCACCTCCCCTCCATTTCTCTCCCCAGCCGGTCCTCCTAGGAGCGGGGGCCTCTGCACGGCACCGAGTGTGGGGTGAGATTATTGTGGCAGGCGACACCATCCAGCGGCTGTTGAGGGGCTTCACACCCCCTCCCTGAAATTGCAGCCTTGGCCCCACATTCACCAGCTGAGGTAAGGAACCTGGATCCCAGGATGTTTCCCCAGCAATGAGGGGGGCCAAGAACAGCTGGAAAAGGATAAAACCAGGTGATAAGAAAATCCCAATAGACGCCCACCAGCCTGGGATTCACGCCAAGAACTCACATCTCACTAGCAGCACGGCAGGGGAGACTTCCCATTGAGATACTTTATCAGGCCACGATATTTAGGCCATGGAGGTTAAAAAAAACACCCGGCTTGTTGCACAATCAGGTGTGTTCTGGGCGGTTTTATGCGTTTGTGTTTGCTTGTGTGCGCATTTAGATCCAGGTTGTTACCCTTTGGTGGCAGTGGGTTACACGGGGGAGCTGTGATGCAGGAACATGGGTGCTGCTCTGGTACGGCGCTGCTGAATACCTGCTTCTTTGGTCATTTTGTTGCTGTAGCTCAAGACAATTGATCTGTTCTGGCAGCTCCTCTGCACTAATAAGGACTCGATCTAAGCTGAGATGAAATTGTCTTGGCTGCATGTTGTGAAAAGTGGCCATTTCCCCATGACTTCTGCTGTCATATATAACTGCAGAGAAGTGTTTCCTTAGCTAAATTTCCTCTTTCAGGCCTGCTGTCTTAGTCTGTCCTATTACAACAGGCAAATGACGGAACAAGCAGTTACTCTGAGCTCTAGACCACCCCGCCCAAAGGGTAAGAACATGGGTCTAAACATGTCCACAATTAGACATAAAAAGGAGAGATTTAAGCAGTTATACTGGTGCTACCCATTCATTTGAATAGAGCAGCATTGGTGTAGCTGGGGGCAGAACCTGGTCAAAGCTGCAGGTGGTAGATATTAGGTCCCGCACACAGCTGGAGTGCATTAGGAATTAACGGCCAAGTGTCACAGGTACTTATGAGAATCTAGTATAAACCCACTCCCAGTCTATTCCCCACAGGGTAGTCCTCCCTGAGGGATTAGCTGCATTTCTGATGGAGTTCTTAGGAACCCCCTGAATTATAGGAGACACCATCCTCCACACACAAGGAAGAATGGATGATTCTCCTTCAGAGCCCATCAAAGGACACTCAATTTTTTGGAAGGCACCACGGGTGAGCAATGCAGAGGCCTAAGGCTGAGGCTCTGGAGCTGCAGAGGAACATAGGACTGGAAGGTACCTTGTCAGATTCAGTCCCCTGCTATCACAGGTAACCCCGTCATGTAAACCCGTTCGTAAACTGATCAACGTCCAGCTTAACTCTAGTTCGGCTGTTTGCCCCACTGCTCCTATTGGGAGGCTGCTCCAGACCCTCTCTCCTTTGATGGTTAGAAACCTTCTTCTAATTTCCACCCTGACATTGCTCAGGACCAGTTTATCCCCATTTGTTCTTGTGCTAACATTGCCCTTTAGCGTCAATAGCTCTTCTCCCTTCCTGGTGTTTTCCCCCCTCAGCCTTCGTTTTGCTAGGCTGCCCATGCCAAGATTGCTGAGTCTCCTCTCGAAAGGCAGGTTTTCCATCCCTCGGATCATCCGAGCAGCCCTTCTCTGCACCTGCTCCAGCTTGAGTTCGCCTTTCCTGACCGCGGATGCCCAGAAGTGCACACACTGTTCCAGATGAGGGCTCACTGGTGCCTGGTACAATGGTATCAAAGCTTGTCTGTCTCTATTGGAAATGCCTCGTCTGATACATCCTTGGGTCACATTTGCCTTTTTCAGGGCCACATCACACGGGTGGAGAGCGCTAATGAAATGTGCTGAGGACACAAAGCTGGGAGGCCTTGTCAGTACAGAGACCGAGCAGCAGCGTCACGCTCCAGCCTGGTAGTTCTCCTGTCAGCACCACTTGTCAAAAAACCTAGCAGGATGTCAGGAATCACTGAGAAAGGGATAGAGAATAAGACAGAACATATTAAATTGCCTCTATATAAATCCATGGTACACCCACATCTTGAATACTGCATGCAGATGTGGTTGCTCCATCTCAAAAAAGATATATTTGAATTGGAAAAGTTTCAGAAAAGGGCAACAAAAATGATTAGGGGCATGGAATGGCTTCCGTATGAGGAGAGATTAATAAGACTGGGACTTTTCAGCTTGAAAAAGAGATGACTAAGGAGGGGATATGATAGGGTCTATAAAATCATAACTGGTGTGAAGAAAGTAAATCAGGAAGTGTTATTTACTCCTTCTTATAACACAAGAACTAGGGGACACCAAATGAAATTAATAGGCAACAGGTTTAAAACAAACAAAAGGAAGTATTTTTTCACACAACGCGCAGTCAACCTGTGGAACTCCTCGCCAGAGGATGTTGTGAAGGCCAAGACTATAACACGGTTCAAAAAAGAACTAGATAAGTTGTGATAAATGAAGGGGGAGGAGTAGTTCCCTTTTATGGACACCCAGCTAGCCAGTTAGCTATAAAATCTCTGTTAGTAGCCGTTCTCTACTTGATTTACCTGTAAAAGGGTTAAAAAAAAGTCCACAGGTAAAGGAAGGGAGTGGGTACCTGACCAAAAGAGCCAATGGGAAGGCTAGAACTTTTTTAAATTGGGGAAAAACTTTCCCTTTGTGCCTGTTGTTGTTCTCTGGAGAGAGGGGACAGAGCAGGACAGGGCTGGAACTATGCTGTAAAAAGCTTTAAAACCAGGTATGAAAAAGGATCAAATCGTACCTCTGCCCTACTTATCTGAAACCCCAGGTATGTAAGTAAATCAGGGAATGTCTAGGAAGACGCGATTAGGGTTATTTCTTATTGTCTTGTGGACTCCTCTGTGCTAACCCCAGATGCTTTTGTTTGCTTGTAACCTTTAAGCTGAACCTCAAGAGAGCTATCTTGATGCTTAATTTTTGTAATTGTTGTTTTTTAAGATCTAGCAAAAAGCCTAAGCTCCAGATGTATTTTCTTTCTTTTTATTTTTAATAAAAAATACCTTTTTTAAGAACAGGATTGGATTTTTGTGTCCCTAAGAGGTTTGTGCACGTTATTTAATTAGCTGGTGGCAACAGCTGATTTCCTTTTTCTTTCTTTCTCAGGTCTTCCCTGGAGGGGGAGGGGGAAAAAGGGCTCGAGGGTACCCCACAGGAATTCCCAAATGCACCTTTCTGGGTTCTCAAAAGGGTTTTTTCTGCATTTGGGTGGTGGCAGCATCTACCCATCCAAGGTCAGAGAGAAGCTGTGACCTTGGGAGTTTAATACAAGCCTGGAGTTGCCAGTATTAATTATTAGAACCCTTGCGGGCCCCCACCTTCTGCACTCGGAGTGCCAGAGTGGGCAATCAGCCTTGACATGGCGGCAGAGCGGTGGGATAATTCGGAACCAGAAGCACAGACCTCAGGATTTTAAAAGGACATATTTTTCCTTTTGGCTGCTTGAGAGCCAGGGATTTTCTTTTCTTTTCTTTGCTGCCTGGCGGGAAACAGGCACGCAAAGGGTTCAGCCTGCAAAGCCAGGGAGTCCAACAAGCAGGTTTTTTTTCTAGCTTCATGGCAACGTAATAGCTAGGCTAGACCAGGGCAGCCCTGTGCATGAGGTTGAGGTCGGGCACTGAAACCCAAGAGAAACCAGTCTTCCCAAAACGGCACTCCATGGAGAGATCGAGCCCAGCCATCCAGCTGCATGATGGAAATGAAGGGAGGGGATGGAGGAATGGGGACTTCCCAGGAGGGAAGGGTCAACCCTCCCCCAGCCAAGATCCCGATGCCAGGATGGAGGAATGTCTTTAACTCAGGTCGAATTCTGACTGAGGCAGAAAGGAATTTCGTCCTAGAGATAAAGCGCTTGGAAACGGAGGCGAAGCGCTGAGAGGCGGAAGCGAAGGCAAAGCACTTGGAGGTGGAAGCGGAAAGAGAGGCGAAGCACTTGCAAGTGGAGATGAAGCGCTTAGAGCTGGAAAGGGCTAAGCTGGATCAATCAGGTAGCCCTAAAAATCCTTCTCCAGGTACCGTTCCCCATTCCAAAAAATTCCCCACATACAAGGTAGGTGATGATACAGAGGTCATCTTAAAAAAATTAAGTCAGGAGTGTGATGCTGGCACAAAGGGTACAACATCTGGTTGTTGTACCATCTGATGCTGGCTCAACATCCCTACAGACCAGTATATGGTGCAGCTAAGGTCACAACTCAGTGGACCCTTAGCAGAGGTGGCAGCTGAAATGCCTAAAGAACACATGAACGAGGATGAACACAACAGAATTGGGATGAGACTAACACCCGAGCATGCCCATCAGCAGTTCAGAGCCCTAAGCTGAAAACCAGACTTGGCATTTTCCCGACACACCTATCACATTGTAAAAATTGGGATGCCTGGATATCAGGAGCAAATGTTAAATCTCTGGAAGATCTGTCCTTCCTAATACAAATTGAGCAGTTCTTAGAGGGTGTTTCTGAGGAAATAAAAAGGTACATCCTAGATGGGAAGCCCAAAACTGTAATTGAGGCAGGGGAGATTGGCGCCAAATGGATGGAGGTGGCGGAAAAGAAGAAAGCTAGTAGCAGCTGGTGGGGATACCAGAAGGGGCAACCCAAGATGTCATCCCACCATCGGGATCAGCCCAAAGCCCCACCTCGCAAGGAGGAGCCCTCCACACAGCCAGGTGCTCTCACCTCCCATCATCCCACTCTCCAACCACCCACCTCGCCCCAGCCCGCAGTCAGCTGGGTGGTGGTTTAAATGTAATGAGCTGGGGCATGTGAAGGCCAACTGCCCCAAGAGCACCAGCCGACTGCATCTCATCACCCCGGGGTCCCAACAAGAGCCTTCAGGCCAGGATGCCTTGCAGATACCCCCAGAGCAAAGGGAAACTGTGAGTGTGGGCGGGAGGAAGATTGCTGTGTGGAGAGACATTGGAGCACAGGTGACAGCTAGCTGCCAATCGTTGGTGGACCCCAAATTCATTGACCCAGAGGCCCAAGTGATGGTGCAACCCTTTAAGGCCAACTCTTAACTTGCCTACAGCCTGGTTGCCTGTCCAGTACAAGGGCTGGTCAGGAATATGGACTTTTGCCGTCTCTGACAATTATCCCATTCCCATGCTGCTGGGAGAAGACTTAGCCAACCATGTGAGGCTATCAAAAAGGGTGGGAATGGTCATCTGCAGCCAGGCTAAACAGGCCTCAGGACCTAACTCCATTCCCGAGCCTCAGCCAGAGGTGATAAATCCAGACCCCAGACCAAAGTCTATAGCAGCAGTTGTAGCTCAAGTTCCTGGGACCCAGCCAGAACCAGGCCAAGGATCGGAACTGGCGGAGCAGTCAGCACCAAAGTCAGGGGAGCCAGCACCAAAGGGCACCACAAAGCTTGCACCGGCAGCAGCAGCAACTAAACCGATGCAAGAAGCTCTACCGGAGCCTGAAATACAACCTAGTGCACCAGCAGAGAGCGGTTCACAATCGACGGAGACAACCCCATCACCTGCATTGCTTCCAGTGGGACCAAGCCCAAGTCCGCAACGCAGCGAGGAACTGACGTCTCCAGCATCAAGGGAGCGGTTCCAGGCAGAGCAGGAAGTGGATGAAAGCCTCAAGGGAGCTTGGATGGTGGCACAGCGTGACCCACCGCCTCTCAGCTCTTCCAGTAGGTCCAGGTTTGTTGTAGAAAGGAGTTTTATATAAGGAGACCCTTTCTGGTGAGCACAAGGAGGACTAGCAATCTCAGAGAGAGTTGGTAGTTCCAAGTAAGTATAGGGAAAAGCTCTTGAGCTTAGCCCACAATCATCCTAGTGGCCATGCTGGGGTGAACAGGACCAAAGACCGTTTGAGGAAGTCATTTCACTGGGAGGGAATGGGCAAGGACATTTCTACTTATGTCCGGTCTTGTGAGGTGTGCCAGAGGGTAGGAAAACCCCAAGACCAAGTCAAGGCCCCTCTCCAGCCACTCCCCATAATTGAGGTTCCATTTCAGCGTGTAGCTGTAGATATTCTGGGTCCTTTCCCTAAGAAGACACCCAGAGGAAATCTGTATGTACTGACCTTCATGGATTTTGCCACCTGATAGCTAGAAGCAGTAGCTCTAAGCAACACCAGGGCTAAAAGCATGAGTCAGGCACTGGTAGACATTTTTGCCAGGGTAGGTTGGCCCTCCGACATCCTTACAGATTCGGGAACTAACTTCCTGGCAGGAACCATGAAATATCTTTTGGATGTTCATGGGGTGACCCCTTACCACCATCAAACGAATGGCCTAGTGGAGAAGTTTAATAAGACTTTGGGGGCCTGATACGTAAATTCGTGAATGAGCACTCCAATGATTGGGACCTAGTGTTGCAGCAGTTGCTCTTTGCCTATACAGCTGTACCACATCCCAGTTTTGGGTTTTCACCCTTTGAACTTGTTTATGGCCATGAAGTTAAGGGGCCATTACAGTTGGTGAAGCAGCAATGGGAGGGGGTTACATCTTCTCCAGGAACTAACGTTTTGGACTTTGTAACCAACCTGCAAAACACCCTCAAGAAAACCTGCAGGAGGCTCAACAAGAGCAAAAGGCCTGGAATGATAAACACGACAGGGAGCGTTTCCTTCAGAGTAGGTGACCAAGTCATGGTCCTGAAAGCGCTCCAGGCCAATAAGATGGAAGTGTTGTGGGAGGGGCCATTTACGGTACAAGAGCACCTGGGAGCTGTTAATTACCTCAGAGTTCTAAGACCCCACCCTAAAACCTAAAGTATACCATGTTAATTCTCTAAAGCCCTTTTATTTCCGAGAAATCAAGGTTCTCCAGTTTACAGCCCAGGAGAGAGTCTACTATCAAGGAAAAAGTAACAGTGGTGTAGAAGAAGTGAGCCTTTCCATCACCCTTGAGCGTAAGCAGCGACAGCAAATCCAGGAGCAGTGCACCAGCTTCGCGCCAACGTTTTCAGCCACCCCAGGATGGACAGAATGGGCGTACCACTCCATTGACACAGGTGATGCTCGCCCAATCAGAGCCCAACCCTACCGGATGGCTCCTCAAGCCAAAACCACAATAGAAAGGGAGATCAAGGACGTATTACAGATGGATGTAATCCACCCCTCTGAGAGTGCATGGGCCTATCCAGTGGTTTTGGTTCCCAAATCAGATGGGGAAATCTGCTTTTATGTGGACAACCATTAGCTAAATGCTGTAATTGCCCAGAAAAATATCCAATGCCACGCACAGATGAGCTACTGGAGAAACTGGGACGTGCCCAGTTCATCTCCACCTTAGACTTAACTAAGGGGTACTGGTAAGTGCCGCTAGATGACCCCACCATGGAAAGGTCAGCCTTCCTCACCCATGTACGGCTGTATGAATGTAACGTGCTCCCTTTCGGGCTGCAAAATGCACCTGCCACCTTCCAGAGACTGGTAGATAACCTTCTGGCTGGATTTGGGGAATTTGCAGTCGCCTACCTTGACGATGTGGCTATATTCTCAGATTCATGGGCAGAACACTTGGAACACCTCCAAGCTGTCTTCCAGCACATAAGGGAGGCAGGATTAACCGTTAAGGCCAAAAAATGTCAAATAGGCCTAAACAGGGTAATGTACCTTGGACATCAGGTGGGTCAAGGAACTATCAGCCCCCCACAGGAGAAAGTGAATGCTATCCAAAATAGGCCTGTCCCTAAGTCAAAGAAACAGGTCCAGTCCTTCTTGGGCTTGGCCGGGTATTACCGATGATTTGTACCACACTACGGCCAAGTTGCCACCCCACTGACAGACCTGACCAGGAAAAAATAGCCAAGTGCATTTCAGTGGACTGAGAAGTGTCAGAAAGCCTTTAACCAGCTTAAGGTGGCCCTTATGTCTGACCCTGTACTAAGGTTCCCAAACTTCGACCAATCGTTCGTCGTAACCACAGATGCGTCCAAGCGTGGTGTAGGGGCAGTTTTAATGCAGGAAGGACCAGATCAACAATTCCATCCTGTCGTGTTTCTCAGCAAAAAACTTTCTGAGCGGGAAAGTCACTGGTCAGTCTCAGAAAAGGAATGTTACACTATTGTGTATGCTCTGGAAAAGCTACTCCCATACATTTGGGGACGGCGTTTCCACCTGCAGACTGACCATGCTGCACTGAAGTGGCTTCGCTCAGTCAAAGAAATTAACAAAAAACTTCTTTGGTGGAGTTTAGCTCTTCAATACTTTGATTTTGAAGCACAACACATTTCAGGAGCCTCTAACAAAGTGACTGATGCACTGTCCTGGGAAGGTTTCCCAGAATCAGCCGGGTAAAAATGTCCCCGCAGTCTAAGTCATTGTAGTCCTTGAAATGTAAAAAATACTGTTTAGTCCTTCATGTAATTATTAATAAAATTAGTGCATGTATCTTAGTAACTCTGTTTCCTAAACCTCCAGGAAGAAATCCCAGCTGGTGTGGACCCGACCTGAACCAGGCTGGCCAGCACCGTCTGTGATTTGGGGGGCATGTGATAAATGAGGGGGGGGGGGATAGTTCCCTTTTATGGACACCCAGCCAGCCAGTTATCTATAAAATCCCTGTTAGTAGCTGTTCTCTATTTGCTTTACCTGTAAAGGGTTAAAAAAGTCCACAGGTAAAGAAAAGGACAACTAACCAAAAGAGCCAATGAGAAGGCTCAAACTTTTTAAAATCGGGAAAAAACTTTCCCTTTGTGTCTGCCAGCTTGTGCCAAGGCTTTAGGCCTCAGCCGAGCACTGACAAATTCATTGCTGGAAACCAGGCCAGCTCAGCTGCTCAGTAAGAAGGCCTAGAAAACTAAATGAGCCATTGTGGGAAATCACAATACAAAGACTTCATTAATTGCCCGTTCTTCACACCCATGAAGAGGCTACACGCAAAACAGCTCGTCCCATCAGCTTGAATTCTGGAAGAGGGAACAAGATAGTGAACAAGAACATTTTTCTTCTCTTTTGCTACTTGGACTCTCTCAGGGCTGGAGCTACGAAACAGAAGTAGAGATTCCCAGGGCCAACCTGGGTTCAGGGCTGGCTTTACAGTTTTCGCTGCCCCAAGCAGTGCGCGGAATTGCTGCTGTGGGTGGGGGGGTGGAGCAGTCCGTGCGCCCTTAGGGCGGCAGGCGCGTTTCCGCGGCGGCGGCAATTTGGCAGCAGCTTCTATTTTTAGCTGAAGCCGCCACGGACAGCTAAACATAGAAGCTGTCACCACGGAAATGCGCCTGCCACCCTAAGGGCGCACGGACTGCCCCCGCCGCCCGCGGCGGCAATTCCGCACGCAGCTTGGGAGCAAAACAACAGGGACTGCTGCCCCTTGCAGAATGCCGCCCCAAGCACCAGCTTGGAATGCTGGTGCCTGGAGCCGGCCCTGCCTGGGTTACTCCTAAGAGATTCAGTGCTGAGACTGCTACAGCTCTGTCACTTCTGGAACCCTAGACTAACTCATTTGTGCATATAGCTTTGCTTGCGTTAAGATGCAAATAACTCTCTCGTTTCTTTATCCTAGTTAATAAATCCTTAGTTAGTTTACTGTAGGACTGGCTACATGCGTTGTCTTTGGTGTGAGATCTAAGGTACAAACTGACCTGGGGTAAGTGACTGGTCTCTTGGGACTGGGAAGCTACCTGACTCTTTCGTGATCTTTGGTGTATAGTAACCATCACCATGCCCAGCTTGCCTGGGTGGCAAGAGAGACTGGCATGGTCAAGGGGACTGTCTGTGACTCCATGGTAAGACTGTTATAGTGCTTCAAGATTTCACATTTGTTCCTGGGTTGGTGAAATCTTATAGAACTTACGACCAGTTTGAGGTCTCTGCCCTGTTTCATGACAGTCTGCCCTGGGGTTGGCACTCATGGCCATGAACCACTCCAGACAAGGAGAAAAACTGTCACACACTTCAACCAGAGCAGAAAACCTGTATGGAAAAAGTCCTGCTATTGCATCCGATTGGGTGGTTCAATAATGAGCTCATTGTTGATTAAATTCTATAGGTTTTGAGAGCAGTTTCAACAGATCCCTTTTGTTTTGACCTGGTTAAGTTCTGTAGGATGGATCAATAAAGGGTAAGGCCCCGAGTTATTCATGATATTCTTTCCCCTAGAATTCTTGTGGGTGACAAATCCCCCAAAATGCTCAGTGGTCATGCACAGAAATGCTCACAAACCAGAAACAAACTCCCAGCAATTTTTTTTGGAAACATTTTAATAGTTATTGAATGTTCTACATCTTACAGTAAATATCATACAGTTACAAACTCTTGGCTTAAATCTGTCAGGGAGATCACTAACTGATCTTCAGAACAAAACAAAACAAAAAAAGAACCCAAAACAGATTTACACTTCATAGTCACAAGCTGCGGCTGTGGGGCTTTCCAATTCTTAACTCAAGGCTGTGTTTCTTACACACCGTTGAGTCCTTTGATTTAAACTTGGAAGACTTGTTTACTTTTTTTTTTCTTTCTTTTTTTCCCTTTTTTTCTTTTTTCCTTTTTTGCTTAAGAGTTCCAATAAAATTTAAAAACTCGGTAATCCAAGCTGTACTGTTGATCAACATTAATTAAAAAATAATTAAAAAAGTCCAGAAAACAAACAAAAAAAATACACACTCAGAGCAATATTTCTCTGTTATGTGCTATGAAATCTAAACAATTCCTGGGTATTGGCATGGATTATATCGGCAGTCATGTTTAGGTCGCAAATGTAATGGCAAAAAGTGTGCAGAATTCTGTCCTGCTTGGAAGTGAACATGATACAAACGGGGGTAGGAGGAGGGGAGACAAAGTATGTACTAATCAGAGACAACTTGAGCCATCCAAGTTTAAGGCTGGCTGACATCAGTAATAGAAAATGTATCCACTTCTATTCCTCACTATATTTGATGACAGCAGTTATCTTTGTGAACTGATCTATCAAAGATCCTGATTCTAGCAAGCACTAAGCCCCCTCAACCCCCAGTTACCCAAGTTTGGCAAAACGCTTGAGCCAATCCTAATTCAGCAAAGCACTTGAGCACATGCCTAGATCCAATTAAAGTGAACAAGATTTAAGCACGTGCTCAAAGTTCAGCACATGCTTAAGCACTTTGCTAAACCAGGATGGTTTGCTGCAGGGCCATGGAATAGGAGGCACTCACCATAGCACAGGACTGGACCCAAAGGGACTAGTACACAAGCGTGGTTACTTAATAGTCATAGTAAAGGAAAAGTCATGATCTGCGAGGGGAGTGGGAGGTCGGAGTGGGTGGGGGTGATGGAATTCTATAACCTCTTGAAATATAAAGAGGAAGAAATATTGTGGGTTGAAATGTTACATAATGATTTTTAAAAAAACTCGGCAATTTACCATTATCAACAGGGAAAAGCTGTAATTATACTGTATAGTTTGATGCTCCCACTTTTCATAGACGTAGAGATAATCCTCATAACAGATTATTACCTGATTACCAATGAATCTAAGCGATCCCACATGAATGTCAATCAGAAGATGCCTCTTCAAATGCCCCCCTCCGCAAACAATCTCTGTTGAAGAAAACGAGCCGTTTCTTTAAAAATCAGATTCAATAGCACATGGCACAGAAAACATCCAGCCTGAGAGTCTGATCCCGCACACCCTCCAGCGGGCGAGTAGCTTTACTCGGGGGTGAGTCCAAAGGAGTGAAATGGAACTGCTCACGCAAGCAAAGTGGGTCTAAGTGTTTAAGAGTTTGCGGGAGCAGAGCCCCAAGAAAACTAAGGGAGAATGGACACAATCCCAACTCATCTCAGGAATGTTAATGTGGCCCTTAGACCTTAACATCAAAATGGTCCCATCTAATGGTTTCTCTCCAAACGAAGTGCAATTATCTTAGGGAGAAATAAACAGTCAGGAAACACAAATTGGGTGAATTTAAAAGACTGCTCCCTAAGGCAAGGTAGGGTCTAAGCATTTCTTACAACTCTATGACTGAGCGTAAGAACTGAAATGAAGAGCTCACTTGGACTGAAAATATTTTCAATAAAAGAAAATTGGAATTACAGAATGCTTGATGGGTCTTATTGCTATTTTAAGCTGGTTGATTTCTTTAAAAAACAAAAAGAAAATGTGTTTTCAGCTTGGTTTTCCTTTCTTAAACAGCAAGGCCAGATTTCATCGTCTCCTAGGTTTCTCTGACTAACAATGTTCATATAGCACTAAAATATTGGAATCTGTAATCCAAAGTCCCTAGAAGATTTTTCTTAAATGAGTCCTAGGGAATTGCAGAAGTCAAGAAGACAGTTGTCTATAGGGAAATGTTTAACATGTTGTCTGGACTCGAGATCAGTGTGAACCTTACAACATAAAACAGATCTGACACCATTTCTGTCTTGGGCCCTATCTTGCAAGCAGCTGTGCAGGCCCAGACCCACGTGCTTGCATGGAGCCCCTGTGAAGACAAAGGGGCTTGTTGCGTGGAGCTGTTGGCAGAACTGAGGCCCTGATTTGTGTGTTTCAGGGGGATTTCTCCTTCAGTGCAAGAGGGTGTGTGAGATACATGCTATACACATCGTACATTCTCTCTCACCACTGAAATCAACCAACACCTTTAACAGACACAGCCTGGCTTACTGTACAGCAGGGACAGTTATATGGGAAGGGAAAATATAGACCTTGGGAATGGACATTTTAATTGGGATGATTGTGTCCTGGTCACTTAGTTTTTGCCTAGCACTTTAGGAAATGTTGCATACTCCCATTTGAAATGAAAGCCCACAGACTTGTGTTCTGAAATGCTCCCTGTAGCTCAAAGAAGCATCCAACTTCAGTTCAACCATAAAGTTCCTCTAGTTAAGAATAATAAACATCAATCATTAAAACAAAAACTTAAATAACACGTATGGTAAAAAGCGCTTAAATTACATATCAGAACTGCCAAAAGATTTACTAGGTTATTATTGTTCATAAAATACAGGAGCAAATACTCGTACACACAGCTGAGTCTCCTGGAATCACATTCTGTATGTGCTCCAAGGTTCTTTGACATTGATTTGGGCCAGCACAACTATTAATATGCATTTTTTCAAGTCTTGCATTACAGTACATGTCTTAAAGCAAAGGTATATAAGGGACTGGTTAATGGACATAACTGTAGCTTTGATAGTTATTTTCATTACAATGCTTTCATCTCGCCACCGTTTCCGTGGGATTTTAATCACTATATAATTTACAAGGTATCCTTTAAAGGTGAGAAAAACAGTCACAACAGAGGTAACATATCACCACAAAATGTGAATGCATTTTAACCCCTTCTGCACCGGTTCAACAATAACCCTCTTCCCAGTTAACTAGAGATGCAATCCATAGCCCTTTGGCCTGCTTGTCCCTCCACTCAACTGCTTTCAATCAAAATGAAATCTACATAAGCAGAGCTCCAGCAAAGATTCCGTGTGTTAAATACTGGATCCCAATTACTGCCGTTAACTCACACATGGGCCAGATTTTCAGATCCTTGCTCATGCCGAGTAGCGCCTTTCTTATCAATTAGTCCCACTGACTATTCAAGGAATAAGGCAATTCCCATTGTGAGTAAAGGTATCTGGGCCTCTATGCTAAAATTCTGTCCCATACCAGAATCCCACTCACAGAGCCTACCCTGCATCAGGCACTGACTTCAGTGAGAGCTTCACCCAAGTTAAGACTCAGTAAAGACTGAGACTCAGTGGCCCACAATGCCTCCTTTTTCCCTCCAAGGTGGACATATGACGACTGTATCTGAAACTCTAAGTCACCATAGTAGGCAGGCTCTTTCAGGCCAAATGAAAGTGTAATTCACAAAGACAGGGAATCAGCAGCCAGACTCCAGATCACTGCCACAGCCGTGACAGACCAAATGTGCTGGAAGGAAACCACTAAGCCTTAGACCACCAGACCACTCTATAGCAGGCAAGGACTTGCTTCTCTGCCACAAATGTTTCATGCAATCATCTCATTAAACTACTGCCAAAGTCCTAATCTCTGCATTTATTACAGGATCATACCACGTGAAAACACATTTCAATTAGTCCACCTGCACAGCCATTAGCTCTGTCTCCCTTCCCTAACTGCTGAAAATATATCTTCATTGTTGTGTGTTACTGGATGGTCTCTTGCTTTTCTATCTTTAATTGATTTAAACTAGGTCCCTCTTTCCAGCAATCAAATACAAGTACAAAAGGAACAGAACCACTGCAGAAGACTTGACTGCTTGCAGGAAGGAGGCCCCCTGCCTTCTGCTTTTACTAGCTTCGGAATGTTTCTTGGCCTTGTTATTTCCCAGATGCTTCTATTTAAAAAACGACAATGGAATATTTCTAGGATAACAGTTTACAGATGGGATCCGATACGGCAACAACCAGAAGTGTTATCATCCAAGCAGAGACCAGGCAAATGCAAATTAATCATCAGCCTACTGTAATTTCACTCCACAGCTAAACTCCTTTGATTTACTCAACAGATACAAAAATCTTCCAGGCACTGACAGCAAAACCCCATGGGTACTATTCGGTTTGGTACACCTGGACTGGAGTCAGTACTTGCATTCATGGCAGTTACTAGACTTCATCTTGCTCTGTGATTGAGCTGAAATGTCTTGATCTCCAGTAGAATTTAGGATTGCCACCTCAATCCGTCTAATTCCTATGTCTAAGATGCAGTATGGGTCTGTGTCCTCTGGGTTTTTTTGGCCTCCTGCAAATGGTTTACTACTTAGGAGGGGTCTTTTCAACCCTGCTATGGGAGGCCCTCATTCCAGCATCAAATGGGAACGCACCAGGTCACTTTCTGATCTCAGCGTTGCAGGTATAAATCCAGGGTAATTTCACGGCAGTTAATGGAGTAACTGTGAATTTACACCACTATATGTGAAGTGGGAATCAGGCCCCCTGGGTCTAGTGTTGCAACTGATCATAACATTATTGAAACTAAAATAGGGGTCACTAAAACTAAAATTTGTTGGCTGGAATTTAGCCCCTTTCTCTTATTTGAAAGTGAACTGGAATGAGGCTGGAGGGTGCCAGCCTGGAGACTCAGACCTCTCTCTATCCATCAGCCTGAGCAGCAGCAGTGACAGTGCGGGCTTCCCCCAGACTGCCCCCCACTAGTGTGCCTGAGTCATCTTCTGGAGCCCCTCTCGAAGGATGAACAGACAGCTCAGCCTCTCTCAGCCCTTCCAAAGCAGACGGCCAGCAAAGGTATTTGTTGGTGCTCCACAGGCAGTATTTAAAAACCGGCAAAGTGTGTGTGTGTGGGGGGGGGGAGGGCACCGCAGCAGAATCTATTGTCCTGGGAGTTAGGACAAAGCGACTTTGGAATTTGGTCTCTTGTTCATGATCTGAAATAGCCCAGGACTCTTCTGCAGAGTCACCTCTCCTGGCACTCTCCTAACCTTGGATGTCAGACACCAGGAAAATCCATCATGTGATAGGTCTGTTTTGCAATTTCCTTATTATACTGGGACCAATACACTCTTATGTTTGTCCTGCATGTTATGGAATCGCTAAACTGGATTTAGCCCCTTGCAGTTATTCTCACTGTAACTATCTAGTGCACCCACAATCATTGCTTATAAAGCTGGTGACAAATATCATCATATTTCAGCAAATAATCTTCCCCCATCTTCCAATATGCATCAATAAAAGGCAGTGACTTTCGTCACTCAGCAGCTAAGTCAAGTTTGTACTAAAAACTCTGGTGTCCAGAAGCTTCTTCTGTGCCTGGAGCTGCAGTGACCTATTCCGCAGCCCCTGCCTATCTGAGAGGGGGCGTGAGCTCTCTTGTCCTTTGCTCAGACTAGGGAAAGTTATTAAAGAACTGCATGGTAGCAGGGCTTCACTGGAGAGGCCAGTCAACTTGGGAACTGGAAATGGGCACAAGCCACAACATTTAGATCCAGATTTCGAACACTGTTGTGGGGTGAGTGGATCCAGAGTTTTAGCTGAGAACCATCGTTAAGGACAGAGGCTCTTTTGCAAAATTTGGTCCTGGGTTTGGATTCTGAACCTTCTTAAACATCAGGAGTGTTTACATCTGGGTCCCTCCTTATAAGCAATGACTGTTTCAGTGGCAAAATGGTTGTTATGAACCACTGCATACTTTAGCAGGCACTGCAATCCAACGTCCTGCAATGTACTAGTCAGAATAGAGCAATAAAACTCAAC
Organism: Mauremys reevesii; assembly: GCF_016161935.1. Taxonomy (NCBI): domain Eukaryota; kingdom Metazoa; phylum Chordata; order Testudines; family Geoemydidae; genus Mauremys; species Mauremys reevesii. Next base: position 17,258,126 of record NC_052623.1, on the reverse strand, counting down.
AGGAACAACTCTATAATGTGTACCTGTGTGTGACTGTTTAGGTTTGAGGTTCTTAAAATTCTAAATTAAACCCCGTCAGCAACTATACAATGTGGTGACTAATCAAAGGTATTCCCTCCCAGGCTGTATAGATTCTACATCTTTGCACTCCAATTGTGCTAACAGAGGTTTCTGCCCATGCACAACATGGTCAGATGGAACAGACCTGCTGTTAATCCAAGTGAAGAAAAAACACTCAACCAATCTCATTAATGGCAACACATCTCAGTATCTCTCTCTCCTCTTTATCTTTAGAGCCTTAGTCAGTAGTAATGGAAAGTAGGTCAGTTTTAGGCCTAAATTGCTTTCAAAACTTCAGCACTGCAATACAGAGCTTTGATTTGGGGTAGTTAAAAGTCCTTTGAACAAACAACTACGGTGGAGTTCTTTGTCAATCTAGAATGATTTCTCTATGCTCAATTAGGCACACTGAAGCTTTCAAACTCAAATTTAGTGTTTTCTCTCTTTTTAATAAAAATCTTAGTATTTTCTTTTTAGACATGAAAAGGGGGATTGTGACATTTTAGGGATCCTATCTTAACTGCTTAAAGAATTAACAGCGTATATTACATACAAACAGAACAATAGCTTCTGAGAGGGGTTTGTTTTGAAACATACTAGTTTACATAGCCCAAAGTGCGCTAACACAGCTCTTGAGACTGGCTAAATTCTAGTACCATCAAATTTACTAGCATAGTTTATTCTATGGTACATGTTCAGTGCAGCATGTTTAAACACGACTGACGGATGAACCTTGATATGTAGTCACTTCAATAGGAAACCTACAATATAGTGAGGGCAAAAGGGTATTTGAGTGCTCTTAAATCCCCCTGATATTTGCCTGGATTTAATTTCAGTGAGTTACAAACAGTTAAAGAATGAAGTACAGTAATTACGTCAGTTAAAACACACATTCCCCTTTAAGTACTAACCCTAAGACTGGACTTTGCAAAGCTACATAGGTTAACACTGAATATTTCCTTTTAAAATTTTTTTATTTTTCCTTTTTCTTTTTTACAAAATCAAAGTGCAACACAAAGTACCACACGGTATAAATTCTTATGAAATTTTGCTTCCCCACCCCCACGATTAGTTTAAAAATAAAAAATACAAGTGATTAAATGATGGTGTTCCGGCTTTGCCAGTTTGCTTGCTTTGGGGACAGGGAACGAGAATCGGAGTTTGACTCTTTTAAAGAGTTCCTTCCAAAATATAAACTCCTGGTTTAGAGTTGCTGACACACCATTAGTTCTGGTAAAAGACCAGGATAAAAAACCAACAACAAAACCAGCAGCAGAGAAAGCAGCCCTGACGCACCCCAGTTAAAACCAGGCTCCTGCAAAGTGCTGAGGTCCAGCAGCTCCCACTGACTTCACTGAGAGCTGCAGATGCTCAGCTGGAAAGTACTTTAGCACGGGCTTAACTTTAAACACAGGAGCAGCCCCACTGAGTTCAATGGAACTACTCCTGTGCTTAAGTGCTGAACTAGATTGGAGCCTCCCACTGCTGCGGAAAGCCTAGATCATTTTTTAAAACAAAGATTCCAGGATCTGGCATGTAGATGAACAGAATCTTTACCTGGGGGAAACCCCAAACAGGTTCTCCCTTGCAAATCACTCTCTTGTCACCCCTAGCTAAAGGTAAAGGTCCAGTGTATGCATGATCCAAGTCCCGCTGTTAGCACAGACTATCATTGGCCAACACCATTAATTTGGCTGGGAACCGAGTCCAGGCCTGCTGGCTGCACAAGAAATTATTCCCCATCAATACTTCTGTTAATTTGATTCTTTTAAAAAAAATGACTCTAGATTGGCCCACTACCATTGTACTGGAGGCCCAGAGAAATCAGAGCTGCAGACACGCCCTTGGGTGAATGGAGCTCTTTTGGCACAGCTTGAGAAAAACACACAACATTTTTCTCTACCAAAACTAAACAAAACACAGAACAACCCCTCCCCTGTCTTGTGTGCTGTGTTTTGGGATAAAATAAGTCATAGGTACCTTCCCCATCATTTCTAAATACTTGTATTCTTGCCTTCTTCCCTCCACAAAACTTTATTGCTCTACTCAGACACCTCACAAATAGCCAACAAAATGGAAACGACACAAGCTCTCCCTTTTGGTAATTCCAGGGTTAAAAAACCAGTGACTTGCTTACATCCCACTGGCTGTGCAAGCCTGTTGCCTTTAGTTTCTAAACCAAACTAAATGACTGATTGCCCTCATTTTTCCATCTCCTCCAGTTAAGTGCCTTTTAGCTAGTAAGGCAACAAATTTATTGCTATTGCTTCATGTTAGTCACCATATTTCCTATTCTTTTCTGTTCAAAGCAGTGTGACCTCTAGCACCCTGTATCATCCCATCCACCGGTGAATGCCTTTTAATGCTATTATTCTCTACAATGTAAGAAACTGTGTTCAGATAAAGCTCTCCCTGTGACTACTATGGAGTTAAATTGTATTCAAAGAAACAAGACCGGCACTCTGATTTACTGTTGTGATCTGCCCAGTGGTACAGTAGTTGAGCTCAATTAGCAATCAAAGTGACTGGAGACACTTTCACCTGCTTTAGAACCCAAGTTACATCATGATACAAATTGCACCCAAGTGAGTTTGAACTAAAAAAGGTCTTGATGTAGCCACCAACCTCACACTGGTGTCTCTGTGCCTGGAGTGGATGCAGGGCAAAGCAGACCTATATTCTCCCTAGCTCGACCTTAAACACTCTTCTCCACCAGCTTCTCCACCTCTCTTCCCAAATCATTGGCCCCTGGGGAGGCTTTTAGGACTAACCACTGGAAATCCCTTTGTTTCTTTTTACAACTGCCCAGCGTACATCTGTGTTAGCAAGTGAAAGGAACCGTGCTGTCTGTTACACAGTGAAATTAATAGGGACCGGCACAGGGGGTGACTTGTTTGCCCAAGAAGATCCAATTCCTACGGCAGTGTGTATCTCCCCTCCATCTCTCTGTTCTCATTGTATGGAGTATATTCCCCCAGTTTTAAAAAAAAGACAAACCCCTGGCGGTGAACAGTCTTTCTGTTTCCGAAGACAAGTGTGTGATGCTGCTAAGAAGGTTTATATTCCCTTAATCCTACAGAAGAAGGAATGAGGTCAGTATTTAAATGTGGAGAATGAATTATAGCCTACCACAACACCTATCTGGAAGACACCAATTTTCTTGTAATGTGTTATGGAAAATTAAATAATTTATATTATTAAGCAAACAAACGAAAAAAGAAACCAAACTGGAAGAAACTTGCCTACCAATGCTGTGCTTTTCACATAGTACCCTGAACATCAATCGCTCTTAACAGTCAAATAAAGCAGACTCTCGGCAACAACAAAAAGTAACCAACCAACCAGCCAACAGGGATCTTTGCACCACTGAACGGGGCACCATAGAAAAGTGAATATTCTGAGCTTTAAAATGAGAGGACCAAAGAGAGAACTTGGCTACTGCTCAGTGTCAGTATGTGGTGTGACACAATGTGGGTGGGACTGGGGGGAGAAGAGGGAAAAAACAGAGACAGAAGATTAGAAAAAGCAGCTTTTACAAAAACCACTAAAGAATGCATAAAGTGACCCTTGCACTTTTTGTTTTGTTCTTGCAAACAGACTTGGTGCTGTGGTACAGTTGCTCCAGCACCGATGTAAGACTTGAGTAGTTGCATACAATGTTTGACTCCAGATCTGTAAAACAAACAAATTAAAAGAAAAAGTTAGAAGCACGGATGCAGAAACAGACAGAGCTGGATTTTTCTTCCTCATATCATGTATTGTATACTTGATAGGTTTCACTGCTACAGTCTATAAACACTTTTTCCTTTGAATGGGTTTTCTATTGGATATAACGAGAGCAAACTTTGGCCTTCTAGCAGGGTCAGTGCATCTCACGATTGATTTTAAACACACACACACACACACACACACACACACTTAGAAATACTCAGTTGAGATGCTCTCAGCTAATTGTACTGTGTAACGATTATTCACAGAAAAGATTAGTCAGACATAATGTATTCTGTGAGGAGAGATTTGTTTAAGATAACTGCCCTCAGGATGAATTTGAGACACAAATGCATTCACCTCACCTGTGTGGCATGCAGGGAAATCTCAGAGCTCCATCTGCTGCTGTGAGAGGTGCTGCATGCTAATCGCGCAGGCTGGGCCAGCTATTCTCCGCACTCCCCCGTGGCTGCCTGGCAGCGCAAAGGGGATGGCTTAAATAGCCAGCTGGGTTTTCCAGGACCCTAAGAGTAATAGGAACCCAGTCCTGATGGGGGCCCCGTGAGTGCTACCACGATATATAAATGAACAACAGCAGGTAGCAAGAGATGCTTTCCCAATAAATAGCAGCAGACCAAAATTACATTTAGTGCCAGTGACGGTTGCGGCAGGACATATCCATCCAGCCAAAATCTTCAAAGCACGGAGGCCAGAAGTGAAAGGGAAAGACTTGTGCGTTCCTTTCCACCTTCATATTGCCAGCAACACTGTCACTAACGCACCCCAGGGCTCCGTAAGGCTTTCGCTGCCATCTCCTACAGAGACCCAAAAGCAAGATGTGCGCCAGGTTCCTCGAACTTGCACTCTAAAGCAAAACCTTACCAGGGACCTCACATGCTTTTGTATCAGTTCTCTCAAGAGATCAGCAAATCTGACTGGCATGTTGCACGCATTTGGGAAGTAATTGTGTCTTAACATTGCTGAGGTCACTGGTAAAGCTTTACATTAGAGTGCAGGCCTGACAAAGGTGGGTTAGGTATTGCTTGAACACCAGCTGAAGCACCTCCATTTTCATTACCCCATGCTATTCAGCTTTTTGGTGGCTCATGTTAGTAGGTTTTTCTGTATTTACAAAGGCATAAAGAAAGGAGAAAACCTGCAGTTCTGCAGCAAGGGGAAAGTAAATGCTATGCTGACTGCTACTGTTGGGACATGCAGCGTGTTCTACTATAGTGGTTTGATGTTTGCAGCTCACCTTTAAAGCCTACAATGAAGATTTTAAAAACCTCATGCACATTAGACATGTGTCAGCACTTACATGGATTGGCCATCACGTTTACCAATGTGGAGGTACATAGCTGTAGGTAGGGGCTCCTTGAGCCCTGTACGTTGGCACAGAAACTGGATGTGCTCCAATTGCAGTGTGTTGTGGAGTGGTCAACAGGGTTCCTGAAACAGGAAGGAGAGAGAGATGGCAGACCGCATTTAGAGTCAGGGTGGCTCTTCTGACTGAGGCAGGCTGCAGAGGCTCAGTGCGGCTGCACCTGAGCACAGAATGGCTCCTTGTTTGCCTACACACAGGGTATGTTTACACGGCAGCCGGAGGTGTAATTTCCAGCTCCGGTAGACATACGCGCTAGCTTTGGTCATACACTAAAAATGGAGTTGTAACCGTAGCAGCATAGGCAGCAGCACGGTGAGCTGCCCCCAAGTCACGACCCAGGCCCCTGTGGCTACCCTGCTATTTTCAGTCAAAGCCAATGCATGTACGTCGATCCAAGATGGAAATTACACCTCCAGCTCCAGTTCACACTTGCCCACAATCTCGGCTACTATTACGGAACTCATGTGTCTGGGCCAACGCTTAGAGATACTTTCTTGTTAATAGAGCATCTTTCATGTGCAAACTGCCAGAACTGAATATAGGTGTCTTCAGCTCCGTGACGGAGGATTTCATTTATCAGTTCGGTGACCACCACCTAACCTGGGAGCAAAAGCATAGCTTCAAACTGGCCCTTTCCTAGATCTTGATCTAACTGACAGCTGACACAGCTGCCCAGGGGAAGAAATGAGGGAGTGCTGAGAACCCGCATTTCTGACCATCAGGCCCTCATGAGAGGGAGGGAGAGTTGCCACAGATTAACACCCTCAGGACTTTACAGCATTCTGCTGGCTAAGTTTTGTGATAAGGACGCCTGAAGCTGAACAGATATGCACCTTCAGCTCACGTATCACAGTGTCCACAGAGCATTGTGCCACAGATACTATATCTGAGGGGAAAACATACTACAAGCTGCCTTTATTCTTCTTTAACTCTTCCAAACATTACTGGGCTAGTGAGGACTCAATCCCAGGCATTTTGCTCAAGTAGGCAATGTTAGATAAAACAGTGAACAGAATAAAGCTTTTTAATGAACCTCTTCAAAACTCTGAATTCATTTAGGCTTAACATATCTGCATACACTCAATTCTTCTACTTGCTTCCTTTCTCAGGTTTTCCCCATTCCCAGAGGCATATAAAAAGCAGCCTTTTGCAGCCTGGCAAAGATGATGGAAGAAGTTACAACAACAGACACAACAAAAATTTGAAGTACATAAACTCCAAGGAGGCTAAATGACAAGGGAAGTTTTAACTAAAAGTGATGGGATGAAGTTTAGTCTATCAGGGCAAATTAACTCATGATAAGGTTTATCAGACTGGGCATTACCTCCCACAGAAAGAGGGGGAAGGTCAATTGTTTGAGTTACTTAGAGCATTGGCGAATATTGTGTAGGGAACCAAGCTATGTCAGCAGGCATCGAGGATGGACTGGATGTTCTATTAGGTCTCTTCCACCTCTAATTTCTATGAAGTCCATTAGTCCATTGTTGCTAACACATCAATAGTTCTGAAGGCTTTCAAAATAGCACTTTCACACAGCCTTTGGACTATGTGTGATGTGAGGTGCAGAATATAATTCAAGACTGTTTTGTTCTAAGTGTCATCTTGATGTTCAGTATGACTATTTAAAACAATTATGCCCATAGAACTTTTTCATTGTACAATCATTAAAAACTGGACACTGACCACATGGAGCAATTACATTTCCTTCCCAATGTAAGTGTGGGGAATACTACACGTACCGCAGGAAAGAGAACTGTCCATTTGAATGGTGCCTGCTGCACACAGACTGTGGCATTGCCATTCGTGACAGAGATTCCCATAACAAATAGCTATTTTTGATTCACAGATTACTAGAGCAAGCGAAGAAGACATGCAGTATATTGCTGTGAATTTTTAGCTATGACAGTCTTTAAAAATCCTGCTGCACAATTCAAGGAGCAATACTGACAATTGTTTTTTTGAATATCAGCTAAGGACAGAAATATAAACTTTAGTGCAAATAAAAAGATTCTTTGTCCTTTGTTTTAGGTGATATCTATTAATCTGCTTTTATCAGGATTTAAATATTGAGCAAAAATCACATATAATTTGGGAATTATATATATGCCAACATTAATGTTTCTGTTGTCAAAATATTTAATACTAACATCTTCAACAATGTTATAAGTACCTCATAAAAGGAACTTGAGGGTAAGATCACAGTGTTGCGAATTAGGAATGAAGCTGCTTATTATATTGCTCCTGGAACAGATGGAACAGAGTAGGAATAATACACCTACAGTCTTAAGAATGTGTCCCTAAAGGGTGAGCCAATTGGAGGGTCTACTTTGTTATCTTTGAAAATGTGAATGTTAAACCGCTACTAGGAGCAAATGGATTGAACCTTTGTTTAAAAAGGCATTGAGGTTGGCAGATAAAGCCACATTTAGCTTCCCTTTTAGTGCAGGAAAAACTCATTATGTTTGTGGCAAGCACTTGTGCACAATTAGCTATGGAAATTAGGGACAATAAAATGCAGTTTGCACTGGGTGCTTTCTTAATTTAATCTCTGAAATAACTTTGAGGGTTATTGGCCAGATTTCAGAAGTAATCATTTATAAACTGGTTTCGAAATTACTTTCTTGCAATGTGCTATATTACATCAACATTTAAAGACTGATTCTGCTAAGTTTATTCAGGCAAATTCTTAATGTGCACAATAAGGGGTAAAGACCGCAGAGACAGACACTGAATTTAAAATGGACAAATATTTATGTGCTGGCATCTTTCTGATGTACAGAGATTTTATTTCTCATGGCACAATCAGCTACAAAAGTCCCACCATTACATCACAACAATAGAGCTGCATTATTTGTGCAGATATTCTGAGGGATCCCCTTACTGGCCATATTCAAGAGTTAATTCTCACCTGCTGACATTGCCATGGTGGTGCCAGCAACCATTCCCATGGCCACACCATTAGTCCTAGGTGCAGCAACAGGGGCTGGATAGATAGCAGATGGAATGCTGTTTGGCTGAACCACGGTGGTGTGATGGATGACGTGAGGCTGTGCCGCATACACAGGCTGTGTATAATAAGCTCCCTGTTGGAAAGAATAAATAGGAAAATCTTTTCAGTTTGACTGAAAGCACAAGTCCTGATGGAAAGACAATCTCCGAGTTCGTTACTTTACTTCAAGATGATCGCAGACTCTGCATGCCCTAGATATCAGTCTGATAACACATGCTGTATTGTCAGCACGAATTACCCCAACACAACCATTTGGGCTTAAATCATGATTATTTATTGTGCACCTGTGACACTGGCAGACCAGGTGCCAGCTCACGCCAAGGTCTCCATGTCTCAACTGAAGACTGACAATACATAGCTGGAATCAGCTTGGCTCCTCCATGTGTTAGGACTATTAAAATAAGGTTTAGGATTATAAGAATGTGTTTACTGTTTAGACTTTACTGGATTGCTGCATACATTAATCTCACTTGTAACATTTCTATCCCACATTGTAAGGTAATATTTGAGCATTTGTACTGCGAGCCCCTGTGGCTGTGTAAATCACCAGACAGGAAAGAGACATTAATTCATGTGAAGTGCTGGTCTCCAACACACGGTGTTATGCTCTGCCCAACAGGGAAGGTCCATAGACACCAGGTGGACTATTGTGGAACATTAAAAAGGACAAAAGACTTTTTTTTGTTTTGCCCCCTCCTTGTGAAGATGAATCATGCAAGTGAATTCCTCCCATCAGCTGAGTTTGCAGCAGTGGTGTAGCTAGGAGTGGAAATTTGGGTGGGCCCCGACTTTTGGGTGGATGGGAAATGACAGATTGTGTTAGAGCAGCTTCTGCCCCCATACCACGCCCTTTTCCTAGCCCCGGTGTCCCCAGACACCTGCCGAGTTGGGCACGGGCATGGGGCAGCTCCGAAAATGGCATGGCAGAACTGCTGGAGTGTAGCTTTCTGAAGGGCGGGCGTGTAGCTCCGTCCTGGATTGCAGGTGCCAGAGTGATGGGCCTTGATGCTAAGTGGCCCATCCATTGCTACGCCCCTGGTTTGCAGCTAAGAGCATAAGTGAGGAAGGGGATAAAAATCTCTAAAAAGCAGAAACTGAATTTCTATGCTGCTTGGACTGCGCAGGACAAGGTATCTAGGCATAAGCAAGAGATCCCCAATTGCATAGTCTGGAATCGTCTACTTTTTGAAATTTAAGATTGTAACTAATTTGTGTATATATGTTTACCTGCTTTAACCTTGTAAATAACTCTCATTTCCTTTTCCTATTTAATAAATCTTTATATAGTTTATTACAGATTGGCTACAATGATTGTCTTTGGTGTGAGATCTAAGGTGCACTTCACCTGGAGTGAGTGACTGGTCCTTTGGGACTGGGAATAAGCTGAACATTGCTGTGATTCTTGGTGTAAGGGCCATCTATCACAAAGACAAGCTTATCTGGGTGGTGAGACAGATGGGAGTATCCAACAGGACCGTCTGTGACTCACATTAAGGCTGCTAAAGTTCCTGAAGAGTTTACACTTGGTAAATGGTTGGTGAAATCTAAGAGAACTCACCACCAATCTGGGGTTTGTGCCCTGGTTTTTAACCATCTGCCCTGAGGTTGGAACTCATGCTTTTGAGTCACAGAAGAGAGCACATCGTCATCATCAACATACTTGATGCTGTAGCTAGGAGAAGATATGTAACCCACCCCAGTGGGGCCACAATCTAATGCCCAGTACAACACAATATGGAATACACTGGCTGACCAGGATAAAGGCCTCCTCTCTAAATGGAGTAGTTCTGTTATTGTGAAATGAACTCTTTGGCAGATTCTCACTGAAACACTTTTGTGCATGAAGCACTGGCAACAGCTCCCATTTCATCCATGTACAACTTCTTACTTTTTAAGCCTCCAGTCTTTTAAAAATTTTCCCCAGAACGTTTTTGACCAGCAAGTTGTTTTCCTATGACTTTGGCCCTTCTAATCTCCAAACAACATCTGCACTGAGCGGAGGTGTTCAGTTTACACACTGATATAGTACCCTTAAACCTCAAGGTCCTTTCCAGGGTGTCTGATCCTCCAAGCCCCTCACACCCAGCACTCTCTGTGGCTTCCCTGTGAGTGTCACTTGCCATAGGTGTGAATCTGGGCCTAGGGATTACTTCAGCCCAACTGAAGTCCAGCTACCTGTGGGGCAGAATATGGCGGCTCTTTAACCGAGAACAGCGAGACATTACAGCAATACATAATAAAATGGGACAGAAAGCGAACGCGAATGTCATCTCCCAGAGGTTATCAAATTGTGGCCCACACCGAGCCCTTGCAGGTGGTCCATATAGTGCTGGCTGTTATAAAGGTTTTGTCTGCATTAACACTTTCCCCACTGTTGGTCTCGCTCTACCCGTGGCCACAATGGCGAAAGCATTAGGGTAGACAGGACACAGATGTTTTTACCAGCATGTCATCTGCGGAGGGCTATAAAGCAGCTGCAAAACAATGAGCAGGAGCCATCTTAGCTGCCAGTATTTAGGGCTGCTGCTGTGAAATGATTCAAGTCCTGCAAGAGCCAAAAGATGAAATGTTAAGAGTTGCCCATGCAGATTGCCGAGAAGAATATACTGCATATGTACACATGCATTGAGCAGTAAGCGTGGTCAGTAGGTATTTTGTGTAGCTGCTACCTTACAAAATGAGTGACAAGTAAAAGAAAAGGAGGAACGCTCGACTTAATTTGGAGGAATGCTAAGGACCTAACTAGATGCAAAGAGAGATAAGGTAGCAGCTACACAAAAGGGAACATAATCTAGTTAGGGTTGTGAGTAGGCCTAAAGTGAGACTGAAAGAGTGGAAATGAAGGCTGCTGAAATTCAACAGAGCAGATTCTGGACCAAAGCGGTAGTGCTGGATGGAATAACACAATGGATGGAAAATGGTATGTGTCCAGAAAATAAACTGCATTAAATGTAAGTGGTTTAACGAAGAGAAACTGTAGATGGAGACATGTAAGAACAGTGCAATCAAAAATGTAAAACAAAGAGGGTTGGGAAGATTAGGGTGTGTAAAGAATGAAGAGAGATTTCATGAGAAGTCAGTGATAACCACTGGAGTACCTCTAACAAGGTCTGGTGCTGACAGAAGAAGGGGATAAACCTGGGCTATTAAATTAGCTCTTTCCCTCAGCATCCAGAAACGCTGATTGGACAAACGCTAGAAGCAGAAATATATTTCTCAAGGGAGGAGGAGGAAGTGCTAAGATAAATCAGGATCATGCCAAAGCAGGCGATTGTCTTCAACGGCTGATTTCTCAGAGAGAATGTCAAGGATCAAGTAGAATTCTACTCCAAATTCTGAAGGGGCTGGCACAACAGACATACTGGGAAATCACAGCACACTGACAGCCGTTCAGACATCACACCAGATTTATGTAACACACATACGAGAATATAATCACATGTATCGCAATTTAAATAAGGACTAAAGTTCAGCTGCGCAGTCTTCCTCAGAGAAGCCAAAGCAGCTAAAATACTGAAACACGCACAGTGTGCAGGATCCACTGTGCTTCCTATCGAACCAGACAATGAGGAGACTATTCGCTGATGTTTAAAACACGCAGGTGAATGCTGGACTAGAGAAGCTAATGTAACCAGAGAGGAAAGGATCTAGGAAATATCTGGGAACTATCTAGCTTTACCTTTGGTTTCAGCGGAGGGGAAGATACTGAGAATACTAACCCCATGAATGCCTGTTGTAATAACCGGGGTCTATCAGGCCTGCCCTGATTGTGAGCATAACTGTTGGAAAGTTGCTGAAGGTTCATAAAATATCACAATCACCCATAATAAAGAATGTTGACAAAAAAAGGTACAAAGGAAGACAGAAAGACAGACAATAAAAGAAGACAAACATTGAATTGGTCCAAACAAAAAGGTTTACTGATACCGCCAACTGACTGTGTTAAGACCGTGACTGGTAAACAAAAGATGGAATTGGAAACCTGGTACTTCAGATTTCAAGATATTGTGGGTTGCAGCTATTCTGCACATCACCTGTTTTTGGGGTCCTTAAAAGGGAAACTTTGGCGGGGGATAAAAATGTGGAGGACACTGCTGAACTGCAAACAGCCAGCTGTGCCATCCTGGCTCCCACCGGCACCGTCTTCTGGGATCCCAGGATCCACCAGCACACCGTTGGGCCTTCATCATCCTGATTCCGACAGGCATCCTGACCAGACTGGGCCAGAGAGAGGGAACCAATGACATTGTCACCGCCACTATTTTTCAGCAAAAACCTGAACAGCACCTGGAATGTGAGAGATTTGGGTTCCTACTCTCATCTCCTCCCTCCTTTGTCCTTTTCCTTCCCACCATACTACTACTCTTCCCTGTCTAGTCTCTTTTTTCCCTTTCTGTTTAATAAACGTATGGCTGAGCCGACCAAGACAACTATATCTTTTACAACACTACAGTGTGTCTCCGAGCAGTGAGGCAGCTAAAAGCAATGCCCTAAACTGCCTGATGCTGGTACAAGTCTTGGAGTGGCTGATAAGACCCTGTGCTGGGTCTGTGTTTTGCCAGTGGTGAGGCTGCAAGTGAGAGTCAACGCCAGAGACAGAAGTTGAATTTTTCTATCTTTGCTGTTATTTTCTCCCCTCTTTTGTGTGTGCGTTTGTCTTGTTTTGTTCTTCAGGGAAGCAGGACTGGATTTCCACAACAACAGCTGTAACCCAACTCAACTAACTTTTTCTCTTTTCCCCAAAACGGACAGTTATTATCACCTTTAATACCATCTAAAATCCTGACAAATGGTGACTTTCCCTATAAAAATTCAAGGGATGTTCGAATGAAAGCCTTATTTAATGCTTTATATTTCAAATGTTTAATTGTTTTCCCTCTTTGTATCTTTAATAAAAAGCTGAACAGACTTTGAATGGTGGTTGTTGCCATGGGGCTAAGCTGGCCCAGGTCTTGGTTCTCAAAACCTTGAACCATGTTTAACTATTCAGTGGTGTACAGTGACTGGGTCACAGAGACCCTCAAGGCCCATGGATTCCATCAAAATGAACACCACACTGCCCAATGGCAGAATTTTGTCGTAGCAAGAGACAGAGCCCAGCCATTCTTGAGAGCTAAGAATAGCCAGTACATGCTCAGAGAAACAAAGTATTTCCTAAGAAACATGGCAGAATTGTGTTCAGCTGTATCTAGTTTCTTACCCTCCCACCCCCCGCTTCACTATGGTACCTGAGCTGGGAAAGGTGGGAGTAAGTGAAGACTTGACAGGGATGGAATGGAAGATGGGAGGCAGTGGGCATAATTTACCTGGTCTCCAGCAAAGATCTTTTAAAAAAATTAAATAATAATTAATCACATCCATAAAGTGAACCCAGTTCAAAACACACTGTAGCCAGTGACCCAGATTGTGGCCAGCCTGTGTGTCTGCTCGGGCAGATAAGGCACTTCCCTCTTGCTCCCTTGTGCCAGCCATCCTATACTGCCGACAGCAGCATAGCAGGGGAGCTATATCCCCTCCCATGAAGGTGGGAGAAGAAGAAGGGAATGGGATGAGCCCACCGCTGCATCCACACCCCAAGGAGTGTGGGGTGCCAGGAACAGGGCTGGGATACATTACTTCCCCCGGCACCCGGAGCAGGCAGGGAAGCAGCTTATAACTCTCCAAGTGACAATCTGAATCCTCGTCCACCCTTAGCGTAGGGCAATTATGTGCCCCAAAGCCACAACTGGCCTCCAAGATACAGAAGTGGCACCAAAAAGGAAGTCCACTGAGTTACCTGCCAGGGCCTATATCATTATCAACCATCTAGCTACATGCACCAAACCCACAGGGGATCTTCAGTCTGTGGTAAAAATCAATCAATCAATCAGTGAAGACTCCATTAATGGCTTCACCACCAGCTCTGTTGGCAATGAGAAACTTGCAATTTAATCAGATCTCACATTCTAACTCTGTGTGGAGTCCACCTGACATCAGCAGGGGGAGAGGAATTTGGAATTTTCATAGATATGTTTAACAGTGACCTGCTAAGGGGAAAAAAAAGGTTTAGTATCTTTTCTCCACCTTCTTTATGATATAAGAAGGGATGAAAGTTTCATCATTTTGTAGTTCGTTTTTACTTTATTTATTTTTTTTTAGATCACAGGAAAAAATTGAGAATGTCAAGTTTGGTGTTTGCTGATTTTGCTTGGAGACTTGTTGGAGATCTCCATGTGTATTGTGAGTTCCCCAGAAGGGGTGGCTTGTTGAATCCTTAACAAAGACCATCCTTTCTTTAATTCCAAAGGCCTTATTTGCATTGGACTTTTAAACTGGTATTAAAAAACAAAGTTTAAAAGAGTCTGGCTAAAAACTCCTTTCCTTTCTCAACTGCTTGGCTTTCAGCCTTCTATGGTGTCATAATCCCACTAGTTTGCCCATCTCTACATAGCCTTCCAGGGTAGACAAGACCTGAATTTCTAATGCAAAAAGCAAGTCGATTTTAAAAAACAAAACAAAAAATCCCTCAACCTTTGAGGTCACCTTCATATATCAAAAACACAAAAGAGGAGACACGCTCCAATTCCCCACTCCCCTTTGCAGATCACCTTAACAAAAACATCCTTCTTTACTGTGAGGGGGACTGAGTACAATCCATGGATTTAATGCAGGCCATACAGAGATGATTACACTTAAGGTCAGTATGTTAGTACCGAGCCACTGGACTGAATACAAACACAGAGGGTAAGGCTGTGTACAGAAGCAATTTGGCAGATAGGGATGTCACTGGTGTAGTGCTATAGGCTGAGTGTTGGGAGAAATGTTGTTCTTTGTATGTCAGTAAGCAGGAAGAGTGGACGTAGGATAGCAGCATTCATGTGAGGATGATACACAGTTGGGAGCATGGGGTCACAATACCAAGAAGAATGACAGGGGGACAGGGACATATTATGTCTAAAATGGCTTATGTAAAAGTCAGTGTGAAGAAATAAAATGTTAGGATGTAAAAAAATGAGAAGAGAAGATGCCCTAGTTTCACTAAGTCACATACAAACACTAGGGGAGGTTGTCAGGCATCAGATTTTCCAAAGTGGCTAGTAACTTTGGGTGCCCAACTTGATTTTCAGAGGGTGGGTGATAAGCACTTTCTGACCATCGGGCCCCTTTAAGGTGTCCCAAGTCAGGCCCAGAAAATCACCAGTCACGTTGGAAAATCCCAGCCTGGATACATACGTGGAGGCAGTAGCACTGAATGAACACTGAGGAGTTTATTTGAGTTCCATAAAAAAGAAGTGGGGGAAGTGGGGGAAGTAGGATGAGTGTGTGTGTCTTGTCTACTGTGATAAAGTTCTATCCTTGACTCCGTGGGTCCAGCGTTTCCTGGCAGATTTCGCTAGCCTCAGAGGCTCACTGTGACCCTCCACGTAGCCCTTCTCTCCCTAGAGGCAAGGGTCACAGCTTATTGAGCCATTTTCATCATAAGCCAACAACGGAGGTGAGGAGAAGCTATCCCCCCTCGCACAGTCTCTGTTGTCTCCGAGTCTCAGTGATTAATCAGGGAGGGGGGGAGCCCGGGCCCACCCTCTACTCTGGGCTCCAGCCCAAGGACCCTAGAATTAGCAGCTATGGTAGCTGCCTTTTTGGAAAAAGGACGTGTACAATTCCCTGGGCCACTTCCCCACAGCAGCCCCCACTCAATATCTCCTTCACCCTTACCTCAGGGCCTCCTTCCTTACACCTGATATGGATTCATACTGCTTCATTCCTCCAACAACACAGCTCCCTCCTATAGCTCCTGGCACCTGCGCCTCACTGACTAACTGGGAGGCTTTTAACTAGTTCCAGCCAGCCCTTGACTGGCTTCAGGTGTCCCAATCAATCTAGCTATCTCCACTGCCTTCTAGAAGGATCTTAATTGGCCCCAGGTGTCTTGATTAACCTGGAGCAACTGCCATTTGGTTACCATGGTACCAGGGATTTGTTTAGCCTGGGGCTAACATACCTATTCCTCACTACTTTACTGTAGCCATCTGGCCTTGCCCCATCACACTACATAGGCTTTGTTCTGAAAAATGTGGCCCCAAGGCAGCTCCCAAGGAGATAGTGATGGTGGAGGCACTAGGGTAGACAAGGTCCAGTGGTCACCAATGTATGTGTTACTGGGTTGGGTCACCTCAGCCTGGCCCCCATTGGAGCTGACGCGGAACTAGCAATGATGGGGAAGATCAGAAACAAAGGCTAGCACAGACCGCCTTGGAATTGGAGAACCTGGAAGTCAGACATGTTGTTCTGGACGTACAGCCTGATGGGAGTGTAACCACTGACTTGGCATTTGATCAATTATACTACAAATACTGACTTCCCCCCGTTTCTCTCCTTCACCCTGCACAAATTCTTCCTCCATCCTAGCCAGCTGCTCTATTCCAGTTACAGTATTTTAGAAACCAGCAAATGGCCCCAGCTCCTTTATAGGGCAGAGTAATAAAGACCTCATTTCTACCGTCATACTTGTTGGTATTTGGTGATGGGAGAAAATCTGGAGAACTCTACAGCTCGGCCAACAGACAAGCAGCCTTGGTCTAACATACTAAAAAGAAAGCAGCCAGCCAGCCATGAAAAAGACCTTTAACATACACACTTCATCCATTCTGTGTTCACCACTGTACTAACACTGTGTAAATGCAAGAGAATTGAGTTCACATGTGGATAAAAATCATTAGTTTGGGCACCTCCTCGTCCTTGCCCTTTGCGGCTGCTGTGAGAGAGCTAAGGCAAGTTCTGCATTATGGTTGGACAGCAGCATGCTCTGCGGGTCACTCATTCTCGCCCTCACATGCACAGCTGGGGAGGGCACAACTCACTGATCCTAGGCTACAACTCCCTAACACTTTAAGAGCTGATTTTCAGTATTTTAAATCCCATGGGGCTGATTCAGATCTCATTTATCCCTGTGTAAACCTGGAGTAACTCCATTAACCACCGGAGTAAAACAGGTTGAAGTGATATCAGAATCAGGCCGTATCTTGTTCTGGTTCATCTTGTTGGCTTTAACTAGCTGCTATGGGGACAGAGCTAGGGTGCAGTGACTGGGCTTCTACTATGCACATTTGCTGAGCACACAATATGAAAGGTTGAAATTTAGCACAGGTGTGCTGATGAGGTTTGCACAGCATCTAGCTGTCCCTGAGGTCCTGCCCCCTACTTACCACTACATCTCTTCTGGGGGCAGAGTGGGGTGGTCAGGGCTTCCCTCATCCAGGAAGTGGGGGCTTCTTTTACAGCTTTCCTGGGCATTCAGAGAGGCCATAATTCTCCAGCCCTCTGTACTTAAAGGCCAGAAGGTCTTTGAGGAAAGGCGCTTAGACACAATGGTGACAGGCACCTTTGACAGAGAGGAGTCCCATGACAGCTGGTCAGAAAAATTCCAACACTACTTTTTTGTTGGAATTTGCCAGTTGGTTGAAATGGAAATGTTCTAAGGAGACTGTGCAATTTCGACGAAGCTCCCCCAGAAAGCAGGCAGGGCAGTTTTCAAAATCTGCCTGGTTTCTTGCCAGCTGGTCTCCATGGCTCCTTCAATGCACACCTGGTGGACTGCCTCTAAGTCAGAGACCGGAGGGCTTCTAGGGTCCCCAGGTCCCTTTCATGGAAAAATTCAAAATTCGGGATTTTCATTGTGAATTGGAACAAACCCAAATTTTGAAAAAGTGAAATCCTCCATGGAGCAGAATACTTGTCTCTGCCCAGCTTTGAGCCAACCAAGAACCAACAGCCCCTGTCCTGCTGCCAGCTGCTGTGATTCTGAGCAGGGTCAAGGGTTGCTCAACAGTGCTCAAAAACTACAGCAATAATAAGCAGTGAAGGAATTGTTGGACCTCAGCAATCTTACACAAAGGGTTATGGGGTGCACCACATGCTTCATTATGGGGCACTACAAGGGTTATGGTGTGCCAGTAACACAGCAGATAGCAGCAGGAGTTAGAACATTTTGCAGTCCACACTGGTCTGTTGAGAGGAGGCCATGCCACATCTTCGTCCCCTGAAATCCCTTTTAGGAGCACAGAGGCAGCAGTGTTGTCTGGCACCCCCAGAAGGATGTGCACAAGGATGGGGGAAGCAGCTACCCATTGCTCTGACAACTGAGGAGAGCCACAGAGGAAACACACAACCCAAGACAAAAAAAGGAGTAAAGCCACAGCTCCCTGGGGCACGTCTAACACTGAAGCAGGGTGTGTCAGGGACTGCTGAGAAAGGCAGGTGACTGAACAAGGGACGTAGGTTTCTGGGGAAAAGAGGGGAGGGATTCCTTGAAAGTGAATTGTCAAGAGCTGATTTGTTGCTGCTCCTTGTGCACCAGCCTGTTGGGTTTGGTTCTTAGTGCTCACTCAAACCAAAGCCTGATGGATGCATGCAGCATTAGCGAACACCTTTCACACTACCAAAAAGCCGCACAGGGCCAATGACCACAAGTGGTAAAGATCTCATCTAAAAGACAGCATCCTCCAGCAGCATAATGCTTCTTAGAATTAGAGTGGCTTGGTTCAGTACTGACTCAGGGCAGAGAGCACCACAGAGCAGTTCAATCCAATTCACTGACATGACAAGCTACACAAGTGTAAAAGACAACCCCAGCAGATATCATTCAGAAGTAGGTCCAGCCTGCTAGGCAGCACCACCAGCATCACTTCCTCCAACACCTACAGAAGGCTTTTCCTGGAGGTCTTCCACCCACATACTGACCAGGTCCAAGCTTATAGCTGTGGTTTGAAGTTTGCACAGATGGTGTAGATACAAGACAGAAACAGGTGAATTAACATAGTCTGAAACATCGTATCTACACCAGTAATATGTTCTCAGTTAGTTGGATGATCCACAATCTTTTACTGCTATTTTTTTTTCTGTAGTTTGCTAGACACGTACCTGGGCATACAGGTTCTGCTGTGGATAGGCACTTCTGATGGGGTACATAGCAGTTTGGTAAGGATTTGGAGATGGAGAATAGGGAGGTGGTGCATTGTTACTCTGGGTAGGTGGGACCTTGTATGGAGTCCCAGCGGTGTACCCTGTTAAAAGCAAAAACAGCTTGCGTTAGTGCCATGGTTTAAGCTTGCAGGAGACAGCTGCTGAGCAGGCTGACATGGCGCATTAGCAATTTAAACCATGCTGAGAACACCATTTTCACTCAGTGTTTAGAGTGCCATAAAAGATACACAGCCACTAGTGGTCCTATGGATGCAGAAGCCACTCATTATGAGTCTAGAGCAAATCACTGGCTCAGCACGAAGGACAATTTCCATATCAGCAAAGAATTAGGGGGGCTCCGAGTGATCTGCAGCTGTGTCAGCTATACGAGGCCACAATAAACCTAAATGCTCTTTGGGGCAGGGATGCTATCTAACATGTCCAGCTTCCAGCACAATGGGGCCCTGATCCTGACTGGAGCTTCAGGGTAATACAGTTACTAAATCATTATAATAGGTTCCATCTCTCAACGCCATTCCTTTGGGGCGCTTGGCCTGGAGAGACTGCACCAACGGCCAGGACAGCTGAGGTAAAACTCCTCCCTCTGAGTCAGTTTGGGGAGCAACATCGCGATGCTGGTTCCAGGCTGGAGACCGACAGATCTACTGACTGCCCAGCCACTGCGCTGGGATCCCATCAGCTGGAGGTCAGCCTCTTCCCGCTGACTACAGGGAACAATACCCTGTTTCTGGGACCATGGTGGAGGAAGGCACATGGGCTACATGTTAAAGGCATGTCTCCCTATTATTATTAAATGTTTCTGTTCCAGAAACCTCAACCCAGTCAGGGCCACCACTGTGCCTGGCACTGTACAAACACAATAAATGTCAGCGCTGGGCCAAAGGTGTGCAAGTTAAAGGGGATGTTACACTGCTGGCGATACACTGTTGTCCCATTAGGGGAGACATGGCTAGGGTCAGACTTTGATTTTTTTTAACCACCATGTCATTTTTATTAACTTGTTTGAGTCTGGCTATGATGCCATATAAGGATTTCTGAATGGTTCTGGAATGTGAACCCATTATGGGTCCCTAGAACAATAGGTTTCAGAACACGGGGACAGATTCCCCAAATCTGGGGCATGGAGGTGTACAGTACACCTCACTGTATGGCAGCTGAAGTCCTTGTGGGGTTTTTCTTTCCTTGGCTGGGGGAAGTTGGTGCAGGTAACAGGCTGAAAAATACGGCTCTAACATATCCACAGCTGTCCAAACAGTTAAATTTTCATGTCTTCAGAAGCATTCATGTGGTGTCATCCCTGGGAAATGCCAGCACTCACAGGGTTAAAAAACTGGGCATGACTTGAGGGGATGGCGTCAGAACTCAAAATGTCCTTCAAGACAATATATATATTTCAGTC
The DNA here is from genome assembly GCF_016161935.1 of Mauremys reevesii. Classification (NCBI taxonomy): domain Eukaryota; kingdom Metazoa; phylum Chordata; order Testudines; family Geoemydidae; genus Mauremys; species Mauremys reevesii. The sequence continues at coordinate 17,237,603 of NC_052623.1, read as the reverse complement.
TGGGAGCTTTTGTCCTCTCCCATTGTCTGCTGGATGGTTAAATCAATAATATAATTGTTGGGGATTCTAGATTGCACGAGACTATTTTAAGCGTTTATGCCACCAAGTAGTGACTGGAAAGCTTGTGATAACACTGCTGGAGAGGAAGGGCTGAATCTTTCCTGTCCTTCCCTAGCGCTGAACTTTTCAATGTGAACAATTAAGATGTCTGAAGGCTGTTGTGAACCCACTGCTCTAACCATTCATCTTCATTAAGATTTAGAAGCTCAAGGTGAACCCAGGCTGTGGCTTACGGTGACCAGACAGAAAATGTGAAAAATTGGGATGGGGGTGGGGGGTAATAGGAGCCGATTTAAGAAAAAGACCCAAAAATCGGGATTGTCCCTATAAAACTGGGACATCTGGTCACCCTACTGTGGCTACACAGCAGAGTTTAAACCTAGTAGTATTGACAGGGATCTTATTCTGACAAGCATGCTAATCAAACCATGCTACAGACTGATACCACTAGGTAACATACTCTAATCTAGGTTCATAACATGTTACTCAGAGAAAAATATCCTGTTCAACATTATGTTAGAGCTGGACTACGCAAACATAAATGGGTTCACACACTTCCAATGGTAACTAATCCTCAAACATCCTAACAAAAAAGGCAAGCAAAGCTTTGCAGAAGCAGGGGAAGGCAAGCAGCAGGGTGCAGCACAATGTCCTCTGTGGACGATACTATATGAACCCAAATAACTGGTTAGACATTAAAGTGATGAGCTGCCTTTTAATGCCTAAAATCAACAGACTGGACTGGAAGTTTCCATTGATGGTTTCCCAATCTGTCAAGTGGGCATATTGCTCCCAACCTCACAGGGCAATTGAGCAATGCATACAATGGACCCAATCTCCTAAGAGATGCAAACCCCTAAACTCCCACTGACTTCAAGATCAGACCCTATGTTTGCAACGCACTTGGATATCTTGGCATGAAGGGTGCTACAGAAGTGCAAGAGTATTACTGCTCTTCCTGATGAACCCTGCGCCATAAAGATGCACAATGTCAACATGAACAGTGTGCTGAGTTAACTCCATGGATCGAGCTGTGTGGGTTTTTTTTTTAAAGGCATTTTATAATATAATAAAATGGGTGCTGTTAATTTCATAATTCAAATGCAGGAATAAAACACTTAGAAATCAAATGCAAATTGGAGGCCACAACTATTGTCACCTATCAAAAATCATGGAGCAGGTCCTCAAGGAATCAATTCTGAAGCACTTAGAGGAGAGGAAACTGATCGGGAACAGTCAGCATGGATTCACTAAAGGCAAGTCATGCCTGACATACCTAATTGCCTTCTATGAGGAGATAACTGGGTCTGTGGATGAGGGGAAAGCAGTGGATGTGTTGTTATTCCTTGACTTTAGCAAAGCTTTTGATATGGTCTCCCACAGTATTCTTCCTGGCAAGTTAAATAAGTATGGGGTGGATGAATGGACTATAAGGTGGATAGAAAGCTGGCTAGATCGTCGGGCTCAACGGGGAGTGATCAATGGCTCCATGTCTAGTTGGCAGCCAGTTTCAAGCAGAGTGCCCCCAGGGTTGGTCTTGGGGCCAGTTTTGTTCAATATCTTGATTAACGATCTGGAGGATGGTGTGGACTGCACCCTCAGCAAGTTTGCAGATGACACTAAACTGGGAGGAGTGGTAGATACGCTGGAGGGTAGGGATAGGATACAGAGGGACCTAGACAAGTTAGAGGATTGGGCCAAAAGAAACCTGATGAGGTTCAACAAGGACAAGTGCAGAGTCCTGCATTTAGGACGGAAGAATCCCATGCACTGCTACAGACTAGGGTCCAAATGGCTAGGCAGCAGTTCTGTAGAAAAGGACCCAGGGGTTACAGTGGACGAGAAGCTGGATATGAGTCATCAGTGTGCCCTTGTTGCCAAAAAGGCTAACAGCATTTTGGGCTGTATAAGTAGGGGCATTGCCAGCAGATCGAGGGACGTGATCATTCCCTTCTATTCAACATTGGTGAGGCCTCATCTGGAGTACTCTGTTCAGTTTTGGGACCCACACTGCAAGAGGATGTGGAAAAACTGGAAAGAGTCCAGCGGAGGGCAACAAAAATGATTAGGGGGCTGGAGCACATGACTTATGAGGAGAGGCTGAGGGATTGTTTAGTCTGCAGAAGAGAAGACTGAGTGGGGATCTGATAGCTGCTTTCAACTACCTGAAAGGGAGTTCCAAAGAGGATGGATCTAGACTGTTCTCAGTGGTACCAGATGACAGAACAAGGAGTAATGGTCTCAAGTTGCAGTGGGGGAGGTTTAGGTTGGATATTAGGAAAAACTTTTTCACTAGGAGGGTGGTGAAGAACTGGAATGGGTTACCTAGGGAGGTGGTGGAATCTCCTTCCTTAGAAGTTTTTAAGGTCAGGCTTGACAAAGCCCTGTCTGGGATGACTTAGTTGGGAATTGGTCCTGCTTTGAGCAGGGGGTTGGACTAGATGACCTCCTGAGGTCCCTTCTAACCCAGATATTCTATGATTCTATGATCAACACAGCATGTGAAGTGTGCAACAATAAGCAAGAAGGGCCCAATGCCACTTGTACTGGTCTATGTCTACACTGCAATTACAACCTCGCGGCTGGGCTGTGCCAGCTAGGGTGACCAGATGTCCCGATTTTATAGGGACAGTCCTGATTTTTGGGTCTTTTTCTTATATAGGCTCCTATTACCCACCACCCACTGTCCCGATTTTTCACACTTGCTGTCTGGTCACCCTAGCTGACTTGGGCTTGCAGGTCTCTTTCATTGCAGTGTAGACTTCTGGACTTGGATTGCAGCCTGAGATCTGGGACCCTCACACCTCACAGGGTCCTGGAGTCTGGGCTCCAGCCCGAGCCCAGACCTCTACGCTGCAATGAAACAGCCCCACAGCCTGAGCCCTGCAAGCCTAAGTCAGCTGGTACGGGGCAGCTGTGGGTTTGTAACTGCAGAGTAGACATACCCACTGAAGTCAAAGGCACAGCTCTTATTGACGTCAATAGCAGGAGGAGCCAGCTCTCAGTGACAACTGGCTTGCTGACGAGTCTGTATGCAGCTCTGTCCGCTCTATGCAGCTGATGTACCATTATAATTAGCATCTATCCATGGCATAACTTATTTTTATGTTTCTAGCTGCACAGATTTGTCAGGACAAGACTGTACACTGAATAATTTGTTTTCCTTATCTTGCAACTGAAGCACCATTGAATCCCATCAGTGTCACAAATGCCTTATTCTCCCCTTTAAGTCTGCAATTAACAGAAGCCCATTTTAAACAAAGACCTGAAATGTAAGCAGCTGCACCTGACAAATATGGAAAAGTGCTGACTTCCAGCTATGCTGAAGCTGCTGATTCCCCCACATATGACAGATGGTAATAGGGGATCCATGGGCTTGTTTATGGTGACTAAACAGGTAGTGTATCTGCAGAGATCACCTTATTTCACAGGGCGTTTCTCAGATACCTTCTGTGCCAGCCCTGCTCCCTGCCGTCCATTTGCACTACTGACAAAAGCAGTGAGCCTGCTCTCTTGCTATTAAGAAACAGCCATTTGCTCCTTGTGTGCGGCTGGAGTCCAGAAATGGGAACCTGACCCCTCCTCTTACAGAGGCAAATCTTATCTTACGCAGCAAGCCAGAATAACGAGGCTTGGCACAGGGCTGTCTTGTGGAAGCATGGGATGGAAACGTTTCTCCTCTTGCAGAAGGGGGGCTTTAGAGCCGCTCCACGAACAGGACGAACAAGCCACCATCCTCAGGGCTGCAATGGCAATTTAACACTGTTGCCCATCATTCTATCAGGTGCCAATGGCTAACTGACCTAGAACCCCCCCCACCACCACCACCTGGGGAGCAGTGAGCCCACATGGAGCCAGGTTCCACCTGGGCACATGGTGTGTAGACTCCCCTGCATGGGGTGCTGCAATCCTGTCCCCTGACCCTGAAGCTGAACTGCCTTGCTCCCACAGCCGGCAGGGCCCTTCAGAGAGAGAGAGAGAGAGGGCCAGGAACAAAATATTTCTCCAATAGTGCTGCAATCACAGAGGGATGAAAGCAGCAGAGAGTCCTGTGGCACCTTTAAGACTAATAGATGTATTGGAGCATAAGCTTTCGTGGGTGAATACCCACTTGATCAGACGCATCACAATCACTGAGGGATGAAAGACACTTCTTAAAAGAAGCATCATCTCTTTTATGTGCAGACAAACACTGGATCCAGAAGAGCTGTTACAAAAAACAGTAAAATCTCCACAGGGAGGTTTATTGGGTCTGCCCTGCTTCAGAAGGAAGCTCCTCTGTCATGGACAGATGAAAACAGGGTTGGGCTCAATTTTACTAGAACTCCATGAGAACAGCACCTACTCTGCATCTCCCCTCCTCCTCTAAAGCGGTTTTTACACCCTCTGGGGATTCCCCAGCCACCCAGGTAAGTCAGCTTTCTGCCTCCTTTGTCCCACCAGAATGACAAAGCAGGAAAAATGGGGCCGTATTCTAGGACACAAGTGGCCCATGTGTGTCTGGCATGCTGTGTTTGACGAGTTCAACCATGTGTCTTGTGGTTATCCCCATCTTTCAGACAGAGGCGTGGCCCACAAAGACTCGTCCCAGCATGCAATGCACCATCATTTAAGCAAAAGCTATTTGGCTCACCTGGAACATTACATGCAGAGACTGGCAGTCTCCAATGGATGCACCTGACATGACTGACAATGGCGGCTGCAGCCTTTTGTGCTTTATGAAAATTCAGTGCAGCCCTCAAAGCTTCTGCGAAGCTACGAAGAACCCAGCCTTTGGAGGGCAAAGTCTGGGTGATCCAGGGTGGATTTCTCCATAGCCTCACCAGGGAAATAGCCCTTTGTAGAAAGTGCACCGCTTATCAATTCAGCATAGGATTCACTAATTTTAGATCAGTGATACTGACACAATAAATCATTTTAATCTCCTGTCCATTTAAGAAAAGCAGAGAGACTCTGGCTTTGTCCAATTCTGCTCTTTACAAGGCTAATTAGCTGCAACCTTGGAGGTTCAGAAATACATTTTACTGAAAGCGGTGCCACATTACATTTGAACACAAGGAACACATGGTTAATTTGCTATTTATAGTAAATGCTGTGGAAGTAGAGCAAGAATTGACAGGGATTTGAAGGGGATTTCAATGCAAACAGTCCCTTCTGTGAGCAAGAGTCAGGCTGGCTGTAACCCTAATAACGCGAGATTTGTAGAAGCGAGGATTGGGTGAGGCGAGTGAGAAGTTGTTGGGTTAGATAAGTATGGAATGTAGACTATAGTTTAAATAGAGATGAGAAAAATAAGGTATCAGGATGATCTATGTATAAATAAGATTCAGCTGTTGCTCATTATTGTATGTAACAAAGGCACAAATGCTTGCTGTTAATTGTTTACTTGTAGAGAGACCTGTTTAGCTCTCTTCCTCCGTGCAATTGCCAGAGATAATAAAGTATCTGACTTGCTGCACCCAACCTGAGAGTAAGAACTCTGTTTTTCTCCGACAATTTGGGGGCTCGTCCGGGATTAGAACCTGGGATCTCTCCGACAATGCCAATCCTTTGTCCTATGAGCCATTCACATGTGTTCCAGAGTTAAAAAGTTGTTGGGCTGGTGGGTAATGAACGAAAGAGATTTTTCAAAGAAGCAACATTTTTTGTAGACAAATATGCAGAAGAAACATTTACACTTTCCTGGGAGAGGGGGAGAAAGCAGGACTGTATCAGCTGAGTTTCCACCTGGGTACTATCAACAATGGCAGGCAGACTGGCTTTTCTAAATTCTGCTCCTGTTCACCATATATAAATTCTTGACCTTAGACTACTTCAGTGTTGCCAACTAGTCTCGCGAGACTTGGCATTTTTTCTTAAATGCCTAGCTCCTGGCATCACATGACAATCTCAGCTTTCCTTTAAAAAAAAAAAGTCAGTTTCCATCCCTTGTGGTTGCAGAGAAAAGCTGGCAAACGTGCCCCTTAAAGGCTCAGACACCAGAGGGGAAATAAAAAAGTCCTACCCATTCTTTTAAAAATCATCCTGGTTTTGGGGGCTCCGACTCGCACTTTTGAACGTTCGAAGTTGGCCACACTGAAGACTGGAAATTTGTCATATGGAGAGAAATGACACTTGCCTAAGAAAAACATTCTCAACCAACACTGGAGGCATGGATTCCAATGCCTGCTTTTCTCTCTTCAAAGAAGTATGCTGAGAGTTCAGTCATTTCAGTTGAAAGGCTAGACTTGGATGCATATAGCAGTGGATCCTCTACCCCCCGCCTCTTCTCAAACTTCACTCTGATAGCAGTGCCCCTGCTGAGCACAAGATCCTTCCCACGCCCCTCACTTGCCATACCAATTCTTCTGTAAAAACGCTCTTTGCCTAATAGTGCATAACAGCAGTGTAAAAAAGATAAACAAAGTTCTGAGATATAGAGAGAACTATTGAAAACAGCCAGGACAGAGGAAATTATTGGATTCCTGTAATTCTATGTTGATTTTCTCCCTTTAGATTTAAAGGGTTACACAGACACTTAAAATGAAGGTCATGTGTGTGAAGTTTGACTGAATCATTTGTACTTAATGGTAAATTAGTGGGGGAATTCTAGAAAGCCTTACAGCTGTGCTTTAAGTTCTTTAAGGCAGATTAATAAGTCTCTATGTGCTTTAGCCTTTCACCTCAGTACAAACCTGACTTAGATCACAAATGAGTTTGAGAGTCTTAATATCGTCCATGGAAATGGGTTCATCTCACAAAACCACCACAAAGGTCTGCATCACATTTAGTCTATGCTGAGGTGTAGCTAAGGACTAGAATAAAGAGGAGTGCTTGCAGGTCAGAATGGTAGACAGAACTGTGCAGGGATTTGAAAAATCTGATGAGCAAGGAGGTACTGCAGATGAGGACTGAGGTGCAGCGGAAGAGGTGTATGTGAAAAGACTGCCCCAGTGCTTGCCTGCAGTGTCTGACTCTCACTGGAATGCCTCTCATTTTTGTGAACATTAGAAATCATATTTATAAAGCCTGTGCAACATCAAAAATAGATAATCTAACACAGAAGACTGATGAGCTGCAGCACAGTTTGAAAACAGCAGAGTGGAAAAGTGGAGCTTCTTAAAAAGTGATTACACATCAAAAAATTCTGACAGTGATAATTTAATCTGCTGATGTTCACAACAGAAATTAAAGGACAAGATTTCAGTTCCATTAATATTCCATCTTATCCTCACAACCCTAAAACAGCTTGTAGATAATAGCACACTTTATGGGACTAGCAAACAGCCTCTAAATGCTTTCTGATGCCTGTAATTTGGAACAAACATGTTAATAAATGGCAGAATATCCATGGTCTTTTCTCTGACCTACAAAAATGTGCGTATGTGGGAGTAAAAACTTCTTAAAGCTAAGATGGAAGCATGGAAAGGGAATGCACAGGTATGATTTGTAAATGACAGAGTAATCCTCATCCATTCTTTCCCTGCTAATGTGCCATAGCTCTGGCTTGGAGGGACTATTTCTAGGGATGAAGGGGGAGTTTCAAACTATGCCTACCCTTAAAATGCTACAGCAGTACACCTGCAGCATTGCAGCCATGCCGCTGGAGCATTTCAGTGTAGACACATACTACAGTGATGGGAAGGGTTCACCTGTCAGCATAGTTAATCCACCTCCCACAGAGGTGGTAGCTAGGGGATTGTCTACAATTGAAATGCTACAGTGGCATAGCTGCACCCCTTCCATGTAGATACTACCTATGCCGATGGGAGAACCCTCTTGTTGGCAGAGGTAATCCACTTCCCCAAGAGTCGGCAGATCGACTGAAGGATTCTTCCATTGACCTGCTGCTGTCTACACCAGGGGTTAGGTTGGCTTAACAACACTATTCAGGGGTTTGGATTTTTCACACCTTGGGTCAACCTAACCTTTTAATGTAGACTAGGCCTAGACTGATGGAAGAATTCTTCCATTGACCTGGCACCGTCTACACTGGGTGTTGGGTTGGTTTAACTAAGTCTCTCAGGGGTGTGGATTTTTCACAGCCTGAAGAGAAGGAGCCATGCCGATGTAACTTTTCAGTGTAAACCAGTCCTCAGTCATCAGGGCCCATTCAATTCTCAGCCCTGGTCTACACTAGGAACTTATGTCCGTATAATCACCCCCCTGAGTGACATAGTTATACTGATCTAAACCCCCATGGAGAGAGCGCTATGTGAATGGGAAAGCTTCCCTTGTTGACATAGCTACCACCTTTCAAGGAGGTGGAGTACCTCTACCAACAGGAGAAGCTCTCTCGTCAGTGTAGGTAGCATCTTCACTAAATGCTACAGCGGTGCAGCTGTGCCACTGCAGCGCTGTGAGTGTAGACAGGCCCTCAGTCTCTGCTGAGACTATCAATAAAGGTGCTAATTGTGACACTCTGCGGTCAGGTCTACACTACAGGTCTACACTACATTGCTTAGGTAGAGATGACTTGTGACTGCTGATACTGCGCGGGGGGGAGGGGGAGGAGAATGTAAATATGGGGCACAGGTCTGCCCCACCTCGCTGGGCCAGGGCAGCCAATCCTGCTGGCTCCTGGGGGGATGGGGCCACAGAAGTGGGGAGCTCATGCCTCTGGGCTGGGCCTGGCCCCGGGGGACTCACAGCACCACAATGTCTCCCCAGAGATCCCGCGCCCTCATGGACACCTCAGCAGGAGGAGGAGCGTGGGCACTGCCCCAAACTCGGGCTGAGCAGAGGCCAGGGAACTTGCTCCTGGCGCCTTCTCCAGCGACCCCGCATCCTGAGCTTGGCCTGGGGCCGCTGCACTCTCCTCACCAGAGTTACCTGTGGGCGGAGGGCTCTGTCCTTCTCCTGCTGCACCTCCCCCTCCGGCATGTTTTCGGCTCATTCGGTCCGTCCCTGGCAGCTGGGCCTGGGCAGGGAGCGGAGTGGGCAGGATGGACCCTCTTCTCACACGAGCTGAGCGCGGTTGCTCTGTGCCTGCGAGAGCCCGGCTGGGGAGGTGGCGGTGGCCCGCCCACTCAGGCCCAACTGCGGGGGACGGGTCAGCGTGAGCTGGAACCCCACCCCACCATCGCGTTTCCGGCTCACTTGGTCCCACTTCCTGGCAGCCAGGCCCGGGTTGGGAGCGGAGGGGGCAGGCTACCGCCACCTCCGCAGCCAGGCTCTCTTTCAGGCAGCTGCTGCACTGCACAGAGGCAGCAACCCAAAGCGGCCACCCTAGGGTTGCCAACTTGGTAATATTTTAAAAACGGGCACTCAAGCAGGAGTGCTGGAACCTCCCCTGCTCCACCTCTTCCCCTGAAGGCCCCCCACCGCCCATTCCTCTTCCACCTCCCCACTGTCACTCACTGCTTTTCCTCTCCCACCCCTCCTGCCCAGGTCAAGAGGGATTTGCCTGCAGAGTCAGGCCTGGGAGCTGCAGCCGCCGGATGCAGGTAAGAGGTGGCCCCGGCTGGATAGGTGATGACCCAGCACCTCCCTGCCTCCCTTGCCCACAGTAACTGAATTTTGGGTGTCCAGTCAGTAGATCTGACCGGACATTGCCATATCCTCTTTTTGACTGGACTTTCCAGTCAAAAACGGGCACCTGGGCACCTTAGGCCATCCTCACCCAGTATGAGTAGTGGCTCCGTCCCACCCCCTCCACTCCCTGCCCAGGCCCAGCTGCCAGGGACAGGGGCCGAGCAAGCCGGAAACATGTCGGGTGGGAGGTACAGCAGGAGAAGGAGAGCTCGGCACTCACAATAATCTGGGGATGCACATGACCCCATGTCTCCCCACACACGTGTCGCCTCTGCGCTCATGTGTGAAAAATCCACATCCCTGAGTGACGTAGTTGTACCAACCTAATCCCCAGTGTAGACAATTCTACGTCGATGGGTGAGCTTCTCCTGTCCACATAGCTGCTGCCTCTTATGGAGGTGGATTAAGAAGACAGCTCTCTCCTGTCGGCGTAGAGCATCTTCATTAAAGAGCTACAGCAGCGCAGTGGAGATTTTAAGTGTAGACGTGCCCTGAGTAAGTTTCCCAGACATGAAGAAGAACTCTGTGTAAGCTAGAAAGCTTGTCTCTCTCATCAACAGAAGCTCTCCAATAAAAGATATACCCTCACCCACATCTCTCTAATATGGGACTGACATGGCTACAACACTGCTTATTCTATACTAATTGTGGGGTATCACTTACCCACTAGGCAGTGGACTGAAACAACCCATTCATTTCACACAGACAATCTAACAGCCTAAAGGAAGAACCTCCTGTGTTTCCACAGCAAATGCCCTCCAGCTTAAAAGTGCCAAGAGCCAGCAGTGCTGGCTTTTAAAATAAAGTGGGCCAATTTCCATTTAGCTAATGTTTTAGTTCTGCATCTAGCATCACAATTAAGAATCATAGACATTGACCCATCAAATGCTGCCAGGTCACGGTTAGCCTAGCAATGGGAACTAAACTAAAACGGGGGAAGTGAGATTGAAAAAAGCTTTAAAGTAATATTACTAAATGTGTAATAATTTAAAAGCCCTATTAAAGCAACAACCTTTCCATTCACCTCCACATTTACCATATCAGTGGAAGGGGCAGGAACTGCTATTTTAAAGGCTGGTAGAATTCGTTATGTACACAGAAAATCCATTTACAAACTTTTTACTCAACACCACCATTCTCCTCCACAATAGCATTCTCACTGCTTTTGGCCTAGATTCTTTTAATCAGTTTAACAAAGAACTACTAGATTGTGATTAGTTGGCATCAGATCTCATTCCTGATTACATTTTTATGTGGATTTAGAGGAAGTGGAAATACTAAGTGGTGCATGTTTTTACTGCTATGATCTGCAATCACTCAAACCTGCCAGAATTTCAGGATTCCTGATTCACTGATAATTTAGCTGTTACTTCAAAATAAAAAAATAGATTACAGTACTCTAGACAGATGTAATCTAAATCTGGTGTATTTATTAATTGGAAAAAATTAAAACAGAACAATTTGTACTGGTTCGTGGATTAAAATCTTCTTTAATCAAACTTTAGTGATGCAAGATATGTGAGAGTTTTAGAAACAGTGTTTAGAACAGTGTTAATTTTAAAGCCTAATTATGATCATTTTACCAGGGGCAGCAAGTGAAGCTCCTCCTTGGGGGAGGCTAGCCCTCTGCCCCGCCTCTTCCGGCCAAGGCCACACCCCTGCCACTGCTCTCAGCCCCCCGTGCCCCAGTTGGGTTGGGGGAGAGGGGGCTGAGAACTCAGTCCGGGCCATGGGGGCTGAAGGGGGGCCGAGAGCTCAGTCCTGGCCTGGGTCAAGCTCTCAGCCAGGACTGCAGCAGAGACCCTGACTGGAGCTCTGAGCTTGGAGCCATTCCCCAGCTCCACCCTTTCCCCCAGCAGCTCTGTCCCCAGTCCACCCACAGCCCCGTCCCTATTCCGCCCCTTCCCCTGCGGCCCCGCCCCCTGCTCACTCCTTCCCCCCACCGTTGTGGCCCCGAGACCAGAAAAGCTCTGTGCCCCTGCTGCAGCCCCGGGGTTGTGGTGGGGGAGATTTTTTGGCCCCAAATCCAGCACTGCCCCCCCCCCCCCGGCAGTGCGAGGTTTGGGGAGGCTTAGCCTCCCCCAGCCTCCATTACACTGCCTATGGATTTAGCTATTAATACCCTCTTGGGATGAATGAGGAAGTTTATCTATCCTTTAGTGTGTTTGGCTGCAGGTTGAGCCTTTCGAAGAAGAGCTCAGTGTAAACAAAGCAGCTGGTCTCTAGCACCAACAGAAGTTGGTCAATAAAAGGTATTACCTCACCCAGCTTCTCTCTCTCATATCCTGGGACCAACACGGCTAGAACACTGCTAAAAACAGTACAGGCCACTTAGTCATTCATCTTCCATTACGATTAGTGGAAGATGTGTGGCTAAATCCCCTCTACCCTGTAAATCTCAACATTGTAGATTCTGCAGTACTGCAGTGCACTGAATAGCAGACACATTTTTTTCATATGAACTTTTAGACTGATAGAAAAAAATTCTAAATAGGCAGAATTTTTCATCTCTGAGGATTTCTGTTGCTTCTACCTAAATAATATTTCACAGACAGATGTTGGGTTATCACCAAATAGAAAAACCAGATGTATTCATCTGAGGCTGTCCTTCTGTATCAGTACAGAGCTGTGCGGCCACTTCAGAGGTACGGCACCATCTTGGGGCAGAGCAGTGACTTTTGGGGGCTGATTGTGGACCACGTATGGCTTGCATTTAAAATGGCAATTGTCGCATGAGCTTTTAGTATGCACAGTATAACTTTAAAATTGCCTAGTTAATTAAAGGATTTGCACTGGAACAAAGGTACCCTTGTGACTATATACATACATTGACCGTAGTTGAAGTGTGTAGTGGAAAACTGTTGCCCTGCAAGTTGAAACAAAACAAAACAGGAAACTTATCAACAGAAGGATACATAGCCATCGGTTGGGGTATTGTGATAACTGGGGCTTAGGGAGCCTAACAGCAGGAAAGTGGATGGGAAAGTCCTACTGAGAGTTTCATTTGAATCCCTGGAAAATCATCTTTATTTTGGGATTACCAACTTCTGTTGCCTTCTTGAATGAAAGATGAAGTGACCCTCTCTTCTCCTGGATTCCGCTCTACACAAACTATTTTGCTTAATTATTGTGTGTACATGCATGAGTTCTGTTGCTTATTTGACCAGAGAGAGTCCAAGTACAGTAATCTGGCCAAATCTACTGTACTGAATAGATTTCTGCACATTAAAGAGGAGGGGCATCATTAATATAGATCTGAAAATGATTTACATTTTTCTCAATGATCGAGGATACAGGTAAAACAGAGGCTTCCCTACTCAACCCCATATGTCTCTTTTTCATTAACACAAGTAGGTGCAAATATTTTCCTCCTTGGCATATTTTTTATGGATGCAAATTTATTTGGGGCAGTGATATTTAGCTTGTCTTCAGGACAAGAAGGTATTCAGAAATTAGTAGGATTTAAGTCCAGAAGGGACCATTATGATCACCTTAATGTGACCTTCTGCTATAGAATTTCAGCCAATAATTCCTGCAGTGGAAGGGAATTGTTCTTCCCAACTACGTAAGTAAATGCTATTGAGCCCAGTATTATTAATAATCATGTAGTTCTTTTGGCACCCAATATCCGAAGCAGTCTTAACAGACACAAAGTTAACCAACACATTGCCAGCAGACCAAATGTCCCACATAACCCCCCCAAGCCACTGGAGAGAGAGAGAGAGAGGGGAGTTAAACAGAAGCAAAACAACAAAGCAAAACCCCAGAAGAAAAGATTTATTTACTGAATGCTGCAGATGAAGCTTGGTAAGTTCTGTTCTCAGTCCCAGTGTCCACTGGGAGGTGAAAGGTACCCTCTGTGGCACAAGAGGAGGATGTCTGTGGCCAGGCCTGCTTCATCAGAAGTGTAGCTTGAGTGAAGACAGAAGAAAAGGTGTTATACAGGAACAAACAGCGGGATGTCAATTACAGTGACAACACAGTATCCGTTTTTTGATGGTGAAATTAAAACTGTCATTTTTTTAAAGGAAAAAACATCTAGGAATTTCATATCATGATCTGTCACGTTTCCTGAGGCTGAAGGGTATGGAAAACCAGAAAATTACCTGTCAAGGATTGATGGACTCTTAAAGAGAGAGCGTGGGCGTAGTTGGGCGGTGGGGGGCAGGCGTGGACTTTGCCAGCCCCATCCCCACACACAGTCTCATTGGCCTGACTGAGCTGCCCGCTCACCCAAATATAGAAGTCAAATTATGCCTATGGGTGAGAGTCCTACACAGATCTACACTATTAGGCATATGGTTTGCAGGGATAGTTTTGAGAGTGCTTGAACGGTCTCAGGGATTTTCAAGGCAGCATCAATAGGTTAAGGCTGTATATATACACACTATATCATAGTCTCCAGCCTTCCTGTTCTTTTTGAACAATGCTGACAATATGCACTTAGAAAGCAATAGACTCCAGCTCTCGAGAAGAGGTGTGGGAGGGAATGTGAACTCATGTGAGAGGACTGCCAGGGCTGACGAGATGGCCAGTCTGTGGTTAAACGATGGGTTGGGAGTCCGTAGAGCTAAGTTTTATGCCTGGCATTGGCACTACTTCCTGCATGACATCAGACAGGTCACAACTGCTTCGTGCCTCAGTTTCCTCATCTGTAAAATGGAAATGTTAATACTCGCCTACCTCACAGCTAGGCTGGAAGGTTTTGATTCATAGTGTTAGCAAGACACTCCTATGGCAGGTGCTATAGAGTACAAGGTAGAATTAATTGTGCCTATCAGGAGATAGAAGGGATTGGCAGTTCCTCGGTACCCTGTTTAGACTGGCTTTGGCTGTAGAACATATTATGCCCTTTGGAAACATTGGTCAGTAGAAACAATAGCTTTTGGCAGATCACCTTGTAACTTGGAAGGTGATCATCATTGTCCGGAGAAAGTCAAAGTCAGAAGAATTGCAAACCCCCCAAAACAGACCAAAGCTTGAGGCACTGCATGATTCGGGAGGGGTGATGATGTTGGTTAATATGGCTGTCTTGAAGCTCTTGTATGGAAACCCCCTAAGGTTGCCTGCCATCACTGATACACCTCTAACAAAATGAGCTTTTATATGACCTTCAAGTAACAGACTCCAAAAACACTGAGAAAAAATTACAAATCCACTTAGACATGGTTCTTAGACACCAGAGAACTAACAGGTGTGTCTCTGAATAATAATAAACAAACAGTTGGACTGACTTTGACTTTCAAGAGTGGCATTACTACTCCAGACAGAGCTCCTGAGTGCTATTCAAATCTACTCCACGGAGTGTGGCCTTACTGGGAGTTGTATGAAAGGCAGGGAAAATACTGGCAAGACACGGACAGCTTATCATGCCAATACAAGCATTATTAAATTGAACTGAAAATTGATAGACAAAAATTCAGAACACTTTGGAAAGAATTTCCATGTTCATTTTTTTCATGTGTTTGTATCTACTTAGGTCACAAAGCCTTTGTTCTTACTTGAAAAGGACATTAGAAAACATGCAAAGCAAGCTGACGAGGACTACCATTGACTTTGATCTTAAAGAACCTTTCGTACTGCAATCAAGTGCATTGTCAACATGTGTCTAACTGTGACAAAACAGCAGTCACTAAACCAGGGGCTTTCTGGCAGCACATCAAGAACAGCGAGGTTAGCTCACCAATAGGGAAGCTCTGCTGCAAGCTGAGCTCTGCAGTAGGTACATGCTGTACCCTCAGCTTGTTATTCAAAGGTTTAGCGGGTCTTCTTTTTCTCTGACAGTATGGAGCCCCCACAATTTTTTGTTGCATATTATTATTAAACTCTGGTACCTACTGTCCAACACACCCGTCTGGGCCCAGGGTGCATTTGGGTACCATAGGATTCATGGGTAGCCAGTTAAACTGGGCATTTTGGCTGGCATTTTCAAAGGGGCCCGAGGGAGTGTCCAATCCCAGCTTAACTCCTTTAGGCCCTTTGAAAATACCAACCCTTGCTCCCACCTCATATTCTAGTAGAGGGTCGGTCAGCACTGAACTTGCTGCTCACAGACCCTACAAGCTGAGGTTTCTGTCCTCATAAAAGCAATGAGTTATAGAAACCGGAACTCTCTAAATCAGACAGCACAAAAAAGGGTTTCCAATGTTTAGGAAGTACAATTGTCTTTCCTCCAGAGAATCCTGGCTCTTAAATAGGGGTAGTCTGTAATGTAGTTTGCTTTTGATGAGCCTGACTACTAAAGAATGAAAACCAAGTGATGGCTGGATCAATCCCCAAGAACTGGCCTACTGATTTGATTCTAATGTGAAATCACTGTGGGTGGAGCTAGTGAAAAGATACAATTGTTCGAATTGTTACAAATGTCCTCCAATTAATTCTTATTTAAAAAAATCCACAAAAACAAACAATTTTTGTGAATTCCTTGACTTGACACACCAGTTATGGACCAACCTATTTAATCTGCCTCATTTCAGGGGCCAAGGTGTGTGAGAAAAACATGCTCTGGATCCGAGTAATCAGAGCTGGCGAGACTGGAAATCCAGTGTGATCAGCTATGGCTTTGTCCATCAGCAGTGAAACAAGTCAGTGGGCACGAGAACTGCTTCTCCTATAGTAGGTTATTGTTTCCATTGCCAAAGTTCCCTTTCTATCTTCTCATATAGAACACTGGGAGTTTCCTATGTGGGCTTGTAGTGAAGAAAGAAATTTGGATTCTGATTCCTCTCCTACTTGAAGATCTGATTGCTGTGTCGTGAGCCTGTGACTATTCCTAAGTGCTTGTGAGGGACTGAGGATTTCCATATCTATTGCTTGTTCCTGCATGGCACCCATCAGTGTGAATGTTATATTAGAGACTGCCTAATGCCCGATGTTAGGAGGTTACAAAATCCCTTTTGTTGACTGTTTGCACTTACACTTTTATTCTACAGACCTGAAGACTGCTCTCATCTCCAAGACCCTGACATGTTATCTGCATTTCTGGAAAGACCAGTTATCTTAGGGGTAGAATTAAATCCTTGTGGGTGACTCCTCCTGCCTCCCGCCCCCCCCCCCACACCATTTGGATGGATTCATGGTTCAAATGATTTGGATTGAGCAGTTTGGAAGTTTGCATTTTGGCCTTATGCAGTTTGTTCTTAAATCACTAACCCTCACAGAATACATCGCTTAGAGCTACACAAAATGTGAATTTCACAGAAATAGGTTATGGTCCTTTGAAAGAGCTACACAGCATGGATGGTACAAGTACAGATGTCAGAGCCAACATCCAGGTTCTGTAAGCAGAGATATCATGGGAGGCTAGGGGTTGTAAACTGCCCTCCAGATGTCAGGTCAGGCACTCTTCCACCATACGAGGTATTGTCTGAGACTAGGGTGACCAGATGTCCTGATAAAATTGGGACTGTCCCGATATTTAACCCTTTGTCCTGTGTCCCGATCAATGTACGATCGGGACGCCATTTGTCCCGATATTGAGGTAAGGAGGCGAGTGGGAGGGAGGCGCTGACCCTGTGGGTGCTCCGGGGCTGGAGCACCCACAGGGAGAAATTGCAGCCACGCTCCCCACTCCTCACCTCCTTCCCCCCCTCTCCCCTCAGCGCACCGCGTTCCTACTCCTCCCACCCTCCAGCGCTTCCCACCACCTAACAGCTGTTTGGTGGCGCTCAGCACTTTCCAGGAGGGAGGAGCGGGTATGTGGCGCACTCAGGGGAGGAGGCAGAGAAGAGGCAGGGCAAGGGCAGGGACTTGGGAGAAGGGGGTGGAATGGGGGCAGGGTGAGGGTGGTGCAGGGTTGGAAAGAGGTGGGGGGTGGGCGCACACCCACCTGGCAGAGGGGAAGTCGGCAGAGTAGGGGTGAGTGACAGATGGGGTGTGAAGAGGCGAGTGGTGGGTGGGGGAGGCGAGCGGTGGGCGGGGGACGGAGAAGGGACACAGCAAGCCAGTGGCAGGCGCGGGGATGAGGACGGGCGCAGTGGGGGGTCCGAGCAGGGAGGGGGCGGGACTGGGGGCAGTGTGGAGGCAGAGCTTGGGAGGAGCCGGGGTGGACTGTGGCGGGGGGGGGGGCTGATGGCACCCCAATGTGTCCCGATTTTTAGTGTGGTGATCTGGTCACCCTATCTGAGACAAATACACTTCAGATGACTTAACATAGTTCTTCACCTGGTTATCAGCAATATCTGCTAGATTTGTTTTAGCTTCATTCCAAGATTATTAACTGACAAGGAAAAGCTTTCACTTTTATCCATCTCTAATAGAGTTCCTCTGAATTCCAACTGTTGAGACTGGACAAGTAATTGGAGCTGAACCTAATACCTACAGCACTGCAATGATGGGTCCTCATGTCCTGACTCCTTGATCATCCAATCATCAACTACATGTAAGGGAATATGTGCTCCAGTCAACGTGACTACATGATGATAACACATGGAAAGCCAAAGAGGCAAAACTCTCAACTAGAAGTGTAAATGATGCATGTATGGAGCCAATCTCGTTAATGAGTGCACACAACTGATCCTGAGATTAAAGAAAGTGGAACTAAGCATTTCGATATATGATAGAGTATATCTTTTCCTCAGTCTCCATTTATTCATGACCTGGCATCTTGCAAAAAAACGCCTGGAATGTGGAACCAGGTTTGGGATAGTCTTACCGTAGGTACTTATGTGGTCACCATCAATGTAGTATCTGAGCGCCTCACAATCTTTAATGTATTTATCTTCAAACACTCTTGTGAAGTGGGGCAGGGCTGTTATCCCTATTGTACAAATGGGGAACTGAGGCACAGAGAGGCTAAGTGACTTGCCCAATGTCACACAGGAAGTCTGTGGCAGAACTGGGAATTGAACATGGCTTTGTCAAAGCATTAGCTAGAATCCTAACCCCTGGCCTATCCTTCTTCCCCTCCTTCTAAAGCACATGCGATCTATGAGTGGGCAGGATACTTTATCTTTACACCTTTACAGAACAGAAATTATCTTGATGAAGCACCCAGAAATGGGTGGGGGAAGGGAGGGAGGGAAGACAGCTTACAAACTCCATATCATGAAACGAAAAACAGATAAACCTAATTTCCTGGGTTGATTTTCTGCTAGATGAGAGCATCAAAGTAATGGATGGTCTGCGTTATTCTCTACTGCATTATTAATAGGTAGAGTTAAGGGAGAAACTATGCTCAGTGTGGATAAATGTGTGTCCTACTTACAGGAAAATAAAATGGATGTTTGAATGCAGGAAGTTAAAACAAAACAAAACATCACAGAAAGAGAGAAGGCCTAGAGGGGAACATGCATTAGGTTTAAAGCAGGGAACCTATAACCCTGGAAAGAGTCTGATATTCTTTCAAAATATCACTCATCTCTTAATAATTAGCATGCTTCATTTCTTTACAGCACTGGATTCTAGGCACATGCATTTTGTATAGGGAAAGGAAAGGGTATAGCGAAATTGTCTGGCAGCCAGACTCGCATAAGCTTTATCAATATTTGAAATGCCGGAGTTCTGTATTGATCTTTCAATCTGCCTTGTCTCTCTCATTCTAACAGATATTGAAAGATCTGAAACAAAGTCACACACAACAAGGAGTTGGCGTAAGCTAGAAATGTATTTTTTCACTGGCGAGGGAAGGTTTCTGAATCCCAGCAGAATGAGATATACATTCACCTGCATGATGCCAGATTTTGTTGCTTCATTTGATGTAACTCAGGTTTGCAGAGAATGAAATGGCTGGTGGCTAACTCTCTCTTGGAAAGGTTTGGTGCAAAATCAATCAATAGAGAGACCTTAGCACTCTTTTCTTTTAAACTACATTTCACTATTCTGTCTATAAATGACACACAGAGAGGGAGAGAGACCTAGTGATGCCAGCTAAGCTTTGCTTTTGTTTTTCTAATGAGAGTCAAGTCTGGATGAAAGTGGCAGGATTGAGAGGATTTTGGACTCAGGAGCTCTCCCAAAATTCCCTCCGTGTTTCATTAAGCCCCTCTGGTGCAGGAAGTCAGGAGGTCTGTGATGCCAACTCCTCGAGCCTGGCTTTGAAAATTGAGCGGTGTAGCTTTAGGCTGTCTGGGCATTTCGAGTCTGTCAGTGCCAAGGAGGTTAAAAAAACCTCACTTTCCTCTGCCAGCCTCATCTTCAGCTTTCCAGTTCTTTTAGGAACCAGCTAATATCTTGTACTAGCAACTTAGAGTTCCTTCCTAAAGAACCCCCATGGAAGATGCTGGTATCTACTCCTGTCACCTTCCTTTGTGGAGTCATTAGTAGCACTGGTTTGTTATTGTATAAATAGTTTGGAATAGATCAGGGATTGTAATTAAATGTCAAACGGATTTGACAAGAAATAATGGATGCTGGTGACTCCTCCTAGTGAAATCTGAGCAGCTGTGTTCCATGGACTCAGCCTTGTCTCACCGTGCTGGGGGAATACCAAGGACTGAAGCTGATTGTCTCTAAGCAATGAGTATCTGCCAATTTCATGACACTTTGCTGGGAATCTCTGCGAGAGAAGTGCCGGATCAACAGGCCTGGAGTCCCAGCTTCTTTGTTTGCAGCATGAGCTGCAGCATCACGTTTTTGCTCTGCTGCTGCTAACATGCGGTTCCCACCAGCAACAGCTACCTCTATGGCACAGAGAGGAGGTCAGTCTCCACGGTCCATTTAGTGTTTGGCCTCTGCTGAGCTGCCAATGTGGGCCAAAACAGTTGGTGGGGGGACAGACAGACTCGGGCTTTCACCAGTGGCTTGCCCTTAGCTCTCTTCTAAGCTCAGGCCCAGCAGCCAGCCAGGAGCTCTTCTTAGCTCCCCCACCCCTGCTAGGGTTGCCAACTTTCTAATTGCACAAAACCAAACACCACCTAGTCCTGTCCCTTCCCCAAAGCCACGCCCCTTCCCCGCGGCCCTGCCCCCTGCTCGCTCCATCCCCCCTCCCTCGGGGGCTCGCTCTCCCCCACCCTCACTCACTTTCACTGGGCTGGGGCAGGAGGTGAGGGCTCTAACTGGGGGTGAGGGCTCCAGGGCAGGGCCAGAAATGAGGGGTTCAGGGTGTGGGAGGGGCTCCAGGCAGGGGTTGGGGTGCGGGAGAGGGTGAGGTGGAGGGCTCCAGCTGGGAGTGCAGGCTCTGGGGTGGGGTCAGGGATGAGGGGTTTGGGGTGCAGGTGGAGGCTCCAGGCTGGGGGGTGGAGCTGAGGGATTTGGAGTGTGGGAGGGGGCTGCAGGTTGAGACAGGGGGTTGGGGGTGTGGAAGGGGGTGCAGGCTCTGGGGTGGGGCCAGGGATGAGGGGTTTGGGGTGCAGGAGGGAGCTCCAGGCTGGGGGGTGGGGCCGAGGGATTGGGAGTGTGGGAGGGCACTGTGGGTTGAGGTGGGGGTTGGGGTATGGGAGGGGGTGAGAGGTCCGGCTGGGACTGCAGGCTCTAGGGTGGGGCCGTGGATGAGGGGTTCAGGGTGTGGGAGGGGGTTCTGGGCTGGGGTAGGAGGTTAGGGTGAAGGGGGGTGAGGGCTCTGACTGAGGGTGAGGGCTCTGGCTGGAGGTGGGGCCAGGGATGAGGGGTTTGGGGTGTAGGAGGGGGCTTCAGGTTTGGGGGGGCTCAGAGTTGGGGCAGGGAATTGGGGCGCGGGCTTACTTTGGGCGGCTCCCGCTCAGCGGTATAATGGGGCCCTGCCTGCCCTGGCTCCACGCTGCGCCCTGGAAGTGACCAGCAGGTCCAGCTCCTAGGCGTGGGGGGCAGAGTGCGGAGCCCCCTGACATCCCCCCCCACCTAGGAGCCAGACCTGCTGGCCACTTCCAGGGCACAGTGCGGAGACAGGACAGGTAGGGACTAGCCTGCCTTAGCCCTGCAGACTTTTAATGGCCTGGTTGGCGGTGCTGACCAGAGCTGCCAGTGTCCTTTTTCAACCGGGCATTCCGGTCGAAAACCGGATGCCTGGCAACCCTAGTCCCTATTAGTACTGAGCTATGTGTTGTGCTGCAATTCCATTTGGCCAACTAGGAGCACTGCCTGCACTCTGCTAGCTCCAGCAAGGAACTGCCTGTCTGGCGCTGCAACTCCTCTTTATAGGGACTGGCTGCTCCCTGAAGCCTCTCTGATTGGGTGCTTCCCTGCAACCACTCTAGGTCACTTGGAGGACTTCTCTTCTGCTCCTCTCTGAGACAGGATGGGGCAGGACCCTGAGGCCTCTCGCAGGGGGCCTCTGGGCCTGCTCCATCCCATCACAGAACCACTTACTCATTTCTCAGTGTATGTCTACACAGCAGCTGGGAACACGCTTACCAGTGTGGGCAGACAAATGCGCTAGCTCAACGGTAAAAAGAGCAGCGTGGCCGCAGCAGCACAGCTGGTGTCTTGGCCTAACCACCCGAGTACGCACCCGAGGGGTCGGGCTTGGGTGCATGTGTGTTCGGGCGGCAAGCCTAAGCCACTGTCTGTGCCACCATGGCCGCACTGCTATGTTTAGCACACCAGCTTGTGTCTGTCTGTCCCCAATGGAAAGCACGCTCCCAGAATCCCAGCTGCTGTGTAGACATACCCTGAGAGGCTACTGAACAGCCAGCAGAAGGTAATTTGGTCTCTACTGACCAAATATGAAAGGCGCTCTATCTTCTGAGCCAGCCAGTCTTTCCAGTAGTAACCTTTTATTGCATTTCATAAAAAGCATGAATTGCTTTTAATCATGAATACATATCCCAAGATGCCGCAAGGGGTCACTGGTGAAAGATGCTCTCTCCCTCGGGCTGTTCACCCCCTCCATATCAGTTCTACACATTTATCATGTTACACATTAATAAGCTTAACATACACGAGGATAAACAGTTCTCCTACCATTAGCTGAATGCAGGAGTTGAAACTCTGTTGAATAAAAATTATTTGTTTTAAATGATCACTAAGGATTTGTGCCAATATGTACACAGCATACAGTATGCTATACAAATATGTTTCCCAGTATAACCAGTTTGCCTGTAAACTGAACAGAATTGAGAACAGCAGTTCTGGAGTCTGAAAACGTACAGCACTGCCTTCCACAGCAAAGCTGCTGAAGTCTTAACATCTAAAACAACCCACATGTACATTTTAAAATTGGTTTATATTTTCAGAATTACAACTCTTTAAATAAAGTTGAGTCTCCTCTGCTATAAACATATTTAGTGGGTTGCATGAACCTTGAGAGCCTGTTCCTTTCAGCAGTTTGATTATTTCCAGCCTGCTCTATGACAGAAACTGATTCAATTTGAGTAAAAGCTCCTTGTATCGATACAGACCACTGGTTTTAACTCAACCACTGAACCACAGTATTACTTAAATTCAATTCCATTTAACACAGTGGTGAACATTCCCCACTCTGTCATATATATCCATGGATGGAATACTATAGAAAGCTGCTTTTGTACCAGTTTTTTCTTAAAAATCCTCATTTTTCTGTTTTAATTATACCGGGTATGTTGGCTATACTGAAGTAACTGCTAACAAAGGGCCTGCTCTGCAAGGTGCTGAAGGCCTCCTAACTTCAGTGGTAGTGACTAAATCCCAAAGGATGGCTTTGGATATTAAAAATATTCCCAATGAGCTTTTGGATCAGTTAATTTGGCCCCTTACTCCCATGCTAGTGGATCATGATGATGCAGGATTGGGGCCTTAAAGAGGATCACTCCCAAAAGTAGAGAAGGACTTTGAGAAAGCTAGCTGCATAGAAAAGCCCTAGAAATTCAGGAGATGTCAAATTTGCCTAGGAGTTAAAGTAAGGATACCTATACAACTTAACTCTGCCCCATATGTGGATGCTGTAGGATGCAGTTTTATTCATAGGACCACACACTATTTCTCAAATAACATATCACACGTTTTTTTCCTACAACCTTAGAAATGCACACACAACATCTCATACTACTGTGTACTAATCTCTGTATACCCGCCTGAGTCCAGGAAAGTTATTTGTATACAAGACACAGAATGAGTGAGCCCAAGGCTCTGTGCTGTGCCCCATACAAGGTGTGCCTTCAAAGGCTGTTAAATACAATAATATCATACAAGGTTTTTAATTTGAAAAATATCATATGAAGAGAAATTGGAAGGATTAGTTCAGAGGGAGAGGCATGATGAATGGTACGGAGATGATTAACCAGGCTCTCCTAGTTTACCTTTCAAGAACAAAGAGACAGTTAATGAAATTGAAAGGCAACAAATAGTATGATAAATAATAAAAAGATTTTTTTTTGCACAATGCTTAATTAACCTGGGGAACTCCCTGCCACAAAGCATAACTGATTATAAGAATTCAGCAAGATTCCAAGAGAGATGAGGTATGTATACTGATAAGGAGCACCTGGCAGGCTGGCAGAGCGGGGCAAGCCCCTGCACTCTGACCCCACTCCTTGGCAGGAGCACTGGGCGGGCAGGCAGAGTGGGGTCAGGGCGCAGGGACGTCCATTTTCCAGGGCCCCCCAATTGGCCAGGGTGCCTGGGCACAGCTCCGTTGGCCCAGTGGCTAATCACCACTGATGGCCGCGTGTAGCCTACACACTGCCAACAGTGATGTGCAGTGTGGATATAGCCTAAGAGACAATTGTACTCAGCCACATGCAGATATCCTGGTGCATCAGCCTTTCACTGAGGGGATTTTCTTTCTTTCTTAAATGTACCTACAAACTTTTTCATAAGTGAGGTAAAAGAATGTTTTGCAGTGGGTGTAATTTGAGAGTCAGGTGTGGAGCTGATTTATTTCTGAACTACTGTCAGTTTGATAAGCAATTTGGGAGCACTAGTTTGACAGCAGCTGATTGTTAAATCCCCTTCTACAAATGAATAAGAAGAATCAGTGAGAAAAGAGAAGAAACGAGTCTGACTTCACCTGTACTGTCTGGTAGGAGATACACAAAGGAAGTGGGAGCTGTAAGACTTTCTGCTCTCCAGAAGCACCTTAGTCCCATTTTCAAATGGGGCTTTGGCTCCAAAGAGCTAGGCTCCTATGTGCCAAAATCACTTTTGAAAATGTGCCTTAGGTGACCTAGTTATTTCAGTGCTTGTGAAAATGTAACCCTTCTTAGTGCCTACAAAATCCTACTCTGTCCTCCACAGCTGCTGTGGAGTATGCCAGGCACTGTTGCCATTCTGTTATTTATTTCATAAAGATAAGGCACTCTGCTATCACAGTAGGAGAATCTGAAGAGAACAGCTTAGGAGAGCTGCTTGTTTGAATACTATGCAAATCTGTACAGAATATGGTTAAATCTACTGGCTCCAAGCACCCCGCCCCTTTGTATGTGTGAAGAATGTTTGGGACAAATATTTATATGCCTTTATGGGGGTGCATGTTGTTATTGGACCCAGAAGCTCGCCACACGCATGGAGGACCAGAAACCTCAGAATTGGCCACAGTAATTAAGGGATCAATAGAGGCCTGGTGTGATGTGAGCGGAGGTCTGTCAGAAGTTGAGGAATGTAGTGGCTTCTTTGAGATGGGGACTGGGATAATCAAGAATTAAATTACAGCAATTACTTTAACACCACAAACTTCAGCCAGGGCTTCTGGATTTCCCCCTTGGCACCTAGTTGCGATTGTTTAGTTTTTTTTGTGGTGTGTGCTGAGCACTCTTGGCTCCAGTTTACCAAAAGGGGTGCTCGACTGTTATCTCTGGATGTTTGAGTGTTTGGTTACCACCAGCATTACAGAGCTTAATAAGCAGTGTCAGAAAGATTAAGAGACTCATGCTTTGAGTTCTTGCCTTTCCTGATCTAAGGCTATATCTTAGAAATTCCCATACCAGATCAAACCAGTGGGCCATTTAATTTGACATCTTGTCTCTGACAATGGTCTGATCTGGATGCTTCAGAAGAAGGTGCCAGAGTTCTTGTAACTGTCAAATATTAGATAACCTGTCCCTAACCCCTCACAGTCAGTGGCTGGCTTATGGGCTGAAGTATTAAGATGTACATCCATCCTTTATGTTTTTGTCCTGTCTAACGTAAGGTGTAGATGTTCTCATTATCAGTCTTGGAATCTTGCTAAACTCCTATCCTCAATTATGCTTTGTGGCACGGAGTTTCCCAGGTTAACTAACCATTGTGCAAAACAATTTCCTTTATCATTTTACTACTTGTTTCTTTTCAGTTTCATTGACTTTCTCCTGGTTCTTGCATTTGTAAAAGGTAAAATAGGAGACCCTGGTTAATCTTGTCTGTACCATTCACCATTTTATGTACCTTTCTCGCCTCTCTCTTTGAACTGCAGTCCTAATCTTTCCAATTTCTCTTCATGGGCTATTTTTCAAACAAATGCAATATAATATCATACAAGCTTTTAAACAACCTTTGAAGATTCATTGTGTACGGGGCACAGTACAGAGCCTTTGGCTCATGCACTCCACCTCTTGCATATGAATAACCTTCCTGGACCCTGTCTGGTCCGCAGAGAACAGTACACAGCACTTTGAGATGTTACATGTGCATTTCTAAGGTTGTTGGAGCCTTTCTAGAACCCTGCTGCCACAGTCTTTTCCCACTGCTGAGTCCTTCCCTCTGGCGGGGAAAGACTCCAGCAGCAGAGGTGCAGTGGGACATTACACTGCTAAAAACAACCATACAGATGGGAGAGGCACTGCTTGGGCAGGTAGGGTGCATACCTAGGTATATATCCACAGGGCTCAGGTGTGTCCTTGCTGTATTTGCCTAAGCAGTGCCTCGCCATCCACACTCTGCTAATTATATCCATGCTAGGGGGACATGTAGTGTATGTTCTCTATATGCTACCAAAAGGGGAGTGCAATGTAGATGAACCTTTAAATGCCTGCCTCCCTTTGCCAAAATCCATCAGTTAGTACGTTAACCCATTACTCGATACTGCTTCTCTCTCCTGGGTCTGTTCTTAGTTTCGTTCTCCTTATATATATTAGAAATTTGATCCCCTTTCCATTGGGTTTTATTAATTGCACAGCACACATGTGGACACTCAGCACAGCCTGAATTCCAAAAGGTTGGTTAACCAGCTTGAAGTATGCCAGCAGCTCTCCAAAACCCACAAACAGGACAGAAGGTTTCAATTATTGGCTCCAACCATAACTTCCTACAACTGAATGAATCAAAGCCTGAAGTCTTCCTCCCGGGTAAAAAGTTCTCTTTGTCCCATGTCTCTGACACTGCCATCACTCTCCTTAATGTTGCTCTGAAGGTCTGAAATCTTGGGATCATTCTTGACTGTAAACATGCTTTTTCCTCCCATATTTCCCCTGAGGAGGTGTGCCTGGAAGGTGGCCAGAACTTGCCCATACCTTGCGCCTGCCTCTGCAAAAGCTTCTCTTATGCTTTAACTCCTTTGCTGCTGAATGCACCAGCATCTTCATGTGATATTTTCATTTTGGCCCTACCAAATTCATGGCTCTGAAAAATGTGTCACAGGCCATAAAATCTGGTCTTTTGTGCACTTTTACCCTATACTCTACAGATTTCACATGGGAGACCAGCATTTCTCAAGCTGTGGGTCCTGACCCAAAAGATGTTTGCGGGGGAGTTGCAAGGTTATATTAGGGGGGTCGTGGTATTGCCACCCTTACTTTTGCACTGCCTTCCGAGCTGGGTGGGAAAGCGCTGGTGGCTGGGCAGGCGCCCAGCTCTGAAGGCAGCACTGCCAGCAGAAGCGCAGAAGTAAGGGTGGCAATGGGCGACCGGAGAGTGGCAGTTGCTGGCTGGGAGCCCAGCTCTGAAGGCAGCCACACAGAAGTAAGAGTGGCAATACCATACCAGGCCATCCTCACTTCTGCGCTGCTGCTGGCAGTGGCACGGCCTTCAGAGCTGGGCTCCTGGCCAGCAGCTGCCACTCTCTGGACGCTCAGCTCTGAAGGCCGTGCCGTCGCCAGCAGCAGCGCAGACGTAAGGGTGGCAATACCACAACCCCCCTACAATAACCTTGCGACCCCCCCCCCACTACCCTCTTTTGGGTCAGGACCCGACAGTTACAACATTGTGAAATTTCAGATTTAAATATCTGAAATAATGAAATTTATGATTTTTAAAATCCTATGACTGTGAAATTGGCCAAAATGGACTGTGAATTTGGTAGGGCCCTACTCATTTGGCAGCAAGCTTTTAAGTGGTGATGTTCAGCTGGCATGAGAGCACTTGAGAAGGGGGACGCACACGTACTCAGCTGGGTCATCAATTCCCATCTAGGCTACTGCACAGTAGGTCACTCCCCTCCAGCTTCACACATGCTATCCTCCTGGGGCTCCAAGCTGCAGAGCTTTCCTCGTTCTCTCCTTGCGTGACTGTATCAGAGACTCCACATACTCCTCCTCCTGTTTTTGCTTGGTGCGCCAGAACACAACTGCTAATCTGATCAGCCTCCTTTTGGGACAAGTGCAATTCCTCTACTCAGTATAGATCAGGACTACCTCAAAATCTACCTCAGGGTCCGATACATTTAAATTCTGACTATGTGCACCATTTTCTTAAACTGACCTCCTTATCCCTGCTATCGAATACCCTCACCTGACACAGGTAATAATCCTGCAGAATAACATCCCAGATGTCCTCTTCTGAAGGGCTACCTCTTAACTCTCAAATTTACTAGAGACAATCTCTTTATCAAGCTTCCCCGAGTCACTGTCTGTCATAAGCATCTAGCACACTAGGTACATCCTATAATTGTCACTAAGAAAGCTGGTTGAAAATTTTCCAGCACAATGCTTTTCCCCTGGAAAACGGAGCTGAAAAACCCAGGGTTTGTTATAAACAGTCCCTTCCTTCCCACATAAACTCCAGGCCCCTCCTTTCCCCATCCCATCTCCAATGCTCCCAACTCCAGCTCCCTACTTTCATCCCCGTCTACTCACTTCTCCCCCTTGCATCCCTGCTTCTTTTGCCACTGTCACTCCCCATGCCCCCAATTGCCTCTGGGTCCCTATTTCCCCAGTCATTACCATCCCACCCCCTACTATTTCCCCCCACCCCAGATTCCTGCTCCGCACCCCTCTAACATCCCTCCAGACCCCTGCTTCCACCACCACCAAACACCATTCCTCCCCATCCTCACCAGGTCCCTATTTGCTGGCTTCTCCCCCACTCCCTCCCCACAGGGTTCTTGCTTCCCCCACGGCCACTACCTCACCCCTCTAGTCCCTGTGCTTCCTTCACCCCTCCCCGCCAATATCCCTGTAAGAACAACCTTGTGGCTTAAAAAGCAACAGGTAATATGTTATGTACTTCAAAAACACTGTGGTTACAAAAGGAGACATCGCATCTTTTTATGCTATCATAGAATCATAGACTTTAAGGTCAGAAGGGACCATTATGATCATCTAGTCTGACCTCCTGCACAACCCAGGCCACAGAATCTCACCCACCCACTCCTGTATCAAACCTGTGTCTGAGCCATTGAAGTCCTCAAATCATGGTTTAAAGACTTCAAGATGCAGAGAATTACCCATGCCCCACGCTGCAGAGGAAGGTGAAAACCTCCCAGGGCCTCTGCCAATCTGCTCTGGAGGAAAATTCCTTTCCGATCCCAAATACGGCAATTGGCTAAACCCTGAGCATGTGAGCAAGACACCAACCAGACACCCAGGAAAAAATTCTCTGTAGTAACTCAGATCCCACCCCATCTAACATTGCATCACAAGCCATTGGGCATATTTATCGCTAATAGTCTAAGACCAATTAATTGCCAAAATTAGGCTATCCCATTATACCATCCCCTCCATAAACTTATCAAGCTGAGTCTTGAAGCCAGATATGTCTTTTGCCCCCACTACTCTCCTTGGAAGGCTGTTCCAGAACTTCACTCCTCTGATGGTTAGAAACCTTCATCTAATTTCAAGTCTAAACTTCCTGATGGTCAGTTTATATACATTTGTTCTTGTGTCCACATTGGTACTGAGCTTAAATAATTCCTCTCTCTCCCTGGTATTTATTCCTCTGATATATTTATAGAGGGCAATCATATCTCCCCTCAGCGTTCTTTTGGTTAGGCTAAACAAATCAAGCTCTTTGAGTCTCCTTTCATAAGACAGGTTTTCCATTCCTCGGATCATCCTAGTAGCCCTTGTCTGTACTTGTTCCAGTTTGAATTATTCCTTCTTAAACACGGGAGACCAGAACTGCACACAGTATTCCAGATGAGGTCTCACCAGTGCCTTGTATAATGGTACTAACACCACCTTATCTCTACTGGAAATACCTCGCCTGATGCATCCCAAGACCTCATTAGCTTTTTTCACGGCCATATGATATTGGCAGCTCATAGTCATCCTGTGATCAACCAATACTCTGAGGTCCTTCTCCTCCTCTGTTACTTCCAACTGATGTGTCCCCAGTTTATAACAATAATTCTTGTTATTAATCCCTAAATGCATGACCTTGCACTTTTCACTATTAAATTTCATCCTATTACTATTACTCCAGTTTACAAGGTCATCCAGATCTTCCTGTATGATATCCCGGTCCTTCTCTGTGTTAGCAATACCTCCAAGCTTTGTGTCATCCACAAACTTTATTAGCACATTCCCACTTTTTGTGCCAGGGTCAGTAATAAAAAGATTAAATAAGACTGGTCCCAAAACTGATCCCTGAGAACTCCACTAGTAATCTCCCTCCAGCCTGACAGTTCACCTTTCAGTACAACCCATTGTAGTCTCCCCTTTAACCAGTTCCTTATCCACCTTTCAATTTTCATATTGATCCCCATCTTTTCCAATTTAGCTAATAATTCCCCATATGGAATTATTAAATGCCTTATCAAATGCCTTACTGAAATTGAGGTAAATTAGATCCACTGCGTTTCCTTTGTCTAAAAAATCTGTTACCTTCTCAAAGAAGGAGATCAGGTTGGTTTGGCACAATCTATCTTTTGTAAAACCATGTTGTATTTTGTCCCAATTACCATTGACCGCAACGTCTTTAACTGCTTTCTCTTTCAAATTTTTTTCCAAGACCTTACATACTACAGATGTCAAACTAACAGGCCTGTAGTTGCCTGGATTACTTTTTTTCCCTTTCTTAAAGATAGGAACTACGTTAGCAATCCTCCAGTCATACAGTACAACCCTGAGTTTACAGATTCATTAAAAATTCTTGCTAATGGGCTTGCAATTTCATGTGCCAGAGTTCCTTTAATATTCTTGGATGAAGATTATCTGGGCCCCCGATTTAGTCCCGTTAAGCTGTTCGAGTTTGGCTTCTACCTCAGATGTGGTAATATCTACCTCCATATCCTCATTCCCATTTGTCATCCTACCATTATCCCTAAACTCCTATGTACTGTTTAAATTATATTGTATATGAAGCAAAAAATAAACAAGGGCCATATCCTGAAGCCCTTATTTAGCCCGATTCTGCCATCCTCAGTCATACTGAGTAGTACCTTACTCGACGAGTAGTTCCCCTGAAGCCTCAGAGCCTGCTCATAGTGTAAGGAACTAGTCATCGTGAGTAAGGGTTTTTATTTGTTCCACCTGAGACCCTGATTCAGAAAAGCTCTTAAGCAGATGCTTAACTTTAAGCACATACTTAAGTGATCTCTTGACTAGGGACCCTTTCCTGAATTGAGGCCTAAAGGACATCTTCTACTGGTTCCAAGGAGAATATAGCTTGAGTAAGGACTTCAAGGTTTGGGCTCAAAATGCATGAAACCCAAGTGGTTTGCTTAGGCAAGAAAATTACTTTAGAATATTCCAAATTAATCACCAGTGGAACCTTGCTAATTTGCACTGATGATGTGCAGGAACAATTTATTGTGAATTATTGAATGTTGCCAATTATTGATTAAGTGCACACATTGAAAAGGAAGGATAATCCATTACAACATGTTCTGTGTTTTCACCTACATGACAATGCAGTTCTAATTCTTTATAATGATACTTTTGATAATGTTCTAGAGAGGAAGGATGGTCCAGTGATTGGGCTACTAGCTGAGGGCTTGGGAGACCAGGGTTCAATTCCTTGCTCTGCCACAGACTTCCTATGTGACCTTGGGCAAGTCACTTCCTCAGTTCCCCATAATAATAGCGCTGCCCTGCCTCACAGGGGGATCACGAGGATAAATACACTAAAGATTGTGTGGGAGCTCAGATGCTGTGGTGAGGGGGTCATAGATATACCTATGACAGGGATTGGGAAACATGTGATGACATATTTTGTGAAGTAATGGGAGAGTTTATTACAGTCTCTGTACTATTTGCTGAAAAACATAGCGACAGCAGGGTTCCGTGTGCCAGTTAACAAAGGGCAAATGAGTGAAACTCTCCTGCATCCTTAAGCATGTCATGAACTGTTTCCAGAATGAAAAGTTGTTTTTACCTGGGGCATAGCCAGGGCTGCTGGTTGGATACATATTCGGATTGTAGGCAGGGGCAGCTGTGGGATACCCAGTTGGATAACCTGGAATGAGAAGGACAGAGAAAATACACTTCTGTCAATAAGAGTAAGGAGAAAAGAGAGCACTCTAGGAGAAAAAAAATCTGTTTAAACAAAAGGATGATTGGCACAGTTGAGATATAAAGCTGAACACATATTATCAGATGGGCAGGAAACGTAGACAGCACAGAACATAGTATAAGTTTTCCCTTGTCATCTGCAATACTGAAATACTATTCTCCTGGAAACTGAAGGCAAATAACCAACATGTTGAAGAACACAGGGATATTCAGCGTATTCTGTAGAAAACTACCTATTCTGTAAAACACTACTACTACTAAGCTGCTTGCAGTGCCATATTAACATGATGTATTGGTCTCACTGAACTCACAATAAAATTTCAAGATTGGAGCACACATGTTTTATTAAGTCTTCATTTTGCTAAACAGACAAATCATTGAATTTAAAAACAGATCTTACATTAGAAAGTCATGCTGCTGCTTCTTTATGATCCAATCCCGTTTAGTCCTACTCCCACTGGGAACTGAGAGAGCTCTACATCTCGCAGCAAAGGGTCAACACTTTATTCAGTTGGGCCCTTCCTCATCATCAGCAGAGTTTCTATAAGCCAGATTCCCTTGTTATGGAAAAGCTAGAGACGTTGCGTGAAAGCACTACAGCTCTTGGGGCCACTCATCACTTGCACAACTCTCGTTAATAGGAGGTACCCAATTATCTGCCAAGCCACGTAGAAAATGACAAGCAAGACAATTTGTCCCATTTGGAACTAACAGGTAAGGCAAAGGGTTTTAATAGGCATTTTAACAAAGGCTACAAATGATCCTTCTTCAATCAGCTAGGGACATATAGGTCCCCGTGAATTCAGAGGAAAATCGTTTTTAGAAGTAAAAGCCCACATAAGCAGTGCAATTGAAGTCAACAGGACCCTAACCCCTCCTGAAAAGCCTCATTTACTGTACACCTGAAAATCATTGTCATGTGCTTTCATAACCACATGCATACAGACACAATGCACACACCCAGCAGCATGCTTTTCTCAGTACACTACCATGTTATTGTATGTTCTCTTCTTCTAGCTGGAGTTTAGCCTGTGGGGGATTGGTTGGTTGGTTTGGCTTTTTTTTAAAGTGCCACAGCTTTTGCCCATTTCACAGACTGAGTGCTTCATTCCAACTCAGTTACAGGCCTATACCGATTTTAATTCGGTGACCGTTGACTCCGGTTTCTGTAGTATGTGCTTTAACGGCGTTAGTTCGGAATCGGTTTTAACATGAATAGGGTTAGTGTGGCGAGCTCGCGAAATATCCTATTGGCCTCCATAGTGCACTACCTGCCAACGACCGCCTGGACAGCATGCACAACTCGGGTGCACTGGCATGCCTCCGGTGAAAAAGCACAGACTGTTTGACTGGTTCATCCCGCTCAGGTAGTGAAAAGATCACAGGTGATCACACAGGAGGTGACAGCGCACAGCTCATCAGCACAGTTATGATCTCGCAGGGAGAATCATCCAATTAGGGCATGGAAATGGGGGAGATCGAAATGGAATATGGGGAGATATGGGAGCAGATTCAAGTTCTGTAAAATGGCGAAAAAAGAAAAAATGAAAAAGAAACTTGAACTGAGATGAGCAAAGGCCACAGAAAGGACTCAGTGCAGTGCAGAGTGAAAAGTAAGAGAAAGGACAAAGCAGAGAGCTCAGACAAGAAAACCCAGGAAACCAAGGGGCAAAAGGAAAGTGAAAAACATGGAGCTGAGCTGCATGCAATTTTAGCTGGTATGCTGCAATGGCCACAATGCCCCTGACTGTGCTTCGAAGCGGCTATGTCTCCCTGGCCTTGTAGAGATGAGGAGGCCCCTGACGAGGGATTCCGAGGAAAGAGAGAGAGGAAGGAAGAGAGAGCAGAAGAACAAGAGAGTGGAAGACAGGAAGAGAGAAGCCCCTGGCGGAGAGCCTGAGCTCCCAGCCCTACTCCCCCAAGTGCGGAGGTAGCGCCCTGGAAGGACCCTGGCAGCTGTACCTTTGGCCCAGCTTGCGCAAATAATGGAGCAACGTTTTTTAATGATTGCTTAGGGTTTTTAGTGACAGTTTTTTTTGAGGAGGATTTTGCCCTTTTGAGTTAGAGATTGATTGAGACAGTTGTGTTACTGAGGACAGTTTATTGGAGCAGATCACTTAGGATTTGTCGATGAGTCCCTACTCAGAAAGCGATCAGGCAGGGCATCAGAAGTAAGTCTGGGCCAGGGCTTGCATGAAGCTTCTGCCCACCGTTTCTGACTTAGGCATCAGGAGCGGGATCATTGGCATAGGGTATCATACGCATGCATCCAAGCATGGGCTGGCATTTATCAGCATCTATATGTGATCAAAGAAGAATATCCTCAGCGCTCTGTATCTAATTCTGTAATCATCGTTTAAATATCTTGTTTAGTAATCCTCAACAAAGTCAGGAATTAAAGTAACGTTTGTTGCAGCAGTTCGTGGGTTGAGGGCATGCAGCAAAAAAAAATTTCTGTGTTCAGATGCAGCGGCCGGGGGAGGGAAAAATGGATGATCTTTCTGGTTGGGGGTCGGCAAAAGCAGGCGGGTTCCCAGGCCACCGGACAAGTGTGGGTGGGGGGAGGGGGAGGGTTGGTAAATAGCAGGGAGGTGCAGGGTATGCTATGTGGGGGGGGGAGGGGTCTCTTGCCCATGGTCTGCTTACCATGAATCCTGATGCCTGGAATCCTGATGCCTGACCTGTGTCTGTGAGAGATGCAACCCAGTCTGAAAAGAAAAAAAATATTAAAATCAAATGTAGTATGTGCTAGGAAATCAGAAAATCATGTTTTAATGTGTTTTTCTCCCTGTGCAATGTATAACCATTGTAATGTTTAACTCCATTCCTCTCCCTCATATATCTCAGCATCTGCCTCTTTAATCCAGCCCCTCCTCTCCCAAAAAGAAAGGCAAAGAAGCAAAGGCGAAAGAAGTTATGAATGTTAGACGCAGAGAGCGAGCACGGAAGAAAAGGGGGAGCTGAGAGCGTGAGGACAGTGAGAATGATTACAGGGAATGAAGGAGAGGGGAGAGGAGGGAGGGATGGCAGGAAGGACAGGACAGGAGGGAGAGAGGAGGGGAGAGGAGAGGAGGAGGCAGGGGAAGACCGAGGCGGCAGGAAGGCGGGCGGAAAAGCGTGCGGGATGGCGTGTCTGGGGCTGGGTGCTGCTGCTGACTGTGCTGGCGCGGCAGATGTGGGGCTTCAGGAGCGGCTTCAGCAGCCCCTCCCCCAGGTGCTGCTCCTGCTCACCCCCCACCCATGCCCCCTCACACTCCTCACCCCTCGCGTGCGTCACCCAGCCGTGGCCCTCACGATGGGCCACACCCCGGGGAGGCCCACCCCCCCCTGCCATGCAGCCCCACTTTTTTTGATTTTCTTTCCCTTCCTCCTTCTCCCTCCTCCCTCCTCCTCCTTCTACTTCTCTCTAAATCTTTCTATAATAAAATTTATAAAAATAAAGAATTAATGCTTTTAATGACTTTTGACTTTTTTTGCAGGGATAAGCTGGAGAGAGGGAGGAGGACTGACAATCAACAAAGGGTTGGTGTTCATCAACAAGACACAGCCTCACACTGTACCCTGGCCATGTACAGCTTCTCTGATCAAGCTCCGCTTCTCTGGCTGCTTCCTGGTCTGCTCTTCTAATCTCCCTGGTGTCTGGCTGCGGCGTAATCAGCCAGCGTAATCAGCGCCCCAGCCCTGCCCCTCCCACCCCCACCCGCCATAAACTCTGGAGAATACAGCAAGCAGCAAGCAGCAAGCACATTTGGCAGCAATTGAGGGGACATTGAGGGTCTGAGCCAGTCAATGTGTGGCGCCAGCGCGCCATGCTTCAAACCAACATATTGCACACCATTGCATTCTTGCTCAGCCTGTACCACCACTGAACTGATCCTGACCACTGTGCCTGTGTCTGCCTGCCATGGCATCTGCATGGCAGCAGCAAGGGGCCCCCCCGACAGGTCCACAGGCATTTCAACATCCATTTTCTGGTCTGAAGTAAGTCCCTTGCTGCTGCCTGTGCAGCGCGTAGTGCTGCCCCTTGCTTCTGAATGCGAGCATTCTGAACCCTCCCATGCCATCCCCTGGATGCATCTCACGTGGATGTTTGTGATCCACCAAGTCATTGCCACCAAGCTTTGCAGCACCAAAGTAGGTGCCCGGTGCCGCGTGGTGCCCCTGGTGCTGCGGTGCCAAGATAGGGCGGGATATGCCCCCATCGAATCATCACCAGTTAATCCATCATCCAAAGCCATCCACACTATGGCCTGCCAGCTCATGCTTGCAGCAACTTGCAGCAGCTGGGGCTACAGCTCACACCTTGCATACAGTACCCCACCACTACAAATTGATTCCGAATGAATTCTGACTGTCTGGCCCTTCGTTGCACTCTTCTCACAGCTCTATCGCTTGAGCTATCTCGCTTTCTAGGGTGAGGGCTGCTCCTCGGCTTCAGGGAGGGTTCCATCAGTCACAGTTCCATGAAAGAAAGCCATGGCATGCAGAAGAATTACGCAAGCCCTGAATCAAAACCAAATGCGCCCCACACACGTCAGTGGTCCATCAGTGCCCAACACAGTGCTTCCCCCAAAATCCAAAAATGCTCCGGGGATAAAATCATCCCCATTACCATCAGGCGGCCCAAGCGCCCCGGAGCCGTTTAATTCTGTTCTGTGTCTGTGTCACTCATCATCACGTCCATCGCGCTGCTCTCGCATCCGCGCCTCGGTCCTTCCTCCTACAGGTCCTGGTTCAGCATATACTGGTGCGCGATGATCAAACATCCACGTGAGCTGAGTGGAGCTGAGCAGGGTTATAAGCGTCTGCTGTGCTATGGCGCCTGCACGGTTCACCAAAAAAAAGGGCGAAAACGGTTGTCTGCCCGCTGTCAGGGGAGGAGAGGGGGAGGGGGCCCACCCCACCGAACCCACCCGAAAGGCCCTTTTTTCCATCAGGGGGCACTGGGATCTCAACCATGGGCGGGAGGGGAGGGAACTGGGAACTATGGATAGACTAGCTAGTAGCACCACAATGCTTCTCTCAATCGACGCTACGCCTGGACCGTGACACCACACACCGATTTTATGTGTTGTGTGTTTGCACGCGCACACATTTTTATAAAATCTGTTTTACAAAACCGGTTTATGCAAATTCGGAATAGTCCCGTAGTGTAGACGTACCCACAGTCTTTCTAGCTAAACCGCTCATGCAGGTTCAACAGCCCTACAGGTTCACTTCCTGCTGGACAGTGGTGGTGTGTGCTGGTGAACAACTGCTGCCCACAGAGGTAGGAACTGTTCTGTGGAGGAGAAAGTGAATCCTAGGCAGTTTCCTATGTTGAACTGACAAGGACCATCTTCCTGTAACCAGCACGTCCTGGAGAGGGGCAGTTAGTAAAAGACCACAGACTGATTTTTTTTTCTCTTTTAAACAAGACCAAGATTGGTCTTTACTCCCCCTGATCATCTCTCGTTGTTAAAGAATCACTTTGCCCCAAACTGCTTGCACAGCCATACGTTCACTTATACAATGTCCAAGCTTGTACGCGAACTCCATCTCCAGAGCGTGGCATCCAGCACTAAGCCTAGTGCTACAAAGATTTTTTTTAAAGTTAATTTGAATAAATTTAATTCAGCAGTCATGACCACTGTACTGGAATAAATTACTGTGTGTTCTACCCTTTCATTTTCATCAGTATTACAATTGGCTTCTAAATCAGGTTAATTAAAAATTGCTATCATTAATGCTGGATATGCTGAGATTTAACAGATTCCCCCTCCCCCTACATAAAACCATGTTGTTGATGTGTTTGGGAATATACAGGATTTTAGCAATCAAGCAGCTCTTAGGAAAGTTATTTATAGATTCAGTGATTGCACACAGAACCCTAATAAAGAAGAAGTCAAGTCAGAAATATCCACACTTAGTTTCACATTCATTAGAAGATTTATTTTCTTTTTTCTGAAGTACCTCCCCCCCGCCCGAAATTATGTCCATATTGCCACCGCCTATTTGTAGCTATTTTTCAGGATCTAACACACATCCATTGCACATGTATTTACAGACTGGGCCCCTGGAACTATGTGCAGAGAGCCCGGGCTGCACAGAAGGGAGAGAGTGCCACCTCTGCAGCACTGATCCCTTTTCCCCCGTGACGAAGTGGGAAAGTTCTTAATGTTTTCTCTGAACTCGGTGTGCGCGCCTCAGTTTCCCCTATGTATTGCTTAAGTATCTGGGTGATGGGATAAGAGTGTGTGATCATTGCAGAGACTCCTAGAGGGCGGGTGTGAGTACTGTCAGGACAGGGAATGGCCAACACCCTGTAACCTAGCAACTGATAGCCAGCCGCTCCCCCCCCCATAAGGTGTTGGGAACAAAGAGGTCAGGTGACCTTTTGGGGGTGGGAGAAAGGGACAAAGGATAGAGTAGGTGCTATGGGGGTCGGAGGCTGGGCTGGTGGAAACTGGTCAGTCTCCTGTTTTGGGACTCGGAGGAGGGAATCCAGGGTACCAGGCCCTGGAGCCCCCCAGGATGGACTTTGTTGAAAGTTCCTGATTTCTGTCCTAACAAGATCTGTTCTAGGCTGTGCTCCTGTCGACTAATAAACCTTCTGTTTTTCAATGCTGGGTGAGAGTAACTGCTGACTGCGAAGATGGGGTGCACAGGGGGGTGTAAGGCTTCCCCAGGTGTCCCATTCAGGTGGACTCACTACGGGGAGTTCACGGGGTGAACAGGGAGGCTGCGTGCTCCGAGGTCAGGAAGCGCCAAAGCCAAAGAAGCTTCCTGCCATGGTGTAAGAGAGCATTGGCCTGCTAAACCCAGGGTTGTGAGTTCAATCCTTGAGGAGGCCACTTAGGGATCTGGGGCAAAAATTGGTCCTGCTAGTGAAGGCAGGGGGCTGGACTCGATGACCTTTCGAGGTCCCTTCCAGTTCTAGGAGATTGGTATATCTCCAATTATTACCTATTACCTTTAGTCCTGACTAGCTTCACTCAGAGCAGTTCCAAAGCACCCACACTGTGACTCCCGTGATACCCGCCCCCCAACAGATGGGCTCTATGGCTCGCAAAGTGCCAAGCCAGAGAACATGTGCCATCATCCCTACAGCCAGGCAAACCACCAAACAGTTGCTTGAAGTTGTAGTAACTTTTTTGTGAGCCTACAAGGGTAGCTGGCATGGAGACAGGGAGGAGCTGGAGACGAATTGGGCTAGGAGGGAGAAAACCCCAGCACAAACTTTTCACGTCAGAAACCTTTTCAGTACGTTCACCTGCGTTGGGAAACCTGCAAGCTCCATGAAGGCTGCTGTTGTGCCACTTAAAGCCTTTTAAACTCTGTTCTCATCCATGGTCATTAGGTGTTTGCAGTTCATATTTGAGATCTCTGAGAGCAGCACGACTTGTAGAAATGATCCCCCTTTTTTGCTCAAGCAGGATAGGCTCTGTATAGCCTTCCTTCGTTCCCTGTGCTTAGGCTTTGTCTAGACTAGGATAAAGGGTGAGCTTTAAGAACATGTTAGCTAGGGCTGGCTGGGCTGAAAAAAGGAGACTTTGGTATTTGTTTTCAGTACAACGAAGAACAAAACAGACCTTTCAACATTTTTTGCACGGAAAGACCCCGCTCAAAATATCCACTAGCCCAATGACTAAGGCACTCCCCTAGGAAACCCAGGCTCAAGTTTGTGCTCTGCCTGAACCTGAACCTCTCACGGCAGTGCCCTGACCATTGGGCTATAGAGTCAGTTTCTCACTCTCTCTGGCCCAATGAATGTTTCAACAGGAGAAACTGCGAGCGAGACACACACAGACTGACCACATAGCCCGGCAGTTAGGGCTCACCCCTAGGCTATAACTCAACCAATTTAACATGTATTAAAGACAGTGTATGTTCCCTGGTTTCACTTGACTTGAACACCAGACCTTGTACCCTAATCTAGACAGGACCTTAGAGGTTTTCGACCTCGCAGGACAATCTGTAAGAAGTTCCCAAACAGAAGCAAGAAACTGCTGGGAGCTGGAGACTGCAACAAAAGAAATGGCGTCCACAGCCCAGCCAGCCTTACCCTCTGCACAAACTAATCTACTGGGGCACAATCCAGGTCATCATGGTCAATGAACAAACTCTTGCATTGCTAGAGTGCTGCCTCCTTCTGCCTCCCTTGCCCCTTCCTTATGACCTTCCGGCAGGGCAGTCTATACAGATTCTGTCTTGAGTATGTGTCCTCTCGCTTCCTTGTCTCTCTGGTCCCTACACCCCTTTTCAGGTTACTTTCATCTGCCCCATCCCTCCATGATCTCTGAAGATGTCTTCAAAGAGCAGGAGATGACAGTCACTCATTAATATAGCCACTGTATGCATTCCAACTCCAGTCAGGATTGCATTCATTGCCTTACAGAAAACGGGTATGGGTTCCTGTCTCTCCTGTACCCCTTTCCTATCTTATTTCCAAATAAGCCTCCTGCACTTCAAGCATCCTCTTCTCTTTGTTCCACCCTAATGACCCTGCTCCTGCATGTTGATTGTCCTGGTTGGAGGTGTCCAATTGACTCCAGCTCACTGTCTGCCTTTAAAGAGACAAGGCACATATTCCATATAACACTCTCAACTCTAGTTCTACTATATAATAACAATACCACCTAGCTCTTACATAGTACTTTCATCCATAGATCTGAAAATGCTTTACAAAGGAGGTCAGGATCATTACCCCCATTTAATAGATGAAAAAGTGAGGCACAGAGAGGTGAAGTCACTTGCCCAGTCATCCAGCACGCAAACAGCAGAGTCAGGAACACAAAAGACAGTTACCTTTTTTGTAACTGGTGTTCTTCGAGATGTGTTGCTCATGTCCATGCAACTTAGGCGTCTGTGCTCGCTACATGCAGCAGTGCCAGAAGTTTTTTCCCCTCAGCAGTATCTGTAGGGGACAGGCTCTGACGCCCCCTGGAATGGCGTGCATATGCCACAATATATAGGGTGCCGCCGGCTCCCCCCACCCTCAGTTCCTTCTTGCCGGAAACTCCGACAGTGGGGAAGGAGGGCGGGTTGTGGAATAGTCATGAGCAACACATCTCGAAGAACGCCAGTTACGGAAAAAGGTAACTGTCTTTTCTTCATCAAGTGCTTGTTCATGTTGATTCAACTTAGGTGACTCCCAAGCAGTACCCGTTGGAGGTGAGTAGGAGTTCACGGACGTGTAGACTGCAACACAGCTCTGCCGAACCCAGCATCATCCCTGGCCTGCTGCGTGATGTGTAGTGGGCCGTGAACATGTGCATCGAGTACCACGTAACAGCTCAACAGATGTCCTGGATTGGGAAGTGTGCCAGGAAGGCTGCCGAAGATGCCTGTGCTCTGGTTGAGCGGGCTCTGACGACTGGTGGCAGAGGGTCTCCCGCCAACTCATAGCAGGTGCAAATGCAAGAGGTGATCCAGTTAGAAATCCTCTGTGTGGACACCAAGAGGCCCTTAATTCTGTTAGCTATAGCGATGAAAAGCTGAGTCGACTTATGGAAAGGCTTTGTCCGACCTAGGTAGAAAGCCAGGGCCCTTCTCATGTCCAAAGCATGAAGGCGCCTCTCTTCACCAGTCTTATGGGGCTTGGGACAGAAGACCGTAAGGAAGATATCCTGGCTCCTGTGGAAAGCAGATACCACCTTGGGAAGGAAAGCTGGGTTGGGCCGGAGCTGGACCTTGTCCTTATAGAAAACCGTGTATGATGGTTCTGAGGTCAGAGCTCGCAGCTCGGAGACTTGCCTCGCCCAATATCACAGCTGCCAGGAAAGCTACCTTCCATGACAGCTGAAACAGGGAGCATGAGGCCAAAGGCTCAAAGGGCGGGCCCGTGAGTCTGGACAGAACCAAGCTGAGACCCCACTGAAGGACCAGGGACCAAACTTGTGGAAAAAGTCTCTCAAGACCTGAGGTACCTGACTGTCATGTCATGGGAGAACACCGTCTGTCCCTGGACTGGCGGATGAAAGGTGGAAATGGCCGCCAGATGCACCCTAATAGGGGAGTGTGCCAGGCCCTAGTTCCTCAAATAAAGCAGGTAGTCTAAGATTGATTACACCCAAGAATGCAAAGGGGAGATGCCCCGTTCGGCTGCCCAGCGGGAGAACCTCATCCACTTTGCCAGATAAGTCTGTCTAGTCGAGGACTTTCTACTCTCAGGGAGGACCTTCTGGACACTTTCCAACCAGGCCTGTTCCTCAGGGTTCAGCCACGCAACATCCATGCCGTGAGGCGGAGGGACGTGAGACTGAGGTGCAAGTGTTGACCGTCATCCTGTGACAGCAGGTCCAGTCGGTTCGGCAGGGGCCAGGGAGGGATTGCTGCCAAGCTCGACAGCATCCCGAACCAGTGCTTGTGAGGCCACACCGGGGCGATCATGATAACCTGGGCCTTCTCTCTCTTGATTTTCACAATGACCTTGCTGATGAGCAGAATCAGAGGGAACGCGTACATCAGGCTTCCTGCCTACAGCAGGAGGAAGGCATCAGAGAGGGAGTCCTTGCCCAGACCCTATCTGAAGCAAAACCTGTGGCACCTCCTGTTCTGCCAGGTGGCGAACAAATCCACTTGAGGAGTTCCCCACCTCTGGAAGATCGTGCCGACTACCTCCGGATGGTGAGAAGAGAAGTCCATGCTTAGGTGATCTGCTAGCATGTTCTTGGTACCTGGAAGGTGACATGATTCTAGATGGAGTCTATGGTCAATGCAGAAGTCCCAGAGATAGAGTGCCTCTTAGCAGAGGGCTGAAGATCGCGCTCCCCTTTGTCTGTTGATGTAGAACATCGAACCTATGTTGTCCATCAAGACTCTGACCACTCTGCCCGACAGGTGAAGTAAGAAGACTGTGCATGCCCTGCACACCGCCATGAGCTCTTTGACGTTTATATGTAGTGTCATTTCCTGTGGGGACCACATACCCAGGGTCTGGAGAGTGCCAAGGTGTGACCCCCAGCCAAGGTCCAAGGCATCCGAAATCAACTTGAGTGAGCATGTAGTGCTGACGAAGGGAACTCCTTCCAGGACTTTTCCGGGGTCGGTCCACCATCGCAGTGAGGTAAGTATTGTTGCGGGGATGGTAACAACCTTTTCAAGGAAGTCCCTTGACTGAGAGTAGACCGTCACCAGCCATTGCTGCAGGGGTTGCATCCGGAGCCTAGCGTGGCGCATCACATATGTGCACGCTGCCATGTGACCTAGGAGGTTCAGGCAAACCCTGGCTGTGGTCAGGGGAAACACGGAGACTTCAATGAAGACGTCCATCAATGCCGTGAAACTCTCCAGCGGCAGGAACGCCCTGGTGCAGGTTGAGTTAAGCACCGCTCCGATG
This sequence comes from Mauremys reevesii, assembly GCF_016161935.1. Taxonomy (NCBI): domain Eukaryota; kingdom Metazoa; phylum Chordata; order Testudines; family Geoemydidae; genus Mauremys; species Mauremys reevesii. The sequence goes on along the minus strand of NC_052623.1, from coordinate 17,194,298 downwards.
AACTCTATCCTCTGTACCGGAATTAACATGGATTTTTTGTCGTTTACCAACAGGCCAAGGTGACAGCAAGTGGCTAACAGCATCGCAACATCCTTTTGTACTTGTCTCTGTCTCTGAATAGACAGTCATCGAGGTATGGGTAGATCTGGACACCCCGATGTCTAAGGTAAGCAGTCACCACCAACATGCACTTGGTAAATATCTGCAGTGCTGTTGCTAGGCCAAATGGGAGGCCCACAAACTGATAGTGGTTGGGACCTACCGTAAACCGGAGGAAGTGTCTGTGTCCCTTGAAGATGGCGATGTGAAAGTACACATCCTTCAGATCGAGGGTGGATCTCCCGGATCCAGGGAGGGAGTGATGGAGGCCAGGGAAATCATGCGGAACTTCAGCTTCGCTAGGAAGCGGTTCAAGTCTCGCAGGTCCAGGACAGGTCGCAGACTGCCCTTGGGATTAAAAAGTAACAGGAATAGAAACCCTGGTTCCTGTACTCTGGAGGAATGACCTCCACCGCACCTAGCTGGAGTAACCTCTCTACCTCCTGCGCGAGGAGACTCTCATGAGAAGGGTCCTTGAAGAGGGACGGGGTGGGAAGGAGGGGTAGAAAGCAACCGAAGTGTGTAACCCCACACTACCGTACTGAGGACCCATCAGTCCGATGTTATAGATGCCCACGCAGGGAGGAAAGGAGAACAGAGGTTGGCAAAAAGAGGGGAGGAAGGATCCTGGGAACAGTCCGGTAGGTCGCCCTCGGGCGTACCCTCAAAACGAGGTCGACTGAGAAGCCTGCGGAGGCTGGTGGCTAGGATACCACTTGTAGCCTCTAGATTTCTGATGCGGAGACCCCTGGCGAGGGAGGCTCTCCTGGCCCTGAGGCTGCTGCAGCTTGAACTGCTTGCGGGCAGGGCCGGGAACATACAAGCCCAGTGTTTTAAGGGTTATGGGGAGTCCTTGAGGCCATGGAGCTTATTGTCCGTCTGTTCCGCAGACAGGGCTTGCCCATCGAAGGGAAGGTCTTGCATTGACTGCTGAGCTTCTGTGGACAAGCCAGAGAGGAGCAGCCAGGATGCCCGGCGCATAACGATGGCTGAGCCCATGGTTGGGCGGCGGTGTCTGCTGCATCCAACGCCACTTGGAGTGTCACCCTGGATGCAGTCATGCCCTCCTCCATGATTGCCCTGAACTCCTTCCTAGAAGCCTCAGGGAGGGAGCCCTCGAACTTGGCCATGGCTTCCCACATGTTAAAGTCATAGAATCCCAAGAGGGCCTGATGGCTGGCCACTCTCAACTGGAGACTAGAGGACGAATAAACCTTACACCTAAACAAGTCTAGTCTCTTGGAGTCTTTGTTCTTAGGCGTAGCCTCGGGTTGACCGTCGCTCCCTGTGGTTAATCGCCTCTACCACTAGCGAGTTGGAAGCAGGGTGGGTGTACAGGTACTTGTGGCCTTTGGATGGCATGAAGTACTTGAGCTCAGCCCTCTTGGAGATGGGGGGCAGGGAGGAGGGAGTTTGCCATAGGGCACTGATGATCTTTGAGACCCCTTCATGAAGGGGCAAAGCCACCCTGGCTGGTGCTGTGGAGCAGAGGACATCTAAGAGAGAGTCCGAGGGCTCCTCTAACTCCCACACCTGAAGACCTAGGTTGGTGGCGACCCTCTTCAGTAGTTCCTGGTGTGCTTTAATGTCATCCAGAGGAACCAGGGGAGGGGGTCCTGTTATAGCCTCGTCTGAAGACGACGAGGAGCATGCCGGTGCCATAGGGTCCTCTCCAACCATTGGTGGTCCAGTGGCTTGCTCCCGTACTCCCTCTTGGACCTGCAAGGTCCTTGCACCTGAGGCTTTGTGCACCGGAGGGGAGCTAGAGAGAGAGGCAGCTGGTCTCTCCAGGGGTAAAGAGTTGCCCAGCTTGGGACCTTGCTAGCACCCAGTCTTATCCTTTCCCTTGTGGGAGGTTGGAGACCAACCTCACACCATCTTCTTGGCCAGAGCAATGGATGGGACCGGTGCTGGCCAGTGGATGGTCCTGGTGGGGCACTGCATACCGAGGTCACGGAGCTCGGCGTCGAGTTGGAGTGTTGCTCTGGTGCCGGGGTGAGGGCTGACTCCATAAGGAGTGCTTTTACGCGAATATCGCACTCCTTCTTAGTCCTTGGCTTGAAGGAGTTGTAAATCTTGCACTTTCACTAATGTGCCCTTCGCCCAAGCAACGCAGACAGCTGCTGTGTGGATCACTAATGGGCGTGGGTCTCTTGCAGTGATTGCAGGGCTTAAAGCCTGGGGACCGTGCATGCCCCATCCCAAGGCAAAGTCCCGTTTCGGGACCTACGAAGTCTAACTATAGATAAGGGATTTACTAACACTAACAGAAAACTATATACAGTAACTCCTCACTTAAAGTCATCCTGGTTAACGTTGTTTCATTGCTGATCAATTATGGAACATGGTCATTTAAAGTTGTGCAATGCTCTCTTATAACGTTGTTTGGCAGCTGCCTGCTTTGTCCACTGCTTGCAGGAAGAGCAGCCCGTTGGAGCTAGCTGGTGGGGGCTTGGAACCAGGGTGGACCAGCAGCCCCCCATCAGCTCCCCGCCCCCCTAAGTTCCCTGTGCAGCAGCTGCCCAGCAAACTACCAACTGATGGCAGTTCAGCTGTCCCTCCCACCCCCACTGCCATGTGCTCCTCCTGCCGTCTGCCTTGGAGCTGCTCCCGGCCCTGCTTGCTGTGCAGGGGAGAGGGGAAGAGGGGGGCTAATATCAGGGTGTCCCCCTCCACCCTACTCACTTACCCCTTCTCCATATAGAGCAGGGTGGGGACAGGACGGGGCTCAGGATGGAGAGAGCTTGCTGGCCCCAGCTGCTGTCTCAACTTCCTGATTTTTTTAAAGGCAATGTACATCGAGTGGTGTCAGCATACTTAAAGGGGCAATGCGCATCTCTCTCTCCAACACACAAGGGGGGGTGTCTGTCTCTGTCTGCCATACTGTCTCCCCTCCCTCCATTCACGCTGCCTTGTAGAGTGTGAGGCTACATTAACAACGTGTTAACCCTTGAGGGCTTGGCCAAGTGCTAGTGCATCATTTAGCAGTAAGGCATTCCCTGGGAAATATCCCACCCTCTTCCACCCTCTGACTTCATCACCTCAACCAAGCTTCACAATCATCATTGCTGTGTACAATATTAAATTGTTTGTTTAAAACTTATACTGTGTGTGTGTGCGTGTATATCTATCTAGCTAGCTATCTATTTAGGGGGAGAGAGAGAGAGAGAGTTTTTTGTCTGGTGAAAAAAATGTCCCTGGAACGTAACCCCCCACCATTTACATTAATTCTTATGGGGAAATTGGATTTGCTTAACATCATTTCGCTTAAAGTTGCATTTTTCAGGAACCTAACTACAACATTAAGTGAGGCGTTACTGTACACTATAGTACAAGAATTAACGAGTTTGTACAAACCAGAAAGCAAGAGCACTAGCTAAAGCAGCAAGAGTTCCAGCACCGTCACTGGCGGCAAGAAGGAACTGAGGGTGGGGGGGAGCCGGCAGCGCCCTATATTCTGTGGCATATGAGCACCACTCCAGGGGGCGCGAGAGCCAGTCCCCTATGGATACTGCTGAGGGAAAAAACTTCTGGCACCGGTGCATGTGGCGAGCACACACACCTAAGTTGAATGGACACGAGCAAGCACTCGAAGAAGGACCTAGGTTTCCTAAGTCCCAGTCCAATGTTCAATCCACCAGGCCAAAGATTTACACGATCTGAAGAGAAAAATGTGATTTATTGGCAGGTTAAAAGTGAGTTTGTCACAGGCTGATGGAAGACATTTATTTGTATTATGGCAGTCTAGTTTATGCAATATCAATCTTTACTTCTATTCTGCATGTGCAACATTAGTAGCAACAGAACACCTTGTGTCCTTGTCTTCATCTCCTGTATGTTCTATACTCGGCTAGTGACATTTTGCTCATACCTAGACTATAAGCTCTTTGGGGTGGAGATTGCTTTGTTTCCTGATTGTACAGCACCCAGCACAACAGGGCCCCAATCCTGATTGACGCATTTGCAAACTACTACAATTAATAAATAATGGTACATGAATAGTTCAACAAATGTTAACCGCAAGTACATTCCTAAGTGACTACATTTTGAAAAGGTTTCATCTGCTCTCTTTGATACATTTCCAGCAATCAAATATTCTATACTACACTGTACTGGAAAACTGCTACTACACTGGAGGAAAAAAACAAAAAAACAACCTCTCTCTTCACAAGGCTTTTAAAAATAAATCTTAGACCAAAATTTTCAAGGTTAGGCATCTAAATAAACAGGCCTAAAATAAATCGGACCACTTTTACTTAGATGTTTATATAGATGTAGGTGCTTAATATTAGGTGCCTATATTTGAAAATTTTGGGCTGTGTTTTTTGTCGCATTTCTCTGAATTGATTGCTTTAATTATTCAAATAATTGGCTGCTATTTAAAACACATACAGAGACAACAGTGTGTTATAGGATATTCTTATTTGTGTTGAATTGCTCAGGTTTGAGTCTTTTTTTAGCTTACGCACAGTCTGAGTTCTTCGTTTTTATTTTTTACTTTGAAATACAATAAAGCTATGACCATTTTAAAAATGATTTCATTTCAAATAAATCTTTATTCCATTAAAGAAATTCTAATAATCTCACCCACAGGAGCACATATTTGACCTTTGCTCTAGTCCCTCTTCCACCCTAAAGAAATCAGATCACACATACCTCAATAACTTTATAAGTCTTGACCTTCAGCAACAAATAATTGTCTCTTGTTTATTAAGGAAAAGTGGGAGAAATGATTGCTGCTTTGTTCCTACTGCTAATACTGAAAGATGAGAAGGTCTCAGAATCCAAGGCAGTATGGTCTAGTGGATAGTCAGGCAGTTTTGCCAACCCTAAGTGTTCAAAAATAATAAATTAGAGCCCTCCTCCCAAATTATGAGATTGGCTTAAAAATTGTGAGATTTAAAAAAATAATACACTTGAGTCTTTTAATTTGCCTTCTGGTTTTTGAGACTTTATATGGTTTATGTTTTCCAGCTTCTCTCTGCAACCTTGATGACTACAAATTACTTCTTTAAAAACGAGAAAGCTGAGATTCTCATAACTACAGGTGCTGGTGCTTTGAGAAAAAAACAAAATATCACAAGACTTGCAATGAAATCATGACAGAGGGATCATGGGGAGGGATAGCTCAGTGGTTTGAGCATTGGCCTGCTAAACCCAGGGTTGAGTTCAATACTTGAGGGGGCCACTTAGGGATCTGGGGCAAAATCAGTACTTGGTCCTGCTAGTGAAGGCAGGGGGCTGGACTCAATGACCTTTCAAGGTCCCTTCCAGTTCTAGGAGATAGGATATCTCCATTAATTTAACGAGAGCTGGCAACATTGTGGTGCCCTGGGTTCTCCCACTGACTTCTTGTCTGAGTGTGGGTAATTACTTTCCCTCTCTATGACCCTGTTTCCTCTCACACCCTGTCTGTCTTGTCTATATAAGCTCCGATCCTGCACAGAGAACAGTGTGCGCCGACGAACCGCTGCCCCTGTGGGGAGGCCCCAATGACTTAGATGAGGCTCTGTGTGGGACTAGGGACCTACGTTTTTAAATTCTTTGGGCCCTGACACTGGCTGAGCCATCTAGATGCTGCTGCTGCTGCTGTAACAACAACAACAACGTGAGCACTGAGAGAATTTGGGGGGAATATGTCAAGCAAAATTTTATTCCAGTCCTTAGAGAAGAAAAAAGATTTTTTTTAAAATTTTCATTTCCGATCATTCTGAAAATTAATCCACAATCAATTGTAGCAGAAAACTCAATGTTCATTTAATATTCTCCCTGCAGAAGACTTATGGCACTATAGATCCGAGAAATACTAACTGAACCAGTTTAAAAATTACGAGGTAATAACCGGCTGAGTAAAATGAAAAGCACTCAGGGCTGTAGTACTTACGCAAGTACGTATTTTAAAGCTGCCTTTTATTTTTCATGTATTTCTAAATGTTTCTAGAAAATTATTACCATCTCTGCTCTTCATTATGTTCTCCTATACACTGCTGCCTTTGATTAATGGTTCTTAGGCCTTGGTTCCTAACTACCCCAATCCCTCCATTTTGAATAACTTTTTAATCTGCACACCTTGTGGAATCACAAAAGAAAAAGAGTTCCGGCAATAAATTATAATAACTGATGGATACAGCCTTTTGACTGGTTTAAAGCAAAAGGAACAGCTTGGTTTAGTTCTGTCCCTGAAGATTATACAGATTGCTTTTATTTCCAGCCATATAGTTTACTGCCTACATGCAGACAGATGTGCTTAAATTTATACATGTGAAGACCAGCACAAAACCCTACCCCTTCTGATATGCTGAAATTTTGCGGTGTAGTGAACAGCATATCCTGATGGTGCATCAAAGACACATCTCCTTCCATTTTGCTGACCTCTAACACTTCTCCTTAGTATTTCTGTGATGACTTATTCCTGCCCCCAAACTGCCAGCAGTCCCACTAGTGGCATTTCCTCAGAGGCCACTGCAGTAAGACTGTACATCAACGCCAGAAAAAGGCTGACAAACTGATGAGAATTCAGAGGAGAGCAATTAAAACGATTAAGTGGGTAAAGGACTGACGTCTGAGTGGACTTGGAAGGATTAGATTTTTACTGGAAAACACTGATAAATGTTGATTTCATCGTACACACACAAAGCAATGAAAATATATAATTTATTTATTTGTTTCTTTATTTATTTAATATGATTGATAAGAATCCAAATGTACAGATAGGCAAAGTAAGAAAAATGCTAATTGAGGACATATTAGAGTTTGATTTAACGCTATTTACTTTGTATATTTTGACATGATGTTGACAATTTGTGTTTTAATGGTTTTATTTTTTAATGGTTTAATTTTTTGAATCTCAACTATCATTAAATAGTTATTGTCTGACCTGCCACCATTCTCTGAGCACCCCCAGGATTTCCCACAACTGTGTGAAAATTTAAATATATTTAAAAAATAAACATGGATATTATCCATTAAAATTATTTTTAAAAATCTAGTTCTGCCAAGCCTACCCATGAGGGAAGGCTAAACATGTGCAGCCTGGGTACGTGGCTACTCATAGAGTGGAGTGATTACAGAACTCAAGAAGGCAAACAATGAGGGGGAGAGATATTTTTGGGGGTGGTCCAAAGGTTAGTATTTCCTTCATTTATTTAAACATTTGAAATGCGCATACTTATAGTTCTGGGTACTGCACATAATTTGCTAACATAGCGCGCACCGTTAAGTTCCTCCAAATCACCTAAAATAAAACTCCTTCTAACACACCAAAAAAGCTTGGGACCAGGGGCCTTCTAACTTGCCCTGCAGATCAACGTACTCAGGCTCTAATTGACTAAGCATGGAACACAAATGCCAGTGGAAACCATTCTTTGTAATCACCCCCCTTTAGAATTCTGCCATTTAACCCTGAGGGCCAATACTGGGAACACCTGAAAGTGAACATGGCACAGCACAGAAGTAATGTGCTCCCTGCAGAGCAGAAAACACTGCTGCATTCTGTATTAACTGAAGTTCCAGAGTAGTCCTCCTCACATAGAAAGTGTCACACACAGTAATCCATTCAGAGGTGACAAAGGCCTGGATAACGACACTGAGGCCCACACCACAACAAAAAGATCATAACCTGACCATATACAGATGCAAGAGAGCACTGTCTGGACATCCAGGAGCAGCAGAAAATCCAAGACGAAGAGAAAGGGAACTTGATCAACAAAAGGTATGCAAAGCCTCCTTCATCTCTGCCATTTCATGTTTCCCCTTCAAGTGCCCACCATTATTTCAATGTCTCTTATGTGGACGAAGGCCTGGTCTACACTAGGAAAAATGCACACTCTTGAGTGACACAGTTGAACCAAATTATCCCCTGACAGCGCTAGGTCTGTGCTGCTGCAGCAGTTTAAGTGTAGACTGTTACCTGTCAGCTCTGTGTCCTTGGGAAACCAGGGCACGGTATCCAGCCTGTCTGACTCACGAAGGACACCCTCCACCCAACCTCTGCTTAAACCAAAACCGATCAGAAGAAAGACTTACAAAAAGCAGTGAAAAGGCAGTGGGAGACACACCTAAACCGTCCTGGACAAGGGTGACGGGATTGAGGCAACTCCCCTAGCCTCATTTTCATCAAAGATGTGACAGGGAGGCATCTCCATTAGCAGACAGAACGGAGAACAGAGATTCCAAGGCAAGAACCCCATGGAACTCTGGGACCAGAAAGGCAGGGAAGCACTGCATGATGGGGGGAATCTCTGCTCCAGATGTTAATGAACCTATGCCTGCACACACCCAGCTCAGTAGTTATCTGACCAATTCTAGTAATAAATCCTTTATTGGTATCCAAAATAGTGAAACTCTCTAATTGCATTACGAGCTCCTTAGAAGGAAGACCACCCATAGCCAGGAATGATCAGTTCCTATGGTCTAGCCTGAACAATACCTCTTTGGTATACTCCACTCCCTTGAGCCATCAGTTTACCCATAAACAAATCTAGTGTTCTGCCTTGAACCATTGTTGTTTCCCTACAAAAAAACCCCAACCCAAATTCAAGTAAGTGTTCTGATGCCTGGATCCAAAATCTGCATCAGTTCCACTGGGACTTCATCTTCTCCTGACTGATCGTGCTGGGGGTTCTGCCAGTCTCCAGCACTCCGGACCCTCAGCTACCACCACCACCTGGGAACCCCGACCAGTTCAAGCTTCACGGAGTGGTGAGAACCCAACTCTCTCTCTCTCTGTTTTTTTTCGTACTCTAGGTATAGCTTTCTAACCCTGGCTTGTGTGATCAGGAATAGTTTTCTAAACCTGACTTTTGTAATCAAATTTAAGGGTGTGTGTGTGTGCGTGTGCGTGTCTTCCCCATTTGCTCTGCAACAACACTCCTCTTACCCAAGCTAAAGATCCCTGTAGCGCCCAAAAATCCTGTGGGGTTTTCTCATCACATGAGTTACTACCAGAACACATTGTAACATGAAAGTGAGAATAGAGACGTGCTGAACCTGTGGCATAGGACGGTGGCGGCTTGGAAGTGCTGCTCGACCCAGCCTGCTGAGTCCAGGGGCATATAAAGGTGGCAGCTTGGAAGTGCTGCTCAACCCAGCCTGCTGTGTGCGTGTGCATGTCTGTGCGCGCATCTGATTCTGGGGCTGGAGGAACCCAGCCCTGGGGAACCTAGGCCCTACATGATATCTCCATTGGGAGGGAACTTACAGAAGGGTGAAGTAGAGCTCTGTATGAAAACACAAGTGACACAAGCAGCACATTGATAGATTACAGAACCCCTACCTTCCCAGAAGAGTAATCCTAATAAATGAGCATACCCCAAAGTAACGGGCAAATCTGATAACAAGACAAGTCCTGAGTCTCAGCCAGCTTACTCCCATCCCAAGTCCTTACTTTAAACATTGGAAAAGCCATTACATGTTCCCTCTGAGTGCTGAAATGGAGACATGGATCTAGATGTCCTCAGCATATCAAAGGCACCACAGTCTACATCACCTCACTATATCCCACAAGAATTCATATAAATGATAAACAGGAGGGATGGCAAACAAACAAACAAATAAACAAACCCCAACCCAACCCCCCTACCCTTTCCAAAAAAACCCTCAACAACATGATGCCTCACGTGGAAGAGCTCTTGGGGCGGATCAGATAAGTACCCTCAGGATTCTCAGAGAGAAAAGAATGGAGTCATTCAAAAGCAGCTCCATCCATCCGTGTCATAGATACAGGAGTAATGGAAGAAAACTGAAGTAATGAAAATGAAGGCTACATAGCAACATTACCTAAATACTGAGGACCATCAGACTGTGGAACAGTGTCACTAAAGGGATAAAGAACTTAAGGCACTTGAAAATATTCTATAGGAAATGATCCTGCATTGATAGAGGTCTCAGTAAGATGACCTAAACAATCTTTACAGTCCATGATTCTCTCCCACTGTAAGATATTTTAGCTTTAGATGGAGAGTAAAATTTTCAAGAACACCTAAGTGGTTTAGGTCTCTATATCACATTGAAAATCAATTGGACTTAGGTGCTTTTGAAAATTTTACCCTAAATCACAATGTACAAGGGAAAATAGAAAATGAGATTGCAGTTCTGTGCAGAAGTAACCAGTTTGTTACCCCCCATTTTCAGTTTCCCATAGTTGGGTACAATAATTGTGATTTATAAAACTGACTTCCAGAATGTATCATCTATTTTTTCAACAATAGGTTTAGTCTCTCTCTTGGTTATTATCTGATTATTGCTTAAATTGCTACAAGCAGACTACATTAATTTACAAGACAATATGTTCTACTTCATTCTTTCCCCATATAATTCTAGAACAGTGATACATTCCTAATAGCAGTTATATCACAAGTATTTTCAAATGATAGATAATAAAGTCCCTTATCTAAGCACCGGACAAGGCACCGTGTAAAATGATGCTTCGATCCATTCACCATCTATCACTGAGGGCTCAAGCTAGCTGTTGTTCAGACACCTCCTGCATTATCTCGAAAGCCAATTAACTACTAAAATTCAATACAATAAAAACTGAGGCAGTCAAGCGAAACTGTCTGTATTATGTAATTCATTGTTACAAGTCGAGTAATTAAATGGACCATTTTACTAATTCTCCCTTTAAAACCCTAAACATATTTAAGCCAATTTGTTTCCATTAAGTGACATCTTTACATTTCAATGCAAACAGAAATCTTTTGTCTTTATTGTGACATATTCAGTTCAGAGATATTTAGCCAATGCCTTTTTACCTGCACGTTATCTTAAGGATCATCATCCACCAATTTTCATTCAGTTACTTCCTAGATCTACCTAAGAAATACTTAAAAGATAATGTCTTTGCTGCATTCTTCATAGCACAGCAAAAGTGTGCCTCTTCATGTCCTCAGGTGCTTCCAGCCTGCTGTAGTTTATTTCCTATCAGATTGACTGGGGACTTTTGCCAGCAAAGGCCTCACATCTTGCAAAGTGCATATAGGAATTTGGTAGTTGAGAAATTACCATAGTGAGGCACCAGGCAGGTTTCCTCACACCGCTCTGCCAAATCCTTCATAATCTAGTCTTGCAGCAATGCTCTCCTTGAGCAGTGATTGCCACTAGCATTGAAAGCACAAATAATGCACCTAATTATGTGATGATTTAGGGATATGGAGAAAACATATGATAAGGACACCTGTGAACTAATTCGGTATTTGAAACCAGGTCTCCAGAGATGAAGGACTATTACATTAAAGAAATGACTAGCAACAGAGATTTTGTGAAGGTGCTTTGCAGCTACAGTATTATACTAGGCTCCCCCAGTCTGGGCTAACAAGACTATTTGCACTTTTATGGCTCCCTTCCATGATAGAGCTGTGGGCTTGTTGCTCCTTGTTGTGAGCTGTCCCAGAGATGCACAGTTAATGGCCCTGGTCTGCACTGGAAAACTGAAGTAGGAATCCAGGGGGAAGTGGGGAATTAAAGCCTTAATAATACATAGTTCTTATGTGATTCCTTTCACGGACACTTGATTTTACAAGTGAACTTGCTTAGTTTAAGATTTAAAGCCCCCCAAATCCTATAGTATAATACTGTCTGAGTATTGTCTCCCTCATCAGCCACTGTTGCTTGGCTCTCTCCAGAACCAGCTGTTGGCCAGCTCATCCATTCCTCTGCACCTCCTGCTCTCATGAGGTCCTGTTCCTGGCCTTCTCTATGAGGCTGCTTGTGTAACAGTGCTCCTGCTGCATTGGCATTGGGAGTACTGCTATATCAGCCCCAAGAAAGGGGAAAGCAGGGTACATTTTTCAAAAGCACCTAAATTATTTAGGAGTTTAAGTCCCTTTGTCACCAGTGATTTATACACTCAGGATCTTCAGTAAGGCTCACTGACAGAAGATGTTAAGAATACATTTATTGCTATGTATCTGAGTTGAGGAAGGGACACTGCAGAATGGGTTAGAAGACTGCAAATTTACTATTGTTCATGGTCAAACAGCAGGATACGATTCAAACACTGAGTCAAACTCAGCACTGGGGCATTCAGGCATAGTTTAATTTGGCTTTTATATTTAAAAGGAAAGTTTGGTGTATTGAAATGAGTTTCTTTTTGTGGTACAAAATACCCTGCCCATGATTCAGGGAACTTCCCAAATGAAACATGTTTAGAAGCAAAATCTCCATCATGAGAGGACACAGTGAGTTCTACTAGACAGATGTGATTGACTTTTGAATGCAGTATCTTAACTTCCTAAAATACAAGACTGAATTCATAATGTCAAGGTGGGTGAGGTGATATCTTTTTTTGGACCAATTTCTGTTGGTGGAAGGTACAAGCTTCTGAGCTTCATAAAGTTAGGCACGTTACAAATACCATTAAAACAGTATACAAGCACAATATTTTAATGACTATAGAAAGAATTCACCAAAGCAGTTTAATAATGAAAGGCGGGCTCTGTGGTCATACACATTTGCATGGCAATCTTGGGCACACACACACACACACACACACAGAGCTCTGTTTTTCAGGAATTAGACGTCAAATGCTGAAGGCAAGGGTCTAGAGTCTGAGAAGCAGTTCAATGCTTTGTGGGAGGTCAAAGGTTTAGTTGATTCTTGTTATTTTATGTAGGTCCTCATATCTTATTGCCAGATCCTAGCCATCCATTTACCACAAACCTGTTCCAACCTATGTGCACTAATTGTATAAATAGAGGGGAAGTGCAAAGCAAGGGTGGTATCGTTTGGAAGAGTGAGCTAATATATGGTGAAGAATGTAGCATTTCTAAAGTCACTGAGGATAATGAACACATTCATTCATATGAAGAAATGCCACCCTCTTATTACTGTTTCAAGCTTCATCAGGCCAAGGGATCAAGTAAAACACTGACCAAATGAAAATATATGCAGCCAGGCACAGCAATTATTTGAAAAGATTCGTTCTAGCACTTGACGAACTACACGGCTCTCTTGTATACCTTTTAAAGATTTGTTCTTTTTTTGTTCCATCCACCCTTTTTTCCTTGTCAGCAGCAATGAGTCACTTCTTGCCCACAGGCTATGATTGTACAAAGCTGAGGTTCACATTTACTGACAGCAGACCGACAATGTTTGTCGTACTGTTGTTTTCCCCATTTTTAAACTTTGACTTCACTATGGAACATTTGATTTAAACTTTATGTTGTATACATTATCACTGTGCCATAAAACGTACTCTGGGTTTGTTGCTACCAACACTAGGTCAAGGATACAGTCTAACTGATTTTGTGGAAATCACAGGGATTTTATCAAAATATTTTATAAAGGGCTTATTTACTAGTAACTGCAGTTATTTGAGAGATGCCTCTGTGCGCTCACTTTGGAAGTGGATTAAATCAAAGTGAGAGACTTGGTGTGTTTATGTAAATACAGTTGCTTTTGCTCTGCTTACTTATTCAGCAAATACAGCGGTGTCAAAATGATCAACTTTGGCTGGTGTTGGGTACAAATCACCTTAGTACTGAATGCAGAGGTAGTGAAATACAGTTACTAATGTTGTAATTGTAGGAATACAGGAAAGCAGGACTGTGCTTAACCTGTTCCAAATGAGGGAGCCAGTCTCAGCTGGAAGAACCTAATTAAGCCAGGGGCTTGAATGTCAGAGCCATGTGAAGGTAAGAGGGATGGGGACAGGTATCTGCAGCCAGGCAAGAGTCCTCCCTAGACTAGTTTAACCTGTTCCTCCCCACTGTTCAAAGAATAGAGCTAAACAGGCTTCATTAGGAGCCTCTTTGTTATGTTAAATGCCCAATCAGAGCTGAAATCAGTCGTGGTAGGACTTTGTTTCTGCCCTGCCTGCTAAGCACTGAAAATCACTGAGAGCTGAAATCACTTTAGATGGGACAGTGATTCTGCCCAGCCTGCAAAGAGCTGAAAATTACTAAAAGACTGATGTGTAGAGGTCACAGCAGAGACAGCTGGCAGCGGCAGGTGATTGACCGTCAGCTGGTGAACGAGTGACTGGTGCAGTGGAGAGGCATGATGAACAGCCAGCAGGGCGGCTGGCAGAGAGGTGCAACAAGAGCGGTGAGCAGGTGGCCAGCAGGGCGGTGGTGGAGAGGCGCAACAAGCAGCCAACAGGGCAGCTGGTGGAGAGGCGCAGCGAGAGCGGTGAACAGGCGGTCGGCGGAAGTAGTGAGCCGGTGAGCAGCCAGCAGGGTGGGTGGCGAGTGAGTATCCAAGCAGCAGAGCGAGTAAGGTACCTCTTTACCCCACCTGGGGGGGAGGTGAACTCTGCAGATGCACCTCTGAACTCTGGGTCTGCACTGACCAAGGCCAGCAACTGTGAGTAGGGTGCAGAGGGGGTCAGACACATGAAAGGATCTTTTGGGTTGCTGGACTTAAGAACCTGAGGGAAAAAGGACACTGCCCAACCTATTTGGAGTGGGTCTTTTACTCATGGTTTATATTTAGGAACCCTGTTAGTGGTGTTTTCCCAAATGAACGTCGAGTTACTTCCCTCCTTTGATTAAAAGTTTCTTGTCTACATGCAAGACTCTGTGCTTGCGAGTGGGGAAGTATTGCCTCTCAGAGGCACCCAGGGGTGGTGTGTAAATTTCCCAGGTTACTGGGTCGGGGCTTGAGCTGGTTCTGTGTTGTATCAATGGAAAGGAAACCCTAGCTATTGGCCCTGGCCCTGATTGCTGCTGGCTCTGCCTGGCCGAAGGGTTACAGTTAGATGAAAGAACAGAGATTTATCCCTGACCAAATTGTGATAAGAAGAACAAGCTGCCAAATGAAACTGGAGGGAAGTTAGTCCTACCCTCTGTGAGCTGTCTCTAGTGGTGTCTAACATTCAAGGATCAGAAGTAATCTCACTCCAAGTGTCAAAGAAGGATGAGATATGAGGATGGAGCTAGGCTGTTCTCAGTGGTGGCAGATGACAGAACAAGGAGTAATGGTCTCAAGTTGCAGTGGTGGAGGTTTAGGTTGGATATTAGGAAACACTATTTCACTAGGAGGGTGGTGAAGCACTGGAATGGGTTACCTAGGGAGGTGGTGGAATCTCCATCTTTAGAGTTTTTTAAGGCCCGGCTTGACAAAGCCCTGGCTGGGATGATTTAGTGGGCATTGGTCCTGCTTTGAACAGGGGGTGGGACTAGATGACCTCCTGAGGTCCCTTCCAACCCTGATATTCTATGATTCTATGAGGTGTGACAGGGTCAGGCCAGATGGCTACAAGAGAGTGGTCAAAGGTAGAAAAATTAGCTCCAGGTTAAGCAGGTCCCTTTTCCCTGGTTAAGATAACAGGTCTAATTCCAGAACACTCAGGAACTTTCTAGATCTAATTAAGGCAGGCAGGCTAATTAGGGCACCTGTAGCCAATTGGGAAGTTACTAGAATTAATTAAGGCTAATCAGGACACCGAGTATAAAAAGGCTCTCACTCCAGTTAGTGGTGTGTGCGTAAGGAGCTGGGAGTGAGAGGACGTGCTTCTGGAGGACTGAGGAGTACAAGCGTTAACAGACATCAGGAGGAAGGTCCTGTGGTGAGGACAAAGAAGGTGTTGGGAGAAGGCCCTGGGGAAGTAGCCCAGGGAATTGTAGCTGTCGTGTAGCTGTTCCAGAAGGTACTCTAGACAGCTGCAGTCCACAGGGCCCTGGGCTGGAACCCGGGGTAGAGGGCAGGCCTGGGTTCCCCCAAAACTTCCCAACTCCTGATCCAACACAGGAAGATCTCTGAGGCTAGCAAAATCCGCCAATAAGCGCAGGACCCAGCAAGGTAGAGGAGGAATTTTATCACAGAGGTCTAAATTGCAGAGGAAAAAACATGGCTCTTAAGTAGTCTATCAAAAGTGATCTTCTGTACTGAGTTCTCTATATAGGATCCATTTTAGAAGACTCTAAAAACTAGTATCACTTCTGAGGCTGGGTATTCTGCATTGAACAGCAGGGGGCTGCCTCTGAAACTGAATAGTTGTATAATATGGCTTCCTTTTAGTAACCGATGCATACTGGGAGAGCCCCCAGACTTGGGTGGGACTCTTACTTTTAATCTTTTCCAGAATGTCATCCATCTTATCACTAAACAGGTCAGAGCCCTCAAAGGCAAATCTGTGATTAGCTTCTGAAAGCCTGGAACAAGGCCTGATGTTCAGAGCCATGATGATCTCTGTAGAGCTATCCCAGTGGCTATAGCCCTCGCTGTTGAATTTGAGGGGCCATAAGCTATCCTCACAGTATGCCTGGCTAATGTCCTCCTCTCAGCAACCAAGTTCTTTGCAGCTTCTCTTTACTCCTCAGGTACTGAGTACAGGGTGGAGTCCTATAAGGCACAGTTGAATCGTGACATGACAGAGCCTGCTAGTTTGCCACACACAAACACAGGGAGGCAGAAAATTATATATTTCTACCAACCACATCTAACCTATGTCCTTCCTTTTGCCAGGGAGCAGATATGAATGCTCTGTTACCGTTGGACATTTCCTGAGATGCATAGACCAGCATGGCTGTTAGTTGACAGATGCTGATGCATAAGTCTCTGTACCTTCTTAACAGCAGACATCCTGCTTTCTCTCCCCCTACACTGAGAAAAACCACTAAGATAAATTAGATCCCTAAGGTAAAGTAGATTTCTAAAACTACTTAAGATTGGTCTTAGATATTTTGTGTAATATTAATACTCCCTAGAATTATATACTTTATTCTGTATTTGGTTAATGCATCAAAACAACAGCAGCAGAAACAACAAGAGATAAGACTGTATGTTGTTGTGTAGAAATTATAAACCCTTGATAAAGAATCCATGGAAATCATTCTTAAATGCTGATCTTTTAAATTGTGGGTCCACACTCTCATTCAGTGTCACCCCAGAGTAAATGCTGGGCTGAGTAGATTAAAATAGTTTTTGATAGCGGAAGACGGCTAGACTAAAAGGAAGCTAAGATGTGTTCACACACAAAGAATTTTCAGCATATTCAGATAAAAAGAGAGGAGCAATTCCTTTAAAAAAAGTGAAAGTGAAGTCGCCTATCTCCCATGCAAATGAAACCAGGTATCCACCACAGGAACAATGGATAATCATGAATATACTAGTCCAGACAAGACAGAAGAGACCATGCTGCCAAACTAACAATGAGTATGTTATGTGATCTTCAAGCACAACCCTTGCTAGGCTGAATTACATCACTGCACAGAGAGAGAGGGACATAAAAAAGTAAATACTCTAAACCTCAAAGCAGGAGTTGAAGCCTTTGCAAAGAGGTTGTTACCAGTGTCTAAGGAATGGCTGCCACCCACAAGCAGTGGAATCAATGCCTCAGGAAGAGGCCTCTTTTTAGCAGACAGCTTCAGACCCTCCCCTAAGGATGAGGCTTATCTCTTAAAGGAACCCTCAAGGAAAACACTGCCTCTCTGAAGATGCTGCTTTACTATAGAAACCCACTCAAAGGAAAAGAATTGTATTGAAGATACCTCAGCCAACTCTACAGATCTTCTAGTGGTGAAATTAAATGCAGCAAGCATTCTCAGAGTCTACATTAAATTAAAAACTCATACTAGAGAAAGACAAAAGGAATTTTGAAAAGATTGTTGGCTACCCTTATAGAGTAAGTAATATAGCAAAGATTCAGCAGTAATTGGGTCACATGCCAGCTAACAGCTAGACTTCTAGAAGAAATCCAGTCAACCTAAAAGTGTATATACCAGTGTATTAGCAACTGACAATTCATTCAGCTCCACAGCACCATTTATACATGTTTACTGTTTTGAATCGTCCTATAGAGAAGTGAGACAAGAGCAAGTGTGCACTACCAAGATTTGAATAGCTTCTGTGAAGTCATCTACAGATCCTGGTTTGGATCATCTGGAGCAGTGTGATACCACCAGCGAAGCAAGCCTCACCTGTAAGTGTGTGTGTTTATATCCACTATATCTGCTTCCCCACAGGAAGACTATCTCAGTTCTCTTGCATAGGCAGACAAAGCTTTTTCTCTCTATCTTAAATTTCTCAACAAGAGCAAAGAACAGACACAGGGCGTTACCTAAATCTCTTTAATTGCTCATTTATGCCTAAATGTACAAAACTAGCCACTAATTTTGGATGTGTCAGATTTTAGGTACCAACCTGAGAAGCCTAAAGCTCGAATTCCAGATGTGCTGAGCTCCCACAGCTCCAAATCCAGTCAGTGACCGGGGTGCTGCAGGAGCTCAACATAAATAAGTTCCAACAATAAGTTTGGTAAACCACCATCAGAAAAGCTGTCCTAATTTCATTCATGGCTGGATTCACTGTGTGCCAGAGTTCATGTTTCATGAAATATACTGAACTGTACTAAAATGCTGGACAAGTGTTTATCAAAGACAATTGTAACTATATGGAGGTTGTGGAAGCACCTTTGCTGGAGGTTTTCAAAAGTTTTCCAGCATCCTGTCTTGGATGGTTTAGACGCAACACATGCTAAATCTTGGCAGGTGGTTAGACTAGATGAGCCTTGCAGTCCCTTCTAACCTTATAATTCTATTATTCTATATAGGAGAACCATGCTATGAACTGGATGGAAGAAGATAGAGTAGTTACAGGCAACAAAAACAGTAACCCTTTTAGATCTTATATAGTGCTTTACAGACACCAAAGGCAAGTATTATTAGCTCAATTTTACAGATGGGAAAACTGAGGCACACGGAAACGAAGTGATTTGTCCAAGGTAACACAGGAGGTCAGAGGCAGAGCTTGGAACAGAACCCAGGTCCCCTGACATTAGTCAGGTGCCCTATGCACTAGACCACTCTGCCTCAGAAGACTGAGCTAGTTCCTTCCCTCTTAAATCTTTGCCATTTCAAAACCTAGACATCTCAGGAAACTTTCAAGTATCAGAGTGGTAGCTGTGCTAGTCTGTATCAGCAAAAACAATGAAGCACTGATACCCCCAACAACACTATACTGCATCAGGCAAATTGTATTAGAAAGATTTTAAATTTAAAGGGGACAATAACAATCTCTCTTCCCACCCACTCTAGCTATGATAGCTCACCCCCCACCACCCCGACTACAAAGGGTTTTTCTCTCTTCTTTTTCTTGAAAATCACTAAGTTTGTTTTCCCAGCACTGATTATAACATTTGAAAGGCCAGCTGCAAGAGTGTACATCAGGCAAATGGGAGCTAGAGCAGAATTTCTGATATGGCAGCTGAGCAGATCCAGGATGACAAACTAAAGTGAGGTTATGGTCAGAAAAGTGCCTGTGTCATCTTCTTTCTCCACAGATCTGCTTGCTGCATGTACTCAGAGTCAAATCTGCTTATTTCACTGACAGAGCCAGGTTCGTATTACAGGGTATGTGTACACTGCAGTAAAAAAACCAATGCACTGAGCTGCGGAGCACAGGTCAGCTGACTCAGGCTTGCGGGGCTAAAAATAGCAGCCTAGACATTTGGGCTTGAGCTGAAGCCCAGACTCTAAGACCCCCCCCCCCCCCCGCAGGGTCTCAAAGCTTGGGCTCCAGTTCGAGTCCAGGCATCTAACACTGCTATTTTATAGCCCACAGCCCAAGCCCCGCGAGCCCGGCCAGCTGCGGCCGTGATGCAAGTCTTTTATTGCAATGTAGACATACCCACAGTTCACTCCTGTTAGCCCTGCAGAGTCAACACATCTCTGGGAGAGTGAACTGGATTCTATTCTGATTCACACATCATCAGCTGAATTATCCACTAAGTTCTGAAGGCAAAATATATATTGATTTACTTACTGAAAGTACCCATCTTTCTTACTTCAACATGGCATGCCATGATGCCATTTTGACAGATTCAATTTTATTATTAGTTGTAAAATGCTATATAAAACCTAAAAATACTATTTTGTATTACATTTTACAGTCTACTTTCTCTTCTTCCACTCAGTCCACAGTCTAGTGAGGGTGTAAAAACTTGAAAGAGTTCCTTTCCCTAGAATTCGCCTCACACTTGCCTCAGGTTCTAAACCTCAGAGAAGAGTGGATGATTTTCATCCTGAAATGTCTAGCGCAGGCAGATAGATATTCCCGTGCAAGAAAAGGAGGAAGTGTAAGGTGATGAGTCACTCCTGTGCTAGGCTCCAGTCAATCCACAAGCCAGGAACTGGTTGTGTGTCTCCCAGACCAGGTATATAAGTCCCACAGGAGGAACAGCAGCTCAGTCTGCTCAATGTCACTCCAGAGTTTGGAACTCTCTCCTGCCTGATGGTGGCAACAGACTTCCCAGGTCTTAACTTGTTCTTAGCCCTGCTCCCGCCACTGCCCTGCTCCCAGTCACACTCCAATCCCATCCTGGACTCCTGATTCCGGCTCCGACCACTAGGCCTGACTGCTCCAGTGCCGATCATAGGCCTGACCATCTCCATCCCAGTTTCTGACAGAAAGAGCAGGGAGAGTCTATGGTTCAAGTCTTTCAATCAGGGCCAGCTTTAGGCCGATTCACCCGATTCCCCTGAATCGGGCCCCATGACTAAGAGGGCCTCGCGCCCAGGCCCTGCTACGGTGTATCGGCAAGAGCTGGTGCGCCACACCGGGGTGGCTTGGCTTCCCGGGGGGGGCAATTTAAAGGGCCTGGGGCTCCCAGCAGGGGCTGGAGTCCTGGGGTAGGGCTGCGGGGCTCTGGAGGCTATTTTAAAAGTCCGGGGCTCCCGTTGCTTCTACCGCCCCGGCCCTTTAAATAGCCAAGGGAGCCCTGCCGCTTCCCCAGGGCTCCCTTGGCTATTTAAAGGGCCGGGGCAGTAGAAGCAGGGGAGCCCCGGACCCTTTAAATAACCCCCAGAGCCCTGGGGTAGTGGGGGACTCCAGCTGCCTCTGCCGCCCTGGTCCTTTAAATCGCCGCCAGAGCCTCACCGCTTCCCCAGAGCTCCCGCGGCTATTTAAAGAGCTGGGGTGGTAGAAGCAGGGGAGCCCCGGGCTCTTTAAATAGCCCCCGAGCCCCGGGCTGCTGCTGTTACCCCGGTGGGGGAGGGAAGAGGAGGGGTCACTTACTGTACAGGGTGGGCTGTACCCCCTGTACCCGCACCCCCTGCCCGCAGCCAGCCCTTGCTGCACCTCCTGCCCACACCAACCCCACACCCTCTGCCCTGCCCACAGCCAGCCCCTGTCTCCAGCTGTCCTCCCCCTTTTTTTTACATTTTTTTTTAAAGTCATCCCTGCCGGGGCCCCACCGAATATGTTCCAATTGGGCCCTGCACTTCCTAAAGCCGGCCCTGCTTCCAATCTGTAAAATGGGGACACCACCACTTACTTATCTAACTCACAGCAGTGTCCGTGAGGCTTAAGTCAGTAATTTTTGTACAGCTGAGATCCTCAGACAGACAATGCTATGGAAGTGTGAATGATTATCATATGTAATTCATTTGCCAGCCTCTGACAAGCCTTTGATACAGCTAAAACATCACCCACCCTTTCAAAAGCAAGCATTGCTGGTTAACCTTCTGCTTTACCGACCACGCTGGGAACGTTTCCATAGCAACTCCATTGATAGTCTTGAATGGAACTATTTCTGTTCTGCTCTTTCTAGAGTAGTTGTAATGTAAATTCAGTCAGGCATGTCTCCCTGTCTGAGAGCAATTCCACGTTCTTTGTTCCCTCTGGTTATAGGTTATGACAGTATATTCGTAATAAATGTTCAGAAAACATTCCTTTGTTATTTTTTCAATGTATTTTTTCATCTGGCTAATTTTCAATTCATCAGTTTCAGCTCTGCACACAAATCTCTCTGCTAACTTCACCTGGTAGCAATACTGAGAAAAATATTTTCCAGTCCCGGTACATTGTTCCATATTTCATTCTGTTCTATAACACGTGGTATAATATGATCAATACCTCTACTTTTCAAACTATGTAAAGGAAGGTAGCAATCTTCAATTTAATTATTTCATACTTGCTCTTGACTTGAAATAGTGAATTTTTCAGCATTGTTTTTAACCATAATTCTTATTTTCTGATCTGTCCATTTGTGTGCATGGTGGAACAGGTCTGAAAATATTACCAGTTCATTATTTGTATTACAGCCGTATCTAGAGGTCCCAACCAGAATAGGGCCTATTGTGTTAAGTGTATGAACACTGAAAAGACAGTCCTGTCCCAAAGAGTTCACGGTTTAAGTAGACAAGACAGTCCAGGGAAGTATTATCCCTATTTTACAAATAGAATTGAGGCACAGACAGATTAAGTGACTTGCCCAAGGCTACACAAGAAGTCTGTGGTACAGTGAGGAAGTGAATGCAGGTCTCCTGAGTCTCAATCCAGCACCTTAACAACAAGACCATCCCTCTTCTCATGTCATTGGTTTCAGAGGTATAAAAATATATCATTATAGCAAATGTTCCCCTCCTAAATAAGACGCCTTGTTACTGCAGACCTCCAGGTACTCTGCTGGCCATGCACCTTCTCGCTCTCAAAAGACCAATTGCAAAAATACTACATACCAGAGTTCTAATGTGTTCATTTTTTGCCTTTGTAAGGAGATAATTATTCATTATTTTTACAGCATGTAAAGGTATGCTGGGTCACTTTAAAGAGAAGCAATGAACTGAATATTACATACTGGGCATACAATGTATTTAATTGTCTTTACTATTTTTTAGGTTCTTGAATTTCAGCCTTTGAAAGTTCGCTAATTTTGAATTTTCCCCACCTATCTTAAAGATGGCATTGAAGAGTTCAGCAGCTCTGATACCATCCCGCCAGGCCTCCCAGCCACTTCAAGTACTGGGTGCTCTGTGTGACACAATACACCGCACACTGATTCATGCATCTGCAGAGCTTGCAAAATGAACTTGAACATGCAACAAAAATTGTCAGACAATAATGGAAGCCAACCCTCCCGCCTGTGAGGCAGGCATCTACCTCCCTTCCCTGAATTCTATATTTCCTGGGCCCGGCTCTCTTCTGACACTAATTTTATCAGTGGCAGTGTCAATTCCATTAACTTCAGTGGAGTTACTCCTGACTCCGGCTTTAGGCCTATTCCACCAGTGAGAATCCCTTCCCTGGCTAGAGGCGCCTTTTTAATTTTTACTCACCTGGCAGCGCTTTGGGTCTTCAGCGGCACTTTGGCAGCGGGTCCTTCGCTTGCTCTTGGTCTCCGGCGGCGGGTCCTTCAGTGCCGCCGAAGACCTGGAGCGCGTGAAGGACCCACCGCTAAAGTGCCACCAAAGACTCGGAGCACCACCCAGTGAGTACAAGCCCCACATGTTTTTTTTTACGTGTGTGGGTTTTTTCTTTAGTCATCCCTGCCAGGGCCCCGTCGAAACTGTTCGAATTGGGCCCCGCACTTCCTAAAGCCGGCCCTGCCAGTGTAAAAGCCAAAAGATTCAGGCTCGGGATATTTAGAGTATCAAAATTAACAATTCAATTTTTTGCACTGAATATTTCATATATTCAAACACATTCCTGGTGCTATAGAATTTATTTTTCAACTATATCTAGTTATATGCATTTCTAATACACCTATCACCATATTATATAGACATCAATTATTTCAGAATTAAAGAGTGACAAATCTATATATCCAAAGGTGGACCTAGCTCTCCTCTCTGTTTATTACAGATCGCTTTCTAAAAATGCTTCACGTAAGGTGAATGGAATGAAAGGCCAGATGCAGATATCAACTAAAACTGATGACAGATACAACACAATGAAGTTGCAGGTATTCTTTCCCAAAGCAACACATTTCTAGTAAAAATGCCATGCAACAGTTATTTAGTGTATCAGTATGCCATACGGATTGGCTGTGGGAGACAGCACACGGTCTCCAAAGAAACACGTGTAACTGCCAATCTGGCTAGCAGTACTGTTATAGTCTTCCTTTGCCAGTTATCCTAGATAAAAACTGATCATTATAAAATGTCTTGTGCTGTACAGACAGGTCAGTCTTGATCTACAGTCAGGAAGGCTGAAGAGTCAAAGTTTACATCACCCTTGAACTTGAGATGTTTAATTTTTAAATGCTAATTAAAACGTCCATATGGTATTTTGGATAGTTTGGATTTATACCAACAAAGGGAATTGCTCTCAAATAGATTTGCTTTAGACAAACAGCAAAGCAGATGGAGTATACACGCAATACTAACAAACCAGTTTTAGCGTGTTAAAAGGCTTAATGGGTTTCTCTTATGTCTTTGGGCCAGGAGATCAGATTCAAACGATGCTTGAGGGAACTGGGAAAACTCCACAGCTGTGTTTGCAAAAGAATTCAGCATAAATAAATAAATAAATAAATAAATAAATAAATCTAATTTCATGTGCTGGAAAGTTCTTCTCAAAGAGGAGGAGAAATTTTGTTGGCCCACAATGGTTGGTATCCTGCTGTCATTATTATTTATATTGTGAGAGCAATCAAAAGTTCTAACCAGCATCAGGGCACCATTGGACTAGGTATTATACAAACACATAGGCAGATGTGGTCCCTGCTCCAAAGAACTCTCAATTAAAAAGAGGAAACAAGTGAGTAACAAGCAAGAGAAGGGAAGGCAGGGTAACAGTAAAAAGAGCATGTGGTTACATAGGCTAACAATGCTTTCTGAATCAAGTACCTGTGTTTCACAGATGGATCTTTATATCCTGCAACTTACTACAAACTATAAATAATGCTCCTCCCCCCACAATCCTTTTCCTAAAAAATTAAACTCAATTTAGCAAGTGTTTTAATTAGATTTATATTTCTGCACCAGCTGGTTCAGTAGAACTTGTACTAAAGTGAAGTTTATAACACTGTTGTAAATATTTTACTTCTCACTAGAACAGACTTCTGCCCCGGAAGAAACTACAAACATACTGAAACAAACTTAATGGCGGGTGGGTGGGAAGTGAAAGGTAACAGCAGCAGATTGCTTTAATAAAGTACTATTTCTATTTGGTTGCCACAAAATAATGTTGTCTATAATCAGTCAAACTTTAACAAGCAGCTACAGCTAATTAGGTAGATTACATTTTATAGTTAGTGTGCTCTCCTTTGCTCAAAACAGATGTGAAAAAAACTCTCCTCTTTTGCTGTACTTTCTTGCGTTTGTCACAGGGAAGATATCTGGCTTGTCTGTTAAAAGAACAACAACAAAAAAACACCAGGACTGTAGTGTAGCATTGTCTCACTGCAACTTTCCTTTTGGTCTATATCACACCACTCATCTTAGACTCTCAAAACAGGTTGCAAGTATGTGGCTGCACAACACTCCTGTTAGGCAGGTATTAACACCTGGGTAAATGTAGGTACGGAGAAGCTAGGCGACATTTTGAAGGTCACACAGCAAGTCAGTGGCGAGGCCAGAAATAGACTCTACCTAGGCACTGACTGCCAATACATATTCATCGATTCCAAGGCCAGAAGGGACCACTGTGATCCTCTAGTCTGACCTCCTGTAAAACACTGGCTGTAGAACATCCCCCAAATAATTCCTACAGCAGATCTTTTAGAAAAACATATTTTATCACTAGACCAGGAGTCCTCACACCTTTTCACAGAGTGGCCTACATCTCAATAAAGAGACTGTTGCACAGATCACCCGCTATTCATTTGCTATCATGCAAACACTCTGCCCCCCATTTACCGATGCATAGCAACTACAGTGAATTGTCCATGTGAAAAAATAACAGGAATAGAGTTTGCTTTTCAACTGTCTTTAATGCATTATTAACTGGAAACAAGGAGGAGGAGATCAGCACCCGCTCTACCTAGATCACCAAGGCACCCTTAGTCAGGGACTGTGGCACTAGACCACAGCAAATTATTACATTATATGAGTATCATTGATTCATAGGGAAGAACAGGAGGGATTTAGCCACATACATTTTAAAATATTTATGAAGTTATATCAAATATACAAGCCTTCCAGAAATACATAATATATGTGAGTGTGCTGCAGAGGTGGTCGATCTATATTCATGACATACACACCTCTCTGTTCAAACTGAAAACAGACCAAGTAACAGTAAAAGCATTCCAGCTACAGGATAGGAAGCCACATGGTATTCTGATACTGGGTTGAAACATACAAACTCAAATGATCAAAAGCAGCCCACTGATCTCCTTACTTGGTATAGACTGTTTTCCCATGTATCGTATGTGGCTGAGTTGGGCTGAAAGTTCACTGAAGCAAGTACACAATTTTTCCATGTTTCATTTAATTACGGTGCACCAAAAATAATAAACAATCACATTCCTATTTTTTCAGTGTCATTTTATAGGCAGAATTTCTCTATGATTCTAAGTCTGAAGTGCAGCTCTCGGAAGGAGGGGGGTCCTCTTGTATGACACGAGAAACAAAACGCAGTACATGCACGCTGCTTTGGACATTAACCCTCTTGCCACATGAAGCCTCTCCACAAATTTACAACACTCTAGTCCCAATGTCCTCCAAGAGCAGCTGTTTTTCCTTCTGTGTTTCTAGTAGCCAACTACTAAAAAGAGATCAGTGTACGATTGAAGTAGGAAGGTTTAAAACGTACAAACCACAGAGACCTGCAGGCAATCTTCAGACCTGTAGGCGATGTTCAATGTTCAGTAACGGGTCTAAACTCAAGCTCAGTAATAAGGTATCAAACCGTTGATTGCTTTAGCAAATTAATTTGCCTAAGGTCAGGTCTACACTACCGCTTAAATCAATCTAACTTACATCACTTGGGGGTGTATAAAAGACACCCCCCGAGTGACACAAGTTACAGTGTCCTAAGCACTGTCCACACTGGCATTATGTCAGTAGGAGACGTTCTCTCACCAACATAGCTTCTGCCTCTTGCGGAGGTGGAGTAGTTATGCCAACAGGAGAGTGCTCTCCCACCAGCATAGAGCGTTTTCACCAGACGTGCTACAGGGGCACATCTAGACGTGCTTCTAGTGTATACCTGCCCTAAGGTTTCACTTTATTCTGCTAGCTATTTTTTTGCCACAAAGGAGATGAATTTTTGGAGTGCTTTAAATAATAATAATAATTAATAAAAGAATGTAGATTTTAAGCTTTATTCAAATTCTTACACATAGATGAATTCAGGAAGATATATAAATGGATCGCATAGAAATAAATTTGAAAACTCTATTGGCTTTTTTTGTACTTCTATAGACCTTTTCTTTAAGGGCTCTTTAAGCACTTTACGCACATTGAGAGACTCTCACAGCCACATCTAATTTAGGGAAGCAGCATGATTTATAGATCGCTCCTGAGCTTCATTTTACCTAATTTACTTGCTTAAGGTCACACTGTGTTTATGGCCTACTCTACACTTAAAATTTAGGTTGACAAATCTACACTCCAGAGCACTGTCGCAATGCTGTCCTAGCCCCCAGTGTACACACAGCTAGGTTGTCAAAAGAATGCTGCTTTGACCTCGCTATCGTCACCCTGCTGTGGGCTGCGTCTACCCTGTGGGGTCATGCTGGTGTAGCTAAAATGCCATAGCTATGCTGATATAGCTCTTGTAGTGTATCCAACACCTATGGCAGAGAATGGTCTAAACCAGGGACTCTCAGACTTTTTCCCATTCCTGATCATTCACACACCTCCCTGCCATTCACGACTGTGTGGACCTTCTCCCCTTCCACCGATGACTAACTAAGACTATGTCTACACCAGTGGTTCTCAACCAAGGGTACGCAGAGGTCTTCCAGGGGATACATTAACTCGTCTAGATATTTGCCTAGCTTTACAACAGGCAACATAAAAAGCACTAGCGAAGTCAGTACAAACTAAAAAATCATAGACAATGATTTGTTTATACTGCTCTGTAAACTGTACACTGAAATGTAAGCACAATATTTATATTCCAATTGATTTATTTTATAATTATATGGTAAAAATGAGAAAGTCAGCAATTTTTCAGGAATAGTGTGCTGGGATACTTTTGTATTTTTATGTCTGATTTTGTAAGTTTTTAAGTGAAGTGAAACTTGTGGGTACACAAGACAAACCAGACTTTTGAAAGGAAAGGATTAGTCTGGAAAGGTTGAGAGCTGCTGTCCTGCACTACCACTGACATCAGTATTACTTATTCCACTCAGAGGTGGGAATAAGCCACACGCTGAGCAATGTAAGTTACACTGACCTAAGCACTGGCGTGGGCAACGTTATGTCAGTGGGAGAGTTACTGTACGTGGATAAATTAAGTCGATGGGAGCGTGGCTACATTAGAGAGTTTACAGCAGCGCTGCTGCATCAGTGCAGCTGTGCTGCTGTAAGCTCTCTAGTCTAGCCATAGCCCAACATCCTTGTGGCAACAACAGCAATTGCTTACTCAGAAAGGTAACACTAGGAAAGCATTTAATGTATTTTTAGCTTCTAATACTAATATTATGGCAGCACCTAAGAGATTTCAGCTGAGATCAGTGCCCTGTTGTGTCAGGTGCTGTACAAATAAATATACATAGTAAGAGATAGCCCCTGCCCCAAAGAGCTTACAATGTAAATAGATTAGACAGACAAAGGATGGGGGGAAAGGAAGTTATGCAGTATAACGGCTGGAAACGAGGAGATACAGCATCATGTGACTAACCTTCTCTCTGGGTACCATGAGCAAATACTCCACAGACCACACCCTGGGAACCACTGGTCTTTATGAAACTTTATGATAGGGTGTAGGGGCCACAAGCCATAGCTATTCCCTGGTCACCATAAGGTTAACCTGAGCTCAGTTTCTCCCTCTCATTTCAAAGGTGCACAGGGAAAGTCAGTGTAGGGAAAGTCAGGGCTCCACCCAGCTACAGGTTCATAAGACTGGTTTAAAATGCATGCTGGGGGAGCATTCTGTTACTTCTATGTTGCTTATGTTAATTTGTTTAGGCCTCTTGCTCTATATATGATCTGCTGGGAAAAATACTTGCTGACTGCACATGTGTTTTCAAAGGTATATATTTGTTCACTGTATAGGTTAAAAGAGTGGGGATTCTAAAAAAGAAAACCTATTCATTCAGCAGTAGCTCAGTATGCTAGAATCATAGAGTTGGAAGGGACCTCAGGAGGTCATCTTGTCCAACCCCCCGCTCAAAGCAGGACCTAATCCCCAACAAAATCATCCCAACCAGGGCTTTGTCAAGCCTGACCTTAGAAACTTTTAAGGGAGGAGAGTACATCATCTCCCTAGGTAACCCATTCCAGTGCTTCACCACCCTCCTAGTGCAAAAGTTTTTCCTAATACCCAACCTAAACCTCCCCCACTGCAACTTGAGACCATTACTCCTTGGTCTGTCATCTGCTACCACTGAGAACAGTCTAGATCCATCTCTTTGGAACCCCCTTTCAGGTAGTTGAAAGCAGCAATCAAATCCCCCCTCAGTCTTCTCTTCTGCAGACTAAACAATCCCAGTTCCCTCAGCTTCTCCTCATAAGTCATGTGCTCTAGCCCCCTAATCATTTTTGTTGCCCTCCGCTGGACTCTTTCCAATTTTTCCACATCCTTCTTGTAGTGTGGGGGACCCAAAACTGGACTCAGTACTCCAGATGAGGCCTCACCAATGCTGAATAGAGGGGAATGATCACGTCCCTCAATCTGCTGGCAATGCTCCTACTTATACAGCCCAAAATACCATTAGCCTTCTTGGCAACAAGTGCACACTGTTGACTCATATCCAGCTTCTCGTCCACTGTAACCCCTAGGTCCTTTTCCGCAGAACTGCTGCCTAGCCACTCAGTTCCTAGTCTGCAACAGTGAATGGGATTCTTTCTTCCTAAGTGCAGGACTCTGCACTTGTCCTTGTTGAACCTCATCAGGTTTCTTTTGGCCCAATCCTCTAATTTGTCTAGGTCCCTCTGTATCCTATCCCTACCACTCCTCCCAGTTTAGTGTCATCTGCAAACTTGCTGATAGTACAGTCCACGCCATCATCCAGATCATTAATGAAGATAATGAACAAAACCAGCCCCAGGACCAACCCTTGGGGCACGCCGCTTGATAACGGTTGCTAACTAGACATGGAGCCATTGATCAGTACCCATTGAGCCCGACGATCTAGCTAGCTTTCTATCCACCTTATAGTCCATTCATCCAGCCCATACCTCTTTAACTTGCTGGCAAGAATACTGTGGGAGATTGCTAAAGTCAAGGAATAGAATCCTGCAGTCAGTTCCCATACAAATCCCTCTGACCCAATAGATTGCTATCCGCAGGTTGAGAGGAGATCCTCTCATTAGATCACTTCATGTCCTGCTCCTTGGATGGCAGATAACTGTACTGAATTTGAGGAGAGGTTTCATGATTTAGTTTACTGTCCTAAAGGGGTCTTGGGACTTCAAGCTGGATTCTAAATAGAATCTCAAGAACTAAAACCCGGGAGCTGAGTCCTCTACAGAACTGGATTGTTAAGAACATCACAAATCCATAATGATTCATCATGCTCCAGGTAGTAAGACTGGTTTAAAAATAACACTTCCTACAGCATGTCCTGGAGACTGGAAAAGAATCAGCAGCTCATCTGCCTGGGCAGTACCAGACTGCATTAAAAAAAACCTCAAAGGTTTGAGTAATAAAAGACATTTGTGATGGGCAAAATAAAATCAGATGTTTAGAGTCAATCTTCTCCTATAATATTAGTCAATGTATATGTAGTTTTAAAAACAAATCAAAAGCAACTAGTTACATGACGGAAAGCAAAACAGTGACATGCATTAGGTTTACCTGCAGAGCCCACGACACAGAGTTTTCAAATCATGCTGTGCTATACAAACAGAGGAAAGGGTCTACTCAAGTGAGTTTCTTGCACGGTATTCAAGGGAAATACTATTGTAGAAAAAAGCCATTAATAATAGAAGGCTTCCATTAGCTCACCTCACTGCAATATGCTATAAGAGATGGAGGAAAAAATACCCCTTAAATTATTTTCAATATACGAGGCAGGTAATAATTGGAGATATACCAATCTCCTAGAACTGGAAGGGACCTTGAAAGGTCATCAAGTCCAGCCCCCTGCCTTCACTAGCAGGACCAATTTTTTGCCCCAGATCCCTAAGTGGCCTCCTCAAGGATTGAACTCACAACCTTGGGTTTAGCAGGCCAATGCTCAAACCACTGAGCATTAGTAATAGATGAATAGTAATAAATGAAACTGTGAAAATTCCTACAATTTCTTGCAGGCTGTTTTGCTCTGGGAAGAGTAATTTTTCTGTGAAACATCACTTGCATGAATGACTATCTTCTGTAAGGAGACAAGCAAAAAAAAAAAGTCATCTCAGTCAGAGCTGCCAATAGTTTGGTTTTGCGTAGGAATGTCTTTACTCACAGTGCTTTTAGATTATGGAATGAGGAACCTGGATTGTAGTGCTCCTCTCTCCATATTGCATTGATTTGTCAGGTATGCTGCAATTTCTGCCAAGTGCTGTAGGCCACCAGTAGCATCATCTTCCCATTTGTTTGCTCATGATGATAGATAATAGAGAAAAGTTTTTTTTCCAGCGGGAAAGTGAGTGTCATCACTTGGCTGATATCAGTGTTAGGATATAGATATTCAGGCCTGTCTGCAAAGGCCTATACTTTAAGAATTTAGGTGTATTCTTATCACCTAGCTAGTTATAGAGGTATGAAAGAAAAAATCAAAAATCACTGTCTGTCTGTGTAATGGTCTTCTCTTATTGTGACAGTCTGAGGCCCTGTTTAGTCATATTGAAATAAGGCAATCTGGGGCTGTTAGGAAGGTGATCCGATCTATCACCTCCAGAGAAAGGGAAGAGCCTAGAAGATGTAAAAGGAAACTTAGTTTAATAGCATCCTGTCTGGTAAGAACTCACTTATCAATAGACACAGCTGGAAAACCCTTATGTCTGTATAGATGTAGTTGTGAAAACCTCACTTCTGTATTGTTTTGTATGTTTATTTGCATGGTCTATGTCTGGTTCTGTAATTGTTTCTGTCTGCTGTATAATTAATTTTGTTTGGTGTAAACCAATTAAGGTGGTGGGATATAATTGGTTAAATAACCATGTTACACTATGTTAGGATTGGTTAGTTAAATTTCAATAAAATGATTGGTTAAGGTATAGTTAAGCAGAACTCAAGTGTTACTATATAGTCTGCAGTCAATCAGGAAGTGGGGGGAAAATGGGAACAGGGACTGGGGATGGAGGTGGGGGAATTGGGATCATGTTTTGCTAAAGGGGGAAATGGGAACAGGGGATGGGAACAGAAACAGGGACACAGGCAAGGCTCTGTGGTGTCAGAGCGGGGAAGGGGGACACTAAGGAAGGAAACTGGAATCATGCTTTCTGGAAGTTCACCCCAATAAACATCAAGTTGTTTGTGCCTTTGGACTTCGGGTATTGTTGTTCTCTGTTCATGCGAGAAGGACCAGGGAAGTGAGAGGGTGAAAGAATAAGCCCCCTAACATCACCACAATCAACCCAACTTAGTGGCATCGCCAGTTGGATGGAAGATGACACACAGATTCCGTATCACAGTCCATTCTGTAGATACCAGATGTAGGCCAATCTCCTGACTCTGGATGGAGTACATGTATAAATGCTGCTCATCCCACTGTGAAACTCCATTGCATAATCACCTTCCCTTTCATGCAGGGACACAGAAAAGCACTCTCCACCTGGAGCTCTAAAAGAAGTATATTGGAAAAGTCGGCCACAGTTATAATGGGCCATACTGAATATTGTTGTCGTTCATGTTGTTGGTGTTCTTGAGGAAGTCTGTTAAAACTAAGGCTATGCCTACACTACTGCGGTAAGTCGAACTACACTACGGAACTCCTGCTATGTCAATAACGTAACTGGAGTTGACGTACCTTAGGTCGACTTACTGCAGGGTCTACACCACGGGGGATCAACAGGAGAGTTTCTCCCGTCGACTCAACTTCCTTTTCTCGTTGGGGGTAGAGTACAGGGGTCGACTGGAGATCGATCTGCTGTCGATTTGGCGGGTTTTCACTAGATCCGCTAAATCGACCGCCAGTGGATCGATCTCAGAGCGTCGATCCCGGCTGTAGTGTAGACAGACTTAGTTAGGGCACTTTGTAAAGCAAGGTATGTATAAAGAACTGCCATCACCATAACACTATAGGTCATGTTATGGCCACTGTCTGATACCACAAACCCAGGAGGAGAGGAGTTGATCGGCCAACTCTACCATGAGAGTAACACACAAGTCACACATACATTTGTAATATAGATGCTTGTTATACATGAATTACTACTTACATGTTCCCACTAAGCTGGATTTGTTAGATTTTGTACACTCAGTCAATAAGGGCTGTTGCATTTAGGAAACATGCCAAATTTGACCGTTCATGAAAAATCATAAACCACTTTTATCTGGTGATGTGTGTATATTAAGGCGTACAATTTCTAATGTTGAGAAATGAAGGATCATTTGAGGTCCCCTGTGAAGTTTAAAAGATCTCTGAAATGCAATAAGTATTTGTTTGCCACTGAATTTTTTAAATGTCAAATTCCCCTCAATATTTGCAATACCAGTGTGTGCAGAAAGGATCCAATAGGCAATAAGGACAGTATCACAGGACACAAACTATATTTTCTTTTTAGATCTCGTAACATCCAGCTCTGCTTGGATTGCTGAATCCCAGTTCACCACAGCAGGCAGATGACCCCACTTTGTCCACACAACCCTATATAAACTGGCCTGCCGATGGGAGGGGGTGGTGTCATATTCCACTGAATAAGGGTGATCTTTTAAAAGCTACATTCTATTATTTTCAAAATTAATCTAAACCCTTTGGGATATCAAATGTTCAGATTAAAACCCCTGCAATTCCACACATTGT
Source organism: Mauremys reevesii (assembly GCF_016161935.1). Classification (NCBI taxonomy): domain Eukaryota; kingdom Metazoa; phylum Chordata; order Testudines; family Geoemydidae; genus Mauremys; species Mauremys reevesii. The sequence goes on along the minus strand of NC_052623.1, from coordinate 17,160,526 downwards.
AGAAAAACAACAAACAGCCATTTCCAAAACCCTCTAGGCTGGCTCCTGGCTTCAGCAGGGTTCCATGTCTGATGTGAGATTACTGACACCTAGGCACAGAGTGAAGGACAAAAGACCAACTAGCAGAGAACTGGGGAGTGTGCGTTTTGTAATAACAAGGACTGACACAGGGTTTGGATGTGGCAGGAGGGTTGGATTGTCAGCTCAAGGGGCAGGAAGGGATAGTGACAGGAAAGGTGAGGTACGGGGCATGCTTAGATAATAAGACAGTAAATATCATAATGCCACTATATAAATCCATGGTATGCCCACATCTTGAATACTGTGTGCAGTTTTGGTCACTCCATCTCAAACATGATATATTAGAAATGGAAAATGGACAGAAAAAGGCAACAAAAATGATTAAAGGTGTGGAACAGCTTCCATATAAGGAGAAATTTAAAAGACTGGGACTGTTCAGCTTGGAAAAGAGACAGCTAAGGGGGATATGATAGAGGTCTGTATAATTATAAATGGTGTGGAAAAAGTAAAGAAGTAAATGTTATTTACTCCTTCTCATAACACAAGAACTAGGGGTCACCAATTAAAATTAATAGGCCGCAGGTTTAAAACAAACAAAAGGAAGTATTTTTTCACACAACGCACAGTCAACCTGTGAATTCCTTGCCAGAGGATGTTGTGAAGGCCAACAGGGTTCAAAAAAGAACTAGATAAATTCATGGAGGATAGGTCCATCAATGGCTATTAGCCAAGATGGGGGATAGTGTTCCCAGCCCGTTTGCCAGAAACTGGGAATGTGCGACAGGGGATGGATCACTTGATGGTTACCTGTTCTGTTCATTCCCTCTGAAGCACCTGACATTGGCCACTGTGGGAAGACAGGATATTGGGCTGGAGGGACCTTTGGTCTGACCCAGAATAGCGTTCTTATGTTCTTATGCTGGCTTAGTGATTGAAACATTGTCAAACTGGTCAGGAGGTGGAGATTCAAAGACAACTGTGGGTCACAGGATCTAAACAAAAGAAGATTGCACCCCTCCGCTTCACCTGATTACAGAGGAAATTTAGCACATTACTAAAGTCAAGGGTGTGACACTGGCAAACCAGCTAACCTATATATGACCCTTACAGGCTTAACAAGTGGCATTGCCATTGTAATCAGGACAATTCACTTGTGTGTGGGTATCAAGAAATCTTAAGTAGACCAGCAATCACTAACACATTTATTTGTAGTAACAGGAATCAAGGATAGATGCTAAATGTGTTTGTCAGTGTACCTATATCCTGTTAGAGGTTTACAATATAATCAAATTGGCTTTTAGATGCTAAATCCTTTTCATGTCTTAATTGCCTTTACATTATGTATGCGACTGTGTTCAATCAACCTTAAGATCAAAGATGTATAAATGCTGCACGAACTAATGATATCACTTACATTGTCTTCAGCTTATCTATCCCTGTTATAATGAGTGACCCGCAATTGCCTTATGTAAATCAGTGTAGAGGGATTACCTGTGTATGAATAGGAAATACAATGTTAACTTCAAGGGAGAAATCTTGAACATGCTGCGCGCAACACACGGCAGAACAGCTTGTTGCAAAAAGAATTAGAAAAGAGGCATTGCATCCATCCTGTGTCTGTCTCTTAAACAAAATAAAGCAACAGGGAAAAAAGCGGATGGGATGGGCCATCTCTCCAAGTAACGACTTGGATTGGATAGGTCATTCACGGAACACTACTCTACCACCTCTACCATCATACCATTCATTTGGACTCGAATATCAGAGAGACTCCTATGTGAGCCAAAGAAAACCATCACACTGCTACATACAATTCTCTACTCCTACATCTGAAATGTGTATCATTCCTTTCCTTATTTAATTCTTCTCTTCTTTTTTTTTTTTTTTAAAAGATCTTTAGTTAGTTTTTTTACTAGTAGTTGTATTTTTTTTGAGAGATTGAAGAAGTATATATTGACTTAGGTGTAGTGGCTGGTCTTTTGGGATTAGAAGAACCTTATATGTGGTGTTTTGATTTTAATAATCATGCATAATAAATGTCCAGTAATCTGAGAAGGAAGCCAGGGGCTGGAATGCCTAAGGGGACTGTGTTTTGGCTTCTTGTTAAACAGTGTGGTGACACAGGAACTCATTTTTGTTACTGGCTTGGTGAAATCTAATTATAGAATAACCCACCAGTGTTGGGGTGTGTCTGCCGTACTTCTTGCAGTCTGTCCAGATTCTGGCATTCTCAGTGGTGACCCATACCAGGTACAGTGACAAAAGGAATTTGAACAATTCCTATTACAAGTCACTTTAAACAATTTCTCTGCTGATAGGAAGATGCCTATCTACTGAATGTCCTCGCTCACGTTAGCCAACATATATATTATGTGTACTGCATACCGCATTGATGTGTATTTTATATATATATATGTTGGGTAGTTATGCTGAGTGGTATGCTGTGAATTGTATTGTTTTCCCCCAGAATGCTGTTCACTCTTGTTCTTTCACACTAAGGTTTATCCCATAACATTGGAACAGTTGGGCACAAAAATACTAAACCCCTGAGAAGCAAGATGAATGAATGTGTGCCCTTTACAGTTAGGGAGTGCTTTCATGACCCACTGATACCTGGAATGTGGTATCCAAAACAAAGATAAGGAAGGTACAGGACAGTGCAGAAAAACAACTACAAACTGGTGGTTGACATATCAAGTGCTCTTCAACTTGTAAGCAGTTGTACTTAAACATAGTTAGCCTTGGGTGCATACTTTTGAAGCAGACCTTCTGAATAAGCTGAACTGAATGCTGCAAGAATGACTGGTTCCCAGAAGGAGTAATATGTATGCCTCCTTTTTGTGTTGTCCTGTTTTGTCTTTAACTAATAAACTGACTAAGCTTGGTTATCTGTATTCACAAATAATTTTAATATTGAACCCAGGGTGTTGTCAAACAACTGGCTGTACCTTAGTTAAAACTCAGTTCAGGACTTTCCAATGTAGTAATTCTGAGCACCTGTTGATGATTAAAGTTTCACTAGAGTTCTTGCAAAATGTGACGCTCTCGTATAACGTACACTAGTCAATAAATAATTAACAAATGTCAAGCCAGAAATGCCTTTTATGAGGGAGGTCACATTTTATATGGTGACAAGTTATATATATTTTTAAGTGCACTGTAAGGTATTTCCCCAGTGTGTTTACATTCTATAACTTTATACAAACTAGTTTCCAGATAACATGTTTTTAATGCAGACTTTTTTTTTTAAATGTAGCCCCACACCATAGGAGAGGTCTTCTAAACTTTTAACCAGCCTTGGTAAAATCACTGTCTTGGTTACAGAGTAAATTGAATCAATCTTATGATGTCAAACTTTACAAGGAAATTTACTCAAAATCCAAACGAAAGTAAATAAGCTTATCAATTATGTCTGATCTGGTATTACCAATGATGTGTAGGTTTCTCGGCACCAAATGAATAACTCTCACAAGAATTAACACTGTGCTCCTACGTGCATTCTCCCGTATATGACTGCAAGGTCATATATAAGGTTTCCAGTGGAGAATTTTCAAATAACCACCATCCATTGAAGAAAGCATGTGATTTACAGCCAGTTTTTCAAAAGGAATCTGCTTTCGTCAGATTGATGTAAGATAAGAACGCCTATACTGGGTCAGACCAATGGTCTACCTAGTCCAGTATCCTGTCTTCCAATGCCAGGTGCTTCAGAGGGAATGAACAGAACAGGCAATCATCGAGTGATCCATCCCCTGTCACCCACTCCCAGCTTCTGGCAAACAGAGGAGAGGGACGCTCAGAGCATGGCGTTCCATCCCTGACCATCCTGGCTAATAGCCGTTGATGGACTTATCCTCCATGAACTTATCTAGTTCTTTTTTTTCTTAGTTGTCTCTTTACAACATCCCCAGGAAAAGTCAGTTGTTTGTTGTGTGAAGAAATACTTTTTTTTTTTTTTTTTAAACGCGCTTATTTAATTTCATTCAGTGACCCTGGTTTTTTTTTTTTAAAATAAAAAAAACTTTTTTTTTTCTTTCCACTATTCATGGTTTTATAACCCTCTATCATATCCCCTCTTAGTTGTCTGTGACTTTCAGTCTTTTTAATCTCTCCTCATACGGAAGCTGTTCCCTACCCTTAATTATTTGAGAAGTTGTCTTACTGAAACATTCCTGAAGACAAGGAAAATCATATTTTGCCCCTTTCCTTGATACTGAAAAGCACAATTATAAGGTCACTTGGCAAGTACAGCATACTATACCCAGTTAATCGGTTCACAGGTATTTTCAGCATTTTTATTCAGAGCATGCAGACTACATCTGTAACCTCTTTTCCCAGTCTATTCTCCTACTCATTTTGGTCAATCAGCCTTTGAGTAGCTCAGCAGTTGATACCCATATCAGCCTGTTCAACACTCATGAACTTCTTTAGATGTATAATAAGTGCAAGACCAGTGCACTCCAATCATTTTATACTGAGCTAGTTTCACTAAACACCATTATGTAGCAAAGAACTAGGGGGGGTGGGGGAGGAGAGAGTTTTAACTAAGGGCTTGATTTTAGGGTGAAACCTAAAAACCTGATTCCTATTCCCTGAATCCAAATGTCAAATTTTGAGTTAAATCTGCGTCCTTGCCCCCAAAATAAAATTTCAAAACAAAAGCTTTGAAAATGTTGCCCATTAAGAGTATCCAAGCCATTGAAATCAACAATAAGCTTTCCACTGAGTTTAATAGCCAGTGGATCAGGCCGTACTCAGCAACAACCTCATTTGAGCTGGGGGCCGAAAACATTGACTTTCTCAGCACGCAAAGCACATAGCTCAAATTTTCAGTGCTGATGGTCAACAGACGGCTACTGAAAATCCAAAACCACTATTGCCACTATCCCAAGAGTTACTTTCTTCCAGCTGTGTCCTATGTGTCAAATGTTAATTTTAAAATCAGCATATACCATGAATGAAGCAATGTTCCAGAGCATGCACTGAAAATGAAACTGATGCTACACAGCAACTTGTTGACAGAATGTTAAGGTCCTCTGAGAAATCACCAGTTTCAATATAAAATGATCAGTGTTTATATGAAATCTGAAAAAGGCCAGTGCTTTAAAGGGCCAGAAACGCCCTGAAATTGCAATTATATTATTTTTCCATATTTTTAAGAATGAATTAATCAAACAATAAAACTCCAAAACCAGATGGCCTAGCTAGGAATTTATTGACATGAAGGAAACTAGGGCTCTGGGGGTGAATTTCACAAAACAAATATAAAGTAACCCAGCAGTAAAAAAAAAATTAGAATATAATGAAGATGGAAACTAACTAGAGTTTTCCCCTTCTATCATAGTACATTAATGGGAGATCTAGAAATACTAAGATAGTTTGAAATGTTCACATTGGTAAAACATACCTGGATATTATTTTACATCAAGATTAAGTCCTCAAACCTGCAAACACTTGCACATATGCACAGTCTTATTGTCTTCAACAGGACTGTTCATGTGCTCAAAATGACTCAACTGCACATTTGCAGGATCGGGCCCCGAACTAATACAGCTGAAAACAAAGGACCAGAGTGAGAAGAATTACAACCAGAATAATTAGGAAACTCATCATGCAGTTTCTCTCCTGAAAAAGCACTAGTAAAACTATGAAATCCCAGAGAGGTGTAGGAGAAAAATTATGGAGACATGCTGACTACATTACTGTTACATAAATCTTAATCAGGGCACCCGTCTCAAGACAGTAGTAATTATAGTAGAACGTATTTCTGCAATTAGATAAAAAAATTACATTAATTCACTTATTCTCCTATCCTTCCAAATCTCATATTCAAACACAATTAAATTAGAATTCTGGCTTCATATAACTGCTGTTTGTACCCAGTCCTAAATGATAACATATACCTCTCTTGAAAAAGTCAGAGACCCAGGGGTGATTTACCCCAGCTTTCTCAGCTCCAGGGTTTTTTTGTCACTGTAACTCTGGAGACACTTGGAAATGAGGTCTTGATTCTCAGAATTATCCAGATATAAAATTTAATATTAAAAAACCTGTAGACAAGAATTTAGCCAAGTAAATAGCTATGTAAAAAGGCAGATTGGGATAATACTACATACCAAAAGAAATTTAAAATCAGTGAAGTGGAATTAATAATAGGTGTACAAGTGATAATCACCCTGAATACTCTTGACTGAATGCTGTACATTCCCTCACCCACCCATGTGTCTGTTTTTGTCTTTTAGGACCAGATTCTCCAAATAGACACATGGATAACTTCATGCCTGAGTAGTACATTTCAGTCTATGTGTTTGCAGGACTGGAGTCTTAGCTGGGAACTTCTCTGGGGCAGGGACTGTCTCTTTCTAAAGACTATGCAGTGCCCAGCACATTCTGGATGCTACACCAATACAAAGAGGAGCACTGTCACACTGTTATTAAAACTTTCTACTCTTTCCAACTCCATGTAAGCTCTCACTGGCAAAAAAAAAATCTTAAACTGAAAATTTGCTTAAAATCTAGGATGGCCACCAAAACAAAGTGTTACATTAAAAAGAAGCGGTTGGAATGGCACTTTATTCTGAACCACTTGGTGCTTTAAAACAATAACAAAGTTTAAGCCAAAGTTCCACGTGGTTGTGCAGATCCTGGTGTTTAAACAGACATCTGTAACTATCTAATAAACAAAGCTTTAGATCTGAATGATGGGGGTTAGGAAGTATGGTTACATTATATATAAAAACCTGCATCTGGGCATATATAGTATTGAAAATAAAGAGCGCCATTTTTTTTTAAGTTTAAAAACTTGTTTCTTTAAATCAAAAATTTCTATTTCACTATTGTTTACTCTGGAGGGTTATTTCAAAGGGCAATAAAAATAGTGATGAAGAAGCAGCTGTATAAAATGTGGTTCTGAACAAAAGAAAGTTACCCTTTGCTGTCCATAAAGCCTGCGGCTCAATCAGTCTCAAGTTGCTCCTCTGTCCTGATCACTGCAGTGTTTGGTTTCATTAACTTTGTTGATGTTTTCCATTAGAGCTGGCTGTGCCCTTGAAACCAAGTAATAGAAATTTTAGAGATGGAAAAGATCTTTTAAGTTACTCATTCCATCTCTTTGTCAATGCAAGATTGCGCCGTACAGTTCACGCGTTGGGGCATCGTCCAGTCTAGTTTTAAATGCCCAAAGCTTCCACTAATCACTTCCTTTTGGAGGCTACTTTGCAATTAAAATGTTCTTACTGTCTAGAATACTTCTGATATCTTAAGTTTTCTTTCTCTTAGTATCAGTCCATTATCCCTGGTTATATTCCCTTATACCAATCTAAGCAATCTGCCTCCTGCCATCATGTTTTAACCCTTCCAACTTTGGTACACTTCTGTCCCCCACTTGGTGTTGCTCATCTCTTCGTTCCCTGAACTGCCTCCAATTTGTCAATATTTTCCTGGTAATGGGATTCCAGGAGCTGAGTTCAGTATTCCAGATGAAGTCACAAGAAAGCTGAACAGTGATGCTCTGATCTAGGGTGTGGTGCTTGGGCTACTGCAACCCAACACTTCAGTGCCCTTTGTTTTGGTGCAAACTCACACCTGCTTTGTTCCCTATGGGTGTCTCAGTATTATTTAATTCTAGCCTCAGCTAAAGGGTCAGTATGTTTGGTGGAGTGATGGCATCAGGAGCCTTTCTGGTAGAGAACTGGGTATGGGGAGGGCACAATCATGAGCTACCCATGAGGAAACTATATAGAAAGGAGAGGAGGAGGAGCCATATAGGACTCATGGTGGGAGGGAGTGTGTGTGAACTCACCTGATGTCACATCGTTTCAGACATGGCTGGAACTGAAGTTTTTGGTTCATACTAATTCAGAACAAAAACAGGTTGGTCATGAAGCCATGAGAAGCAAACTTGCTGTTAAGGTTTCAGGGAGCCCAACAATTAGACAGCTGACTGGGTTTGGGGATAAACTAGGTTTGGTCAGGTGACATCTGAGTACTCATTCAATCAACACGAATGATAAATATATAAAGGAGTTCTAGCCGGACAACATATTATTATTAACTTCTAGTCAGACTGTGTGCTATAGCCTAGATGTACCTGTGAAACACCTAGGAAATTCTACCTTCAAGGTTGGATGTAGAAATTCATATATAATAATTTGTAAAGCACTGTGGAATCCTTTGGAAAGATGACATAAATATAGAAAAAGAAATTGAGATATGAAACAAACATGTACGTGGTATCTCTCATACACACTAACTTTTTTCTCCTGAGCAATAACTAAAACATATTTTAACATGGAGACACAGAAAATAAAGAAAACAGATATTTACAAAAAAAGAAATACATCAGACAATATTGGACCTTCAAAACAGCACTATGTATACAATAGTCAGTGAAATTTAATGTCCCCTTGCAACGCTGAATCATGCAAGTAAAGCTTTGTAAAGTTATCTAAAGGTCTTCAACTGGCTGACTTGCAAATGTCAAGGAGCAGAAATACCCTTAGGACAGTTTGTCACTGTCACGGGTCTAGCTGAATAAGTTTTAACATCCCCCCCAAGCAATTTTCTGCCAAAGTATAATAAAAAAGGCACAAAGAAAACTATTTCTTTTTACTGCGGAGCTCCTCCCCACACAGGATAACCTAATGTGGGATACCAAAAATTTCAAAATCTAGATGGACTTTCAAAGGGTTCCACTTGCTGTTGATAAAAACAAAGGCTTTTTTAAAGAGGCAGATACGAAATAAGACCTTATCATAGCAGAATCATACCATGTAAGGTGACCATATGTCCCGTTTTGGCCGGGACAGTCCCAGCTGTCTTGATTTTTTGTATTTTTTTTTTTTTGGCAAAACTGTGCATTTGTCCTATTTGCTCTTGCCAACTGATTATCAGTTGGTAAGAGGAAACTGAACAAATGCACAGTTTTGCCAAGAAAGTTGGGTGTGACCCCTACCAGGACGTGTGTGTGTGTGGGGGGCTGCTGGTAGGCTCTGTGAGCCCATGCCAAACCCTCAGCTCGGGCTGTCTCCCCAGATTGGATGGGTGGCTCCAGCTGTGAGCCCCGCGTGGCTGTCAGTGTCCCACAATGCCCCACCACAGTCGGTGCAAACACTCCTGGTGAGGATGCGCACCACTGGCAGAATGAGGGAAGTGTGGACACCAACAGCATTACTGTGGTGGCTGTACGTCGACCTAAATTAAGCAGACCTAATTTTGTCATGTAGACAATCCCTGTGTCTCCAATGTAAACTGAGCAAGATGATGCCAGAAACAATGGAAGTTACATTTACATACAAGTCAACAGGCGGATGGGAAGTCAACAGGAAAAGACAAACATCAGGGGAGAAGAACTTTATTTGGGGATTCACATGAAAAGAATATATTTCAAAGATTTATTGGCCTATAAAACAAAGTAGAGAGACCCTCTTAGTTATCTGTCACTCAGGGGGCAAAGGGGATAGCACCCTCTGTTTCTGTGAATGATGGATCCTCCTGCCTGGAGAGCTGGAGATGGTAGTAGCTTGATAAAAGTGAGAGACTGTTTTAAGCCAAGATATAGCTTGCTAGAATTAAGTTGTAGGCACTAGAAATTGTGGGTTATTTTTTTGTTTTCTCTGTAACCTTCTCTCTCTCTTTTATTCTTGCTGGGTATTGCTTCAATCTGTGTTCATTAATAAACTACTTATTTCATTACAAAACCCTCCCAGTGCTGTATATTACAGCGTGGGACCTCAGCTAAGCTAAAAGACTGGTGTCTCTCAACACGCAAACTTTGGCCAATAAACATTCCCTGTTGTTGTGGCTAAACTGAATTGTGACCCTTGATTTCTATTTCTGGGGTACTTACTGTCATTTCCAATGCTCTGACCTCAGTGAGATGAAGGTAGCTTTCTGTGTACTGGATCAAAGGCACACAGAAGGCTCCTATCTCCCTCTGGAGCAGTGAGACACACATGAAATAATCATGGGCAAAGATTATGAACAAATTTAAATGAATGCAGAAGAAAGATGGCCAAACAACAACCTCAAGTGTACAAAACTCACCTAAAAGACAGATACCATTTTCTCTGCTGAAAGCTTTCCCAAGAAAGAAAAAAAATCTAAATGATAGTGATTACTAAAAGGCTAACTGGCTTGCACATATCAATTGAGAAAATCTCTATACATTATGCCCATCATGGAGAGCCAATTCTAGTCATAAGTGGTTTGATTTTTGATCTTCAGACAACAGGCTTTTGCACAGTACACTTCTAAAAGGTAAAGGAATGGATCCAGTAAGAAAGCAATATTTTGGAGGTGAGGGTATTTCCTTATATGGCTCACAGAGAGCAGAAGTGGTATTTTTTCCCCCTCAATTCAAATTTAATTGGTTTTCTAACCTCTACAGAATGCAATCTTCTTTTCTTGTTATTAGGATTAGGACAGAATGAAGGTAAAACTTTATTATTATTATTATTGAAATCAGAAATTACTTTCAAGAGAAAACTGGGGACTGTTCCTAATACTACTTTATCTTTGGAGAATTATAAATCTGAAGAGCAATAAGAGGGTTTGCAGCTCCAAGCTGAGCAAGATACACTAAGAAAAACTATTTTGATGAAAAGATAACATTACTACAGTAAGAAAGAGGTCAACTGAAGATGCCAAATTTTTAAAGGGATTAAATTTCCACCAAAAAAATGAAGACTAATTTATTGAAAGAGCTGTAAAGAATCCACATGGTGTGAGGATCATTTCCAGATTTGAATGGCTAACTTTGTTCCCATCTTTAACACTGACTTGCTGATATTCACACTTTGTCAAAACTTTCCTGCTGAGAGTCTAATGTGAGAAACTGAGGGACACGGTAGGATTCAAACTGCTTGTGTTCACATCTTCTGAGGAATTTGAGAGAATGAAGACCAAGATCTTTTTAAGATTTTTTTTTTAAGGTTACTGGTTATTCTCAACATACCTCTTCTATTAACAGCAGCTTTTTTGACCCATGTTATCATCTGAACATCTCAAAGTTTGTGGATTATAGGCTGGAATAGTAACATGTACAAATAAAACTTCAGCCAAGTTTAACATCACGTATCTACTGCTCTTTCTTGACTGTCAGTGTCATTGATTTCTTGCATCTCTGTACTTTATGAAGGATTTCCATAAGTCAACGGCTCCCCAATTTTGGCAAATTAGCTGCAATAGAATTGGATGCAGAAGCTTGCAGCTCAATCAATCAGGTGCCTCTTCCTGAACTGCATATTCCATGGACACAGTGAAAGCCTTGTGTCTTGATACAGGCCACAATTGCAATACTGTGATTTAATCTTTACGACTCTTTTATAAATGCACTTCGGAAGGACAGGAGGGATAAGAATTCTCCATACAATTGTGGGATATGATGATGAACTATTAATTCCTAAATCAAGGTGTATATGAGTGGGGAAGAAATCGGTCTTCCCAATCCATTAAGCTAGCACCTAAGAGGATGAAAGAGAGGGTGAAATCCTGACCCCACTGAAATCAATAGAAAAATCCCCATCAACTTCAAAGGAGCCAAAATTTAACCCAGAGACTGAGTTAAAAAAGATTTTTTTTCAAGTGATAAGTGCTCAGCCACATTAGAGAGAGTGGAAAAATGTTAGGATGAAAATGGTAGATCAATGAAGGGAGCTTTGGTGGCGGTGTCCGCAAACTAGTGATGAAGCTTGCTATCTACAACCTCATTCTTCTGCTTATAAATACTGAATACAGCATCTACAAGAAACCAAAAAAGATTTGGAAAGAGAAAAAAGAAGTTTCCTGGCAAATTTAGGCTGGGAAATTTTAAACATCTATCGATAGTAGGTATGAAGCCATTTTCTGATCGCTCTCTACGTGCAGACTGCATAAAAAGACATCAATATAAGGGGAACCATATGATGTATCATACTTGTTCATTTTATCACTGGATGCCTGAGATTAATGGAGTTTTCAAACGGAATTGTAGTTCTGTTCAGCCTAGAAACAAAGGCATTTACTATATACAGAGGAGTGAGAAGGAGACAGCTGTATTTCATCTTGAAACCCTTATACGCTTTCCAACTGATAGGAATCTAATGGCTTTGTGCAAGGACAGAAAGCCCAGAAGGACTGTCTGGGTCATGCTGCAGTGCTTAAAAGAGGGAGCAGGGTAATTAGTCCAAAGACACAAAATGATTGGAGCAGGGGAACCTAGAAAGGCTACATTGTTGCATCCAAAGCCCATTTACATGTGAGAAATGTTGAACTTGCTCTTACAAGTCAAAAGATTCAACTATATATGCTGGGGGGAAAAACATATTGACACTTTTGTACAATGGTTGTTGACTTGTGCAATGGTTATATATTTTGCTCTGATAAATTTAAAAGTACCACATTAAAATCCTTTAAGTGGGTGCCTAGAGGAACCACGGAGGGGAAATACAGATGCAGTTACCCTGAAACTGTAACACAACTTATCAAAGCACAGCTCCCAGTGCTGGTGCACTGTCTACACTGCCATTTTACAGCACTGAAATTTGCAGCGCTCGGGGGGGTGTTTTTTCACCCCCCTGAGTGAGAAAGTCACAGCACTATAAAGTGGCAGTATAGACAAGGCCAAAGATTGTGGTGGAGTCTCTATCATTGGCATTTTTTCAATCAAGATGGGATATTTTTCTAAAAGAGATGCTCTAGTTCAAACAGGAATTAATTCAGTGAAGTGCTAGGGCAGGGGTGGGCAAACTACCGCCTGCGGGATGGATCTAGCCCACCAGTCATTTTAAGCTGGACCTCGAGCTCCCTCTGGGGAGCGGGGTCTGGGGCTTTCCCTGCTCTGCCGCTCCAGTTGGGGAGCAGGGTCGTGGGCCGTTCCACTTAAACTTAATGAAAAGGTAAATACAACTGAAAATGGAATATTGGTATATACCAAATCAGCTGCCAATCAGGAACAGAGGTTCTGTATGATTGTTTGCTAATGATTTGCAGTAAAGAGTTGTTTTAGAACCAAGGACCTGAACCACAAATGTAATTCACAGTGATGTATATTGTGACAACGTGAACTGAAATGGAGCCTCACGATTCAGGGTAAAAATGGTGCTTTGAGACTCAATTTCTTCAGGTTCAAAAGGCTCCAAGCACTCTTTAAAATGAACTATGAATAAAATTTAGTCACAGTTTGGCAATAAGAAAAAAAATGAGAGTGAAATGAAAGCATTTAAATTAATCCCCGGCACTGGATCTACATAAGGAATTTATTTTGTCTATCGATATGCTTACACACACATGTGTATCTATATATATATAGATATAGACACACACACACACACTGTACACCCCCCCCAAAATGACAATTCAACAACCCCCCCCCCCAAATGACAATTCAACAACAGTTTGCAGTGTTGTAGCTGTGTTCATCCCAGAATACGAGCGAGACAAGAAAGTTGAGGTAATATCTCGTCTCGAACCAGCTTCTGTTGGTGGAAGGGACAAGCTTTCAAGCTTCACAGAGCTCTTCTTCAGCTGGCATTCACAGTGCACAGCAACCCAATCACCAAGTGTTCCAGTGCAGACAGAATCATCTAGCCCTCTTTAGTGCCCTCTTGTCCCCTCCCCTACACTCCAGTTACCAACACACACACGCTGTTATCGCTGGCATGCTTATTTTGGCACCTCAGTTACAAGATACCAGAAGAACTGCATGTTTCAAAGTAGAAAACAAACATTTCACTCCTGCATACATGCTCATGCTGCAAATTGACCAGGGCTTGGAGGGTTCTGGGTAGGATGTTCTCAGCTCCAGGGGAAGGAAACAACTGGCACTGCTACTCTAATGAACTCTCTTGGCCGTGAAAACAGGATTCAATGGGAAGCCTGATCCTGTCCTCCTGGCTCAGAGGTCTCTGTGGGGGTGCTCATAGCAGGATGAGAGTGCTCCTGTTGGAGAGCCGGAGATGGGTCATGTTAAATAGATAAGCTTTTCCACGGGTATGTGGGGAGGAAAAGCTGCTCTATAATGAAAGGCCTGTTTCAATCTCAGGGACTCCTGCAACCTTGGTCTAACATCTTTAATGACTATTATAGGCATTGGCAGCATCAGCATGCATAAGCCTTTATCCATGGCTGGTGACGAGGAAGAGAGCTGGAACTTGAGGAAGGCAAAACCAATAACCTACTTTACCAGAGATATCGAGGCAGGGTAGCTAATGACGCAGTTAAGAGTAGCTCTTCCTTCCCCCACCCCAACACTGTATATCTGGTTGCAAAGTCTAAATAAGTATAAATATATTAATCCTCACAGACCAAAAAATACTCTTTAATGTTTATTAGAAAAAGAAAAATGAATAAACTAATGTTGAATTTATTACCTGTCATCTGGAAAGGGAGAGGAATAGTGAAATAACAGAACTGACAGATGATGCAAAGATATTTAGGTAACAGAGGACTAGAAAGGGCTGTAAGAGGGACTTAAGCAAGCTGGAAAATGGCAAAAAAATGGCAAATGAAATCCAGTGCTGGTAAATGCAAAGTAGTGCATATTGCAAAGAAAATGTTCACACACCACACATGGTTCTAAATTAACTAACAGCTCAAGAAAGGGGCCTGGGTGTCTGCAATGACAGATCGATGAAAACTTCTGCTCAATGTTCAGCAGCAGTCAAAACAAGTTACAAAATGTTAGCATGCATAGGGACTGAATGGAATAGAGAGTAACATGGATATTATTACAATGCCTTTGTATAAACTAGTCGTGTGTCCTTATCTGGATACTTTGGGCAGTACCTGTCACCCCACCTCAAAGAGGAGCTGGGGGCGGCGGGGGAAGGGATTTCAGAGAAGAGCGATGAGAATGATCAAAGGCCTGAAAATACTCTCCTATGAGGAGCCATTGAAAACATTTGGATTGTTACTTTAGAAAGGAGGTCAATAAGGGAGGGCATGAGAAAAGTCTATAAAATAATGAACTGTCTAGAGAGAAGAGCAGCTCAGGAGCTTCTATTTTCCCTCTCTCATAACACAAGGGGAAATGCAATTAAACTAAAAGGTAAGAAATTAAAAACGCATAAAAGGAAATGCTTTTTCATATGTGCAACTAAACTAATGAACTCGTTGCCACAGGAAGTCATTGAGGCCAGGAATCTATCAAGATTTAAAAAGGGATTGGACATTTATATGGTTATCAAGAATATCCAGAGTTATCAAAGTTAATAAAATATTGCAGAAGGGATGTTAAACCTCATGCTTCAGGGCTTAAACCAATTAGAGACCAGGATGAGACCTAATTGGGGGGGGGGCATTATTGCACATCTGCCTACTGGGTAATACTTATAGCTCATAGTGAAACATCTGGTGCCAGCTACTGTCAGAGACAGGATACTGAACTAGATGGACTGCAGTTTTGATCCAGTCTGGCAAATCCTATGTCTTTAACCAGTCCCACACACAAAAGCAATACAACTATAGTAATATACAAGGTGAAATGAGAAGCATCTTCTTAAGGGCTTATCTACACATACAGTGCTGCAGTACCACCACTGTAGCCCTTAGCGTCTGGTACTCCACTTCCCCAAGAGGCAGTAGCTATGACGTCGGAGAAGCACTCCTGTCGACATAGTACTGTCTACACTAGGAGTTCGGTCAGTATAACTACATCGCTCAGGGGTGTGGATTTTCCACATTCCTGAGCGACAGAGCTATAAGTCTGTAGTGTAAACCAAGCCTAAAGAGACAGAGTTCAATTTCAAGCTTTGCACAGCTGGTTATAAATGGGGCAACTTATTTTATATTGTTCCAGAGATACTTTTGTCAAAATGTTTTCAGTGTTAAACTGCACCAAAAAGACAAAGATGCTGCAAAAACAGAGTATAAAAATGAAGAACTGAGGACAGAATTCTAGCAATGGCAAACTCTTACCAACACTACTGTTAGTGTATCTGTTTTATAAACTCCAGTTAAATGCCCCATTTGGCTTTTTGCTTTCAAATCCAGTCTTTGCTCTCATAATTTCCATCTTACATTTCACCTGTCATAGTTTACGTCCTGTGTACTGACATCCCTTGCATTGCATTTTGTCTTACGGAAGGCTAACTTTCATCTGAACACTTTCGTATCTTACTGTTTAATCATATATTTCCCCCCAACTTTCTGCTTTTGTTTCAGAGTCCATATGCATTCCTTGTCTTGCTGCCTGTTTCTAATAACAAAGAGATTACAGTGAAAGCTAGTGTGGTGGTCTCTTACTTCAGTTTTCTTCCTTCTCTAAATTTAGCTTCCAAGATCTCTTTCTTACATCACTGTACCAAATATAGCTGTTTTTAACCTGGATGCATCACAGGCCTCTTCAGCGCTTCTAAAAGTCTGTCTATGTGTCTCATGAATTCCATCACCTTTCCACTTGTCAGGCAAGTCACCAAACATTTCTTGTGCTCACCTCATTACTAGATATCAGTATTTTTGATGGTGGAATCCTCTATGCCCCTACCACTTAACTGAACTTGGTGCATGAGGAATACAGTAACTCCTCACTTAAAGTCATCCCGGTTAACGTTGTTACGTTGCTGATCAATTAGGGAACATACTCATTTAAAGCTGTGCAATGCTCCTTTCTAATGTCGTTTGGCAGTTGCCTGCTTTGTTCACTGCTTGCAGGCAGAGCAGCCCGTTGCAGCTAGCTGGTGGGGGCTTGGAACCAGGGTGGACCGGCAGCCCCCCATCAGTTCCACGCTCCTCTAAGTTCCCTGTGCAGCAGCTACCCAGCAGGCTATCAATTGCCAGCAGTTCAGCTGTCCCTCCCCCCACTGCCATGTGCTGCTCCTGCCCTCTGCCTTGGAGCTGCTCCCCGAGACTCCTGCTTGCTGTGCGAGGGAGAAGGGAGGAAGAGGGGGGCTGTCAGGATGTCCCCCCCCCCCCGCTCCTGCACCCGGCTTACCCCATCTTCCATAGAGCAGGGGGGACACACGACAGGGCTCAGAACGGAGGAAGCTTGTTGGCAGCAGTTGTGGTCTCAAGGCAGTGTACTTAAGAGTAGGGTCAGCGTACTTAAAGGTGAAATGCGCATCTCTCTCTCTCACACACGTGTGTTTCTGTCTCTGTCTGCAATGCTGTCTCTCCTCCCTCCATTCCTGCTGCCTTGTAGAGTGTGAGAGTTAACCCTTGAGGGCTCAGACAATTGCTAGTTAATCATTTAGCAGTAAGGCATTCCCTGGGAAATATCCCACCCTCTGACTGCTCCACCTCAACCAAGCTTCACAATCATCATCACTGTGTACCAGTATAAATTGTTTGTTTAAAACTTATACTGTGTGTGTGTGTATATATATAATATAGTCTTTTGTCTGGTTGAAAAAAAATTCCCTGGAACCTAACCCCCTCATTTACATTAATTTTATGGGGAACTTAGATTCGCTTAGCATCATTTTGCTTAAAGTCGCATTTTTCAGGAACACAACTACAATGTGAAGTGAGGAGTTACTGTAATCACATTCCTCTTCCGGCAACTCCTAGGATGGACACAAAGGGGGCACCAGCTAAAGGGGAAGACACGTGACTTCCTCATGTGACTCCTCCCTGCCCCACCCCCAGCCTGAGGCCCCTGCACTCTCCCCATCCCCTTCCCATCCCACATTACCTGGGGGAGGGGGCTCTGTCCTCTTGCTGCGCTGGCTCCCCCTAGAATGTTCAGCTGCTCTTCCTGGCAGCCAGGCCCCAGAGCCACTCCTGTGCAGCACAGCAGCTGCCTGGGAAAATGCCTAGCTGCAGCAGCAGTGGGCTGCCTCTCACCCGGGCTTGGCTTCTGGGACAGCAGCTGAGTGAGTTGGAGTCTCTCCTCCCCCAACTGCAGGCATGCTTAGAGTCAGCTCCTATACCCAGAAGCTGAGCCTGGGCAGGGAATGGCAGCCCACTCCCTGCCCAGGCTCAGCTTCTGGGGACTGGAGCCCACTCTAAGCATGCCGCAGGGGTGGGTGTGGGGGAACTCTGGCTCGCTCGGCCGCTGTCTCCAGAAGCTGAGCCTGGGGGCAGGCTGTTGCTGTCGCAGCCAAGCGCTCTCCCAGTCAGCCACTGCACTGGGCAGCCTCCCAGGAAGCATGGCTGGAAGAGGAGAGGCTCTAGCCCTGCCTCTCTCCTTCCTGCGCTGGCCCCACCCCGTCCTCTCCCCACCCGGGCTGGCTGCTGGGGTCACTTGACTCTGCTGGAGGGTCACTTGACGCTTTGTGCCCCTCCCACGAGTTGATACTACGGGGGCCGGGCTTCCTTGACGGAGGGATTGGTTCTGAGGTGGGACAGTTCTAAAATTGCACTGTTGTAAGGATGAGGCCTTTCCCTGAAGCCATAGTGTAAGGTCTGAAGCCATTTTCTGCAGCCATATCAGGAGAGCAGCAGCCTAGAGCCAAGAAGCAGAAAATCACATCCTCGCATTCCATCTAAATTACATTAAAACAATGTAACATCGGGCTGCTTAAGAAGGAGATCCTGTCTTAATGGTACCCACCATCGCCAGATAAAGAAACTGATCTTAAGATGGTTAAAGAAAACTTTGTTTGATAGCATCCTGTCTGGTAAGAAATCACTTATCAACAGTTGTGGCTGTGAAATCCCTTCTACTTTACTGTTTTGTTTTTATGGTCCTCACTTCCCTATTGTTTATCTGGATAGTCCCTGTCTGGTTCTTTGATTGTTTCTGTCTGTTGCATAAGTCATTTTGTAAGATTTAAATCAACTAAGGTGGTGGGATATGATTGGTTAAAGAATTGTTTTGCAATATGTTCGGATTGGTCAAAGAATTATTTTGTAATATTTTAGTAAAATGATTCGTTAAGGTACAGCTAGGCGGGACTCAAGTTTCACTATATAATCTGGGATCCAAGAAGACCACCAGCTGGGAAAATAAGAAGAAGGAAAGTCCTGGAAGAAGAAGAACAACTCGCCTCTAAAACACCGCCTAAGATCAGAACTGCTAAGAATCCTGTGCACGACCATGATGTGCAGCAACCACAATCCAGATGAGATTGACCATGTCTGGCCAACAGGAAAAGTCTGCCTGCATGATCAGGATTAGTGAGCATTGCATTGTATGTTTAACGTGTATTCTGCTTGGTAATTATTAATAAATAAAGGGTAAAGATATGTGTAAGGCTCTTTCACTGGTAAAAGATCCTGCAAATCCGCAGAAGATTATGCCCTGAGCCCTAGGAATTGGGTAAAAGGTAAGTGCTTTTCCCCCAGAGCCCTAGGGGGGGGTCCCTAAAACAACTGGGATATGCCTTGAACCCTAGAAACCGGGTAAAGGTGGGAGTCCTAGACTGTGTGGGTAACACTGTGTTTTATAAACATGTCTGTGTCTTGTTCATCCTTTAGTACACCAAGCCTGGCTTCAAGATGCAGTACTTGGTTTCGGGGGGCCTGGAGCTGTTTGTACCAGATAGATAGGTACAGAATGCCACTTGGCAAGTAGTCATCCAGCCTGCAATCAGTGCAATAAACTGAGTAAAACCCCAGCAGTGACTAGACTTCCTGATTCATTGGCCACCCATAGCTCTCTGTGGGTTTTAACACTGGGTAAGATTGATTTCACTATGGCTGGGTGCATATTAGTGTTTTCAAAAGTTATTTTTAGTGAGGCTTATTTATTTAATCCATTAAATTCTCTTTGAGAAGTCTAATACCCTGACTCAGTGCCTGAATATCCACACAGTCCAAACGCCTTTAGAACTGGAGCTCGACTCTGTTATTGCCTCTCAGCTTGAGACAAACCTCTTGTTAGCAAGCAAGCACTGCACTTGTACCTTCCTAGAACAAAGACTCAGCTCCTCCACTTACAATCAACCATCCCCACAGAAAATCACAATCCTGTAAATAGCATCCTCATAAGCCCTGTCTTTGGTAATAGTATAAATAGCTATAATGTTCTATGTTCTTACGAGGAATAATCCTTGCTATGATCAGCAGGCAGGAGAGGAGAGGGACCTCATAGACTTTAAGGCCAGAAGGGACCATCGTGATCATCTAGTCTGACCTCCTGCACATTGCAGGCCACAGAACCCCACCCACCTCTGTAATAGACACCCCTAAGATCTGAGTTACTGAAGTCCTCAAATCATGGTTTAAAGACTTCAAGTTACAGAGAATCCACCATTTACACTAGTTTAAACCTGCAGGTGACCCCTACCCCATGCTGCAGGGGAAGGCAACCCCCGCCATACATATACACACATACACAGGGTCTCTACCAATCTGACCTGGGGGGAAATTCCTTCCTGACCCCAAATATGCCTGCACATCTCACTGGTCGCTTTAGGCCCCAGTCCTGTGAACGCTCACTCATCATGTGCTTAAAGTTAAGAGTGTGGATGAGTTCTCAGGATGGAGTCTACTTTTTAAGTTTTGTTCTCCTAAATATAACAGCGTAAGAGCACATATAGAGCTTTCAAAATATAGGTAAACTCTCTTATGGAATCTGTCATGATACTACAGTGTTACAAATGAGTATGTACATTTCATGGCATTGAAAACTTGATTGTACTTGGTTGAGACTGAGCATTTTCAATAAAATATGAAGATGTACTATTGACTCTCATAACTGTTTTCTTCCTCACATCCCCCTTTTAGTAGCTCTTCCTTTGTCTGTGGCTTGGTTGAAATACAATACAATACAAAAGGTCCATGTTAGGTCAACACTGCAATTGCAAATGTTTTAATTAGCAGATCTTTTTGCTCAATATGTTGAAGTCTTGAAACTCATCAGTAGTTAATGTGGTTATTAGGTGTGAAAATGAATTGAGATTGCAGAGAATGTTATGGAGATTCCCACACCTGAGCCATTGTTTTTAGGTGACAAGTCTGAGGAACTGTCCCAGACTGAGGAGTCAACAGAGGAGGTTTGGAACAAACTGATAAAGTAAACACAAATAAGTGACCAGGATGAGATGGTATTCGTCCAAGAGCTCTGAAGGAACTCATATATGAAACTGCAGAACTACTAACTGTGGTATGTAACCTATCACTTAAATCATGACTGGGACGCCTATTTTTAAAAGAAGGCTCCAGAGGCGATCCTGGCAATTACAGGCCAGTAAGCATAGCTTCAGTATCAAGCAAACTGGTTGAATCTACAGGAATCTATAGTTGTGGGGGAGGGATAGCTCAGTGGTTTGAGCATTGGCCTGCCAAACCCAGGGTTGTGAGTTCAATCCTTGAGGAGGCCACTTAGGGATCTGGGGCAAAAATTGGTCCTGCTAGTGAAGGCAGGGGGCTAGACTCGATGACCTTTCAAGGTCCCTTCCAGTTCTAGGAGATATACCAATCTCCAATTATTACCTTTAAAGAAAAGAATGCTCAGACACATGGATGAACACAATATGTTTGAGGAAGAGTCAACACAGCTTTTGTAAAGGGAAATCATGCCTCACCAATCTATTAGAATTCTTTGAGGGTGTCTGTAAGTATGTGGACCAGAGTGATTTAGAGGATATAGTGTACTTCAGGGGTGGGCAAACTACGGCCTGCAGGCTGCTTCCAGCCCATCAGACTTTTTTATCTGGCCGACGAGCTCCTGCCAGGGAGTGGGGTTGGGGGCTTGCCCTGCTCCACCCGCCCAGTCCTCCCCAGTCCTGACTCACAACTCCTTTGATGAGCGCCATCTTCTGGCACACAGAGGCACACTGGGCAAGCATGACTTCACTGCGCTGTTTCCGGGATTGGAACGCCACCCCTATGCGGCAGCCCCCCACCTACATGGCAGTGCACCCAATCCCCTCCCAGTCTCCTACGGCCACACACTCAAGAGCCTCAAAAACACCTGTCCCAGCTAGGATGCCTCCGCCTGTGGTGGTCCCTGGTATGGCCTCCTTGGTGTCACTTCTGGCAGGGACCCTATGAGTCCCCGGTACTGCACCTGTAGAGCCCTCCCACCCCTGCGCCACACCCCATGAGTCCCCCCTGCTTGGTAACATCCCTTGTAGATCCCCTCCTTGCTACACCCCATAGAGTTCCCCTCTCACACCGGGCATTCATGGCCCACCATACAATTTCCATACCCAGATGCAGCCCTCAGGCCAAAAAATTTGCCCACCCCTGGTGTACTTGGACTTTCAAAAAGCCTTTTACAAGGTCTCTCACCAAAGTCTCTTAAGCAAAGTAAGCAGGCGTGGGGTAAAAGGAAAGGTCCTCCCATGGATCAGTAACTAGTTAAAAGATAGGAAACAAAAGATAGGAATAAATAGTCAGTTTTCCCAGTGGAAAGAGGTAAATAGCAGGTTTCCTCAAAGATCTGTACTGGACCAGTGCTGTTCAATATATTCATAAATGATCTGGAAAAATGGATAAACAATGAGGTGTCAGAGTTTGCAGACAATACAAAATTCCTCAAAATATTTAAGTCCAGTGCAGACTATGAAGTTACAAAGGGATCTCACAAAACTGGGTGACTGGGCAACAAAATGGCAGTTGAAATTCAATGTTGGTAAATGCAAAGTAATGCACATTGGAAAACATGTCCCAACTATACATGCAAAATGATGGGATCTAAATTGAAAGATCTTGGAGTCATCATGGATAGTTCTCTGAAAACATCCACTCAGTGTGCAGCAGCAGTTAAAAAAGCTAACAATATTAGGAACCATTAGAAAAGAGTTAGATAATAAGAGAAAATATCATACCACCAGTATATAAATCCATGGTATGCCCACACATTGAATAGGGTGTGCAGTTCTGGTCAACCCCATCTCAACAGAAATATATTAGAATTGTAAAAAATATGGAGAAGGGCAACAAAAATGATTAGTGATTTGGAACAGCTTCCGTATGAGGAGAGATTAAAAAGGCTGGGACTTTTCAGCTTAGAAAAGAGGTGACTGCGGGAGAAGGGGTGTAACAGAGGTCTATAAAACCATGACTGGTGTGGAGAAAGTGAATAAGGAAGTGTTATTTAACCCTTCGCATAACACCAGAACCATGGGTCACCCAATGAAATTAATAGGCAGCAGATTTAAAACAAACATAAGGAAGTACTTCTTCACACAACACAAAGTCAACCTGTAGAGCTTGTTGCCAGGGAATGTTGCAAATCCCAAAAGAACAACTGGGTTCAAAAATGAATTAGATAAGTTGCTGGAGAATAGGTCCACCAATGGCTATTACGCAATATGGTCAGAGATGCAATCCCATGTGCTGGGTATCCCTAAACCAATGACTGCCAGAGACTGGGACTGGATGACTGGGGATGGAGCTCTTGGTAATTGTCCCATTCTGTCCATTCTCTCTGAAGCATCTAGTATCAGCCATTGTTGGAAGACAAGATACTGGGCTAGACGGACCACTGGTCTGACCCAGAATGGCCATTCTTATATTCTTATGGGATTGTCTGGGGGTGAAATGGGGACTTGGGCAAAAGATTGTGCGTGTGCATGTATCTATCTATATAAAGATACTCGGAAGGCAACTTGCAGGGATATAAATAACTTCCACTTCAATATGTAACATCAGTTACATACAATATATGTCATGTAGAAAAATGCAGGTTATTATAAATTATGTATTAAAAGACCCCTTTTAACTAAACCTACTGACTGTGCTTGAGTTTCTACTTACTGTAGTCAACAATTGCATTTCACCCACAGAATGCAATTTGGAACCAAGCAATTTCTGATAAATGTGAAAGTTCAGCAGTAAAGGTTATAAACTCCAGCTTTTCTGTGATTCATCAGCCATCAGCTCCATAACAATGAAGCATTACTGATGAGGAGAAAGGATTATGCAAGACCTGTCAGTTCTGTTGCCCCTCATGTTTGTATTCAATACACAGAGTTAATGAAACATGGTGAAAGTGGCAGGTATGAAACAGAATAGGGACCAGATCAATTCTGTGGGCACTACACTGAATTGCCTCTCATCCCTGAGAGCACTCCATCACAGTGATGACCTGGATCACTGCAGTTCTATAAAGAAACACACTTCAGGTTCCAGGGCGGCTACACATCTAACAGGAGCAGAGGCCCAGGAGCCAGCAAACAGAACTGAAAACCGGGGAGTTTGAGTGGAAGTTGTCGTGGAGGAGAAAGGAGGCGGCAAGCACCTCTTCCTTATGGGCAGTGAGTTCTTGTTTGTGTTTCCTTGCAACAGAGACCAATACCAGCTCTGTCCACATATCTATTCAAGTGACACCATCATAGGACCTAATCAGATCAGCCACACCATCAGGGGCTCATTCACCTGCACATCTACCAATGTGATATATGCCATCATGTGCCAGCAATGCCCCTCTGCCATGTACATTGGCCAAACCGGACAGTCTCTATGCAAAAGAATAAATGGACACAAATCTGACATCAGGAATCATAACATTAAAAAACCAGTGGGAGAACACTTTCACTTCAAAGGTTTTTTTTCTCCTGCTGATGATAGCTCATCTCAATTGATTGGACTCTTCCTGTTGGTATGCATACTTCCACCTTTCCATGTTCTCTGTATGTATAAATATCTCCTGTCTGTGTGTTCCATTCTATGCATCCGAAGAAGTGAGCTGTAGCTCACGAAAGCTTATGCTGAAATAAATGTGTTAGTCTCTAAGGTGCCACAAGTACTCCCGTTCTTTTTCCTTGTTTTGTGTGTTTTTTTTCCTTCTGTTTGCCGGGGCTGGTAGGGGCAGTGTGCTATGAGAGAAGTAGAGCATTCCATTACAGCAGAGCCCCAATTAGGGGGCAGGGCTGCCCTGATTAGGGGGCAGGAGTTCCTTGATTAGGGGGGGCTATAAAGGCAGCCAAACAGCCAACCAGTCTCCCAGGAGACAGCAAACAGAGGTGAAAACAGTGGAGTTTGAGTGGGAGTTTGTAGGGAGAGTATGGGAGAGGGGGCGTGTGGTGTTCTGGTTTTCTTTTGGTGTTTGTTTGGTGTTTATTTGTCTCCCCCCACCCCACCCTTGGCAGGAGCTTAGGCAGGAAGGCTATGACAAAGGCTGCAAACCAAAGAATGGAAGAGACAATGAGGACGACCAGAACAAAAGGTAAGAGGACTTGCAGCCAGAAAGAACAGGAAGGCGGCCAGAGAACCACACAGGAAGAGGCCGGTCTACGTCACTGGGGACTCACTACTAAAGCCTGGTCTACCCTGGTGGGGGGGTTTCAAACTAAGGTACACAAGTTCAGCTACGTGAATAGCGTAGCTGAACTCGAAGCACCTTAGTTTGAAGTACTTACCTGTCCTCATGGCGCGGGATCGAAGTCCGCGGCTCCACCGTCGACTCCGCCACCACCATTCGCGGTGGTGGAGTTCCGGAGTCGACGGGAGCGCGTTCGGAGTTCGATATATCGCGTCTAGATGAGATGCGATATATCAAACTCCGAGAAGTCGATCGCTACCCGTCGACCCGGGCGGGTAGTATGGACGTACCCTAAGAAGAACACACAGGCCTGTCACCAGACCCAATCTGGAGAACAGAAGGGCCTGTCTGCCAGGACCTAATATACGGGATATGGACCTGAGGCTGAAGAGGATCCTAATGGGAGCAGGAGAGACTACACAATGATTGGCCTTCATGTAGGAACAAATGATACTGCTAGATTCTTGCTGGAACATATCAAGGGAGACTATTTCAGGCTGGGGAAGACATTTAAATAAATGAAGGCTCAGGTAGTCTTCAGTGGGATTCTACCTGTCCCTGGGGGAGAAGAGCGAAGGCAAATAAGATTATGACACTCAACAGATGGCTCAGGTAGTGGTGCTATAAGGATGGCTTTGGGATGTTCAATCATTGGGAGGCATTCATGGACAGAGGACTGTTCTCAAGGGATGGACTCCACCTGAGTAGTGAGGGAAATAGACTTCTGGGATGGAGGGTGGTGCATCTGATTAAAAGATATTTAAACTAGGAACTCAGGGGAGATTACTGGGAGATACTCATGTAATCCTGACACCTGATTCTAATACTGACTGGTAGGAAAATCAAGAAAGAGAATACAGCGATGGAGAAAGGAATCGCAGTGGGTAGGGGAATAGACATGAAGAGGACAAACAATGCCAATACTAATTAATCTAACAGTCAAGTAGGCGATACTGGCAGTAGAATGACTGTACTGCGTCTGGTGAGGAATCTGGGTGAAGCGAAGCAGAAACAAATAAGACGTTTGTACACCAATGCAAGGAGCCTGGTAACAAAATGGAGGAATTAGAACTACTGGTGCAGAAAGTGAAACCAGGTATTATAGGGGTAACAGAAACATGGTGGATTAGTAGTCATGACTGGAGCATAGGTACTCAAGGCTTTGTGCTATTCAGGAAAGACAGAAATTAAGGTAAACATCATGGAGTAGCATTATATATTAATGACGAGGTAAACTGTAAAGAAATAAGAAGTGATGGAATGGGCAAAACAGAGTCTGTTTGGGTCAAAATCACTTTGGGGAAGAAAGCTACTAGAAGATCCTCTGGGATAGAGCTTGGGGTCTGCTACAGACCCCCAGGATCCGATCTGGATATGCACAGAGACCTCTTTAATGTTTTTAATTAAATAAACACTACTGGTAATTGTGTGATTATGGGTGACTAACTTCCCAGATATAGATTGGACGACATGTGCTATTAATAATAGTAGGGCCCAGATTTTCCTGGATGTGATGGCTGACAGATTTCTTCACCAAACAGTTGGCGAACCAACAAGAGGTTATGCCATCTTATATTTCTATTGGTGAGCAGTGAGGACCCCATATCGGTTGTAAGGGACATCTTTAGTTCAAGTGATTGTGAGCTAATTCAGTTTAAACTAAATGGAAGGATAAACAAAAATAGATCTGCAACTAGGATCCTTCATTTCAAAAGGGAAAACTTTAAAAAGTTAACAGAATGAGTTAGGGAAGTGGAGTGGACTGAAGAACTCAAGGATCTGAATGTGGATGAGATTTGGGATTACTTGTCAAAGTTGCAGAAACGGTCTGAAGCCTGTGTCCGAAACAAGGGGAAAAAATTCGTAGGGAAGGGTTGCAGGCCAAACTGGATGAGCAAACATCTCAAACAGTTTATTAAGAGAAAGCAGAAAGCCTACAAGGAATAGAGGATGGGAAGGTTCAGCCAGGAAAGCTACCTCTTGGAGGCCAGAAAGCTTAGGGAAAAAACTGAACTGCCAAAAGCGAAGCAGAGCTGGACCATGCAAAGGAAATTAAAACCAATAATAAAAGGTTGTACAGCCATATAAATAAAAAGAAAACAAGGAAAGAGGAAGTGGGACCACTAAGAACTGAGGATGGGGTGGAGATTACAGATAATCTAGGCATGGCCCAACACCTAAACAAATATTTTGCCTCAGTTTTCAATAAGGGTAATGAGGAGCTTAAGGATAGTGGTGGTGGGGCTAATGAAAATAAGGATATGGAAGGAGAAATTACCACATCCCAGGTGGAAGTCAAACTTAAACATCTTAATGGCACTAAATCATTGGGAGATATTGCCAGCATGGAGGAGGACCGGAATATCATAAAAGAAAATCTGGATGACCTTAAAAACTGGAGTAACAGAAATGGGATGAAATTCAATAGTGCAAAGTCACGCACTTAAGGACTAACAAAAATAATTTTTGCTAGTAGCTGAGGATTTATCAGTTGGAGGTGATAGAGGAGGAGAAAGACCTGGGTGTATTGGTTGACCACAGGCTGACTATGAGCCACCAATGTGATGCAGCTGTTCAAAAGGCTAATGGAATCCTAGGATGCATCAGACTAGGTATTTCCAATAGACAGGGAAGTGTTAGTACCATTACACAAGGCACTGGTGAGACCTCATCTGGAATACTATGTGCAATTCAGGTCTTCCATGTTTAAGAAAATGGAATTCAAGCTGGAACAGGTGTAGAGAAGAGCTACGAGGATGATTGGGGGAATGGAAAACTGACGTTATAAGATGAGACTCAAAGAGCTTGGCTTGTTTAGCCTTATCAAAAGAAGGCTGAGGAGAGATATGATTTCTCTCTATAAATACAGCAGAGGGATAAATACCAGGGAGGGAGAAGAGTTATTTAAGTTAAACGTCAGTGTGAACACAAGAACAAATGGATATAAACTGGCCATGAACAAATTTAGGCTTGAAATTAGGCAAAGGTTTCAAACCATCAGAGGAGTGAAGTTCTGGAACAGCCTTCCAAGGGGAGCAGTGGGAGAACATAAGAATGGCCATACTGGGTCAGACCAAGGTCCATCCAGCCCAGCATCCTGTCTGCCGACAGTGGCCAATGCCAGGTGCCCAGAGGGAGTGAACCTAACAGGCAGGGGTGGCTCCAGGCCCCAGCACGCCAAGCGCGTGCTTGGGGCGGCATGCCGCGGGGGGTGCTCTGCCGGTCACCGGGAGGGCGGCAGGCGGCTCTGGCGGACCTCCCGCAGGTGTCCCTGCGGAGGGTCCGCTGGAGCATCCGCAGGCACACCTGCAGGAGGTCCACCGGAACCGTGGGACCAGCAGACCCTCCGCAGGCATGTCTGCGGCAGGTCCACCGGAGCCGTAGGACCGGCGACCGGCAGAGCGCCCCCTGTGGCATGCCGCCATGCTTGGGGTGGCGAAATGGCTAGAGCCACCCCTGCTAACAGGCAATGATCAAGTGATCTCTCTCCTGCCATCCATCTCCACCCTCTGACGAACAGAGGCTAGGGACACCATTCCTTACCCATCCTGGCTAATAGCCATTAATGGACTTAACCTCCATGAATTTATCTAGTTCTCTTTTAAACCCTGTTATAGTCCTAGCCTTCACAACCTCCTCAGGCAAGAAGTTCCACAGGTTGACTGTGCGCCGTGTGAAGAAGAACTTCCTTTTATTTGTTTTAAACCTGCTGCCCATTAATTTCATTTGGTGGCCCCTAGTTCTTATATTATGGATACAAGTAAATAACTTTTTCTTATTCACTTTCTCCACACCACTCATGATTTTATATACCTCTATCACATCCCCCCTTAGTTTCCTCTTTTCCAAGATGAAAAGTCCTAGCCTTTTTAATCTCTCCTCACTTGGGACCCGTTCCAAACCCCTCATCATTTTAGTTGCCCTTCTCTGAACCTTTTCTAATGCCAGTATATCTTTTTTGAGATGAGGAGACCATATCTGTATGCAGTATTCAAGATGTGGGCCCACCATGGACTTATATATGGGCAATAAGATATTCTCTATCCCTTTTCTAATGATTCCTAACATCCTGTTTGCTTTTTTGACTGCTGCTGCACACTGCGTGGATGTGAACGTCAGAGAACTATCCATGATGACTCCAAGATCTCTTTCCTGATTAGTTGTAGCTAAATTAGCCCCCATCATATTGTATGTATAGTTGGGGTTATTTTTTCCAATGTGCATTACTTTACATTTATCCACATTAAATTTCATTTGCCATTTTGTTGCCCAATCACTTAGTTTTGTGAGATCTTTTTCAAGTTCTTCACAGTCTGCTTTGGTCTTAACTATCTTGAGCAGTTTAGTATTGTCTGCAAACTTTGCCACCTCACTGTTTACCCCTTTCTCCAGATCACTTATGAGTAAGTTGAATAGGACTGGTCCTAGGACTGACCCTTGGGGAACACCACTAGGAGCAAAAAACTTAACTAGCTTCAAGACTGAGCCTGACAAGTTTATTGAGGGGATGGTATGATGGGACAGCCTACAATGGCAGGTAGCCGATCTGTGACCGTTAGTAGTACATCTTCCCCAACGGCCAGTGTTGGGATGCCAGATGGGAAGGGCTCTGAGTTACTACAGAGAATTCTTTGCCAGCTGTCTAGCTGTTGGGTCTTGCAGAAATGCTCAGGGTATATCTGACCACCATATTTGGGAGTCGGGAAGGAATTCCGCCCCCCCCGGGTCAGATTGGCAGAGACCCTGGTGGGTTTTCATCTTCCTTTGCAGCATGGGATATGGGTCACTTGCAGTTTTAAACTAGGGTAAATCGTGGATTCTCAGTAATGAAGTCTTTAAATCATGATTTGAAGACTTCTGTAACTCAGCCAGAGGTTATGGGACAGGAGTAGGTGAGTGAGGTTCCATGGCCTGCAATGTGCAGGAGGTCGGGTTGGATGATCACGATAGTCCCTTCTGGCCTTTAGGTCTATGTGTCTAACCTCCATTAGCCATTTTTTCTGAAATGATCTATTTAAAAAGTGATAATAATTATTTTTCATTAGCCAAAACATAATACTTACTGAAGTTACATAGTTTGCATTATAGCAGGAATAATTCATCCTCCATCTGGAAAATCTGAATTAAAAACATTATTCATGATATGCTAACATTCACATGGGAGTGCTGCTGATCAAGCAGCTTTTTAACTGAGAAAATGAGCAATACCCCAATTCAGGAAAACTTCCCTAGTCAGGAAAACACTTAAGCACGTGCTTTGGTGTTTTCCTGAACACGGATGGATTTAAGTCACTTGCTTGAGTGCCTTCCTGAACTAGGGTCTATGGGACCACAGACTGATAGGTCCCCTTCTTAAGCCCCGCAGTGTTCTTTTTATAAATGTTTTAAAGCCCTGATATACTTTTAATCTTATTTTTCTTCATATTTTACTTCAAACTTTAGCACACAAAAAAAGTGATCTATTACTGTAGGCAGTGTTATAAACACTGACAAAAACCGAAGGCATTTAAGAACAGCAAAATTGGAACAATTTCCCAGTGTACTGTAAGACTTCAAAAAGGGGAAGATATAAATTAAGAAAACAAGATGAATTAGCAATCACACCACCACAAGAGAAAGCCAATGGAATGTATAATTACTTATTCAAACAACCTTTGTGTTCAAACAAACCTTATCTACTAAAGGATATCACAGCAATTTTCATTAAAACCATAACAAAACTGAAAGCCTAGAAAAAGGAGTGATAACATTAATTATTCATGAGATCGTCACCATGAGTTTCAATGTGCCTGAACACAGACCATTTCTCCAATTCATTTAGATTTGCTTTACATTTAAAAAGGAGGCCAATTGATCATATTTAACAGATTATTGAATAACACTGCACTGCAGTGAGGGTTTCCCAGTTCAATAGGAATAGCCATGAAGTCACTGGAAAAACAATCCCCTCAGCTCTGACAGAAAACCTCCTGCTTTCCTTACCTTCTCTCAGTTGCTATTATCCCACCCCGCTATTAAAGCAGCACCTGACTTTTATTTCGCCACTAACAACAAATTTTAAGAAAACAAATATAATATCATGAACTAGGGCACTACAGTATTCCGAAAAGGCATGTTGACACTGATGGTGTCATGAGTACATTGGTACGAATGGGATTTTGTTTCAAGTGAGATGACAGTATCACTCCTTTCCTGTTCCTATATAGTGACTCATCCCCATGAATTTGGGATGATGTGGGAGTCCACTGACAAAACAGCAGCAACTGCAGCAATTTTCTGTTCACTGGCCCTTTAATTTTTTTTTTTCCCCAAATCAAAACTCAGATATTGGTGGTGGGGGCAGGTTGGCTCAGAGAGTGGAAACAAGATCTGGAACCTTTCACTTCTAGGCCAGCAAGGATTGGAATGAAGATGTTGGTTCTACCTGGTATGTAAGTTCCCTTTCTGAGCAGCAGATGTCAAGACCTGAATCCAGCCCAGTCCCACCTTTGCAGCAGTTCTCACTCAGCTCCAGTCAAAGCTTCCTTAGATTCAAACACTAACTGAAAAAAGAACTTAAATACACCATCTGCACGTCACCTGGTGAGGCTTTCAGATTGGTGCTCTCCTACACAGAAGAGGTAGTTTTCACAGTAGGACCAAAGCCTCCTTTTCTGTAAGGAGCCTCCCTCAATATGGAATCTGGACTATGCCTCATGGAACCTCTGATAAACCCAGAGAAGTTTCCTGAGATAAAACTAGAAAGCTCTGTCTTGGACCACAGGCACCTGCTCACACAACTGTGATCTTGATGAAGATGCTAGGAGACAATGCGAGGCCAAACTGCAGAGAAGTGTGCTAAAATATCAGTCTTGATTCAGAGTGAAGCAAGGGCTTATTTGATGCAATGGAAGTGAGCAGGTAGGTATCTTTCTGGAATATGGATGTGAGGAAATCTCCTAATTCCACTGTTGCTACGACAGACTGACTGTCCATCTTGGATTTCCTGTAGGTCACTAAGGAACTGAGCCGCTTCTGATCTAAGACTAGACAGAGGCCCACTGATCTAATGGGTGCTGCAGGCAGCAGAAAGAAGACCCCTGCTAAGCATTCCTGCTCTGAGAGCCTGGAGACAGCTTGGATGCCCAGAAGGGAATGCAAGGCCTGCCTCAACGCTCCTCACTTACCTTGTTTTCTGGGAGAGGGGACAAACCTGCAGAAATGTGAAAGTATTGGAGATCTACAGTGTTTGGATTAGACCAAAGAGAACTCCCAACATGGCCTGTTATCCACTCCAACTGCTAATCGAAGAAGCAGTGCCTGACCCTCAGGGCAAAAGTGGACAGGCTTTATTATTATTAGGTGCTACTGCAATGCAATAGGCCTCAAACAAGAATCTGAGTCGCTGTGTGCTAGGCATCATGTAAGCACATGAATAAGTGGGTCTGCCCCAGAGAGCTCACAGTCTACAGAAGCAACAGAGAACCAAACTCAAATTAAGTGTGCCTGTGTTGTGGGGGGAGGGGGGAGATGGAGAAGGATGATATAAAATTAACATGCTATGCACAAGAGCAGCAGTTCTGAGCTTGCCTTGAGCCTAACCTTGCTTCCCAGCTATCTAAAGTTTAACCAGCCTGGCAGATTGCCAGCTTGGGCCTGTTCCTTGGAGCTCCAATGACCTACTCCTTTTTCTGGGCATTCCACCTCTGAGTCTGCAGCTACAGGGATCTTCTGTGAGATTATTTATGAGCATAATGTGACTGTCTATACTATTATGATCACTACTTTCATAAGACTGTGATAAATTTTGTACAAAGTATGCCTTGTGATCATTTAAAAAGTTATAAGTTTCTACTGTACAATTGTTACTGAAATATGTTGAAATTTTGGACCAGTTTCTCAGAGTCAAAGACACACTAGCACCCCAGACAGGTGTTGAAGGGTCAGCACCTTTTTAAGTGGCCATTCTCCAGCAATGGGACAGTGTAAAGAAGAAATTTACATTGCATCACAGGAATCCTTGAAGAATGAAGAGAGTTATAAATATGAGACTGTGATCTCCAACTCACCTCTCCTCTTCCCATCTCTCTGCTCATGACCGCAGCAACTCTCAAAGAATTGAACTAAGAGGGCAGTGTTCCCAGGCTGGAAGGAGACCCAGCCTGTGAACACAGCAGCATATGGTGAGATAAAACCTTTGCTCTTAAGGCCACATAACTTGTTAAGTTAGGTATTAGCTTGTGTATTACTCTTCTATTTTCTTTTGTAACCAGTCCTGACTTTTATGCATCATCACTTGTAATCATTTAAAATCTAGCTTTCTGTATTTAAAAGACTTATCTTATTGTTTTACCTTAACCAGTGTGTTTTGATTAGTGTGTGTGTGGAAACTCCATTTAGAATAACAAGGCTAATGCAGATATCATTTCCTTTGACGAAATGACAGACTTTCTATGAGCTTGCATTGTTCAGCAGTGTGCTGGACAGTACAAGAGACATTTCTGGGGGAACAAGCCTGGGACTAAAAATTTACAGGTATTGCCCTCTACGTAGTTCATGAGTGACTGGTCAGAGTGCTCATGTATTTAGCTGGGAGTGGATTTGCATGCTGAAGGCTGTGTGAGCAGACCAGGTGCACCTGTTCTAACAGCACAGCAGAGTAAAAGGCACCTCAGGCTATAGAGTTAAGGGACACTGTGGTTCAACAGTCCAGATTGTACCCTGAGGAATGTCCCACATAAGGGAGGCCAGGCTGATCATGTCCAAAGAGGTATCAGATATAAAATCTGACACCTAGCATTGATTGCCCCAGGGTCTCTTCATCTGTTTGTAGTGGTCAGGGACATTGAGTATGTCTATACTGCAATCGGAGGTGTGACTGCAGCACTTGTAAACATTCATGAGCTACCCTTGATCTAGCTATCGTGAATATCGATAGCAGTTGAAGCCGCCGTGACACAGCCTTCAGTGCAGGCTGTATAAGCCCACCCAGGACCTTGGGTACTTACTTGGGTGACTAGCCTGTGCTGAAGTCCATGCTGCTGTGGTTTCCCTGCTATTGGCACTCATGCTATCTAGATCAAAGTTAGCTCAGGTAGTCTACATGTGCTGCAATCACACCTCTGACAGGGTGTAGGAATACCCTAAGCTGCTTGGCTGCTCCTCCCCCCCTTTGATAGGGGTGACTACCTACTTTGACTGACTGAGATGTCCGGGGGAAGGGAGCTGTCCCAAACTTGTTGAAAGGAGGCCCAATGGAATGAGGAAGAGTAAGCCCAGTTTCCTTCTCTAGGGTCCTGTGCTGCTGGCTTTTGGAGAGAAGTGGAAATGGAGTTGAAGAGGGTCACCAAAGCAGGGTTACAGTTGGGAGGTAAAATTGAGGACACACTATTCCCTTGTCCATGCTCCCAAACAAGCTCTCTTCTAGGTTTCTGTCTCAATTGCCCTCTGGGATGGTCTGTTCACCCAGAGTCTGCATGAGGGAAGGAACAATGTCTCACTGGACCTCCTCTCCTTCTTAAGGAAGAATTGAAGACCAAAGGGGCAAGTGGGGCATAAGGGACCTACCACAGAGGGAACCAGGCCTGCTTCTCCATCTCTGCAGAAGCCCCCTCCCTCTGCTCTGATCCTGCTGCCACCATTGCTGCACAAGCTTCTGTCTGACTGTGAGGTAGCAGAAGAATGGAGCTGAATGAGGGCTGCTGGGAGCCCCCAAAGCCCAGCAACCAGCTAGGAGCTGGATCTACCAAGCAGCGAGGAGCAGCAGCCTAGATTCCAATCTGGAGGCTCTTCAAAGAAAGTCATTAGCATACACATTAACATACTAAGTCATTAGCATTGCCCCTTCAAAATGAGGTGCCTTTGCTGTCCATTTCCTAGTGGAGAGGTGTTCACATCACAATTGGTAGCAATTGTCACAGCATCATTTATAAACATAGCACTGTCAGCATATATTAGTTTGCCAAGAGAATAAAGCGAACACAAGCAGGAACAGCCTGTATTTGATATGATTTTTAAAAATCTGTGCACATAGGTAGCGCACAAGTGGTGGAAAAATCATATACCCCAAAAATACCCAAAAGGAAGCTTGATTTATGGCATGTATAAAAGAAGTACAAAAAACACTGATACCACAATTGTGTTTTGGATAAAGAAAGATCAGATACATTTGCTGAATTTTGTAGATTTCTTTTTAAACTGGAAACCCATATTATTTTTACATGTTTCTGTTAAAAAAAAAAAAACCAACCCACACCAAATACAAGACTAAGTCAGGTTATATCAACTGCATTACATTTATGGAATAAAAATGACTCTTGGCCCTGACACGTCAAGTTTCAACCTGTAGAAAATATTGACAGCAGAGCCATTCACCCTTAAAGAGAGCTTTATAATGGAAATTCTAATGTCTTGAATCTTCTTCTCCCAGAGATTTTTCCCTGCACTATTGCTTATTCAAGGTTCTGGCTTCTTTTCAGCCATGGAGGATGAAAGTTTTGTGATGCTGAATAGACAGAAGCCACTGACAGCATTTAATTTAAAATTACTGTAATGGTTTTTATAAGTCTGGTCAGAGTTCAACAGGAACCACAATGCTAAAGTTTCAGGCAGCAGTGACTAATTTGTTAAAACATCAAATTCACCCTTGGCTGATGGTGCACTAGCAGAGTAAGATGCTGCTATCTTGAAGCGCCAGGCTTCACTTGAGAACCTCCAAAGATGAAATACAGAACGGTTATCCTACATTATCCTCCTCCTAAACCTACCCATTAGGCTGAAATCCGAAACCTACGGGATGGGTCCATGGCACCCCAATACCATGGTGATCAGAGCATAAAGTGGGTAGGCATGTAAACGCTGTACTTATGGTGCCACATCATGGAAAACAGAAAAGAGGAATTTCTTTTGCAGTGATGTGGTTGCTGCTGGTATGGGTAATGGGTTTAGCAAGGGACTTATCCAGGAGAGTGAGCGTAGACTCAGTATTGCAAACCTCAAGCATTCAAAAATCATGAGATTGGCTTAAAATGAGGTTTTAAAAAAAATAATAAAATGGGGGAGTTTTGTTTGCTTTCTAGTTTGTGACCTCAAGGGTACACACAGGTCACATTTTCATGCTTTTCTATCTAAGCACAAGGGCTAGAAACTTTTTTTTTTAAATAAAAGCTGAGATTCTCATGACACGACAGAGTTTTCACAAAAACACCAAATGTTGTGACACGATAAAATCACAAAAAAGCTGGCAACACTGGAGAAGTATGCATGACTGGGAGAGAAGAATGAGAACAAAAAGCAGAGATGATGATCCACCCCAATCCCAGAGCTGAGGATCTCCCCAAAGAAAACTCCTCAATAGCAGCCACTTGAAGGCCACATTAGCTTATGTGGCCAAGGTGAGAGAGGAGGGTTTAAGAAAGACAAAGCGTGGCTGAGTGTCAAACCGCTCTCGGCGGGAGTTATGCCAGAACCTTGGGATACCTCTTTGTATTTGAAAATGCCTAGTCATAATTAGGTGCTTTTTATGAAATTTGGAAGAATCAAAAATAAAAATAACTTTCCCTTATCTTATCAACAACCTCCTGCTACAGCATCCTACAAAACAGTAAACCTCCCTGTCATTCATCCACTACATACAAATTCAAAATATTAAGAGTCAGGCTAAACTGAGTAGTATGCACTTTTCACAAGATGGGTGTTACTGCATGAATAAATGTATTTTTTCTTTCCTCAGAAAACTCCACTCATGACCGTAAAGTTCTCTTTTCTCCTTGTGTAGTGATCCATTTCCCTTCACTTCATGCTTTGGTAACTGCTCATGCATGAAGCCCAGTGATTTAATGTTGAAACATGAATATTGTGAATAATTGAAAAAGCATCTTTTGCTTTTTTATCCTCTTCTTTACAAAATCCTGGCTCTAGAAGGTTTTTGGTTAAACTACAGTCCAAGTCCAATTGCTTTTATAAATATTTAATACATATATATTTATAAAAGCTCATGTAAATATATAAGCAGAGAAGAAATTACTGGGTTACTCTACAAGATTAGAAGATAATAAGGCTGTCAGTCTGGTTACTTGGATAACACATTGAAGGTTGTACTGTTACTGAATAATAATTCCACATCAGAATACTGAATGCATGGTTAACATGCTGCCAATGATGTGATGAATGCAGTGCAGATACCGTACTTGCACAGGTACTGTGGAAAGACAGACTATACAATGTTACTTTAGCAAGACCAGACAATCAGTATTACAAACTATAGCTGCTAATAAAAAAAAAGAAAGGTTTGGCAAAGTCAAAGACAGAAGAACAATACTCCAGGCTGACTGCAAAATGTTTAACCTTGTCTTTATTCTAGTTGGAATTAAGCTGCTGAAGACCTTTCACTTTAAAGTCACATGGTCCTACACTACAGTGACACTCCTTATTTGAGAGTATCTGCTAGGCAGAGAAAAGAGGACACAGAATTGTTAGTGAAAAATGCCATTAACCAGCCCAGTCTCCTTAAACAGTTTATTTTAACTCCACACCACTCTTCTCTGTTGTATTTTCATTTAAATCAATCTCTCCCTAAAAATGTCTAGCTGTCTCCAAATCTTGTAAAGTAAATCCTTACAGGTGCCATGCTACTTCTTCCATACATAAGCTACTCTAGCTGAAATAGTACATCTTGAAGTCCCATCTTCTTCCTCTTGATTTTCACATTAAGTCCCTCAGCATGACCAGCACATCTTTCAGTCCTCTAACAAACCTTGTGCAGTTTTTAATTTCTGTTATACTGTAGAACCTCAGAGTTATGAACACCTTGGGAACGGAGGTTGTTCGTAACTCTGAAATGTTCATAACTCTGAGCAAAATGTTATGGTTGTTCTTCGAAAATTTACACCTGAACCTTGACTTAATACATCTTTGAAACGTTACTATGCAGAAGAAAAATGCTGCTTTTAAGCATCTTAATTTAAAAGAAACAGTTTCCTTACCTTGTCAAATCTTTTTTTTTTAAGCTTTCCCTTTATTTTTTTAGTAGTTTACTTTTAACACAGTAAACCGTACTGTTCTGTAAATCAGGTGTGTGGTTGACCAGTCAGTTCGTAACTCTGGTATCCGAAACTCTGAGGTTCTACTTATCAACTTTAAGTCTTTAATGAGAATTAATTCAGCAGTCCAAATGTGCAGTCCTTACTTAGAAAAGCTCCTGTTGATTTCCACAGGAAGGACTAATTGTTTGCCAAGGATGCCAGCATGCCCTAACCCCTTCTCCTCTACTCACTGGAGCTCCTTCACCAGAGGCATGGACTCTGTGATAGAATTCCTGATTTTTTTCTTAAACACATTTTAAAAAAAACAAAAGTTCACCTAAAAATATACACAGAAAAGCCTCAAAAATGAAAACCCCAAATAGGAAACAATACACACCACATATAGAACTTTATCAGATGTATTTTGGCAGTCTATGTACCATACTATTCACTGTATTTTCTCTCTCTTTTCAGTAGTAATCATTTCACATAAATGCACCAAGTTAGTTATCATAGCAGAATCTCTGCATGAGATGAGTCTGACATCCTGAATGTCTCGTTTCACTTGTCAGCCATATTACTACTCCCTCTAAAAAGCGATAATATATTGAATTAGAATAGGAGAGGATATATTTGGATATATTCATTTGCTTTACAATGGACAAGACTGCTT
This sequence comes from Mauremys reevesii, assembly GCF_016161935.1. Classification (NCBI taxonomy): domain Eukaryota; kingdom Metazoa; phylum Chordata; order Testudines; family Geoemydidae; genus Mauremys; species Mauremys reevesii. The sequence continues at coordinate 17,121,759 of NC_052623.1, read as the reverse complement.
CTATGACATGCAAATCTGGCATCTATGTTAAGGCTGAATAATGAAATTGTCAAGGCTAAAAACCAGAAGACACTTAAAAAACCATACAAACATTTCCTGAAATTAATACGGTTAATATGTTTCAAAAGTGGACTTTTACACAAAAGCAACATAAAAACATGTCCTCTTATGTAACTGGTACCTGCTAACAGCATTTCTTTAGCTATCTCTTTGCACATCTCTGTCCTGATCCAGGAAAGCACTTGAGCACATAGAATCATAGGTATGTAGGACTGAAAAGGACCACAAGCATATGAGCAGGTGCACTCACTCCAGTAGGATTGCTTACGTTCTTAAAGTTAAGCATGTGCTTTTCTGGACTGGGGCTTAAATGAGTGGTTAGAGCATAGGACTGGAATCAGTACATCTAGGGTATGTCTATGTAGAGATAAGAGCCATGGCTGGGCCAGGCCAGCAGGCTCGGGCTGCAGGGCTAACTACTGTGCAGATATTCAGGCTCCTGCTGGAGTCCTAGCTCTGGGACCGTCCACCCTTGCAGGGTCCCAGAGCTAGGGCTCCAGCCCAAGACTGACTATCTGTACAGCAATTTTTCAGCCCCAGAGCCTGAGCCCAAATAATGTGAAAGGGCCAGCTGTGGGCTTTTTATCTCTGTGTAGACATATCCCTAGGTTCTAATCCTGATTCTGACACTGACCCCTTGAGTGGCCTCAGGCAAATCCCAACCTCTCTCTCAATTTCATTAGTTATAAAATAAGGAAAATACTGATCTACCTGCTTTATTGGGTTTTGTTAGGATTAGTATTTGCAAATCACTATGTATAAACTATTATTATTACAGAACTTAGGGCACTGGCAGCACTTATCAAATAAACAAACAGTAATCAACTTGTAATATATCTTCTATGACTGCAAAACAGTGGAGAGATGTTGAAGCAGAAGGCTCTGGAATTTTTACCACAAGGTTTTCATGAAAACAAATAAATATGAGGCAAATAAACAAAATAACTCCTTCTCAAGGATACTTTATAACGATATGTTAAATGAGCACAAGTAGTACATAATACGAGTATAGTCTAGTTTAGAAAAGCGTGCAAGCCACCATTTTACTCATAAATAAGGTCAAGAGCACATTAATATCTACCATTTCATTGCCAACACTTGTCCAGCTCAACATATGCCAGGTTTGCATGCAGTATTTGACAAGTTGGAGTGGAAATGTCAATGAGGAAATTGGAGCTGGCACTTGGCCAGGATGGGTGCTGTCATAGGTCTCACCCCCACTTGGAGCTGTTGGGTTCACAAGATGGGGACCTGCATGACACAGGGTCTAAACTTATCAATCTCAGGTGCATTATCAGTACATGGCTAGAGGTAAGAGGACCAGGGAAAAAGTTGTTTGCCAAATAGCACCCTCACCAATATAACATAAAGGAAAGGAAAAGGGCCTTATTATTAAGTTGTCCATCGTAAATCAGCCAGTAACCTTCAGGCCCAGGAACAATAGGCTGACATCCTTCGGAATGTGCTAATGACACTCACTTTGTAGGTCAAAACATCCCCAACCTCTGCAGGGCAAAAAAACAAGAGACTAGAACTGGGAATCCAATCTAAGCCTCCCATGTCAGGTCTTAGCACAAAGCTGGTAAGTCACATGAAAATGTAGAAGTAGTTAAGGCAGAGTCAAATCCACTGGCTTGACTACACAATGCAGAGTGCAAGTGTGATGCTGTATGATTGAAACATGACCATTTATATCAATGTTGCTACCACTGTTATACAATCCCAACAAATCTTATACAAAGCCGACGCCTTCTACAAAGTAGGTCATGTAAGGTATCAATGGAAAAGTTACAATCTATCAAATATGACTATCCTGTTTGTATGCGTGTATCATCTTTGTATCTAAAAGTTATGAATATTGACTATGTACCAGTATTTCAGAAGTGTTGGATCCTGGAGTAACACCCTCCAGTTTAAATCGACATTGTCGCCAGACAGCTTTGTGTTGATAGCCCATCAAAGACAACCGAATTCTTACAATGGGCAACAGAAGAAACTCATCCCATCCCACAAGTCTTCCTGTGGATATTTTAGCCAAAATATGGGTAATGGCTGCTCTTGAGAGTAATCAAAGCTCATAAGGGCATGTGACCCTGAACTCCATCTTGTGTCTGTACTTTTCCACAAATTGTGCTGAGAGCTTTGTTTGGGGACAGTGAAATTCCCTCCACATGGGGGAGGATATAAAAATGGTGGAAACATCTCCAATTTGTCTTCATTTCCTGCTTCTCTGGACTGGATTTCTAACAAGGAAGCTCTAAACAAGGACTGATGGCCACTGTGATGGGTTGGATCACAGAAACCCCCCTGGGAGCTGCCAGCTGATGTGCCCAGACTACCTCTGCTCCTGTTTTCCCTGCCAGCTCGGGACTCCAGCATCCTGTCTTGCTGAGCCAGACACTCCCATCTGCTCCAGCAAAGACCCAGGGTCTGAATTACTTGCTCCAAAGCTGCAGGTTTACCTGAAAACAGCTCAGGGAAGTGTGCTTGTCTTTAGCACTTAGATACCCAACTCCCAATGGGGTCTAAACCCAAATAAATCCATTTTACCCTGTATAAAGCTTATGCAGGGTAAACTCATAAATTGTTCGCCCTCTATAACACTGATAGAGAGATATGCACAGCTGTTTGCTCCCCCCCAGGTATTAATACATACTCTGAGTTAATTAATAAGTAACAAGTGATTTTATTAAATACAGAAAGTGGGATTTAAGTGGTTCCAAGTAGTAACAGACAGAACAAAGTAAGTCACCAAGCAAAATAAAATAAAACGCGCAAACCTATGTCTAATCAAACTGAATACAGATAATCTCACCCTCAGAGATGCTTCAGTAAGTTTTTTCTCAGACTGGACACCTTCCAGGCCTGGGCACAATTCTTTCCCCCGGTACAGCTCTTGTTCCAGCTTAGGTGGTAGCTAGAGGATTCTTCATGATGGCTCCTCCCTCCCTTTGTTCTCTTCCACCCCTTTATATATCTTTTGCATAAGGCGGGAATCCTTTTGTCTCTCTCTGAGTTCCCACCCCCTCCTTCTCAATGGAAAGACACCAGGTTAAAGATGGATTCCAGTTCAGGTTACATGATCACATGTCACTGCAAGACTTCATTACCCACTTGCCAGCACACACGTATACAGGAAGACTTACAGATAAAACACAGCCAGTTGCAGACAATGGTCCTAGTTAATGGGAGTCATCAAGATTCCAAACCACCATTAATGGCCCACACTTTACATAATTACAATAGGCCCTCAGAGTTATAGTTCATATTTCTAGTTTCAGATACAAGAGTGGTACATTTATACAAATAGGATGATTACACTTAGTAGATTATAAGCTTTGTAATGATTGATACCTTACAAGAGACCTTTTGCATGAAGCATATTCCAGTCACATTATATTCACTTATTAATTTTTTATAAACCCATATAGACTGCACAATGTCACAGCCACCTTACCCCCAAGCTGGGTAATTTCCAGAGAGACATTTGCAAACTAGAATTTATTCCATCACTGCTACACCCCTGATTTATGTATATGATCTATTAACTCTCTTCTATTTCTTTTATCTGATAAATAAGCCTTCAGATATTAGATACTAAAGGATTGGCAACAGTGTGATTATTGGGTAAGATCTGAGTTATATATCAATCGGAGTATGTGGCTGATCTTTTGAGATCAGAAGAATTTTGTGTTTGATTACATTGGTTTTCAATAATCACTAATCAGAAAGTCTAGTATCTGGGTGGTGGAACAAGAGTTGGGATGTCTAAGGAGACTGCAGTTTGGACTTCTTATTAACTAGTGTGGTGAGACAGAAGTTTACTTTTGTTACTGGCTTAGTATAATAATGGGTTACCTAGGGAGGTGGTGGAATCTCCTTCCTTAGAGGCTTTTAAGGTCAGGCTTGACAAAGCCCTGGCTGGGATGATTTAGTTGGGGATTGGTCCTGCTTTGAGCAGGAGATTGGACTAGATGACCTCCTGAGGTCCCTTCCAACCCTGATATTCTATTAATCTAATGATAGAATAACCACTGGATTGGGGTGAGTCTGCCCTATTTCTAGCAGTTTGTCTTGAACCTGGCATCCTCAGCTGTGATCCACTGAGGCACAGTGACAGCAAGTAAGCAGCATACCAAGTGAAACCTTAGGATCTATGATTTCTCAGCTAGGAAGCTTAGCTCACTGCTGTGCACTGACAAGTCACAGTTTGAAGGAGCAATATGTCAATGCACACTAAGGAACTTTTAGTACGTCAGCAGGGTACACTGGGCAGAATGGAGCACACTGCAGCATTGTAGATTTACCCAGCAGCCTTCTACTCCCTAACTACTCATTAGACAAGCCCTGAGGAACATCGGGATTAGATTGCACCACTCTCTACACAGCCTAGCAGAAAATTAAGAAGCGAGTATTAATAGTGACCTGCTGCGGACCACAATTCTTGCTATATCTCAGAGATGGGGGTGGGAGAAAGCATGATGACAAAATGAAGGAGAAATAGAGGGAAAAACCTCTCCATCCCCTCTCTAGCTAGTACAATGAAGCCTAGGGCAGCATGGAAGAAACTCTGTTCACACACTGAGGGTGTGCGAGGAGACCATGACCAAAACACAATTTAACTAAGCATTTTCTGCCCTTCCCACTAGCCAGCCACAACCCAGTGAAGCACAAAACTCCTTGTTGGTCCATTCATAATGATACCTGCACTGCATCTGGTTTGATTTAATTAGAAGGACGGTATTTGACTATTAACAACTCAATAGCCCTCATTGTGTAATTTAATTATCACAATCTAGTATTCTGCATTTTATGGCACCTTGTTTGGCCTGTAATAAAGTGAAACTCCATACATCTCAACAAAAGCAGATTCTCTTTTTTTTAATGTGTTTTGATGATTTCATGTTTTAGAAGCCTTACTTAATGTGATGCCACTAATACTGCTCGAATGCTGTGGGAGTCTAACAGAAATAAAGGGAGCTACGTAAAATAAAGCATTTGCAAAAAGTAACACTTTGTACAGCACTCGACTGGGTGAGATGCAGCTGGATGATTTCCAGCTTGTCAAGGAATCCCAGAAATATAGTAGAGATGTGGATGGTTGTCCTTTCCACTGCAAAGAAATGAGAAATTGCTCTGTGACTGTGGAACGTGGCAATAGGTTTAATGCAGAGGTGATTGGCAAACTGATTTATCCGTAAAACACATTCTCTCCAGAAATGCAAACATATTGCCAACAAACAAAAGTCTCCATAGCCTGTTTTGAAAAATCAATAATGCTCGTAAGCCCAGCACATGCTCTTTGACATACAATGATTTTGTTAAACCTTAGTTGGTTCTCTTCAACAAGGAGAGATTAAAACCCGATCTAACCTGTTAGAATGAAGTTTTGCTGAAATCCAGTGTCTCTAGTCTGTAATAAAATTATTTGCTACCATTTTTAGTGCTACAGAAATTTACTTACTTTAAAGTCCAATGAGGACTAGCATAGGTAGACAACTTCAAATATTACAGCAAGAGAGATATTGAACATTTAAATAAAATTCAGAGAAATACCAAGACATTCCTGCTTTATTGATTTTAGGGTGAAGGTGACTTCTGCAGTTGTGTCCCATCTAAAGGAGTGAGATAACCTCCCTTGAGCTGAATCTTGGGGAAGTATGTAGACATATCTATGTTTATGTCCTCTGCTTTCAGATCAGTAGAATACCAAGTGAAAAAGGCATAGTAAGTCTCAATAAATATGCAAACAGCTCTTAAAAAGGAGATTAAAATCCTTCATCATGTTTATATAATTAATGAAACTGTGTGCCGGCGCAAAAGGAGGCGGCCAATTTTTATTTTAAGCATTCCTTGAAGGTCATTTCCACTCTGAAATTTTAATTTAAGGGCCTCAAAAACTTGTTATATAACGACAGATCTAAACATATGGCCCTAGGCTGATTTGAATTAACTCACTTGTATCAACTGTGTTCCATCAATATGTACTGCCATAGTAACTTGTCCCTCCACTGGAATGCTAATTAGTCCCCTAAGATTCCAGGAACAAAAGTATTAGACCTACAAAAAGATTCCTTTTTTTCCTCCTTTCGTTCACTAGTTTTACTTCCTCAGCACATTAAAGCAGAGCTAAGAATGATTACAGGGAGGCATAAAATGAGCCAGAAAAATCTGCTTTCCAGACACGTTAGCCAGAGGCAGAGAGGGAATAGTTAGGGTAATACTAGAAGAAAACCCAGTACCTCTCTGTTTGGACTGGCCTTTAGGTTTGGGTTAGGTATAGCATAGGAGAACTCATCCTAATCTAGATGTGTCAGGTTAATCACAGTCCTGAACTGCAAAGTTCCGAGCTGGATCTGAACTTTCTCAGAGTTTTAAGGTGTTTGGGGGCTTATCTCTTGCTTAAAATAATTGTGCCAGAAGTATTAATTTTAAAATCAAATACTACAGCAATTGAGGCAGGTTCTGAAAAGGCATAAGAGAGAAACATTTAGAACACAGTAACATTGCTGGTAAAACGTGCTGGACTAACAGTCCTGGAGAGTCAAGTCTTATTGTTAACAGAATAGGTACAGTAAGGGCAGCAACTGTATAGTCTACCTACAAGCCCCATTCACTCTTTGGTGTTTTGGCTGAAAATGCTGAAGTAGCTTCCTGTTTGCTCTGGGGGAAGAGAGCAAAACACACACTTCTTCTAAAGATACAGAATAAGAAATCTGACCTAATCTATTTCAGTTACACAGAATCATCATTTCGCTCCTCTATTTTTGTTGTGCAATTTGTACTATGCTCCAGCAAAATTAGAAACAATAGGAGTCAATGATTCTCCTGACTGGAGGTGTTTACAGAAATGCAGACTTATTTCCTCTTGTATTTGGAACTGCTTGGCTTTGCATGTATTTTGGGAACTGTTTTGAATGCGCTTGCCAAAAGGTTTAATACAGAAATTTGCTCTGACAATGCTTTACACTCACCAGATATTTATTTATAAAAGATTTGGGACTTTCATAAAGAGATGTGAATGGTTGTTGCCTTTGCTTGCATGTGCTAAAAACTCCTGCATTTTTCTACACCCGGGGAAAGGCTCTCTCCACCCTACATATGAACAGCTGACTGAAGCTGCTGGTTGCAGAAATATGCTGCTTACTTTATTATTAACTATTTCCAAGTGCTGAGAAGCATGCTAGGCATTTCACAGAAACCAGTGGCACCCCAGTTCCTGTCCTTAAGATCTTACAATATATATTACATAGGCAAGCAGCCCCACAGATTACTAGGGAATGATTTAACTCTTGGTTAGCATAAGGGTTTGAAGATAAACCAATAGATAAAGGCAGCTGGAAAACAGATTTTCTGTCCTGTAGAAATTTTTGAATCATGACAAAAAGCCAACATTTCAATTTTTTTTTTCACAAATCAAAACTCTAGAAAATTGCATTTTGGGTCAATCAAAATGTTTTGTTTTGACAAAAGTTTAGTTTCAGATTTGACCTTTTTAAATATAGAAAATAAAGTAAATTTCAAAGTGAAAAATTGTTTTGAAACAAAAAAAAGCAAAATGTTTCATTACAAAAATAATGAAACAATTTTTCAATTTTTTTCATATAAATCATCAAAATCAATACAATTTTGCAAAACAATTTGATTTAATCAAAACAGCATTTTCCTACGGAAATTTTCCAACAAACACGTCTAGTTGAATATTTGCTCAATAAACAGTAACAAGACATTTGCTAAATACCTAGTTGGAGGATTGATTATTGAATACGTAGAAATACCCAGTGAAGATCCCTTTATTTGGGAGTCAGTATCAGATATCAGGTGTACTTCTCACTTGAATGCATAATGCTACTTTCATGCTCTAGTGAAGAAGTTATACAATCTGTCAACTTACTTCACACAGGCTAATAACCAGCCATCAGATGGTATTGAATTTCCATCATTAGCTGCTTAGGATGCATTTGAATCAGTGACTTATAGCTGAAAGCGTCAATATCCCATTCTTGATCCCTTGAGCCATCTAATTACCAAATTTTGCTTCTCAATATTACAGCACCCTTCATACTCAAAGTAACGCAACAAATTTATAAGTTACGCACATTTGCATCATCAGATACTATGGTAAGGGCAGCACGTACGAACCTAGATAGCTAGATTAGTATAAGATGTCTAGATGTCTGAGGCTTTTCAGCAAGTGTCATGGGACATCTCCCCCTCAATAACAAGTAGAGATGGGCAGATGTCTCCTATATTTGGAAGGGTTGGGTTTTTTTTTTAATTAAAAAAAATGAGAAAACAATCACAAATTTTGTTATTATTTAACTTGAACCTAAATTTCTTTTGCATGATGTGGGAGAGAAAAGGAACAATGGTAACCAAGAGGAGGAGAGGGGAGAAAAGGAACAATGAGTTGAGAGCCAGATGAAAAGATGGCTTAGAATGTGGGACCTAGCACAAAAGATGCAAGGGAGCCTGAAGAACAGGAGAATCTGGGTGGATGAATCAACAGGAGCTGCTAAGTGTCTGGCATGTTAGCAGGTGCATATGGATAGAGCCCTGCAAATCTGCAGAAACCCATGGACCGTTTTTGCAGATCGTGTATCGGATGCAGATACAAATTGTGTATCCACGCAAGGCTCTACATAAGGAGGTATGCAATGTGAAGAAACTGCATTCCCTGAGCAGGGGGAGTGGGTGGAGCTGCAAAGCCAGTTGAGAGGTGCACTAAACCCTCTCCCTGTCCACTGAAGTGAGATGTCAGAACTAAAGGACTAACAGACACATGAATGTCTGGTGCTCTTTGTCACCCACAGCTGAAAATATTAGGCCTTGCCTACACAGGAAACATTTTACGGTATAAGCCAAAATGTGAATGTAAAGCTCTATACCTGTATAATCCCCCACGTAGACACCTTGATTTCCAGTCCCTTTTTTGGTTTAGATTATTTTTTTGACAAAGAGTTTAAGCAAACTTGGAAAAAGCCACTCTTAGACTAGATAAGAGTGTCCATAGTGGGAGTTACACCTGTATAACTGGTCAAACTTTCCCACGTAGCTTTCTTCCTCTTCTTGCAAGAAAGGCTACTAACTAGAAGAGTTCGTACATGGCAAATAGTTAGTTCTCTCAAGTGCCTTTTATCTAAAACTACTTGAAATTCTATTCTGTTTATACTGTAGCAGCTGAAACAATGGCAGGCTTAAAATGGCCAGAGATGTAGGCCAATTGGAGGTTTTGTAATTAGGCTATTGTTACATGCGGTGCCAATCTCTTCCTGCAGTCAGTTCACATCCCCTTCACTTCTGGCCACTTTGCTGGTGTGATAGACTGCTATTCTTCAGAGTTAGACCAGATCTCAAAAACTGCCCCGAAATCAGACTCGTCAAGTGTCACACAGCTTGCATGACTCTCATGCGCGTTGCAGCCCTCTCACACCTGCCCAATTCTCAGGTAAAATATTATCTACACTAGTGCTTACCCACAACGCTAAAATTGTTGACAGTAGGAACAGAAGTTCAGGGCAGCCCATATTTATTCTGTATTGTACTGTCCCAACTATCACTTCAGATTGTTACCTTATTAAGGCAGGGACATAATATTTGATTGGTCCATGCCAGGGAGTCATGAGGCCTTAAAAATTCCACAAGACATGCAGGCAGGAAGAGTTGGGTTTTGTTTGTTTGTTTGTTGTTTTGTGGTTATTATTTGAATTACTGTAGTGCCTAGGAGCCCTAGACATGGACACGGACTCCACTGTGTAGGTGCTATACAAATACAGAACCAAACGGCTGTCCCAAAGAGCTTACAATGTAAGTAAAAGACAAGAAACAACAGATGGATACAGACAGACAGGGTAGTACAGTCAGGAAACAATAGATAATACTGGACAGCAGTGATCCAGCACGCCAGAAGTCGAACCATTGTCAATCTTTTGTAAGCATCATGGCAAAGGTGTGTTTGAAGGAGGGATCTGAAGGACAATAATGAGGTAGTTTTATGGATGTTTACAGGGAGCGCCTCCCAAGCATAAGGGGCAGCATGGGAGAAAGCACTAAAGCATTGGAGGCTGGCATCACTGATCAGAGGTGGGAATCGATATTTCAATAATGATGGGAGATGATAGGTAGGTTGGGGACTGAGAGTGAAGAGCCTTGAAAATGTGGGCAAGTAGCTTATGTTTGAAGTGATGGAGAAAGGGAAGCCAGTGGAGGGATTCAACAAGAGTCATTCAAAATGACTGGTTTGGAACATCATCTTTGCAGCAGGGTTCTGAATGCTTATGAGTGGGGCAAGATTGCATTTGTCAAGGCCAGAGATAAGGATGTTGCAGTAATTGAGATGTGAGATGGTGAGAGCCGAGAGGAGAGTTTTAATTTTTAACTGTGTGGATGGATAGGAAAGGCCTATCTTAGAGAAGTCGGCAGAAAGAATTTGAAAGATTTAGACATAGGCTGGATGTGAGTACATAGAAAGTTCTGAGTCAAAGATGACGCTCAGGTTATGTGCTGAGTGACAGACAGCATGGTGGCTGTCCACGGCGATCAAGGAAGGAGATGGGGGGAGGGGGAAGAGTTTGGGAGCAAAGATTAAGAGTTATGTTGTGCGTGAGCTGATGGTTAGACATCCACAAGGAGAGTTCAGATAGGCCAGTTTGGACAGAATGAGACAGGCCACAAGTAGAGAGGCAGAGTTCTGAGCTGTCAGCATAGAGATGGTTGAATGTGTGTTTGCAGATGAGAGTATTAACAGAAAAGGTATAGAGGGAGAAAAGAAGGGGACCAAGGACAGAGCCCCGTGGATGCCTTAGAAAGTTGGAGAGGGAAAGACGAGGATCCTCCAAAGGACATACTTAAGGAGCGATTAAAGAGATTTCAAGAAGAGCATGGTTGACTGTGTTGAAGGGAGCTGATGGGTCAAGGAGGATGTAGATGGAGTACTGTGTCCGAGCTTTGGTGAGGAAGAGGTCATTAGAGACTTTGTCAAAAGCAGTTTCAGTGGAAACACAAGGTGAAGGACCCAGATTGCAGAGGGTCTAGGACAGTGGGGAGTCTGGGGTGCAGCAGCATCCACTGGCTTGAAGTAATAATAGCAATCTAATGCATGGCTTCCATCATACACAGCATTTACAGTTTTGTTCAATAGCTTTCAGCCTCCCGCTATAAAAACTGTTCCAGTGCCCCATACCTAGTCTCGAATTCCAAACAACTCACTGTTATTCAATGGAATTCTCCATGCAGGGCAGACAATTCCATGCCTGATGGTGGCTATACACTGAACATTTACAAATGATAGAAAAATCAACCTTAGTAAAATGAAATGCCACTGCAGAAACAGGACCTAAACTGTCACCACAACATGTACAATAGAGAAAGACTGTTAAAAAAAGTGATACAAGAACCGCATGTTAGCACTATGCATACTACAATAAATGCCAATAATATTTTTGTGGGAAACAAGTAGCATAGGATTTTAGGACCTGTGGTTCTACATGTTTGGTTGCTATTTGAATATATGTCTTTGAAGATTTGTTGTATTAGTAAAAACATAAATAGGTAAGAAGTTCCTGGCTGGGATGACTTCTTTGGAATCCCTACAAGAACTCTCGAGCAGCCTGTGGTTGTTTGATGACAATATTATTTATCTGTGAAATGAATGCGTATTCTTCACAAGTTATTCTTACTTTATTCCAGAAATATTGAACAAAGTAGCAAATACTTTAGATTCACCATGCAATCATCTGTGCCTTGGTTTTGTGACTGTTATGTAACTGTGCAGAGGCAATATCTCCACACTGATAGGGGCATGCGGAACATTTTTATCTAAGTCTTTGTTTATAATAAGATCAGTGACCTTGGATCTACAAAAGGAGCTAGAATAACAAATTCAGACAATCAGTGCTTACCACAAGAGCAAAATTCTTCATCGTTCTAGCTCTTAAAGAGACCATCAAAGAAAATTTAGGCCCAAACTCCACTCCTGAGCCTTGCTCTACAATTTATGTCATGCCTGTGTTTTAAAAAAGTTTTACTAAATCTAATATTAATACAGATGTTTTCATTAAATTAAAAAGAATCTTCCCAGCACAGCTCAGGGAATGCTTTGTTTGTTAACTGCTCTATACACGCACCAACAGAGGAAGCACAAAATATTGCTTTTCCAAACAGACTACTCATGTATTTAAAATTAAGCACATACTTCAGTACTTGTGGGACCTGAATAACATTTGACACAGGTAACTGCCTTTGGCTACATATTCAACCCTGATAGATTGATGACAGTGACCACCCAGACTGCAACTTCTTAACTCCTCCTCCTGACCCCTTAACAATTCCTCCTCTTGAGGCAGCTGATAGGCCTGAGTCTTACTTTAACAGATGCTGATATAACGAAGTGAATTCCGGCAGGGAAACCTGCAGCATGCAAAATCTCCCCTTAAAAACACTGATATATTGAACAATGTAGCAGAGTGGACTTTAAGGGGCAAACAGTATCAAGGGTTTGCCTAGGGAATCCGTAGGGGAGGTGAATGCAAACTCTTACCTCCAGTCATGCTAAAACCCAGCCTTGGAAGCTATGCCATAATGTGGGTGATTGTCTGCTCTTATCAAAGACCCAAGCTGTATAAAGAAAAAGGCTGATCTGCGCAGTCTGGGTGCTTCATCTGAGCTATGGCTCTTATGAACTTGTAACCATAGAAAAATTCCTTTATGAGTGTGACACATGGCCAGAAAGGGTTAAGCAGTTTGCAGGCTAAATGACCCAGATTCAGCCTTTAGAGACATACTGGTAGATAATGCTTGTATTTTCGTGTGTTTACATATATATTGTTAAAGGTTGACAATGTAACCAAACAGTTCCTGTCTATGCTGTATTCTGTTAATTCAGAGATCAAAAGGAGGTCTTGACATTTAAATGAACTATAAATATACTGATATCACTGTATTGATTTCTCTTTGAAGTATATAGCAGATCACCTGCAAATGGTGGAAGATAGGCAATTGTCTTATGTTAATCAATGTAGCTAATTACTGATCATGCTTAGGAAATAGGTCTACTGCAAAGTTGTGATGATTGCCTGTTGTTCACCTGAGGACTCCCTGCTTTCAAGAGAAGGCCTGGAACTGTATAAAGGACTCTTGGGTCCTGATCCTTTTTATCTCAGATCTGCTTATGCTTTATCAGGGAAAGCATTGAGCTGCAAGATTGAGGTCTCCAAATTTATTTGGATCACCATGGTATGGAACACTGGACTATAGACTATGGACTAATTCTAAGAACTCTTTGCAACTCCAAAGCTCACCATCTCTACTATGAAACTGATCGCAGAACTGTACTCATGTCTGTTTGTATAAAGATCTTTTAACCAATACTCACTCTCCCTTTTCTTTTCTCTAAATAAATTTTAGTTTAGTTAATATGAATTGGCTGTAAGCATGTATTTGGGTAAGATCTGGAATATTCATTAACCTGGGAGGTAATGTGTCTGATCCTTTGGGATTGGTAGAACTTTCATATTTGACTTGGCTGTCTGGGAGGGAGCCCAAAGGCTGGGTTGCTTTTAAGGGAACTGTGTTTTGGCTTCTGTGGAAGTTGTTTTGTGGCTAGCTTGGTGGATCTGAGTATTAGAATAAACCACTAGGTTTGGGGATTGTCTGCCCCATTTTTTGTAGTTTGCCCTGACTTGAGCAACCTCAGTGTGATACACACCCCCCGGGACCCATCACAATGAGTTGGAAGAACTGATTCCTACCAGAGCCCTGGGTGGAGTTGGGGTGATCATGGCTAGCTTATCTGCATGTGTGTAGGTTCTTTTATTGTTTTTAATGTTTTCTGAATAATGCTTTCATCTTAAGAATAAATGTGCTTACTTATAAAGAACCGTCTCTGGTAACTGTGACTGTGGGAAATTACAGCTGTTTATAGTCTTCAAAGAGTAAGCAAAGCACAGACGCTGGTCTGGTCTAACAATTTGGTTTGCTGGGAATATCATAATGGAGGCAGGGAACTGTGCAGCCTGGAAAAACCCCAGTCAGGAGGGAGAGAGATGTGGGTGTCCGCCCAAGAGAGATGATAGCTGGAGATGGAAGCCCTAGAACAGGTGCCCTCAAGGGATCATTGAGGGGAATACAGGTGCAGTTGCCCTGAACTGTGACACTCCGCACAACACAGTTGGTTGTGTCACCATTACACTATGTGTAACACACAGAGACATACACAATACTGTTGGTGCTATACAAATAAAAATTTCATATTCACTTTCCTCATAATTGGGGAACAAATGGAATTAAGAACTACGTATCCCAGGAAATATTTACACCCAAGATGCAGGTTTTCAAGGTTACAGACGACTGCTGGGTTCTGCAAAAAGAATCTTACATTTCTGGTCCTTACATTAATGCAAAGCCAGAATGCACAAGAGAGCAAAAGCCAGCCTGATGCATGCTCAGATACCGTGAGCAAGACATCAAAAAAGCCATCTCCCCTTGACTGCTATTATCAGCTGTAAAAAGATAAAGCATGCTCTTTAACAGCAAAAGGAGGTATTCTCATCTTCAGAGAGAAACAGTGTAGCTCAAATTCAAATTAGCTTGTCACGAGTAACTCAGACTGTCTTATCTATAAAGGCCTAAACTTACTGGTAAAACACACACACACACACACTCTTAGTGAACCAGTTCTACTTCAAGAAAATATGAACAAACTACAGCATTGGCTCTTATTTACGAAAAAGGAGTTCCTTTGATTATACAAACTACTGTCACTGTGACAAAACATTTGTTATGGTTAATTGAGATATCCATTTCCAATAAAGCCAAACTGGAGGGAAGTCAGCGAAAAGCAACTAAAATGATTGTGGTGCTGGAGGGACTGATTTATGAGGAAAGATTAAGGGAGTTAAACATGGGTAAGTTTGACTAAATGCCAATTTACAGGGAAACGTCTATAAGTATTTATAGGCTGTACACATAAAGGAGGTAGAGGGGGTATAACCCAAGAGCAACAGGCTGAAATTATTACTGAAAAATTGCTGACTTTTGCATTTTAACCATACAATTATAAAATAAACCAATTGGGATATAAATATTGTATTTACATTTCAGTGTATCGTCTGTATGAAATGTTAGTTTGTACTGACTTCACTAGTGCTTTTTACGTAGCCTGTTGTAAAACTAGGCAAACATCTAGAGGAGCTGATGTATCCCCTGGAAGACCTCTGAGTAGCCCCAGGGGTACGTGTATCCCTGGTTGAGAGCCAATGATCTGGACAACCCAAATGCTGTTTTTGGCTATGATTAAAGCAAAAGGTAAATAACTGCTCCATTGAATCCTGACCATCTTCTAAGCAAAAGTCTTGTAAAAGTGACTTATTTTTCTATAATTCATTTTCACCGTTATTTCTAATTCACACTGATGATGGGGCGCCTCAGTGCAATTAACCTAACTTGGTGAATTAGGGACAAAGTGAAAGCATACTCTAAAAGCAAGGATCACAGAACACATTTCATGACCCTTAATTGACAATTTTAGTTTATTTACAGTAATGCGTCACAACGTGCTAGTAAATCATTAGCAGATTTGGTAAAAATAAAGAAGTCTGAGTAATATTGCCATACTACGGCAATTCTGCCATTAAATCTTTGTTGAGAAGTTGGGAAAGACCCTCACTTTGTATGCATTACAGTATGCAGATTATCATAGTTCTATTGTAGTAGCACTGAAATACTTCTATATTACATGCTTTTAATTCATAAAACCACCTTCACACAAGACCCTCTAAGAGTTGTAAAATAAATTATTTAGTCTCATTGTTTGCTAAGTAGTAATTGAAAATGTGACAATTTGAACTGTCTAGTTCATATTTTTCTTTTCTTTTCTCTCTCTCTCTTTTTTTTTTTTAGGGTAAGCATTTAATGTCTTGGGTTGTTTTTCTAACTCACCAACAAAAGCGGTAAAGAAGTTCAGAAGCAACGCAATGTAACAAATAATACGTACATGTATACTACAAGGGCATATGATGAGGCTCTATCTCAAATTTAAAACACAGTTAAAAATATATAACAGCATAAAAAGTAAATATATGCATCACAACAAAGACAAATTACTGTAAGGAACATTCCTTAAGTGGCTGGTAGAGACACTGGATGACCTAATAGGTCTTTGCCAATATTAGCTTCCATTCTTCTCTAAGGCTTGTTAAAGGCTCAGAGTACACGGCACTATACACTTCAAGAAAAGTTGATCTCCATGGGAATAGAGGACAAACTAAAAATAACTATTAGATGACATTTTAACAGTTTTGAAGCAGGTAGTCATGGCAATTGAAGAGTTGTAACCTGTTGCCATGATAACCAAAGTTTTAAAATTAATGGGAAGGCATTTCTTTTCTACTTTATCTTTATGCCTAAAGCAACTAATGTCAGTTTTATGAAATGATGGGAGATTTACATAGTACTGCCTTTCGGAAAATACAAGGGCAGAATATGTTTTTATATATATATCTCATACAAGTCCAAAAAAGTTGTGGTCAAACTGAAGAACTCTAAGTTTAGGAAAGAATCCAACTTATCTTGATGTTAAATGCATTTTGCTTTCCTGGGTCACCCTTTTGAGAGGGAGATATTATCTGTACTCTACTATCAGGAAAACAATACAATATGGCAGAAATACTGACAAGGAACAAGACTAAAATTATTTCCTCCACCAATTCTGGACCAAGTACCACAAAAATTTAGAGAAGGAATAACATGAGTGATTTATCATTTTAAAAGCAGACTATACTAATTTGGCTCAGACACTCACAATAGTAGACTCAGATTAATATTTAAAAACGTAGGAATCAAATAATAATAATCCACCATATCCTAATTTGAAGCGCTACTTCGTCTTTACCATTGCACTGCTGGACTCTGGAAGCTTTCACTATTTCCTTAAAACTCTGCATCTTACTGGTTATGGAAAAACTTCTCAATCTCTCTCAAATTATTGCAACATCTGGCAAGGTCCTGGATGACTGGAAAAAGGCTAATGTAGTGTCCATCTTTAAAAAAGGAAAGAAGGAAGATCCGGGAAACTACAGGCCCGTCAGCCTCACCTCAGTCCCTGGAAAAATCATGGAGCAGGTCCTCAAGGAATCAATTTTGAAGCACTTTGAGGAGAGGAAAGTGATCAGGAACCGTCAGTATGGATTCACCAAGGGCAAGTCATGCCTGACTAACCTAATTACCTTCTATGATGAGATAATTGGCTCTGTGGATGAGGGGAAAGCAGTGGACGTATTATTCCTTGACTTTAGCAAAGCTTTTGATACAATCTCCCACAGTATTCTTGCCGGCAAGTTAAAGAAGTATGGGCTGGATAAATGGACTATAAGGTGGATAGAAAGCTAGTTAGATTGTCAGGCTCAACGAGTAGTGATCAATGGCTCTATGTCTAGTTGGCAGCCGGTATCAAGCGGAGTGCCCCAAATGTCGGTCCGTCAGGGCCAGTTTTGTTCAATATCTTCATTAATGATCTGCAGGATGGCATGGATTGCACCCTCAGCAAGTTTGCAGATGACACTAAACTAGGAGGAGTGGTAGATAGGCTGGAGGGTAGGGATAGGATACAGAGGGACCTAGACAAATTAGAGGATTGGGCCAAAAGAAATCTGATGAGGTTCAACAAGGACAAGTGCAGAGCTCTGCACTTAGGACGGAACAATCCCATGCACTGCTAGACTAGGGACCGAATGGCTAGGCAGCAGTTCTGCAGAAAAGGACCTAGGGGTTACAGTGGATGATAAGCTGGATATGAGTCAACAGTGTGCCCTTGTTGCCAAGAAGATTGAGGGACATGATCATTCCCCTCTATTCTGCATTGGTCAGGCCTCATCTGGAGTACTGTGTCCAGTTTTGGGTCCCACACTACAAGATGGATGATTAAGGGGCTGGAGCACATGATTTATGAGGAGAGGCTGAGGGAACTGGGATTATTTAGTCTGCAGAAGAGAAGAATGAGGGGGGATTTGATAGCTGCTTTCAACTATCTGAAAGGGAGTTCCAAAGAGTTTGGAGCTAGACTGTTCTCAGTGGTACCAGATGACAGAACAAGGAGTAATGGTCTCAAGTTGCAGTGGGGGACGTTTAGGTTGGATATTAGGAAAAACTTTTTTACTAGAAGGGTGGTGAAGCACTGGAATGGGTTACCTAGGAAGGTGGTGAAAAAGACGGTTACTCACCTGTAGTAACTGGTGTTCTTCGAGATGTGTTGCTCCTATCCATTCCATTTAGGTGTGCGCGCCGCGCGTGCACGGTTCTTCGGAACATTTTTACCCTAGCAACTCCGGCGGGCCGGCTGGGCGCCCCCTGGAGTGGCGCCGCTATGGCGCTGGATATATACCCCAGCCGGCCCGTCCGCTCCTCAGTTCCTTCTTGCCGGCTATTCCGACAGTGGGGAAGGAGGGCGGGTCTGGAATGGATAGGAGCAACACATCTCGAAGAACACCAGTTACTACAGGTGAGTAACCGTCTTTTCTTCTTCGAGTGATTGCTCCTATGCATTCCAGTTAGGTGATTCCCAAGCCTTACCTAGGCGGTGGGGTCGGAATGAGATGTGGCGGAGTGTAATACCGCATGGCCGAAGGCTGCGTCGTCCCGAGACTGCTGCACCAACGCGTAGTGGGAAGCTTAGGTGTGGACTGAAGACCAGGTAGCCGCTCTGCAGATGGGAACGTGGGCCAGGAAGGCGGCCGACAAGGCGTGCGCCCTCGTCGAGTGTGCGGTGAGGCGGCACGGGGGGACGCGAGCAAGCTCGTAGCACGCTCGTATGCAGGACGTCACCCAGGATGAAATCCGTTGTGAAGAAACCGGCTCGCCTTTCATACGCTCAGCAATTGCCACAAAGAGCTGGGAGGAACGCCGGAAGAACTTTGTCCGGTCGATGTAAAAGGCGAGGGCCCTACGGACGTCCAGAGTGTGGAGCTGCCGTTCACGAGGTGAGGCGTGCGGCTTTGGAAAGAAAACCGGGAGGAAGATCTCCTGATTGAGATGGAAGGCCGACACCACCTTGGGGAGGAAGGCCGGATGTGGTCGAAGCTGCACTTTGTCCCCGTGGAAGACGGTATACGGGGGACCTGCTGTCAGGGCGCGGAGTTCCGAGACTCGTCTGGCGGATGTGATCGCCACGAGGAAGGCCGTCTTCCAGGTAAGATGGAGCAGAGAGCACGTGGCCAGGGGCTCGAAGGGTGGGCCCATCATCTGGGCGAGAACCAGGTTCAGGTCCCAAGTCGGAGCAGGCGGACGCACCTGAGGGTAGAGACGGTCTAACCCTTTAAGGAAGCGGGCTACCATCGGGTTGGAGAAGACGGAGCGCCCTCCTATAGCGGGCCGGAAGGCTGACAGAGCCGCCAGGTGCACCCTCAGGGACGAGATCGCGAGACCTTGACCTTTCAGGTACCAGAGGTAATCGAGGACGGTCTGGATGGGGGCCGAGAATGGGTTAAGACTTCGCTGGTCACACCACAGCGCAAAGCGTTTCCACTTTGCGAGGTAGGTAGACCGCGTCGAAGGCTTCCTGCTTTCCAGCAGAACTTGCTGCACCGCTGCCGAACATCCTCTCTCTGCGTCGGTCAACCACTCAGGAACCAAGCTGTAAGATGCAGCGACTGCAGGTTCGGGTGACAAAGTTTGCCGAGGTCCTGAGTGATGAGGTCCGGCCATAGCGGAAGGGGAATGGGTTCCCGAACCGACAGCTCGAGCAGCAGGGTATACCAATGCTGTCTCGGCCAGGCTGGAGCGACGAGTATTACGCGGGCACTGTCTCTCCGAAGCTTGAGTAACACTCGGTGGACTAGCGGAAACGGGGGGAACGCATAGAGGAGAGGCTCCGTCCATGGCAGGAGAAACGCATCCGAGAGGGAGCCTGGAGCTTGACCCTGGAAGGAGCAAAACCTGTGGCACTTCCTGTTGGCCCGGGAGGCGAAGAGGTCTATCTGGGGAAACCCCCACCTCTGGAAGATTGCGTAAGCCACATCTGGGCGAAGGGACCACTCGTGGGAGGCGAAGGACCTGCTCAAACGGTCGGCCAACGTGTTCTGCACCCCCGGTAGAAAAAACGCTTCGAGGCGAATCGAGTGGGTCACGCAAAGATCCCAGAGGAGCATCGCCTCCTTGCAAAGCGGGGAGGACCGAGCTCCGCCCTGCTTGTTGACATAGAACATGGCTGTGGTGTTGTCCGTGTACACCGCTACACAGCGGTCCTGAAGGTGGGTCCGAAAGGCGAGACACGCCAGACGGATCTCTCTCAGCTCCCGGACGTTGATATGGAGGGAGAGCTCCTGGGCTGACCAAAGACCTTGGGTGTGCAGGTCTCCTATGTGAGCCCCCCACCCCAGCGCCGACACGTCTGTGGTCAGGGTGATCGACGGGCGAGGAGGGCGGAACGGAACCCCTGCGCAGACTGTCTCCGGATCCAGCCACCAGGTGAGTGACTGAAGAGCGGGACTCGGCACCACCACCACCATGTCCAGTGGGTCGCGCTGAGGGCGGTACACCGATGCCAGCCACATTTGGAACGGGCGCAGTCGCAGCCTTGCGTGCGCGGTCACAAACGTACACGCTGCCATGTGACCTAGAAGACGAAGGCAGCACCGCACTGTTGTCGTTGGAAAGGCCTGAAGTGTCCGTATCAGGGATGCCAACGTGTCGTGCCGAGCCCGAGGGAGGCAGGCTCTGGCCAGAGTGGAGTTGAGGACGGCTCCTATGAATTCCACTCTTTGTGTCGGAACTAAGTGGGACTTGTCGGTGTTGACAAGCAGGCCGAGAGATCGAAACAGACACAGTATCTCGGATACCTGAGCCGCTACCAGCTCTTGGGTACGGCCACGAATCAGCCAGTCGTCGAGGTATGGATACACGTGAATCCGACGACGACGGAGGGCCGCAGCTACGACCGCCATGCATTTGGTGAATACCCGCGGTGCGGTGGAGAGGCCGAAGGGTAACACCGCAAACTGGTAGTGGGCCTCGTTGACCATGAAGCGCAGGTAGCGTCTGTGGGGGGGGTAAATTGCCACATGAAAGTAAGCATCCTTCATGTCGAGGGCGGCAAACCAGTCTCCTGGATCCAAAGAAGGGATAATGGTCCCCAAAGTTACCATTCGAAACTTGAGCTTGCAGAGGTATTTGTTCAGCTCTCGGAGATCTAAGATGGGACGAAGACCCCCTTTCGCCTTGGGGATGAGAAAATATCTGGAGTAGAATCCCCTGCCCCGCCTGCCGGGAGGCACCTCCTCGATGGCACCCACGCTCAACAGAGACTGGACCTCCTGTAAGAGGACTTGCTCGTGAGAGGGGTCCCTGAAGAGGGACGGGGAGGGTGGGTGGGAGGAGGGGCGAAATAAACTGTAGGCGGTAGCCGTGCTGGATGGTGTTGAGCACCCAGCCGTCTGATGTTACCGAATACCACGCCTGGAGGAAGCGAGAAAGGCGACCTGAAAACAACGGGGATGGATCCTGAGGGGAGAGTGGTGTGCCGTCCTCGGGCGTCCCATCAAAAGGTCGACTTGGGACCTTGAGGAGCCTTGGACGAGCCTTGAGACTGGTTACGCCGCCCGCCCGATGGTCTGCAGCGGAATGGGGCCCTGCGATTATTAAATGGCCGAGACCTGGCCTGCGGCCCGGGCCGATAGGGCTGTTGCCGGAACGGACGCCTCTGAGTGGCTGGTGTATGCATCCCCAAAGTACGGATTGCCACTCGTCCGTCCTTCAGGGTCTGAATTCTCGTATCAGTTTTCTCCGAGAACAGGCCCTGCATTTCAAAGGGGAGGTCCTGGAGGGTATATTGTACCTCCGGTGGCAAAGTGGATGACTGTAGCCACGCGATGTGTCACATGGTCACACCGGACGCCACAGTCCTGGCCCCCGAGTCCGCTGAGTCGACCGCAGCTTTAATCAAGGTCCTGGAGGCCAACTTGCCCTCTTCTAGGAGCGCCGAGAATTCCTGGCAGGAGTCCTGTGGGGTCAGCTCCGCGAACTTTCCCAGGCATCCCAGGATGTTAAAGGTATACCGGGAGAGCAGGGCCATTTGATTAGCGATGCGGAGTTGGAGACCGCCCGCGGAGTAAATCTTGCGCCCCAACAAGTCCATGCGCCTGGACTCCTTAGACTTCGGCGCAGCGGCAGGCTGTCCGTTATGCTCCCGGTCGTTCACGGATTGGACTACCAACGAGTCCGGAGTCGGGTGGACATAAAGGTATTCGTACCCTTTTGGTGGTACCGAATATTTCCTCTCCACGCCGCGTGCTGTGGGAGGGACGGAGGAGGGCGACTGCCAGATGGCGGCATTGTTCCGCTGGATTGTGCGGATGAATGGCAGCGCTACTCTCACGGGGGCGTCTGCTCCCACGATGTCCGTGATGGGGTCATCGACCTCTTGGACTTCCTCGATTGGCAGGTTGATGGCTTTCGCTACCCGCCGAAGAAGGTCCTGGTGCGCTTTGAGGTCTATCGGCGGGGGCTCTGATGGCGACGCCCCCGCCACCGCCTCGTCGGGAGAGGAGGACGAGGAGTGACCAGGCAGCACCTCTTCAGGAGCTGGCTCCGTGTCCGGTCCGCCTGGTGCCAGTGTCTCATGCCCCAACGGTGTATCGCGGGGGGCAGATTGTGGCGTGGGAGACGGGGGTGGCCTGCTTACAGTGGCCTCTGGCACCGAACGCGCCGAACCTGGCTGTCTCGGTGAAAGGGGAGGCCCCTGCTCATGTTGGGCCCAGGGTACCCAAAACCCCCATTGCTGAGGTCCATGGTCCTGCGGAATAGACCCCGCTCTGAAGTCTACCACGCTGCCCTCCGGAGAAGCAACTGAGGGCTCCCTCGAAGGCCAGGGAGGGGCCGTGGCGGTACCCGGGTGAACATCCGGTGCCGGGATAAACTGTGTCTCCGGTGCCGATGGATGGTGCCGGTCGTCATGTGGCTTGATCGGCGAACGAGATCTGCGCGAGGCGCGGTACCGGGAGCTCGACCGGCGGTGCCGGGAGCTCGACCTGCGGTGCCGGGAGACTGACCTCGAGCGCGATCGGCGGCGCCTTGAGCGGCTGCGCGAATCGCGATATCGTCCGCGATGTCTGGAGCCGGACCTGGTGCGGTGCCGGCGACTCGGCGACCGGGACCTGGAACGCCGCCGGGAGTGCGACCGGTACCGCGTTTGCGAGCGGTACCGGGACTGCGACCGGTGACGAGATGGGGAGCGGCGCCTCGACGTTGACCGTCGTGCGGATCGGGCCCGGTGCGGTGGCGATCGCCTTCTTGAGGGAGAACGGGAGCGAGAGCGGATCATGGTGCTCCGATCACCTCGGCCGCCAGGAGAAGGAGGGCGCATCATCATTGGCTTTCCAATGGACTTGACTGTCCGCACCGGCGGTGCCGGTAGCTGATGGCCCGCATCAGCGGTGAGGTCAATCAGCTCCCTCGCCGTTGCGAACGCCTCCGGCGTGGACGGGAGCCTCAGCTCTTCCTCGGTCGGCACCGGGGAGCTGGGCGGTGCCGGACTCGACGGCCCTTGCGGAGCCGGAGTCGACGGCCCGGTGCACTTTTTGTGCACGGCTTCAGCCTGTACCGTTTTAGTCGGTGGCGGCTGGGCTAACGGCTTCTGCTGTTGTTTTGCAGCGGCCGTCTTCGGCACCTTTTGCTTCTTCCCCGGGGAGAGGGAGCGGTGCCGGGTCTTCGGTGCCGGGTGCCGGGACGCTGCCGGCACCGGAGCGCTCGGTGCTGCCGGTGCGCTGCTCACTGAGGCCGGCTTCGGCGCCGACGGAGCTGGTGCCGGAGGTTGGAGAGCCGACTCCATAAGGAGTTGTTTTAAACGAGAGTCCCGCTCCTTCCTCGTGCGAGGCTTGAAAGCCACACAAATGGGGCACTTATCTGACCGGTGCGACTCTCCGAGGCAGCGGAGGCAAGAGTCGTGCGGGTCACTCACCGGCATGGGCCGCTGGCAAGCCACGCAGGGCTTGAATCCCGGTGCTCCGGGCATAAGCCCGCACCGGGGCGGAAGAAGAGGGCTAACCCCTCTAATTCCCTAACTACTATACTATACAACTAACTATACAACTTTAACAAGAAATCTAACAAACTATTAACAACTATATACACTAAAACTATTGAGAACGCTAGGGCTGTGGAGGTAAGGGAGCACTCCACTGTTCCTACTAGCCGTCACGGGCGGAAAGAAGGAACTGAGGAGCGGACGGGCCGGCTGGGGTATATATCCAGCGCCATAGCGGCGCCACTCCAGGGGGCGCCCAGCCGGCCCGCCGGAATTGCTAGGGTAAAAATGTTCCGAAGAACCGTGCACGCGCGGCACGCGCACACCTAAATGGAATACATAGGAGCAATCACTCGAAGAAGAATCTCCTTCCTTAGAAGTTTTTAAAATCTGATGATTTAGTTGGGGATTAGGTCCTGCTTTGAGCAGGGGGTTGGACTAGATGAACTCCTGAGGTCCCTTCCAACCCTATGATTCTATGATTTGAACACTGCTCTCTTTCCCTGCATTTTGGGGGAGGAGGAAGAAATTTGTAATTGTTAATTGAGGAAGAAAGCATTTAATTGCTAACCTATGATTATTAATGGAATGCGACAATGATGTTTTTCTGCTTTCTATGTACATACCTGCTGTCTAGATTAAAGATTAACTAAAATGCATGTTAAAACAATGGACTAGTCTTTGTATTCATTGTTTCAGTCCCAAATTACACTGATAGTCAATTAAAATATATACCTACTAAAAAAAAATGTGGTGTGTTCCCTATTTTGGAGCACATGCCTTTAAGCTATGCTGAACTTCTTACATTTATTGGAGCAGAGTGTGCATTAGGCTCAATGACCCCAGGAGCTTCCTTTCATCTCTCACATACAGTAGAACCTCAGAGTTCCCGACACCTTGGGAATGGAGGTTGTCTGTAACTCTTAAGTGTTTGTAACACTGAACAAAACGCAGCTCGGGCTCAAGCAGTTCACACTCCAGGCCAGGTTTCAGAGGCAGCTAGTCAGCTTCCTTGCAGGCAGCTTCTTGCCCAGGCAAGCTTGTCTCCCTCCCAGCTGGGGTGGCGTGTGGGTGAGAGGTGGGGATGGTGGTGAAAACAGTGCCCCCCCTCCTGGCTGGAGGATGGGGGGGGGGGTGAAAACAGTACCCACAGCTTACAGGAAAGCAGCGCAGACTCCAATGCTGCTCCTGCTCTGGCTGCCTTGGGCTGGCAGTGGGGGTTCACAGCTTTGCCTGTGAATCTCAGCATCTTCTACTCCTAGCTGTAAGTGGGTTCCCTGTGCATGAGGTGTGTGTGTGTGGGGGGGAGAAGAACAGGCAGCCCAGATTTGCCTACCTTTAAGATGCAATACGGACCTAGTATAGTATTCACTTTTTTGTTTTTGTTTTGGTCTCCACTGCTGCCTGATTGGTTAATTCCAGTTTCACATGGTGTCCGGTTGATCGGTCAGTCTGTAACTCTGGTGTTCGTATTTTTGAGGTGCTGTTGTAAGCACTGTATAGAATGTAACATTTTAAAGATCTAAGCAAACACATGACAGTGGAATGGAAACAGAACAGGTGTCCTTACCATCACTTTCAAAACACAACAGAAAATGGTCACCACCTGGAGAAATATAGCTATGGATTTGAAAGTAAAAGGAGTCAGAGGACTGGGCCTGCAAACACAGAAGTTTGAGTGTGAACACGTTCAGACCTCTCTTTTAAAGAGACAGCTTGCTGGTAATCTGTTCAAGTTACTTTTCCTCCATCTCATCTCATTTATGGTTTATTATTGCCACGTACTTTTGCCTCCTGCGAATGGCACTGAAATGGGCAGCTAACTCCCTTTCCCTACAGATGAATGCTCATTTCTGTAATATGGGGGTTCTCAAACTTTGTCATACTGAGCCTCCCTGAGCTATGAAATAAATGATTGCACCTCCCCATAGTTTATTAGAGCCCTGCGCAGCTGTGGCTCCTGCTGTCAGCCCACCGGCTACGGCTCCCGCTGACCCCTTTATCTCCTTTACCCAGCTCCTGGGTGTGCACGGCCCTTCTGCACAAGCCTCAGCCACCTGTGGCTGATAGCCAGAGCTCTTGAAAACAAACAAAAAAAACCAAACCCCACAGTTCACTCCTCCCTTGACACATTCCCGTGCCTCCGTAGGCAGGCCTGCCCCATAGTTTGTGAACTGCTACTATAATACATTAGGGTTTTAATAACGAGAGGTAGTAGCATCATCTTTAATAAACCAAATGCAAGACAAATTCCTGTATTTTCCCACTAACCCACATCCTAACCCAGGGTTAAATTAACCTTTCCCCCCATTCTCCAGGGCTTTATTTTTACATTTCTCTCAGCCCCATTATTTCCATTTTTATCTCTTCAGTCTGGTTTTCTCTTGTCTCTGGGAACTTTCATCCCTGCTTATAAAATGATTAACAAAATTAGTCAGATTATTAAATGAAATAAATGTTTTAGCCTGACCTCCTCAAAACTTGGATCCACCGAGCATTCTACAAGTCAGCTTTATGAATTGGGATTCTATAACTGCCTTATTTGATGATCTAGTTAAAAAAGTGAACTTGCCATTTTTGGGTGCACAATACATTGTCTCAGACCCCAATGGAGTGGCCCTAAAATAATCTTAGGCTGAGCATTTTCACAGGAATTTTAAAAATATTTCAGGGAGTTTTAATTCTGCAGACCCACAGAATGACATGCCCCTCATATGTTAGATAGATAGTAGAAGCCAACTAATCTTACTTACTCACGGAGATAGGAACAAATGTAACAACAACATAGCAACCATTTTCCCCAGGAGAATGTTTTTTAAAAATCTCACA
This sequence comes from Mauremys reevesii, assembly GCF_016161935.1. Taxonomy (NCBI): domain Eukaryota; kingdom Metazoa; phylum Chordata; order Testudines; family Geoemydidae; genus Mauremys; species Mauremys reevesii. The sequence continues at coordinate 17,094,860 of NC_052623.1, read as the reverse complement.
CAATTCCCTGGTCTTTATGTGTGAGAAGAATGTCTGTACCTGTATATAGACAGGGACACAGTATGTGGACATGGGGATGGGATGGGATTGGCATCTAGAACGATGTACATACTTTTGACCCAGCTCACTGCTGGGCTCACACTGACTAAAGTTATTCATTGAAATCCCCTTATTCTTTGTTCATTTCTAGTGGTCAACTCTGCAGCATCTTACCTTTGAAACATGAGAAATGTAATTATAATCGAGACCAGTAGCAAACAGAGTCAATGTTATCAGTCAATAATGGGAAAAGCATCGGTAAACTGTGCAAACAAGGCCCTGCATACACCCACCTAATAGCCACGTTATCCAGAGAGCAGCCTGTACCAGGACAGCACCTGAGTGACGCTCTGATCTCCACCAGCCTTGGGGCTATTAGAAGGCACCCAGTGCATGGGATGAGTGTATGCTGATATTTTATTCAAGAAAAAAGTAAAAGGAAAAAAGAGGCCCCTCCGTTGCTGGAACTATTATACAGAACAAAAAATATTTACAGTGCTGATCTTTGCATCTGTAGGGGAAATGGAATGGTAAAACAAACTAAAACACCTGTCAAATTATGAATAGAAGACATAAAAAAATATAACCATTAACTCATAACTCATTACAATGCAGTGAGTTAACAGCCTGTTGGGACATTTTAAATTGCAGCACAGCTTTAATCCCTGGCTAAACACAGATTTATTGGATCTAGTAGTAAACTTAATGAAGAAACCAGATTTTCCAAGGAAGAGCATAAATCTGGCAATAAGTAGGCAACTGTCTTTCAGCAATTTAGAAAACACTGCAGTGGATGCTAAGGACCTGTGGATCTGTTCCTGTGTGCTGCTGAGCACTCTGAGTTCATTGGGAACTGACAACACTCAGTACCTCTCAGAACTGGGGCTCTGTATGAGCAAACTGGATTACCAAGTCTGAAGTGCATTTTGCTGTTGTAAATTACCTGCTACAAGAACACGCCTGATCATTACCATGGAACACACTTCCTTCCAAAGAGATTTCTTTTAAAAGTATTGTTTCTATAAAGAATTCTAGTTAGATTTTGCTACTACTTGCAACAGGCCTGTGGTCCCAGAGGGCTTTGCATTTAGATTGTTGACCAATACATTCACTTTTAAAAGAAACCTTTTGATGGCATCCATTCATTCTTCCATTCCAGTAAGTAAACTAAGACTTTTCAATATTAGCAGAAACTTGTAACGAGAAGGGGGATGTGGGAAGGCCACAACACTAAAGAGTCCTTCAGGGCTCATTTATTTGAACAGTGCCAAGCAGACTCTCTGATGCGGTATTTTCTTCCTGATCTCTGAGCCAGGGCTTTGGGATCTCATAAATCATCTCTGGCTGCAAAGGCATTAAAATTCCAGCCCAGTACTACATTAGATGAAGTGAGGCTGAATGCTGGCAAGCACTGAGAGAGGAAGGGAGGAACACATACAGACTTTCAAATAACTGTGAGCATTGGTGGGTAAGCAAGTATCCAATCACAGTTTCACACTGGCCTAAATCAAACAAGGATAGAATCTCAACACACATTAAACCAGCTACAGGTACGTTTGCAGTTCTGAGCAAGCTGCTACCCATTAAACAAAAAGAAATCTTGGCTCTTCGAAGAACGAACCTAAAATACTGTGTGCAGTTCTAGGCACCACAGTACCAGAAAGATGCAGACACACTGGAGGCAACAGAGGAGAGCAACAGAAGCAATAAGGGAGCAGGATAAATTGATTTATGAGAAAACATGAAAAGAATTAACTGTGGATAGTTTAGATGGGTAATGATGAAGGGAATTGATAACTATCGACACAGAACTGAAGGGAATACAAAGTGAGAAGAATTTTGAATGGTCCTCAAGAATGTAATTAAGACTAACAGGAAGAAAATGAGAAAAGGAAGGGAGGAAAAAACAAAACTTAAGTGGAACGGCCAAAACCTGTCCTGAGGGTGAGATGAATAGGTTGTGGAATAAGATTCTGAGAGAAGTGGTGGAAACCCCATTATTTGGGACCACTGTAAACTAGATAGGCCAAACACTCAAAAACAATCTCACACCAGTAGGGGGATGGTCTGGTAAAGAAAGGTCTGAGTGTGTTACCATTCCCAATTTTTATATTATACATTTTAAAATCACAAATAAGCACTGGCCAGCTTCTTTTCATGTTCTGTATAAGTCAAAGCTTCACTGGATCTCACACTTTAAAAAATAGTTTATTTTTCTGCAAAGATAAATGCAAAAATATTGTTTTCAGATTACATGCAAAAAATCTACTAGGTAACTAATGCATGTCGAAAAACACCTTTAAAAAAAACTTATATTTTTCTTATTTCTTTTCTTGCCTGCTTTCCTTTAAGCTAACATTCTTGTTCTTATAACATGTTTCCAAGCCCACTACAGATCATTTTCTAGTCTTTCCTCTCCTCTTCCTTACGTAAATTCTCTTTGGACCTCTTCAGTTTTATTCATTTCATCTTTTTTCCATGACGGAAAAAACAAAATCAATATTACACTAAAGAGATGAGGTACAGCACAAAATAGCCTAATACCTACTCAGTACACAGGAATAATAGGTCCACAGTGTGATGATTCAGGAAAACGTAACATGAGTTTTGCTTGCTTTTAAGATCTAAGCATGTTCTGTTTATTTATCATAACAGAAAAAGTTCAAAAAAACAGGTAAAAACTAATATAACCAGTTGCAACACAAAACAAGGAGCAGTGTCAGACTATGCTTCCTATGAAGCTGTTTCAAAGGATAACACTACCAACAGATCTACAGAGTGACCAAGTTTACAAGCCTCTGTGATGGTGCTTCGTGATGTTTTGGCTTGGGAAGGTGGTCAATTAACCACTGTCAAATATTCCAGGAAGATCTTTGACAGTGGTGGCCTACCCTTTTGATTGCATCATAGTTCCATTCTTTTTTTTTTTTTTTTTTAAACTTCATTTCATTATGTTTCACATTTTGCTGAGTTAAAATTACTCAGTGAAGTAACTTGTTTTTTGTAATTAGGCATAAGCCTATTGGAGACCAGAACATCTTTATCTTTTTTGTCACTGTTATAATAAATTAGTGCTTTAAAACTTTTTGACATTATTTGATCAGTCAGTTGACCAAATTATTTTTGGAATGGTCCAATGCTCAATCCTACATGATTTACACAGAGACAAAGTGGGTGAGGACCAATTTCTGGTGGTGGAAGGGACAATCTTTTGAGCTTCACAGAGCTCTTCCTCTGGTCTAGGGAAGGTAAGCAGCGTGTCAAAGCTAAATACAAAGTGGGGTGATTGTTAAACACAAGGGATTTACAGATGTTGTAGGAGACCACTTAAAACAAAGAGGACAATTAACACTTCAGCTGTCATAGGACAAGGAGGGTATTACGCAGCAGGCTGTTACCAATTGTTGTAATAAGCAATAAAACCATTGTCTCTGTTAAGTCTATGTTTTTTAATGTCCAGCGGAGTCATGAATGTAAGTTCCCTGTATCATCTTTTGAAAACGTTGGGCAGGTTTTCTTTGGGGATGAAGACAGAGCTCACATATGGAATGAATGTTTTATGAAAAGTATTCACTAAGGTGTGACAGGGTATTTTTGTCTTATCATTTTTCTGTGTGAGCACATTGAGAGCATAGTGTTTGTCAGGTTTCCCCCACATACTAGTTGTTGGGGCATTTGATGAACTGGATGAGGTACACCACACATTGTGATAAGCATGTGTAGAACCCACAGATCTTGGAAGGTGTGTTGTGGAGGGTACTGATCATCATAGAAGTGGAGATATGGCTGCAGGTTTTGCATCCATTGTTCTGACAGGATCTGGTGCCATTTTAGATTGTTGTGTCCTGGGTCAACAGGGAGCCTGCTTCTGATTATGAGGTTGGCGGGGTTGTTGAAAGTCAGAAGAGGAGGTCTGGGAAAGGTTTCTTTCAGGATGTGTTCCCTGTCAAATATGGGTTGTAATTGTTTGATGATACCCTTTTTCTTGTATTAGAGCAGGTTCTCTCGGGGTATTTGGGTGGCCTGCTCCTTTATGTGATCTACTTCACTGGTGGAGCGCCCTTGTTTGGTGAAGGAGGTTTTAAGTGTTAAGTTCTATCCCCCAGACTTTCTCCTCAGAGTATAATCTATGGTATCTGCGTGACTGTTAGTAGATAACAGATTTCTTGGTGTGTCTGGGGTGATTACTGGATCTGTGGAGGTAAGTGTGGTAGTCTGTGGGTTTCTTGTATATAGTTGTCTGCAGGGTTCCATTACTGAAGCTGATCATGGTGTGCAGGAAGTTGATGCTGGTGTGGGAGTGTTCTAGAGAGTTTGATGAATGAGTTGTGGTTGCTGAAGTTGTGATGGAATCTATAATGGAGTTTAGGTTTGTCCACAGGCTGAAAATATCATCCGGGTATCTGATGTACATCATTGGTTTTGTGGTGCATTTTTGTAGCAATTCTTCCTTGAGGTGGCCCGTGAAGAGGTTGGCATATTGGGGACCCATCCTAGTACCCATATCATTGACTGGAATCAACTTTTCCATTTGTACTTCAGTTATTTCCTAAAGAAAGGTGCATTCTCATTGTTGATATAACCATTAGAACATATTGATTTGCAACTAAATAGAGCCTTTACACTAGATTTGGCACATCTTTTTCCTATATATGAGGGTACACTATAACTAAATACATTTATTTAAGCAATTATATAACAATATTTTCAGAATCTTAACTGTACATTTTTACTACATTACAAAACGTTGAATGCTATATTGATTACAAACTTTCATTAAGATACTCTGCAATCCTCAAGGTTTCTATGGAGGGCTGCCTTATTTCTTCCTCTGTGGTAAAACATTTTCCCATGCCACTCAGTGATAACTTCAATAGGTGGCATTGCAGTACACAGGATAGCAGTATCCCTGCCCAGGCAGCTTCGGGACACCAGCAGCAGCTGTGCTCTCACTGCCTTTGTTACCCTTAGGAGTGAGATTTCTGCTAAAATGACCACAGCCTCTGGAAAATGGTGCCTGTATTCAGTGTCATTGCCCTATGCTAGTAGATTCATGCAACCGAGTAATCCCCTCCTCATTCCCCCACCCCTTGTGGGCCACACTCACCATGGCTGGTGCTGTGACAGGCACCGTGCACAAGTAATCTCAACCAGAAGTGAGAATGTAGTGCCCAAAACTTTAGGAGAGCAAGGGGAGTGAGTCTGGCAGCTTAAATTTCACTTTCCATAGTGAACAGAAAGACCATGGTACTTCTGTATCCCTTATCTGCAGCTGCTGCCATTGTGGCCTTCAGGGTCTCTCTCTCCACACCTGAGCCGGATAAGGAGGAGAAAGAAGAGGCGGTTCAACAATCAATAATCCTGGACTTGCCTCCCCTCTGCAGCCCATTAAGAATTCCACCTCAGGGACACCCCCCCTCCCCAACATTCCAAATGGCATCAGGGATTGCTGCACAACCCCTACCACTCCACCCCAGGGGACATGAGAGACAACCACAACTTCACATACACTGCCCTGTGAAAGCCACGGTGGGTGTACGTGTAGCTGAAATGGACATGAATATTCTTTCCCCTTTATAAGTTCTGTTCTATTAGGTTTTCAAATGTATTTGTTTTAAAATTGCCCTTTTTTGCTCTGATTTTTTTTACAGAATAAAATTCTGTTTGGAACATAATTAATCTTTGAGTTCACAATGTACGCTACCGAGTGCTCAGCAGTTCTTAAAGCAACCAATTACCTGTTACTGCACAGTGCTACAAAACGCATAGGCTCAGTCACAAACAAAATTAATAGGTGTATTGACAATCATCACACAAATCCAACAAGACCACAAAGAACCAGGGTCAGGCAAAGCACAAAACACCACATATTCCTTGGGCTTACTATTAAAATGGTCTTTCAAAGCCTCCTTGAGCAGTACAGCTCTGTGCTGAGATCTTTTAATAGCCCTTGTATCTGACTGTTCAAATTCAGCAGACAGTTGCTCTACCTCAGCCCTCCACCCTGGCACAATCTTTTCCCCCTTTGCTTCACAGATATTATGCTAGACACAGCAAGCTGCTATAACCAATGGGCTATTTTTCTCACTGAGGTCCAATTTTGTGTGTAAACAACACCAGCATCCCTTCAAACAACCAAAACCACATTCAACTGTCATTCTGCATCAGTTGAGCTAGTAGTTGAATAGTTCCTTGGTGCCATTGAAGTGGTTGGTGTCTGGCTTCATGAGCCGGAGAAAGCAAGAGGTAGGCTGGGTGTCCCAGGATCACTATTGGCATTTCAACATTGCCAGTGGTAATCTGCTGGTCACGAAAGAAAGTTTCTGCTTGCAGCTTTCTGAAAAGTCCCGTGTTCTTAAGGATGGAAGCATCATGCACATTCCTTGACCAGCCCACACTGGGGTCAGTGAAGCATCCCTGCTGATCCACCAGCACTTGGATACCTACAGAAAAGCAGCTCTTTCTGTGGACGTACCCTGTGGCAAGGTGTTCTGGTGCCAAAGTAGGGACGCGTGTGCCATCTCTCAACAGTTCGGGAGCCCCACTGCTGCAAATCTATTCATTAGATCCTGCTCCCAAGGTGGATTTCCCGCCTCCAAATTGATTCCTGACTGACTGGTAGCAATCTGGCATTGCAAGTTTCCACAGTATGATCGCCACTCACTTCTCCACTGTCAAAACAGTTCTCATTTTAGTGTCCCTGTACTAGATGAGTGGGGCGAGCTTGCCATACAGATCCAGGAACATGGCCTTGTTCATCCCAAAGTTCTGCAGCCACTGATTGTCATCCCAAACCTGCATGACAATGCAATCCCACCAGTCAGTGCTTGTTTCTCAGGCCCAGAAGCAGCACTTCATCACCTGCAGCTGATTACTGAATGTCACCAACAACCTTGAATTGGTTCTCACTGTATCCCACAGCAATCTGTCCTCCAAGAAATCCTCATGTTCCCCACTCATTTGGTTCTTCTTGTGGCTCTGCAAATACTGCAGGATCATGTGCTCTGTGCTTGCAACATTCATGCCAATAGTGCAGAGCTGTGCAGTCTCCATGCTTCTGTCAGAGATGGTGGATAACAAGGAGGGTCATGCGGGTTTTGTGGGATTTTGGAAAAAAAAAGGCGTGAAAATCATGGGAATCAGATAACATTATGGGGTGGAGGTAGTTGCAAACTGGGAAGTTGACGCCATGCTGCCAGTCACCCCTGCACAACTTGTTTTGGTCTCATCATGCATTGCCAAAACTTGGCATCAACACAAGCACTCCTAGCGTGTATGCGCACCGCCGACACAAGGAGCCAAGTATGCACGCACACAAGCAATGTACTAACTGTGGTAGCTGTATGCTGACATAACTTGAGTTGACATTAAGTTTGTAGTGTAGACATGGCCACAGTCTCTTGAAATGCAACCTTTCACTCATAGTTTTTAATAGAGGCTCATAGATTTCAGTATATTTATATTTTATTTCAATATTTTAAGAGATTATCATAAATTTTACCCACTCTCATTCGTGGAGGGATGAGGTTGTAGAGTTACTCAGAGCTGTTTGGAGAAGGATTTGATGGTTTCCTTACATTCCTGTGTGAATTGTGGTGTGTGGTCTTTTTCAGCAACACTGTAAACATTATTTACGTATGCATTTTGTGTAGGAAACCTCAGTAAACAGACAAATTACTAAGTCCTTCACCCACTTTTAATGTTACAGAAATACAGAGGTCTATTGTCTTGATGTACAGGTTTATTATACACACAAACTTTTCACATGTATCAAGAAGAGAAACAGACCCATTTTGCACAGCAGTCTCTACAAGTTCATCTCTACCAGCTCTGTGTAAGACTCTGTGCACATCATCCAACAGTGGTGTCATTGTGGGAGAATTGTTAAAATGTCAACACAGGCATCAAACACAGTGAGTGTAACTAACTAGCATTGTGCACAATCATTCTAGGAAGTAAACCTAATCTCTCCAATAACCAAAAAATATGAGAGGGGTAGCCGTGTTAGTCTGGTTCTGTAGAAGCAGCAAAGAATCCTGTGGCACCTTATAGACTAACAGATGTTTTGCAGCATGAGCTTTCGTGGGTGAATACCCACTTCTTCGGATGCAAGCAGTGGAAATTTCCAGGGGCAGGTGTATATATAAGCAAGCAAGAAGCAAGCTAGAGATAACGAGGTTAGATCAATCAGGGAGGATGGGGCCCTGTTCCAGCAGCTGAGGTGTGAAAACCAAGGGAGGAGAAACTGGTTCTGTAATTGGCAAGCCATTCACAGTCTTTGTTTAGTCCTAAACTGATGGTGTTAAATTTGCAGATGAACTGGAGCTCAGCAGTTTCTCTTTGGAGCCTGGTCCTAAAGTTTTTTTGCTGTAGGATGGCCACCTTAAAATCTGCTATTGTGTGGCCAGGGAGGTTGAAGTGTTCTCCTACAGGTTTTTGTATATTGCCATTCCTAATGTCAGACAAAAAACTTTAGGACCAGGCTCCAAAAAAACTTTAGGACCAGGCTCCAAAGAGAAACTGCTGAGCTCCAGTTCATCTGCAAATTTAACACCATCAGTTTAGGACTAAACAAAGACTGTGAATGGCTTGCCAATTACAGAACCAGTTTCTCCTCCCTTGGTTTTCACACCTCAGCTGCTGGAACAGGGCCCCATCCTCCCTGATTGATCTAACCTCGTTATCTCTAGCTTGCTTCTTGCTTGCTTATATATACACCTGCCCCTGGAAATTTCCACTGCTTGCATCCGAAGAAGTGGGTATTCACCCACGAAAGCTCATGCTGCAAAACATCTGTTAGTCTATAAGGTGCCACAGGATTCTTTGCTGCTTCTACAAAAAATATGACACCTGTTTTCCATAGGCTCAGAGTGCCATGGAGCTCAGGCACTTACATGAGTAGATTAATTATGAACAAAGACACTTAATTAGCAACTAGTGAGCAGTTGACCATGTACCCTAAACTCAGGGAGCTTCCAACACCGTGGAAGTCAGTGAATTGTTCTGTAGCATCATTAACACAAAAATGATGCACTTATCCCAGTAACAACAAGCTACTTAACTCAGAACACCTTTCTTCCCAGTCACCAAGCTATGGGTCACATGCCTGCTCTATAGATGCCAATTAACAAACATGCAAAAAGTGCCAGAGGGAAAATATTCATTGTATCTACTTCATAAATTAAAATGGCATTGGATTCACTTTGGCACTCTGGACTCAGTTTAAAATTACTACCAAGACTGATGGGGAAACGTATCACCTAATTAAATACAGATACAGTATTTATCAAACAGTGGAGAAGATAAATATGCACTCAGGTGCCAATGAGCTGTGAGAGAGAGAGAGAGAGAGAGTACTTCAGTCCTATCCTTTTTAGCATCTACCAAAGTGATTTGCCCACTGTACCTCATAACTCCCCCAAACTTCTAAGGAATGACTGAAATATGATGCCTACATTTGTCAAACTGCCCTGCAAGGGCTCAAGAGCAGAAGTGCTAACCTGAGGTCAGACTATTAAGAACCAGGCACAAACCCCAAACTGGTTGTGAATTCAAATGCACTGCAAATGCTCAACCAGTATCTTAGAGTCTGGCATACAGATGTTATAAATTAGATTAATGCAGGCAGCAACTCACAGGCATTCAATAAAGTCTAAACACATTCTTATAATTCTAATACCTATTTTAACAATAGTAACATGCAGGTGAGACAAACTGATTCCAGCCACGTATTTGTCAGTGTTCACTTGAGGCATGGGGACCTTGACCTCAGCTGACACCTAGTCTGCCCCCCAACTTATCCTCTCACACAGAGCAAATCCAAAAGATCTTAAAACCTTCTAGGCCAAGAGACTAATCTGGTAAAACCAAAGAATTGGCCTTCCTGACGCAAGTCCCTAGGAATAATAAAACAAAATTGAAATTTAATAAGAAAAAATAGTCCACATCCAAAATTACAACTACCGTGGTCCCATAAAGCTGACAATAAAATTATATCACAGAACATTTTCAGCCTTCTACGAAACTAAAGGCTAGATAATTTCAACACACCAATACATTACATTAATGATAGGGCTGTCGATTAATCACAGTTAACTTATGCAATTAACTCAAAAAAATTAATCGTGATTAATTGCACTGTTAAACAATAGAATACCAACTGAAATTTATTAAATATTTTGGATGTTTTCTACATTTTAAAATATATTGATTTCAATTACAACACAATACAAAGTATACAGTGCTCACTTTACAGTGCAAATATTTGTAATAAAAATATAAAAATGATAAACAAAAGAAATAGTATTTTTCAATTCACCTCATACAAGCACTGTAGTGCAATTTCTTTATCAGGAAAGTGCAACTTACAAATGTAGGGGCTTTTTGTTACATAACTGCACTCAAAAACAAAACAATGCAAACCTTTAGAGCCTACAAGTCCATTCAGTCCTACTTCTTGTTCAGCCAATCGCTAAGAGAAACAAGCCTGTTTACATTTACAGGAGATAATGCTGCCCACTTCTTAATTACAGTGTCACCTGAAAGCAAGAACAGGTGTTCGCATGGGACTGTTGTAGCCGGCATCGCAAGATATTTACGTGCCAGATGTGCTAAAGATATATATGCCCCTTCGTGCTTCAGCCATCGTTCCAGACGACATGCTTCCATGCTGATGATGCTCGTTTAAAAAAAAAAAGTGATAATTAAATTTGTGACTGAACTCCTTGGGGGAGAACTGTATGTCTCCTGCTCTGTCTACCTGCATTCTGCCACATATTTCATGTTATAGCAGTCTCGAATGATGACCCAGCAGATGATGTTCATTTTAAGAACACTTTCACTGCAAATTTGACAAAATGCAAGGATACCAATGTGAAATTTCTAAAGATACCTACCGCACTCAACCCAAGATTTAAGAACCCTGGGTGCCTTCCAAAATCTGAGAGGGATGAGGTGTGGAGCATGCTTCCAGAAGTCTTAAAAGGGCAACACTCTGATGCAGGAACTACAGAACTCAAACCACCAAAAAAGAAAATCAACCTTCTGTTGGTGGCATCTGACTCAGTTGATGAAAATGAACATGTGTCAGTCCGCACTGCTTTAGATCGTTATCGAGCAGAACCCGTCATCAGCATGGACGCATGTCCTCTAGAATGGTGGTTGAAGCATCAAGGGACATATGAAACTTTAGTGTATCTGGCATGTAAATATCTTGCGATGCTGGCTACAACAGTACCCATGCAAACACCTGTTCTCACTTTCAGGTGACATTGTAAACAAGAAGCAGGCAGCATTATCTCCTGCATATGCAAACAAACTTGTTTGTCTGAGCGATTGGCTGAACAAGAAATAGGAGAGGACAGAGTGGACTTGCAGGCTCTAAAGTATTACATTGTTTTACTTCTGAATGCAGGTTTTTTGGTACATAATTCTACATTTGTAAGTTCAACTTTCATGATAAAGAGATTGCACTACAGTACGTGTATGAGATGAATTGAAAGATACTATTTCTTTTGTTTTTTACAATGCAAATATTTGTAATAAAAAATAAAGTGTGCACTGTACACCTTGTATTCAGTGTTGTAATTGAAATCAACTTGAAAATATAAAAAATAAATAAATAAATGGTATTCTATTATTGTTTAACAGCGCGATTAATCACAATTAATTTTTTTATCACACAATTCATCACAATTAATTTTTTTAATCACTTGACAGCCCTAAAAAAGCTGAGAGCATAAATCAGGCCAGTTCTGTTTTGTGGAGTTAGAGTCCAGAGTTCAACATCGATACAAACTATTTAGAACAGGATAAAATACACGTAGATACCATGTACCTATTGTGCTGCCAACAAATCTTATGAGTCCAATGGCTGCAGAGCTGAACAAGCCAATTCCCTCTGTTAACCACTATGTCAAAACAAACTCATTCTTGTTTCACCTTAGGAAAAAGTGAGAAAACTTCCTCCCTTAACATGCATTAAATGACCTAAACCAGAAACACATAATCCATTCTAGGACACGTGAACATGGAGAACTATCATCGAAGTAACCCAAACACCATCCAGGGGGAGTGCTGCAAATACTAGAGCAGCTCCTGGAGTAAGAATATATCAAATTCTGGAGCGAGACATAGCAGATAGAGCATACAATTATGCATATAGGTGTTCAAGGATCAGATTCAGGTGAGCACTTAAGCAAATGGTAAAGTTCCATTCAGATTAATAAGCATGTATTTTGGTGTTTTCCTGAACTGGCCCCCAAATGGAAGCAGCAGGATTCATTCATAGATTCCAGTGGCAAAGGGAACATTGTAATCAACTAGTCTGACCTTTTGTATACCACAGGCCATAGAACTCCCCCAAAATAATTGCTTTTGAACTAGATCATCTCTCTCAAAAGCATTTAAACTTGATTTGAAAATGGTCAGTGATGGAGAATCCACCATGACCCTTAGTAAACTGTTCCAATAGTTAATTACCCTCACTGTTAAAAATTTACACCTTATTTCTAGTCTCATTTAGTCTAGCTTTAACTTCCAACCATTGTCTTCTGGACTGAAGAGCTCATTATCAAATATTTGTTCCCCATGTAGATACCTCTAGATTGTAATCCAGTCACCCCTTTATCTTTTGAGTCTGTCACTATTAGGCACATTTTCCAATCCTTTAATCATTCTTGTGGCTCTTTGCTGAACCCTCTCCAATTTGCCAAAATTGAACTGTGGACACCAGAACTGTACACAGTATTCCAGCAGCAGTCGCACCAGTGCCAAATACAGAAATAAAATAACCTTTCGACTCCTACTTGAGATTCCTCTGTTTATACATCCAAGGATCACATTAGCCCTTTGGCCACAGCATCTCACTGGGAGATCACATTCAGCCTATTATCTACCATGACCCCCCAAATCTTTTTCAGAGTCACTGTTTCCCAGGATAGAGTCCCCCAGATTCTTTGTTCCTAGATGCATACATTTACATTTAGCCATATTGAAACTACTATTGTTTGCTTGCACCCAGTTTACCAAGCAATCCAGATTACGCTGAGTCAGTGACTTGTGCTCTTCATTATTTACCCTGGTATTCTAGCTGTGCCTAATATATTTAGAAAACTCCATACTGGTCTTAATGCTGCTAATCATAGATTTCTCCTCATGTCTCTTTGCTTCCCTTATTGATTTGCTAAAACTGCTAACTTCTAATTGACATTCACTGCTATCAACGTCTCCCTTCTTTCATTTGTTATAGACTGAGTTATACTTTTTTAACGCTGACTTCCCTTCCCTTCTAAGACATGGTGTTTTGACCAATATGGGCTTCTTTCTTGATTGTGGGGTTGTGGCTTTTTGGACTTCTAGTAGCATCTTCTTAAACAATTCTCAATCATCATTCGTATTTTTCTGATTAAATTCTTCCTGGCAGTAACTGGGAGTTGAGTGTTTGTTCCCAATGGTTAGAGCAGCAGTCAGGCCTAGTGGGGTTGGTGCAGGAATCGGTAGTCGGGAACTGGAGCAGGAGTCAGATGCCAGGCACCAGAGCCAAGGATCAGAACTGGAGCCAGAAGTCAGGAATTCGAGCCAAGAGTCAGGACTGTGTTACCTGAAATGAGGCAAGACTGGGGCCAACACAGGAGCAGGACTTGAACCAGGCTGGAAAAAGGCAGGAGCAGGACTGGAATGAGGGCGGCAACCTAGTGACAGAGAATGTGGATAAAGCTAATGTACTCAATGCTTTTTCTGCCTCTGTCTTCATGAACAAGGTCAGCTCCCAGACTACTGCACTGGGCAGCACAGCATGGAGAGGAGGTGACCAGCCCTCTGTAGAGAAAGAAGTGGTTCGGGACTATTTAGAAAAGCTGGACGAGCACAAGTCCATGGGGTCAGATGCGCTGCATCTGAGGGTGCTAAAGGAGTTGGTGGATATGATTGCAGAGCCATTAGCCATTATCTTTGAAAACTCATGGCCATCGGGGGAGGTCCTAGATGACTGGGAAAAGGCTAATGTAGTGCCCATTTTTAAAAAAGGGAAGGAGGAGCATCTGGGGAACTACAGGCCAGTCAGCCTCACCTCAGTCCCTGGAAAAATCATGAAGCAGGTCCTCAAGGAATCAATTTTGAAGCACTTTAAGGAGAGGAAAATGATCAGGAACAGTCAGCATGGATTCACCAAGGGCAAGTCATGCCTGACTAACCTAATCGCCTTCTAAGATGAGATAACTAGCTCTGTGGATGACGGAAAAGCAGTGGACGTGTTATTCCTTGACTTTAGCAAAGCCCACAGAATTCTTGCTGGCAAGTTAAAGAAGTATGGGCTGGATGAATGGACTATACAGTGAATAGAAAGCTGGCTAGATCGTCGGGTTCAACAGGTAGTGATCAATGGCTCCACGTCTAGTTGGCAGTTGGTATCAAGCAGAGTGCCCCAAGGGTTGGTCCTGGGGCCGGTTTTGTTCAATATCTTCATTAATGATCTGGAGGATGGCGTGGATTGCACCCTCAGCAAGTTTGCAGATGACACTAAACTGGGAGCGATAGATAGGCTGGAGGGTAGGGATAGGCTACAGAGGGACCTAGACAAATTAGAAGATTGGGCCAAAAGAAATGTGATCAGGTTCAACAAGGACAAGTGCAGAGTCCTGCACTTAGGATGGAAGAATCCCATGCGCTGCTAGACTAGGGACTGAATGGCTAGGCAGCAGTTCTGCAGAAAAGGACCTAGGGGTTACAGTGGATGAGAAGCTGGATATGAGTCAACAGTGTGCCCTTGTTGCCAAGAAGGCTAACGGCATTTGGGGCTGTATAAGTAGGGTATTGCCAGCAGATCGAGGGAAGTGATCATTCCCCTCTATTCGACATTGGTGAGGCTTCATCTGGAGTACTGTGTCCAGTTTTGGGCCCCACACTACAAGAAGAATGTGGAAAAATTGGAAAGAGTCCAGTGGAGGGCAACAAATATGATTAGGGGGCTGAAGCACATGATTTATGATCGGCTGAGGGAACTGGCATTGTTTAGTCTGCAGAAGAGAAGAGTATGTGGGGATTTGATAGCTGCTGTCAACTACCTGAAAGGAGGTTCCAAAGAGGATGGATCTAGACTGTTCTCAGTGGTACCAGATGATAGAACAAGGAGTAATGGTCTCAAGTTGCAGTGGGGGAGGTTTAGGTTGGGTATTAGGAAAAACTTTTTCACTAGGAGGGTGGTGAAGCATTGGAATGGGTTACCTAGGGAGCGGGTAGAATCTCCTTTCTTAGGAGTTTTTAAGGTCAGGCTTGACAAAGCTCTGGCTGGGATGATTTAATTGGGGATTGGTCCTGCTTCGAGCAGGGGGTTAGACTAGATGACCTCCTGAGGTCCCTTCCAACCCTGATATTCTATGATTCTAAGGCAGGTGCAAAGCTGGGAACAAGTAGGCACAGGAGCTTTCACAGCAGTGGGTGAATGATATGAGCAGCTACTGGGCTTAAGAGACAGTCTGCTGACTCTTTCAACCAAATGGGTGATGTAGCCAAACAGTCAGCCTACTACATGCCATCTGCACTCATCAGATTGCCTACAGACTGGCTCTGCTGCAGACCCTGATTCCTGATACTTTCTCCCAGCTGATTTGGTTTGTAATTGTTTTCAGCTTTGTGAAATTGGCCGTTTTAAAACACCAAGTATATATATATTTCTGGTTTGGTCTTTATTCCATTTGCACATTTCAAATGTGATTAACTCATGGTCACCTGTACTTCACCTACTGCTAACTGAGTTCTGTAATCAATTTCTCTCTGTGTGCGCCAAGGCAAGGTCGAATATAGAATTCCCCCATGTTGGATGCAACCCATTTTGAGTTAGGATACTGTCATCTATAATATTTAGAAATTATAAGGCTGTGTTACTTCTGGCAGCATGAGACCTAGAGCATATCACTCAAAGTGAAGTCTCCCATGGTCATGCAGTTTTCCCGCCCACATATTATAGATAGGTATGTAAGGGTCATCCTGTTCCCTAGTGTGATTTGGAGGTCTGTTGCAGACACCAACTAATATCCCATCCTGTGCTTTATCTGTTAGGACACTGATCCCTAAGCATTCAAGATCATTTTGTCCAGTTGTCAGTGACTCAAAAGAGGTAATGCCATTTTTTATATAGAATGCCACTCCCCCTCCCCTTTTGCTCACTTGATCCTTCCTGTAACCCCATTGATTTTAACATTCCAATAGTGTGAATCATCCCACCAGGTTGCAGTAATACCAGCTGGATCCAATTTATGCTCATAAAATTCCAAGTATTCTTGTTTGTTACCCAGGCTCCTAGCTTTGGTGTACAGGCCATTAACAAATTTCTTCTCTTCATGTCCTTTTGTTTCTTGATGATTATGTTCTCAGCATCTCAATTTTGTGCTAAATGAATGTTCATTTCTTCCCTCTTTTTACCCGCTATTTGTTTTTTAGTTTAATGCCATTCTGACTACTCTAGCCAGCCGTTTCCAAGAAGATTGGTTCCCCATCTCCTGAGCTGGAGACTCAGTATACAGACCCCTATCCCCATAAAAGGTGGACCAATGTTCCACAAAACCAAAATCCTCTACCCTACACAACTTGCCTAGCCACTGATTCATTTCCAGAATCTTTTGTCTTCTTAAGCTTGTGGAACAGGAAGCATCTCCCAGAAGATTACCCTGCAGTAATCTGTTATCTGCAAGATATCCTGAGATGCCTTGTCATTAGGTCTAATATTAAACATCACCAGTGAAACCTGGCCCATTGACTTCAGAGGCCTATCCAGTCTTAGAGTGATGCCTCATGTCTTGGCTCTGGGAAGACACACCCATTTGGTTATCTGCCTGTCCCTTGCAGAATGTTCTTTAGATTCTCATAGTATAGAATCACCAACAAGGACTGTTTATCTTCCTTAGTCTGTTGGAGATCTCTTTGTGGACAAGCTTGATTTTCTTATTGGTTGGGCAGCCACGCATAGGTGTGTCCACTACATCTCTCCATTCCCTGGACTAGCTGGATCTTCAGAGGCATCTTCCACAGTTCCTATTTGGAAAATATTGCATTTTTAAACATCAAATTTCTAGCTTTTCAGTTTTAAGTTTTCATAAATCTCTGTAGAGAAAGTTAATTTTGATTGGGATAAAGTGTTTTGATTCCACTTTCTTCTCTAACAATTAAGCTCTCTTTTGTAAAGATAGGGCTTTCTCTCCAAACAACATTTAGCTTTGGTGTCCTTGTGATTTTTGTTTCTGACTAGAACTTTTGTAGCTTGCCAGCATGACCCATGATGCTATAAAAGGATCAGCCCACAAGGATCCTTAACCCTTTGTGGAGTCCATTTGAAAGATCTCCACGTTTATGGAACCATCAAAGAGTATCAAATTCACTGGTTTTGTTTCTAATGGAATATAAAAGATAATTGTATATTAGTTTGCATGCTGGTTCACTCACCCGCCGGGCCTTTGTACTGTGTCAGGTGCAGCTTTACCACCAAGTCCATGTCCCATGAGAGGTGGGGGCTGCAGAGTGATCTCCCACCTCTGTGCAACCAGTGGCCTGTGCTCCCACTACCATGCTGGAGCCTCCACATTTATTTAATAACAAATGAAATATGCAGAATTTTAAAATATTGTGCACAGAATTTTTTATTTTTTTGGGGCACAGAATTCCCTCAGGAGTACTCTCTGTGTCCATTTCACCCTTCAACTGTTTGCAAGGGCTAGTCTCATTTTGGTTTGCAATTTTGTCTGCCAGCTTCTCTGTCTAAGTCAGGGATGGGCAAACTTTTTTAGCCGAGGGCCACATCTGGGTGAGGAAATTGTATGCAGGGCCGGGGTAGGGGGTTGGGGTGCGGGAGGGAGTGCGTGTGCAGGCAGGGGGCTTAGGGCAGGGAGTTGGAGGGCAGGCGGGGTTCGGGCTCCGGCCCGGTACCGCTTACCTAAAGCAGCTCCGGGGTGGCAGCGGCGTGCACTGGGGCCAGGGCAGGCTCCCTGCATGCCTGCCCTGGCCCCACGCCGCGCCGCTCCAGGAAGCGCAGCGGCCCCCAGGGTCTAAGGGGTAGTCTATATGTGGCGATGAACTCACTGGTTTTCAGGTGCCAGAAAGTAATCTGCTAGAGTGTGGTTTCATTTCGGGATTTATAATGATGTAACTTGCATCGTTTGCAGTAGCAGAGCTAAGATTTTGTGATGGGGTGGGTGCTGGGGGAGTGGGGCTTAGAGGAGTGGGTGTCCGTGTGCAACTGGCTGGAGCTCAGTGGGGTCGGGGTCCAGATGTGGAAGGCTCGTCTGGGTGGTCCAGGTGCAGAGGGGGTGGGGCTCATCAGGGTAGGGGTTTGAGTGCAGGGGGGGCCTCAGTGGGGAATGGTCTGGGTTTAGGGATGGGAGTCCAGATACAGGGGGAGGGGCTCAGCAGGGGTCTGGATGTAGAGAGTGGGGTTCAGAGTGTGTGGGGGGGGTCTGGGTGTGGGGGAATGAGACTTGGCGGGGGGGATCCGGGTATGGGGAGTCCGGATGTCCAGGGGTTAGGCAGATGGGGGAGCAGCTCCCTATACAGGGCCCCCTCCCCTGAGGCTGAGGAGCAATGAGGGCAGGAAGTAGGGAGGGGGCAGAGCTTCTTGCGGGCAGGGGAGATTCTGGTGGTGGGTCTGACCCTGCCCTGGCCATTCTTTGCCGGGGAAGAGGACATCCCATCCTTCCCCGCCCCCAGCTGGGAGTAGTAGCTGAGCCCAGCACAGGATAAGAGCCACCTGTCAGGGAGTCCCCAGCACCACCTCCCCATAAAGTGGTTTACCTCTGCGCCAGCTGCTCTGGGCACCTGAAATGGAGGGGCACATGACTGCTCTTGTGGCTTCCCTTTGCTTCCCCATCAGAAGTTATTTGTCTGCAGGGAAGCAAAGAAATCTGTGGGGGACAGGAATACTGCGTGCATGCAGTGGCACAGCATTCCCCCAGGAACAACGGAAGCATTATGGTCTTCTACATACAAGAATATTAAAGATTTTTTTTTCACAGTTTTATGTTTGAAGCTGCTGAAGAAATGTCAAATTTCTTTAGGGAAAAACAGCTGTGGAATATATTGCATCTTGCACCAGATTAGATATGAACTGTAAACAAGAAACAAAATCTATTTTTCCACCGCTACTCTGTTTGCTCAAATCTGTCATATCAACAAAGTTACTGGAAAAAGGAAGGAAGTGACAGAAGTTTACCATGCAGCAGAAACTGCCCCCTTTTATCATCCAAGTTGAATCTATCAAACTATTGCAACACTCTTGTCTATCCCTAATTATGGTCTACGGTACACATCCCCTTTAAACCAAGGGATGACATCTCAAGATTTCTTTTCACAGTGAAATGTTTGTTTATTCTTCTTTCACCTCTGAAACCCGAGAACTGTGGAAGTCACCCATGGTTAATTATGAAAAGAAAGGGAATGGGAACCTGCTGTACTTGTCCTTTTAAGACTGAAAACATATTTCTATTTATCAAAAACAGCGGATTAGGCATCCTGCATAAACTAGTAGCTTTCCTCACTAACGATTTTAATGAGGGCCAGAAGTACAGCGTGTTCCTTTTTGAAATCTTAGCAAAAGGCATAAACAACTTAATCTAAAGCATCATTTTGTAAGGTTGGAATGAAAGGCAAACACGCAAAATGTTAAAGCAATCTCTCTGGGCCGCAGAAGGCAGCCAGTCAATAAACGGGTGCAGAATGCAGCAGCCTGCTTATTAAGTGGTGCTTTTCTGCTAGCAGCACCTCACACCTGTGCTCTGTGATCTGCACTAGCTGCCTGTTAGTTCCCAGATGGAATTTAAGATGCTGGTTTTGACCTATAAATCCTAAGTGACTTGGGAACTTCCTAGTTGAGAGACCGAGTCTCTTTTTTGTCGTGCTGCCACAGCTTGGCTCACAGGAGGCACTCAAGCTGCATCCCTCCTTAATTTAACAGAGAGAGGGGGCTGGCTGTTGAGTGCTCTCCCACTGAGGTGCCCTCAGTTCTGAGCCAAGCTGGTCCAAAACAGCCTTGAGCTGATGGCCTTCAGGGCATACTCTGAAGTGTGTTTATTTGTGTAGGCTGTTGCGGGTTAGAGATCAGAGCGGAAGAGGAGAACTTGGTGCTTCTATGTTTTTTAAAGGGCTGAGTTATTGTTATTTATTATTGGTATTATTGTAGCACCTTGGAGCCCTACTCATGGATGAGGGCCCCACTGGAGTAGGAGCTGCATAGACACAGAACAAAGAGACAGCATGGGAGAAAGCACAAAAGGGCTTGTTTGAAAATTGAACAAATGGATGATAGAGGTTGGCATTATGAGCCAATCGACGGCAGGAGTTGACACTGATAGTGAATGAGAGACGATAGCTAGAGTGGGGATATGCCATGTAGGGCCTTGCAAATGAAGCCAAGTAGCTTATATTTGATGTGATAAAGAAAAGAGAACCAGTGAAGGGATGCACAGAGAGGGGTGGCATGTTTAAAGCAACAGGCTAGGGAGAATGACCTTTCAGCAGCATTCCGACTGGAGATGAGCAGGGCAGGACTGCAATTGTCAAGGCCAGCGAAAAGGATGTTGCAGCAATTGAGATGTGAGATGATGAGAGCCTGGATGAGAGTTTTAGCCGTGTGGATGGACAGGAAAGGCCGTGTCTTAGAGATGTTGGCCAGAAAGAATGTGCAAGACTTAGACATAGTCTGGATGTGAGGACACAGAGAGAGGTCTGAGTCAAAGGTGTTGCCCATGTTAGGGGCCTGAGTGACAGGCAGGATGGTGGTGTTGTCCACAGTGATTGAGAAAGGAGGTAGTGGGGAGGGATTTTTTTGTTTTTTGGTGTGTGTGGGGAGGGGGAATATTAAGACCTCTGTTTTAGCCATGCTGAAGTATTATATAGATATACATAGATATATATAGAAATTTGTATCAGAAGCATCCAGAACACTGGGAAGGTGGCCTCATTATTATTATAAATATCCAAAGACATACAACAAATAGTCTCTTTCCTGTATTGTCTCAAATTTCCAATTATCTTCCCACCACAACTAACCAGCAAGCAGAAGGGTATTGCACATGGAGAAAATATGGTGTCTGCATTAAAGATTTTATAATTTTAGAAGACAAACAGCTGGTAACTCACAGACAAAGCACTAGGTGACCAGGAGATGGAATAATCTCATAACTGTGAAGGGTGTGTATGAGAGAGGGAGGTAGGGGTGTGTGTGTGACACAGAAAGAGAGATGCTAGCACGTCTGCAGGAGGTGGATTAGGACTAGTAGAATGCATGAAGTAGTAAATTTTGAAGAGGAGTTTGAGAGTATGGATGCATGCCACACTGGGAACAGGGATCTAACTGTAGGAAGCAGCATGTTGGATGGTACAAAGAGAATGTGGCAGAAGGATACAAAGGAATTAGGGATGCATGAGCAGTGCAGGAACAGAGAACAACACACATTATATCAATGCTAGTCAGTGGGTTTCCTGCTCTGACAGTTGCGGGAAACTGGAAAAGCAGCCCTTGTCTAGCTCCTCTTACAATTTAAAAACCCCTTCCAAATAAAAGTTGGGTTATTATTTCTTTTTCTATAACTGCACACAAATATTTTGTCTCAGTGTAATGGACTGTGGGCACATACACATATAGCCACAGGTCTCTTAGCCAGGATCAAACCCAGGCTCTTCAGCACCAAAAGCACAATCCTCAACAACCTGCTAAAGAAAAACTCTTTGCTGAGAAGGGACATAACTGTAGGGCCACTGTGGCAGCCCACCAGGGGACGTCATGCACTATTCCAGTATAACACAAACTCCCCCAGATAATTATTGACCAACTTCACAACTCAGGGCCTCTGCACTCTGCCATAACATTATTTAGTAATTATAACTATAACTACAACTACAATAATAATCATCAAATCATTCTAGCAAAGTTTCATTAATCATAGCATATTATAAATGTAATTTCATCAGTTTCTGACAAGGGAGGGAGATTATAAGGCAATTTATAATAGACACTTCTATAGTTTCTAGGCCTGAAGTCAAACAAACGACAATGTACATTGATCCTCTAGCAGTGACTCCACTCCATCAAGCTAATTTATTTGTCTCAAGAATGGCACACGCCATAAAACTTAAAATCACATAAAGAAAAGCGTGTCTTAGCAAAAATTGACTCACCCTGCAACTTTGATTAGTACTGGCACACCTACTCTGACCAACTTCCATCTGAAATTCTAAGTGTTATAAGGAATGGCCAGAATAGATTTGTCAAGAACAAAACCATGCCAAGCCAACTTAATTTCCTTCTTTGACAGGGTTACTAGTCTACTGGATGGGGGAAGCATTAGACATGATATATTTTGATTTTAGTGTGGCTTTTGTCACAGCCCTACATGACGTTCTCATAAGCAAACTAGGGAAATATGTACAAAATAGGTTTAAAGACTGTACTCAAAGAGTAGTTATTAATGGCTTACTGTCAAACTGGGAGAGTATCTAATAGGGTTCGATAGGGATCAGTCCTATATCCGGTACTAATTAATATTTTCATTAATGATTTGGACAATGCAGCGAAAAGTATGCTTATACAATATGTGGATGACACCAACCTGGGAGAGGCTGCTAGTACTTTGGAGGAAACTATTAAAATTCAAAACAACCCTGACAAATTAGAGAATTGATCTGAAATCAGCAAGATGCAATTCAATGAAGACAGGTATAAAGTATTACTCTTAGGAAGGAAAAATCAAATGCACAAACACAAAATGGGGAATAATTGACTAGATGCTAGTACTATTGATAAGGATCTGGAGTTATAATGGATCTCAAATTGAATATAATGACAACAATGTCATGTAGTTGAAAAAAGATGGATATAATTCTGGGGTGTATTAACAGGTATATCATATGTAGGACATGGGAGGTAATTGACACACACTATTTGGCACTGGTGAGGCCTCAGCTGGAGGCTTGTGCCCAGTTCTGGGTTCTCCACTTTAGGAAAGACATGGACACATTAGAGAGCAACAAAAATGGTAAAAGGTTTAGAAACCCTGACCTACGGAGAAAGGTTAAAAACCTGGGCATGTTTAGTTTTGAGAAAAGACAACTGAGGGGAGACCTGATAATTTTCAAATATATTAAAGGCTGTTATAAAGAGTATAGTGACCAACTGGCCTCTATGTCTACTGAACATAGGACAAGAAGTAATGGGTGAAATCTGCAGCATGGGAGATTTAGGTTAGATATCAGAAAAAAACTTTCTAACAATAAGGGTAGTTACATTCTGGAATAAACTTCCCAGGGAAGCTGTGCAATCCCCGTCATTGCAGGTTTGTAAGAACAGGCTGGAGAAACACCTGTCAGAGACGGTCTAGGTTTACTTGACCCTTCCTCAGCACATGGGACTGGACTTGACCTTGCATGGCTCCTTTCAGCCTTATATTTCTGTGATTCTAGTAGTTTAAATCCTATGTTAAAAACACTACTTGTATAACTGAAGACTCTTCCGTGCAAACAGTCAACAGGTTCCTGGAACCCTCACTCATGTGAGTATTCCCACTGAAGTTAATAGTGCTACACAGGCAGTGGTGAGCTGGAGCCGGTTCGCACCTGTTCGCAGGAACCGGTTGTTAAATTTAGAAGGCCTTTTAGAACCGGTTGTTCTGGGACAACCAGTTCTATATGGGCTTTATTTAACAAAAGCTCCGGCACTCTGCCTGGCCCCAGCTCAGTTCCCCCTCGTCTCCTGAATGCTCCGCCCCCCTTCTCCTCCCCCTCCCTGCTTCCCGCAAATCAGATGTTCGCGGGAAGCCTGAAACAAGCAGCAGGCACGAAGGTAAGCTGGGGCACAGGAGGAGGGGAGGTGCGGCCGACTCAGCGGCTCCCTCCAGCCCAGCTCCTGGACCCAGTCCGGCGCTGGTCCTGGTCCGCGGCTCCGGCCCAGCCCAGGCCCCCGCGGCGCTGGTCCTGGCCGAGCGGCTCCAGGCAGCGCGGTAAGGGGACAGGGAGCAGGGAGGGGGTGTTGGAAGAGGGCAGGGGAGTTTGAGGGGTCGCGGGGGGTGGTTAGGGGTGGGGCGGTCAGAGGGCAGGGAACAGGGGGATTGAATGAGGGCAAGGGTCCTGGGGGGGCAGTCAGGAAGAAGCAGGGGTTGGATGGGGTGATGGGGGGCAGTCAGGGGCAGGGATTCCAGGGGTGGTTAGGGGACAGGGAGAAAGGGTGGTTGGATGGGGCAGGGGTCCCGGGGGGCAATCAGGAATGAGAGGAGGGGTTGGATGGGGTGGCAGGGGGTAGTCAGGGGACAGGGAAAGGGGGTGGATGGGGCAGGGGTACTGGGGAGGCATCAAGGAACATGGGGGGTTGGATGGGGCAGGAGTCCCGGGGGGGGGGATGGCCATGACCCCCTCATGAGGTGAGGAGGAGGGAACCTGTTAATATTTTGGCAGCTCATCACTGTACACAGGGGAGTGAGATTATCCATGTGAGGGCAGGCTGCACAACTGACACCATATTTGATTTATATGAGAATGAAAATTACACTAGAGAGAATCTTAAGACTTGTTACAAAATATTCAGTGCTGAACTAACGGCAGAAGTAGCGCCAAAGAAAGAAAACAGAAACAGATGTCTTGGTGGAAAATCCAGGGAACCTGGCATTTCAATGACAGAAAGCATTCATTTCAAGCAATAATAGGCCAAAAGATAACAGACCTTAAAATCCCACCATTCTGATTACCACTCTTATTTTTCTTCTATTTGGAGTCCATCTACCATTTTATCCACTAATGCTACAAATAAATGTTTTATGTGAATGAAAATGTAAATACATGTGGAAATGTGAAGCTATTAATGTTAAGAAGGATAAATATCTGTATAATTTAAATTATAATATTTTCTGCCCATGTGTGTTAAAAAAAGAAAAAGCTGAAAAAGCAAATGCTATGTTAAGGTTGAAAAATCAAACTCTCTAGAGGTAGGACTGGAATTAAATGAGTTAAGACTGCTTTCACAATTTAAACTCAGCCTTATTACATATATGTAGTATTTTCAAGTCCTATTTTCTTGGTCAGGATACAGCCTCGTATTTTTTTAAACCTTAGCATTACAGCAATGGTAGATGTTTGCCTTAAAAATGGGGGGATGGGGTGGGGGGAGAATCCCCCTCAAACAAGAATGCAGAAATAATCCTGGGTTATTCAGCCGGGAAACACATAAGGGTTTTCAACAGACCTTGGAAGTTCCCTGCACAGCAGCAATCTGGCTTGCACCAACATTTTAGATGTCTTAGTCAGACTTTTGTAATATTAGGTATTTTTAAATAAGGAAACTACACAGCGCAAGCACAATTACAATTTTAAAATCCATCAGTTGAATCCTGCAAAGCGATCGCTGTAAGAGTCTGCTGACATGCTATCCCGCCAATATGAATAGGACTCCGGAGTCAAACACTTCTCATGGAAAACACCCTCTTCATAAACCAGGCAGCCGATAACTGACTGATTATGACTGTGACAGTATCACACACACAGAAAGGTCTGTGGCCCCAGACCTGTAATGAGCTCCTGTGCCCACAGAGAGACCCACTGCAGGACTGGAGCCTCAGACCAGCCTCGCCGGACGTAACAGTTTCATAATTCTTTAGTTAATATTTTCAAGGCAACTTGAAAAATGTCCTCAAACTCCACCAACTTAATTTTTCTGTGAGAATGCACATTTAGTTTCTCTGCTTTAATATCCTTAGGCTGCCATAAAACAAAAAAAGTCCTCTAAATCCATATTCAGAAAAAGGTTTGAAATATCCTGGCAAAGGCAACAGCCCTTTCCTTGAATGACGTATACCAGATATTTCTGTCTCTGTTTCCAAATAAAGATTCACTCCATTCTGACTCTACCTCATTGGCAACCTATTTAAAATCCAAGCGCTAGTGTGATTCAAATATTGCATCACTGAACTATGCTCAAATTCACACTGTAACCAAGTAAATTATCTTCCTTTTTTATTTTCATCTACATTCCTAGGGACCTTGTTAAGTTTTTGTAAGTCTGATTTTACCACCATTTTCCATTCAAGGTTTTCTGTCCTTGCTGGGGTCTTTGCCCTGCACATAGAAAGGTCATTTCAGAACCTAATTAGCTGACATGTAAATTTGCCTTGCTCCCTGAATTCTTTACAATTTATCTCAAAACCCTCTTAAAGAGGAAGCTTAGTTCTTAAATCCTTTTACCATTAACTTTGCTAGTAAAAACAAAGACACAAACAGGTGAATTCGCATGGTTTGAGAAGAAATTAACTAACCTACAATTACATGCTAAATACCCCTGAACTACTCAGTGTAAGAGGAACCTTCAGAACATCAATTTTAACAATACTTTTATTATTTTTCTTTTTCAAAACATGTTTTTTGTCCCCTGAAGTTCCATTGTTCAGCTTCCAGTCAGTGTGATGCCAATGCCAGTGCAGTCACAACTACTAGGAAAGCACCTGGAGCAATGGATTCGGTGTTGAGGGCAAAAGTAGGTGACTCATTTTTATATTGTAACGTAAAATAAAACCTCACAGCAACTGGGACACAATCAGTGGGACTTTTTAGAATGTAAAAGGTACACAGAGGGTCATTTTGTCTTAATGCTGCTATCTGAAGCATTCAGCATGTAGTTGTATAGGGATAACTTATTTAGAGGAGAGAATTTTCTGAAATTCTCCTTTCACAAAGGTCAAGTTACCAACTTTATACAATTTGCACCTCAATATTTAAAAAATAGTGCCTGGTCAAATGCCAGGTAGGCAGTTTATAAAATGTTTCAGATAGTTTAAAAGCAGAGCTAGGAGATCTATATTGAAAGTGTGTGAATGTGGAGATTTAAAGACACAGAAAGCATTAAAATGAGAGACAAGTGGACGCTTTGTCAAAACCATCTGTTTGCTAGAGAGCATGAAATCTCTGTTGCTTTCTAAGGCAGGAAGATAAATGTGTATTTATGAGCTTTATCACCCCAACATTGCTAGAATATGAAGTCACTCTTAAAATGATATTACTGATGAGACTATCATTCATGGAGAATCTGTACACTACCGTTTCAACTCTGAGAGACCAAAAATCCCTTGAGCTGCAGTATGTCCAGTAGAACAAGCATAAATTTAACAGGATATGTACATTGATTTTTAAGAAATCAAACATGACTAGAAACGGGGAAATGCCCTTTACGTGTTATTTACACCACAGGATACCCCACAGGCTGCCTCTTAACTGTGCAGTCACCCTGCTTTGCCTTACCCATATGAGTACCCCAATGAAGTCAATGAGAATATTTGTGAGCAAGACTTATCCCTTGATGAGCAATTCCATTGATTGTTGATCACTTTGCTCTGCTCCATGAAAAAACAGCCCCTGCCAATCTCACACCTTGGAAAGAGTCAACACATCCTACCCACTACATAAGAGAGAAGGAAGCATAAATGCAGGAAGACACTTAATAGACAATTACATAATCTTACCTCTACACATCCAGCAGTGCATCTGGAGGGATGGAGATATGGCACTTTGATTTTGAAGGTGCCCATATACTGTGTGTTAACAAGAAAGTACAGGTTCACAATGTAAGCACAGTGCTTATTCTTTGCATTAATATGAAGCTAAATGAGTTCCTTGATATGTTTTTCAGTAAAATAAAGATACTTTTTATAGACTCCTAGCAAAATCAGTAGAATACTTGTTGGTAAACATCTTAATTAATAACTCAGGCTACATCCAAGTCTATTTTATTTTTATTTTCAAATAACCACTTCCTCCCTCTCAGATACAAACACCAGTCTTTAGCAGAGCGGAACAGATCAATTTGAGGATCCCACATTTCTTCCATCATCTAGAGTAACTTGATATTAGCACAGTATACCCTGGCTACTAATTACATAGCCATTATAATGAACATATCTGGACTCCTTGTTGAGGATACAATCAATGCAAAGATGACAGTTTTAGACCTATCCAAGAAACATTTTCATCAATTCAGAAAGAAGCTCAGTTACTTAGAGAACAGTCAGCCAGAATGACCAATGTGTTACAGAATCTTTACTGGACAGTGCAACAGGTGATGTGGGGGAGAAGAGACCCTACACTAGGTCAGCCCCAACGGGGCTTCAAACCAGACATCAGTGTGGCTGTTCAGCATAAGATTAGCTAGCTCCTGATCATCCCTAAAACACCAGTGGAGTTTTAAATGTCAGCTATAGTAAGTATTGCACATCATGCCACTAATTTGGACTCCAGAGCACGAATGACATCAATAATTTTTATCACTCACATAACACTTTTTTCAAAGCACATTACAAATACTATTTGCTCAGTGCTTACACAGCCCCTGTCAGGTAGGTAAGTATTGTCCACATTTCTGAGATGGAGAAACTGAGATAGATTAAAAATGACAGTGAGAGTCAGCGGTAGAGCCACAGACAGAATCTGAATATTCCTGGCTCCTATCCCCACAATCAGTCCGTAGAGAACACTGCCTCTTGCTATTCCCTCAGACCATTCGTTGTCATTTATTAAGTCACAACTGTATGCTCAGTGCTGTACAAGACCAAGATACTTAATCAAATTCAAAGCAAAGGTTTTTTAATTTTATATTAAAGTATCAGACTAGAACACTGTATATACAAAACAAAATTGGACTGTCAACAATTTATCACAGAAATTTTCATTCTGAATTGTTGGGCCAACTTTTTTTGTATGCGACAGGACTTGCTTCAATACCTTCTAATAACCCTATTCCCTCTATGATGTCTCCTACAAGCAAGGTAAACATTATATAAGTATTCCCATTAAAATTCCAAAATGTTTAATCTAATCTGTCCACAAAAACAAATTTGACGTTTGTGTGATATTCTACAGACTGCCCTGTCAGAATATATTGATTTGGTATAGAGATGCAAGGGATTGAGCACTGGTCTGCTGAACCTAGGGTTGTGAGTTCAATCCTTGAGGGGGCCATTTAGGGATTTGGGGATTGGTCCTGCTTTGAGCAGGGGGTTGGACTAGATGATCTCCTGAGGTCCCTTCCAACCCTGATAGTCTATGATTCTATGTAACAGAGATGCCTGACATTGTCTCTGAACCACATTCAGTCAAAGGATGAGAAAGAATATCTGTTGCATGGGTTCATCAAATTTGCTATGTATTCTGGCCAACTTACTACTTCCTGTCTGTTTTACGATGGACATTTCTATTGTGCTCTAAAAGCAAGCAAGGCCAAGGATCAAAATTCTTTTTCTAAAAGTATCTGCACAGCAGTGAAACTTAAGACAAATTATACTCATCTACAAGAGGAAAGATACATTACAAGAAAATAAGTATTTTGACAAAATTAACACCACACTAATTTTAATAAATTCAAGGAGGAAATTTGGTAGAGCTCAAACTACCATGATTCTGGAATTTCCAAAGGAAAAAAGGCATTCCCAGCAGCACTTCTCAGAAATCTGTATTACTTGTTTCTTCTCCTACCTGAAGCTTTTGCAAACATTCCTCAATGAGTAACTTTATTTTCCTATGGCACTGGTAGTGATGTGAGTTGCAGCAGTCTAAACTATCCATCATGTAGTGCAAATATTTCAGATAAATAATTTAGGGGCAGGAAAGTGCTTCCTATGAGTGTTCACTGAATATTAAGCAAAACAAAAACAAAACCACTTCAGAGTACCATTAGCTTCTCTTCTACACTAGAAAATTAAATTAAGATCAACTAAGTCAATTTTAATTGACCAATATTTCCCATAAATGTTCTAAAATGACATGCAAACTAATTAAACAATGAATTTTTAGACTCTAGTTCTTTTCCTCCCTGTCCCCGCCCCCCAGTGATCTCTCTGAATTTCTGCTGGGACATTGACCTTTCCCCTCTCCAGGACAGCCCTTTAACAGGTCATCTATCTTCCCCATGCCCTCTCCCTTGTGATGTTGTCCTTCATTTTTGTTTTGCATCATCTCCTCCTCTTGTATTTTAGATTTTCTCCTGATGTATGAAACTGACTGCAGAACTGACAAAGAGGGCTTTTTGGAGAGAAAGATGTTATTCCTCCCTATTTGTTTCTACTGCAAACCTGATAGGCTGTTCCTAGCTGCCTGCTCCACTAATGGACTTGCACCATAAAAGACTCTGAAATACATATTTTGGACACTTAAAACCATCTTAAAGGAGAATTGCTGATTTCCTGGAAATTATTAGGAAAATCTAAGGGGAGGGGAGGGAGGAGTAGGATTTTGTGCCTAGAGCTGTAGAGAAGACAGCGTGTGAACAGACAGGAAAGCAAGGACATGCCAGCTGTCTATCTGTTAAAAGAGTGGCCTTCCAAAGCATAAACTGGTATTTAAAATTGAGCCTTTTGTAGAAACTCCAGGAAAACAGAAAGATCTAGGATTGTGCTGAATGCTTTGCTATAACAACACACGTCACAGAATGCCTTTCTATATTAGCTAACTAGAATGGAAAAAAGAAATTTATCAATTGATCTTAATCTGCTCTAACCACAAAATGCCAAATACCAAGAGTCACTTAAAACCAAACGTACCTGTATAGGCCATATTCTTAGGGTTTCCATAGGGAGCCCCAGGTTGAACAGGGCTGTAAACAGGATTCATTGTGGAAGACTGAGAACTCTGGAGGAGAAAAGAAAAAAAAATTAAGAAGACAGTCTTATTTTTCTTCAACACTAGTCCTCTGTTGAAAGGTCGTCGCTTGTACTAGATGCTAGCGCTGCCATTTTATTCTTCAAGACACACTAAGCAGCAAAGAAAAAGATTTACAATTAGGCATTATAACTAGATAGTGTATTTAATAATTCAAATTTCAGATCCTTCAATTAATTCCCTTAAATTCTTCACCATTACATGTCCTCCCTACAAAGCATCTGGAGTGTAGCTTAAAATTAGTCTTACACATCCTAACCTCCCAAAGTGTTTTTCAAATTACTCCTGAGCAAAGGAAAAAAATCAGGATCCTGTTTCTACTGCACAATGGGACAGAAAGTAAAGTGTAAAACATGCAGTAATTCAGTTGCCCCACTAGGGGGAGCTAATGCTTTTTGGGTAATGAAAAAAAACCCCAACGAACAACAAGCCTCTCAAAGATAAGTTGGTAAAAGAGCACTCCCTGCTGGTGATGCTAAGAGCTGCAGATACCCAAATTCTCAAGCAGTTTACAGAGTGCCTGCATGAACACAACAACCTTGTGCCTGCAAATTAATCTCCTTTGAAATCTCTTTTAAAAGACCAGCCTTAACATTGCTCCTTCACAGCACAGTGTACTAAGCTATTATTTATTGGACATCAGTGTGCGAGCAGTGCTATTTGAAATTGCCAAAGTCACTGCCCCAGACATAAAATGGCCAGTAAGATTTTTAATAGCATTTCTGCTCATTATCTCTCTAATAAAAATGATTAAAGGGAGCCAGGTTATCTTTTCCTAAGCTTTTATTTAGAGGAAAGCAAGGGACCTGGGAATTTGTGTCTAGTAACTGTCAGTTAAGCAACTGCTCAGTTAATTAGCTTAATGAAGCACATTCTCAATTTTGATTAATGGAAAAATCAGTCATTAAACTTTATTAGGCAACACATTTGTCTCCACAGCTATCTTGTGACAATTTCAAACATGGAGCCCACCACACTTACTTTAAACTGTCTTTTAAAAAAATCTATTATTTACACTTCATAAAATAAAACCATTCCTTTCAAATCAGTCTTTCCTGATTGATGTGCAATTTGTTAGATCATTAACTCCTTCAGTTTCACCTCAGGACAGTAAACAAGTCAAATGTTAAATGCTAGCAACAATTGGTTTGACAACAATTACTGCTTAATTAATTAGCCTTCCCTTCATTCCCAAGTTAGCTCACAATTCTGTAACAAAAGGAAGACCAGGGATGCCAAACATGCCAAAGGATAACACTACAGAATCCAAATAAATGTATTTACAACACTGACTGGAATAAGTCAAAGCGAAATACACAATGGAAAGTTTCTTAAAAAGATCAACAAGTAACATAGTTGCAAAAACCTACTTATATGAAACAGATTCCTGGGGATTTGCCCAGAATGGTCAGGACAGAGTTTATGGTTCCCATAGTAATTGGCACTTGCCCCTCTTGCTCTCAGCCAGCATTGTGTGTTACTATGGCTATGGTCTACATTTAAACCACTACAGCAGCACAGATGCAGCTGCACTACTGTAGCATTTCAGTGTAGACACTCACTACAGCGATGGAAGTAGTTCTCCTGTCACTGTAGTTAGTCTACCTCCGTGAGAGGTGGTAGCTAGATCGATGGAAGAATTCTTCCATCGACCTAGCGCTGTCCACACCAGGGGCTAGGTCAACTTAAATATGTCGCTCAGCATTGTGGGGTTTTTTTCACATCTAGGAGCAACACAGCTGGGTTGACCTAATTTTTTTTAGTGTAAACCTGACCTATATTATAGGGGCACGGCAGCACTACTAGAGTTAAGGTTGCGTCATGACTTCTCTTTAAAAGTCAACCTTTCTAAAATCTCTAAAGCTGACAGGCTTAGTTGGATTCTTTTGAAATTTGCTTTGCCTCAGGAGGGTGCAGGGTAGGGTTAGTGACCCAATGTGGGGTCTTTTGAGCAGGGTTTGCGATGATATAAGCCCTGAAAAAATTGCCATTTTCCAAAAAGTTTCTAGGTGGGTTTCTTTCTTTCTTTCTTTCTTGCAGAGGAAACGATCAAACTATTTATATGATGCAGGTCAAGATGGTCCTGCATTTTATCAACGTTTTATCCAAGTTAGCATTTGGCACTTTAACTCTTGGGGGGATCCAAACTGAGAATGGTATTTAAGAAAATGTATTTTTTACCATGCACATGCACCAATAGAAAAAAATGGCTAGAGGAGTGCTTCCACACTTGGTGCTCTATCATCAACAATGAGAACAGTGCACTGTGGGTAGCTATCCCACTGTGCTACTCACTACCTTCTGCAGCTAGGACTTGTGGGAAGGCAGAGTAGATAGCAGCACATCATGGATGCAGACTCAACATCTCATGATAACGTTTTTTTCATCCCAGCGTTCCATAGACTTCTGACTGCATTTTGCAAAATTTTTCAACAGCCCCTGTTTACCGTGTGCCCGCCATCTGTGTCTGAAAGGATGGATCCAGCACTGTTCTCTGCTGTTGTGGTCACTGGTATGAACACATCGCGTCTGGTTGTGCAATATATCATGAGCACCCAATCTGAAGAGGAAACAAGCACTGAGTGCTGGGATCACATTGTTATGCAGGTTTGGGACGATGAGCAGTGGCTACAGAACTTTCAGATTTGAAAAGCCACCTTCTGGAACTGTGTGCAGAGCTTGCCCCAGCACTGCAGCGCAAGGACACCAGAATGAGAGCTGCCCTCTCGGTGGAGAAGCATGTGGCTATCCCTGTGTGGAAGCTGGTGACTCTGGACTGCTAACGGCCAGTCACAAATCAGTTTGGAGTCGGGAAGTCAACCGTTGGGGCTGCATTAACTCAAGTGTGCTGGGCCATTAATCGCATCCTGCTACAAAGGACCATGACTCTTGGCAATGTGTGTGAAATAGTGGATGGCTTTGAGGAAATGGGATTCCCTAACTGCGGAGGGGTGACAGATGGAACACATATCCCAATTTTGGCACCAGACCATCTTGCGATGGAGTACGTCAACAGAAAGAGGTACTTCTCTATGGTGTGCTTGTGGATCACCATGAGCATTTCACTGACATCAACATGTGGTGGTCTGGAAAGGTGCATGAGGCACGCATCTTCAGGAACGCTGGGCTGTACAGACTAGAAGATTCCAATGCGGGATGTTGAAATGTCCATAGTGATCCTGGGAGACCCAGCCTACCCCTTATTCCCATGGCTCATGAAGCCTTACACAGGAAACCTGAACAGCAGCAAGGAGCGCTTCAACAGCAGGCTGAGCAGGTGCCGAATGACAGTGGAATGTGCCTTTTGCAGATTAAAGGCGTGCTGGTGCTGCCTTTATGGCAGGTTAGACCTAAATGAGGAAAACATTCCCATGGTCATAGCAGCTTGTTGCATGCTCCATAATATTTGTGAGGCTAAGGGTGAAAAGTTTCCCCAGGGGTGGAGCACTGAAGCAGATTGCCTGGTTGCTGTTTTTGAGCAGCCAGATACCAGGGCTCTTAGAGGGGCACAACGGGGGAGATGTTAGAATCAGGAAGGCTTTGAAGCAACATTTTGATAATGAGCACCAGGAATGTGTACTTCTATACAGCAATCTACCATGCTTCATTAAATTCAGTTACCTTGTTTTGCCTAAAAATTGTGATGATTCCTGAGTGGGATTTGTACTAAGCAAATGATTAAACTGCACCTATATATTAATACCCGCACCCAATACTACATGTAGGACACAAATGAAGGCTGGTTCTCTTTCACAGAGTTTGTTTTTATTAAACACCAATTAACACACACAAAAGGCTTGGTGGGAAGGGAGATAACACTGAAGGAGAGTGAAGGCTCTCAGAGCTGTGCATAAGCCCAGCTATCATTTTGGAAGCCATCCGAAGGGGTGGAGTGAACGGGATACTCAGACGTGCTGGGAAGTTTCACAGAATGCGTGGGAGGAGTTTGAGAGGGCATTGAAAACAGGTCTGTATTGGCTGCGGAGGAAGGGGTGAGAACACATCTGTTCCAACTGTAGCGTGATTAGGGACTTCAACATCTCTGTTGGTTCCTCCATCACTTTTATCATCCACTCATGGCCCTTTAGAATGCACTCCTCGCTCTCATTTCTGTCCTGCCTTTTCCTTTTCTCTCCACTACCTGAATTCTCTTTTCTCAGCCTCTGAGGATTGCAGCACCTCTCAGAACATGTCCTCCTTCTACGCTTTGGTTGCCTCCTTATCTGACAGAGGAACTCTGCCAGTGTGTAGGGGGTTCCCCTGAAGGCCACATCTACAGGAGCACAAGAAACAATTCACAGAAGCATGATGGTTAGTTCATGCACAGCATTCAATCATTACAGTAAAATACACCTCCTGTAACATACCAATCAATCACTTTCTCAGTGACCCTTGGTAAGCACATATTTTGGTGAACACCCTAAACATGGTGAGTTAGGCCTGAGTGGGGGGTGGGCATTCAAGATGGGGCAAGGGTGTATGTGATGTTTTCAGGGGATCAGTGAAGGCGACTATGGACAATATTGTAAATTTTGCCACCATTTTCCACAGGCGGGGGTCATTGAAGCCTATATCTCACTCCTGAGGGCAAGCAAGGATGTAAGGGTGCATCTACTGCACACGTGTGGGTTCAGACCTGGTACTTATGTTGCTCGCCTGTGTGCCGCCTTGGTCCCTGCACAAGCGATTGCTGAGTCGCACAGAAATATTTCCTACGAGGGAAGGAACAAAGCAGCTCTGCCAAGGAACTTTCAGCAGAGGATTGGCGAGTACCTCCAGGAAAGTTTCCTAGAGCTCTCTCTGGAGGATTCCTGTGAAATCTTGGTGTGCATTAACACACTGTTCCGCTGCACTGCTTAGCTACACAGGGGAACATGGAGCACACATAAACATAGCTAGTCTTGTACATTTCTATCCCTTCACCCTCTTCTACAATACACAGAGCAAAGGACAGCTCTACCTCATATAACCGAGCAGCATCAACTAAAAAAGATCACTTACCAGGGCTCTCCGCTTCTGAATCATGTGCGCCAGAGACAGACTGCTTGACTGGCTAGATCCCTCCAAAGTGGAGAAGAGGTCCTGACTCGCCAATGGACAACTCTGACGTGTGCTCCACATCATCCTCCAATTCAATCTCCTTGTCCATGACTTTGTCCTCGGGGATAGATCCACTGTCTGCCACCTCCAGCCCCACCGAAGTATCCATGGGCTTTTGGCAGTGAAGGTGGGGTCACCGCCAAGGATGGGGTCTAGCTCCTTAGAGAAGCGGCAGGTCTTTCCCAAAAGCACCAGAGCGAGGGTTTGCCCCCCTTGCATTCTGGTATGCCTGCCTCAACTCCTTTATCTCTGCTCGGCACTGAACCGTGTCCCATTTGTTTCCCTCATTGCACAGGCCATGAGAAATCTGCCCATAGGTATTGAAGTTCCTACCTATGGCTGGAGCGCAGCTGGGACTGGACAGCCGCCTCTCCCCATATATTCAGCAGATCCAACAACTCAGCTGTGGTCAAAGTGGAAGAGCATTTGCTGCTGACACTGCTTGGTCAGCTGGGAAGATGTGACGTGAGCAGAGCAAACAGGAAGTGGAATTTCAAAATTCCCCAGGACTTTAAGGGGAAAGGGGTGGATGCCTGTACACCTGGATACAGAGCAGCACACTTCAAACTGCTGACCAGCGCGGTCAGGATGGGCATCGTCAGACACCTACTGGAGGCCACTTACAACAACAAAACCAAACGTCTACGCTGATACTTTGTCGATCTAATTTTGCCTCAAAAAGCTCTATGCCTCTCGTCGAGGTGGTTTTCTTCTGCCGGCAGGGCAGGAGAGTTTTGTCGGCAGGAGGAGCAGGGCAGTATGTATACCTCCTCTGCTTTGTCAATAAAAGGTGCCTTTTGCCAATAGAACTGTGTAGTGTCGACAAAGTTTAAGCTCCTCAGGGTAGGAACCATCATTATTGTGTTTGTACAGGGCCGGCACAATACAGCAAATTTCAGTTGGGGCCTCTACGTGCGACCACAATATAAAATAGTAATAATTTAGCAAACCCAATTTCAAGTAACTAGCACACTTTGGGTTGTATAAACAGTAAAAACAAGTAGAAGAAAATTTCTTTATTAGGTCCTCATGAAAGAAAAGTTCCTCTTTGGCATGGCTAAAATGATTGCACTCACATTATAGATTTGAGCATGTTGCAGGA
This sequence comes from Mauremys reevesii, assembly GCF_016161935.1. Classification (NCBI taxonomy): domain Eukaryota; kingdom Metazoa; phylum Chordata; order Testudines; family Geoemydidae; genus Mauremys; species Mauremys reevesii. The sequence goes on along the minus strand of NC_052623.1, from coordinate 17,057,956 downwards.
ATAGAGATTTATACTTCCTTCCCTGTTTGGTATGCAGGGCTTTTATTTCAAGATCATGTGATTGAGTGAATGTGAACTGCTTTTCACATAAAAAAAAATTTGCATCTAGTTTTAAATGTATTCAGGTTGGCTTCCAATACATTCCATGACACTATCATTCACCTATATATTTCAAATTCATTATGGCATTTGCAAAGCTACAATGAAATAAGAATAAAACAGGACTAGCAAAATGAAACCTACTTCAGCACAGCATTTTGTGGTGCTTCCATGTGGCCATGAATACACAATAAAAAGACTACCAGAATTAACTGTCAACAGGCAAACAAAAGCCTGGCTCCACTACATGCATCTTCCACTGCTTTTCAGTTCCCATGGCACTGACGCTTGGTTTCTTAGAAGCTGCTCAGACTCTTTACCAAACAGTTGAAGTAGTAAGAATTCCAGAAGGAATGTCATGGGAAGCACCTGCTGGCAAACAACCTCGGGATACTTTCCTGCTGTAACCTGGTTACATTGTCATCTATTTTATCTTTCCAGCCAAAGTGCACGACATCTTTCCATCACACTGGGAAATTACTTCAGATGAAGTGTAAATAGAAATACAAGAGAGGTCAGCCTACATCACTCAGCAGGCCAATGTGTCAGTCAAAAGAGGTTTACTTGGGAGATTTCAAAGTAGTACACATAGCCTTCTCTGTGCGGTGAATGCTGAGCTTGAACTTTCCATGCTATTAAGTGGCTGCACAGTTACACTCCGGTGCTCTCGCCTCACTGAACAAAAGAGTGCCTCTAGATAGCGTGATGAAATGAGTGTGAAGCTCAGCACTAGATACGGCTGCTGCCAAAGCTACGAGAATCAGAAAAGGCTGCTGCCACAGTTCTCTGTCCTCTTGTCCATTCCATTCATCAGGCAATGGTTACACAAGGACACTGGCAACTTAAAAATCACTTCTGCTTGACTCTCTTTTTATGACCACCACCTACAATTACTATAACTGAAAAATTATGGGGAAAAAATCTTTTTTTCCCCAGTTTTCTTTACTTTGTGTATTTAACTACACTGTTGCAAATTGCATTGCATTGGCAATTTGACACATTGAACTCAACAGGACTACGTGCGCGCGTGTGTGTTTTTGCAGGATTGGGGCCTTGGGGCACCTTCTTCCCTGGGTTTGCATATTTCATATAACAACCAAAGAGAAAAATATTGTGAGTAGGATAATGCCATTGAAAAACCACAACATTTGGCAAAGGGGACTCAGGAACGTGCTAATACCTGAAAGCACTTTTCACCTTTTATGTTAATGAATTAGATTTCAAATAGGTAATGGCCTTCTAAACACCGAGTGTTATTTACAAATATGTTTATATTAATTGTGCTTTTAAATAATGTGAGTCATTTCTTTATGGCTCTTGTAAGTCTAAATAAATACATCTAACACTTCAAAACTGAATGCGTCATGCTCCATGTGGATAATTCTGAATGCCCCAGAAAGGAAAGATACTTGTTTAATTTTAGAGCGTTGGTCAAACTGACTCTCTCATTGACATTCGATCAGATTGAGGTTCCTATATGCCTAACTCAAATTTGAAAATGGGTCTTATGCTCATAAGTCACTTAATCACTTTGAAACAGGTGTGGACCCTTGAGCATTTCTTTGGAGGTGGAATGGAAGTTTCTCCTTTGAGTCTCTGTACAGACTAAAATGATTTCCTTCACAAAAGAAAGTATAGAACCAAGTGAATGTGGACACTATTGAAAGATAAACCAGCAAGATACACCTTTTCCTCACCCTGAAAATCACCTATTATGAATAAATCACACACTTTATTTAAGTTCAACACAAATGTGGACACAAGGACTGGCCATCAACAAGTTTAAGCTCAAAATCAGACAAAACTTTCTAACCGTCAGAGAAGTGAAGTTCTGGAACAGCCTTCCAACGGGAGCAGTGGGGGCAAAAAACCCTAACTGGCTTCAAGACTGAGCTTGACAAGTTTATGGAGGTAATGGAATGATGAGACTGCCTACAATGTCATGTAGCCGATCTGCGCCCGCTAGCAGCAAATATCTCCAATGGCTGGTGATAGGGCAGTAGATGGGGAAGACTGTGAGTTACTATAGAGAATTCTTTGCCAGGAGTCTGCCTGGTGGGTCTTGCCCACATGCTCGGGGTCTAACTATCACCATATTTGGGATCTGGAAGGAATTTTCCCCTGGTTAAGATTGGCAGAGATCCTAGAGTTTTTCACCTTCCTCTGCAGCATGGGGCATAGGTCAATTGCAGGTTTAAACTAGTGTAAATGGTGGATTCTCTGTAACTTGAAGTCTTTAAATCTTTATTTGAGGACTTCAGAAACTCAGCCACAGGGTCTATTACAGCAGTGGCTGAGTGAGGTTCTGTGGTCTGCAATGTGCAGGAGGCCAGACTAGATTATCATGATGATCCCTTCTGACCTTGAAGTCTATGAGTCTATAATTGTATACAGCCCAAATCCTTCTATAAACATGACCAGAGCTTCTGACACTACATTATATTCAAGTTCTAATAGCTTTTTGACAAATTTTCAGTTGTTTGAAGCTTGATCCTCAGATGTGATTCTCTAAAAATACCTAATCAACTTCCGATTCATCAGGTAAAGTTTAAACCAGGGACTCTATGAGGCTGCACATTTTTCTCTCCCTCAAAACAAACACTGTGACCAGTTTATATGATCTCAAATATACTAGCATTGAACAATTTCCTATAATGGTAGCCTGATTTTTAATTTTATTATAGTGACCAAAAGGTTATTTTTATAAATTTCATGAAAAGCAAACTATTTAATGTGTTGAAGGTCTTACCCGAGCACTGATTCTTGTCCTGAAAAATTCTGGTCAAAGTTAACATTACTAGTTATGTATGATCTCAGGTTCAGAAAAAAATCAAGGTCAATTTTAATGCAGAAATCAAAAAATCTTGACTGGATATAAGTGGATTCTAGAAGTTTCACACTAACACAGGTTTAGACTGGAATTCTGGTTTGTACAAAATAGCATAGTTTAGACTATTTTTTAAACTATACTCCTTATGTTTGTAAAATTAAGCCAGGACATCACCCTGGACCCTGAACTTTTTCTTCTTACACTTCTCATGTAGGCCAATGTGTTGACTCCACTTTTGCTGAAACCCTAATCTTTGCTTTATCTCGTCTCACCTGGACAATGACAATTCCCTATTTTCTCCTAAAATTCCAGCTCTCCAGACTCTAGCACAGTGATACGCAGACCTCAGTGCTTCAGGAGCGAAATTAGCTATAAACATTACCAAAAGAGCCGCAATCGTGTGAATTCGTTGTTTCATTTAATATATATACGTGTGTGTGCGCGCGCACATACACACACACACAAACTATTCTCACAGCAAAATGACTGACCAAGTATTATTATTTTATCTATTACAATCAGTTAATAACATAGTAAAAGCACCCTAATTGGTTAATAACTTAGATTGGTTAATAATTAAATCACACCGTGTTTTAATAACATGTGCTGCAAAGAGCTGCAGGACACACATTAAAGAGCCACTTGCGGCTCACAAGCTTCAGTCTGAGCATCACTGCCCTGGCAAATGTAGAATGATGTTGCCTAAACTCATATCAAATCAAGCACAAATGTCACCCACATCCTCAAACCACCTCACTGATTCCCCATTAATTTCTGAATTCAGTTCACAACTGCCTTCCCCACCAACTAATATTGCAGCATCCCTTCTCTCACTAGGGTGACCAGATGTCCCAATTTTATAGGGATAGTCCTGATATTTGGGGCGTTTTTTAATATGGGTTCCTATTACCTCCCACCCCATCCCGATTTTTCTCACTTGCTATCTCATCACCCTATCTCTCGCTCTCTCTACTCCCTACTCACCTAGCACTAGCCTCTTCTGACTCTTCACAAAAATCTTGCCACTTCTTTTGGGAGACTCTTCTCCTCTGCTGTGCCTGCCCTCTGGAACAGCTTTCCTCTAGCTCTCTGATTCAGGAACATTCCATATTTCTGATCTCGACTAAAAATGTCACTTCTCTTTTAACCTTGGTCTATAGGTACAGCCTACCGAGGGAAACAGTGGGGGCGAAGGACCTCCATGACTTTAAGATTAAGCTAGATAAGTTTATGGAGGAGATGGTATGATAGGATAACGGGCTTAGTCAATAGGTCAATTAAGTGCAACACTGGTAGTACAATGGGTCAATGATATGATATAACCTTTTTCCAGAGGGTATGGCTGGAGAGTCTTGCCCGCATGCTTGGGGTTCAGCTGACCGCCATATTTGGGGTCGGGAAGGAATTTTCCTCCAGGGAAGATTGGCAGTGGCCCTGGAGGTTTTTCGCCTTCCTCCGAAGCATGGGGCAGGGGTCGCTTGCTAAAGGAGTGGGTGGATCGGCTTATGTGGCCTGCATCTAGCAGGAGGTCAGACTAGATGATCATAATGGTCCCTTCTGATCTTGAATTCTATGATTCTATGATTCTATAGGTCTACACTTTTTGGGGGGGAGGGGGCGGGAAATTGTTGCTTAGCAGTGTGATTTTCACAGATATAGCTATACCACTACAACCCATAGTGTGGACACAATAATATCAGTATGAACCTTACACAACTATATGTTATCCCTCTTCCTGTGTGGGAATAGCTTAGTGTGGTACAACTACAGCCACGCTAGGAGGTTGTACATTTTAACTGTACTGGAAGACAAAGCTTTAGTAATGCCATTTCGAGACATGGTTTCATGAAAGAGCCTTGACCAAATGGAGCACTGTTTTGCATCATAGCTATATTATTCAAGGTGTGGAGTTACAAGAACTAATTTACATAAGGGTATGCCTTTTATTCAAGAGATTCCAATTTTAAAAGAATAGCTAAACGGATACTAAGAAAATATTAAAAATGGGATCAGGGTTAATATCCGATACCATCAGGTGGGTGAAACACAGAAACATGAAGGGTAGCTAATTCAGTAGTGAATGTATAACACCTGTTTATTATCACAGGTGCATTTATGTAAGATCTTTTCATGAGCAGGTCTGCAGTTCTGGACATGGATTAAAACATATTAGCCATGAGTTAAAATGAGAATATATTTTCTTTGTGGAATTTTTAATCCCATACCATGTTGTGTATGTATTATTTATGAATTTGTTTATGACAGCTCTTAGGAGTTCCAATCAAAGAAGACGACCCCCTTGAATTAGGCATCATACAAACAAAACAAAGGCTTTCCCCGTCACAAAGAGCTTCACAATCTAAAAATAAAACAGGTGGCTAGACAGACAGAGGGAGATAGGAAAGAAAGCAATGAGACAATACTGATCAGATCCCACACAGGCAATGTGCACCAGCAGTATGGTTGCTAGGGTAATGAAACGCTGTCTATTCAAGTGAAATCTAAATCAGAAGCAGATGTGGAATGTATATGGATACTTAAGAAGAGGGAAGAGAATCAGCTAAACAATTGGAAACACACAGGTTGCCTTAAAGTGAGGGTCTTCAGTAAAACACTTGACATACTAACTTTCAAAGACCTGGTGTAGGAAACAATACCAAAGAAAGGCCACATGAATACCTTGCAAGTACACAGCCCCTTTTACCCAAGCACCCTTGAGAAGCAGGTCAGTTAATACTCATTTTGCACCGTGGCAAGACCGCGGGACAGAGAAGTTAAAGCAGTGGTTTTAAAACTTTTTGAACTGAGCCTCCCCTTTGAGTTACAATTTTTGGTTGTTGCCCTCTCAACCCAAACCAAAACAGACACATGTGAAAGCGTGCTTGGTAGCCTACTCCTAAACCTAACAGAGATCCTAACATAACTTTAATTAAATTACCTACACCTGTAAGTTTCAAATACACAAGTACTTATCAATGGCACAGCCAAGGTTTCCTCAGCAACAAGCTGCTTCTACCTTACAGCCAGGCAGCACTGCTAGGGCAGGGCCAATTCCTGCTCCTCTGCCCCTCCCCCCTTGGGGCTGGTATTGGCCCAGGTTTTCGGGATGGGGGAAGGAGCACGCGACAGTCTCTGGGGGCGGAGCCAGCGCTGGGCATGGCATGGAGGCTGCCAGGAGTGGAAATCAGCGCAGCCGCAGCAGGTGTTGACACAGACCCACAGGCTGGGTGGCTCGCTGAGGTGAGGCAGTGGGTTGAGGTGGCGCTCCCGCCCCGTCCCCTGTAGGGGCTTCCCTGGGCCTCACTGTACGAGTCTGGCACGAGCCACCTGGCGTTGCCACTCGCTCTCCTGAACGTTCCTCCACACTCCCTAGGGAGGCACGCCCAATAGTTTGAAAACCTCTAGGTTACATGGACTAGCTCAGGGTCACACAGCCATCTTGAAGCAGAAAAAGGGAATTGTGATTCCCAGTCTCCTGCTCTAATTACGAGACACATTTCATCTAATAAAACTTTCCAAGATTTGTAACAAGAACAAGCCTTTGTGATACTGATTGTATTAAGAATTCAATTGCTACTTCATAAACACAATGGAGCTCTTGACTTTAAAATTAACTGCTCAGAAATAACTGCTGGAGCAAAATGGAAGACCTTGACCCTGCAATTATTGTTATTTAACTTTTATAGTCCAGTAGAGGACACAATCAGGGTTGGGGTCCAACGATACTGTGTTCATTCAGCATCTAGAAAGAGACAGTTCCTGACCTCACCTAAGAAGGCAAGTGACATACAAAGGTTTGAGTGAACAGTTAAATATATAGCTATATAAAAACTGTATATAACCTCTGCTACTGTATTATAAATGCATAAAACACAGTAAATTAGCCCCAAATGGCATTCTATGGCTATGCCTATTTCTGTTGCACCCAGTGACAAATATAATTGTACCACTGTCTATGTTATCAAAATGACAATTGCTTATTTGTACTATTACTGAATATTTGAATTTGGCGTGGCAAATAAAATCCACAGACTTGTGTACTTCAGCCAATCAGAGAATAGCTTACCAGTGGCAGAACTTCATCAACAAAAAAATCATTGGACATTTATAAATAACCCGCTTTCAGACTGGATGACATTTACCTATCAGGAAATGTGCCACATGGAAATCTGAGTGACTAGTGATCAGATTCATATCATCTTAGCAATACTGAGTAACTGTAAGCGCCCTATCTAAATATAGAGCTTGGAGCTGAAGACACAGAAAAAATAGGGCCATGGGTGGAACAGTGTAACTTTGGTGTAGGAAGTATGAAGTAATATACCTGCTAAAAACTGACAAGCATCTGAAGGGATTATGCCTTAAGGATCCTGAAGGGTGAGAGGGGCAGAAACTTAAAACCATCAGATCAATGTGTCTGGCTACAGTTGAGGAAGCAAATACAACAGTGGGATGTATCAATAAGGAAACAGAGCAACATAGTTGCATTTTGTTCACTGTCCCACATGTGGTCAAATACGCAAATAAATGCACAACTGACTGTCTGTATTTCAATGTGCACACACGAGTAAGTATTCCCAGTTAAAATCAGTAGGGAGAATGTCTAGAGCTATCCATAATATATTCTTTTCATTCATTTGCAGCTATTTCTCAACCATTTATTTTGAGTGTTTGACATGGCAACCTTAACATTCTCTTAACATACATTTGTCTTGTTTTAGAAGTTGTTGGGCGTGTGGGGTGGCTGTAATTTGCAACTTAAAAAAAAAAAGCGCAAACTGAAAAAGCAAATTCCATTATGTGGAACTACAATGACCTAGGACTCAGGACCTTTAAAACCACAACCCAGATCTCTACCCTTTGAGCTAGAGGACTGATTGGAAGCAGTAATGTGCTATTATCCTTTACGGAAACTAACAATTATAAGGAACAGCTGATACCTTTGCCTTGGGCTTCCACACCTACTTATGAAACAGCAGAGGAGTACTGGGAACCAGGAATCATGAGCTCTATCCCTGGCTCTGTTGAGGTGAGGGGTGTTCTCTAGTGATGATACAGCACAGCAAAACACATACATTTGACAGAATCACTTTGAAAGGCAGAGCGGCTAAGACTTGGGTCTGCCATATTAAAAACTTGGGCCCAGATTTTAATTCCCACTACAATCCATGCCAACATAAACACAGTGTACTTTTACTGTGGTACCTGTCCACCTCCACAGTGCCAATTTGTTATATTGCTCAACGGATTTTGCTAAGAAAACTTATGCTTGGGTGAATAGTGTGAAATAAACTAACTCCTTTCCTCAAATACACAAGATATGTGGGTTTTCCCCTCTGGACACCAGTTGGTATCTTTGAAAAACCAAAGCTATTTTTGACATGTACAGATCATGAGCTCCCAAGTTTGGGGAGAGGGAAAGGTTTTCATTGGACAGTGGGCTGGTTACAAATGTTGTTATAAATATTCAGTACACTTGCCAAGGCTCTCGTGTAGTTGTTAAATACTATTAAACTGTTTGTGACCAATGGCAAAATATGAATCCACCCTTTTGATTTATCATGTGTTAAGTTCAGTAGAGTCAATACATTCTTATTATACATGTACCCCTAAAGATTAATTGTTGTCTCATTTCTATAGCATTCCACAAGCTAAAAGGGATACATTAATTTTGAAGCCCATATTCCATTTAACACCCACTACGTTCTCAAATTACTTCCATCGCCTATTTAATCCTCATTTTATTTATTAGAGACACTGCTGTCTTGTCCTATTGCAAAAGCAGCATTGCTCCACTCTCAGAACCCAATGTCCCAATTTTGAACTCCAACGGAGTCACATTCTCTGGAAATCAGCGATTATCTTGAATTCTTTTATCTTAATTATTCTGACTCATCGTGTTTTACTAAAAATATTTCTCAGAATGTGAGCATCTGGATGATAAATCCTTTCTATTTCTCTCTTCTAAAGAAGACTTCTAGTCCTTGCACATTTTCCCCATTCATTCCTCTATACAGCTCTCTTGACACACAGATATTCAAAGATTTAGTATTCTGTGCTTTAAGTCTACTAACACTTCAATTTCCTTTGCTTTCACATGGTCCATTAACAGCTCAGCTCCAATACATATGAGCTGCAGCTACTTCACTTCTCTCAATCGTCATTTTGTCTTCCCAATGCCAGGTGGCAGCCTTCCCTTAACTGCTCTTGACAATTGTTATGACTTCAGACATTCTAAGCTTTCTTTGGCAGAATTACCTGGGTCTTTTCATTCAGCACATACTGTACAACAATATATTAGTCAAATCAAAGAGGACTAAAATCTGCTTTACAATATCATTATGAAAATTGACTAGTTCAAGCCTAAGTGTAGGCACACACCCTAGCCATGATAATGAAACACAAACTGATGACATGGTACTTGTCAAACAAAATCATTCATCTTGGGTGAAGCAAAAGTACAGTTTTCCAGGACAAATTTAAAGTGACACTACTAGCTGAGCACAGAATCTAACCTACCTTAAATGTTAGAATCCAGAGGAATTTCCTCACCAAATTCTAAGGACAGGTCTACAGTTAAAACACTGCGGTGACACAGCTGCACCGCTGTAGCACTTCAGCGAAAATTTTACTACACCAACAGGAGAGCTTCTCCTGTTGACACAGTGAATCCATCTCCGTGAGAGGTGGTAGCTATGTTGACGGGACCCACAGATATAGTGCTATCTATGTTGGGGGGGTTAGGTAGGTATAACTTCTTCACTCAGGATAAAGGAGTTTGAGGCACAAGTTGTGTTCTTGTCCATCCTCCCTGTTGAAGGAAAAGGCCCAGGTGGGGACCATCGAATTGTGGAGGTAAATGTGTGGTTACGCACGGGGTGTCAGAGAGGGCTTTGGATTCTTCAACCAGGGGATGTTGTTCCAGGAAGAAGGATTGCTAGGAAGAGATGGAATCCACCTAATGAAGAGAGGGAAGAGCATCTTCACAGGCAGGCTTGCTAACCTACTGAGGAGGGCTTTAAACTAGGTTCGCTGGGGGATTGTGACCTAAGCCCGGAGGTAAGTGGGATACCGGGAGGAAACACAAGGAGGAGGGTGCAAGAGGGGAGGCCTCTTGATTCATACTGAGAAAGTAGGGCAATTGGCTAGTTATCTTAGGTGCCTATACATGAACGCAAGAAGCCTGGGAAACAAGCAGGAAGAATTAGAAGTCCTAGCACAGTCAAGGAACTATGATGTGACTGGAATAACAGACTTGGTGGAGTAACTCACATGACTGGGGCACTGTCATGGATGGGTTTAAATTGTTCAGGAAGGAGAGGCAGGGGAGAAAAGGTGGAGGGGTTGCACTGTATGTAAGAGCAGTATGACTGCTCAGAGCTCTGGTAAGAAACAAGAAACGCCTGTTGAGAATCTTTGGGTTAAAGTTTAGAGGCGAGAGCAACAAGGGTAATGTTGTGGTGGGCGTCTGCTATAGAACACCGCACCAGGAGGATGAGGTAGACAGGGCTTTCTTCAGACAACTAACAGAAGTTTCCAAATCACAGGCCCTGGTTCTCATGGGGGACTTCAATCACCCTGACATCTGCTGGGAAAACAATACAGCAGTGCACAGACAATCCAGGAAGTTTTTGGAGAGTGTTGGGGACAACTTCCTGGTGCAAGTGCTGGAGGAACCAAATAGGGGCCATGCTCCTTTTGACCTGCTGCTCACAAACAGGGAAGAATTGGTAGGGGAAGAAGAAGTTGGTAGCAACCTGGGCAACAGTGACCATGCGATGATCAAGTTCAGGGTCCTAACAAAAGGAAGGAGAGCAGCAGAATACGGACCCTGGACTTCAGAAAAGCAGACTGACTCCCTCAGGGAACTCATGGGCAGAATCCCCTGGAAGGCTACTATGAGGGGGAAAGGAGTCCAGGAGAGCTGGCTGTATTTTAAAGAAGCCTTATTGAAGGCACAGGAACAAACCATCCTGATGTGTAGAAAGAATAGTAAATATGGCAGGTGACCAACTTGGCTTAACAGAGAAATCTTCGGTGAGCTTAAACACAAAAAGGAAGCTTACAAGAAGTGGAAACTTGGACAGATGACTAGGGAGGCGTATAAAAATATTGCTTGAGCATGCAGAGGTGTAATCAGGAAGGCCAAAGCACAATTGGAGTTGCAGCTGGAAAGGGATGTGAAGTGTAGCAAGAAGGGTTTCTACAGGTATGTTAGCAACAAGGAGGAGGCCAGGGTAAGTGTGGGACCCTTACTGAATGGGGGAGGCAACCTAGTAACCGATGATGTGGAAAAAGCTGAAGTACTCAATGCTTTTTTTGCCTCAGTCTTCACAGACAAGGTCAGCTCCCAGATGCTGCACTGGGCAGCACAGTATGGGGAGAAAGTGAGCAGTCCTCAGTGGTGAAAGAACAGGTTAAGGACTATTTAGAAAAGCCGGACATGCACAAGTCCATGGGGCCGGATCTAATGCACCCGAAGGTGCTGAGGGAGTTGTCTGATGTGATTGCAAAGCCCATTGGCCATCGGGGGAGGTCCCAGACTATTGTAAAAAGGCAAATACAGTGCCCATGTTTAAAAAAGGGAAGGAGAATCCAGGGAACTACAGACGGGTCAGCCTCACCTCAGTCCCTGGAAAAATCACAGAGCGGGTCCTCAACGAATCCATTTTGAAGCACTTGGAGGAGAGGAAGGTGATCAGGAACAGTCAACATGGATTCACCAAAGGCAAGTCATGCCTGACCAACCTGATTGCCTTCTATGATGAAATAACTGGCTTTGTGGATATGGGGAATGTGGTGGATGTGATATATCCTGACTTTAGCAAAGCTTTTGATACGGTCTCCACACAGTATTTTGGCCAGCAAGTTAAAAAAACATGTATTGGATGAATGGACTATAAGGTGGATAGAAAGCTGGCTAGATCATCGGGCTCAATGGGTAGTGATCAATAGCTCAATGTCTAGTTGGCAGCCAGTATCAAGCGCAGTGCCCCAGGGGTCTGTACTGGGGCCGATTTTGTTCAACATCTTCATTAATGGATGGTGGGATGGACTGCACCCTCAGCAAGTTCATGGATGACACTAAGCTGTGGGGAAAGGTAGATATGCTGAAGATTAGGGATAGGGTCCAGAGTGACATAGACAAATTGGAGGATTGGGCTAAAAGAAATCTGATGAGGTTCAATAAGGACAAGTGCAGAGTCCTGTACTTAGGACGAAAGAATCCCATGCACTGCTACAGGCTGGGGACCAACTGGCTAAACAGCAATTCTGCAGAAAAGGACCTGGGGATTACAGTTCACGAGAAGCTGGATATGAGTCAACAGTGTGCCCTTGTTGCCAAGAAGGCTAATGGCATATTGGGCTGCATTGGTAGGAGCACTGCCAGCAGATTGAGGGAAGTGATTATTCCCCTCTATTTGGCACTGGTGAGGACACATCTGGAATACTGTGTCCAGTTTTGGGCCCCCCACTACAGAAAGGATGTGGACAAATTGGAGAGAGTCCAGCAGAGGGCAACAAAAATGATTAGGAGGCTGGGGCACATGACTTATGAAGAGAAGCTGAGGGAACTGGGCTTATTTAGTCTTCAGAAGAGAAGAGTGAGGGGGGATTTGATAGCAGCCTTCAACTACCTGAACAGAGGTTTCAAAGAGGATGGAGCTAGACTGTTCTCAGTGGTACCAGATGATAGAACAAGGAGTAATGGTCTCAAGTTGCATTGGGGGAGATCTAGGCTGGATATCAGGAAAAACTATTTCACTAGGAGGGTGGTGAAGCACTGGAATGGGTTACCTAGGGAGGTGATGGAATCTCCATCCTTAGAGGTTTTTAAGGTCAGGCTTGACAAAGTCCTGCCTGGGATGATTTAGTTGGTGTTGATCCTGCTTTGAGCAGGGGGTTGGACTAGATGACCTCCTGAGGTCTCTTCCAACCCTAATCGTCTATGATTCTTCTATGTGAATTTTTCACACCCGAGTGACGTAGCTATACCAATGTAAGTTCATAGTGTAGACCTGACCTCAACATTTAATTTGGAACAATAATGTTATTCTCATATTCTGTTAGTTGTACTGTGTATTATTTTCTGAGGCCAGGTCTACACTACAAACTTGCATAAGTATAACTATGTTGCTCAGGAGTGTGAAAAATTCACACACCTGAGCAATGCACTTATACTGAACTAACCCCTGGTGTAGATAGCACTATGTTGACAGGTGAGCTTCTCCTGTCGACATAACGATCATATCTCCCATCAGCCTAGTAGCGTCTCCACTGAAGTGCTACAGTGATGCAGCATTTAAGTGTAGACCTGCCCAGCAACTCTCTGGCACACTTCAGATCTCTCATTAATATTAATGCCATACTCCTTTAATATAAACCATGTTTCAATAATCAGATATAAAGAGGTTCCCAATCATATTCAATGGGAAAAGTGATAATTATTACTAATAAAAACTAAGCATGGGTGCGTTTCATCTTCAAAGCACTTAATAAATATTAAATAATCAATCACCGTAACAATCCTATCGTAAAGATAGGGAAAAACAAGACACACACAGGTTAAGTGATGTACTCAAAGCCAATGAGAGTTCAGCGTCAGAGCCAATATTAGGCTCCTCCTAACTCCTGTGCTCAGCCCTCGCTACTCTCTATTATTATCCAGCCCGGGCCAAGAAAGCAAACGATCCAACCAGTGGGCCAAACTTGGTGATGAATCCTGGTCACATGCCACTGAGGCACGTTGTGCATACAGTAAGAACTAGTACTCTACAAAACTCAAAAGTGTTCTAGGTGCATAACAGAGCAAAGAGAAGCGGTATGGACCCTGCCTCCAAAAGAGTATGCTCTAATTTCATAAATGACGCAATGAGAAGTACAAATAACAGAGGAGAATGGAGACACGGGATGCAGTAATTTAATCATGTAGGTACTCACAGATGATATGTACAAACCGTGAGTTTGTTTTATATGGTAAGTCAGTCAACACAGTTCAGTTTGACAACCTGAAACAAAACTTACTTCAATTTTCTCAACAGAAAGTTCCACTGCAAGTTAACCTTCCACATGGAAAATTTCAATTTCACACAGGGCTGAAGGTGAGTAGAGTATGTGTCTTACACATTTTATTTAGTTAATAAACCAGAATATCATTTATATTACCATGTAACTCCACTAGGTAAAAGGTAATAATTGGAGACATACCAATCTCCTAGAACTGGAAGGGACCTTGAAAGGTCATCGAGTCCAGCCCCCTGCCTTCACTAGCAGGACCAATTTTTGCCCCAGATCCCTAAGTGGCCTCCTCAAGGATTGAACTCACAACCCTGGGTTTAGCAGGCCAATGCTCAAACCACTGAGCTATCCCTCCCTCTCCTGCTCCTCTTCCTCCCCACCCCAATATCTTAATGGACTGGGAAGCTTGCCTGCCCCCCATCTTTGCTCCACAGATGGAAAGAAAAACAGAACATGAAAGTTTTAAACAAGTCAGAGACACTGCAGTTTAAATACACTAAAAAATAATCCACTAAAGCATTGGTTCCCAGAACTGTGGGCTGTAGACCACTAGTACAGCATGAAAAGCTGACAGGTCACATGTTACTGGCTCTCCTCATTTCCAACTGAGAGAGAGAGGGCAGAGCTGGGGTGGTCACAGAGATGAATGAAGAGCGGAAGTCACCAGCATGATTAATTTTTTTCCAAAAATGAAAATACTCTTATCACATTAAGCTAAACAGTCTCTCTAAGATGTGGTTCACACCCTGGAAAGGTACGGAAACCACTACATTAAAGGGAAATCAGGTTTGAATGATGCCTCAGCCTCCATACAGAGAGCTACAATGCCTTTCATTTTAGCCATGATGAATATCTTATTTTCTCCCCAAAGTGTCTTTGATGTTATGACTCCCAAATTGATGAAAAATTATAAAAGTTTTAATTTATTACACAATGGCTTAATTTCACATTAAGCCCTACCACCAGAAACCAATTTCACAAAGTTAAATGAGTCTGAGGATTTTTTAAAATGTCATCCACAGTCCAGTTTACCTCAAGTCTTCCACATGTGCTGCTACTAGAGCTCAGAGTGTGTCTACAAAATATTACAAATTATGCCTTGCACGACCGTTTGGAATTTTATATTTCTGTGCCAGTGTACCTATGAAGAGAAAAGTTTAATTAAAGCCAAAGTGCATAATCTTTAAAGTTAATGACACTTTACAAAATAACATCTTAGCATTAGTGGCTCACTCTAAGTACCATAAATAAACAAATGTAGTTGAAAAACTTTGAATTTGGGGGTATGTTAACCCATTAATTGACACACCTCCTGTGGCTCTATTGCATATACACCAAATGTTACATTTCAGCACTTATGCAAACACCAAATCAAGCATTTGCTTATGTCCAATAGATGCACAACTATATACTGTCTGTTGCCACTTATGATTTGGCTGCTATTAGAAACCAAATCTGCAATCGTGCTTAACTTTAAGTCCCACTGTGGGACAAGTCATGAGCTTAAAGTTAAGCACGTGCAAAGTGTTTGCAAAATCTGGGCTTTAGACGTTCAGATCTTCAGGGCAAAGACTGTTGTTTATGTATTCTGTAAAGGGCCCAGTACACTTTAGGCAAATACAATACCTGATTTGCACATGCACATCTACTATTTGTGCATTTAACTTTCAAAATCTGGCCCTTAACCTGCAAACAAGTAGGAGTACTCACATTTGGCCATAATAAAAATTCTCTCTGTATATATCACAATCTTTTTGCCTTAATTCTTCATGTCAGTTGAATTAAATGTTTGAAATCAATCCTGCCGTATCACATCACACAAATACACTACACGCAACAGTGATAATTTGAAAATATGGAATTGTGAACTCAATTTGATTCTAAATGAACAATTTCTATTCCTAAACAGCCATAAAAGGTACATTGTTAAATAGCATGTGCATATATATTCCCAGACAAAAATTTGTTAATATAGAGTTAAGTTTGAGGGTACATATCAGTAATTTAAATATTAAAAAAAAACATTACCAGGATATTGTAATTATCCTAAAAATCAAGCATTACAAACTCAAGAAATTCGGCATTACAGTAAAGAAATGTACAATTAAGACATGCACACAACTTTAATGCTCCTGTGTTGTGATGTCATGCAATAAAATTATGATGAATTAAATTATACCGTTTAGTGTGGGTGGGCCCAAATTAAACTGATTTTCAAATATACATTTCCCACCTCAGTTTCAGGAAGAGCGGACTATTGTGAAACGCTGATGAATGGAGGCAGTGGCCATCTTTGCTAAAGGCAAACTGTGGCCTGAGTCCCTTAAGGACAATAGGAGACAGCAGTCATTTTGAATGGTGTGAGTTTCTCTGAAGTAGGCCATTATTCTTCAGCTTTTGCTAAAGCAATAGCTTTTGTTATGAAGAATAATGCGGGGGAAAATTACCATTAAACCTACATAATTATTTAAAAATACAAACTATTGCTGCATCCAATTTATTCAGGAGTCTTCTCTGACCATTTGTGTGTAAATATACAACGTCTGAGTTGAGATTATTCGGTCAAGTTTTGAGGTTTTTTTTAAAAGGACCCTTTAAAAATCAATTTTAACTGAACTAATTACCAGATTTATTCTCAATTCTCAGAAAATTCATTCAGTACTCAAGGAGTTAGTCCTGTAAATTTCAGAGAGAATATGCCCTATTCTTTGTAGGTAACATAAACTGAATATCTGATTTAAGTGCAAAAATAAACTCAACCTTAACTACAGCACCACAAATGGCACCTCCATAATATTATATATACATATTTATATATGTATATGTACATACTCACATCATGTAAAACTAGTTATCCTACCAACAAACTTTTGCAGCTATCCACCTAGCAGCAATATCCACTAATTCAATGCTGTGCCTTAGCAATAATGTTGTGTTTTACAAGAATGAGAGTTTACTTTCTTCCCTGCCAATTGAGTATTACTTTTAGATGTCAGTGAGATATTACCACAATGTCCTTGTTGCAGTAGCTATTTAAAAAAAAAAAATCAAGAAATTTACCAAAGCAAATGGAATTTTACCACTTGGCCTGCCTAGTGCAGATATCTTGGTTTTGCAAACTCTCTGTCAAAAATGTTGAGTTTAAAAACAAAAGAACCAAACTAACATAACATACAAGTCTGTAGCTTCTCAGACTATGTGCAAAATAAAAGAGAAAGTAATATACAATCTCTGCCTGTTTCATTTTAATCTTGACAGGTACACAGTTGAAAATGGGCTAATGAATTCCATGTGATTGTGAGAGACTGTGTTTACAAAAATATAAATCAGAGCATCATTAGGAAAAATTTCCTGACAATTTAACACAAATGCAGTGTTCTATATGTTCCAAGTGCCACACAAACTTTAATTGAAGAAATTGCAGTCATCTCCCAACACAGTAAGCCTGAGACTGAATATGAGCAGCCAAAGTTTTCGAAGATTTAGGGATTCAGTTAAAAAGCATATTAAATCATTTGTAAATAATGAAAGAACAGCTCTAAATGTAATGGGAATCATTGGGACTGCTAAAAGAACTTGGAATTTTGATAATAAAGCATTATCAAGAGAGAACTGGGGCCTGTCATGTTTTAAATGCTAGATTTTTCTTTGCCACTTGGAATCTTATGGTCATCTGGGCAGACTTCTTCCCAGCAAGTACGTGGACTGAAAGCTCTTGCCTCTCATGAACCAGGCAAACAAGGGCAGATATCCCAGGTCAGGCTACAGCTGCTAAACTAATAAGGGAAAATAACATTTGTAGAGCCAGTGCTTCAGAATCCATTGAATCAGTTCTTTCTCTCCTGGGGAGAAGATTAATAAGAGGAAATCCTTATATTGACTGAGACAGGATATTGGACTATATAGACTGACAATCCAGCTGGCAATTCCTATATTCCTTAAACCCTTGTAAGGCAGGAGAGTAGTATTAACTCCATTGCACAAGTGAGGCTGAGAGGTTTAATCTGTGGACCATCTTTACCCTCAGCATAGAAGGAAACAGACTTTAAAGCCAAATAATCCCAAAGAATATTGAATGCGAGTTTTAAAAAAGGAGTTTTGGTACTCCTGTGAAGAATAACTATTATATATTACAGCCATCCATAATTGAAATGGCTGGTAATACTCGTATCATCACATGACGAAATAAGACTGTCATGCAAGATACTGGCTCTGAAAAATCAAGCCCCATAAACTTTGGAAAATGTGAACTATAGAGGGAAAACAATTCAGTACCTATAATATTCCTACATACTGTAGCTAAGCAGAAGCCAACTTGTAGAATTTAATATGGATTAAATACAGAATGAGTGTTTACATACTAAAGGGAGAAATGCATCTATTTACCAATCACTGCAACATCTAACTCGCCGCTCCACAGGTGCTCCTAATGGATTCTAAAGGAGCTGCACCTGCTTATATCAGGATGAGTTCAGCCCAATGTTCCTTAAAGGGATTCCAAAAAGCAATGAAATAGACTCCATCTAGACCTTCAGAACAGATGGCCTTTCCAGCATAGCCAGTTTAAATGGGTTTAGTGTTATTTACTTAAGAAAATATGATTCTCATATCAAAATACACTTTTTCTAAAAGACAATGTTTTAACTTCTACCTCTTTACCTCCCAAGTAAAGCATCCAAAAGATTTCCCTCCCCCTTTTATCTAGGAATTATTGATTTCTTCAAGTACATTAAGATAGAATCTGATACTTATTTTTCTATTTAAAGTATATTGTAAATGAAGAGATTTAAATGTATAATGTATTTAAATAGGATGTTGCATGTGTGTTAAGAATAAATAACACCCAGTAATATATCATATAGTACATACAGCTATAATAAAGCAATATTGCCTATATTCAGATTTCAAACAACCTAGAGACAAGCTTTTCCTTTTAACATAGCTGGAGGCTATATAAAGGTAATTAGAAAGCTTTCTAAGAACGGCACTTTAATTTCACCCTAAAGCAATCTGTTTGCCACAGGCAAGCAATTAACTGGAGGTGTACCTTTAGCATTTAACTGTTTTATAGAGGGAGAGCAGGTTTTCCCAAGCTAGCATGACATTATGCTGGCTGCATACAAAACTAAGTACTGTAGTCTGTAGAACTACATGAGTGAGTGAGGTCCTTTTTCACATCTTGGATGAAGTTACCAATGAAATTCACTGCTCTCACATCAGCTCTTTGTTCATGCTAGTTATATTAAAACCAGCCATTTAAAAAGAAAGATATAGCTCAAGTTTGTATTTTACTTGATTTTTAATCTATTAAGAAAAGCAAAATACAAACACATAGAAATAACAGAAAATAATGTTGCAAAGTATGCATTAAATAATAAAAATAAAGAAAAAATAAAAATAGTATTTAATAACATCAACCAATAGCTTCATTTTGTTGATCACGCTATACTGGTGTCATCCATTTACTACTAGTCTTTAGAACAAACAGTATCAAATTAAGAATGCAGAATTATTATAGAATCACAGAAATCAAGGGCTGGAAAGGACCTTCCCTGACAGGTCTTTGTCCAACCTGTTCTTAAAAACCTCCAATGATGTGGATTCCACAACCTCCCTTGGAACTGTCTATTCTAGTGCACAACTACCCCTATAGTTAGAATGTTTTTCCTAATATCTAACCTAAATCTCCCTTGCTACAGATTAAGCCCATTATTTCTTGTCCTGCCTTCAAGTGGATATGGAGAACAATCTCTCACCTCTTTATGACAGACCTTAACATATTTGAAGATGTCTGAGGTCCCCCTTCCATCTTCTTTTCTCAAGACTAAACATGCCTAGGTTTTTTTCAATCTCTCCTCACAGGTCAGGTTTTCTAAACCTTTCATCATTTTTTATGCTCTCCTCTGGACTCTTTCCAGTTTGTCTGTATCTTTCTTAAAGTGTGATGCCCAGAACTGGACACAGTACTACAGCTGAGGCCTCACCAGTGCCAATTAGAGTTGGACAATTATCTCCTTATGCTGGTCTTAATTTTATTTCCAAGAACAGGAAAGGGAAAATGAATCAATGTTTAAATATTTAAAACAGCCTGATTATGTTATAGGAGAATGAAAAATCAGGACTGTGGATCAAAACATCTTCCACAGAGCAATGCAGAGGAATAATGCTAGACCATCAGGTTGGCCTACTTATCAGAATGTTTTATGTTTCTCTACCCTCTCTTTTTTTCCTTTAGCCGCGGTTAGTACGCCAGCACTCATCCTATAGCTATGCTTTCTATATCTGTCAGTCAGCTGACCCAGAACTTGTAATCATCTTCTGTAGAATTGTGTTTGACACAAATGCTCTGCTTGTTTCCATCTGATCACTGCTTTGTAGCCTATGTGAAATGAGTTAATGATCTCAGTCTGGATCCTAGTGGATAGATGTCCACATCCACAACTGGCATTAATGGCCCCTGTGCTGCCTGCCTGAGAGGGAGATAACTGAATGAAGAACAGATTCTGAATTTAAGAGTGGATCCTTCCACGTCAGAGTTGAGGCACACTGACAGAAGCTGCAGAGCTGACACCCATGAAGCATGTGTTCCATTGACAGAGGCCTTCAGTTTCCAAGGTTGTCAATTTAGCACCTTTTCATCAGCATTAAATTAACCCCTCTCCTTCCCCCCTAAAAACAAACAGAAAAGTAATTTTTCCTTTGCTTTAAAATGCACTGAAACATTCTGCCCTGAGAAAGTGTTGAACCTATATCCAGAAACCCGTGGTAGAGATGATAAAATCCTTTGTGAATATCACTTTATAATTCAAAATATTGATACATGGATCCCAATGTAGAGCTTTAGGGCATATATCAATCATATACTATACTGAGAAGATCTGCTGTTGAGAAAAGCATTTCACAACACTTACCAAAAAAATCAATAATACATTTCTGCCAGGCTGTTCAATCATTCATTTAAAAAGTCAAGGATGAGTCTGATCAAAATTTAGGGAGCTAGAGCTGCAGAGCTCGATCCTCTAAGATATTACTAACTACCCATGTGATGAAAGATTTGCGAGATTGGGCTCACAGTTATTCAAATATACACTGGCACTTTGTTCTTAAAAAATTACCTTGCATGGAGTCGGGCAGGAGACCTCTATTGCTCTTTTCGCTTGCTGCAGTGGTCCAAGTTTCTGTTCTTGATTAACCTGATTCCACTCAACAAAGGAGTTTGTTCTCAATATCATAATTTTTGGCAAGATATAGTTCAGCCATTATAGCACATTCCTTTTTTAAAAACTTCAGTATTGCTGATGTATAAGTCCTAGAAGCCGCTCCCAAGTGTTACTGCTTCACATACCAACGTCCTAAAAATTGTTGTGAAGTGAATGAACGGAACATCAAGCTCATGCACCACTAATGGTACGTGTATCACTCTTTGGAAATCTCAACATGGTATAATTTAACAAGAAGTTATAGGCTCGATGCAAGCATCCCTGGATTAAATTCTATCGCCTGGGTTATGTAGGAAGTCAGACTAGATTATTCTAATTGTCCCTTCTAGCTTTAAAAATCTATTTATCTGTGCATCTGGGAGGTCAAGTAATGCCTGCCAGCAGCTAAAGCAGCAAAACAGAACTGGCAGGCTCCTCAAAAGCTTGGTCATGCCAACTCTGCCAATTATTGGCAGGTCTGGTGCTGCTCCCTAAGCTGGAAACAGTCTGAAGATGAATGGTTAAGGATCTCTGAGCCTTCATATCCAGAAGATTACTATTTTTCTAGACCCAATCTGATTCATCTTCTGATTAGCTGTGTCAATAGTGCTTTGCCAAGTACAGATACTTCACCACCAATGCAAGAGATAAATTTTGCCATGAGGAAAAGATGTAGCCTTGAAGTCTGAAGAGTTCCTTTTAATCTTTCCAATGAAGAAAATTATCCTATTAGGACATGGCAAGTTTCAATCATTTTCCAAACAGCTTTCAATGACTTTTGTTTGAAAGGAGTCTTGCTAAATTTATGAAAAAGTGTTTTAATTTGGTTCTGACTTTGGGCATAATACTCTTTTGTTTGAATGCTGTCTTGCACTGAAGCTTTAAGTAAGGCTTTCAAAGTCGGGCTTTAACTTCACAGGAGGTAGAGATCAGGTTTAAGGATCCCTTTCCCTGCAATGGAAGGTAGTCACTAACTTTATCTCTCTGCTTAATTTTACTAATTAAGAGAATAGTTATTTGGAATGAGAACACAGTTAATAAATAACATGCAAGTAAATATTCAATACGCTCCCCAGTTATAAAGAAAACACCCCTGGAGACTGGCCCAGCTGAAATCAAAAAGTGTCATCTTTTTTGCTGAAAAGTGAGGTATGGTGGCTTTGAAAAACTGTTAGGATTCTGTTGTACTCTAATACTTTGGAAAGACTGGTTTTATCATGATGGTACTGTGATTAATTCATGTGTACATGAATAAATTATACCCAAAGGCAGGACTTCATATGGACACAAAAACTATACCTGTTTTATGGGCAAGTGACCAGTTGTGCCGTGGCCTGTCTTAGGGTGGCACTCGAGGCAGAGGCTGCCTTGCTACAGATAAATCAATTAGTCTTTAGGAAGCGCACAGACACTGTTCTATTTTCTGGTTTTTATACTTTACCCATCACCATGGTATCCCAATGCCTATGGTGATGGGGACCATTTAAGTACAGACGGTACATCACTTTCAGGCACAGCAGACACTAGGACAAAGTATGGATAAGTGCATGAAAATCCAAGAAACACATTTCCAAAAAGAGGTTGCATCATGTAACTACTATTTTTTTCTAGCGGGGGAGGAATAGCTCAGTGGTTTGAGCATTGGTCTGCTAAACCCAGGGTTGTGAGTTCAATCCTTGAGGGGGCCATTTAGGAATCTGGGGCAAAAATCTGTCTGGGGATTGGTCCTGCTTTGAGCAGGGGGTTAGGACTAGATAACCTCCTGAGGTCCCTTCCAACCCTGATAGTCTATGATTCTATGAAGTTAAAGACACTACTGGGAAAGGTAACCCTCTTAACGAATATGACCAATGATAGCATTGCACCTTAGGAACTAATAAACCTGCAAAAATAACCTTAACAGTGCTGGAGGAAAGAGTGACCAGACTTCTAGGTTCTACCAAGAGATCTTCTACACAAGATTAATTCCCACTCTACAAGAGGTTCACACACTGCCTGACTGGAACAGTTCTTGCCTTTAGATGTGATGTGGGACTTCACCTCTCTAACAAAAACAGAGATTATTCTAACAACAACAGCCCTGTTTTGTTCAGCAACATGAAAAGAATGAGACTAATATCTGATTTGGATCAGCCTCTAATTCTATCAAATAAAATTCACAGCCCAGACAGCAAATTTATGCCAAACTCCTGCACCTCTGGTATGGGAGAAATAATTAATCTTGGATAAAAAGAAGTCCATCTGACCCGACTGACCCATATGAGAACATAAAGAGGAAACAACATGAAAAAAACAAAGCTATTGCAGCCACCACCCCAAAATTCTGTATTAGCAGTCAGGCTAATTTCAAGGATAGATTCCATGCCCTTTTAAATTCCTGAAATCAGCCATTAAGCAGGACCAATCTCTGAAGCACTAATATCGGGATCTAAGGGACAAGCACTATACTGACTGCACCTAATTTGTCCAACTGTGCTCAAATAAAATCTTAAGGGAGCATATTCCCTTTGGGAACCCTAGCAAGATGCACCGGTGAACTAATGGTTTCCTTTGCGATAGAACGAAGCGGTGAATGAAACAGTGTGTGTTCCTCCAAGCCCCTCTCATATATGTGCACTTTGGGTCAAACCAAACTCAGGCCCACCAAGAAAAATTACAGCACCTCAAGTATCAAATGTTTCTTTGAGCAAAGAATGGGACATATCACCAGAAAGTACTGTCAACCTCATTTATGCCAGCAGAGTTTGTAAGTTTCTTGCTCCCTATTTGGGTCATACAGTTATTATGTTCCATGGGATTTGACATTAGAGCTCAGGAGCTACACAGATGCATCCCACAGAATTTACCAACACAATTTGCTTAACCAGCAGAGGAAGCTATAATAGAACATGTGACCACTACAGTACTCCAGTAGGTTTTACAAGAAAATTTATTTTTCTTCCATGGTGGTTTGTTGCTTGAGTTAATCTTTAGGCCCACCACATTTCATTTCAACCATATTTTCTCCACCTGTTACTGAGCCCTCAGCCAACAAGACCTACTCTGCAGGATGGGTATCCTCTTTATATTTTCTTCCCTTGCTGTCCCCCCACAGATGTCCTGAGTGAGTCAGACCTCTATCCATGACAGCTATCAACAGTAATCCACTCTAAGATGTGTACACATGCACATGCATATTTATACCACCTGATGTTTCTCTTTGTCTGTAATATCTTATTACTAGTAGAAGGAGTTACATCTCTCAGAATGGGCAGTAGCATCTGCAGCTGTTTTTTTCAGAAAGCCTCCAGAGTGTCTGTTGAATTTAAAACTCGTGTGTTTAATAAGTTGATCACAGTGTGTGTCTCTATGTGAGAAATGGAAGTTTCATTCAGAGGGCTATCAACAAATATAATTTTTTATTGTTTCCTAAAGTGCCCAAAAGTGTATTGAGCACCACACAATACAGACAAAAGGGTACGAACTCTGCCCCAAAGAGGTGAGAACATACAAGACATAACAAGGGGTAACAGACTTCAGACTAGACTGACTGTCTACAACAGCAGGAGAGTAGCAAGCCTCCCTTATACCTCCAGGTGGACCATCTGGATTTTAGGTCCAGACACACGGCAGTAAGGAACTGCCTGCTTACTTCCACTCTGAAGCAAGTGGGCAGTGAATTGGCAGAGCCTTAACTCCATCCCATTACTAGCTAGCCAGAGTAGCTGAGCTAACAGAAGATGGGTAGCAGTTTACTGCTGGTGCAGACCTACAGTACATTACTATCACCCCACTCCTCCACTGACTGCCGTTCTCCTGCCCAAAGTGAACATCATTTGCAGAGTGGATATGAACAGGGACATAATCTGGTAAGTAGAGAAGTGCAGAGTTATACAGGGAAGTACTGCATGGTCCTCCGTTTGAACTCCCAACAAGGAGTCCTTTAATTCAAATGGAGATAACCTCAGAACAACTATCAACACTTGGCCCTGTCTGCTAATTTTACTATCTTGTTTACTTGGAGCTACTCAGCTGTTTGGGCTGGATGAGCAGTAGGAATACAAGAAAACAGATGGCTCTATTTGGCAACTTCTTCAAAAGTGTCGTTTTGAGGCTAGCCAGTCATAAAATGACTAAATAATTCCAGATTAATTACTTGTAGAAGACCTTCAATAAACTTAAAGTACTTTAAAGTACTCAGGGTGCAATATACAGGAAAGTCAGGCTGATTGCACTGATTCAGCTATCATATTTTAACTTTGACAGAAGAATCTGAATTATTCTTTCTTAATTCAATTTCTTTTAAAACACAGAAGAGATACAGCATGTGACAAACAGGAAATGTCTAACTCACACTGTACAGGGTGCCCTACTTCTCTCTACCTTTCTACTTAATCATCCTGAAGTATTTTACAGATTTAGAGCAAGACTTCCACTCATCTCTGAAATGCAGCCACCTTGGGGGCAGAATGTGGTAACTATTTAGTAGCAATACTCCACAGGAGTTTAGGTCAAGTGCTTAAGAAAAACACTGTGTATCCAGATGAAAGTTTAAGGTACAGTTTGATTCTGAAAGGTGACTTTAAAAATGGTGTTGGCAACTCCCTGTTTACGGTCTCCTTAATTTCACCTTAAAGTAGAACCTCAAAGATACAAACACCAGAGTTACGAACTGACGGTCAACCGGACACCATGCGAAACTGGAAGTAACCAATCAGACAGCAGCAGCAGTGACAAAAAAAAGGCAAGTACTGTATTGTGCCTATATTGCATCGTAAAGGTAGGCACATCTGGGCTACCTGTCCCCACCCCACCCGTGGGGCAAGCACTTACAGCAAGACACTGGGGCTGCCAGCCCAAGGCAGCCAGAGTCAGCAGAACTGGAGCAGCTCTGGGGTCTGCACCACTCACACACACACACACACACACACACACACACACACACACACACACACACACACACACACACACACACACACACACACACACCCACCCCCTCCAGGAGGAGGACATGCCGTTTTTATTTCCCCCTCCCCCACCCAGAGTGGGACAAGCTTGGAAACTCATGCCAGGGCTGAGTAGGGAGCTCAGCTGCTGATGAATCCTGGCCTGGAGTGTCAGCTGCTGGATCTGGAGCCCAAACTGCACTTTGTTCAGAATTATGAACAAATCAGAGTTATGGACAACCTCCATTCCCGAGGTGTCCGTAACTCTTAGGTTCTATTGTAAGTACGCTCAAATGTGTGAATAAAGATTTTCTGCTAGTGTCACAAACTCAGACTAGGATCTGAAAGTCAAGCTGGATTCTTGCCTTCTCATACATTCGCTAACAGTAAATAAAGATTCTGACAGCCAATTTATGCTCTTAATGCCATCAATCACTTTGCAGAGGGGTGACCAATTGGAACTTAGCAAACAATTCTGTTGAGGATGTATAAGGTGGAACAGATTCCAACTCTTTCTCCCATAATCGGGATAGTTCTGTAGGATTAACATGGGCAAAAAACTTATTTTAGTCACTACAGTCAGCAAGAATAACTTGGAGATACATAGTGCTGGTCTGCTGAGTAAAAGTGACATTTTTATATAGTTACTTTTCAGAGTCAAACAACAATTTAAGGGGTGGCAGAATGCAGTTAACCACATTGCAATTTGGCCTGACAACAGTGACAAGTGATTAGAACTTCAATTTTACATCTCACTCAAGGTACCTTCTCCAGCATCACAGTGCTCTCTTGCACTCTGTTGAGATATTGATTCAGTGCAGATTCTAAGAGAAGAATGCTGCCTGGTGAATCAATAACACCACTTCATGCACCACCTGGATTTTCCCCTGGAAGTCTCCCTACACATGGGAGTAGTTGTTCTGAACTCCGTGTGGAACTCCCTGCAGGATCAGAGCCCAATTGAACTCAGTCTGGCTACTCAGGTGCTTAAAAATAAGCATGTGCTGAACTGTTTTGCTGGATTGGGCCACAGTGCTCATGACCTTTCAGAATAAAACACTCAATAGTCATTTTTTTAAAAAATAATGGGAATTTGAGAGAACTTAAACAATTAACCAGAGTTTTAAAATTTTCCAGATTTATTTAAATTATTTAACTGAACATTTGCGTAAGAAGAGCTGCTCTTATCTGAATAGTAAAGAACATGGCTTTCACCTACTGCCATGTAAATTCCAATGTCTGATTTTAAGTGCTATGCACACTAGCGCTTATGTCAGTGTAATTTCTGATGCTCAGGGGGATGGAATATTCGCACTCCTGAGTGACGTAAGTGGTAGTGCACAAAACCAACGAGGAGTCTGGTGGCACCTTAAAGTCTAACAGATTTATTTGGACATAAGTTTTCGTGGGTAAAAAACCTCACTTCTTCGGATGCATGGAGTGAAAGTAACTTGCATCTGAAGAAGTGGGTTTTTTTACCCACGAAAGCTTATGCCCAAATAAATCTGTTAGTCTTTAAGGTGCCACCGGACTGGTTTTTGTGGATACAGACTAACACGGCTACCCCCTGATAAGTGGTAGTGCAGACATAGCCTAAGTCTTGAAACAAGTTAGATTTTTTTGCCCCACACTACTCTCCTTGGAAGTCTGTTCCAGAACTTCACTCCTCTGATGGTCAGAAACCTTCATCTAATTTCAAATTTTTATTTGCATGAGAAGTCCTTAGTCATAGGTAGTTCAAAAATGTTAATGAAACTACTCACTCAGTGAGTAAAACCTAGTAGGAACTGGGTGCTTAATTTTTAAGGGAAGTTATGTAATATACACATGCTCTGTATTTTTTGTTCACTTAGAACAGGGGTGGCCAACCGGCAGCTCTGGACCTGCATGCAGCTCTACAAAAGATAATATGCACCTCCTGCCAGGAGCCAATTCTGGGGAAAAAATGGTGGGTGCTCAGCACCCAATGGCAGCCCTATCAGCCCCTCCACAACCTTCCCCCAGTGCCTCCCGCCTGCGGGCACCCCTCCCCCCATCAATGCCTTCCCCTCCAGTTCGCCTGCCGTGATCAGCTGTTTCGTGGCATTCAGGGGGCTCGGGGGGGGGGGGGGGAGAGGAGTGAGGAAGCAGCCAGACGTTTGTATCTCAGTTCAAATCTTCTAACTTGCAGCATCATTTCGCTTCTAGCCATACACATATAGATCAAGAATTCCCACAAGATTCTGAACTCCGCACTTTAAAACTGAAAACTTTGAAAAAATAAAAACAGTTCTTTCACCATATTTGCCAACTGATCGCAGACTGTAACGTTAGCCTCCTATTATGTGGTCTGGCACGTAGCCCATGCAAAAAAGCCCTACTCTGAAGGCGAGTTTATAAAAATGTGCCTCTCTGATGTGATTTCAATCCTGTCACCAGAGAACGAGAATCTACAGAAGAAAATTTCTGGCCTGCAGCTTTCAAGCCACACAACAGAATGCAGAATCTCCGACCTGAACAGTGACATCAAATTGCAAATGCACTTGCAACTTCAGCAGTGTGAGTATTTGAGCATCGCTTTGGAAGTGTCATGCGATGTACAGGATAAACCTCAATTATCGGTATTTGTCCAGACAGTGTTTGACAACTGTGCTGCAAGGGAAGAACTCCTCGGTATCATGCCACTAAAGGACAGAACTCGTGGACGAGAGCTAAAGGAGGCATTGATGTTGTTAGTTGCGAAACACCACTTCCCTTTACAGAAGGCTCACAGCCATTGCAACAGACAGGGTTCTGTCCATGTGGGGATCTGTGAATGGATTAGCAGGGCTTTGTAAGTCTGACAAGAGCTTCCCCGAATTTTGGACATTTCACTGTATTATTCATCGGGAGCAACTGGTATCTAAAAATCTCAAATTTTATCATGTCATGAAACCTGTCTTGCACATTGTGAATTTCATTCACTCACATGCACTCAATCACAGACAATTTCAAAATCTAATTGAAGAACTGGATGAAGACGACTTCCCTGCCGATTTGCCATTTCACTGTGCAGTTCGATGGCTCTCAAGAGGTAAAGTTATTTGCTGTTTTTTCAAGCTCCTGGAACCAGTAAAATTGTTTATGGAGGAGAAGCACAGAATACACCCTGAACTTACAGATCCTGGGTGGGTTCTAAATTTGGCATTTCTTGCAGACATGCTGCTGCATTTGGATAAACTAAACGTGGACTTACAAGGAAAATTCCGGTTACTGTGTTCATGAACAAACTGCAATTGTTTTACAGACAAATGCTTGAGGGAGAGCCGATGCACTTTCCCTCAACGTCACAACTTCCAGTCAGATCAAAACAAGATGCAGCAGAACCCCAAAAATGGAGCACAACTAGATATGTGAGTGTGATTACAGATCTTAAGGATAGTTTTGAGGAAAGATTCCAAGAGTTGCAGCAGAAAAGTCCTCAAATCAGATTTCTGATTGACTCTTTTAGTGCTGAAGCTGATTGTCTGAAGCCCCCTTTAGTCACTGATGAAGCAACATCCCAGATGGAAATGATACGACTTTTGGAAGATGACAGATTGAAATCTGTTCAGAAGACAGAGGGGACCCTTATTTTCTGGAAATCTGTACCAAAGGATCACACATCACACGTGCAGCCCTAAAATTAATCTCGATGTTTGCCTCAACCTATCTTTGTGAGTCTGTTTCCTAAACACTCAAACACGTGAAATCCAAGCACTGATCCGTTTTGATAGACAAACACTTAAGAGAACTGCTGCATGAGAGCACAACTGAACACAAACCAAACTTCAAGGGAATTGTTGAAAGCAAAGATTGCCAGAAGTCCCACTAAGTAAAAGGTTAAGACAAATTATTATTATAATTAATTATACATTATAAATGAATAATAAATATGCATTATCAAATTATATAATGATGTGTGTGCACAGATATATAGATATATATATATACACACACATACATATACATATATAATCATTACATAATACTGTGGCTCTTTGGCAATGTACATTGGTAAAAATCTGGCTCCTTCTCAGGCTCAAGTTGGCCACCCCGACTTAGAATTTCAGATCAAATTCTTTTTTAAGCACAACAAAGTGGCTATGGCTCATTAAGGACCAGACATATGCCAGGATGGAATGTCCTTCTCAACTTTAAACATAATATCTACCAGAATGCAAGAAAGTAGCAAATATAAGCTACAATTTGATGTACTGAGAGGTACAATTAGATGTACATTAAAGGCATATTATCAGAAGTATTTCTTGGAAGAACAGGTTCGCTGGTTTTCTAACGTTGTTACTGGTTTTTTCCCTGAACAACTTTGATTTTAAAAAAATTAGCAGGACCAGAGTTACAGTATTCAATAGGGTGGCCCATTATAGGCCACCCTTTCATCAGCAATAAAGAGACTTCTTTAATCTGGAACAGAATCCCTTTATAGAGCATCTAAGACAAATCACTATTACTCATCTCTGGGAAATCAGTCCGGAGCCCTCTTGTATGTATCTGATACTGCACACAACTATCTGACACCAACCAGACTGAGTCTAGCATTTTGTTTACGTTTCTCATACCTGTTACTGGGAAAACAATGAAATTTCAAATTAAATTCTCCTCAAAGCAGGTGAGGGAAAGTGGGAATCAGAAGAGGTGCCTTGTACAACCTTTAACAACATACTTATTTATATTTTCCACTCCTTTCCCCTACCCCTGTCACATTCCTGTTCCTGTCAGTTGTCTCGTTAGCCAAAAGCAATTAATCCAAGTCTACAAATATTTATTCCATTTCCATGGAATATGTTATTCCCTCTCAAAATGTAAGAGGAAGGTGTTCTCTCACAGTAAAATAGAACATGGCCATTAGCACCACAGGGTAGTATATAACTGCACTATAAGTAGCATTGTTGGGTGCTTTTGTGCAAGTAGGAAAACATAACTACTACGTTTAATTGTCAGCTCTCACTCAAATCCCTTCTAAAGACACCAGTTCTGTGATGCCCACAAGAAGTGAATTAATAATGGTAATATTTTAAAAACCAATGCATCCTGTTTTTCTCTGTGTCTGCCATATTATAAACCCTTGGAAGCAAGGACAGTCTCTAATTTTGGTTCTCATGTAGAGTCAAGCCCAGCGTCCGTAATACATAACATAATATCAAATAGCACTTAGGGCAGATTTTTACTAGTATTAATAAAATCATATTTGGGGAAGAGAGCTTACACTTGATGCTATTTCCAAAGAGGTTTCATTTAGAGTGACTTGGTTAAAAAAACATTCATTTATATTTTCAAGGGTCTATTGCTTTGTTTCCAGAAGGATCTACGTACTAACTTTTGATTCCTGCAATAAGCTTTCACTGATTTTTTTTTGGGGGGGGGGGGAGGGGGGAACAGTATGATAGATGCCACATTTTAAAGCAAAATGTAAAAAAACTAAATTGCACTCTGCAAACAACCACCATATTTAAATTACGAGTTACTTATGTGTTTCTCTGTGAGTCTACACTAATGACTCCTGACATCATGTTAAACTTTCAGCTGGCCAAGCACAATCTACAAGAACTTGGTCTCTTGAATTGGAGCAATCAATAGGGTCAGTAAAGACAATTTGCGGTAGTCACATGAATGGATCATTTATTGCATGGTTTTATTTCTAGGCATGCTATGTCCATTTTTAGTCTCTACAGTCTATGATTTCTTCAAGGTCAACCTTAGTTCAAGCTCTGGTGGCTGGGCTACACAATGCGAACCCATCTATTTGGACCAAGTCAAGAGGTTGCACAATATTACCCATCTAATTTACTGCTACATCCTTGCAGAATGTTAGGCATGGCGCTTAAAAGTACCAAAGGGTTACAGATCAGTTATTTGATTCAGTGTTGGAAAGAAAGCTTATCTAGCATCTGGAGTACACAGTGAACAATCTGCAAGCGTGCTAATTTGAACTGTTGTTCGGTACAATGACCTTGCAAGCTGTCGAGAGGCAGATTTTTTCTAATATTCCTTCACCACTCTATGTTGCCTGTAAAGAAGAACCGCCTCTTCTATGCTACAGAACTAGCCATTCCAAGAAACAATTACTGAAGGTGTAGAAAAACTACTTCCCTGAACATTGCCTTGTTTATATGTGGATAATTGAACAGGTCGACTGTTAAACTGGACAAGACTTAGAGAAGAAATTTCTTAATAGTGTGAGCAATACAATACAGCTGTAGTACATAAGGAAAGAGGCTACTCTCAATATAGTCCTAAGTAACACAAAAGAGTTGGTTTCAAAATAATTATAGGTGGGCCACTGTATAATGATGGCCATAATATAATAAAGTACCGCATCTTCAGAGGAGGAATCATACCACAGACTAGCACTGACTTTAAAAAGAGAGGAAAGTAGTCAAAAGAGCCCTAAAGTCAAAGTGAGAAAATTAAAATCCTTAGACTAAGCATGGAGGCTACTGACGGACACCATAATAGAATTTCGGAAGTACCGAAACAAAGAAGGAAGCGGGAAAGCAAGAGTAAAAAAAAAGATGATTAAAAGCAAGACACAAGAGGTCATTTAAACTGAATGGGTATCCTTCAGAAAATGCAAACCCAACCCCAGCAAAGACTGAAATTAGAAGAGAAACACTGAAGAGCTAACTGCCAAAGACACAAAAACAATTTAAAAATTATTTAATGCAAATAAGATGGAGAAAGAGAAGCTAAGAGATTTCTTTGCATCAGTCTTCACCAGAGAGGACGGTGGGGGAAGTTAACTATCCCAAACCTACTTTTTTTCATGTAGTAAAGATGAGGCACTATCAAACTGAGATGCCAAAAAGAGGTGGTGATGGAAGAAATTGATAAATTAACAGGCAACAAGTCTGTAAAACTAGATGACAGAAATCTGAGCATTCTGAGGGAACTTATGAATGAAGCAGCTTTGGTTCTTACAAAAATAAGCAATCTCATGGGTGACCCACGGAATTATAGATCAATAAGTCTTACTTCCGTATCAAGTAAACTGGTTGAAATAATAAACAAACATAGAATTCTGAAACACCTAGATGAACACGGTGTGATAGGGACAAACCAGCACAACTTCTGTAAAAAAATTTGCTTCTCTAAATCAGATAGAATTCTTTGAGCATTTCAAAAACCATAGTGGATAAAGGGAAACTAGTTTCTTTAATTTTCTGGATTTTCAAAAAGCCCTTGATGAAGTCCCTTGCAAAAGGCTATTATAGAAATTAAGCAGTCAATAGATGAGAGGTAAGGAACAGTCATGGATTAGAAACTAGCTAAGAGAGAAAACGGAGTAGGATTAAATGTTCAATTTTCAACATGCTAAAAAGTCAACAGCGAGTTGCCCCACGATCCCTTACAATGACCTGAGTTAATATATTAATCACTGGCCTGGAAAATGAAGTGAAACTGACGTAGCAACATTTGCAGAGACTATATTGTCACTCTGTCTGGAGTGTCTCATGACTGTGAGTGCTACCAGGGCAGACTGTCAAGAATAGGGCGAACGCCCCAAACTGGTGGTGTGTTCTATAATTAGATTTCATCAAGCCAGTAACAAATGTGAATTCCTGGATCACTATAACAGTCTTTAACATGGAGTCACAGACTCTCCAGTCTGTCTTGTCACCCAGACAAACTGGACTTAGTGATAAATGGCTACTTATACCAAAAATCACACAATGTTCAGGTTGCTTCCTGTCACAACAGATCAGTCTCTCACTCCAAATCAATTGATACCATAGAATCTCTATGGATAATGATTCCATGCTTGAATAATAAGAATATAGCAGTAGGGATATATTACCGACCACCTGACCAGGATGATGTAGTGACTGTGAAATGCTCAGGGAGATTAGAGAGGCTATTAAAATAAAAAACTCAATAATAATGGGGGATTTCAACAATCCCCATACTGACTGGGTACATATCAGCTCAGGACGGGATGCAGAGATAAAGAGCTTGACACCTTAAATGACTGCTTCTTGGAGCACCTAGTCATGGAACCCACCAGAGAAGCAATTCTTGATTTAGTCTGAAGTGGAGCACAGGATCAGGTCCAAGAGGTGAATATAGCTGGACCGCTTGGTAATAGTCACCATAATATAATTAAATTTAACAACCCTGTGGCAGGGAAAACACCACAGCAGTCCAGCACTGTAGCATTTAATTTCACAAGGGGGAACTACACAAAAATGAGGGGGTTAGTTAAACAGAAATTAAAAGGTACAGCAACAAAAGTAAAATCCCTGCAAGCTGCATGAAAACTTTTTAAAGACACCATAATAGAGGCTTAATTTAAATGTATACCCCAAATTAAAAAACCTATTAAGAGAATAAAAAAGAGCTAAATAACAAAGTAAAAGAATCAGTGAGAGGCAAAAAGGCATGCTTTAAAAAGTGGAAGTTAAATCCTAGTGAGGAAAATAGAAAGGAGCATAAACTCTGGCAATGAAGTGTAAAAATATAATTAGGAAGGCCAAAAAAGAATTTGAAGTACAGCTAGCCAAAGACTCAAAAAGTAATAGCAAAAAATGTTTTAAGTACATCAGAAGCAGGAAGCCTGTTAAACAACCAGTGAGGCCACTGGACGATTGAGATGCTAAAGGAGCACTCAAGGATGATAAGGCCATTGAAGAGAAACTATATGAATTCTTTGCATTGGTCTTCACGGTTGAGGATGTGAAGGAGATTCCTAAACTTGAGCCTTTTTTTTTTTAGGTTCTGAAGGAACTCAAATGTGAAATTGCAAGACTACTAACTGTCATCTGGAACCTATCATTTAAATCAGCTTCTGTACCAAATGACTGGAGGTTCGCTGTGACGCCAGAAGTGACCCCGGCAATTACAGGCCAGTAAGCCTGACTTCAGTACCAGGCAAACTGGTTGAAACTATAGTAAAGAACAAAATTGTCAGATACATAGATGAACATAATTTGTTGGGGAATAGTCAACAGTTTTTGTAAAGGGAAATCATGCCTCACCAATATACTAGAATTCTTTGAGGAGGTCAACAAGCATGTGGACAAGGGGGATCCAGTGGATATAGTGTATTTAGATTTTCAGAAAGCCTTTAAAAAGATCCCTCACCAAAGGCTCTTAAGCAAAATAGGCAGTCATGGGATAAGAGGGAAGGTTCTCTCATGGATTGGTAACTGTTTAAAAGATAGGAAACAAAGGGTCAGTTTTCTGAATGGAGAGAGGTAAATAGTGGTGTACCCCAGGGGTCTGTACTGGGCCCAGTCCTATTCAACATATTCATAAATGATCTGGAAAAAGTGGTAAATAGTGAGGTGGCAAAATTTGCAGATGATACAAAACTACTCAAGGTAGTTAAGTCCCAGGCAGACAGTGAAAAGCTACAAAAGAATCTCTCAAAAGTGGGTGATTGGGCAACAAAATGACAGATGAAATTCAGTGTTGATAAATGCAAAGTAATGTGCACTCGAAAACATAATCCCAACTATACATATAAAATGATGAGGTTTAAATTAGCTGTTACCCCTCAAGAAAGAGATCTTGGAGTCATTGTGGATAGTTCTTTGAAAACATCCACTCAATGTGCAGCTGCAGTCAAAAAAGCAAACAGAATGTTGGGAATCATTAAGAAAGGGATAGATAAGACAGAAAATATCATATTGCCTCTATATAAATCCATGGTACGCCCACATCTTGAATTCTACGTGCAGATGTGGTCGCCCCATCTCAAAAAAGATATATTGGAATTGGAAAAGGTTCAAAAAGGCAACAAAAATGATTAGGGGTATGGAATGGCTTCCGTATGAGGCTAGATTAATAAGACTGGGACTTTTCAGCTTGGAAAAGATATGACTAAGGGAGGGATATGATAGAGGTCTATAAAATCATGTCTGGTGTGGAGAAAATAAATAAGATAAGAAAACATTATTTAGTCCTCATAACACAAGAACTAGGATTCACCAATGAAATTAACAGGCCGCTGTTTTAAAACAAACAAAAGGAAGTATTTTTTCCACACAACCCACAGTCAACCTGTGGAACTCCTTGCCAGAGGATGTTGTGAAGGCCAAGACTATAACAGGGTTCAAAAAAGAACTATATCAATTCATGGAGGATAGGTTCATCAATGGCTATTAGCCAGGATACGGCAGGCATGGTATCCCTAGCCTCTGTTTGCCAGAAGCTGGGAATTGGCGACAGGGGATGGATCACTGATGATTACCTGTTCTGTCATTTCCCTCTGGGGCACCTGGCATTGACCACTGTCGGAAGACAGGATACTGGGCTAGATGGACCTTTGGTCTGACCCAGTATGGGCCGTTCTTATGTTCTTAGATCTAACACCAAAGACAACGCCTACAGCTAACCCTGTAATAAACTATCTAAAGGTCTATTAACTAGGAAAAAGAACTAAGAGTATTTACCGGTTAAAGCAAGCAAACATATATACACAAATGAGTTATCTAAATCCTAAGAGCGACAGAGTTGTAGTGATCTGTCAATTCAAAGAGTCTTCCAGGATGGACGTTGGGGATTTCTGCCTCAGTTAGGAGTGTTCAAACAGTGAAGAGAGAGAATTTTTTTTCCTATGACTTTGTTTTATTTCCTTCATTCAGCTTCCAAACCCACCAAAAAAAAAAAAAAAATCTCATCGCACACAGAAATTGGGCTTGTTTTTTCCTTAATTGGCTTGTGAGTTGGCTAGTTCCTTGCACGCAGCATTTCCAAGGTGCGGTAGGGTATTGTAATCCTTTGTATTGCAATGTTCCTTGATGGCCCATCTGATTTTGATAGTTCTTCTGGATGGGCTGGAGGGACAATTCTGGTGTCTGGGTTCATGAGTTCAGAGCAAACATTTTTAGAGGTATAAATCAAAACTTACATATTTTCTTATAGCATGGAATACTGACATTACAAGTGAGATTAATACATGCCGCATTACATTCATCTCATAGAGTCTATATACTAAATACATTCTGATAAGATTAATACCTATTTTGAGCAAAATTAGCACACAGCTATAAGTTTGTTAGTTCTTAGTTCATGCGTGCAGCATGGACAAGAGCTGGAATCTGGCCTGCTAACATCTCACATTGTTTAGATTAGACAAAATTAGTAAAGACTAAGGAGCTTTGGAAGGACCTAACAGAGCTAAGGCAAAATAAATTCATTGTTGACAGATGCAGGGTAATATACATTATTCCTTCTAATTTTCACAGCTCACACACAATGCTGGGATTCTAAATTAGCTGTAACCACTCAGGAAGGAAATCTGGCCATTATTGTGGATGGTTCAATGAAAACCTCTTCTCCATGAGCAATGGCGACCAACAAACGTTGAGTTATATACAACAGTGTTTCTCAGTCACCTCCAGGGCGTTTAAAAAAAAAAAGTTGTGACGCACTGAAAATTGTATTACAGTCTAAAGCAAAGAAAACCTCGCTCCTCCACTCTCCACTATCAAACTGTCTGGAATGGCTCACGAATGCGAGTACCAACATGGGGACAGACTGTTAGAAACCAGGGCACAAAACCCGAACTTAGATTTCACCAACCAAGTATCAAGTATGAACTCCTTGGGCACTACAGACATGGAGTTACAGACAGTTCCCTTGGGTACTCCAATCTATCTTGCCACTTACCTGAACTTGCCTTTGTGACAGACAGATGATCTCTTACACCAAAAATCACAATAATTTTCAGGTTACTCCCAGTCCCAAAAGGACCAGTCTCTTACCCCAGGTCAAGTGCACCCTAAATCTCGCACCAAAGACAACATTTGTAGCCAATTCTATCATAAACTAATTAAAGGTTTATTAACTAGGAAAAAAGAATACGTTATTTACAACGTTAAAGTAGGTAAACATACACATGCAAATGAGTTATAGTCTTTAGATTCCAAAAGGTAATAGAAGCTGCCGCAATATGCGAGGTCTATAAATCCTCTAGGCTTAACCCAAGCCAAACAGCTGCGGATCCCTTTCCTATGCTTAGAAATCTTTGCCCCTCAGATTTCAAGCAGCATAGAGATAATTTCTTCTTGACAAGGATTTTTATGCCCTTTCCCTCCAAGTTCAAGCTGATGGAACAAGTGCTCGTGCACATCTCCTCTTCATGGGTGTGGGGGGAACAAACAATAAGGTTTTTTGTCCACTGATGTTGCACAATGGTTTGTCTGGTGTCTACGGGACTATTTTTGTTGGAGGGGAGATGACACCTCTTATGGTAAACTAGTATTTCACACTTGGTAATACTTCTCTCCTGACTGGGTTTACAGTTTCAGAACGAATACTTTTATAGGGACTGAGTAAACAATTAAATATTAACTTATAACACTGGATACAGATATTGTAAGTTAGATTAATACATGCAGCATCCTACAAGCATTTCATAAAGTCTAAACATTAAACACATTCTTATAAACTTAACATCTAATTTAACAATGCTAACAAACAGGTGAGCTAGACTGGCTTCCAGCTATGCATTTGTTACTGTTCAGTGAGGACTAGGGGCCTTGGCATGAGCTGGTAGTTGGCCTGCCAGCGTCAAACCCACACACCCTTCCTTATCCTTCAAGGTCAAATAGTCTCTGTCAGTCTTTTGAAACAACAACAAAAAATTATCTAGGGTTATAATTGTTATCACTGATACATTTTAACTCATATATTTACTATAAAAATAAGGAGGGACAGGGCCTCACATTTTTTTTTTTTTACTTTGAATAAAGGGTTGTCAACCTGAAAACACTGAGAAACATTGGCATAAAGTAATGGGATAGAAAACAATACTGAATATGTCACGGTGCCTTTCTAGAAATCAACAGTCACTCTCACCACTTATACTGTGTTCAATACCAGCCACCTTTGTGACAGATGATCTCTTTACATCTTAAAAAAAGGTTAAAAAATGGCTGACAAGAAGGGCTAATATGCTAGGAAACACTGCCATATGAAAAGAGGCTGAAAGGTTTGAAACTGTATGGCATAGAGAAGAATAAGAAAGGACACCAAAGTGGTATACAAATCATAAATGGTACAGAAAAAGTAAATCAGGTGCTACTATTTTCCCCTCTCATAACACAAGAACAAAGGACATAATGACAGGCAACAAATTAAAAATGGATTAAAACAGTTTTACACAAATACATAACTAGCCTGTAAAACTCATTGCTCAAAATAATATAATTGAGGCCAAGAGCTTGGAATGATTAAAAAAGGGACTTGAAATTACTATGGATAACAAGAACATCAACAATTACATCAGAACGGATGTTTTTAAAAGAAGGGCTATAAATTCTGATGTTTAGTTTATAGTCTGAATCATCAACCAAAAGACATTAGGAAGAAACTTCTCCTAGGGGCAGGTTATTCCATATTTGCCCACTACAAGTATTCTTGCATATATCACTGAAGCACCAAGTTCTGGTCACTATCAGATACATGATACTGGACTAGTAGGCCCACTGGTGTGATCCAGGAGGGCCATTCCTGTTGCATTTGATTATCTAAGTTATTTGTCAAAGTCTGTGAAGGTAAAGGTGAGGTTCTTCAAGTGTCTAGGACAGGGGTCGGCAACCTTTCAGACGTGGTGTGCCGAGTCTTCATTTATTCACTCTAATTTAAGGTTTCGCGTGCCAGTAATACATTTTAATGTTTTAGAAGGTCTCTTTCTGTAAGTCTATAATATATAACTAAACTATTGTTGTATGTGAAATAAATAAGATTTTTAAAATGTTTAAGAAGCTTCATTTAAAATTAAATTAAAATGCAGAGCCCTCTGGACCGGTGGTCAGGACCCCGGCAGTGTGAATGCCACTGAAAATCAACTCGCGTGCCGTGTTCGGCACACGTGCCATAGGTTGCCTACCCCTGGTCTAGGATATGGATTCTTCTTGCAGAACATTGGCAGTTTGTGCAGATTGAACAAAATATTGATCATTTTTACTCAGGAAAGCCATTCCTGATCATTCCCTGTGTTATTTCCAGTTTTGCAACAACTAACAGCTCACAATGAAAAAGATCTTTCACTGTTAATAACGTTACACTGAACAAGGAGGATTTTGTGTTTTATTTTTAAAAAATAAATAGCTTTTCTGCACTAAATCTGTCATTGCCCTGAGGACTGAGGGCAAAACCTGTGTAAAAGTAGTACAGCCTCAAACTTTTATGGGTATGGATTTACATCACCCTTTATACACTTTGTTTTAGCTCTTTACCCTATCTGATATATTTTGGCTAAAGGCTACCTTCTAATTGAGTTTCTTGCTGTGAGTTTTCAAGCTGCTTTGCAGATAAGATAGCTCAGATCCAGGCCACACTGGCAGCTTCAATGGCAGCAGAACTGCACTGAGAACAAGAGTCAATGCTACTTCAGCATGAATTCCACCCAGTTTTGGACACTGAGGTTTCTTCAGGAGCCACCAGGGAAGTACAACCTGCAATGTGGGACCATGTCCCCTCTTGTTTAGTAAAATCTTCATGGGGGACATTTGAGCTGTTACTAGAAGAGACTGTCAGCGCCTCATATTGAGAAGGCAAGCCTCTCTTAAATGGATGACTTCCGTCATGCTCAAGACAGGGAACATTATTTCCCTTCTAATTTTCCCCCTCAAAGATATGATCTTGCAGGATTCCCACTCTTGGGTTACAGCTCCTTACTATGGGCCTGGAACACTCTTAGTCCTTAAATTGTTTAAATCTCGAGGGCAGCAGTACCATGGTACAGAACAAGACCCCCTGCTAGCCACCATGCACCAACCCACTACTAGCATAAATATCGCATTCCAAATGCTCCAGTCAGTTGCTTCGACTGTGTTGTGTTATTGGCATAAGGATGATACAAGAGGAGAGCAGCATTTGAAGTTCAGATATGGTTCCCATAAAATTGCCTGTAGCTCAGCTCCAATAAAAGCTCTTCTTCGGGAATGAGACACTGTCCCAGCCATGTTACATTTACATTTTGTTTTTCCTGTTTTCTGTTTGCCCTGCTACAAAATGGTCCAAAATACACAAGCAGATTTATGACTACTCCAAATAAAAGCTGATTTTTATTTATTTGTAAGCTATCAGGTTCTAAGCAGGGCAGAAAGCTATTATCAGAAAAGAGAAGTGGTGAGACCATGGAAGCATACTATAAACGTAGCAATTTTTTCTTAACCTGCCTTCTATTTAGTAGGTGGAATCAAAGACGGATTTAAGAGGATGAGGACAGAAGATTAACAGGTATGTGTCTGAATTTCAAAACAGAAAGGTAGACACAAAGGAGTGTTTTAAAATTATATGGACAATGGAAGCTTAGAGTAATGCCACTGCAGTGTGGGAAGAAATCCTGCAATTTTCTTGTTGCTTCAGTAGTGAGTTCCGGAACAAGGAGATGGTGGTAAGGAGAAGAATGCGTGTGGGTATATATTTATTTACACTCACATGCTAAACCTTAGAGAGATACGATAAGGAGAAATATGACGGTTCATATTTAAGTATTACACTGTGTAAAAGCAGTTTATATAGTACATACCTTCTTTCAAGTTTGAGAAAAAGCCGACTAAAACGGACTTAGTATACAAAAGTTAACATCCTCTTCCCTTAACCTCTTATAGAGTTTTTGGAACATTAAAGACAGATTGCTAGGACTGTTTGCCTGAACAGCACACTGGTTAGCTAAAATGACTGTTTTCTTTTCTGGAGCAACTCTGATATTATTTAAACCAAATTTAGCAGCCATCTCTGCTCAGATCAGGGGTCTCAAACATGTGGCCCATGGAGTTATTTGCTCTGGCCGGCCAAGCTCCCCGCCTCCCCCCAGAGTTATTTCCTGCAGCTGCC
Organism: Mauremys reevesii; assembly: GCF_016161935.1. Taxonomy (NCBI): domain Eukaryota; kingdom Metazoa; phylum Chordata; order Testudines; family Geoemydidae; genus Mauremys; species Mauremys reevesii. The sequence goes on along the minus strand of NC_052623.1, from coordinate 17,016,077 downwards.
AAGCTCCCCTCACCCGCCACCTCCCCACCACTCTGTCTACCTCCAGGTGCTTCCCGCCACCAAACAAACAGCTGTTCGGCAGCGCATGGCGCTTTCCTGGAGGGAGAGGGGAGGAGCGGGGAACTGCGCACTCAGGGAAGGAGGCAGAGAAGAGGGATGGGCAGGGATTTGGGGAAGGGGTTGGAATAGGGGCAGGGAGGGGGCGGAGTTGGGGTGGGGACTTTGGGCAAGGGGTTGGAATGGGGGCAGGGGAAGGGTGGGAAGAGGCAGGGCAGGGGCGGGGCCTCATGGAAGGGATGGAATGGGGCAAGGGCAGGGGTAGATGGGGTGCTTTTGTATCTTTATATGAAAAGGTGTCAGTGATGCAGTCCTAGGGCCAATGTACTAGTCCTCATGTGGCCCTCGTGGTGATTTGAGTTTGAGATCCCTGGCTTAGATGGAGCTCAATTGGAATCCTACATTCAAACAAAATCTATGTAAATGCCAAACGTACAGGTAATTTAAAAAAAATCCTCCTAAGGTTTTTCCTTAAGTCAAACTATATTTCTGTTTGAGGGCACAGAACATTATAAAAGCCTCCTTGCATGTAGAATATATTCTGATTGGACTACTCTCATTTTGCTGATAATTTTTCAGTAAAAAGTTGAGTATAAAATAGCATTCAAGAAAATGAATTTTAATTTATAAATACAGAAGACACTAAGAAATCCTCTAACCAATTCAACTACACCCACCCCCCTCTAATCCTCAGGGATAAACCCAACAAATTCATATGCCTGTTAATTAGCTCTTATTGCCTGCCACACGTAAAAATGAACAGCATTCCTACAGCCACTGAAATAATCTGCAGTCAGAATGCGTTTTATCATCATATCAGCTGCAGCCACTGCCAGGTCTGACAACAGCTGAACGGCTTGGCAGAGTGCCTCAAATTATTGCCGACTAAAAGCACTTTAAACCATCCTGCTGGAGCTTGACATGACAAATAAAGCAATGATTCATAACTGAATTACACTGGGACTCACTAGAAGGGAATGAGTATGTTGCTGATGAGAATAGCTCACCATTCCTCCACACAGACGGATGGGGGGAAGGGAACCTAAGGATGCTCCAGTGACATGTTAGAGTTATAAATCTAAGGCAAGAACACTAAATGGAGGGACACATTAAGGGAAGCAACTGATTGTAAATAAGCTATAACTGCAGCACCCTGACAGCTTCCTTCCATACAGCTTCATTATATTAATTAAGTTTTTAAGCAGATGCCTTACAGGTCAGAGGAAATATTTTAGGCAATAAGCAAAGGGATGTCCAGATTTGAATTCTCAGCAACACATCCCTTAAAACATTAAATCAAGTATTTAGCAACCCAAAAAAACTAAGCATATCTAAACAAATTAAATCTGCTCTGCCATTCAACCAGATTCTAATTCCCAATGACTGTTTTAATAAATAACTGTCAGCAAAAGAAGAAAAAATAAATCCTGCAGCACGCTGTAAGAGATAATATTTGCAATCTATTAATAATCCACTTCCCTGCTCACCTGTGATGGGTATGAAGATTTCCAGGCTAGTGCCAGTCACTTCTGCTGAAATAAAATCTTCCAAATTTGACCTGCACGTAAGCAATGCAGTGCCATCTTCCCAGGTCTGCAAACAGCTAAAATGTCTTTGCTGCTGCTTCTACTCTGAACTTGTCCAAGATGGGGAAAAGTGAAAACAGATCACAGTCTTGTCAGTTTTCACTGCCACTATTCAATGTTCTGTGGGCAACTGTGAAACTGACAAGAATTAGGCTGATTTCACTCTGGTGTTGCTGCTGGAGAAAGCTATAAGCAGCAAAGACAGGCAATGGAGCTATTTGTTTAAGAGCCAGTCAAAACGAAAGCTGATGGAACAGAGTAGCAGAGAGAGAACACCCTTGCAACAGTCAGGAAGCTGAGGTAGGAAATCAAGACCAGAAAAGAATATGTCAAGCTAAAGATACATACTCAGATCCTAGGTTTCTAAGAAGCTGGAATGCAGGTATATCCTTTCTTGGCTTATAAAAATTACTCCAGAAGTGGAAACCACACCCTAAAATATTACAAAATGCCTGTCTTATAAAGCTCATCTGGAGCAGCTACAGAAAGCAATTTTTATCATAAAACTTAGGTTATTAGTGTGCTGAGATCACCAACTATATCATTTACCAATACTGTTTCCTTGTACTCCCATCTATTTGTCTGTCACCATCCGTTGTCTCTTCAGTTATACACCTCAGTTGTAAGCTCTTTGTACAGCACCTTGCACAACAGGGCCCTGGCCTGTGACTAGGGCTTCTAGGCACTACAGTAATACAAATAAATAATAACCACAGAAATGTAGAACTGGAAGGGACACTGAGGCAGGATTAAGTACACCTTAAGTCAGTGATTCTCAACCTGTGGGCCACTTCCAGTCCAATCAGCACACAACTGTGGCCCATCTGACATATTCAGCATCATAACTGTGGCAAGACGGGAGGGGCACCTGCCTCGGGTGCACACCCAGCAGGGGGCTGCAAAAATGAGGTGGTGCAGGTTGAGGCTGAGCATCAGCCACCTTGCCAGGATCAGATTCAGCAGCATCAGCAAGATGCCACGGTGCTCAGCACCCCCCTGCTGTGCAGGATCGCAGGTCCAGTGACCACAGCTGGAGCAGACTCCCTGGCATTAGGATTGCGGCAGCAGGAAGGCAGGGCAGCTGCATAGCTGAGTTACATGCAGCGAAGGTAGAAGACTAGTGGGCATGGGGAAGGAGGGTGCAGAGGGCTGGGGAGGGAGGTGCAGCTGGTGCATGTGTGATAGACTCTAGGTGGGCAGACTGGGGGCAATCCCTGGATGGGGGGGCTAGATACTGAGAAACAGTCCCTGGATGGGGGGGTGAGTGCTGGGGGTAGTCCTTGGGGGGCTGGGGAAGTTGATGGGGTGCAGTCCCTAGGTGGGGGACTGGCTACAGGAGGGAGCAATCGCTGTGGGGGGGACATTCTGCCCTGGACAGGGCACCTGCCTCTGCAGGGTAGGCACATGTACCAGCACAGTGTTTGTGGGGGGAGGGGTCTAGATGCTGGGGGGAGGGACAGTCCCAGGGGGGGTTAGGTGATGGGGAACCTTTCCTGGCTGGGGGGGGCAGTCTGGGGAGGGTCTGCATGCATGGGGGTCCCTGGCTGGGGGTGTGTGCCCTCCACTGAGCAGAGCTTCCCATTTACAGGCAGGCTGCGTAGCCGTGCTCTCCAGGAGCTCAGCTCAGCCGCATCGCCAGTAGCAGTGCAGAAGTGAGGGTGGCAATACACCATGCCATGCCACCTTTACAGTAAATTAATTAATTTTAACACTTAATGTTTTGACTTACTTTGCTAATTTAAAATGCTCTTGGTAGACATTTGCCAGTGTTGAAATGAAAAGTACTATGTCATGTATGTATGGATGGATGGATATGGCCCACATAACACAGAGAGCTGCATACGTGGCCCACACTGGTCAATAGGTTGAGAACCACTGCCCTAAGTATAATAATGTTAAATGACCATTCTAAAAGGAGGCAGGAGAAAGGATCTTGACTAGCCAAATGAGGGTGACTACAATTATGAACAGATTTTGGTAACTTTGCCTCTGACTGAATGAAGAGGGGAGGTTCAAAGCTAATAGGTGGTTGCTAGACTGACCATTCCATTTACACTTTTATTCAAGTTATTTTAAGATGACAAATTCTGTTCCGTGCAGGTTCTTATAAGGTGAAATCTTAGTGCTCAGAATTATTAACAGTGGCTACTGGAAGAAGAGACTAGAACTCCTGGTATTCTGGCTCCCAATCCAATGCACCACCTTCCCCAGGCTACATGGTTTTTTGAAATGGAGGTGAAGATGGAATAGAAACATTACTCCGGATAAAAAAAAATTACATTTTTAGAGACTGAAATCAAAGTGCAGTTAGTAGTGTGCGACTCTAGGTACCCTTTCTAAAATTACAGGCTTGCTGGGAAGTTAGTTTTTATTATTAACTAGAAATTACAGTATGCGGAATTACGTAAAGGTTATGCACTGATTTCTGTACAAGATGCAAAATACAGACAAAGCCCCCCATTGTCTCTTGTGCTTACAATGTAAAAAACAGACAGATGGGTGACAAGACATGCTTTGAAGCACCAAGGAGAAAATATCTTCAAATTTTGGTTAGTCTGTATTTTTTTTTAAATTATAATTACCTAATTACTTTCCTTAACTACTTTCTTTGACCTTTTAATACTTTTTGTCCACTTTTTGTCCATAGTCCCTACCTCCTGGCTTTAGATCCAAGACAGAGCAAAGATTCAGTCAGAAGAGGTGTGGCCAGCAGAGAGGAAAGGCAGCTATGATGATCTAATACCTTCCAAGCAGGGCTGGTGCAACCTATTATGCGACCTAGCCGGTAACCTAGGACACTATCAGTTGGTGGGCAGCATTTCAGGTCCTTCAGTGGCGACCGGATCTTAGTTCGCCCCGGTCGCCGTCGTCATTTAGGCGGAGGGACCTGGAGCAGTGGGGTGGGCCACCTGTAGCAAGTGGGGGGGGAGGGGCAGCACAAAGGGGAACCGCTCCCCACCCCAGTTCACCTCTGCTCCACCTCCTCCCCTGAGCATGCCGCCCCGCTCTGCTTCTCTCCCTCCCAGGCTTGTGGTGCCAAACAGCTGATTGGTGCCACAAGCCTGGGAGGTGGGAGAAGTGGAGCAGCGACGGCATGCTCGGGGAGGAGGCAGAGCAGAGATGAGCTAGGGCGGGGAGCTGCTGCACGACTCCCCAGGCCGGGGGGAGCTGCCGCGGGGGGGCACCGAGCTGCTACAGGGCTCGGGGAGGGGGGGGCACAAGGTGGAAGTTTCGCCTAGGGCGCGAAACATCCTTACACCCACTCTGCTTCCAAGCAGTAGAAGAAGCTGACAAGATTAGAGGAGCCATTTTGAATTCTGAGGAGAATAAGCTTTCCACAAAACCTCTTCCAAAAAACAAAGAATGAAAGGATAAAAAATTGTCATAATCAAGAAACAGAAGGAAATTTGGAAGGATCAAAGAAACCTGGGTTTCAAACGCTTCTGTTCAAAACCAAACCGAGCAAGCCATAAGATGCACAAGAACTAAAGAGCAGCTGGCAACTGTTTAATATCTTGTTACTCAATGTAGAATTAGATAAGAAACAAGGCTCTAAATGACAAATTCTTCTACTATATACCAAAGGGCCACCAGGCATCTACTCTGCACATCTCAGTAGATGTTGTTTCATACCTGGCTGTAGAATGAACTCTCCTTTTCAAAGAGACAAGAACTGCTCCCAAATTGTTTGCCTTTGTCACACAAGATTTAATCCATCTAGCAATGGTAGATTTGGAGACACTCTGAGGCCCTTTACATGTGGGATGAAAAGGAGGAACAGGGAACCAGCAGTCTTAAATTACTGCATTCTAAAGCAAATAACGTTTTTTAGCGCTGTGGCGTCTAGACAGTGCTGATTTCTGTGTCTCTCAAAAAAGGGATTAGAACAGAAATCTGGCAGTACTATTCCTTGTTTAATATGAAAGCTAGAAGACACTTTGGGCTAAAGATTTGGCACAATTCCAGTAACTATTTTATTGTGATGGAACTAAAGAGAAGAAGATCTTGTAAGACAGAAGAGTAAGAAAGATTTCTGCCTAGCAGTCACAACAATTAAGCAAGCGGTCTTGATGAAGAGGAAAATACATTGGAGTGGAACCCAAAGGCTCAAAAAGCTGGAGAAAGTAATTTCAGGACTAGGTCAAGACTCCACGGGGGATTACCTAATTTGAGGCTTAATGCTATAGACATCTTTAGAGAATCTGATCAGAGAGATTCTACTAATGCCATGGATGACTCCATAAAGCCTTTATTCCCAAGCACAGGCAAAGCAAACCTTTTTTTCAAATTGCTTGGGGTCAGGTCTCAAGTGGTAGAAATGGCACTAACACAGAAGAAAAATACTTTTCTTCCCCACTAAGAGAAAAATACTACACCTCTACCCCGATATAACACTGTCCTCGGGAGCCAAAAAATCTTACCGTGTTATAGGCGAAACCGCGTTATAACGAACTTGCTTTGATCCGCCGGAGTGCGCAGCCCTGCCCTCCTGGAGCACTGCTTTACCACGTTATATCCAAATTTGTGTTACATCGGGTCGCATTATATCAGGGTAGAGGTATATGTAGCATACCTACATCATCTTGTAGGATAGTCTAGGTTTAGTTGATCCTGCCTCAGCCAGCAGGCTGGACTTGATGACTTCTCAACGGCTCTTCCATCCCTACACATTGCTATAATTCTATGCAGTATCTAAACTTCAAACAGCAAACTACTCTGCCCTCAGGTTTTTGAAGAAAGGAAGAAGTGGGTTTTATACAAGTTACCCTAACAAGAAGGCATTCCTTTTCTCTCAAGACCACTTCCACCATAATCTGAACCTGTCTGTCTAGGCTCCCCTCCCCAGTTACTGTAGTATCTGAACACATAATTCCCTGGAAATTGAAAAATGGGCTGCTCATATTTGGAATTACAGAAAATATTCCTGTGAATCCACTAAGGGAATCTGCATGTAAAACATGCTACAAGTCTGCTATAGAAAAGTGGGTCCAGTGAAATCCCTGTTCATATCATGAACTTCAGGGATTCATTTTAATGCACAGCTTCAAAACCAAACTAATCAATCAATTTACGGTTTCTAGTACTGGGCCAGAAATGGGGAGGAGACAGATTGCAAGTCAGAGATAGTGACAGTAAATATAAAATATTCACACTGTAGGGATAGTCCTCCAGAGGCTGCAGACACTAAAAAGAAGACAAGTTTATGCACATCTGACCAGGTCTGTCATGCCATTCAGTAGAGGACAATGGTGCATATACACAGATGGATAAAAGTATAATGTGTTACATAGGATATCCCAGTAGACAATTTTCTATTAATAAAGATTTAAACAAAAGCCTGCTTAATCTACTTTGCGGGGAAGGATAGCTAACGAATGGTGGCATCAAGAAGGCTGAGGTGTTTAATGCCTATTTAGCTTCAGTCTTCACTAAAAAGGTTAATGGTGACCAGATACTCAACACAATTCATATTAACAACAAAGAGGAAGGAACACAAGCCAAAATAGGGAAAGAACAGGTTAAAGAATATTTAGGTAAGTTAGATGTATTTAAGTGAGTAGGGCCTGATTAAATTCATCTTAGGATATTTTAGGAACTAGAGGAAGCAATCTTGGAACAATTAGCAATTACATTCAAGAATTCATGGAGGACAGGTGAGGTCCCAGAGGACTGGAGAAGGGTAAACATAGTACCAATCTTGAAAACAGGGAACAAAGAGAACCCAGGGGATTAAAGACCAGTCAGCCTAACTTTGATACCTGAAAGTTAATGGAACAAATTATTAAATTAATTTGTAATAATCCTATTATCATCTAGCTGCTAAGGAATAGCCAGAACAACAATGTCAAGAAACAATCATGCAAAACCAACCCAATTGCCTTCTTCGACACGACTGCTGGTCTAATAGATGGGGGGGAAGCAGTAGATGTGATATATCTTGATTTCAGGTTTCAGAGTGGTAGCCGTGTTAGTCTGTATCAGCAAAAACAACGAGGAGTCCTTGTGGCACCTTAGAGACTAACAAATTTATTAGGGCATAAGCTTTCATGGGCTAAAACCCACTACATCTGACGAAGTGGGTTTTAGCCCATGAAAGCTTATGCCCAAAGAAATTTGTTAGTATCTAAGGTGCCACAAGGACTCCTTCTTGTTGTTGTTTTTTTTAAATCTTGATTTCAGTAAGGGTTTTGAGACAGTCTCACATGACAGACTCAAACTTGGAAAATGCGGTCTAGATGAAATTATTATACGGTGGGTACACAACTGGCTGAAAGACCATACTCAAAGGGTAATTATCAAGGGTTCACTGTTAAACTGGCAGGATGTATCTAATGGACCCTGCAGGAAAGAGTCCTGGGTTCGATACTATTCAAGATTTTCATGAGTGACGTGGATAATGGAGTAGACAATATGCTTATAAAATCTGTGGATGATACCAAGCTGGGAGGTGTTGCAAGCACTTTGGAGGAGAGGATTAGAATTCAAAACAGCCTTGACAAATTAGGTATCAGAGGGGTAGCCATGTTAGTTTGTATCCACAAAAACAACGAGGAGTCCGGTGGCACCTTTAAGGCTAACAGATTTATTCGGGCATAAGCATTCGTGGGTAAAAACCCACTTCTTCACATGAATGGAGTGAAAATTACAGATACAGGCATAAATATATATTGGCACATGAAGAGAAGGGAGTTGTAACTTGATAAATCAGGGAATTGGTCTGAAATCAACAAGATGAAATTCAATACAGACAAGAGCAAGGTACGAAGGAAAAAAAATCAAATGTGCATCTATAAAATGGGGAATACATGGCTAGGTGGTAGTGCTGCTGAAAAGGATCTGGGGGTTACAGTGGATCACAAATTGAGTATGATACAACAATGTAACGCAAATGTAAAAAAAAAGGCTAATATAATTCTGGGGTGTATTAACAGGAACATGGTATGTAAACAGGGGCGGCTCCAGGCACCAGCACGCCAAGCGCGTGCTTGGGGCGGCAAGCCGTGGGGGATGCTCTGCTGGTCACCGCAAGGGTGGCAGGCAGGTTGCCTTCGGCAGCATGCCTGTGGAGGGTCCGCTGGTCCCGCGGCTTCGGCAGATGTGCCACCCAATCTATTTCCATTTCCAAGTAGATAAATAAATACAATAGAAAATAAGCATCAATTCTTCTGAATAATGAGAATTTTTCTGGTGGCAGTGAGGAGGTGCAAGGCTAAACTTGCGGCAAGAAGAGCGAGGGAAGGAGGTTGTGTGAAAATGGTATGTACCAACCTATAAAGAATGTATGTATAGAAATAAATCTTACAACGCATTTACTTTATTACTTTAACTATAGTAGATCATGACCAATGAAAGGAGCCCAAAACCTTTCAAAATAATATTTATGGAAGAGGACATCAGCTTGGTAGTGAATCCACTAAAAAAAAAATCTTCAGATTTAGTGGAAGTCTTCTTTTAAAACGACAGAAGTTGACCATCATAGAATCTTAGAAATGTAGGTCTGGAAGGGACACCTTGCACTCAGGCTGGGCCAGCCCCCTGCACTGAGGCAGGACTACGTAAACCTAGACTATCCCTGGAAGGTATTTGTCCAACCTGTTATGAAAAATCTCCAATGATGGGGATTCCACAATCTCCCTTGGAAGCCTATTCTAGAATTTAATTCCAGAACTTAATTAGAAAGTTTTTCCTAATGTCTAACCTAAATCTCTCTTGCTGCAGATTAAGCCCATTACTTCTTGTTCTACTTTCAGGGGACATGGAGAACAATTAATCACAGTCCTCTTTATAACAGCGCTTAATATATTTGAAGACTTATCAGGTTCCCCCTCAGTCTTTTCTCAAGACTTACATGCTCAGTTTTGTTAATCTTTCCTCACAGATCAGGTTTTCTAAACCTTTTATCATTTTTGTACCATCTCACTCATTTTAGGAATCCCTAAAACTATACGTAGCTTAGTGATCCATTGATGCAAAGTATGTGTGGACTTCCTTAAGCATGTTTGTGTACCTTTAAAAAGCATTTTTGTATTGGGTTACCACTAACAAGTTAACCTTCGCCCCAGCTACTGCACAGTATTACATACTAATAAAAAGGAAATAATCTCAGTAGCTGAAATATCACGGTGTGGGGACAACTATGGGCAAATGTTGTCTTTTTACTGGCAAGCATTAACACGTGAACGCAAATTCAATCCAACTAAGAAACAACATTTTTCTTTTATAAGCAGATGTGATCATTTATACCAGAGCTGAATGCTGCAGGGGATGGAGGGAAATCTTAAATCATATACATATAGGCAACATCAAAACCAGTTCCAACTCTATTCTTTTTTGGAATCAACAAGTTTAATTTATTGAGGTTTGCATGGAAAACTAGACTAAAATTTAATTTAATTTTAATTATTCGTTCTTAAACTTTAGTCCAGCACCAGATAGATAGTACTGAGTGCTACCGAAACTAAGCTATATCGGCTTCTGTTCACAAATCAAATCGCTTAGGAACTCCAAGCATAACATTCAGGAAAAGTATTAAGGCCCATCTGTACTTCCTGGCCTGCAAAAAACTCGAAGAAGGGGGCAGTTGAAGGACTATGGTAATTTAATCGCAAGGCTTGTTAGATTTCTATTACACAGATGTTGCTGCTGAGGCAGCACTCACTGAGTAAATGCCAGAGTCTATTTATGATCAATTGTAATGTTCAGAATGTGTCCAGGGCACTGAAAACTTAGGACAGACCCTCTTACATAGTTACTACAAATCTAAAATAACTAACAGATTATCAGGAGTTTGCAGCTCTTGTGAATTAAGAGAAAATATCTCCACTAAAGTATATGTAAATTTCACCAAACTGATTTACATCTCTGTCCAGAGAAAAGAAAACTTGAAAAAAATATTTGTAACTCATCTTAGGTCTGGGGCCCTGGCTCCCTCAGTCCAATCATTATATTTCATACTAAACTCTTTCTAATTACACAATCAGGCTTAAAAAAAAGTCAGCGATACAGGCCCTTTAACAAGCTTAGGCAAAAATCAAAAGCCTACAAAGGGCTAAATGAAAAGCTGTCTCACTCCAACTCAATTCTTTCTGCAGTCAACCAAGACTAATTAATGCTTTTAACATCAGTTTACCTCTTGTGGCACTATAAATCAGAACATACAGACTTTATGGGTTAACAATAGAATTTGTGAGAGGAGTAGCTTATTAACCAAACTCACAAATTCAAACGTACTTAATAAAAAACAGGTATATTAAGCAGCATTGTATGTGACCTACAGAATTATCTGCAGGCTATACACAGAGAACATGCATTTATCAATACAAACAAGGCTAACACACCAGGAAGAGGCGGTAAATTACACATCAGATATAAAGGCCACTACCTCCAACCAGGCTTTTGTATGAGCAGCTATGTAGGATGTGCACTGTGGGAAGGCACCATCAAAAGGTATGTACAGCCTTCTGAACCTTTTGCTCTACAATAATCCTAGCCACTTAAAGGCTGCAAGTATTGAGAACACTATTGTACCTTTCTAGAAAAATAGGAAATCAGTATTCAAGTGGATCTCCCACTATGCTATATTCAACAAGGCCTCTTAGTATTTTCACAGTATGTCGCATTAGCTTTGAAGAGATATTTGTGCAGTTGATTAGGGCTTTGTTTTTTGCTCAGAAAATTTACACTTCCTTTAAAAAAAAAAAAAAAAAGACTCCAAGCCCACACACTATGGTATTCAGTTCCTAATGCTCCAGTCATGTGGGATTCTCAGAGTCTGTATGCCTAGTGAACATTAAATCTGGTCTCAGAATGAGTGGAGCTCTAATCACAAGACTACAAGACAGGCACATGGCAGCTCAGGGGCCAAGGAGCAAGCAAACTGGTGGTGCTGAACTCATCAACCCTTTAGAGAGAAGAAAAGGAAGCAATGGGAACCTCTTCCCACCAATAAGCCATAAGGGTGGGGAAAGAGGGGGAACATTATCTTATCCCACACCCAGAAACCAGGATAGAAGAGAAATATTGCACTGAACAGAGAGCCAAAAACCAATTTTGGCGCACACACTCAATAATTTACAGTACTGTAATATTTGCATCATCCATCAATAAGCTATTTAGGCGTGTGGGGTCACAAGTAGCTGACAGGTCCATAGTACTAAGAACTTCCTGTGCCCAATATCTTCCCTACAGTTTATATCTGTAACCTTATTAAAACAATATTCTTTTTGCCAGTTTCTGACATTTGATGCTTTTCATTCTTGTCATAGGAAACCTCATCTTACTAACTCTAGCCATTTCACTTTTTTTTAATTCTTCTAACAACTATTGTATAGCAGTGGTATTCAGCCATAAAGAAATGGAAAGCCACTATGTTAACAAACTGAGTTGCGGTGTGCCATAAAATAATCATTGTGGTATGTCCAGAGTGATGTTTGCATCCTGATATTTGATTATGTTGTATTCCTGTAACACAGCATCATCAAGTATTATGGACAAGCAGAGGGCACCTTCAGTTTAATCAGGTCAACTAAGGAAGAGATGGTAAGTGGTGAACGCTAGCTTAGGAATCCACAATCACAGTTTATGTGCTGTATAAGTATCCTGTGCATCTCACTGTCACAAGATATTAAGGCAAGAGGCTTAATATTCTTTAAAGGATTAGAAGCAAATAAGAATAGCATTTGCAAAGATAATAACTAGGATAAAATAGTGGGTCAATTTTCACGCATCAGGGTACAAGTTCATCACCACCTAAGGTGAGGAAGAAATTTCCCCCACGTGGTATCTTATTGCATATCTAGGTGTATCATGGGAATTTCCTTCTACTAAAACATCCAGCATTGGTCACAGACAAAGGACCAATGGTCTTTTCGGGAATAAAGTTCCTATGAAGCAAGAAGTGGCAGACTAGTTATAGATTGTAAAAGCTTTAAAAAACCCTAAGGTTTTTGATGCTTGGGGCAAATTGGACAAAATCCAAGAGCTAAATCCTCAAAGGCCTAGAACTGTGCTAAGCAGATTTACTTTCAAGAATGCCTTACCCTTCCATGACCTCCAGAATGCCTGAGAAGACAAAGCAGACAGAGTCTAAGAGGGAATGAAGAGCAGCCATATTCTTCTAGCTTGATCAACATCGCCTCCGCTTTCTTGCCAAAGATGCTCCTTCTGTCACATAATAAGTCATCAAGCTATTGATGCAACTCTGGCTGAAGTAAATGCAAGGAAGTACGCTTGAGGGTTCTGTTCCTAGAATAGCCATAGGTGCTGGAACTACGGGTGCTGCCACATCCCCTGGCTTAAAGTGCTTTTCATCACATACAGATTTTACAGTTTTGTTCAATGGTTCTCAGCACACTCACTATACAAATTGTTGCTGCTGCGTAGAGATTTATAAATTTTCTGGCCTTTACAAGTCAAACTGATAATTCCCCACACAGGACTGGTTGGTTTTGATGCACATGGCAAACTTTCACAGCTAGTCCGCTTTTTCTTCTACCAAACTCCAACACATGCATCATGACACAGGGACACCAAGCTGGGAGCCATACCAATTCTCTATTTGTCCACTGTTGTCTCCAATACTAAACTCTTGAAGTAGCTGGGATTAATAGCAAAGGTACATATGTTCCACCTGTGTAGATGCCTCAAGGGTTGAATGAGTATATAGCCACATTTCTATCACATTCTTCAGAATCTTGTGGACGAGTATTGCCTCAAGATTCACAGACAAGTTCATCTGTAAGAGCTCCTTATTTGTCCTGGAGTCAGTACTGTGCTCTAAGGCTACAGCAAGCCAAGGAAAATAGGTTGTTTAAAAATATTAGCTAACTTGTTCTATAACACGAGCTATTTTCCTATTCCAGACATGGCCTAAAGGCAATACTGATCCATCCCTTATAGTCAACGGAACTAGATTCCTCCAGGGACAAGTTTGAGGAATCTCTCCTCAGTCTCTAAGCAAGTTTAACAGATTTAAAAGGACTTTGGCCCATCTATGGATTTCCTCACCTATGGAAATCATCTTCCATATCACTTTTCCCACCCAAAGGAAAACACCTCCTCCAAAAGAAGGTAATACAAGAACACTGGAGCAGTAGAGCATGGAAGAGTTGCTTGCCAGTCAGGGAACAGGAGCCAAGTTAGGTAGTTACGCCACAACAGGCAGTTATGCACCAACTGCTGATGAGCCGGTTCATTTGAACTTTAGCTCTGAAGCATTGCAAACCTAATAAAGCAAAGCAGCATGGACCATAACATCATGAAATTACTATATTGCACTTACTGGCAGAGAAAAAAAACAGTTACTCACCTTCTCATAACTGTGGTTCTTCAAGATGTGTTGTTCATGTCCATTCCAATCAGGTGTGTGCACACCGCGTGCACAGTCGCCGGAAACTCAGGTCAGCTGGGGAGCCGCCTGGACTGGCACCTTTATGACCCTGCCGACCCAGCCCCTCCTCAGTTCCTTCTTGCCGCCTACTATGACAGAAGGGTAGGAGGGTGGGTATTGGAATGGACATGAACACCACATCTCAAAGAACAGCAGTTACAAGAAGGTGAGTAACCGTTTTTAATTCTTCTAGTGCTTGTTCATGTCAATTCCAATCAGGTGACTCCGAAGCTCTATCATGGAGGTGGGGTCGGAGTTAAGGAATCACTGATTGGAGCACCACTCTGCTGAATGCTACATCATCGCTGGCATGCTGGGTAACAGCATAATGAAAGGTGAACGTATGCAGAGAGGACCATGTTGCTGCCCTGCAAATTTCTTGTATCAGGACCTGTGCCCTCATGGAATGTGCCGTAAGTGCTGGGGCTGGCACCTTGGCCAGCTCATAGCACTTGCGGATGCAGGACAGGATCCAGGAAGATATTCTTTGAGATGAGACTGGGGGTCCTTTCATCCGGTCTGCCACCGCTACGAACAGCTGGTTCAACTTCCTGAACAGCTTAGTGCACTCAATGTAGAATGCTAGTGCCCGCCAAACATCCAATGAGTGTAGCCTCTGCTCACGGCTACTGGCATGAGGCTTAGGATAGAAGATAAGCAGAAAAATGTCTTGGCTAGTATGACAGGGTGATACTACCTTGGGAAGAAAGGCTGGGTGAAGCCTGAGTTGCACCATATCCTTGTGGAAGACTGTGTAGGGTGGATCGAAGATAAGGGCCTTTAGCTCTGACACCCTCCTGGCTGATGTGATGGTGACCAGGAAGGTTACCTTCCATGATAGACAGAGAAGGGAGCAAGTCACTAGTGGTTCAAAATGGGGCCCCATTAATTTGGAGAGGACCAGATTGAGGTCCCAAGCCGGGATAGGCTGTCTAGTCTGAGGATGTAGGCATTCCAGACCCTTAAGGAAATGGCCTACCATGGGATTAGCAAATACGGATCTGCCAGACACTCCCGGGTGGAAGGCTGAGATAGCAGCGAGATGTACCTTGATGGATGACACTGCCAGGCTCTGATGTTTCAGGTACAGAAGGTACTCTAGAATGAGTGGTGCAGACGCCTGTAGAGGAGGTATATGCTGCTGGGCACACCTGGGACAAAGATGAGGAGGCCAGAGGTGGTACAGAGTCCTCCTGACCCTCCACCTCCCTGACCTCCTCCAGTTCAGCATCTGGGGCGACCGTAGCCAAGGTGGCAGTAGCCTGGCCTTGTAATGGGTCGTGCCTCAGAGTTGCCTCGCCGGTGACCTGGGCCAGCTATAGGGCTTGTGCCAAGGTCGCCTCGGATCCATGGGGCGTAGGTCAATCCTTGACTGTCTGGGATGGTTGGGGCACCAAGGCCACCAAACAGGAGCCCCTGGAAAAGGAGCCCTGGGCCTGATGGCAAGCCCAGGGGGTCCAAAAGGGCCATTACCCAAGAGGCAGCCACTGGGATTGCCATGCCATTGGTGCCTCCCTTTGTCGCTTGTCGGATCTATGCCTGCTGCACGGGAATAGTACGAGTCATCATTCGAGTCTGAAGACATGGATTTTGACTTTGATGACCACAGTGGCACTGTATGGTACTGTGCCAGGGACCAGTGCCAAGTTGATGATGCAGGAGCCTGGTGTAGAGATGCCTGGGCCAGGGACTGCAGAGAATCCGGTGCTGGGGACCGGTGCCTGTCCTCTCTCGGAGCCGGGGATCGGTGACGCTCCTTCATCAGTGCCGGGGAAGGGGAGTGTCGTTCTGCTGGTGCCGGGGAACCCCTCACGGAGTCCGTTGCCAGAAAACGGTGCCTTGTCAATGGTGATCTGGAGCAGTGCCGAGGCAAATGGTGCCCGTCAGGAGAGGCTTGCCCCTAGATGGCACCAGTTGCGGTGGCACCAGGAGCTTATCTCTGACCACCAGGGGCTAAGGAGCTGTCATAGCTATTAGTCTCTGGTGGCTTCAAAAGTGTCCGTGGTGGAAATAAGTCCAACTCCTCCAGCTGGCACTGCCCATCCTGGGAGTCGCTGTGCGCTGGACTCGATCATCCCACCCTGGGAACTGAAGTTGACGGCGCTGACTCTTGGTGCTTGGACGCCAAGTGCTCCTTCATGGAATGCACTGGTACAGAACCTGCAGGTCCCGCTGCTTTTTGTGCTGGGGAGTGCCCCGTCAGCTTTTCTATGCCGCTTGTACGGCACTGGTGAATGCAAGCGGCGCTGAGTTGTCTGTGCATCATGCAGTACTGGAGAGGTGCTAGTGCCGAGGGTCTCTTAAACTAGAGTTCTTTGTCGGCACTGTGTCACGTACCAATGTCAGGGCACTCTGTATGGATGCGCTTGGTGCAGGGTACTGGTGGTCTGCAGCAGACTGAGGACAAAGGCCGGATTCCATGAGCAACTGCTTCAATCAGAAATCTTGCTCCTTTTTAGTTCTGGGGAGGAAAGCCGTACAGACCTTGTACCTATCTGTCTGGTGCGCCTCCCTCAGACACAAGTCGTGAGGGTCGATCGTTGGCATAGGCTTGCTGCAGGTTCCACAGGGTTTTAAGCCTTGGGCTCATGGCATACGGCATACCCCAGAGCCCAAGGGAGCGGCGGTTTAGGATTGGGGAAACCCCGCTGCCAAACCTCACTATATATACTAACAATTAAGACTAACTACAACTAAACTAGGCTAAGCTAACTATATGAAAGAACGCTAAGGGAAGAACTTGCTAAGCAAGCGATCGCAATTCCACCGACCGTACTGGCGGTCAGAAGGAACTGAGAAGGGACTGGGTCGGCTGGGTCATATATTGAGTGCCATGAAGGCGCCACTCCAGGGGGATCCATAGCCGACCCGACAGGTGCTGCTAAGGGAAAACTTTCCGGTGACTGTGCACACGGCATGCACACACCTGATTGGAAATTATATGAACAAGCACTCGAAGAATCACAGTTACTATTCATGAGAATTAAGCTCATAAATCTCCTGTGCATTTTGAAGTGCAGACCAAAGAGTTTGAGTTTAAACAAAGCCTTGTAACCATATGCCAAATTGCATCCCACACATTGCATAAGAATATCATGTAAAAAATCACTAGAAATGTTTATTAAATCACTGACAAAGACAAGATGGATTTTTAAATATACATGGATTTTTTGTGACAACTGATATAAAAAACAATTATTAGAAAACCATTTTGTCTATTTCCTGCTTAGTAGCCTTGATCCAAAAAAATCCCAATTAACCCTGAAGCTAATGGTTGGAAACAACATTTTAAGGAACTTTCAAATCTCATTCAGGTCGAAAGTACTGCCCAAGAAAAGGCTCAAACCATCAGTCAGTAAGTTATGTTCCTTTCCCTATCTAGTGCAACAACCAAACTCTAATAACCCGCTTAAAAATGGTATTTTTTAAACTGTGCTTTCACTTTGTTAACACGTGAAATTTTTCAAGATTCTTTGAAATACAAAACAGTGTCTTATGGTACCATGACCTACACAGAGCCCACTAGGCAATGGTACTCATGCAAGGTTGTAATCCTCAGCTATCCAGTCAGTCTACTCAGGAGTAAAACAGTCATTCTTACGCACTGGGCTGAAAACTTCAGAATGGTAAACTAATGGTAGTGTATCTTTATTTCCCAGCAATACTTTACTCCAAATTCTAGTGGGCCAAGAACTAAAATCCTTCATTAAAATTGATTTACCAAAGAAGTTTATGCCAGGACAAGGCTGAGGTAATGATCAGAGATGACTCAAAGCCAAGACCACAAAGAACAAATAATTTTAGTAAGCACATTTCACTACAACTTCATTTTGTAAAGTTTTTCATAAAACATATATTCAAAATAGAATTAAAATCTACATTAGAGTTGCATAGTTAAACTGGAAATGCAAACATGAAGATGGCCATAGCAATGTTAATTCTACTCTTTTGCATATACATGCTATTATTGTTTGTATTGTGATAATACCTAAAGTCTCAGTCAAATCAAGGCCACGTTGTGGAAAGCACTGCACAAACACATAACAAAGAGATAGACCCTGCCCTGAAAAATTTACAATGGAAGTATACAGTGTGACACAACAGTTGGGTACTACAAATGAGAGCACAAGGTAACAATGAGATAATGTTGGTCAGTAAGAAAAGCAGTGGTCTGAGCATACCCACTGCCTAATAATTCTCTCAGTTTTTTGTGCATATCATGGCAGAGGATCATTTTAAGGAGAGCTTTGAAGGAGGACAATGAGGTGGCTTTGCAGATGTTTATGGGGAGCCACTCCCATGCATGAGAAAAGATAGAAGAAAGCACAAAAGGGATTGGTCTGAAAACTGACAAATGGGGGAAAAAAGGCTTGAATCACTGGCTGCACAGTGGTGGAGGTTGGCATCTTAATACAATACAACCGATGACAGGCATGACAGGGATAGGCGGCAAAGAGCCTTGGGAGTGAAGGCAAGTAGTCTGTGTTTGATGCAATAGAGAAGTAGGTACCATCAGAGGATGCAAAGAGATTATTGTTGAAGCAATGAGCCAGGAATATGATCTCTGCAATAACATTTTAAAATGGATATAAGAGGGGCAACATGGGATTTATCAAAGCTGGAGAAGAAGAATTGTAGTAGTTGAGATGTGTGAGAAGAAGGGCCTGGAAGAAAGATTTTTGCTTCTTGATAAGGTGATGTGATTCTTGTTAAACGTGGAGATAACTACACTTTTTTTTGTTACACGTATACTATAAAATACACCGTATTTTCCGGCGTATAAGGCGACGGGGCGTATAAGACGACCCCCTAATTTTACAGTTAAAATATAGGTTTTGGCCTATACTTGCCCTATAAGACGACCCCCCCTTCTGAGGGGGGGAGCCCAGAGCCTTTTAAATCCCAGCCGCGGCGGGGAGCCCAGAGCCTTTTAAATCCCAGCCGCGGCGGGGAGTCAGAGGGCTCTGGGCTGCCCGCTGCGGCGGGGAGCACAGAGCCTTTTAAATCCCAGCCGCCCGCTGTTTATACCCGGCGTATAAGACGACCCCCGATTTTTGGGGGTTGTTTTTTAATATAGAAAGTCGTCTTATACGCCGGAATATACGGTACATGATTTGGCTCTAGAAACACCATTTACTTTTGCATTTCCTGACATTTTATGATCACTGTGTGACACTTACATTGCATTTTTAACACCAACTGACCCTGGTCATCAGGAGGCAGGATTGAACCTGGGACCTTTGAAGCTTTGTGCATGAACCTCTACTGCAGGGGTTGGCAACCTTTCAGAAGTGGTGTGCCGAGTCTTCATTTATTCACTCTGATTTAAGGTTTCGCGTGCCAGTAATACATTTTAACCTTTTTAGAAGGTCTCTTTCTATATACAACTAAACTATTGTTGTATGTAAAGTAAATAAGGTTTTCAAAATGTTTCAGAATCTTCATTTACAATTAAATTAAAATGCAGAGCCCCCCGGACCGGTGGCCGGGACTCGGGCAGTGTGAGTGCCACTGAAAATCAGCTCACATGCCGCCTTCAGCACACGTGCCATAGGTTGCCTACCCCTGCTCTACTGCATGAGCTAAAAGCCAACTGGCTCTTAGCTAAGGCTGTAGAGCAGACTCATTTTATCCCTCTCTCTTTAAGCGCTCTCCGTGCCACTAGGTGGGACAGAACACCACACCCAGAAGGTGTGTGGGTTACATGTTCACAT
This sequence comes from Mauremys reevesii, assembly GCF_016161935.1. Lineage (NCBI taxonomy): Eukaryota > Metazoa > Chordata > Testudines > Geoemydidae > Mauremys > Mauremys reevesii. The sequence goes on along the minus strand of NC_052623.1, from coordinate 16,996,332 downwards.
TTTTTTTTGCATTTAATTTCCCTTTTTTTAAAAAAAATTGTCTGTGCTTAATAATTTAATGTGCTTAATATATGTGCAAAGTGAAGTGAATGGGGTGCAAGAGTACAGAGTAGCCACCTTTGCTGCTATTGCCAAAACCCAGGGCAAGATGAATAATGCTGGTTTGAGTGGGAAACAGAACACCTGTTTCTGCTGTTCTCTCTCTATATTGGCAGCTAATTTTTTTTTTTTTTAAAGTTAAAGGTCAGAATACTTAGAATGCTGCAAAAAATGCAGGAGAAGCAAGCAGGCAGAATCCTCTCTCTCTCCCCCCTCCATAAAGCCTGTAATTTTCACCTATTCCTAAGTAATGGCACATTTGGTTCCGCTGCATAATCTATTGGTATCTAGAGGCCTTAAGCAGGTCAGGTCTCCCCATCATGCCAAGCACTACACAAACAAATAGCAAAAGGACAGTCCCTGCACCAGTTTACATTCTACATTATTTGCAAAGCTTTTGTTTAAAAATAAGTTGGTCTTTTTCTATTGGAAAGAAAAAGCTGTTACAATGTAAGCCATCAGAAAACTGTTTGCCAGCAAACCATGATAGAAATAAATGGGGAGTAACTCTGCTGCTAAACCATTCACCCCAAAGCCTTACTGGGATCATCTCATTGCCACTTGTAAGCATGGGCAAGTAGGTTTTTTTCCATTTTTGTTTTTAAAAAACAGAAACAACATTTAAATTCTTTGTTAGTACAACACTAAGGCTTCCCAGTTAAAACCATAAAATGAGGAAATGCAAACTTTAAGGTTCTAATAGCAGTGCTAACCTCGACTGTGTTACACATACATAGCATGTTCTACTTTAAATCAGCAAATTGGAAATAAATTACAGTTTAATCTGTTACACCATTTTTTGTCATAAAATGCACACCATAAAGGATGGAACTGAGTTAAACAACACTGCTATTGGACTCTTACCTTTCGCATTTCTTGACCCTGTGACTAACTGTTCAATATTAAATGTAATACAGTTCTATATAATACAAAAAAGGTTCAGGTGAGCAGTAAACACTAGCAATTTAAAAAGTCTGCTCCTGGACAAATTTATTAAGTGCCTATTCCTTTAATCTTTCAGGTTGGGGAAGGACAGGGTGGCCAGGTGCCTGGTTTTCAAAAGTCCGAAAGGGGAAAGTCCAGTCGAAAAGGAGACCGGACACCCGAAGTCCAGTTACTGTGGGCAGGGGAGAAGCTGGGTCATCACCTGCACCAACTCCTACTCAGCTGAGGCCACCTCCTACCTGCGCTGGGCAGCTGCAGCTCCCAGCCTTGGCAAAGCAGGCGAGTCCCTCCTGAGCCGGGGGGGGCGGGGAGGTTGGGAGGGGATATGCAGCGAGTGACAGAGGGAGGAGGGAAGAGGCGTGGATGGGGCGGAGCCCCAGGGGAAGAGGTGAGGCAGGGGCAAGGCCTCGGGGGAAGACACTCCTCCTGGAGTGTCTGGTTTTAAAATATTACCAATTTGGCAACACTATGATGGAAACAGGAAGAAGGATCTAATATAAGAGTCTAGTCTACAATGGTGCAATCTGAGGGTGAGGGTAAGCCATTGGTCTGATACCTCTTGTATATGAATTTCGTTGTGCTGAAGACAATCCAGATAGTAATCTGCCTAATGCTGCAGGGCACTTAGAGTCTTCACAGCATTCCACAATTCTAAAACAGCAAAACAAAAAAGAGAATTATAAGATTTCACAGCTGAAGAGCGCTCCTATCAAACAGACAGCATCAATGTTTGCAGCAAAAGGGTGGGGAAACAAGCACAGAAGTGCTCTCCATCTGCACCCCAACAAACGGAGAAACACGGAAGTTTAAAAAGTACAGCCTGTAAGAAAGGAGGAGTAGGGAGATATACCAGATGGGACTACTACCATAGCCAACAACCAGGCTGGGAGTGAGATGCCAAGGTTTAAATGGTTACAGAGATTTTTTTTGCACCTATTATCAGGCAAACAGACATTATGCATGGGTAGTATGCAATTCTTTAAGGAACTTTTATTATGTATCAAGATGACCTCAAGGTATGTCCCCCTTGAAAAATGAGGAGGTTGGTTGTTTTTGCTGCTTGTTTTTCACCTTAGATATATCGAAGTCTTGATATCAAGGGGTGTAGTGGATTCTCCATCATTTGAAGTCTTTATATCAAGTTTGTATGACTTTTGGAAATGATATGCTCTAGCTCACCAAGAAATTATGGGCTTGATGCAGGAATTACAGTTTCATTCAGTATGGCCTATGCTATTAAAAGAGGTCGGACTAAATTATAAACTAGTCCTTTATGGCCTTAAAAATCTGTAACTTCTCTATATTTTGCTGCAGAAGGAGGGCAGCACATTTAAATTGGTCTTTTAAATCACCAAGTACAATCACAATTTTAATCAGCAAGCAGGAAACCTTGATTTAAATAATCTATTTGAATGTGTTTTTCATTTGTACTTTTTAAGTTCTTCCCCTAAATAAATGCTGATTTTCACTGGTTGGTAACCATTAAAACATGTTACAACTACGTATATCCTGCACACTAAATTTGGTGCTTCTTTTTGATAACCAGAAGGATACATAGCATCTATACACATTTATTTAAGCAGTTCTATAGCCTAACATATATTTAATCAGAATCTTAACTTTTAGATATATTATCTCAGAAAATGGTAAATGATGCATTTCTTATTTATCAGGTGATTAATTTTTTTTACTCATGGTTTGTATCAATTTACATTTGGATGGAAACTAGAATTCAATTGTAAATTCACAAAACCAGCATTTTAAATTTGTTTTTTATAAATTAATTAAATGTGCTGGATACGCCAGAAAATAAAGTAAATTTATCAAACATGTTTTGCACTTAAAATAATAAATTTATTAAAGAAAGAAGTATTAATTGTAGTTCATGAACTGATCTTATTGTTTCTGGCCACCACGTCCTTTCAAGGTTTTAGAACTAGTAGATCTCATCCACTCAGGCCTCATTTTTATTCATAGATTGGACAAGGAAAACAAGCTTTCCTGCAATTGGTTTCTCAACTTTGAATGAATTAATAATTGAACTGACTAGCTGAATAAACTGAAACAAAGAAAATAGTGTCTCTGCATTTGCAGAAGAGGCTACTGCTGCCAAAGCTCGTTTAGCACTTCAACAAACTCTGGTTCCAGGCTTAGCCAGTGACTTCCATCAGTCAAATGGTTTGACTTTCTTTAAAACTTTGGCAGCAAATATACTGTTTAAATATTTAAATTAAATTATCTTAACAAGCGATGGTACATTTAGATCTTAACACAGGTTGTCATAATTTCAAATTTAATTTTTAAATAGGTATATTTTTAAAAGGAAAATATGTAAATAAAAATCAATTTAAAAATATATTTTTATCCAGCCTGCCAGAGAACCATATGGAAGTCAAGAGAACTAGAACAAGACAGCAATACCGCAACAGGCTGAAACCCGAGCTACAGCTTTCCCAGCCCTCAAATTGGTGGTGGGGGGGGAATAGGTTGCATCTTTCATAGAAAGATTTTCTTCCAGCTGCTTGTCAGGAATTCATACTTCAACGTGTTTTAACAAAACAAATGTTCTAAACTTAACATCCTCTCCTCTCCGTACTGATCACGTTTCAGTCTCTGGTGATATCATAATCTGAGTTCTACAGAGACAATCATGGAAGCAAAGAATTGGAATTTCTAAAAATAGTAAATAAAGGAAGGAAAGAAAGCTTAGTAAAAATGGAGTTCTTTCTGCATCAAAGAAGAGTCAACGATTTTTATTTTTATTTTTTTACACTCTGCAGTTCACCTACTTAACCTCACCCACCTACCTTACTGAGGACTGCGTGCATGGTAAATTTGAAATCTTAAAACCAAGCTGTTTTTTAATTATCCAGGCACCAAAAGATCCATATTAAATATTTCTCAGTAAGTCTAACCACTGAGACAAAAGACGGTTACTAACCTTTGTAACTGTTGTTCTTTGAGATGTGTTGCTCATATCCATTCCAATTAGGTGTGCGCGCGCCGCGTGCTCGATCGTCGGAGAATTTTTATCCCAGCAACACCTGGTGGGTCGGCTGTGAAGCACCCTGGAGTGGCGCCTTAAATGGCGCTGGATATATAACCCAGCTGACCCAGCACCCCTCAGTTCCTTCTTGCCGGCTACTCCGACAGAGGGGAAGGAGGGTGGGTTTGGAATGGATACGAGCAACACATCTCGAAGAACAACAGTTACGAAGGTGAGTAACCATCTTTTCTTCTTCGAGTGCTTGCTCATATTAATTGCAATTAGGTGACTAGCAAGCCTTACCTAGGCGGTGGGGTCGGAGTCAGACATCGCTGAGTGCAGAACCCCTGAACCAAAAGCGGCATCATCTCTAGACTGCTGAACTAACACGCAGTGAGCTGCAAAAGTATGTACCGATGACCAAACGGCAGCTTTACAGATCTCCTGTATTGGGACACGGGCCAGGAAAGGGGCCAATGAGACTTGAGCCCTTGTGGAGTGGGCGGTGAGGCGCGGAGTCAGGACACCGGCCAAGTCATAGCAAGCACGGACACAGGCTGTGATCCATGAGGAGATGCGTTGCGAGGAGACCAGTAGGTCTTTCATCCGGTTGGCCACTGCAACGAAGAGTTGGGTCATTTTCCTGAACGGCTTAGTATGCTCGATATAGAAGGCTAGAGCCCTATGAATGTCAAGGGAGTGCATACGTTGATCCTGCTGTGTAGTGTGCGGCTTTGGATAAAAGACCGGGAGGAAAATGTCCTGGTTCACATGAAAAGCTGATACCACCTTGGGGAGAAAGGCAGGGTGGGGGCAAAGTTGCACCTTGTCTTTGTGGGAAACTGTATACAGTGCCTCGGACGTGAGGGCTCTGATCTCAGACATGCATCTCACTGAAGTGATGGCTACAAGGAAGGCTGTCTTCCAAGATAGTTAAGAAGTGAGCAGGTGGCCATCAGCAAGAATGGGGGTCCAGTGAGTCTGGAAAGGACCAAGTTAAGGTCCCACGCTGGAACCGGTTGTCATACTCGAGGATAGAGGCGATCTAAACCCTTCAGAAATCTAACGACCATCGGATTGGAGAAGACAGAGGAAGCATGTTCTCCTGCTTTAGGGATAGGAGATAGTCTAGTATAAGCGGTATCGACACCTGCAAGGGGGGCATGGCGCGCTGCTCGCACCAACAGGAGAATCGCTTCCATTTGGCTAGGTACATGGCTTGAGTGGAGGGCTTCCTGCTGCCTAAGAGAACCTGCTGCACTGATTGTGAGCAGAGTAATTCCGACCGAGTTAGCCATGTAGCATCCCCGTTCTAAGGTGAAGCGATTGCAGGTCAGGATGACAAAGGAGCCCGTAGTCTTGTGAGATCAGGTTTGGCCACAGCAGGAGTGTGATCGGAGGCTCTACCGACAACTCCAGGAGCGTGGTATACCAGTGCTACCTGGGCCATGCTGGTGTGACCAGAATCATACGTGCCCTGTCTGTGCGTAACTTGAGCAGGACCCTGTGGACTAGTGGGAATGGAGGGAAAGCATAGAACAGGTGGTCTTTCCATGGAAGTAGGAAAGCGTCTGTTAGGGAATCTGGAGAATGTTCCCAGAGAGAACAGAACACTTGGCACTTCCAATTGTTGCGCGAGGCGAATAGGTCGACTTGGGGAAACCCCCACCTCAGGAAGATGGAGTGGATGACGTCTGGGCAAATCGACCACTCATGAGGCTGGAAGGACATACTGAGGCGGTCTGCCAGCGTGTTCTGGACCCCCGGGAGAAACGATGCCACCAGATGTATCAAGTGGACTATTCAGAACTCTCACAGGCGAACGGCCTCCTGGCATAGGGGGGACGACTGGGCTCCCCCTTGCTTGTTGATGTAGAACATGGCCGTGGTGTTGTCTGTGAGTACTGCCACACAATGACCACGTAGGTTCCCACGAAATGCCTGACATGCTAGGCGTACTGCCATCAGTTCTCGAACATTGATATGCAGTTAGTTCAGACGTGCTCTAAAGGCCCTGTGTTTGGAGTTCGCCAAGGTGGGCGCCCCATCCCAGAGATGGTGCATCTGTGAGTAGGTACAAGGAAGGTTGCGGGGCGTGAAATGGTACCCCTTCGCACACCAACATGGGATCCAATCACCAATGGAGGGAGGTCAAAACCGATTCCGGGACAGTGACCACCATGCTCAGGCTCTCTCGACCTGGTCAATATACTGTTGATAACCAGGCCTGAAGCGGGCGAAGCCGAAGTCTGGCATGCCTGGTTACGTAAGTGCACAAAGCCATGTGCCCCAGAAGGCTGAAGCACATCTTTACCGTGGAAGTCGGGACGTTTTGAAGGCTGCGGATGATGTTCGCCATTGACTGAAAGCATGCGTCCAGTAGGAGGGCTCGGGTGAGTCTGGAGTCTAAGACTGCCCTGATAAACTCTATTCTTTGGGTTGGTTCCAGAGTCGACTTTTCGTTGTTGAGCAGGAGGCCCAGCTGGCGGAACGTGCTAAGAGCGAGTCGAACATGGGATTGTACTTGGTCCCTGGTGTGGCCCCGAATGAGCCAGTCGTCTAGATACGAAAACACTTGGCTTCATTGTCGATGAAGGTAGGCCTCCATGACAGCCATAAATTTGGTGAATACTCTGGGAGCCGTGGACAGGCTGAGGGGAAGGACAGCAAATTGGCAGTGTTCGTGATTGACCACAAAGCGAAGGAAGCATCTGTGCGCTGGGTAAATCGCTATGTGGAAGTACGCATCCTTCATGTCAAGGGCAGCGTACCACTCTCCAGGATCCAGGGAAGGAATAATGGGTCCCCAGTGAAACTATGCAGAACTTCAACTTTACCATGAATTTGTTGAGTCCAAGCAGATCGAGGATGGGTCGAAGCCCACCCTTTGCCTTGGGGATTAGGAAGTAGTGGGAGTAAAAGCCCCTGCCCCTTAGCTCCCTTGGAACCTCCTCAATCGCTCCCATGGACAGGAGCGTTTGGACCTCCTGTATAAGGAGTTGCTCATGAGAGGGGTCCCTGAAGAGGGACGGGGAGGGAGGATGGAAGGGAGGGGAGAAAGAAAACTGGAGATAATATCCCCTTTCCACCGTGCGAAGAACCCATTATTGGTCTGAAGTTCTACGGGACCATGCCTGGTGGAAATGGGAGAGACGATCTCAAAAGGGGGGGGAGGGGGAAGGATCCTGGATGGTGGCTGGTATGCCGTCCTCGGGTGCACCTTCAAAAGTTTTGCCTGGGTCCCGCTGATGGTTTGGGGGGCCTTGGTTCTGACCGGGTTTGGTGGCCGGTGGATCTCTTTCTACCACCTCATCCGCATCTTCTATAGAAGTCCTACCTTGGACGAGGGCGGGGGGAGAACCGTTGAGGCTGTGGCCTAAAGGGCTTGCGCTGGGTAACTGGGGTGTGCATTACCAGGGAGCGCATGATAGCCCTGGAATCTTTCAGGCTCTGTAGTCTAGAGTCCGTTTTATCTGAGAACAGGCCCTGCCCATCAAAAGGCAGGTCCTGCAGGGTTTGTTGTAGCTCTGGCGGTAAGCCAGATACCTGCAGCCAGGAGATGCATCGCATGGCTATGCCCGATGCCAGGGTCTTAGCCGCAGAGTCTGCCACATCTAAAGAGGCCTGTAAGAAGTCCTAGCCACCTTTTTTCCCCTCTTCCACTAAGGTCTCAAACTCATCCCTGGACTCCTGCAGAATTAACTCCTTAAATTTCCCCAGGGAGTTCCACGAGTTATGGTCATAACTCAGGAGCGCTTGTTGGTTTGTGATGCTGAGCTCAAGGCCCCCCGCTGAGTAAATCTTGTGCCCAAACAAATTGAGACGCCTGGCATCTTTTGATTTGGGCGCTGGAGCTTGTTGACCATGCCGTTCCCTTGCGTTCACTGAGGTTACTAGTGAACACGACTGAGGATGAGTGTAAAGATACTCATACTCCTTGGAGGGGACAAAGTATTTCCCCTCCACTCTGGCCGTCGGTGGGATAGAGGCAGGGGTCTGCCAGATTGTCTTGGCGTTGGTCTGGATGGTGCGGACGATGGGCAATGCTACTCGGGACGGGGCTTCCACTGAAAGGATGTCCACCACTGGGTCCTCCAGCTCCACTACCTCCTCCGCTTTTAGGTCCATATTATGTGCCACCCTACGTTAAAGGTCTTGGTGGACACAAAGGTCTATCGGGGGAGGACCTGAGATTGTTGTCCCCGCCACTGCCTCATCTGGAGAAGATGAGGAAGATGTCACAGGGGCCAGGGGATCCTGTGGCAGATCGTATTGTGAGGGGTCCTGTTGTCCAGGATCCTCTACACTGGGGTCTGGGGCCTGCGCTGGGGTAGGTGCAGACGCTTCCATACCCCCCGGAGGAGGACAACTTATTCCGGCTTCCGGTACCCAGGGTTCTGAATGGGCTGAACGGGAGGCCCCTGATGGAACCCCTTGGGCTTGATGATAAGCCCACGGGGTCTAGAAGGACTATTGTGTGCAGGCTCCTGATTAGGGTCTTGGCCTTCATCTTGCCATTGACCCATATTACCCTCGCCCTGGCTTGGAGTGGGGTAGGTCGATTGCGAGGCGCCCTCAGACTGTGATGACCGTGAGGAGGAATGCGAGGGCCAAGGTGGTGCAGAGCATGTCTGTGTCAACTCTGTGGGTCGCGGTGCTGAATGGTACCAGGTCGCTGGAGAGCAGTGCTGGCGAGGCGCTGGGGAGCAGTACTGGGATCGAGATTGGCATTCATGACCGTACCGGTACCGGGATCCAGATCTGGATTACGATGACGACCGCCTGTGGGAGCGGTGCTGGGATCGGCTCCGGGAAGGAGATCAGCGCTCTGACCGGTGCCAGGAGCGACGTCGTGAGTCCTAACAGTATCGCGGCCCGGAGCCATGCCGTGAGACGGACCGGTGCCACGAGTACAGACCGGTGCTTGTACTCTCGGTCACTCTGGTGCCAGATGCGACTCCGAGATTGGCAAAGGCGATACCAGTGCCTGTTACTGAGAGGCAGTCACCTCCGGCTTACGCTGTCTCTTCGGGCCTGGTGATAGGGAACGGCGCCGAGTCACTTGTACTGGACGCGGTGCTGGAGAGGTCCAGTGCCGCGGGCCTCTATCCGAGTCTCCCTGCGGTGCAGTACCTGAAGCCGCTGCCGGGGCACTGCGCACCGATGCGCTCGGTGCCGGAACTTGGTGTGCTGATGTGGGATCCGGGCTAAGAGCCGCCTCCATAAGGAGATGCTTGAGCCTAAAGTCCCGGTCCTCTTTGGTTCAAGGTCTGAATGCCTTACAGCTCCTACACTTGTCAGCCTGGTGTGATTCCCCGAGACACTTCAAACGAGTTGTGGGGGTCTCCCGTTGACACTGGCTTTGAACAGGCTGAATACGGTTTAAAACCCGGAGCCTTGGGCATGAGCGCGGCAGACAGGGGGGAAAGGGGAGGACTCCTTCCAACCCGCTAAGTTTAATCACAAACCTAACACTATAACTAAAACAACTACTGCACCATACTAACTATAAAACTATAACAACTGCAACAACTATCTAAAACTATCTAAAACCGGGAAGCAAAAGCTAGGGAGAGTGGAGGTCAGCTATGCCGTGCTCCACAGTTCCAATGACCGTCACAGGTGGTAAGAAGGAACTGAGGAGGCGCTGGGTCGGCTGGAGTATATGTCCAGTGCCATTAAGGCACCCCTCCAGGGGGCTCCACAGCCGACCCACCAGGTGTTGCTAGGGTAAAAATTATCTGACGATCGTGCACGTGGCATGCGCACACCTAACTGGAATCGATATGAGCAAGCACTCGAAGAAGAACTTTATCTTAAAAAAAAAGTCACCTTTAGGATAAAACAAGGCATGATGGAACGTAGCTCAAATAAAAGTTCTGAGAACTGCTTTAGAGCAGCAAGGCCATCTCAACTTTAACTACAGCATTGCTGACTAAGGCCGCTAGTCTGTCACAGAGGTCATGGATTCCATGACTTTCCATGTCCCCCTGACTTCTGTAGTAGCTGGTGCTGGCCCAGGGGCCAGCCCCTGGGCCAGCAGTAGTTTGGGAGTGTGGGAGGGGGCTCAGGACTGGGGCAGGGGGTTGGGAGTATGTGGGGGGTGCTTACCTGGGGCAGGGGGCACCCCTGCAGCTCCTAGGCAGTGGGGGGGGGGGCTCCGCACCATGCGCTGCCAGCACCCGCAGGCCCTGCCCCTTCACCTCCCATTGGCTGTGGTTCCTGGCCAATGGGAGCTGCGGCAGACGGCACCTGTGGCAGGAGCAGCGGAGGAGCTCCTGCCTTGACCCCTGCCTCTGCCGCCTAGGAGCTGTAGGGATGTGGAGCCGGGTAGGAAGTCCCTGCTAGCCCCGCCAACCCTCCCCCCCCCAGTACCAGCAGGGGTCCCAGGCCGTGCACCGCAGCCCAGCCCCTCCTCTCCCAGCACCAGCAAGGATCCCGTGTCACCACCCCCAGCACCCACGGCGCCCCCTGACTACCCCCGAGCACCCGCAGTCCCCTGCCCAAGTTTTAGTTACGGTGGGTATTTTTACTAAAAGTCATGGACAGGTTACGGGCCGTGAATTTTTGTTTACAGCCTGTGACCTGTCCATGACTTTTACTAAAAATACCCATGACTAAAATGTAGCCTTACTGAGGACTCATTCAGCCTCCCAGACAGAAGGTGCTTCAATAGCAGCAAGAAGAAAGGGAGTTAAATATGAAACAAACGGGAAGATCAGAATGAAGATATAAATCTTAGCTTTTAGTAAAGTGCCTGGAGTCACCTCTCACAAATAATATAGACACACCATTTGTCCTACACCTCTGGAAGAAAGTCAAACACCAGCACTTTTAGGCTGGTCTACACTTAAAATTTAGGTTCACATAGCTACAGTAGAGCACTCAGCAATGTGAAAAATCCACACCACTGAGCACCACAGCCCTGCTGACCTAACCTCCAGTGTTATGCCTCGAGCTAACCTCTAGCTACCATCCACTCAGGGAAGCGGTGTTCCTACAATGATGGAAAAACTCCTTCTGTCCATGTAGGCTTTGTCTACACAATGAGGTTATGCCGGCATTGCTACAGTGCCACAGCTAGGCCGCTACAGTCCCCATAACATACACATGGTCTTACTGTAACTCAAATATTCTAACAGTCTTAACATTGCTATGTTGAGAGAGTGCATCACACAAACTGTTCTGTAACAGATCAGCCTACTGAAAGTGCACAGGGAAGGAAGATAAAACTAGGAACTACTGTATTTTGCTTTATAATAAGCATACCTGTTCCCTGTATTGCATTTGCAGCTCAGAGTCCTCTACTTCAAAGTCATTAGGAACCCTCTAATACAAGCAAACAAAATGATTAGGGGTCTGGAGCATATGACTTATGAGGAGAGGCTGAGGGAACTGGGATTGTTTAGTCTGCAGAAGAGAAGAATTAGGGGGGATTTGATTGCTGCTTTCAACTACCTGAAAGAGGGTTCCAAAGAGGATGGATCTAGACTGTTCTCAGTGGTACCTGATGACAGAACAAGTAGTAATGGTCTCAAGTTGCAGTGGGAGAGGTTTAGGTTCGATATTAGGAAAAACTTTTTCACTAGGAGAGTGGTGAAGCACTGGAATGGGTTACCTAGGGAGGTGGTGGAATCTCCTTCCTTAGAGGTTTTTAAGGTCAGGCTTGACAAAGCCCTGCCTGGGATGATTTAGTTGGGGACTGGTCCTGCTTTGAGCAGGGGGTTGGACTAGATGACCTCCTGAGGTCCCTTTCAACCCTGAGAGTCTATGATTATATGATATAATGATAATCTTCGGGAGACATATAAACTTATAAGTGACTTCCATCAGAAACAATGGACATGGTAAATTGCATCACATCATGCTTTGCAGTATCACAGCATTACTCCCTCTTCAAGCACATCTTGTACTCAGAGTAGTCTTACCACTTTAAGAACTATAAAAAATAACAGGCTTGTTTTAATTTCATTGCATGAATACATACAGTCATTTATCAAGATGACTTATGCTGCAGTTTCAGTTCCTTGAACTTCAGAGACAATTAGACAACTATATAATTATTTTTGGGGGGGGGTGGAGAAGAGGCATAGCAGAAAAAAGTTTGGGTGCAAGGAAGGGAAAGAACAGAACATCCAGCATGCAGTTCTTTCTCCATCTGCTACAAGACTAGTTGGTTGAAAAGCACTGGAAGCACTGGGTGAAGATTCAGCTTTCCAAAAGAGTTGCATTAATTATGGTGCCAAGTGACCCCTTTCCATTCAGCTGTCTTTCTGGTTCTATGTCCACAAAGGACGTTTCTCTGCAACTGCTACTTAATTCAACAAATAAAGCCCAAGAGCAAAACTTACTTAAGTCTGAGTTTGAAAACATTTCTTATATCTTTATTCTTTTGTGCCTTACAAAGTCAGCAGCCTTGCTTAATGAATCTCTCGCTAAAGCTCCTCCTCACTTCTACTAACCATACAGCTGGGTTCCATATACTTACAGGGGATGGCAAGAGGATTTTCAAACTTTTCCCACCTGCCTCAATTTACCAACTGGATGGGAGGAATGCCTATCATTGGTTCTGCTTGGCAGTTATCCCTTCCATGGAAACAAACCCCCTTTGATAGGGCTTGAAGAGTTTCCGCCAACTGTTATTATTTATATGACATTAGTGCAGGGGTAAGCAACCTATGGCACGTGTGCCAAAGGCGGCATGCAACCTGATTTTCAGTGGCACTCTCACTGCCTGGGTCCTGGCCACCGGTCGGGGGGGCTCTGCATTTTAATTTAATTTTAAATGAAGCTTCTTAAACATTTAAAAAACTTTATTTACTTTACATACAACAATAGTTTAGTTATATATTATAGACTTATAGAAAGAGACCTTCTAAAAACGTTAAAATGTATTACCGGCACGTGAAACCTTAAATTAGGGTGAATAAATAAAGACTCGGCACAGCATTTCTGAAAGGCTGCCGACCCCTGCATTAGTGTCTACGACCTATAGATTATTAGAAGATTCACTGTTCTACTCATCTCCTAGCTTCCTGGCTGCTTCTTAGGAGGTCAAGGCAGAAGGTCAGGGGCACACAGCTGTAACCTGTAACCTCCTCCTGCAGCCCTGTTTTTTGGGGTCCTTCCTTTGTCGTAACTCTAATACCTGCTCTTATCTAGTTCTCAGCCTATTTTAAAAACTCTGCAGTAAAGGTAACTAACAAATTCTTCACCATACTCATTTTCTTGTATGTTCTGCCCACATGCTCACTCTTTTTCTGTTTGACTCTTTAGACAGTAAGCCCATCAAAATCAGGGTTAGTATTCTCTTTGTACGGAACCCTTCACAATGGGGCCCAAGTCCTGACTGGGGCATTTGGGCACTACCACAATATATTTACTACTACTAATAATAATGATTTTCAATTTTAGAGAAAAAGGGAAAGAACACATAAATTAAGGCTTCCTGGAATTATCAATCTGGCTAATATAAATAAATAACAGAGCAGTAAGGAAAAGAGGTGAACAGGGCGAGATTTACAGCTATCTCAATAAAGGGTACAATCTGTGACCAACACCAGCAAAAGCCCCTAGCGTGGAAATAGTATATACCATCAAAACTGCACTTTTGCTGCTATAGCTTATTTTGTTTGGGGGAGTGTAGGTGGCTGGAATTTGCTATTCCAGCAATAACTCAATTTTGCTGATGTAACCTGTGTTCAGAATTGCCAGCACTACGGGGTTGCCATACTGTAATGTCCCATGTGGACATTGCTACGGCACACTAAGTCCCAGAATGTAGTTTGACTTACTACACTTTACAAATAGTAGCAGCGAAAAGGCATTCTGGCACTTTTGGGTGTTCTGTAGCAGCATCCACATGGGATGTTACTGCACAACAAGCTGGTGTACTGTAAATTCAGACCCTGGCTTGCCACACAAGAACATCTTGTACAGACAAGCCACAGGAGTGCTCTGCCAGTATAATATACACAGATAAAGGGTAAGTCTACATTACAGTACTCTCCCATCAGCATAATTCCACCTCAGTGAGAAGTGGAAGCACCCTCCCGCTGACACAGTGCCAGTGTGAGCAGTGCAAAACTTGCATGGCCCAAGGGGGAGGCCTAAGAAGCCATTCTGATAGCAGCCAGAAACAAAGGATGGTGGTACTAGAAACCACTGCCACTTGACAAAGACAGGACTAAGCTGCAGAAGCCACATCTCAAATAAGACTTGGGCAGGGGACAGAAGTCTCCTAATCAGCACAGGTGAGAGTAAGGCCTTTTCTACACTACAGAGTTTTGTCGACAAAAGTCGCATTGCAGTGTGTACACCTCCACTGTCTTGTCACCAAAAGCTGCCTGTTGCTGACAAAACTCTGTAGTGTAGACAAGGCCTGAAAAGAAACAGGAAGGAAAGGGAACAGATGCAACTAGACAGAGACCATCACATAGGTGTACAATGCAACTCGTTTGGATGTTTTTAAGTTTCTAAAACCTCTGGAAAATAATTTATTTTAGGGTGTTAAGATTGGCAAGCATTTCATATCCTTAATATGGTTTAAAGCAATCACATTCTTGCTGCATCTGCTAGATTTTCATTTGTGCTCTTGATAATCATTCTACATAAATGTGTATTGTATGCTTTAAAAATTGCTGCACATAGATATTAGTTGTCTTGATGCTATTACTTAGGGAAAATATTTAATTTTATATTAAAGTGAGATTTCATTTAATACGCTCTTGGATAAAAGTCTGGGATAATTGCTATCTTGATTTGATTTGCACTGTATTAGAAATAGCAGAGGAAACCTCACAGGAGTTCTCCAGACACCCGAAGTGACAACCACAAGCCAAAGCCACATTTGCTTATGTTTTGCTAGAAGTGACTGATAAAGTAATTTGAAGGGGACAACTTTGGAAAATCATGAATGTTATAGGAAACAGCAACATTTTTAATGGAGTCAAATAGCCAATTTCATGCCATTCAAATTTTAACATGGTATTTTAATTACCAGCCAAAAAATGCTTTATAGTGTGCTAGAAATGTTTCAGTACACACCTGAACAAAATATTTGCCACTCCCTTTTAACTGGCTGGAGTTTTAAATTCAAGTTCCCACAAATAAGATGGATAATTTGTTAAAAAAAAAAAACAACAATACTTGTCAATAAAATAGTATCATTTTCTCTCTGAGGTGTGTTGGGGGGAGGGGCAAGAGTCCTCTTTTTCCTAAGTGCTTGTGTTCTTTCAACTTCCCTTACTGATTTTAATACTAACAGTCCAACCTACAGGGCAGCCTTATTGTTTCACCTGCCTGCAGGGGGCTAAGCCATTAAGAGAGAAATTAGAAAGAGGATCTACAATGCCCTCCCCTACAAGAGGTATTTTTCCTTTCTTATGTTTTCATTTCCGTTCTCTCCTCCTTCTCTCAGTGGTATCTGTAGGCTTCCAACCTAAGAGCTCAGAAGGAGGCCAGCTACTTCTCAAAAAGGCACCACCTGTCTCTCACCTCTCATGCCTATCACAGTGAAGTCAATTGCTCAAGACACACCCACACCTCTGGCAAAGGAAGCCAGACCCCAAGAGAAAGTTTGAGTTTTTGTGTTTTTTTTTCAGTGAGATTGTGTTTTTCATTAAAACTGTCAATTTCACAGTTTCTCTTAAGTCCATGATTATTGGGATAATAATACAGCATTAGCTAGGATTGCTTGAGATAAACCATATGGATAACAAACAGAAAGTTTTCTCCTAAAAGGGAATATGGGAAATAAAACAAGAAAATATATTCACCACTTTGGAAGGCTTTCAGGCTCAGCAAGTACTGAATTCTTTGTTCCTAGCTTTTTGTTTTTAAAGATAGTTACCAAATTATATCTGATGTGACAGCTGACTATGAACTGAACCTTCCTGTAGCACGTCCAGCCAAGTGACACAAAGCAGTACTTGGAAAAATTACTCTGACTTCAGACCAAAAAAGAAGGCAACAGTTATGAAGTTGGGCTTTTCTGCCCTCCTGCTAGATCATACTGGCACTGGCAACCTTGATCTGGTGATTAGGCAAAATAAGCAAACCAAAACAAGCCTGAAGAGGTTAAAAAAGTCACAGCACAAGACACTGCTACACCTTCTCCCTTCACTCACATAACAATCTGAGGGCTCTAAATACTGCCAGAGTTACCTCATCACCACTTTTTCAATGACCTAGTCCTAAAAGGGTAGGTTAGAGACAGCAAAATAGTTAGTGGGACTGTCAACATTTCTGGACTAAGGGCCTGCTAATTGCATGTTTGAGGGAACAAAACAAGTGAAGTCAAAATTCTGCCTTTCCCTTAGGAAGGCATTAATAACTTCTGCCACCAGTGGACCCAATTTATTTCACTTGATTACTCTAGCCATGAGGGGCACAGACCAATCGCACAGATAATAGCCTACATTAGTACCTCAGTGGGAAAATAAAGTCATAATTCAGAGAAATGCTCTTCTTTTTTCAGACATACCACGGCAGCCCAAAATCACTATCTTGCCATCCAGAATATTTCAGCTGGACAAGAATTCCTTGAAGCTACTGTGGAGAAGATAGACAGACTTCTTCAACCTTAACAGCAGCCAACATTTAGCTTTTAAATAACTAACTCTACTCAATTGGCCAGCCCCTGCAAAGACTCCTTTTAATGGCCCTCTAACCTCCATTCCATCCGTTTTATCTGCTGCAGGTCAGTCGGTGAATAGACAGGAAATTATAAAATCATTAGCTATTTACACAACACTGCACTTCACCCACACATTAGATTCTTCCTGCACAAGATGTTAACTGAATGGATTTAGCTATTTTAAGTAATGCTTGCCATTTCATTTTTCCCCAGTCTATCAGTGGTGCCCTTCAATTTCCATGTCAAATTTGACTGCAACATATGGTTCTATGCATTCATAATGACTACACATTGCTCTAAACAGCTCTGCTCCACATACATCTCTGTTTGCATCTCCTCCTCACACCCTGCCCAATCCTCTATTCTTCATGCTCCCTTTATCTGCTTCTCCCACTCTTTTTTTTCCAGGCTGACCCCTGCCCTTGGGATTGCATCTCTCTCCTTGAACAAATAGCATCCTCCCTCTCCTCCAAATGTCTCCTGAAAATCCATTTCTTTAGCCAGATCTGATCTCCAGTGTTCCTACTCACACCTCTTCCTTTAGTTGTTGTATTGTTTCCATTCAATTTAGGATGTAAATTCATAAGGGTGAGAAACATGTCTGATTTAGTGTGAAGAGTGTGTACACTTTTAGTGACATATCACAGATTTTTTTTAAACTGAATTTGGCAAGAGAAATATTCTTAAGCATCAGATTGGCATAGGCAATACCCTATACTAGACGCCTGTGAAGTCTTCTGCCTAAGAACCTCCAACGCAACTTCTCTCAGGCTAGAGACATCTCTTCAAATAGTCCCATGAGTTTGACTGAAGAGGGGTATCTAAATAGAATTGAAATCAACGCTACAACATGCCTGAAGAGTGGGATTCTAACAGCTATGTATCTGTCTGAAGTACTTACGTGGCCCCCATCACCACAGTGCCTGAGCACCTCACAATCTAAGAATTTACCTTCACAACGTTCCTGTGAGGTAGGGAAGTGCTATTATCCCCATTTGATAAATGAGGAACTGAGGCATAAAGAGACTAGACTAATGACTGCCCAAGATCACACAGGAAGTCTGTATTCTATCTTATCCCATTTTGTTGCACATGCTGGGATGCACAACAATCATCTCAGGGGAAGAGAAACTCCACATTCAAATGGTTTCTACTGCTGTGTGATAAATCTGTTTAATGATAGACTTACAGCCAAACTGTTACTCTGAACTCTCAGTACCTAAAAAAGGCTATGGAGAATATGGTTTACCTGGAAAACCTTCTACTGCTTGCTACCAAGACTCTTTTATGCCAACTAAACTAAAGCAGTTCCAGTTCCATGATTGCTATATTGTTTGGTATTTGTGAAGAACTCTATGCCATTGTATATGTTTGGGAGTAATAATGAGATAACTGCACTTCATGTATTCCAGTAAAAGTTTTACCCTTAGTTTGGCAGATTTTTATGCCACACAAAAATAATTAACTTCTTTTCCACTGCTTGCATCCGAAGAAGTGGATGTTCACCCACGAAAGCTCATGCTACAAAACATCTGTTAGTCTATAAGGTGCCACAGGATTCTTTGCTGCTTCTACAGAACCAGACTAACACGGCTACCCCTCTGATACTTCTATTAGCATAATTTATTTAAATCATGTATTTCATTATAGAGATGGGGAAAAAAAACTATTAAGTCATCTAACTGACCATTCTGTCAGTGCAAGATAGTTCCCTACAGCACATTTTACATGCTTGTTTTAAGTGTGTTTGCTACAGTGTAAGCTCAAAGTGTCTGCACAGCTGAGACACGTTCACCGACTTATGCGTCAAGCCAACAAGCTGTTGGAAGACTTCAATTCATGACTTATACTGAGCTTTTATTTCCGCAACAGACCTTAGCCGTTTTTCCACCTCCCTCAAGAAAAGTCAATTTGTATTTTGCTTTGCAGCAAAAATACATAACAAAGAACTACCTGATGATTTTTAAGTGCAGTCTGTGTGTCCAATAGGTTGTAACACTAGGACTGGGAATGTACTGCATGCCTATCAAAAACGTATGTATGGTGCAGTCTAAAATGAGATCCAGTTCTATGGATTATGAAAGACGAATATAGCCAGACAATAGTGTGCAGACAGGTTTTTACCAGTTGTTTGATTTTATAAATAGGAAAACAATTCTATCATTTTAACCATGGTATCTTGGAATTCTTACAGACTGTTTCATTTTAAGGAAACTAAAGTGGCACATCCAAAAGTCTATGATATATTTATTAAACAACCTCAGTGTACGCAGTGCTGTATAGTAGATGTAGTGTGACAAATGGTAAACATGTCTCTGCCTGAAGCTGCTTACAATCTAAAGACATAGCAGGTAGAATACCATACAACACAAAACAAATAGAAGCATTAGTCCCCTATTGCCTCAAGGAATAGATTAGTTGGGTTTTTTTAATTTGCTGGAGGGAAGGAAAGTTGTCATACATTGAATACACCAAGCACATATGCGACAGCATGAAAAAAAGGCTTAATCTAAAGTGGGTAGAGGTAACCAAGGGAGGCGTCAGAAGAGAAGCATGGAGCGATTAAAGGAGCAAGAGGCACTACATAAACCAAACTTGGATCAAAAGACCTCAAGCAGAACATTTGATTAGCAATACATGAACATGGGACTAGAAATGAGTGATCTAGCTGGAGAAATTCAGCTGCAAATAGACTGATTAGTCTAAAAGTGAACTCTAAGAATTAGAAATGCAAGGGGAAATATGAGTAGGATGATCACAGCTACTTCAGCTACACCTCTGCCCCGATATAACGCTGCCTTCGGGAGCCAAAAAATCTTACTGCGTTATAGGTGAAACCGCGTTATATCGAACTTGCTTTGATCCGCCGGAGTGTGCAGCCCCCTCCACTTCCCCCAAGCGCTGCTTTACCACGTTGTATCTGAATTCATGTTATATCTGGGTAGAGGTGTATTTTGTCCAGAAAGATATTGGGGGATGCGGGGGGGTGTTTGTGTGTGTGTGTCAGAGAGAGAGAAACACACTGCCTTTTAGGGAAACAGTTATTCAGGGTTCCTGAACACGTCTGTAACAAATCTAGTAAATCTTGTTTAACTGTGTGGAGAGAGAGATCTTTATCAGGGGTTTTCCAGAAAAGAGAGAGGACACAGTTAAGGTAATGAAACAGAACATACATTCCAGTTCTATAAATTGTTTCTCCTGCTTCCTCGAGGCTAAGAGTTCTGTTTGACTATTAGATACCACGCCAAGAGGAAAAATAGCCATAACTAACACCTCTGTGCAATTGTGGATTAAGTATACTTAACACTATATATGAAATTAGCTGATGCTGGCAGAAACATTGCCATTATTGTTTTGCTTCTGCTGGTGTAGCTTTGAAAAGCTGCAGTCCAAGGAGAAGTGGGAGCCTTATTTAAAAATAAGTGATAAAACAAAGCTAAGCAAAATGATTTCATAGCCTGCTTTAAGAGCCCTCCTGTGTGCATTTCCTTGACCTATTAAAAGCCTATCACAATAAAAAAGCCTGGCATGCAAACTTGCCAGTCCCTCCTGTGAAAGTCATTATCTTCTAAATAGCTGTGTAAAAATCAGCATTTCAGAAAACAATGAAAACCTGAAACCACCAGGAATGAAAAGGCCCTTATGTCACTCACCACCCTGTCATTCCACATGCACTCGGCTCTGTAACTTCCCCTCATACCGAAGGGTAAGAGCATCAGTCCTTACAAAGATGGTTTCTTTTGGTTAATTATAACCCCTGCAGACTTTTTAATTCTGGCACCCCAAGGTCCTCTGCAGAAAGCCTGAAGGCACACTGGTTGCGAAACACCAGGTTAGAGCACAGAAACACAGATAGCTAGGAGGATAATACAGGAAAAGATATGGGGAAGAGGAGAGGTACATGGCTAGACAAAGGAAGAGCAAAGATACCAGTAGAAAGAGACGAAAACTGGTCAGCCACAGAAGAGAAAAATGGAAGGAGTCATACAAATCATGCCTCTTGTCTGATGAGAGTTTGCTCGCTTGCTGGTTTGATTTTTGATTTTCAGTTTGCAGATGCTGGTAGGAGGCAGCGTGCTGTGAGAGAAGCAGAGCCTTTGATCATAGAAGAACCCTCATTTGGGGGCAGGGCTTCCCTGATTAGGTGGCCTATAAAGGCAGCCAAGCAGTGGCAGAGGAGCCAGCAAGCAGAGTTGAAAACAGGAGTTTGGGGGTGGGTGGTGTTGTTTTTGTTTTGTGTGTGGTTTTTCGTTTTGTTTTCTTGACAGGAGCTTACATGGGAATGCTATGACAGATACAGCAGTGGTAGTGACCCAAGGAATGGGTGACATAATGAAGATGACCGGATGTGGAAGCTGCAGGATGTAGATTATCCTGGAGCGGGTACCCGAAAACCGTTTCCTTTATATAAACTACCACCTGATGGAGCTGATGGAGGAGAAGATCTGAGGTTTGGAGATGCAGATAGAAACAATGGTTGAGTTTTGAAGGTAATTCAAGCAGATGATGGAGGGAAGACAAGGGGAGGCTGAAGGGAAAAGTCAAGACAGATGTAAGCTGGACTGGAGAACTCTGAGGGGAGACTGCTGGGTGAGGAAAGTGGCCAGTGAAAGCATGCAACTATGAGAACAAAGCAGAGGAAAAGACCAGCAGTGAAGGAGAAATAGAACTAGAAAATGAGGAAGGGGTGCAGCAGGCAGTAACAGATGGTGGGAGGGCAAGTAAGAAGAGAAGAGCGGCTAGTCCTACAAGAAGAGGAGAAGAATCAGTGGACACAGCCAGAGTTCAGAGCTCCAGCAGTATAGAGGATGACTCACAGAAGATGGCAAGGGAGAACTAAAGACAAGAGTCATGCATCCGACAAAGTGGGTATTCACCCACGAAAGCTCATGCTCCAATATGTCTGTTAGTCTATAAGGTGCCACAGGACTCTTTGCTGCTAAAGACAAGAGGACTCGCAGATAAAAAACAGGAGGAAGACTGGAGAATCACACCAACACAAGGAAGAGGCAGATCTATGTGATTGGGGACTTTCTGCTATGGACAGCCTTGTAACCAGGGCTGATTTGGAGAACAGAAGGGTTTGCTGTGTGTTAGGAGCTAAGATATGGGATGTGGGCCTGAGGCAGAAGAGGATCCTAATGGGAGCAGGAAAAAATCCACTGATTGTCCTTCACGTGGGAATAATTCATATTGCTAAATTCTTCTTGGAATGCTTCAAGGGAGACTATGCCAGTCTCCTTCCCATGGGTCCAGATGATGATGTCGTCATCAATGTAGCGTAGGCAGAGAAGGGGCATGAGTGGACGAGAGCTGAGGAAGCGTTGTTGCAGGTCAGCTATAAAAACGTTGGCATATTGTGGTGCCATGCGGGTGCCCATAGCTGTGCCACTGATCTGGAGGTATATATTTGTCACCAAATTTGAAATAATTGTGTGTGAGGATAAAGTTACAGAGCTCAGCAACCAGTTATGCTGTGGCATCATCAGGGATACTGTTCCTGACAGCTTGTATTCCATCTGTGTGTGGGATGTTTGTGTAGAAAGCCTCCACATCCATGGTGGCTAGGATGGTGTTTTCTAGAAGATCACCAATACGTTGATGACATCTTTATCATCTGGACCCATGGGAAGGAAACTCTGGAAGAATTCCACCATGATTTCAACAGTTTCCACCTCACCATCAACTTCAGCCTGGCCCAATCTACACAGGAGGTCCACTTCCTAGACACCACAGTACGAAAAAGTGACGGTCACGTTAACACCACCCTATACTGAAAACCCACCAACCGCTATGCCTACCTCCATGCCTCCAGCTTCCATCCCGGACACACCACACGATCCACTGTCTACAGCCAAGCGCTGAGGTATAACTGCATTTGCTCCAACCCCTCAGACAGAGACCAACACCTACAAGACGTTCACCAAGCATTCTCAAAACTACAATACCCACACGAGGAAATAAGGAAACAAATAAACAGAGCCAGACATGTACCCAGAAGCCTCCTGCTGCAAGACAAGCCCAAGAAAGAAACCAACAGGACTCCACTGGCCATCAGCTACAGTCCTCAGCTAAAACCTCTCCAACGCATCATCAGTGATCTACAACCCATCCTGGACAACGATCCCTCGCTTTCACAGGCCTTGGGTGGCAGGCCAGTCCTCGCCCACAGACAACCCGCCAACCTTAAGCATATTCTCACCAACAACCACACACCACACCATAGTAACTCTAACTCAGGAACCAATCCATGCAACAAACCTCGATGCCAACTCTGTCCACATATTTACACCAGCGACACGATCACAGGACCTAATCAGATCAGCCACAACATCACCGGTTCATTCACCTGCACATCCACCAATGTAATATATGCCATCATGTGCCAGCAATGCCCCTCTGCTGTGTACATCGGCCAAACTGGACAATCCCTACGTAAAAGGATTAATGGACACAAGTCAGGCACTAGGAATGGCAATATACAAAAACCTGTAGGAGAACACTTCAACCTCCCTGGACACACAATAGCAGATTTAAAGGTAGCCATCCTGCAGTAGGAAAACTTCAGGACCAGACTCCAAAGAGAAATTCCTGAACTTCAGTTCATTTGCAAATTTGACATCATCAGCTCAGGATTAAACAAAGATTGTGAATGGCTAGCCAACTACAAAAGCAGTTTCTCCTCCCTTGGTTTTCACACCTCAACTGCTAGAAGAACACCTCATCCTCCCTGATTGAACTGACCTCATTATCTCCAGACTGATTCTGGCCTGCATTTATACCTGCCTCTGGAAATTTCCACCACATGCGTCTGACAAAGTGGGTATTCTCTCATGAAAGCTTATGCTCCAATACATCTGTTAGTCTATAAGGTGCCACAGGACTCTTTGTTCCTCATAGGTCATGTTTTCTAGACCTTTAATCATTTTTGTTGCTCTCCTCTGGACTTTCTCCAATTTGGCCACATCTTTCCTGAAATGTGGTGCCCAGAACTGGATACAATACTCCAGCTGAGGCCTAATCAGCATAGAGTAAAGCAGAAGAATTACTTCTCGTGTCTTGCTTACAACACTCCTGCTCATAGATCCCAGAATGATGACTGCTTTTTTTGCAACAGTGTTACATTGTTCACTCATATTTAGCTTGTGATCCACTATGACCCCCAGATCCCTTTCTGCAGTACTCCTTCCTAGACAGTCATTTCCCATTTTGTAAGTGTGCAACTGATTGTTCCTTCCTAAGTGGAGTACTTTGCATTTGTCCTTATTGAATTTCATCCTATTTACTTCAGACCATTTCTCCAGTTTGTCCAGATCATTTTGAATTTTAATCATATCCTCCAAAGCACTTGCACCCCCTCCCAGCTTGGTATTGTCCGCAAACTTTATAAGTGTACTCTATGCCATTATCTAAATCACAGATGAAGATATTGAACTGCACCAGACCCAGAACTGATCCCTGCAGGACCTCACTCAATAAACCCTTCCAGCTTGACTGTGAACCACTGATAACTACTCTCTGGGAATGGTTTTCCAACCAGTTATGCATCCATCTTATAGTAGCTCCATCTAGGCTATATTTCCCTAGTTTGTTTATGAGAAGATACTGCAAGTCAGTATCAAAAGCCTTACTAAAGTCAAGATATACCACATCTACTGCTTCCCCCCTATCCACAAGGCTCATTACCCTGTCAAAGGAAAACTAACAGGTTGGTTTGACATGACTTGTTCTTGACAAATCCATTTTGACTGTTACTTATCTCCTTATCTTCTAGGTGATTTTTTGATAATTTGCTCCATTATCTTTCCAGGTACTGAAGTTAAGACGACTGATATGTAATTCCCTGTGTTGTCCTTATTCCTTGATAGACTGGCCCTAATTTGCCTTCTCTTCCAGTCCTCTGGAATCTCTTCCGTCTTCCATGACTTTTGGTGTGGCCCAGATTTTCTTGGATGGGATAGCTGACAGATTTCTTCACCAACCAACAAGAGGAGATGTCATTTTATATTTAGTATTGGTAAGTAGTGAGAAGCTCCTAGAAGAAGTGGTTGTAGGGGACAACTTTGGTTCAAGTGATCATGAGCTAATTCAGTTTAAACTAAATGGAAAGATAAACAAATATATATCTGCAACTAGGGTCTTTGATTTCAAGAGGGGCTAACTTAAAAAAATTAACAGAATTAGTCAGGGAAATGGAATGAACTGAAGAACTCAATGATCTGAATGTGGAGGAGGCTTGGAATTATTTTAAATCAAAGTTGCAGAAACTGTCTGAATCCTGCGTCCCAAGCAAGGGGAAAGAATTCATAGGGAAGGGCTGCAGGCCAAACTGGATGAGCAAGCATCTCAAACAGTTTATTAAAAGAAAGCAGAACACCTATAAGGAATGGAAGAGGGGAAAGTTCAGCCAGGAAAGCTACCTCTCAGAGGTTAGAAAGTGTAGAGAAAAAATGAGAACTGCCAAAAGCCAAGCAGAGTTGAACCTTGCAAAGAGAATTAAATCCAATAGTAAAAGGTTCTATAGCCATATAAATAAAAAGAAAACAAGGAAAGAAGAAGTGAGGCCACTAAACACTGAGGATGGGGTGGAGATTAAAGATAATCTAGGCATGGGCCAGCACCTAAATTAATATTCTGCCTCCATTTTCAACAAGGGTAATGAGGATCTTAGGGGCAGGGCGGCTAATGGAAATGAGGACAGGGAAGTCAAGCTCTATCAGCTTTGACCAAATCTGGCGGCCCAGATAATCTCCATCCAAGAATATTAAAGGAACTGGCATATGAAACTGCAAGCCCAACAGAAAGGATTTTCAATGAATACATACCCTGTGACTGGAGAATTGTAAATATAGAATCTATTTTTTAAAAAGGGGGGAAAGATGATCTGGGAAACTACCGCCCTGTTGGTTTGACTTCAATTGTATGTAATGTCTTGGAACAAATTTTCAAAGAGGAAGTGGTTAAGGATGTAGAGATAAAGGGTAAATTGGATAAAATACAATGTTTTAGAAAAGAATGATCGTGCCAGACCAACCTGATCTCTTTCTTTGAGAAGATAACTGATTTTTTTAGACAAAGAAAATGCAGTAGATCTAATCTACCTGGATGTCAGTAATGCGGTGTAGTTGTAGCCATGTCAGTCCCAGGATATTAGAGAGACAAGGTGGGTAAGCTAGTATCTGCATTTCAGTAAGGCATCTGATACAGTTCACGTGGGAAATTAATTAAATTAATTGGAAGAGAAGGGGAATACCATGAGAATTGAAAGGTGGATAAGGAATTGGTTAAAGGGAGACAACACTGGGTCATACTGAAAAATGAACTGTCGGGCTGGAAGGGAAGTTACTAATGAAGTTCCTCAGGGATCAGCCTTGGGACCATTCTTATTTCACATTTTTAGTAATGACGTGGGCAAAAAAAAATGGGAGTGTGCTAATAAAATCTGCAGATTTCCCAAAGTATTATCCATATGGAGGAGGACTGGAATATCATACAACAAGATCTGGATGACCTTGAAAATTGGAGTAATAGAAATGGGATGAAATTTAATGGACCAAAGTGCAAGGTCATGCATTTAGGGATTAACAACAAGAATTTTTGCTATAAACTGGGGACTTATCAGTTGGGAGCAATAGAAAAGGAGAAAGACCTGGGTGTATTGGTTGATCACATCACGACTATGAGCACGGCTAGTGCGTGAATCGCCGCTGGAGGAGGCTAGCCCCCAGTCCCACCCCTTCCACCTGAGGCCCTGCCAGAGCCAAGCCTTCCCTTCTGCCCCTCCCCCCGCCCCATGCCAGAGCTCAGAGCTGCTGCCCCTCCCCCCGCCATTGTAACCACCAGCCCCAAAGAAGCGCCAGGAGGACGGGTGGCGTGCGCCCCCAGCCTCTCCAGCTCCAGAGCGCGCAAAGATGAGCGGCCCCAGTGGCGCACTGGGGGCCTGGAGCCGGAGGACTGGAGCAACACTCAGAGAGCATGATGGCAGGGGACAGGGTCACGCCCAGCTGTTTGGGGAGGCAAAGCCTCCCCCAGCTTATGCAACCCCGCCACCCATGACTATAAGCCACCATGTGATACAGCTGTGAAAAAGGCTAATGCAGGGGTCCCCGCCATGGCCCCTGCAAGGGCATTTAAATGCGCCCGCGTCCTGGCCGGCGGTGGAGCATCCACCGAAATGCCGCCGAATTTCAGCGGCATTTCGGCGGCGACACCTCTCGCCGCCGACAAACAACGTCATCGAGAGGCGTCGCCGCCGAAATGCCGCAGAAATTCGGCGGCATTTCGGCAGGTGCTCCATCGCCGCCACAGTCCTTTGTCTGGCGCCCGTCAGACGAAAAGGTTGGGGACCACTGGGCTAATGCAATCCTAGGATGCATCAGGCAAGGTACTTCCAGTAGAGACAGGGAAATGAGAGTACCATTATGTGAGGCACTGATGAGGCCTCATCTGGAATACTGCGTGCAATTCTGGTCTTCCATGTTTAAGAAAGATTAATTCAAACTGGAACAGGTGCAGAGAAGGGCTACTAGAATGATCCAAGGAATGGAAAACCTGCCTTATGAGAGGAGACAAAGAGCTTGACTTGTTTAGCCTAACCAAATGAAGGCTGAGGAGAGATATGATTACTCTCTATAAATACAGCAGAAGGATAAATAGCAGGGAGGGAGAGGAGTTATTTCAGTTAAGCAACAATGCTGACAAGAACCAATGGATATAAACTGGCCATCAAGAAGTTTAGGCTTGAAATTAGGCAGAGGTTTCTAACCATCAGAGGAGGTAAAGTTCCTGGACAACCTTCCAAGGGAAGCAGTGGGGGAAAAAAACGTAACTGGCTTTAAGACTGAGCTTGATTAGTTTATGGAGGGGATGGTGTGATGGGACTGGCTACAATGATGGGGAGCCCATCTGCAACTGCTAGTAGCAAATATCCCCAATGGCCAGAAATGGGATACTAGATGGGGAGGACTCTGGGTTACTACAGAGAATTCTTTGTCAGGTGTCTGGCTGACACATCTTGCTGACATGCTTAGGGTCCAGCTGGGGTATTTGGGGTCAGGAAAGAACTTTTCCCTTGGGTCAGATTGACAGAGACTCTGGTGGGGGGGGGTGCCTCTTTGTAGCATGGGGCACAGGTCACTTTCAGGGCTGAATTAGAATAAATGGTGGATTCTCCGTAACCTGAAGTTTTTAAATCATGATTTGAGGACTTCAGTAACTCAGCCAGAGGTTATGGGTCTATTAAAGGAGTGGGTGGGTGAGGTTCTGTGGTCTGCGATGTGCAGGAGGTCAGAATAGATTATCATGATGGTCCCATCTGGTCTTAAATTCTATGAGACCTCCAGAAGGTACCAGAAGTGATATGGGGAAAAGTCACAAATTATCTGACAGCACAGAAAATATTAATTTAGAAAGCACAAGTGAAGCATATCTTTTCCTTGGTGTTACACTAATTCCAGTTTATATCTATTTTTAAGATGTTAGAAAAGGAAAACCCTGGATTTCTGTGTATTTAAACTTATTTCCTAGCTCAATATTAGATCACAACAAATAGAATAAGCTAAACTCATTAGAAGAAACAAGGCGACATGGACCCATAGGGATAACAAATGTTGTAATGGCCCAGACATTGCAGAAATGCTTCAGTTTGCCCTTCCACCTCACCTATAATAAGAAGGGTGTGGTCTGGGCAGGCAGACCTTTATTGTTGTTTTCATGGTGCAAATAATAATAATAATAATAGGAGATATACCAATCTCCTAGAACTGGAAGGGACCTTGAAAGGTCATCGAGTCCAGCCCCCTGCCTTCACTAGCAGGACCAAGTACTGATTTTGCCCCAGATCCCTAGGTGGCCCCCTCAAGGATTGAACTCACAACCCTGGGTTTAGCAGGCCAGTGCTCAAACCACTGATGTAAAGAGACTGTTTGCCCCTCAGCCAGCTGAAGAAAAATGACCCCCAAAAGTAACACCCAGATTCAGCAAGGTAAAGGCCTGCTTGTGGCTTCAGAAACTGGAATCCCAATAGAGGCTGAACTTGGAATAGAAACCATTTTTCCTTCTTTTCCTTCAGTAACTAAATCTGTCACCTCCTTGATGGCTTTGTTGCACAGAGCTTCTTCAAACAGCTTCTTTCTGTCAAAGGGGACTTGTGAGCTGAAGTTGCTGTTGGCATCCCAGACATTTGAATCTTTGGTCTCTTCTTGATATAAGAATACAAAAGTGCATGAGACAAGCTTTATAGCATCACAAGTAGCAGTATAAATAAAGGAAAGAGAGGCAGACCCTTCACGTGTTTTGGTCCTACTGGAGCTTTTATATTTGTGCTTGTTCATTTTCCTCAGGACTTTAGCCCAAGAGAGTTAGGCAGCTTTCAAGACAACAGCTTCTAATGTCTGTTGAGAAAGAGTTACATTTTCTTATCCAGAGAATCTTATACTGAGGCTGCTGCCTTCCCTCAGACAAGGGCCTTTTTGGAGAAGACTGACGTAATAGTTTTAGAGGACTTTGGGTACCACCGGGGTGAGCTGGAGCCGGTTTGCACAAACCGGTTGTTAAATTTAGAAGCAGTTTTAGAACCGCTTGTTAACTGGCTTCCCTGCGAGGGAAGCTTTGATGGGCTCCGCCGGAAAGCCTGTAATTCCTCCTCCTTGCCCCCGGAGGGCGCTGCGCTGCAGGAACCATGTGGGCTGCCTCCTGGCCCTGTTGCTGCTGCTGCTGCTCCTTGGACCTCTGGCCCTGAGGCTCCCACTGCTGCCTGGTGGGTCCCCGGCTGCATCCTGCTGCTCGGGCTGCTCCCAGGCCCCCCCCCCCCCCGGGTGAGTGTCTGCACCCCTCCCCTGCCCAGAGCCAGCCCGTCTGCACCCCCTGCCCACAGCCACCCTCTGCCCGCAGCCAGCCCCTGCCCACAGCCAGCCCGTCTGCACCCGCTGCCCACAGCCAGCCCCTGCCTGCAGCCAGCCTCTGCCCGCAGCCCCTGCCACAGGCACCCTCTGCCCGCAGCCAGCCCCTGCCCACAGCCACCCCCTGCCTGCACCCGCAGCCAGCCACAGCCACCCCCTGCCCACAGCCACCCTCTGCCCGCAGCCAGCCCCTGCCTGCACCCCCTGCCCACAGCCACCCCCTGCTCTGCCCACAGCCAGCCCCTGCCTGCAGCCCCTGCCCACAGCCAGCCCCTGCCTGCAGCCCCTGCCCACAGCCAGCCCCTGCTCTGCCCACAGCCACCCCCCCCCCGGCACCCCCTGCCCACAGCCAGCCCCTGCCCGCACCCGCAGCCAGCCCCTGCCCACAGCCAGCCCCTGCCTGCACCCCCTGCCCACAGCCAGCCCCTGCCTGCACCCCCTGCCCACAGCCAGCCCCTGCCCTGCCCACAGCCACCCTCTGCCCTGCCCACAGCCACCCTCTGCCCGCAGCCCCCCCCTGCCCAGAGCCAGCCCATCTGCACCCCTGCCTACAGCCAACCCCTGCCCGCAGCCAGCCCCTGCCTGCACCCTCTGCCCACAGCCAGCCCCTGCCCACAGCCACCCCTGCCTGCACCCCCTGCCCCTGCCTGCACCCCCTGCCCACAGCCAGCCCCTGCCACAGCCACCCTCTGCCCAGAGCCAGCCCCTGCCCACAGCCACCCCCTGCCCAGAGCCAGCCCCGGCCCGCCACCCCGGCCCACAGCCACCCCCTGCCCACAGCCAGCCCATCTGCACCCCCTACCTACAGCCAGCCCCCGCCTGCACCCGCAGCCAACCCCTGTCTGCACCCCCTGCCCACAGCCAGCCCCTGCCTGCACCCCCTGCCCACAGCCAGCCCCTGCCCACAGCCAGTCCCTTCTTGCACCCCCTGCCCACAGCCAGCCCCTGCCCACAGCCAGCCCCTGCCTGCACCCTCTGCCCACAGCCAGCCCCTGCCTGCACCCTCTGCCCACAGCTGCCCGCAGCCAGCTCCTGCCCACAGCCAGCCCCTGTTGCAGTGAGCCCATGTCATGCTCCCTGCCTCCAGCTAGCCCTACCCCACACCCCTGTCTGCAGCCAGCCCCATGTCCACTGGTGCCCTGCAGTTCTCAGGGCAGTAACCCTGCACACCTGCTTCAATGAGGGGGGGCAGGGAGCAGCTGGGACCCACACATATGCACACCCTAGGGTGACCAGACAGCAAGTGTGAAAAATCGGGACAGGGGGTGAGGGGTAATAGGAGCCTATATAAGAAAAAGACCCAAAAATTGAGACTGTCCGTATAAAATCGGGACATCTGGTCACCCTAGCACACCCCAAAGGAGTGGCGGGGACCCACACATGTGAAACGGAGCTCATTTCTAGTTCAGGCCCATCTTTTTAAAAAAGAATTTTAGGTAGGGTTAACATACATCTGTATTTTCCCAGAGATGTCAGGCTTTTCGGTTCTTAAATCGCTGTCTGGGCGGAATTTTTAAAATTTAAAAATTCCTCCCGGGAAAATACGGATGTATGGTAACCCTATTGGTACAAAAAATGCATACTGTGGCACATCCCTTAAATCAGAACTTTTTATAGGGAACCGGTTGTTAAGATTTTAGCAGCTCATCACTGGGTACCACACATAAGACGACAAGATAAGAACTGAAACAAGGAAGCAAGACAGACAAGGATGAAGTATAGGGAGGAAGTGAAGAGAGAGAGATGATGTCAACTGTACCAGGGTCATTACATGAAGAGCCACAGAATGCTCATCCACCAATCTGTCACAAGAGGACTCAACACAATGAGACCGGGAACCACTGTATTTCTGCCACTCCATTGTACTGAATGGAAGAAGTTGCTGAAGAGAAATTCCTGAAGAGCAGCACAGCCAACCATCATGGCCGTCTCTTCCCAAAGTCTCTGACCACACAAACTATATCACAAGAGCAATGTTTAAACCTTTAAGCATATATATATATATATATATATACATATAACAACGGTTTCCTTTTCTTAATCTTAAGAGATGGAATATGATAGCCTATTTATTATTATTTTCACAGTGCAAAGCACCATGAAGTCACATCACAATGCACAGTAAACACAACACATGGAGTCACTGGCCAGCAAACTTCCTCCACATTTTGCTGTCTTCACACAGTTTTTGGAAGCACACCATCCCACATCCCATCCAGTCAGCCACATCATTGAACCATACTCGCTGTGGACACCTTCTGCCTCTGGCACCTACAAATCCTATACAAAATGCAGCACTGCCATGAGAGAAACATTCTAAGAAAGAAAAAGCCTTAAGGTGTTGGATGTGGGGGTGGGAAAAAAAATCAGGGTCCACAAAGATACCTCTTGCAAGCCCCAACCACAAAAACAGAGAGAGATGATGTACAGAGAAAACAACATACAAAGAATAAAAACATTAAGTACGTTTCATGGAAATGTAACTGTCAACATGTATCTACCTATTCTGTCAATCCCCAGGGTTCTTCCTCAGACCCTGTTCCTTCAGGAATCCAACATAAAATAATACTTCAGTACTGAGAAACCTGGCCTACAACTGTGATAGCAAAGTACTTTAGCACCCCAACATGTTTTCCTTAATGAACGATCATCTTGCTGACTCTTCCTCTGATATTAAATTGTGCTATGTTATATATTGCCAAAACTGCTTACTCTGTCAGTACAACCAGCTCCTTATAATACGCTGTGTATTTTGACCACCCCCCTCCCAATCATAAACAAAAGAAGGATGCAGCCTATTATGAACACTAAACTGTTTACAATTTAGTAACCATAAAAGAAAAGAATAGTTAGCCTTCAGAACTTAAATCACTGCCTTATAGCAACCTTATGTGCCAGGATCAGGACTACAGGTATCTGGTTCCATACATTTTGTTTCCTGATAATAAAGAGAATGGTCTCTCAAACCTCTATATCAAATAATAAGAAAGAAGACATACAGGGAAACATGTATGAATAATAGAAGAGATGTTTACCGTTACAGATAATGTATCAAAATTCATCCTCCATCCTTTTACACAACCCAAAAATGAGTAATTACATGCCACGAGATATCATCTGCTCCACAAATCAAGTCACTGAAACTACAGACTAAAAATTTTTTTTTTTAAAAAGTCAATTTATTAGCGATTACTGTGCAGACAAACATGAGTGCTTGTGTGCCTGCTGGATTAACAACCCCTCACAAGCCACAGGGGAAAAAAATCAATACTGTATATTTTGCTCCCATTAGTTTATCTAGTGCCTGAAAAAAAAATAACCACTCGTTTGTGAGTGCATCAATGCATGTTATATTCTGCACTTCCTACACAGAGAAAACAAAACGGGTTTGTTTTAAATAAACGTAACCCCGATTAGCCAAATTCAAACTAATGTTTCATTAATGAGATAATTAAACTCTGTAAAAATCAGAGTATTCTCAAGAAACTGCACTTGGTAGACTAATCCTTTTGTCCCTAGGTTACTTGTTCAAATCTGGACCCAGTTACCAGTGAACAAAGTAATTTCATTCCAAGAGCTATCCAGCAATCATGTGAAGGTTGTTGTTGGACTCAGTCATCTCCTGGCATAAAGGTACAGTATTGTTATAACAAGTGATAAAAAGGTGGAATCATGGATGATAATTGAGAACAGGGACAAAGGACTGAAGGGGAAGCCTGACAACTGAAGTAACCTCACAACTACTATAAGTGGTCCCTCCCAGCTCAGCGTGGTATGATGTTGCAGTGAAACTACCTGTGCTCTGTGGATGGAACACTTGACTTTCCATGCATCGCAGTCTGACAGTTTCACAGGCACTAAAAGAGGCATTCATTGTACAGCAGACAAAAACTGTTGATAGAAAAACTTATGGGGATGCATTACTTTGTGACATTGAGATGCACATCTTTGTATCATTTTTGTTTGTTTAGCTTCCTCACTTGCACCTTACATCTCTGCACTATAAAATGAAGTTACAAAATTTCATATTTTAAAGAACTAGATTGATATTAATACAGCTATTTTCTTTACTTTTCCGGGCCAAAAACCTCAGATAGCTTCTAAATGCTGTTTACTCAGTCTATGGAAGCTGCATGTAAGAAGTCAGAGCAAAAGAACAGGAATAAGGAGATCTGGGCCCTATATTCACTTGGTTCACTGACTTGCTGTGAGAACTTTGGCTGCCTGGGCTTACCCTTGAGAAAAATGGGGATAGCACTCATCTTTATGAAGCATTTTTATATCTTTAGATGAAAGGTGTTAATTATAAATAATAAGTAATATTACTATTGAGTTGCAAAATTTGCCTATAGAAAGGGTTTTTTAAAATACTTTTAATATAAACATTTTAATTAAATATTGAGTCAGTAAAGCTGTTAAAGCTCAGGAACTCAGTAATTTCAGCATAACCAGAGGGAAAGTGAAGTCCTGCTAAAACCCTGCGGCAGTGCATGAGATATGGAAATAAAACCACTATGTTTGCTGGAGTAACATCAATGGAATTTTTCAATGCTTTTTAATTTTTGTTTTTACAAGATAGACAATGCTTTGTTTTTATATAAAGTAAGGACCCTATTCACCTTTGCATGTATTTAAATCACTAAAAAACGGGAGAAATTCAATTCTATCCACCATGCATTTGTCTTAAGATATAATAATCATATGGATACATGTAAACAGAGCAGCCTTCCTTATATTCAGTCTCACTGTTTGGTGCTTCCTCTGCTCAAGACTGACAGGCAGCAGTAACTAGACTTTCAGAGTTTCCCATCCTTCCTTTCACTTTTTAAAAGTTAGTGACCAAGCCCTTGTCTACACTGGCACTTTACAGCGCTGCAACTTTCTCGCTCAGGGGTGTGAAAAAACACCCCCCAAAGTGCTTCAAGTTGCAAGTTTCAGCGCTGTAAAGTGGCAGTAGGTAGACAGACAGTGCGCCATGTTCAAACAAGTCATGATCACTTGTAACTGAGTTACTATTAATTTTTATTTCTGTGAACAGTTTCTATTTATTTGTCAAGATGAGGTCTAATATAGAATTTTCCCGTGTTGGAGTCAATACTTTTTGAAGTAGCAAAGAATCCTGTGGCACCTTATAGACTAACAGACGTTTTGCAGCATGAGCTTTCGTGGCTACCCCTCTGATACTTAATACTTTTTGAGTTAGGGAATTGTCATCTACAATATTTAGAAATTCCAAGAATGTTTTGGTACAGGCAGCATGAGCTACCAACATGTCACTCAAAATTGGAGTTCTCCCATGATCATGCAGCCTTTTTTCCCCTATACATTATAGATAGGTGTGTAAGAAGCTGGACATCCTGTTCCCTAGAGTGATTTGGTGATCTCTAGCAGACACCAATACTCCATCTTGTGCTTTATCTCTAAGACATTGATCCATAGGTTTTCAAGATCATTTTCCTCCCAGTTACCAGTGATTCGGAAACAGATAATGCCATTTCTGATATAGAGCACCACTCTCCTTTGATCCTTACTAAATCAGTTACAACCATTTATTGTAACATTCCAATCACATGAATCATCTCAGCTGGTTCAATAATACCAACCAAATGAAATTATGCTCATGTGGGAGAAATTCCAATTCCTCGTTTGTTACATAGTGGCTTCCTTGATATTAACAGGAAGAAAGTGCAATGGTCCTTTTGAGAATATTGGACAAATGGACAATGAGGGTTGGCATTGTTGGCAGAGGCCAATAGCTCAATAATGTTGTAGTGTCTCATATAAGGAAAAATGAGTTCCACCTGGAACGTTTGTCAGGAGAACATAAGACCACAATTTACTTCCTCTATTGACATCTCACTTCCTCCTTCTGAGAACTCCAGGTATAACCAGCCTTACAGAGCAAAGCAAAGTCAGCTCTGGGAGCAAAGCCTGTTACTCACATTACTATGATGCTCTCAGAAGCCACTGAAATTCTTTCATGCACCTTCCAAAGTCCAAGCAACTCTCTGAATTTTTAACTTTTTAGTTCTGACCTTCTAGAGTTTTAGTGCTTTCCAGATAGATAGCTCCTGCTGCTTTCCTGCAAGGAGAGAGGAAAACAACTGAGAAGAAACCAAAAGACATTCCCTGCCTGATCAACAGGAGAAAGACACAGTGTGTATACTCACAAAAGCCACATCCCAGAGGGAAAAGCTTACAATCAAGAAGGCAGAAGCAGGGGATGAGAATAAGGATGGAGGGGGTTGCAGAAGCAAGACATGAGAAAAGAACCCGGTAGCCCCTGGCCTGCCCTGCTGATTTCTCATATAGTCAACTTATGTTGATTTACACCAAAGATCCTGTTTGAGGCCCCTATCGTGCACTCTCATGCTTAAGTCGTGGGACTGCTCATGCTCAAAGTTAATCATGTTTACATGGTCTGAAGTGGCTATTCCAAGACAACCAGGGGAGACCTGCATCACTGGCAGGCTCCATTACCATTACCTCACCAAAACGTTCTGCTATCCTGGCCAACTGGGGTGAGCAACAGATTGTGAACAAGACAGAAAAAGGACTAGCAGTTAACATCTACATTTAGGGCCAATATTTTAAGCACGTCCTTTCCTTGCAATGTTTTTTTCTGTTTTTTCCCTAAATAACTATCTTTGGCAAATGATTTAGAACAGCTGCTGCAGAGACAGAAGTGACTTAAAAAATAAGAAATTAAGTGCTAGTAGCAAGACAAACACTCCTGCTGGAGAGCAGCAAGCAGCTGGAGATCCTACAGGCCACTTCAGCCCTTTGGTCCCATGAGTAGAGGAAACACCCAACAGTTCTTGATTGGCGCAAGCGTTTGCTTTTCTCCTGTGTACAAAAAACCTAAATGCAATAAAGTTAATAAGTCAATGCAACAAAGCAGTTCATTTTTCAAAAATGTTTTCTCAGTCAGAATGGTATGCTGAATCTAGAAAGTACAGAGAAACTTTTCATTGGCAGAGCATTCCTCTTGAGATTTGAGTAGTTTTCCTGTGCCAAATTGGCAAAAGAACAGTGTAACTTTAGTGCTTTTGCTAAAGGAATTAATTTATCGCAGGCCCGAACATGCTATCCTTTATATACACATATTTCATATAAATTGGAGAAAAAGGGTAATACACCCCACATTTTTAAAACCAACCCTCCTTCCGACAAGATTGTTTTAAAATAAAGTCACTGTACATTGCAGTAGGCCACACTGCCATGTTTCTTTCTGAAAAACAAACAGACCAAAGTATTGCAAAGTCCCTCTGTTTGAGCAGGCTTTGGTGGAGGGCCAAACCATTGACAGTGGTGTATCTGTCAGGTGGAGAAGCGTGGGAGTGGGTTATACAGCTGTACTGATAAAACTCATGGTGATTAAGTTATGTGTGGTTGTGGCTGAATGGGGGACAGGAACAGTGCTGCTGCTTTGGACTATTTATGTTTTGCAATTCCCACATTCTTGTGTTTTTAAATGTATGTCAAGTAGTCTTGAGCTTAGGATGAGCACTCCATGGTGTGGAGCTTTCTTAGAACAAAATCTAAACAACTACACAGATAAAAAGTGGCAGGTATGAATGTTTAAAAAAAAATCTTGTTATCCAACAAGTAATTAAACAATAATTAACTTAAAAATCAGTCATTAACTGATGTTATAAAGGCCCAAATAACATATAATTCTAGGCTGGTCTACATATGAATGCGCTTTTTTTCTATTTAATATTACAAATTACCGGTTCCAAAAAGAAATCCAATTAACTTAAAAAATATTATTCTGCAGATCCTCATCTACGAATTCTCTCTCTGTAAGATGGCCTTGTTTTTTGTCATTACAATGGTTTAGCTTCTCAGCTTTCTCCAATGTTCCTTTACTCACCTAGATAAACTGGGGACTTGTCTGACTGACATAAAATTGTCCAGGTCTAGACTCCAGGGTCAGATCTACTGCAGTAATGCTACAGTGGCTAGAAAGGTCCAAATATCAGATGTTCTAGTGATATAGGCTGGAATATTCAAAGGATTCAGGCACCCACTCCACAGAAATTCAATGCGTTGGGCACCTAATTCCTTGGTCTCCTTTGAAAATTTTACACATAACCCCTTACAATAGAAATGTAACCTTATTACAGCAGAATCATACAAGTTCAAGAGATTAAAAAGATCTACCAATCACATAGTCCATTGCCCTGCAAGTGTAGAATCATTCATTACAGTGTACTTTCTTGTGCTGTGGCAGTCTAGTTTAATATGTTAAGCAATGGGGCTTTCGTGTTTTCCAAAGATGGAGGAATGTTTTGATTCGTTTTGCAAAACGCAAATGCATAGCTTCAGCCCAGACTGGTGTGAAAATGATGATGTCATTTCATTTGTCTTCTCCATCAGAGAACATATGCTGAACAATGAATAAATTAGAGGTATCTGGGAATATTGGCCATTTTAATCAATGGTAGATAAGCAGTAGGTATACATGTTACATATAAATTCCTTCCAATTAAACATATTCCTATTTAGGATTTTACATGCTACTCCTACAGCTATAATTGTGGTTACAGAAACATCCTCCTTAATCAGAAGGCTGATCTGAGTGCTGTTCCATCTCACCATCTTTCTTCATGATCATATGCATAGTCGTGAACAAATATTTTGATCTGATGGGCATTAAAATAAATGTGTTGAGTTAAACATGCTTTAGCATTGACCTGATGATTTTTTATCTCAGAGCCAAACTCAAATTATTCTGGTCCCTTTTCCATTTTGTAGCCCTCCTGCTAGGAGAAAAGGACATGAGTTGTCTTTAAAGGGATTCAAGTTATTTGAATCTTCAGAGTCACGTAAACTTTGCCAATGTATAAGGAAGAATATCCCAGGCTTAATGTCTGAACAACCGTTTACATGCATTTGAAGAGTGTAAACATCAAGGAGAAAAACTGATTAGGGTGGTCTGAGGAGCTATTCCAAAATGGTGATGCCTAAATATAGATAGGAGCGATGGGGCAAAATTAAGAACTTCAGGTGAACAGTAGGAAACATTCCTAATGGTAATAAGGTAATAGGTAATAATTGGAGATATACCAATCTCCTAGAACTGGAAGGGACCTTGAAAGGTCATTGAGTCCAGCCCCCTGCCTTCACTAGCAGGACCAATTTTTGCCCCAGATCCCTAAGTGGCCTCCTCAAGGATTGAACTCACAACCCTGGGTTTAGCAGGCCAATGCTCAAACCACTGAGCTATCCCTCCCCCCTAATGGTAACATCGCCATTCCCAAGAGAAGTAATGGAAACCTACCAAACACAAGACAAAGTGAAACAAAATAAAGCAAAAGGTAGCCTTGTAAATTGACAAGAAAATTTACCAGCCAACCTAGAATATCATCTGTCCTTTTCCAAAAAATGAAAACAACAAAAAAGTGACTCATATTTCTCTCACCTCGGTTGGACAAGTAGAATTTAGCAAGGCTGCTATAGGGAACAATCCTGAACTGGCAAGGTGGAAGGTGGACAAGATAATCTAATTTGGCTTTTCCATCTCTAATTTTTATAATTCTTATGAAAACTGATCTGAACAGGTGAATTAATGTATTTGTTCTTGTCCACTCCGTTAATATTGAATTTAGCCAGAACGGAAACCCTGCCAAGAATATTATATGTTATTCAAGTATCACCCTTTGTGATGTAAGATGTTAGAGACAATTGCAAAACTCATAACAGATTTTATTTGGAATGGAAAAATGCTAAACAAGACAAGTGCTTGCTCATGGAAACAGACCAAGGTGATTTCCAATGTGTGAACATAAAATTATATACAGTAGTAATTTAAGGCAAATAAATTGCATTGCAGGAAAACGCTTATCTATTACTCCATATTCAGACACTGTATTTACCCCAAATTTAATTTATATGCAAAAGGTATATAAAAAGAATGAACTAGTAATTAAGTATTGACTTAACAGTTTCTTGAAGACAGACCTCATTTTGCAGCAGGGCACAAATTATTATGAGGAGTCAGAGGCTATCATTTACCTGGTGGACAGGTTTAATAATTGCTGTGTGAAGTTGAGGCTTTTACATAAAATGTATTATGTTCTTAGCCAATGGTTAGGTTTAGATTCCCACTTTGAATGCTGTGGATAGACTCCTGCAATTATTATAGAAGACCAGGGTAAACAAAGCAAGAACCAATTACTTCAAAATCTCCATTCCTTCACATGCAGACTCACCGAGGCCACATTTAACATAGCACACCCCTAACACTACTGTAAGCAGTCTCCCCTTATGTAATGGAGTCCTTCTATGAAAGAGACATAATACATTATCAGTGCTAACATCTGTGTAACCACAGCTTGTGTGTTTCACAGTGCAGATTGATAACTTAAAGCCAAGCAGAACTGCTGAATGAGTAGGGAAATTAGAGAAAAACACAGATTAAACTGACACTGAGCAGCATTGATCAGTTCTCCAGGGCCACAAAATATATCTTAAAACTGCAGCCCTGAGAGATCTTTAAAATCCTGGGTAATTCCTGCAGACATGGAGGACAAACCCAACTCCATGTGTACAGATGCTGCTATAGTATTCCATCAAGAAGCTTTTTACACTCCTCCCTGCCCACACAAAAAGACCCTCTTTGTAACAGCTGCAGACTAATGTGATAAGCAGTGTCAAAAATGCCAAAGCAAATGAGGAACTTACATTTATGAACCTGACTGTCTTTTCCTGGCCAGACCATTAAGACAAAGGAAGCAACTATTCATTCAAACAAACCATGACTTTCAAAAAGAAAATCATCCCAGCTACAATAACGTAGCCATCCAAACTTTTTTGGCATAAAGAATGTACTAAACAAGCCTGGGATAATATCAAATGGTGAAGGAACTCCTATGGAATAGGTCTTCATTGCTTTTTAGGCAAATCTTTTGTTTTGTTATGTAGGATTTGCTAAATGGGAGTAGCTACAGTATCCCCATAGTTTCCTCATTCTGCCTCCCATAACTACTCCAAGAACGGAGGACATACTATATCAGAACAGAAATATTAATTCATCTTAGGGATTTTAATTTTTTTTTTTAAACAGGCCTCAATCTCAGGCAGGGTTTCTCCCAAAGCCCTTGAGCCCCAACATATTTTCATTCTTTAACCTCATGCACCTCCTTCATAACAAACCTCTACCCACCCTTTCAGTTGGGCTAAGATTACATCTTTTAAAAAGCATTTTTGAATTGTCCATATGACTCCTGCTCAGACAATTTAAAAATTCTCGGTTTACATGTCCAGTGATTGTTTTTTTCTAACTGGCAGCCTAGCAAAGTTAGGCTGATTTCTTGCTGGCTTAAACAGTCGAAGATTCAGCATGCCTAACTTTGCCTTATGTTGTTTTCAGCAGGGTCGAACAAATGTAAACAAGGGCAGAAACTGATCCTGCAACTGCAACTTAGGCCCTTTCTATACTGGGGAGTTTTGCACCAGGGTACCTACACTGATTCAAATCCCCAGCATAAATGCACTACACCAGCATAAAGATGGGGCTTGCAACAGAGAAAGGAGTCTGCACTGGGGCTTGCACTGATGTCACTAAATTGACAGAGTTACGTTGGTGCAAATTTCCCTAGTCTAGACAACGAGTTTGTCTCCCTTTCCCTTATTTACATGCAAGAGTCCTGAAAGGCTTTGTGGGATTTCATAAAATGTGTGCCCTGCCCCCTCTCCTTAAAAATAAAAAGTAAAAATCAGAAGTTCAGGTTTTATCTATCTTAAAAAGATCCAAGGACAAAGGAGGAAGAACTAGCAGGATTCTCTCATACCCATCATTGCATAGCTGAGAGCTCTCTAGATAACTAAAGGCAGGTCTATACTAGAAATGCTACATCAGCACAGCTGCCGCTGTAGCATGGCTGGTGCAGACGCTCTATGCAGACAGGAGAGCGCTCTCCCATTGGCATAATTACTCCACCTCCATGAGAGGCGGAAGCTGTGTAGGTGGGAGGTCACTGTAACATGAGTTGCTCAGGGGGGTGTCTTTTTCGCACCCCTGAGCGACATAAATTAGATCGACTTAAGCGGTACTGTGGATGTGTCCTAAGATGTAGATAAGGAGGACAGTAGTGGATTTCATGAGTCTTTGGCTAAGTCTACACTGCAACCAGAATCACCCAAGGATTCAAAGAATCTAAACGTGATGTGGGGTTGGAGGTTTGCATCAAATTGAGACTCCAGGGAGGAACCAGTAACTTAATGGGAGGTCAAATAATAAGGACTTGTCTACACTTAAACCACTACAGTGGCACAGCGGTGTCACTGTAGTGGTTCAGAGTAGACACTACCAATGCTGATGGGAGGGGTTCTCCCGTCAGCACAGTGTAATCCACCTCTCTGAGAGGCAGTAGCTAGGTTGACAGAGAATTCTTCCATCGACCAAGCACTGCCTATACTAGGAGTTAGGTTGGCATAACAACATCTTTTAGCGGTGTGGATAGGCGCCAGAATGGGAGGGGAGGCAAGGGGCCATGGACCTCCCACTTTTGAAAGCTCCCCACAGCTGCCTGGGTAGCTCTTACCATGGCCCGGCTGTGGCGCTTTGACCCTCGAGGCACCGTCCCCACGTCAGGCCCAAAGCCGGGTCGGGGTAAGAGCCACGTGGGCAGCTGTGGGGAACCACAGACCCTCCACCTGCCCTTGGTGGTGGGCCCAAAGGGCAGGGACATGGGCTGGGGACTGCACTCGGGCTCCCCCACTCCAGGCAGTTGGAGTGACCCGAGATCTCCACCCTGACTACGGCTTCCGGCTTGGCCATGGGGCAGGGCCTCATGCTCCTCCCCACTTTTAAGAAGAATCTGTTACCTCTGGGTATGGATTTTTCACATCCCTGAGAGACATAGCTATGCCAATTGTAAGTTTTCAGTGTAGACCAGCCCTCAGCTAATATGAGATGACAGGACAAGACTCCAGCAGGAAACCTGTCTT
The DNA here is from genome assembly GCF_016161935.1 of Mauremys reevesii. Taxonomy (NCBI): domain Eukaryota; kingdom Metazoa; phylum Chordata; order Testudines; family Geoemydidae; genus Mauremys; species Mauremys reevesii. The sequence continues at coordinate 16,953,809 of NC_052623.1, read as the reverse complement.
TGAGACCACAGGGAGGCTCAGGATTGGAGGAAATCCAGGATGACTGAGATAAGCTTTTTTTGGAAATTGCCTTGGGACAAATCTCTCAGTCTATGAAAATGACCCAAACCCTGTATTATAGGAACAATATTCTCTTTCTGCAGAAATAAAGGAGAGTGGTTAGGACTCTGTCCAACATGCCCAGTTTCTTTAGATAACTTTATTCATGAACCACGCCCTCCTCCTTAGGTGCAGGACAAGGCCCTGTCAGAGAAGATTGGGTCTTTTGGGAAATAGTGGGTTGAGGCCCTCTCCAGCCTTCATTTCTAAGTCATCCTCCCTAGTAAACAGCTGCCATGTCAGTCTCTCATGTAATGCTGCTCATACAGTAGCTTTCCCAAGCAAAAGCTTCTCAGTTTCATTGCTCCCCACAGGGTTCTGGAACATATTCTGCTGCAGTCTGGGAAAACTCTGAGCAGTAGCAAAAGCACTGGCGCTGTCTGTCTGCAGTCTTAGGAAAACAGCTCTACATCAGCTGGCTCACATTTGGAAGGGGTTCTTTGCAAGTATAAAAGCAAAAATTTTGAATGAAAGCTTAGATTCTGCAGGGGTTGAAAGCACTCATCTGGGAAATTTTTCTATTTGGAAAGTGGATTTTTCAAGCCCCAAGTATTGTGCTTTTGCACAAGTGTGATAAGTGACCAATTGTAAAGTGTATATACTCATGACATGGGGCAGGTATAATGTCACTATAGAAATCTCAGCCCTGAATTTCCTGACATTTGTGCATGTGAAAGTCACACCCTCCGTGTTACATTATCATCATGTTTCCCTGTCCACTATTCGCACAACTGCAAGAGGCATGATCATTGGTTCTGATGTTTCTTTGACTCTGCTCTGTGATAACACAACAGTGCCTTTGTTATGCTCTCAGAAAAGCTATTTATACATTGTGACATGCAGTGTCTGCTTCCTGTGTTCTCCAACAGTCTCAGACAAATAGTTTACACACACATTAAAAATGTTAACAGTTATAATATTAAAGCCAAGACCACTATAACAAAAATACAGCAATATTCCAGATGAAAACTAGGTTCACTCTCCAGAAAAGCGAATGAAGGGCCATCTGACAACAAGAGGAAGGAGGCGGCAAATGACAAGTACTGAGTTAAGGAATACACCTGGTAAGGAGGAAAGAGGAAGGACAGAAAAACACACCACTTCCTGAGAATATGCAGAAGGGATCTCACAAAACTGGGTGACTGGACAACAAACGGGCGGATGAAATTCAGTGTTGATAAATGCGAAGTAATGCACATTGGAAAACATAATCCCAATTTAGCTAATTTAGACCCACCGTTTTGTATGTCACCACTCAACAAAGAGATATTGGAGTCATTGAATTAGATAAGTTCATGGAGGATAGATCCATCAGTGGCTATTAGCCAAGATGGTCAGGGATGCAACCCCATGCCCTGGGTGTCCCTAAACATCTGATTGCTAGAAGTTGGGACTGAATGACAGGGAATGGATCACTCAATAAAGTGCCCTGTTCTGTTCACTCCCTCAAAAGCACCTATCAGCCACTGTTGGAAGACAGGATACTGGGCTAGATGGACCATTGGTCTGACCCAGTATGACTGTTCTTGTGAGATCATCCTTAGATCCCTGTTACTGACTGAAGAGGATTTTAAAAAGACACTCAACTTCCAAATATATCACAGCTAGTACAGTCCCTTCTGAAATATTATAATCTTATAAAAAGCAATCAAGTTTGCCTGGCAAGAATTACATTTAAGTACTTACCACAGTGATTTGTCATCTTTAAAGCACTTTACAAATATAAATTTATCCTCACAACACCCCTGCTAAGAAAGTAAGTACTGCAAATGGTAGAAGATGATAAAGATGGAAACAGGAATGATCTTTTTGGGTCAATGGCTGCAACTGTATTGAACTTTGATATATCTCCTAAAAACAAACTGTCCTGGCAGTGGTGGAAAGAGGAAATAGGATAGGGACAGTTTTCAAGCTATTGGCTGCTCCAGGCTGTCAAAGGCTTCCTCCTCCCTTTTTGATGCTCTAATCCATAGCATCCTGACATCTCCTGATCTTGCCAGGCCAATCTTATTCCTAGGCCTGATTAAGGCCAAAGCCACTTCATGAGAAGACTACCAGGCCTCCTATTAGTGCTCAGGTCTCTATGTAAATCCAATCTCCTTGTCAGGTGAAGCCAAACCGATGTCAAATTTTCAGGAAGGGACATGATCTCAAATCCCGACCTTTTGGGGGTCAGAAACACCAACTACCCACCATTAATTTTATCTCCACTGAGGAAAAATCTCACTATGCAGTAAAACTAACCAAAGTTCTGATCATGTGAACTGAAGACAAATCAATTGCTCCAGATGCCAACACCATTACTTCGAAGCCCAAAAGTGCCATGCAAACAAACCATACAGTTGCTTCTATGTCCAGAGGTGTCTGAGTTCATCCAAAGCTAAATATACTATATATTTACATATATAATATACATCTGGAATATTTTCAAGCATCAAATGTGTGTTTTTACATACACAAACGTTGCTTTAATAGTGCCAATTTCACAAAGTTGAAAACAATTATGAGCCAAATCAGCTGGGAAGAACTTAATCAAAAAAATGTGAATGATAATTTGGAATCATTTAAAAACACCTTACTAGATTCCCAAAGAACCAAAATCCCACAATCAAAGAAGGTGGCCATACTGGTTAAAAACAAAACAGCGTGGAGGTGATGTGATGGTAGCTATAAAAAAACAAAAATATAATACATAATAAACGAAAGAAAGAGGAAATTGACAGTAATTAATATAAATCAGAAAGTAGGAATTGTAGAAAATTGATAGGGGAAGCAAAGGGACCCAAGGAGAAATATATGGCCAGCAGAGTTAAGGACACTAAGGAGGAATTTTTAAACTATATTAGGAACAAAAAGAATCATGACAATGCTATTGGTTCATTATCAGTTGAAAATGATAGAATTATCAATCATAATGAAGAAAAGGCAAAAGTGTTCAATAAATATTTCTGTTCTGAATTTGGGGGAAAACAGATATCCTCTCATAATATGATGATAACACTCATTCCATTCCACTTATATCTCCAAATGATGTTAAACAGAAACTAGTACGGTCAAACATTTTAAAATCAGCAGTTCCAGATAACTTGCACACAAGAATTTTAAAAGAACAGGCTGAGGAGCTCATTGGATTGTTAAGTGTGCAAGGTCTTGGAAAAAAATTTGAAGGAGAAAGTAGTTAAGGACATTGAGCTCAAGGGTAACTGGGACAAAATACAGCATGGTTTTACAAAAGGTAGATCATGCCAAACCAACCTGATCTCTTTCTTTGAGAAGGTAACAGATTTTTTAGACAAAAGAAATGCAGTGGATCTAATTTACCTTGATTTCAGTAAGGCATTTGATACAGCTCCACACGGGGAATTAGTAGCGAAATTGGAAAAGTTGGGGATCAATACGAAAATTGAAAGGTGGATAAGGAACTGGTTAAAGGGGAAACTATAACAGATCATACTGAAAGGTGAACTGTCAGGTTGGAGGCAGGTTACTAGCAAAGTTCCTCAGGGATCGGTTTTGGGACCAATCTTATTTAATCTTTTTATTACTGACCCTGGCACAAAAAGTGGGAATGTGCTAATAAAGTTTGTGGATGACACAAAGCTGGGAGGTATTGCGAATACAGAGAAGGACTTGGATATCATACAAGAAGATCTGGAAGACCTTGTAAACTGGAGTAAAAGTAATAGGATGAAATTCAATAGTGAAAAGTGCAAGGTCATGCAGTTAGGGAGTAATTACAAGAATTTTGGTTATAAGCTGAGGGGACGCATCAGTTGGAAGTAACAGAGGAGGAGAAGGACCTCGGAGTGTTGGTTGATCACAGGATGACTATGAGCTGTCAATGTGATATGGCCTTCAAAAAAGCTAATGTGGTCTTGGGATGCATCAGGTGAGATAAGGAAGTGTTAGTACCATTATACAAGGCACTGTTGAGACCTCATCTGGAATACTGTGTGCAGTTCTGGTCTCTCATGTTTAAGAAGGAATAATTCAAACTGGAACAGATACAGAGAAGGGCTACTCGGATGATCCGAGGAATGGAAAACCTGTCTTATGAAAGGAGACTCAAAGAGCTCGGTTTGTTTAGCCTAGCCAAAAGAAGGCTATGGGGAGATATGATTGCCCTCTATAAATATATCAGAGGGACAAATACCAGGGAGGGAGAGGAATTAATTAAGATCAGTACCAATGTGGACACAAGAACAAATGGATATAAACTGGCCATCAGGAAGTTTAGACTTGAAACTAGATGAAGGTTTCTAACCATCAGTGGAGTGAAGTTCTGGAACAATCTGCCATGTTAGATGGGGTGGGATCTGAGTTACTACAGAGAATTCTTTCCTGGGTGTCTGGCTGGTGAGTGTTGCTCACATGCTCAGGATTTAGCTGATCGCCATATTTCCCCCCAGGGAAGTAATTTCCCCCCAGAGCAGATTGGCAAAGGCCCTTGGGTTTTTTTGCCTTCCTCTGTGGCGCTGGGCACGGGTCACTTGCTGGAGGATTCTCTGCACCCTGAAGTCTTTAAACCATGATTTGAGGACTTCAGTGGCTCAGATATAGGTTAAGGGTTTGTTACAGGACTGAGTGGGTGAGATTCTATGGCCTGCGTTGTGCAGGAGGTCGGACTAGATGATCATAATGGTCCCTTCTGACCTTAAAGTCTATGATTCTATGATTCAATAAGTCTTAGAGAAATAGGGATGTTCCAGAAGACTGGAAGAAAGCTAATGTTGTGCCAGTATTTAAAAAGGGTAAACGGAATAATAATGGAGTGGCTGATACAGGACTCAATTTATAAAGAATTAAAGGAGAGTAATGTAATTAATGTCAATCAACATGACTTTCTGCAAAACAGATCTGGTCAAACTATAAGTATTTTTTATGAGATTACAGATTTGGTTATTAAAGGTAATAGTGTTGATGTAAAGTATCAGAGGGGTAAGCCATGTTAGTCTGGCTCTGTAAAAAGTGACAAAGAGTCCTGTAGCACCTTATAGACTAACAGATGTATTGGAGCATAAGCTTTCGTGAGTGAATACCCACTTCGTTAGACGCATGTGTTGATGTAATATACTTAGACTTTCTGTAAGGTGTTTGACTTGGTACCACACATTTTGATTAAAAAACTAGAAAGATATAAAATTAACATAGCATACATTACATGGATTAAAACCTAGCTACTTGATAGGTCTCAAAATGTAACTGTAAACAAAAACTCATCATTAAGCTGGTTTGTTTCCAGTGGGGTCTTGCAATGATAAGTTCTTCACCCTACATTATTTATCACCTTTATCAATGACCTGGAAGGAAACATAAAATCATCAATGATAAAGTTTGCAGATGACACAAAAATTGTGGAGTGTTAAATAAAGAGGACAGGTCACTGATTCAGAGAGAGCTGCATCTCTTGATAAACTGGATGCAAGCAAACAATGTGTTTTTATATGGCTCAATGTAAATGCATATATCTAGGAACAAAGAATATAGGCCATACATACAGGATGGAAGACTCTATCCTGGGTAGCAGTGATTCTGAAAAAGATTTGGACATCATGATGGATAATTAGCTGAACATGAGATCACAGTGTGACTATGTAGCCAAAAGATATAATACAATCCTGGGATGCAAAAACAAAGGAATCTCGCGCAGTAGAGGTTATTTTACCTCTGTATTTGGCATTGGTGCAACCACTGCTGGAGTACTGTGTCCAGTTCCGGTGCCCAGGATTCAAGAAGGATGTTGATAAATTGAAGAAGGCTCAGAGAAGAGCAATGGAGAATGACTACAGGATTAGAAAACATTCCTAATAGTGACAAACTCAAAGATCAAAGAAAAGGTTAAGGGGTGATTTGATTACAGTCAGTAAAAACATAAGAATGGCCACAGTCCATCTATCTCAGTATCTTGTCTTTCAACAATGGCCAGTGCCAGATGCTTCAGAGAGAATGAACAGAACAGGGCAATTATCGAGTGATCCATAACCTGCCGCCCAGTCCCAGCTTCTGACAGATATTTAATAACTACATGGGGAACAAATATTTATTAATGGGCTCCTCAATCTAGCACAGAAAGGATCCAATCGCTAGACGTTGAAGCTAGACAAATTCAGATTGGAAATAAAGGTGTAATTTTTTAATGGTGTGAGTAATTAACCATTGGTATTTACCAAGGGTCGTGGTAGATTCTCCATCACTGGCAATTTTAAAATCAAGATCAGATATTTTTCTGTCGATATATTTTGAGAAGTTGTATGGCCTGTGTTGTACAGGAGATCAGAGCAGATGATCTCAGTAATTCCTTCTGGCCTTGAAATATATGAATCTATGAACAGTATACTTGTCAGGTAGCTTTTAATTAAGAGGTTCAAGGTAGCTGGGTAAAAGATAAATTATAATAACTGCTTACTTCCTCAGTACTCTCTTTCACCTTTAAAAAAAAAAAGCTACCATCATAGAATAGTAGGTCTGGAAGGGTCTGGAAGAGACCTCAAGAGGTCATCTAGTCCCAGCCTCTACACTCATGGCAGGACTTTACCTAGACCAGTGGTTCTCGAGCAGGGGTTCACATACCCAGGAGGTACATCAACTCATCTAGATATTTGCCTAGTGTTACAACAGGCTACATAAAAAGCACTAGCAAAGTCAGTACAAACTAGCATTTCATACACTGATTTATTTATACTACTCTATATACTACACTGAAATGTATGTACAATATTTATATTCCAATTGATTTATTTTATAATTATATGGTAAAAAAGAGAAAGTCAGCAATTTTTCAGTAATAGTGTGTTGTGACACTTTTGTATTTTTATGTCTGATTTTATAAGCAAGTAGTTTTTAAGTGGGGTGTAACTTGGGGGAACACAAGATAAATCAGACTCCTGAAAGGGGTACTGTAGTCTGGAAAGGTTGAGACCCAATGACCTTCTAGACCATCCCTGACAGGTGTTTGTGCAACATGTTCTTAAAAATCTCCAATGATGGAGATTCCACAACCTCCCTCAGCAATTTATTCCAGTGCTTAACTACCCTGGCAGTTAGGAAGTTTTTTTCTAACGCCCAACCTAAACCGCCCTTGCTGCAATTTAAGCCCACTGCTTCTTATCCTATCCTCAGTAGTTAAGAACAATTTTTCTCTCTCCTCTTTGTATTATGTACTTGAAAAATGTTATCATGTCCCTTCTCAGTCTTCTCTTCTCCAGACTAAACAAACCTAATTTTTTCAATCTTCTCTCAAAGGTCATGCTTTCTAGACCTTTAATATTTTTGTTGCTCTCCTCTGGACTTTCTCCAATTTGGCCACATCTTTGCTGAAATGTGGTGCCCAGAACTGGACACAATACTCCACCTGAGGCCTAATTAGCATGGAGTAGAGCAGCAGAATTGCTTCCCATGTCTTACAACACTCCAGATAATACATCCCAGAATCACGTTTGCTTTTTTTGCAGCAGTGTTACACTGTTCACTCATATTTAGCTTGTGATCCACTATGACCCCCAGATCCCTTTCTGCAGTACTCCTTCCTAGATAGTCATTTCCCATTTTGTAAGTGTGCAACTGATTGTTCCTTCCTAAGTGGAGTACTTTGCATTTGTCCTTATTGAATTTCATCCTATTTACTTCAGACCATTTCTCCAGTTTGTCCAGATCATTTTGAATTTTAATCATATCCTCCAAAGCACTTGCACCCCCTCCCAGCTTGGTATTGTCCGCAAACTTTATAAGTGTACTCTATGCCATTATCTAAATCACAGATGAAGATATTGAACTGCACCAGACCCAGAACTGATCCCTGCAGGACCTCACTCAATAAGCCCTTCCAGCTTGACTGTGGACCACTGATAACTACTCTCTGGGAATGGTTTTCCAACCAGTTATGCACCCACCTTATAGTACCTCCATCTAGGCTATATTTTCCTAGCTTGTTTATGAGAAGCTAACGCAAGACAGTACCAAAAGCCTTACTAAAATCAAGATATACCACATCTACTGCTTCCCCCCATCCACAAGGCTTGTTACCCTGTCAAAGAAAGCTATTGGGTCAGTTTGACGCAATTTGTTCTTGATAAATCCATTTTAACTGTTACTTATCACTATTATCTTCAGTGCAAACAAATCTATAGTTAATTCCATTCCTTTTTCCTGGGATACACCAATGCACAACACCTTACATCCACAAATCTCAAAATCTTTAAAAAAGTTAAGTCTTACAAGCACCGTGGGAGTTACATCTTAATAACCTCCTTTGAGTGAAAGGGAAAATGATTTGTCCAATGTCATAGAAGAATCCCATATTAGAGCAAGGAACATAAATCAGATCGCTCAACTCCAAGTCTCCTGCTCTAACCAGTATCTACTTCTTGATATACAATATCTCCTCCATCTCCAAGTCAATAGCAAATACTTAAGCAGAGAATTAAAAAATTAATTTTGAAGACAGAGGTGGAACTTTAACAAAAAAATTAAAACTCATTTAGACTAATACAATAGTTTTCAATTTGTGGTCCGTGGACTCCTGGGAGTCTGCAGACTATGTCTAAGATTTTCAAATGGGCCCATACCTCCATTTGAAATTTTTTAGGGGTTCGCAAATGAAAAAAGGTTGAAAATCACTGGAGTAATATAACCCTTCCAGGAAAATTATACTGGCAAATATTACTGAACAGGGGGCATTTTCACAACAAATAATAGTGTTCAAAAACTGATCAGGTCTCTTTCAGTCCATTTCTTATAACAGCATTATAGACAACAATCTACCTAAGCAAAACTTGAAAAAAGACGGTTACTCACCGTTGTAACTGTTGTTCTTCGAGATGTGTTGCTCCTATCCATTCCATGTAGGTGTGCGCGCCGCGCGTGCACGGCTCTTCGGAACATTTTTAGCCTAGCAACACCGGCGGGCCGGCTGGGCGCCCCCTGGAGTGGCGCCGCTATAGCGCTAGTTATATACCCCAGCCGGCCCGTCCGCTCCTCAGTTCCTTCTTGCTGGCTACTCCGACAGTGGGGAAGGAGGGCGGGTCTGGAATGGATAGGAGCAACACATCTCGAAGAACAACAGTTACAACGGTGAGTAACCGTCTTTTCTTCTTCGAGTGATTGCTCCTATGCATTCCATGTAGGTGACTCCCAAGCCTTACCTAGGCGGTGGGGTCGGAGTGAGACGTGGCAGAGTGCAAGACTGCGGAGCCGAAGGCTGCATCGTCTCTGGATTGCTGCACCAACGCGTAGTGGGAGGCGAAGGTGTGGACAGAGGACCAGGTGGCCGCTCTACAGATGTCCTGAATGGGGACATGGGCCAGGAAGGCGGCAGACGAGGCGTGCGCTCTCGTAGAGTGAGCGGTAAGACGGTCAGCTGGCACCCCAGCCAGCTCATAGCAAGTTTTGATGCATGCGGTGATCCATGAGGATATCCTCTGAGAGGAGACCGGCTTGCCTTTCATACGTTCTGCAACTGCTATGAACAGTTGTGGCGAATGCCGGAAGGATTTTGTCCGATGTATGTAGAACGCAAGGGCCCTGCGGACATCCAGGGTGTGCAGCTGTTGATCCCGACTCGAGGCATGAGGCTTCGGGAAAAAAACAGGAAGGAAAATGTCCTGATTTACATGGAAGGCTGACACCACCTTAGGGAGGAAGGCTGGGTGAGGCCGAAGCTGGACCTTGTCCGCATGAAAGATGGTGTACGGAGGACCGGCCGTCAGGGCCTGGAGCTCGGAAACTCGCCTTGCTGAGGTTATTGCGACGAGAAAGGCTGTTTTCCACGACAGGTGGAGTAGTGAACACGTAGCCATGGGCTCAAAGGGGGGTCCCATGAGCCTGCCCAAGACCAGATTCAGGTCCCAGGGTGGAGCCGGGGGCCGCACTGGCGGGAACAAACGCTCAAGACCCTTGAGGAAGCGGGAAACCGTAGGATCGGAGAAGACGGATCGGTGACCGACGGGTGGCCTGAAGGCCGATATCGCTGCTAGGTGCACCTTTAGCGATGAGACCACAAGACCCTGCTCTTTAAGTGACCAGAGATAGTCCAGTATCGTTGGGATAGGGACGACGAACAGATTCAGATCTCTCTGGTCGCACCATATGGCGAATCGCTTCCATTTGGAGAGGTAGGTCGAGCGAGTGGAGGGTTTTCTGCTCTCCAGCAGGACCCGCTGGACTGCAGCCGAACAGGTCCGCTCCGTGTGGGTCAACCACTCAGGTACCAGGCTGTCAGATGGAGGGACTGCAGGTCCGGGTGGTGGAGCCTGCCGAAGTCCTGCGTTATCAGGTCCGGCCATAAGGGCAGAGGGATGGGATCTCGTACCGATAGCTCGAGCAGCAGAGTGTACCAGTGCTGTCTCGGCCAGGCCGGAGCAACGAGTATGAGGCGGGCTCTGTCCCTCCGAAGCTTGAGAAGCACCCGATGTACGAGCGGGAACGGAGGGAAGGCATACAGCAGGTGACCCGTCCAGGGATAGAGGACTGCGTCTGACAGGGAGCCCGGGGCGCAACCCTGGAACGAGCAGAACTGGTGGCACTTCCTGTTCTCTCTGGAGGCGAACAGGTCTATCCGGGGAAACCCCCACCTCCGGAAAATCATGTGAACCATGTCTGGGCGGAGGGACCACTCGTGGGACAGGAACGATCTGCTCAGACGGTCGGCCAGTGTGTTCTGTATCCCTGGAAGATAGGACGCCACTAGGTGAATGGAGTGGGCTATGCAGAAGTCCCACAGTAGCATCGCCTCCGTGCACAGCGGAGAAGATCGGGCTCCACCCTGCTTGTTGACATAAAACATCGCCGTTGTGTTGTCCATCAACACCGCGATACAACGCCCCTGGAGACTGGGGCAAAAGGCTTGACAGGCGAGGCGAATCGCCCGGAGCTCTCTGACATTGATATGGAGGGAGAGCTCTCGGGGCGACCAGAGGCCTTGGGTGTACAAGTCGGCTAGGTGCGCTCCCCACCCCAGCTCTGACGCATCCGTGGTCAGAGTGGCGGATGGTTGAAGAGGGCGGAAAGAGACTCCGGCACACACGACTGCTGGGTCCAGCCACCAAGTGAGAGAAGCGAGTGCTGGCTTCGTGGGCGTGACCACCATATCGATGGAGTCGCGGTGGGGCCGGTACACTGACGCGAGCCAAATTTGAAATAGGCGAAGGTGCAACCTCGCGTACTGAGTGACGAACGTACACGACGCCATGTGGCCTAGGAGGCGGAGGCAGGAACGCACTGTTGTCCGTGGGAAAGCTTGTAGGTCTCGAACTAGAGAGACCAGAGACTGATGCCGAGGTTGGGGCAGGCAGGCCCTGGCCAAATTGGAATCCAGGACCGCCCCGATGAACTCCACTCTTTGCGACGGGGTCAACATCGACTTCTCAGCATTTATCATGAGCCCTAGACGCTGAAACAGGGCTAGGACCGTGGCCATGTGGGACGCTACCAGTTGGCGGGATGGCCCTCGGACTAGCCAGTCGTCGAGATGGGGTAGACATGTATCCGACGACGGCGGATGGCCGCGGCCACCACTGCCATGCACTTGGTGAATACCCTCGGCGCTGTAGAGAGGCCGAAAGGCAGCACTGTGAATTGGTAGTGTGTGTTGTTGACAACGAAGCGTAGGTAGCGCCAATGAGGAGGGTAAATGGCGACATGAAAATACACGTCCTTCATGTCGAGGGCGGCAAACCAGTCTCCCGGATCCAGGGAGGGAATGATAGTCCCCAGGGTTACCATGCGAAACTTGAGCTTGACAAGGTATTTGTTGAGCTCTCGGAGGTCGAGTATGGGTCGTAGTCCTCCCTTCGCCTTGGGGATTAAGAAATAGCGGGAGTAAAATCCCCTGCCTCGCATATCGCTCGGCACCTCCTCTATAGCACCCAATCTCAGCAGAGACTCCACCTCTTGTAGGAGGACTTGCTCGTGAGAGGGGTCCCTGAAGAGGGACGGGGTGGGTGGGTGGGAGGGAGGGGGCGAAACAAACTGAAGATGGTAACCAGACTCTACCGTGCGTAGCACCCAGTTGTCTGATGTAATCTGGGACCACGCCGGGAGGAAGTGGGAAAGACGATTGAAAAATAACGGGGAAGGATCCGGAGGAGAGACTGATGGGCCGTCCTCGGGCGTCCCATCAAAACGCCTGCTTCGGCCCTTGGGGGGCCTTGGAAGGCGCCTGGGACTGGGTACGCCGATTGCCCGATGGTCTTCGGCGGTTCAGTCTGCCCCTGCGTGTATTATCCGGCTGAGACCTGGACTGATTGAACGGCCGAAAGGGTTGCTGCCTGAAAGGCCGCCGTTGTGTCGCAGGTGTATGCATGCCTAGCGTACGGATGGCAATGCGCCCATCCTTAAGGGTCTGTATCCTGGAGTCCGTTTTCTCCAAGAATAAGCCCTTGGTATCGAAGGGCAAGTCTTGCAGCGTATACTGAACCTCTGGCGGCAAGGTGGACGATTGCAGCCAGGAGATCCTTCTCATTGTCACTCCTGATGCCAAGGTCCTGGCTCCGGAGTCAGCAGAGTCCAGTGAGCCCTGAATAGAGGACCTAGTAGCTTTCTTGCCCTCTTCCAGCAAAGCTGTGAACTCCTGCCTGGAGGATGTTGGAACCAACTCCGTAAATTTAGAGAGGGCTACGAAATTGTCGTAAGCATAGCGGGCCAGGAGAACCAACTGATTTGCTATGCGTAATTGAAGGCCGCCAGCCGAATATACCTTCCGGCCCAACAGGTCCATCTTGCGCACGTCTTTGGACTTAGGTGCAGGCGCAAGTTGTCCATTTCGCTCCCTGTCATTCACAGACTGTACCACTAGGGAGTGTGGGGCCGGATGGGTGTACAGGTACTCGTACCCAGTCGGGGGTACCGAGTACTTCCGCTCCACTCCACGGGCAGTGGGAGGGATGGACGCCGGGGACTGCCAGAGTGTGGTGGCATTTTTCTGGATCGTCCGAACAAACGGTAGGGCCACTCGCATGGGGGCCTCCGTACCGACCACATTAGTGATCAGGTCCTCGTCCTCGATGACCTCCGCTACCGGGAGGTTAACAGCTTGTGCCACCCTACGAAGGAGGTCCTGATGGGCACGTAAGTCAATCGGTGGGGGATCGGATGGCGAGGATCCCGCCACCGCCTCGTCGGGCGAGGAAGACGAGGAGTGGGCCTGACCAATAGGCAGAGGCTGAGGCTCGTCCATGGGGTGTGAGGCCGTCGCCTCCACGGGATGTTCCGTCTGCACCGGCGGCGGTGGAACCTCAACCAGAGGCGATGGAGGGGGCCTGCTGATGGTGGCTTCCGGCACCCCATGGTCAGAAAGCCCGTGTCGCGGGGGGAAGGGGGCGCCCTGAGCCTCGTGACCAGCCCAGGGGGTCCAGAAACCCCATTGCTGGGGACCCAGGTCTTGTCCTTGTGGGTCCGCGCGGTAATCTGCACCGCTGCCATTGTGTGAAGCGACCGACGGCTGGTGGGAAGGCCACGGGGGGGCAGAGGCGCTCAGAGACTGCGCCGTCGAAGCCACCAGGCCATCCGTGGACGGTGCCGTGTACCGGTGCCGATCGTCTCGGTGCCGGGAGCGGGACCTTCGACCGCGAGAGTAGCGGGAGGTCGACCGCGATCTCGATCGTCGTCGACGGGAGCGGCTTCGAGAATGGCGTCGGGAGCGGTGCCGGGATCCGGACCTCCCTCGGTGCCGACGGTCCGGAGAGCGGGACCGGGACCTGGAACGCCTCCGGGAGTACGACCGGTACCGCGATGAGGAGCGGTACCGGGACTGTGACCGGCGCCGAGAAGGAGACCGGTACCGTGATGGAGACCGGTACCGTGACCTTGAACGGCGGGAAGGTGACCGTCTCCGGGATCGAGACCGGGAGCGGGACCTGGACCGCCTCCTATCCCGTTTGTCAGGGGTGGCCGGTCGTACCATGGCCGGTTTACCCACTGACGGAACAGCCCGCACCGGCGGTGCCGGGGGCCGGAGGCTCGGTGCCTCTGATAGCTCTATGAGCTCCCTTGCCGTCGAAAACGTCTCGGGCGTAGACGGGAGAGGCAGCTCGACCACGGCTTGCACCGGGGAGCGCGGGGGTACCGGACTCGACGGCCCAGCCGGTGCCGGAGTCAACGGTACCGTGCACGGTCCGTGCGCTGTCGCGGACGGTGCCAAAGGCGCCGCTGCTGGCTGCTGGACCGATGGTCTCGCCGTAGCAGTCTCTACAGCCTTGGGCTGAGGCTTCCGTTTCCCAGATGGTGAATGGGAACGGTGCCGGGGCTTCGGTGCCGGCTGCTTCTTAACAGTCTCGGTACCGGACCGGCCGGGGACCGCTGGAGCACTCCGCACCGAGGACGACGCCGGAGCCGGAGGAGTCGGCACCGCAGGGGTAAGCGCCGACTCCATAAGGAGCTGCCGCAACCTAATGTCCCGCTCCTTTTTAGTTCGCGGCTTGAACGACCTGCAAATGAGGCACTTGTCAGGCCGATGTCCCTCGCCGAGACAACGAAGGCAGGCGTCGTGGGGGTCCCCAACGGGAATATGCCGCTGGCAAGCCGCACAGGGCTTGAATCCCGGTGTCTTGGGCATACGCCCTCACCGGACGGGAAAAGAGGGGCTAAGCCCCCCTAATTCCCCCTAATCTATCTACTAACTACTCAACTAACTCAGTTTAACAACTAACTATATACACTAAATACAAACTACAACCAAGGTGAGCTAGGTAAGTGGAGGACGACAAGCACTCCACAGTTCCAACTGCCGTCACGGGCGGGAAGAAGGAACTGAGGAGCGGACGGGCCGGCTGGGGTATATAACTAGCGCTATAGCGGCGCCACTCCAGGGGGCGCCCAGCCGGCCCGCCGGTGTTGCTAGGCTAAAAATGTTCCGAAGAGCCGTGCACGCGCGGCGCACACACCTACATGGAATGCATAGGAGCAATCACTCGAAGAAGAATTCAATTTGCCAGTAGCAAGTAACCAGCTTGCCCTAGAGCTCCAAGGAGGTGGGAGTTTAACCTAGCAATTTCTGCCAAATTTAAGCTTTCACAGGGGATGGAGGGGTGAGGTTTCTTGTTGCTAAGATTGTGACTAAAACCCTCCAAATGTGAAAAGAGGCAGTTCTGTCTTTCCAAGCCTGCAAGTAATTACATTGTCTCTGCTGCGGCTGCTAGAGTGTACCAAAATAGTTGAGCAAAATAAAAAAAAAGACTCTTGTCAGTTCCGCTCCAGGTATTCAGAACTCCTTGGGCAGCAGTGACACTGAAATGAATTATGCACAATACAGTGTTCTGCTGATTGGGAAAGGTATGAGCGGCAGAGACAGCCATGGGAATGAGACACTGAGGAGAACCCTTCCCCACCATAAAAACAGAATTTGCAAGAAATAGAGTAGTGGAGACATAAGCACCTCAACAAGGTCAAGAAATTCCTTCTACCTTCTAGCTGTCAGAGGAAAACAGAGAGGGCTTCAAATTTTCCGACATCAACTAGCCAGAGGCTACTATGAGAGATACAGTGTCTACTATAGATCACCAGACCAGTGGGATGAGGTGGACAAGGCTTTCTTCTGGCAACTAACAGAAGTTACTAGATCACAGGCCCTGGTTGTCATGGGAGACTTCAATCACCCTGCTATCTGCTGGGAGAGCAATACAGCAGTGCACAGACAATCCAGGAAGTTTTTGGCAACTGTCGGGGACAATTTCCTGGTGCAAGTGCTGGAGGAACCAACTAGGGGCAGAGCTCTTCTTGACCTGCTGCTCACAAACAGGGAAGAATTAGTAGGTGAAGCAAAACTGGATGGGAACCTGGGAGGCAGTGACCATGAGATGGTCAAGTTCAGGATCCTGACACAAGGAAGAAAGGAGAGCAGCAAAATATGGATCCCAGACTTCAGAAAAGCAGACTCTGACTCCCTCAGGGAACTGATGGGCAGGATCCCCTGGGAGAACAACATGAGGGGGGAAAGGAGTCCAGGAGAGCTGGCTGTATTTTAAAGAATCCTTATTGAGGAACAAACCATCCCAATGTGTAGAAAGAATAGTAAATATGGCAGGCGACCACCTTGGCTTAACAGTAAAACCCTTGCTGATCTTAAACACAAAAAAGAACCTTACAAGAAGTGGAAGCTTGGACAAATGACCAGGGAGGAGTATAAAAATATTGCTCAGGCATGCAGGAGTGAAATCAGGAAGGCCAAATCACACTTGGAGTTGCAACTAGCAAGAGATGTTAAGAGTAACAAGAAGGGTTTCTTCAGGTATGCTAGCAACAAGAAGAAAGTCAAGGAAAGTGTGGGCCCCTTACAGAATGCGGGAGGCAACGTAGTAACAGAGGATGTGGAAAAAGCTAGTGTACTCAGTGCTTTTTTTGCCTCTGTCTTCATGAACAAGGTCAGCTCCCAAACTGCTGCACTGGGCAGCACAGCATGGGGAGGAGGTGACCAACCCTCTGTGGTTCAGGACTATTTAGAAAAGCTGGACGAGCACAAGTCCATGGGGCCAGATGTGCTGCATCCAAGGGTGCTAAAGGAGTTGGCGGATATGATTGCAGAGCCATTGGTCATTATCTTTGAAAACTCATGGTGATCGGGAGAGGTCCCGGATGACTGGAAAAAGGCTAATGAAGTGCCCATCTTTAAAAAAGGGGAGGAGGAGGATCCAGGGAACTACAGGCCAGTCAGCCTCACTTCAATCTCTGGAAAAATCATGGAGCAGGTCCTCAAGGAATCAATTCCGAAGCACTTAGAGGAGAGGAAAGTGATCAGGAACAGTCAGCATGGATTCACCAAGGGCAAGTCTTGCCTGACTAACCTAATTGCCTTCTATGAGGAGATAACTGGCTCTGTGGATGAGGGGAAAGCAGTGGACGTGTTATTCCTTGACTTTAGCAAAGCTTTTGATCTCCCGCAGTATTCTTGCCAGCAAGTTAAAGAAGTATAGGCTGGATGAATGGACTATAAGGTGGATAGAAAGCTGGCTAGATAGTCAGGCTCAACGGGTAGCGATCAATGGCTCCATATCTAGTTGGCAGCCGGTATCAAGCGGAGTGCCCCCAGAGTCTGTCCTGGGGCCTGTTTTGTTCAATATCTTCATTAATGATTTAGAGGATGGTGTGGACTACAACCTCAGCAAGTTTGCAGATGACACTAAACTGGGAAGAGTGGTAGATATGCTGGAGGGTAGGGATAGGATACAGAGGGACCTAGACAAATTAGAGGATTGGGCCAAAAGAAACCTGATGAGGTTCAACAAGGACAAGTGCAGAGTCCTGCACTTAGGACAGGAGAATCCCATGCACTGCTACAGACTAGGGACCGAATGGCTAGGCAGCAGTTCTGCAGAAAAGGACCTAGGGGTTACAGTGGATAAGAAGAAGGATATGAGTCAGTGTGCCCTTGTTGCCAATAAGGCAAACTGCATTTTGGGCTGTATAAGTTGGGGCATTGCCAGCAGATCGAGGGACGTGATTGTTCCCCTCTATTCAACATTGGTGAGGCCTCATCTGGAGTACTGTGTCCAGTTTTGGGCCCACACTACAAGAAGGATGTGGAAAACTTGGAAAGAGTCCAGCGGAGGGCAACAAAAATGATTAGGGGGCTAGAGCACATGACTTATGAGGAGCGGCTGAGGGAACTGGGATTGTTTAGTCTGCAGAAGAGAAGAATGAGGGGGGATTTGATAGCTGCTTTCAACTACCTGAAAGGGGGTTCCAAAGACGATGGATCTAGACTGTTCTCAGTGATAGCAGATGATAGAACAAGGAGTAGTGATCTCAAGTTGCAGTGGTGGAGGTTCAGGTTGGATATTAGGAAAAACTTTTTCACTAGGAGGGTGGTGAAGCACTGGAATGGGTTACCTGGGAGAGGTAGTGGAATCTCCTTCCTTAGAGGGTTTTAAGGTCAGGCTTGACAAAGCTCTGGCTGGGATGATTTAGTTGGGGACTGGTCCTGCTTTGAGCAGGGGGTTGGACTAGATGACCTCCTGAGATCCCTTCCAACCCTGATAGTCTATGATTCTATGATATAGCCACAAAAACTGGTCTTCTCACTAGAGCACCTCTAAAACGCACAGGCAAACCCCTCTCCCATCTTTCATGCCAACCTCTGGCTAACAAGTATCCAGGAAAATGTTCAAACCTTGTATACAAGGGAGAAAATACCATGCACTAATTTACAGTTAGAATTACATGATTGGAATTATGGAGAAATGCATGCCCCTTTTAAGCCATACATCTACTAAGCAAACATTAAACTGGCTTACATTTTCTAAGTTGTACGTAGCTGAGCTTGGATTTATTTTTTATTTTTTAAATAAAGCTGCCAAACAGGTCAAACTGACTTCTAAGAAAAAGGTACTGAATCAACTGTGTACTGAATTAAGTAGGCTGCTTTTACTCATTGACCAACACAGCTATTAGACACTAACCAGCTACAGAAACACCACATACAGCATGGTTTGTTACAGGGGTTTGTATGCAATTAAGAGTATTTCATTGTTTCACCAGACTCCTGTGGCATCCAATTAAGTAATAACACAAGAGAGGAGCTCTTAATTAATGAGGAAAATCCACTGCAAGCTAGACACAGGTGTGCAAGTCTCAAACAGAGCCTGAAATAGTTGGATAGATAATTTATTTTAGGAAAACTCAAATGTGTATGCAATTAACTGAACAGTAGAAGGATTATTTGTGATTTAACTTCTTTCAATGGGTTTACATTTCTTTGCAGTATCCAACAATTAAGTGGGTTATAAAAGATTAAAAAACAAAACTTAACACTTGTGAGTGAGCTAACATGGTTACAAGTGATGACAATTTTCACTCGGCTGTTACCATTTTTTAACAAATTGCACTCAATGCCAGTTTAAACTCTGGCTTTTGATAGGAAGCTTTTTTAAAAGTAACATATGTTGTCATTAAGTGAACACATTTTGATTAGTCCATTTCATCTAGTTTTTAAAACAGCTGCAGAGTGCTTTCAACCATTATTTTAAGCAACTAAAATAACACTAATAAGATAAGACAGTATTTCATGCCCACTGTATCTGACATAATATCATACAGTTACAGGCTCAGATAGCAAGAGGTCAAATGAACAGAAATTGGCATCTGTTTCAGGTACATGTGGTTTTGGAGAGGAAGAAGGCAGGAAACTGTTTATGGCTTAAACTCAGCTTCTTTCAGCATTCATAATTTTTTCTTCTTTCTCTAATCAGTGATGCATTATTTTCTCCTGTACTATGAAGGAGACAGAAATATTTACTAGAGACAATCTATCCATTACTGATTTTTGCCACATGAAGGCACTACTCCTGGATAACTGCCACTACTCCTTGATATCTTTTGTTGTACATGGTCAACCCAAAGGAAGGTTTTCACAATGGGGAGGAAGTTTTAGTTTCTTTGTGAAACTTTTATGTAGCACCACATTTTCAGTACAGGCCAGAGCAGACATTCCACCTTCAAATGCTCATCCAATTCCTCCCTATTTTTCAGAATCAAATACAGAACAGCCTCTCCACTAGTGATTTTCTCCACTTCTGTAATAAAAAGTTGTCTCCAATACATTCCAAGAACTTGTTCGATAATCTGTGTCCTGCTGCATTTTCCTAACAGATGTCTGAGCAGTTAACATCCTCATCATCACCAAGTGCTATGCTTTGGATGATTTTGTTAATTACTTTAAAAAAAGCTTCAGCCAGCTCTTCTTCCTAGCTAGGAGGTGTAGGTTGGGCATTAGGAAAAACTTCCTAACTGTCAGGGTGATTAAGCACTGCAATAAATTGCCCAGGGAGGCTGTGGAATCTCCATCATTAGAAGTTTTTAAGAACAGGTTAGACAAATACCTGTCAGAGATGGTCTAATTATACTTTGTCCTGACTCTGTGCAGGGGACTGGACTAGGTGACCTACTGAGGTCATAGAATCATAGAAGATTAGGGTTGGAAGAGACCTCAGGAGGTCATCTAGTCCCACCCCCTGCTCAAAGCAGGACCAACCCCAATGAAATCATTCCAGCCAGGGCTTTGTCAAGCTGGGCCTTAAAACCTCTAAGGATGGAGATTCTACCACCTCCCTAGATAACCCATTCCAGTGCTTCACCACTCTCCTAGTGAAAGAGTTTTTCCTAATATCCAACCTAGACCTCCCCCACTGCAACTTGAGACCACTGCTCCTTGTTCTGTCATCTGCCACCATTGAGAACAGCCTAGCTCCATTCTCTTTGGAACCCCCTTTGAGGGTAGTTGAAGGCTGCTATCAAATCCCCCCTCACTTTTCTCTTCTGCAGACTCTAAATAAGCCCAGTTCCCTCAGCCTCTCCCCATAAATCATGTGCCCTAGCCCCCTAATCATTTCCGTTGCCCTCCGCTGGACTCTCTCCAATTTCCACGTCCTTTCTGTAGTGGATGCAGTACTCCAGATGTGGCCTCACCAGTGCTGAATAGAGGGAAATAATCACTTCCCTCGATCTGCTGGCAATGCTCCTACTAATGCAGCCCAATATGCCATTAGCCTTCTTGGCAACAAGGGCACACTGTTGACTCATATCCAGCTTCTCGTCCACTGTAATCCCCAGGTCCTTTTCTGCAGAATTGCCACTTAGACTGGTCCCTTCCAGTCCAACATTTCTACGATTCTCTTTCCTTATATCCCCATTCAGTGTGTGGCCCCAGGCCTTATTTACTGCATACCATCCAAACCCTGAACAGAATACAAAACTTTTAATCTCCTCTTGAGCATTTCTGTGGTGTTGTCACAATGGTGTCTGCGTGCTTCACCTATATGAACGAATTTATCTTCACAATAATCCAATTAGGCGAGCTGGTGGCAGTATCCCCATTTTATGGATTGGGAACTGAGGCCCAGAGATACAAGTACAAAATTGTCTCAAATGAATCCACTAATTTTGGGTACCCAACTTGAGACAGCTAGGACCTGAGTTTTCAGAGTACCTTCACTGCTACCAGCTCCACCTTAAATATCTATTCACATACAATATTATATGCAGTTATAATAGATATCTCTGTCTTGAGTGTATCAAAAGGTACAAGTTCATTTTTTAGGTTGGGGAAATTTGGGGACAAAAGTGCTTCATACTCTAATGGAAATGTCAATCCACGTTGTACTTAACTTAACTCTGTTCTGCTGAAGCATCTGAGGAATATCATCAGCAAATACTAAGTTAAAGTACTTGCCATCCCTGCAACACAATGTTAACTCTGTCTTCTTTCAGCGACACCCAAACCTGTCAACACCACATGTACTAGCACCTATACAAATGCTACAGAACATTCTGGGAACACAGCACGTAAGCACTGTAGGACAAAGTCTAACATTTTATTTTTGCTAAGGCAAAATTCGTGTTTATGTTAGAGGCAGAAATTAGGAGCTACCTACACGTGGCCTACATTCAAACCCTGAGCCTACTCCACACATCACTCCAGACTTGCTAATGTTACCACCTTTTCACGCTTGCTCTAAAGTTTCCTTCTGTGAAGACAGTGCCTTCACTTACCCCTCACTAAGCTACACAGACCACTGCCATATACACTACCACATGACAAGATGGGCAGGGATGGTGTCCCTAGCTTCTGTTTGCCAGAAGCTGGGAATGAGTGACAGGGGATGGATCACTTGGTGATTACCTGTTCTGTTCACTCCCTCTGGGGCACCTGGCATTGGCCACTGTCAGAAGACAGGATACTGGACTAGATGGACCTTTGGTCTGACCCAGTATGGCCGTTTTTATGTTCTTAAGATGACCCCCCTGTGCCACTACTAACAAATCCTACACAACTCAACACTGAAATGAGGCATACATGACCCTCAGAAGTACACATGCACCTCTCATATCACAGCAATAGTTATGTCAACCTATTCCAACTAATCACCCGACCACATAATAAAACGAACACCTAATACAGTGAAGGCATTTGAAGTGTATGCAAACAGATTCTGGAATTCAAATCTCTGAAACACAACACAAATATTGGCATATTCTCTCAGAATTTCCTCATGTCTGCTTATTATGGCACCCCCTTACTGAGACATTGCCAGCTCCAGGGAGCAGGACTAAGGTTGAGTTGCAGGGGTGGCATGCACCTTAGCTCTATTTTCTGGTTTTCAAAAGTCCAAGGGTAGTAGAACTCAGTGTTTTGGATGGGCATGAGGCACCACCAGCCAACCTTAACTCCGCATTACCAAGTTTGGGGGCATTCAACCTCCAATATTCAACCTCAATATTCCCTGCCACTGCTCAGACCACCACCAATCTCTAGTCTTTAAATAATCCTTCTTTATTTGAGATTCAGTTTATTGTCAATGTTTTTGTATTAAGACTTTTTTTAAAAATGGTTGCTTATTGCACAGTAAAATATATGAGAGAGAGACAGAGAGAGAATGAACGCGAATCTTATGGTAGATAAGCCAAAACAAAATAACCTTTAAAAAAACAAAATTCATCCAAGAAGTTCTGAAGACATATTTTCTAAAGAGAACAAATTTTGAGTGACAATGATTTCAAAGTTGCAATCCACACAAAAATATGAGCTATTTAGTCTTTAATTATAGGGTTGTCATCAATTTTGTGCATTTTTCCTGCACGATCCAAATAGTTACCTAGTAACCACCTGCCAGGCCAAACCTAAGGAAAATGGCTTGCGCATCGGGCTAATTACCCAAGCATATTGATCACACTAGTCCAGAGCTGTCCAGGATAAAAGAGTATATCAATGAGCATGTTACAGAAATTAACAACAGGAGACTTGCGAGCCAAAATACATCCTGCTCTTTCCATGAGAATATAATCACAATAATGTATAAGTCCTGCAAATTATACCATTATTAAAACAAGCATCCCATTTAAGCAACTCTTATCAGAAAAATAGTGTTATTGTATCTATTGTTTCATCCACTGCTGCTAAGAGGTTCAAACTGCATTATCACTTACCAGAAGCAGCAATTTGTAGGAAATTGCAGCACAGACCTCCATCTTATTGCTCCTTTTGTGTTATCCTAAAAGAGTCCAGGGGGAAAAAAAGCACCTACACTGCAACATACATATACTAATTATGTGTGTCATAATAGTCTTCACTGCTAAGGTTTACTTTACCTAAATTTATCACATTAAATATAGCAGAAATACATTATATACAAAATTTCCATAGCTTAACAGGGATCAAGCTGAATTAGAGCCTTCACAAATTTCAGTTTATTCACTGTTAAAACTCAAGGGTTTCAGAAAATATCAACACATTGCACTGTTTATTATTCATGACCCTTAGTATATATTCCCAGACAAAAACAGTAAGATGGAGTTGCGATTGAGAGTACACAATCAACAATTTATAGTAAAACACATTACAGGAATGGTGCAATTATTCCAAAAATAAGCATAAACTCAAGGAATTCAAAGTTAAGGCTAAACTTAAAAGAAATCCAAATATGTTAGGGTATGGAAATGAAGAGTTAAGGCACCCACACAACCTTAACTGCCCTGTACAGATACCATGGCAATAATAAGATGACTCAAAATTATGGTATTTTAGAGTTTGCAGTCCCAGGTTATGCAAAACTGATTTTAAGAGTATTTTTTTCTTTCCCCTCATTTTAGCAAGTGTGAGGTAATCAAAATGTGTTCTATTAAAAATTCTGTAAGATATTAATTTGTATTAGAGACACCCAATCAAAGAGTAATAAATTGTCCCTATTAGGAAAGCTTTTTTAAGACGCAAATGTTGAAGCAATGATACATTTACTGGCTAAACGCTGGGCTAGAAATTCTGGAAAAGAATACTTCTTTTAGGACACTGGGTTCAGCACAACGTCTTGCCAAAGTTAAAGGGATACAATCAAATTGAAATTTGGTCAGTTTCAAAAAGTTACTTGGCAGAAGTTTCAGGTACTGCACATGTCCCCAGGTTCCCCCTTACAAATTTCTGTGGTTTAATAATCACACTTTCCTATGTTTTAAAATTGTTTTATTTTTCCTGCTTCTGCGTGAAAAATCCACGTAAACATGGAAACTGGTCTAAAGGAAGAAACAGCAAAACTGACTATACAAAGTAAAACTGAAAAAAGAGAAATATTTTCTCTGTAATCACTTTATAGTAAGCTCGGATGTTATTTGTAATAATAAGTAGATTATTTAAAAATCACACTTACGTTTGAAAAACAAATTGATTAAATAAAGTGACATAAAGGGGATTCCACAAATTTATCCACCAGGATTCGCTCCATGGCTGCTGCCTATTTTTGTTTTTTATTTTCCTTTAGTCCACTTGAATTAAAATGTAAAATGTTCAAGATTTTTGGGATCTAGTAGACTGATTGTTGGTCATTTCTTATCATTATTACTCTGGAAGGAAGCATGGCTTTCAAAAATCTGCTCTGATTTAAACAGGCTCATTTTCTAGAGAGTGGGATTAGGGCCCGGATACTCACAAGTGACGTTAAGTAGCATTTGGATACTCCTATTACACACTTTTTCTACAAAAAAAAAGGACTTGTAGAGACTATTGGTCCCCAGTGAGAAATACAAATATTTCATTCTGAGAATGCACCTTTACATGTAAAGTTGTCTTTCCCGCTGCCTACCCCCTCATAAACTGTCAATGCATGATGCCTAGGGAGAAAACTGTTAAATACAGAAATCCTTGGGGTGCCTGTGTGTCTTTGGGGAGGGAGGGTTATATTTTTTGTAATGAAAGGAAAAATAGTCTGTTTCAGCATGAGTTCAATCCCTGACTCTGCCACAGACTTTGTGTGTGACCCTGGGCACATCACTTTGCTTCAGTCCCCCATTTGTAAAGAGGGGATAATAGCACTGCCATTCCTCATAAGAGCATTGTAACACAGTGGGGGCATGAAAGTACCTTAAGATATGTTTCTATACATAGTTAAAATGCCAAATTCTTAGAAATTTAGTTTTCTGATACTTGGCTATCCAAAGATGTTTGATAGAGTATAACTTTCATCTGTGCAGGCACTTTGTTCCGAATAAGAATCTATTGTAACAAGGAAAGAAACTAAAATGACTGTAAAAAAATACACATACAATAATAATGTTGGAGCTTCTAGATGAAGGGTTCTCAAACTGGGGGTCGGGACCCCGCAGGGGGTCGCAAGGTTATTACATGGGGGGTTGTGAGCTGTCAGCCTCCACCCCAAACCCCACTTTGCCTCCAGCATTTGTAATGGTATTAAATATATTTAAAAGTGTTTTTAATGCATAAGGGGGGTTACACTCAGAGGCTTGCTGTGCGAAAGGGGTCACCAGTACAAAATTTTGAGAACTCCTGTTCTAGGCTCTGGGCGCCAAGGCTTCTGGGGCTTCGCTGCCAAGAAATCCAGTGAGGATTCAGGTTGCATTGAATTCTGGGGGCAGGTGGCAGGACATTCTCAGTGGACCGCTCTCTGCTTTGGAATTGGCTCCCACCTTTTAGGTTTCAGTGCAAGGCATCAGTATAACCCGACTTTTAGGATCAGAAGCTGGGAAGGCATTTATCATTTGTGGGGATGTACGGGTGTTAATGGTAGGTGTCTTGTGACTGATGGCAAATACTATTTCTTCTTAAATTTGGTTTGTTATAGTGTTGTAAAGTATTCAGATGCGACACTAATGGGCTTGATAGAGATTTCTAAATTCATAGTTTTCTTGTGGAACAAGTGTAACAGTCCACAGAACCTGACACATGCAGAAGTTAATATTCCTTTTGAATTCAACAGCGAAGTGATTTTGAAATTTTCCAAGATACAGAAACTATTTGTAGCCACGTTGGTCCTTAAGGTAAAATAAAGTGAACCAAGTAGAAAACACAGAACCTTTTATGGGAACAGGTTATGAGCTTTTTGGTCAAAAAGGTCCCCTATTGGGTTTCTAGAGCATGAAAAAGCACAGTAAGCAAGTCAGCATAGCCATCTGATTTAGACAACCTGTATTTCTGTGCATTCTGTCAATGCCTAAAGGAGACAATTATGAGCCAAAAGCCTGTGAATATGTTATTTTTCATGATGTAACTTTTTCAATCTCTAGGGCAGAGCATTAAAAACCCACACAAATTAAAATAACTAAATAAGAAAAATGTAATTTCATAGAGAAGTCAAAGGAAACACCCGGAGCCATTAAAGATACTTAAACCCCACTCAAGTCACCACCTCAGGCAAAAGTGTAAGTGATCAGGTAGGCCTTGAGGCTGGCCTTGAAGGCCAATGAATTCTGGGTTTGTCTGATCAATGGGGAAAGTAAATTCCAGACTCAAGTGCCCCCAGAGAGAACATCCTGTCCAAGCCCTCCCAGATAGACAGAGCCTGTCAGTGACCGAATCCTAGCTAATTTCATCCATCAGTATAAAGCATGGGGAAAGAGGAACTCTCCTAGGCAGATAGGATTCAAAACAAGGGTTTTATAGATCAAAAACATCACCTTGAATTGTACACAGGGCCAAACAGGAAGCCAGAGTAGTCGACACATCACTGATGTGTTATGATTCCTACAAGAGACCTTTCTAATTAGATGGGCAACACACATTTGGCACTAGTTGAAAATCGTGTGTGAATTTAAAGAGTAGCCCCCGATAGAGCACATTGCAGTAATCCAATCTGCAGGTCACAAATGGGAGAACGATGGTCTTGTTATATCTATCTTAGGTATTTATATTGTCCCCACCAGCACAGTACCTGAATGCTTCACAATCTTTAATGTACTTTTCCTCAAAATACCCTGAGAGGCAGGGCAGTGCTAATAAACCCATTGCACAGATGAACTGAGGAAAAAAGAAACTAAGGCTATGTCTTCACTAGAAGCACTGCACCTGCATTTGTCGTGCATCAGCACAGATACTCACTATCATGACAAGAGGTGTTCTCCTGTTGCTGTAGTTAATCCACCTCCCCGAGAGGCAGGAGCTAGGCCGATGGAAGAATGCTGTTTATAGCAAGGTCTTAGTCATCATACTACTTTGCTTAGAGGTGTGGATTTTTCACACCCCTGAGCAACGTAGCTGGGTTGAGCTAATTTTTTAGTGTATACCTGTCCCAAGAACTTATCCAAGGTCACACAGCAAGTCTGTGGCAGTGCAAGGAATTGAACCCATGCTGCCAAATCTCAAGTTAGTGTTCTAACAACTGAACTACCTTCCTACTCACTAAGACATGTGGCTTGGAGATATGGATTCTCCAACAGGATAGTTGATCCTTATAATGAGAAACTCAAAAACCTGTCTGTTTAGCAAACCAAAGAGTGAAAGGTGACTTGATCACAGTGTATAAATATTTTCACAGGCAGAAAATACAAGATAATAAAAGGTTCTTTAATCTAGCAGAGAAAGATGTAATAAAAACCAATGGCTGAAAGCTGAAGTCAGACAAATTCAAACGATCAATAAGGCCCTTAAAAAAAACAGCAAAGGTGATTAACCATTGGAACAAGCTGCCAAGGGAATTGGTGGATTTTCTATCTCTTAGTGTCTTCAAATGGATGCCTTTCTGGAAGATATGCTTCAGTCAAACAGAAGTTATACTTTAGTTAAACACAAGTTCCTGGGCTCAATAGAAGGGTATCTGTCTGAAATTTAATGATCTGTGATATTAATGAGGTCAGACAAGATGATCTAATGGTCTCTTCTGTCCCTGAACAATGAAATATACTCCTGGCTCTGACCCAAATTTTCTGTGTAACTTATGAAAGCCACTTCACCTCTCTGTGCTTCAGTCTTCCCATCTCTAAAATGGAGATAATACCACCCACTCACATGGATAATGCGAAGCTTACTTCACTAATATTTGCACGGTCTCTGAGAACTTTGGATGGAAGGTGCTACCAAAGTAGTAGTAGTATTTGAAGTCACAGATAACCATGGCAAAGTTAATGTAGCCCTGGACAAAACAAAAAAAAACAAAAAAAGCAATATTAGCTACAGCTTTTACCTGGGAACCCATCAATAGCTGAGAACCGCTAAGGTTCTGAGCCTTGTTAGCAAAGAGATATACCCTCAATTGAGGAAGATATCTATGCTATCTCCTTTGAATCTTTTTCCTTATCCAACCCAGCAACATCTCAGACTTCTCTGGAATGAGTTTCAAAAATCTAGCTTTCATTCAAGTCCCAATCGTGGCCAAGTACTAGGAAATCAAAGAGCCCACACTATATAAATCTAATGAAAAGGGACAAAATTGAGAGGGACATCAGAATATTAAAGGAACTGTAGCCTAGACCATCTCACTAACTCTCAGAGTAACTGCCTTAATATGTAGGGCCACAAATTTGTCACAATATTTTTAATAAAAAAAAAAATCACAACACAGTTGCAGTAAATTTAGTAAAAGACATGGGTCTGGGGGAAACAGTGTGTAAAATAATGGGAATGCTATTTAAAATACAAAGACTCTGCGGGGGGTGTCAGGTCCTATCACCCCACAATGGCAGCTCCTACCCACAAGACTGGGCCTAGCTCCCCACTCCAGGGGTTGCGACCTGATGCACGGAGTTTTCAGCGGCGCTCAACATTGACCCAGCTCCCCTACATTACGACAGAGGAGCAGATAGGGCAAATTTCAGCAAGTGGTGCTCAAAGGCCAGAAGAGATCATTGTGATCATCTAGTCTGAGCTCCAGTACAATACAGACCATATAATTTGCCAGAAAATAATTCCTAAAGCATATCTTTTAGAAAAAAAAATCTCATCTTGATTTAAAAATTGCCAGTGATGGCGAATCCACCACAATCCTTGGTATATTGTTCCAATGGTTAACTACCCTCACTGTTAATAATTTATGAAGGAGGGGCAGCTGGGCCAAACCCGAACAGCACTGCAACCTTGTTGGCCAGGTCACAACACCTGGAGCATGAAGCCAGGCCCAGTCCCGCAGAACAGGAGCCACCGCTGCAAAGTACAATTAGTAAAATCACTGACACAAAGAAAAGCCTCAGACAAACAGAAATATCACGGTATCCATGACATTTTTTACCACCGTGACAACCCTGCAGCCCCTACTTATATGCAACCACCTTCTCTGCAATTCCCATCTACCCTTGCAGGATCTGCAGGCACACCACCACCTCCTCCTGGTGAATGGCATCAAAGAGCTGACAGGTTAAGAATCAGCACTGAGCCAATATCCATTGCCAAAATATCAGATAATATATATTCCACACTTGTACAGAATCTACCACCGAATTGTGCAGCAGAACCTAAGTTGCTTTTTTTTTAAATTACCGTATATACTCGTTCATAAGCCAAATATTTTTGGTAAAAAAGTGACGCATCAAAGAGTGGGCGTCAGCTTATAAATGGGTCTACACCAAAATCTGATGATTTTAAACTCTATGGAATCATTGAATTGAATATCTAATACACTGTTGTTTTGTTTACCTGGAGCGTCTGCAGGCATGGAGCCTCTCAGCTCCCTGTGGCCGCAGTTTGCCATTCCCAGCCAATGGGAGCTGCGGGAAGTGGTGCACTTTTCTTTGTGTCAGTGATTTTACTTGTATTGTATTTTACTGTACCTTGCAGCGGTGGGAGCTGAGGGGCTCTGTGCCTGTGAACGCTCCAGGTAAACAAAATGTCCAGGCCCACTAGAGGCTTACCCTAACAGGCCAGGAGCCAAAGTTTGCCAGCCCCTGAAATATAGGATCAGCTTATGAAAGGGTCATACAGTTTTTGCTATTTTTACCTAACCATCTTGGGGGCTCGGCTTATAAACGAACGGGCTAATGAACGAGTATATGCGGTAAGTTTCTAACCGTTGTAACTACAAAGAAAACCTTCCAAATGTGACCCAAATATAACTAATGTAATGCAGACACTGCATCTAATGCAGAGTCCAAGAGCCCAGTTACAACATGGTTTAACTACAAGTTTTAAACATAATGTAAGGGGAGGCAGAGAATGTGTGTTTTAAAATAACTGGGCTGCCTGATTTAATTACAGTTGTCTTGGACTTTGTAAACAGCCTTAAATAACAGCTGTAAGAGAAGTATGAATGGACACATCCATCTAACTTGTGTGTTAACGCTAATGGCTAACTATTTCATAGCTGACCATTTTAGCCAAAATATCTACTGTTGGATCCAGCATTAGATATTGGGCTAGACATCCGCAGGGCAGATGATTGGTATTACTTGCATTATCGTGTGATCAACAATTGCTCCAACATGAACTCCCCATGTCTTCCCAAGTGCCAAAAGCCCAAACTATATGCTGTGCTGTTGAAGTTATGTCGGTCCCAGGATATCAGAGAGACAAGATGGGTGAGGTAATATCTTTTATTGAATCAACTTATGTTGGCTTGTCGCTCTCACCAACAGAAGTTGGTCCAATAAAAGACATTACCTCACTTACCTTGTCTTTCTAAAAGGTCAAACTCTTTTATATCCAGCTGTCAAAACCTTGAATTTTCCCTTGGCCTTCCCAATTTCTACATTTCAACTATACGTTGTCAGTACAAGAATCTGCAGCAAAGACTGGAGTAACATTGAAATAGCAAAATAAATAATATATGGGATAAAACGCTGCACGTGTTATTCATTTTCCTATTTAATCCAATAAAAACCTCCGTTTCTGAATTTAAATGAAGCTTGCATCTGAATTTTCAGTTTGCCACGCCATTGTGCCTCTGAAACCAGAAGGTACTGTTCACAGGCCAAGCACTACAGATGATACCAGAGCTGCCATGACACAACCATTTTAATAACCTTCCTTCCAAAACAAAGCTTAAAGATAGAGAGATAGACTAGTCTATCATTATAAAATAAATAGTTTCTTGAAAAGAGGCCTAAAAATTGCTCATGTAAGTACAAGTCAAAGACTGAAGTTAGCCCAATATCTCCAGAAAGTCAGTGAGAAGGAATGGCTGAAACTCACCAAGACAAGAAACCACATTTGTTCCCATCTATCTATCCTGCCCACAATATAAATCTGTTATCACAAAGGCAGCCAAACCAGGCTGAATCCAATCAATCAATCTCATCCATGAAAAATATACTGTGAAAAACTCTTCACCAAAAAACCTTTCACTCTGCTTCCAGATGAAAACAGTCCAGATTCACCAGACTGTCCAGCACATGGCAGCATTCTGATGATCAGGACTTTGGATGTTGTAGTGGAGGAAAAACAAAACATTCCTTGAGCCCGTAGAGTTACATTTTTAGATTTAAACATTCTTTATGTTGCATTCAGTCAAACGGAGCAGAGTTTTTACCACTGGCACTTTACCCTCTTCCCTTTACATCTGATTTGTCATGCATCACCTGAATACTACAGTAACATGCATGGATGACATGACAGTGGAAGGCATTTAGGAGATCCTATTTCAACAAGTACAGACAAAAGATGATTAGTTATGACGTTGTACAAGACCACCAAAAAAGGGCTTCAATGCTTTACAGCAGTTTGTCTCAAAGGGTACGTCCATACTTACGGATGGGTCGACGGGTAGCGTTCGAACTCCAAACGCGCTCCCGTCGACTCCAGAACTCCACCACCGCGAACGGTGGTGGCGGAGTCGACGGGGGAGCCGCGGACTTCGATCCCGCGGCGTCTGGACAGGTAAGAAGTTCAAACTAAGGTAGTTCGACTTCAGCTACGCTATTCGTGTAGCTGAAGTCGCGTACCTTAGTTCGACCCCCCCACCCTAGTGTAGACCAGGCCAAAGAGTTCAGAAATTTAAGCAAGTCTGTTAATCTCAGAGCAGAACAACAAAATGTGTGTTACTCCCTGAGAAGAACAAAGATGAAGGTAGGTTCTTTTAAATATGTTTTCTCTATACCTCTCACCTTAAGAATCAATGTGCTTGCTTAGAGAGAGCTGTGGAGTAACTTGCAACTGCTAGCAATTATAAAGTTCATAGCCTTCAGAGAGAAAGCAACGTGCAGATGCTGGCCTGTTTAAGCAGTCTGGCTTGCTGGGTACATCACAATATAGGTTGAGAACCGTGCAGCCTGGAAAAACCCCAGTCAGGAGGGAGTGAGGCGAGGCAATGGCTGGGAGTCTTTAAATGGGTGCCCTTGGTGGACCATGAGGGGGAAAATACAGGTGTAATGGTCCTGAAACTGACAACTATTTAAAGACCTCTTGAGAACAACGTCTATTTGAGTACAGGTACTGTAGTCACATTAGAATAATACTGGGAAACCTGCTCTGGCTCTAATAGTGACCAATCCAGATCCAATATATTTGTTTTCATTCAAATAGTTAAATACCATAAGTTAACAGGTAAAATATTTCAAAATAGTTTTAATTTATCCTTCAGTTTTGTGACCTGAAAAATTTTTCATGTGGTTACCGAAATGCACCTCTACCCCGATAGAACGCTGTCCTCGGGAGCCAAAAAAATCTTACTGTGTTATAGGTGAAACCGCGTTATATCGAACTTGCTTTGATCCGCCGGAGTGCGCAGCCCCGCCCCCTCAGAGCGCTGCTTTACCGCATTATATCCGAATTCATGTTATACAGGGCCACATTATATCAGGGTAGCGGTGTAGTTTGTGAGAAATTCTACTAATGTAAGACAGTCAAAGAACAAAGGTGTGTTGACATTTGAAATGTAGGAATACTATTGGAGAGACAAGGTGGAAATGGTAATATATCTTATTGGACTGTTTACATTTTTCTTCAAAGAGACAGAAAACTCCATAAAAACAACCTGACTCATTAAATGATGCTATATCAAATATTTCTACAAAATCATGGTTTGAATACGGGTAATTTTTTTTAAATTTTAGCATAATTTAATCAAATTTATTAATAGCTGAGCTATAGAATAGTCTGAGACGTGAACAACAGAAATCTAAGAAAAATAATTGTCACTATCATCCTTTCACACTCAACACTCCCTCATCCTCAAAACCAAAAAGGGACAGACTCATCATAAAAGGAGAAGTATGAAAATTATCCTGTTTCCTAAGCCAATTATTTGCATTTTTCTCACTGCTACAGCAATTGATGTACTCTGCTCACGCTTTAAAAAAAAAAAATCACTAAAGTCTAAATATATTGTCCTGTTATTCATGGTTCCCTAGACTCTAGAGGACACTTCAAATACATTTTTATCATCTGAATGTTTGAAGGAGGGGATAGGCACAACAGTATGGTATGATATTTCTCCTACCTCAAGACAAAGATCAACTTGCTCCTTTCAGAAGTTTATTGGCTCTGGAGTGAAAGGAAACAAAGCTCATGCTGTCATCCAAAGCAGCAAGTGATTTCCCTCCAGCCAAGGGAAACCTGACAAAACTGACCACTCTCCAGCAGCGCACAAGTAAACATTGGTATGGCTAATTCATCAGTGAACTGCCACAGTTAAGAAACACAGGGTCTACGGCAGTGGTCCCCAAACTGTGGGGCGTACCTCCCTAGGGGGGCATGGAGGAACATTCAAGGGAGGGAGCAGCACCCAGCCCATCTCTGGACCCAGCTCCACTCCGCCCCCAGCCCAGCTTTGGACCAAGTCGCAGCTCCACTCCACCGCCCCCAGCCCCAGCGTTGCCCTTTTCCCTCTAGGCCCAGCTCCTCCTCCCCAGTTCCACCCCAGCTCCGCCTTCAACCCAACCTCCTCTGCTGAGCCAACTGTGCAGTAATGGAGTGGGGGGACAGATTTCATTACTGGTAAGGGGGCACAACAGGAAAAGTTTGGGCACCACTGGTCTAAGGAGAGCCTTTATGAATTACCAAGAAAATGGGAAACACAGAAAGCACGAGTTGGGGGAAAAGGAAATCAGGGCTTCTGCAGATATAATCAAGCCCAAAGAGCATGACTGGAAGACAAATGAAGATCATAATCTGGACTGAAGGAAAGAAAGTGGTCTCAGAAAGGAAAATATAAAATTTTCCCTTTAAAAACCTCATCAAATCCATCTACCTAGTGTTTTACAAAAGATCATATGTCCACCCATTACTGTCACATTTTAAAATTAATCAGAAGTGGCTGTTAATCTGAAGTATCAGAGGGGTAGCCGCGTTAGTCTGGATCTGTAAAAAGCGACAAAGAGTCCTGTGGCACCTTATAGACTAACAGACATATTGGAGCATGAGCTCTCGTGGATGAATACCCACTTCGTCAAACGCATGACTTAATGTTAATCTGAAGTATACAGACATATCCACCTAAGGAAGGTACTTGGCAGTTTTTGGGCCATACTGAAATTTACCTGCACTTCCAGTCAGATTGAATTATTAAAATCATAATGAAATTAAGCGTGAATTTAATTATACTTCCAACTGAGGTACTATTGACCCTTTAGCGGAAATGTTTCACTGAAGTGTTTTCAATAGACTAAGGAATATTTTTAAATGTACCGAGAGAAGTATTCAGAGGTGAAAGTAAGCCAGTACGGTCCAGTATGGCGTACCGGCAAGAGCCAGTACGCCGTGCCGGACCGCACCGGCTTCTGTGGCTGGGATTTAAAGGGCTCGGACCTCCCCGCCACCACGGAGAGCCCAGAGCCCTTTAAATCCCGCCCGCAGCTCCAGCGGCCGGGCTGGGGCCGCGATTTAAAGGGCTCGGAGCTCCTCGCAGCAGCGGGGGCTCCGGGCCCTTTA
The DNA here is from genome assembly GCF_016161935.1 of Mauremys reevesii. Lineage (NCBI taxonomy): Eukaryota > Metazoa > Chordata > Testudines > Geoemydidae > Mauremys > Mauremys reevesii. The sequence continues at coordinate 16,919,215 of NC_052623.1, read as the reverse complement.
TATCCCGGCCCCAGCCCGGCAAGGCTCAGGGCTCCCGCAGCTGCCTTTAATCCCAGCTGGAGCTGCGGTGGGGATTTAAAGGGCCTGGAGCTTCACGGCGGCCGGAGCCCCGGGCCCTTTAATTTGCCCGGGAGTTCCCAGCCACCTCTGCAGCTGGGAGCCCCGGATTGATTTAAAGGCCCTGGGGCTCCCAGCCACAGCCGGTGCCCCAGGGCCTTTAAATCTTGAGAGGCCCTGCCTCTTCCAGTTGAGGCCACGCCTTTTCCGGATGAGGCCACGCCCCCCTCAGGACTCCGGCAGTACCGGTAAATCCTGTAAGTTACTTTCATCCCTGGACATATTTTTTTCTTTTTTTTCTGGTACCTCTACAGTGGTTATTAATATAATGGAACATGAAAACTTATTTTTCATTTCTTCTTGCAGCTTTGCTCTCAATTATTTCTTTAAAATCATCATCAAGAGTAATTCATCCACTCCAACGTCCAATCATCACTGAATTTAACAGGTAGTTTAGCATCAGCTGAATAAAAAAAGTAACAGTTGCATTGGATTCAGCTTCATTAAAAGAGAACAATGTATAGATATTTCACTTCATAACTTTTATGTTCCACACATGTATCATTTATGTTTTTCACTCTAAACAGTCCATTATTAATAACAAATTCAAAACTAACCCCATGCACCGTATAGCTGATTAGCTTCCAATGTGCTTGTTCCATAGTAGAAAAGGGTGAAACAAATGTGTTCAAAATTTCTTTTATTTACCACTTAGCAAACCCTTTCTATAAGCATAACCAAGTATTTTAATCAACCAAAAAGGATGCAACATTTTTACAGACTCATCTGTAAAAGGACCCATCTTAACACCAGTATGTAAAACAATTAACATGGAAATTTGAAATTTAAAATTATATATATACACATTCACACATACACACACTATATCATTTCCTCATTTTGAACAATCTAAAGTTAGAATTTTAAGCCATCAATTAAATCAACCAGCCAGAATATAACTGAGAATTCAAATATTTTTATTTACCTTGGAAAAAGGTTAAGGAAGAACTACTAGGTAACTTGATTACTTCACTTTCATTTGAGACATATAAATATCAGCTCTAATTTTCATAGTATCTTAAAAAATTTTAACTGATTTAAGTCCTTTCAATAATTGTACATATCTAGTAAGAACAAACATTAAGCATATCAGTTTTGTTTTATGTACTCAACTGTAAAGGTCAAGAGAAAACTAGTTTAAAATTTAAAAGAGGTGCACTTCAGTAAGAAATAAAAAATCATTTTGATCTCATAGTACTAATTTCCATTTTTCTTTACATCATTCACCATCTCCACTCAGTTTGAGTTCTAATCAACAACCACTTCACAGTTAACATTTCATGAAATAATGCAGTTGATGCAATCAAGTCCAGCAAAATGTTTCCCTAAAGATGTTTCCGTCATCCACATTCCTTGAAAATGTTCTACTTTCCTCCATCACAATTTCTTAGTAAGAATAAACACACTACTTCATCTTAAATCATATTGTGATTAAAACATAAACGGAGTTTCTTTTTGGTTAACACAACATGCCTTTGTCTGGGAAGAAAAATTCACTCAACCTGCTCGTTTTTCTAAATTTGACAGTATTCAGCTCCAACTGAATTCCTTTTGGATGAAATTCAATCTATGGAAATACAAGCTATAACCTGAAAGCTTGTCATTGAGCAGTGCAGAAAAAAATAACCAGTACAAAACCTTCTTCAATGAATATTTATTGTATTTCCATATTTCACCGCTCCTCTGTTTACATAAAAGACTGAAGCCAAGACTCCTCTCTGGTATTATTAGCCCACAATATAATGATGGTGGACTTAATTGCCCTGAAAACCATGACACCAATAAATGAAATCTTCAAGCAATCAATTTTTAAAAAGAAAAAACCCTAAACCTTTTTTTTACGTTGGTAAAATAGTATATAGGTGGAAAATTAATGCAGCCTTGTATTTCTCAACCTTGTGATCTCTGTATTCAGGCTACAGATGTTATGTGGTGACATCCTCAATCTCATCAAATCTGTGTCATTTTAAAACCTGCATTCCAATACGACACAAAACGGGGTAGGGAGACCACAAAATTCATTTCTTCCCCACCACAAAATTATACAACAATTTTTTATCCTCCACACTGCTTGCCCCCCAACTCCTTTACATTAAGCACACATTCCTGCACTGTATGCTGCAAAACAGAAGCATCCCCTCATTTTAAAAATAGCCCTTCTGCATCAACCTGCATGAATTTCCAAAAGCCTACACAAACCTGGGTTTAAAACATAGCCTTTATAAAGAGGAGAAATAATAAATAAGCTTAACCAAGAACCCAATGATTTAATTCCCTTTTTAGAACCGAAAGGAAAGGTGCAAGTTGGAATGGAACCTGCTTTCTTACCTCCCCCACCTCCATGCTCTTGCCAGATCCTCTGTTTCCCTGTATGGTTGCCAAGTCTTCCTATGACTCCTTCCTATCACCTGCCAGCTCCACCAGAACCCCTGCCAATTCTTCTCACCCCTGCCAGATCTTCCCTTAGCAGCTGCCCTTATGCCTCCTCCCCATACCACCTATGACAGCTTTCCACATACAACTTGTCTTCCTGCCAAACTCCTGCATTTCATATATTTATTGTTTATATGGATAAAGTGTAGCCTACCACAAGGTCTCAGGGTTATTCCAGCTCCCCATATACCACCTTTAGCTCTCGGTTACCTTTCTTTCTAACTCCCCACCATGCTGCCACCACCATCCCCCAAGCTCTCTCCTGCTGCCATCTCCCACAGGCCTGCACCTCCATTATTTGCCCAAAAGCTCTCACATTCCAGCCCTTCACATGTGCCCCATGCCTTCCAAACCCTTCCTACTATACCTCCCTATTTTCCCCCCCAAAAAAACAAAAGAGTCTCTCCTACCAAACACCCATGTCAAACCCCTTCTGTTACCTTTCACATACCAGATCTCTACTGCTTCCTTCATGCCTCCCCAAACCCACATGGCAGCTGCCCTCAGGCCAGCCCCAGTGGCCCAGTTCCTTACACATTCCAGTTCCCCCTTATGTCACCATGGCAGCCCTCTACCAACATGCTACCCCATGGCAATCCAGTACACCCATGCCAGCTGCATGCCCTCTATGTGAGCTCCCCCACCCCGCGCCAGCTCATCCCTATATGCCCCCATGCCAACTGACCTGGCCAGCTCCTTCCTTACCGCCTGCCTCTATGCAGGCTCACTCCATACCCTGTGTCCCAAAACCAGCTCCCTCATAACCCCTGCCAGCTCCCCACACAACCCTATGCCCCATATCAGTTTCCCATACATGCACCTTATCAGCTTCACAGACACACCATGCCCTTACGCCAGCTCCCCCACACGCACCCTGCCAGCTCCCCACACATAAATCCAGACCCTATACCAGCTCTCCTGACATGCTTCCTGCAGCTGCCCCTCCCCACCCAACACCCCCGGCCAGGTCGCCTTATAGTCCTCCCCGCCCTGCATCATGTCCCCCTACTTCCCTTCTGCCGGCTCCCCCCACATATGCCCGACCCCCTTTCCCATACCACCTGCCCCCAGATGTCCCCCTCTCCAATACCAGCTCCCCCCACATGCTCCCTGCCCCTGTACCAGCTCCCCCCAACATGCCCCCTGCCCCCATACCAGCTCCCCGCAACATGCCCCCTGCCCCTGTACCAGCTCCCCCCGACATGCTCCTTGCCCCCACACCAGCTTTTGCCACACATACCCCCTGCCCCCATACCAGCTTCCCACACATCCCACTGCATATCAGAGCCCCGGACATACCCCAGCCCTCGTACCAGCTCCCCACATTCCCCTGCCCCGTACCAGTTGCCCCCACATGCCCCATGCCCCTGCATCATCTGCCCCACACCAGCTTCCCCACATCCCTACCAACCCCGCACCAGCTGCCCCCAACATGCTCCCTGCCCCCACACCAGCTCCCACATGCCCCCTTCCCTGCACCAGCTTCCCCACATGCCCCTGCACCAGCTGCCCCACATGCCCCTGCCCCACATCAGCTCCCACACCAGCTGCCCCTGCCCCCACACCAGCTCCCCACATGCCCCTGCCCCACACCAGCTCCCTCCACATGCCCCTGCCCCACACCAGCTCCTCCACATGCCCCTGCACTAGCTGCCCCCACATGCCCCTGCCCCACACCAGCTCCTCCACATGCCCCTGCACCAACTGCCCCCACATGCCCCTGCCCCACACCAGCTCCTCCACATGCCCCCCCCACATGCCCCCTGCCCCCACACCAGCTCCTCCACATGCCCCTGCCCCCACACCAGCTCCTCCACATGCCCCTGCACTAGCTGCCCCCACATGCCCCTGCCCCACACCAGCTCCTCCACATGCCCCCACCCCAACACCAGCTACCCCACACATGCCCCCACATGCCCCTTGTCCCCACACCAGCTCCTCCCCACATACCCCGCACCAGCTCCTACCCCACATGCCCCTGCCCCATATCGGATCCCCACATGCCCCCGTCCTCGCACCAGCTCCCCATATGCCCCTGCCGCCCCCATTCCCCTGCCCCCGCTGCCCCCATTCCCCTGCCCCGCACCAGCTCCCCCATGCCCCCGCTGCCCCCCATTCCTCTGCCCCATATCACATCCCCCCCCCACGCACACACACACCCCGCTCCCCAGCCCTGCGGTGGCCCCGGGCGCCCGCTCGTGGCCCCTGGGAGGGGGGGTCTCCTCACCTGCGGGTGAACGAGACGGTGGCTGGTCTCCCCGGCGGCGGCGTCCCCGCTCCCGGTGTCCGTGGCGGTGGCTGCGCGGCTTCCCCCTCCTCCTCTGCCTCCTCCTCGGCTCCTGTCTCTTCCCACAGCAGCCAGCGAGTGGGGGAGGGGACAGGCCGAGGGGAGGGGGGGAAGAGTACCACCAGCGGGACCGTTAGAGACCAGCCGCGAACTACAGCTCCCGGCAGCCCACGCTCCGGGCGCGGCGAGGCCGTGAGGCGGCATTGGTTGCGAGGCATGCTGGGAGTTGTAGTCTTCCCCTCGCACGTGTAATTTTCCCCGGGACCAAAACGGGGGCAGTGCATGCTGGGACTTGTAGTATTAGGGCTTTAGCACGGTGGGAGCTGTAGTACTTCAGTGTGAGCGCCCGTCTTCCCGGGGACAGGAAGAGCAGGACGGAGCATTGCATGCCGGGAGTTGTAGTTAAGCGGGGGTTGGTGTCGAGCATGCTGGGACTTGTAGTCTACCGCCGACCGTGACACTCTGTAGCCCGAGCGATAGGCGAGCGCGGCCTGCTGGGGCATGTAGTCAACGCGCAAGGGACGAGGACCGCAGAGAGCCGGGCGGACAGGGACCCCGGCGGAGCACGGCACGCTGGGACCGGCAGTCATGGTGCATGGCACGCTGGGACCTGTAGTCACAGAGAGTCCCACTCGGGGGGGGCTGCTGAAGCATGGCATGCTGGGACCTGTAGTCATGGAGCGTGGCATGCTGGGACTTGTAGGCAATAGATCTGGTGCTGGAGCCCAAACGCTGGGGGACTGTCAGACCCCTGTAGGGTTATCAGATGTTGTGATTTTATAGGGATAGTCCCAATATTCGTGGGTTCTTCTTCCACAGCCTGTTCCGATTTTTCACACTTGCTATCTGGTCACCCTAGACCCCTATGAGCCTAGTCCGGGGGGTGTTGCCCTTCCCTCCCAGGCAGGCCTCTGTCAGGCACAGAATTTCCCACCCCCCTCCCCCCATGGCCGCCTTCGCCTGGCTAGAGCAGCCCCCCCCTCCCCAAAAATAGACATCCAACTACATCTATCCTGGCGCATCAGCAGCCGTGAGGGGCAGTCATCCCAGCAGGCAGTACAGCCTGGAGAACCAGCAGCCCCAGCAATCGGGGTGCCAGGAGCCAGAGGCCTGACAGCCCCTCAAACTACTTGTCAGCTGGAACATCCCCTGGCTCATACAGGGAGCACTGTCCTTCTCTTTCAAAGCGCTCCTTAAAACTCCTTCCTAGCCGTGATCTTGCATAACTTTGTTCTGTCTCATCTGTGTTTGACTAGCCTGGTGCTGTAGGTCACCCTGGGGGAGTATCCGGGAGTAGGGGTTTTGGAGATAGATTATATACACGTCAACATTAGAATTTTTGACATTTTGACAACAAACAGGAACCTAACACCAAATTACACTTAGAGGAAAATTGGTGTCATTAAAAAAATCAATATCAACAGTTACCTGTGAGTACAATGCTCTGCTATTCCAGATACCATGCACTGCATGGTAACTATTGGTAAAATTATGACTTTTTAATGTTTGCTATTGTATCTCTTGTTCTGGAGGACAAGCAGAAGCTACAATCACTAGTGGGTGTGTGACAGAGAAGAAGCACTGCTTGGCAAGCTTGCATTTCTAGCACACGAGGAACATGGCCATGTAACAACGATTAGAGCTCTTCTGAGCTTGAGTACTTCACTCCCACCATCACCATCACATTTGTTTTTAATTTAAGGGGAAGGAGGGAATTAATTTAAGGAAATAAATTAAAAGAAATTACGCAAAGAAAATTTTCATCAGTAAGACTATAACCGGCTTTGACATACTGTACTGGAAAGTACCAGTCACATTGTTGTAATAAAGGACTGCAGTACACTGCTGAGTGACCATTCAGAGCAGGGGGAGAAAACAGGAAAAAGAGAGATGAATGTAGGCTATCCTGCAGAGGGGAGTCTATTCCGTCTACCACTGGGCTTAGCTGGCTGAACCAGCTTTGCTGGAGTTGGCCCCATATTTATTATTAGGTATTTAGGCCCTGATCAAAAGCCCATTAAGGTCAGTGGAAATATGCCTGCTGACTTCTATGGGCTTTAAGTTCAAAATTAATACAAGGTCCCGGGGGGGAGGGGGAGGTTCATAGTATTTGCACCGTCAAAATTGGCCTTGCTAGGGAAATTGAGGCGTCTTGGACTGGAATCTAAACTTCTTGTGGTATGAACCACGTTTTCTTCAGTGTTCGATACAAGACCGAGCATTTTTAGCACTCAGCAAATACTGAACAATAATGTAACCAATCCGTGCCCGATGATGACTTGACAGTGGTCAATCTGCTGCACACTACAGACACATGGAACATTACAGAGCTTCACTGGAACTCTTGTCCAGAAGCACAGGTCCCTGCCACTTCTGCTAAAAGAGAATCTTCCATAGCAGTTAGCCTTACAGAGTCTACTACACACAACTGACCAGTTCTGATTCTATCCAGTATAGTTACATACTACATACATACTAGCCAATTCCTAATAATAATAACAACAGAGCACAACAAATTGATTTTGTGTCATCACACAGGATTAAAACACCATCACATGTCATGTCATAACACCACTTTTAGTGGTGCAGGACTCACCCCAGTTAAATCCCAGTTAACCCCAGTTAAACTTAACACTAGTTAAATCAGAATGGAAATACTGGAACGGATGCCAACCTTACATCACTTAAGAATAATACTCTCGCTGACATTTACTTTCCCCTTTCAGGTACACCACCAAGTCCAATATACACAGTTCTTGTCTGACTGCCCTGGATTGCAGTTATTGTGCCTGATTCACCTCTGCATCACTCCAGTTTTACATCAGTATGTCTCACAACTTTGGGGGCTTTTCTTAACACTCCAGCTCCAAGTGTCAGGTTAGTGTATATGTTGGGAAAATAACACAGCAGGGCACAGATTGTCCAACAAATTCTTGGAATGTATTGGAGACAATTTTTTATTTCAAAAGATGGAGAAAGGTACTAGAGGAGAGGCTGTTCTAGATTTGATTTTGACAAATAGGGAGGAACTGGCTGAGAATTTGAGAGTGGAAGGCAGGCTGGGTGAAAATGATCATGAAATGATAGAGTCCATGATTCTAAGGAATGGTAGGAGGAAGAACAGCAAAATAAAGACAATGGATTTCAAGAAGGCAGGCAGACTAGCCCTCATGGTAGCACAGTAACGCTTGGAAACGTAAACTCTAATGGCTGAAAAAACATTAGGAAAATGAACAGGACCAAAAACATTCATTTTTAAGATTTAATGATTTTATTCAGTCTCATGATTTTTGGGAGCCTGACTCATGATGTTTGCATGCTTGGGGTTGACAACACTGATTTTGCTTTACAGGATAGCTATCCAGTAAGTAAGATTATAAATCATTTTACCCACTAGTGGCTCTTTCAGATAGAAATTTTATATTTTTTTGACACAAATCCTTTAACCTCTCCAAAAAGAGACCATTTCATAATTTAAACTCATATTCTCTCTTTCACTTACTTTACTGCTCTAATGTTCCACATATTATGATGCCCAACAGGCTGTTCAGTGGGCATACAATGAAAGGGCAATGCAAATATCCACTGGCAATGAGAACCTGTGTATAGTAGACTGCTTGCCAGAAGCTAAGAATGGGCAACAGGGGATGGATCACTTGATGATTACCTGTTCTGTTCATTCCCTCTGGCATTGGCCACTATCAGAACACAGGATACCAGGCTGGACAGATCATTGGTCTGACCCAGTATGGCCGTTCGTATGTACAGAAAGTAGCACAGACGACAAAACACTTCCCCCATGAGGTGTTTTGTTCACATCACTTCAAAATAATTAGATTATCAAATATATTTATAGTGCAAATAAAAAAAAATAAATATAAAGGGGGCCTGATTTACCCCTGTCTTGCTTTACTTGTATATCAATGTATTGACCTGTCTGTCACTTGTGTTTAAATCAGTGCAGTTACACAGGTGTAAAACTAGCGTAACTCAGTGGTGACTGAGGCTCCAAAAATCTGTCATCTTAGGCACCCATTGTTATAGCATCTGAGCACCTCCCAATCTTTAATATATTTATCACCATAACAGCCCCGCGAGGTAGGGCTCTGCTGTTATCCCTACTGTACAGATGAAAAGTGAGGTTCAGAGAGACTAAGGGATTTTCTCAAGGTCATACAGGAAATCTATGGCAGAGTAAGGACAAGAACCAATGTCTCCCAGGTCCTAGGTTAGTGCTTAAAAACTGGACCACTTCTAAGCTGGCCACCTGAACATGAAAAGACCATGGGTTGTTACAACGGGTGTGGCATGAAGTCCAAACTATTCAGTTATTTAGTTTTATTTGGAGCTTTCAATCACTTTGTGTGATAATCTCTGGCAAGCCTGTCTCATGTCATGGACCATTCTTTCAGGTGTGAGCAAGAGAATCTACAAAAAACCTGACAGGTAAGTAAGTGGCTCATTTGAAAAGGAAGTATCAAGTCCTTTTCCTCACTGGATTTTAAAAGGGCAGTGTCTTAAAAAGGCACAATCACAAACAGAGGACCCTTCCTTGAGCCTAGGATAAAGTACTTTGTGTGTATCTAGGTTGAAGTCTAGAATAATGAAGTTAGATCTGCATATTCAGATTTCTTCTGTGACCCTATAAGATGGATTTCTGATGATATGGAAGATAAAAGAATACCCCGTTGTAAGAAACAGGATAACTGCCCAATGAAACAACTTCATTAGAAGATAAGCACGGCATCCTCTTCTTCTGCGTTTGAGATAGCTCAGAGAATAAACTGCCAAGGACAGAAGAAACCTGAGGGGAGAAATTAATTATGCTGGCCAAAATCTGCCTTCAGTTTACTTATTGCTATTTCTAGGTAGCACTTCCCTACCTCCCCCTGGGTGTTGTGAGGATAAATCCAGTAGAGATTGGGAAATGCTCAGGTGCCATGGTAACAGGGGCCAGGCAAGTATCTAATACAGCTAGTTGGCCCAAATCCATTCTTGATGGAGTCCACAGGTGTTATACTAGTGACTTCAATGGGAATAAATTAAGCCAGTGCTGAGCATGTTGGAAAATCCCACCCTATAAGTGACTTTCCCAAGGTCAGGCACAGAGGAAATCTGTGGTAGAGCTGCTATCAGGACCCAGATAAGAATGACTGATCTATTGATCAGCCTCCAGACTGCCACTCTTGAGCCTTACCTATAATAAGACCATTGGCTGCATTGGTGTAAGTCAGGGCATAACCACAGAGATGTAGGGCTGGAAGGGACCTCAAAAGTCATCTAGCCCAGCAGCTGCGCTGTGGCATGACCAGAATTTGTCCCCCTACATTTGAACTATCTATGGTGCTAAAATTCCCAAACTGGGTATTAGCTATTCATTCCAGCCTCATTTGTGTGTGCCATTTAAAGCTGTGTGACGTAAAACTTCTTCACCTTCACATTTCTGTAAATACCAGTTCTGAACAGAGTACGAGTAAGGGCTACTTTAGGTACTATTAGGCATGATCCAGTTCCTTTTTAAGCCCTTGAGAGTTTTGCCATGGATCTCAATGGGGTAGACCCTTAACACACCCCCTTCCAGTAGTACCTTACAGGAGAAGGACCAAAGTGCATATTTATATTAACATCTTTTGCTCCTTTGCCCAGAGGTCACTTATGAGGCAGTTTGCTCTAGTGGATCAGGTACTGGGGGAGAGTCAGGACACCTGGGTTCTATTCCTGGTTCAGCCACTGATCATCTCCTGTGTGACTTTGGGCAAGTCACTTTACCACCCCGTGCTTCTGTTTCCATTCCCACCCTTCATCCATAGGCACAGGAACTAGGGCTACAGGGGATTCTGCAGCATACCCAGGTTTTTTGCAGGGCTCCGCTGCCACCCTGTGCCCCAGGCTCCACTGCCAGCCCTTTGCCCAGGGTCCCAGCTGCTGCCCCACACCCAGGGTCCTGACTGCCAGTCCTGCACCCGGCCCTGTGCCCAGAGTCCCAGCTGCCACTCCACACCCAGGGCTCCACTATTGGTCCCAGACCCAGGGTCCCGACTGCTGGCCCCACACCTGGCCCCATGCACCAGGTCCCAGCTGCCACTCCGCATCCAGGCCTCTGCTGCCAGCAATGGCGCTGGAACACTTTTAATAGTGGGGGTGCCAAAATCCAGCCCCCTTACCCATGTCCTCCCCCCACCCACCAGAGCTGGGTCCGAGAGCAGGGCCATGTCTCCATGAGAGGGGACCCAGATAAGGGCACGGGGACCAAGGCTGGGGCCACAGCTGGGGGTGGGGGCGGGGACAGGAATGGAGCCCTGGGCACAGGGTGGCAGCTGGTACCCTGGGCTGGCAGCAGAACCCTGCGTAAAACCTGGAGGTGCTGCAGCACCCTGTGCAGCCCTAGTTCCCATGCCTATGGCTGCCGGCCCCACGCCCAGGGTCCTGACTGCTGCCCTGCGCCCAGTGCTCCACTCCTGGCCCAGTGGCCACCCCCAGCTGTGGCCCCAGCCTCCACCCCTTTACCCCTGTCCGGGTCCCCTCTCCCAGAGATACGGCCCTGCTCCCAGCCCCAGCTCTGGGGGGGCCAGATGGGGTAAGGGGGCTAGCTTTCGGCACCCCCAATATTAAAAGTGTTCCAGCACCCCCGCCTTTGTTCGTTGTGTCCCTCCACCTCGTAAGCTCTTTGCAGTGCCCCAGTCTCTGTTGGGGTCTCTACATGCTACTGTACTATGAATACTCAACGAGAAAGAGGTGACATGACCTCATTCTCCAACCACGAGCGTATGTTTCACACCTGCTTGCTGGCTCTAAGAACAGCTTGTCCCAGTATAGAAGAACTAAAGGGAGTCTGGGCATTTGGACGACATTTGCAAATCCTGGATGCCTAGGAAGTTCTGTGGGTGCAGATTGGGCACCAGTGGTCAAATTTAATACTAGCACAAGTATGCCTAAATCCACTGACATGAATGCGGTTACCCCTACATACTCCGGGTGTCGTTGCAGGCTGGAGTGAGGAGGTCATGACTGTAATTGGGTGCAGCTGGTGACAGGGGAGAACGAAATCCAAAGTAGGTCAGTCCAGGTATAGAAGCCTCCCGAAAAAGGATCTGTGTCTAAAGGGAAATTGTACAGGCTCTTCATCTCCTTAAACTGGAGACGCACAGGCACATTTTCACCAACTGAGCTTCAGGAGACACATAGCTGTTTAGAACAAAAGCCAGGTCTTTATATATCACTTTCCCAGCTGTGGATTTTCACATGCATCTGCTTTTTAAAGGGCAATGACACAGATCAGGAGCGGGAGGAGCTGCATGCAGCCACTGGAGCAGGCGCACCCTGGCCCTGCACCTTGTGTAGACATTTCCAGCTGAGCCAAGTGAGCATACCATGCTGCAATTGTGATCTGGCAACATTTCAGACCCAGTGTGTATTGGTGTAAAGGACAACACAACGAGCCAAGTTCTCACTGTAAGCTCCCCGCACATCACCAAAGTGCTATTAAAGGGCCAGAGTGTAAATGAGAAGCAGGCCCCAAGAGCAGGGACATGGACAACCTGGCCTATTGCGTACACATTTGATCTTCAAAAGCGTTCAGGGTTGGCCTAACTCTTCCCCTGCTGAAGTCAAAGGCCAGACAGTTGCTTTCTACTGACAGATGCTCTGCAGCACTGTAAAGCCAAATGGGGAAAAAGGTGAAAACCAACCATTTGAACCAAGTTCGTAATACAAACCTGGGGCCCCGATCCTGCAATTGGAACCGCACAGGAGGGCCCATGTGCTTGTGTGGAGTTCCACTTGCTTTAATTGGGTTCGGCCTGGAAGGACAGGGTTGCCGTGCAGAGCCAATTACAGGATCAGGGCCTTTGAATACGATCAGGTAAAACTGAGTGCATTATTGATGAGGACGACAGTAGCCTCTAAAGGCCCCAGCTGAGATTCAGGCTCCATTGGACGAGGTGTTGTACAAACACACAGTAAGAGACATCCCCTGTCCCAGAGAGTTTGCAGTCTAAACAAGACAGACATGCAAGGGTGGAGAAAAGGCATATTATCCCGTTTTACAGGTGGCAAACTGAGACACAGCAAAATTAAGTGATTTGCCTAAGAGTGCCTAAAGCTTTAACTCCCCGCAACAAGCCCAACCCTCAACATTACTAACGTCATACTAGGGTGGAAAATGGAGAACATCGATATGCATTGTCCAAAAATATTGTGTTAATTACAGTTATGAATATCCCTAGCTCTTGTGCATAGGAGAATCATCACAAGGCAAACACGGTGACTGCAAGAACCTTCGGCGTCCATAAGAAGATCTGGAGATGGCTACACCTTTAACTTGTCCCCCAGAAAGTAGGTCTTTTATCTGAGGTGACTGGCATGCGGCTCCAGATAGTTTGTTAAAGGTCAATCTCTCCAAGAGAGGAATCAAAACCAAAAGAGAAGTGAAGCCTAGTATCAGATGCCATACCATGCAATTAGTAACCCTATGGATAAAAACAAGCAGGGGGTTACTTTAAATCAGGCCTGGCACTCATGAGAGCTGACAAAAGCACCATGGAAGTGATGTTTTTAATCGGCACACAACATGGGTTAGTATTGACTGCTGACAGAGAGACACTTATTCTAACATGCTCACATATGTGTAGTCAGATATTCATATCAGTGCAATATGGATAATCTGCCTTTATTTCAGTATCAGAGGGGTAGCCGTGTTAGTCTGGATCTGTAAAAGCAGCAAAGAGTCTTGTGGCACCTTATAGACTAACAGACGTTTTGGAGCATGAGCTTTCGTGGGTGAATGCATCCGACGAAGTGAGTATTCACCCACAAAAGCTCATGCTCCAAAACGTCTGTTAGTCTATAAGGTGCCACAAGACTCTTTGCTGCTTTATTTCAGTGTGTGCATATCCAGATATTAGATACATACATATATACTGTGGTTACAGATACATAAATATTGGGATTAGATTAGACTACAGTAAAATCTGTCTCCAGTGACCATGTATGATAGCAACAAAAAACAGTTTAATTTTTCTTAAGGAAGCAATTGAAGAATTATAAACCATGCTTTGGGAAGGGCCTTTCAGAAGAGAGCTTGACTTACAATGCTGGTGCCTGCTACAGGTTTTGCTGTGAGTGCATCTAGTTATGAAGTGCATTTTCCACAAATGTGAAGGTTCTGTTAATTTTTTATAGAGCAAGAGACAAAATTTACATAAAACCTTCTAGGAGCCGTTGCTCACCAAACAAAACCAGAGTGCAGGGAGCATAATTCAAACATGAGCATCTGTTACTCAGATCCCTTCAGCCACAGGAGAGTGAAGACAAAAAAACCCAAACCCGTCTCATATTCATAGCATGCGTCTCCAAACTGGAGCTACTAAAACGGTTGCTGCTGGAGATGCCTTCCTTCATTGTCTGGGTGAGCTCCATTACTGGGAAGGAGTGCTTTAGTTTTTAGACTGGGAAAAAACGCGTTTGGGAAAAATCAGTGGGAGTGTTCCTGTTGGGAGGTGAAGAATTAAGTCTCAATATGATTTTAAATGTGTCAACCCCTTGGGGGAAGGACTATCTTCTAATGAGTGTGTACACCACATAGCAAAGCAGGACCCCTATCACGGTTGGTACCACTAGGCGTTACCATAATACAAATTATTATTAGGGATGTCAAGCAATTCAAAAAAATTAATCACGATTAATCGCACTGTTAAACCATAATAGAATACCATTTATTAAAATATTTTTGTCTGTTTTCTACGTTTTCAAATATATTTATTTCAATTACAACACAGGACACAAAGTGTACCGTGCTCACTTTATATTTATTTTTGGTTACAAATATTTGCGCTGTAAAAAACAAAAGAAATAGTATTTTTCAATTCATCTCATACAAGTACTGTAGTGCAATCTCTTTATCATGAATGTTAAACTTACAAGTGTAGAATTATGTACAAAAAATAACAGCATTAAAAAATATAACAATGTAAAACTTTAGAGCCTGCAAGTCCGCTCAGTCCTACTTCTTGTTCAGCCAATCGCTCAGACAAACAAGTTTGTTTACATTTGCAGGAGATAATACTGCCCGCTTCTTGTTTACGTCACCTGAAAGTGAGAACAGATGTTCGCATGGCAGTGTTGTAGCCGGCGTTGCAAAATATTTACATGACAGATGCGCTTCAACCACTATTCCAGGGGACATGTGTCCATGCTGATGATGGGTTCTCCTCGATAACAATCCAAAGCAATGCTGACCAACGAATGTTCACTTTCATCACCTGAGTCAGATGATTCAGGTTCTGTAGTTTCTGCATTGGAGTGTTGCTCTTTTAACAACTTCTGAAACCATGCTCCAAACCTCATCTCTCAGATTTTGGAAGGCACTTCAGATTCTTAAACCTTGGGTTGAGTGCTGTAGCTAGCTTTAGAAATCTCACATTGGTACCTTCTTTGCATGTTGTCAAATCTGCAGTGAAAGTGTTCTTAAAATGAACAACCCGTGTGCTGGGTCATCATCCGAGACTGCTATCACATGAAATATATGGCAGAATGCGGGTAAAACAGAACAGGAGACATACTATTCTTCCCCAAGGAGTTCAGTCAAAATTTAATTAACAGATTTTTTTTTAACAAGCATCATCAGCATGGAAGCATGTCCTCTGGAATGGCGGCTGAAGCATGAAGGGGCATACAAATGTTTAGCATATGTGGCATGTAAATACCTTGCAATGCTGGCTACAAAAGTCCCATGAGAACACCTGTTCTAACTTTCTGGTGACATTGTAAATAAGAAGCTAGCAGCATTATCTCCCGTAAATGTAAACAAACTTGTTTGTCTTAGCAATTGGCTGAATCAGAAGTAGGACTGAGTGGACTTGTAGGCGCTATACTTTTACATTGTTTTGTTTTTGCGAGCAGTGATGTAATGAAAAAAATCGACATTTGTAAAATGCACTTTCACGATAAAGAGATTGCACTACAGTACTTGTATGAGGTGAATTGAAAAATACTATTTCTTTTGTTTATCATTTTTACAGTGCAAATATTTGTAATAAAAATATAAAGTGAGCACCGTACACTTTGTATTCTGTGTTGTAATTTAAATATTTGAAAATGTAGAAAAACATCCAAAAATAGTTAATAAATTTCAATTGGTATTCTATTGTTTGACAGTACGATTAAAATTGTGATTAATCTTTTTAATGGTGATTAATTTTTTTTAGTTAATAGCATGAGCTAACTGCAATTAATCGACAGCTCTAATTATATTACTAATATTAGTCATTTAGATTACATTAAACTCTGGGATGAAGTCCATGGTTGACACCTTTGCTCCTCTTGTACAGTGGAACAGTCTACCATAGGGGTAGGCAACCTATGGCACGTGTGCTGAAGGTGGCGTGCGAACTGATTTTCAGTGGCACTCACACTGCCGGGGTCCTGGCCACCGGTCCAGAGGGCTCTGCATTTTAATTTAATTTTAAATAAAGCATCTTAAACATTTAAAAAACCTTATTTACTTTACATACAACAATAGTTTAGTTATATATTATAGACTTATAGAAAGAGACCTTCTAAAAATGTTAAAATGTATGACTGGCACGTGAAACCTTAAATTAGAGTGAATAAATGAAGACTCAGCACACCACTTCTGAAAGGTTGCCGACCCCTGGTCTACCATCAGGAGATAGAGCTTTCTCAGGGGACAATTCCAGGCTGCCAAATGAACTCCCCAGGAGCTGAGCTTTATCATAAACCTCATCACCGCCCACTCTGAGTCAAAGGGACATTTCTTTGACCTGTCTCTAACATAAACATATAGCAGCAGGTGAATATATATAATAAAAACAATTACAAACAAGACACTTCTCCCCCAGGGAAGAGTATGACAGAAGAAACATGTGACACAGGTTACTCATGTTACTTAATACACTATTGGTAGGCACTCAGATACGATAGAGATAAGCATGATATAAAAACCTACATGGAGTAGAACAGTGGTGTCTAATTGGATTATGGTAGCACTTTATTAGAAGGCCATAAACAACCCATTGTTGGTCCCCTGAGTAAGTTATTAAAGCAGTTTTCACTGTAATCTATCTAATCAACATAATGTCTATTCAATAATACGTTAGAAGGTCACTGTCAGGCAGTTTAGTGTGAAAATGTCGGTATTGTAGAAAAGCACTTTACAAATGTTTTAGGTTTTTTTTTGTTCATTTGAAATTAAAACAGTATCTTTCTTTTGTTTGAAGCCTTCCTCTGCTGCATTGGCAGACTTTCGTATGAGAGCTGGGAAGGGAACTGGATGGGTTTATTTTTTCAAATTGTCCAAAGTGAGCAAATTGCAAACTACACAAACAACCAAACACTGTAAAAAGTAAACTTTTATCAGTAAAATTCCTGTCTGTTATGATTTGTAAACACATATGCTTAACTTTATACACATAAATAGACCCATTAAAGTCAATGGCACTACACACATGCATAAGTGTTTGAAGGGTCTGGAGCTTTAATAACTGGCTAGCAGAACTTTTTTGCTGACCCACCTGGTTAGCAGGTGTTAGAACCCTGCACTTGCACTGCTGGAAGTTGTGATGAATCATTGCAGCAGGTGCGGGGCTCATATGTCCCAGGTGGTGATAAAGAGAGCCTCTAGGAAGAGGAATCTAGGACAGAAAAGGCCCCAGAGGGAAACTCTAGTGACAGTTAATCACAGGGAAGCAGCTTCAGCAGAGATACATGTTGTGTTATTGTTTCTGAGTTACCAACAAAGCCAGTCCCCCGGCAGCGGCTGAGGTAGATGTTAGCTCAGCGGCTGTTGCTCTGATGAGGACAGGATAGGTATTCAGTCCATTTTCATTCAGTTCCCGCTTCCCTCTCCTGGCTGACTTGTGGGCCTGTTAGCCTTTTCAGATTTCTTTGATGTACTTGTTATTGTTTTCCCCTCATTCTTATGAGACAGCAGAATCTTCTTGCTCCTATTGGACTTAGCTAATATCTAAACTGTATTCTTAAATTTATTCACCTATATTTGGGTTATTGCTGATTATGCACTATATGTATCTTAAGACTTTTAAAGCAAACTTTGGTTTTGTGAATAATCCAAGCACTATACCCAGATGTACAGACACTTTTCTTAACCTCTGTACTATATAATTTTTTAACATTAGCTTTAATTAAAAAAAAAATTGATCCTGACATCTTATTTCCTGTGTTAATTGTCTCCAGAATCTGTTCGAACTATTTCAGGTGTGTGAATTCTATTTGTGGACTCTAATAGTGAAATCAAATATGCTAACAACATCCAGGAGCGAATTGCTTTCTCCAAGTCTCATAAGTATGCATGAACTTCATTAATAAATATCCCAAAATAAGCATTTGCATTGCACATATCCACACTGGGAAAGGAACAATTGTTTTATCTTAGCATTTATTGTTCGCCATTAAGAAAACAAATCACTATGTGACGTGTGTTTGGAAGTCTTTCTTCCTAACAGATGTGAACTATAGCAAAATAGAATTCTCACAGGGCCAGATCCTCTGCTGGTATAAATCACGACAGTTCTGCTATGGAGCTATGCTGACTTATGCCATCTGAGAACCTGGCTCATTATTTATAACTGAGCATTTTTGCACAACCAAATTCTGCGACAGATCTACACCAGGCAACTGTCTGGGGATTCCTCCCCCACACCCCACAAAAATGAAGTTTGACTTTCCGGCTGCCCAAATTGTGTCCTGCCCCTAACTGCAGCTCTTTGAAGCCACATGATGTCCTTATGAGTGACAGGGGATCAGAAAGGATAGTCTGGTGGCCTGATCACAGGCCTGGGTGATAGAAACTGCAGAGTTCTAATCCTAGCTCTGCTGTCAAATAATTCTTGACTGGACATTGTTTTTAAATACCCAGCTATTCCCCACAACTCCTCCTTTCTTTTTAACAGCATGCCCAGCCATACCATCCATCTCCTCCAGTTAATCATTTTACCATGCTTTCCTTAGCCCCTGCGCTTCCACATTAGCTTCTCCACCATCCCCTCTCTGCCCACTATGATTTAGTCACTTTTAGCCAGATCTTCCGCTGGAAGCAGCTCCACTGAAGTCAGTGTAGAGACACCAATTTACACCAGTGGAGGATCTGGTGCTCTGAGTTGTTGATCTGCGGCGGGCGGGAGGCCCTGGGAGGGAGGGGGGAGTTGATTGGTGGGGCCCCGGGAAGCGCGGGGGGTGGGGAGAGAAGGGGAAGAGCTGATCAGCAGGGCCGCTGGTGGGTGCTGAGCACCCACTATTTTTTTCCATAGGTGCTCCAGCCCCAGAGCACCCCTGGAGTCAGTGCCTATGCAGGTGGGGTTGAGTAACTCCTCAACTCACAGCCTATAGAACACAAAGGCTACGTGATGGGGCAGAGAGGTGGCTTCGAGCAGGGACATTTTTGCACAGGAGCTGGGGACTGCCCAGCAGAGCAGCAGCCTGGCTGAAGGTCCTGAAGAGAGAACTGCTTGCCCAGAGTTCTGAAAGGGCCGATCTATCCATTCAAGCTTTGCTGCACCTCGTTCTGGCCTCATCCATTCTCCTTCCAAGCAATCACAGCAACTACATGGGGTGAATCCTCCTCCTGCCCCTGCAGCTGTGGAGGCTCCACCAGCAGGGAAGTGGGTGTGGGGCTGGACAGGATTCAGAGGGTGTGAGTTCCCCTGAGCAGTGCAGTGCTTAGCTCCGCAGGGTGAGCTGTGGGAAAGCTAGGGCTGGGGTCAGAAAATCCACTTCCCCAAAGAGAGGGCATGGTGGGAGTGACAGACTGCAGCTTCCTGGCTATAGCAGCAGCCACAGAGCTGCTCCACAGCTTGAAGTGGAATTTTTTTCCTCTCAAGCCATTGCAGTGTCCTGCCCAGCCAGGACCATGGGCTGTGTACTGCTGCTGAGGATTTGAGCCTGTACACGCACATTGCAAATAGAGAGAGACTAGGCAAGTTCAACCACAATCTCATGGGTCTGATTGTGACAGATTTTCGTTACCAGTCTGCCGGGAGCGTCAGGTGATCAGGCTGACACTGCAGGATTGTTTGGGGAGGAGATGACATAGCACACCAAGTGTTCAAATTTTAAAGCTTTATTAATAAAATAATAAAATACAGTAGAGCGTGTTGGGAATGCTCCCACTCAGGGGAAGAAAGAAAGCATTAGAGCCCCAAACCCTAACCCACGTTCATACTCACACACGCATGACCCAGACTGGCCAAGCCTGGGTGTAATGTAAGAAGAAGATGGGGAGGGGTGGATGGGAGTTCTTGCCCTGGGCCCGGGTCATCTGGGGAATCCGCTGTAATCTCTGAATTGCTCCAGCTCTCGGGAGGGTTTTTAAGTCCTGGGTTCCTTTGGGGTGTCATTGTCCAGGGCCCTCTGTGCCTGGTGCTCTTTGTACCAGTCCCAATCGGCTTGCTGTGGCCTTCTCAGCTGCCCAAATCACACCGGCTCCAGAGAATTTGTTTTCCCTTCTGTTGGCCTTCACCATTGCTGCCTCATTTGCTCTGTTTTCGCTGCTATCTTTTCAGCTCTGCTCCACTCAGTTCTCCTCTTCTCATGACTGGGCAGCTGTAGATTTATCATCTGTAGATTTCTCGTTGAGCCCATGACCTTGGGCCAGGGCCAGCATCTTATCTTCACACGGAGCTAGCTAAAGTGCTGAGTTAACCCGTTCTCTGCTTTTTTCTTTCTTCCCCTCTCTTGGCCTCTCGTACTCCTTGAAAGGAATCTTCCATTCCCCCACTCACACACTTTTGACCCTCCCCAAAATGCTTTGTGATGCTTGCAACAGCTTTAGCCACATACAGTGCTGATTTGCCTTCCCCGGGGATTCCCTGAGGGAGAGGGCCATTGAGGTGTGACATGATGCAAGAATCAATGGGTAAAATCCTGTGACCTGTGTTGTGCAGGAAGTCAAACTAGATTATCCTGATGGCCCCTTCCGGCCTCCAAATGTATGAAGAGCAGGAGTCTGGAGCCACTGATTTCTCTCCCAGTGAAAGAAACAATTTACCCCGGCAGTCCAAACCCTTTCTGAATGCTTGGAAGTTGGGGCAATATTTTGCAACTCGCACAAGGCCTTCAATGCTGTTCAGACGAATATAATAAGCACTGAGAGCCTGAGTCAGTGTAAGATACATTCGCCAGCCATATGCAGATGTACACTTTACTCCACAAGCATTACAGGTTCGGTGTAACGCCAAAAAGCATCTGTCTCTGCCACTGGCAGAATCTTTCAGTGGCAAGCAATGCTTTGTCTCTCTCTCGATTTCACAAAGAACGCACAGCAGCCAGCAAGCTGTCAGAGATTCAGGAACAAATCAATATGCGACTCCGACCCAAGGACACAGCCCCCTGCTTCTTTCATCTGACTATGGAGCAAGCATCCTGCAGGCAGGGCAAAGTACCGGATTCACACCTGAATTGTATATTGCATATGATCTGGACCTGCTGGGGCAGACCAATAAGCATCTTTTGGCAGAGGTTCAGAAACTGTGTGTGTCAGGCCCATAAAAAGATTGGAAGCTCCAAGGGCAATATCTACCCACACACAAATTTATCTCTCTCTAGTGGATCTGAAGGATGTGTCCTACCTAGCAATACTGCAGGACAAGCTTTCTGTTATGGCCCCTGGAGCTCCTGCAAGCAACAAACCAAGACCCGCCAGCTTTATTGTTTGCACTGCCTGAGTGTTCCCTCAGCACTGATTAAACTCCCAAAGTCGTGTCCCAGCATCCACCAGTCTCAGAGTAAAACCTGGAATGGATTCTTTGGGGCCTGGCTCTTCTTGAATTGTTCTGGAGTCCCGGGTAAAAATTCCCCAGGAGCTAGCCCTTGTATTGCCGCATTGGGGAATGGATCTGAGATGGGAGAATGCTGGGGTGGGGAAGCATAATGACTGTGGTTTGTAGCGCCAAAGGCTCGCTCTGAGATCAGGGCCCTACTATGCACAGTCTCTGCCCCCAAACAGCTTACAAACTATACACAGGTCCAGAGAGGTGAAGTCACTTGTCCAAGGTCACACAGCAAGTCACTGGCCGAGCCGGGCACCGAATCCAGGTCTCCTAAATCCTACTCCAGGATCCCATCTCTTGGGACACACTGACTTTGGCTCAGGACCCTGCTGTGCTAGAGACGGGACCCGTGAAACGCTAGGTTGTCCAGCTAGGACAGGGATGATGAGTGCAGGGAAGGACCCGACTAGAGAAAAACAGAACGAGCTAGCACCTGAGAGCCAGTCAGTGAAAGTGACCAGCCTGCTTTCACTGTGGAAGCTCAGCCAAGGGCAAAGGCTGAGATTTTAGGGTGCACCCGAATCCCATTGACTTCCCGTGAGAGCTGGGCACATAGTTCACTTAAATCCCCACCAAAGAGATAGTGAAGAGTAAACTGGATTGTAGCAAGGTGCTGACTCATGGCCACAGCGCCTCCTGCTGGTCGTCCAGGAATTAGTTCAATTCCAGCACTCTGAGCACCTCCTGCTGGCCGATGTCTCGCCTGCTGCAGGTCCCGTGTCCCTCCTGGACCCTGGTGCCCCTTACCTCGGGGTTCTGCCCTACGGCAGTCCTCACACTCTGGGTGTCCCCTCTGAGGGGGCCCCCAATCCCCTATACCCACCTTGCCTCAGGGGCTACTGCCAGTCATCATCTAGCCCCCTTCCTCTGGGGCAAACTGCAGTCTGTGATGGCCACTCATCACTGACAACGGAGATGGACCTGCTGCCTTTCCCTGCAGCCCCAGTACATCCCCTGGCCTTTCGCCAGGCCACACAGCCTGGGGACTCACCTGGCCCAAGCTCCCCAGCATAGGCGCCGACTCCGTGGGTGCTCCGGGGCTGGAGCACTCACAGGGAAAAATTAACTCCCCGCCCGCCCAGCTCACCTCTACTCCACCTCCGCCTCCTTCCCTGAGCGCGCCACCTGCTCGCTTTTCCCCCCTAGCTCCCAGCGCTTGCGCCGCGAAACAGCTGTTTCGCATGGCTGGGAGGGGGAACGTGGCGCACTTGGGGAAGAGGCGGGGCCGGGGCAGGGATTTGGGGAAAGGGTCCAATAGGGGCAGGGAGGGGGTGGAGACTTTGGGGAAGGGGTTGGAATGGAGGCAGGGCAGGGGCGGGGAAAGGGTGGAGTCGAGGCAGGGCCCAGGGGGCACGAGCATCCATCGGCGCCGGGGAAAGTTGGTGCCTATACTCCCCAGCTCTGCCTGCCCTTTCTCAGCACGGTTCTGCTTGAGGTACCCTGTGCTCCCACCCAGCTAGGTCCTTCCCACTCCCAGGCTGGAGTAAGATTGACCCAGCACCTCCCTTAGCCCTTATATCAGGGCCAGCTGTGGCCTGATTGGGTGTGGCTGCTCTTAACCCCTTTTCTAATTGGGTCCCAGCCACAGCCCTCTCCAAGGGCTGCTTTTAACCCCTGCTCTCCTGGAGTGGGGCAGCTGCCCCGCTACGTGGATGTTTCAAATTCCTTCTCTTTTAATAATCTGTGGTCTCATTATTAATAATCTCGAGGACAAGTTGTTGTTTCTAATCCTTTTTGACCTCTTGCACAAAGGGCCGATGGTGATTTTAGGTTGTGTCCTGCTCCCTCACCACCTTTATTCTTCCCTCGCTAGCTTTTGCCAATCACAAAGGAATAACCACATGACTCGTTAGTTGGCAGGGAAAATACACCTCACAGGTGACTGGGGCTTGGTACTGCCATTGCCTATGTTAAGGGTTCTTTTTGTTGGGATGACGACGGATGGGCTTGTCCTCTCTAGGCAATCAGGAGGGCAACACGGTTCTTCATGCTGATTTGTTTCCAGCATGGAACCCTCCTGCATTTTCAGTGCAGTTCACCCAGGAGCGCCGCCAGCCTTTTTGCCGCCCTAGGCAGCGGAAGGTCCGGCCCCCGAAATGCCGCTCCCAACAGAGCGGTGGAAGGTCCCGCCCCTGAAATACCGATGACGACCAGGGTGGCCGAAGATCCGGCCGCCGCAGTTGCTGCCCCCCAAATGTTAGTGCTGGTCGCCTAATGGGTTGCGCCGGCCCTGAGTTCACCCCACAGCTTGTTGTGCACAGTGGTAATAATACACATGAATCCTTTGCACCTTCTCTCAGAGCATCTCAAAGGGCCTTACAGTCATTCATGAATGAAGTGTCTGACCTCTATTTACCCACCTGTCAAAGCACAATGAGCCCTTGGTCTTTAGCCCCAGACTCCTCCTGGGACGTTCCTCACTACAGTCACCTCCTGCCCTGCCACTCAAAGCACATTTCCAAGAGTAGAGTAAACAGGAGGGTGAGTTCTGATGACACCACAATGCAGATGTTAGAATCAGGCAGCCAGGCATCTAAGAGCTACCATTTGTACCTGCAAAGTGAAAGCAGTTAAAAAAAAAATCAGGTCCTTAAAATATTAGGCCAACTTTGTTAATTTTTTCCGATAGCATGGAAACAGGACAATCCAGCAATATTTTAATGATGTTTCACATCTGATCACTTGCAGTTTTAAATACACTGTGTCCTACATTTGCTCCAACCTGTAACAAACACAGAGTACATTGGTTTTTGTTCCTTCTGGGTTATACTTCTGTTCTTCTCCCCCCCTCCCCCCGCCCTCCCTTTGGAATAAACTTGATGTCCTATCTCCCTGCCAACTGGGGACAGCAGCCAACCAGAACCCATTAGTGCAATGCTACAGATTTTCAGCACCATGAAAATCTGCTGCCATTTTAAATAGAGCATCTATTTATTTCAGTCAGCAGCATGTCCTTTTGCTGTCAAGGAGACAAATTATTCCAGTCCTATGGCAGAGCTCACAGTATGAGGGAGAAAAAGCTTTGGGAACTATTATACCAAACTGTGGAATACATCGAGGTTCAAACTAGTACTAGCAGATAGCCTGGAGCAAGTAAAATTTTCAGCCAAACTCTTACCCTTCCAAAGGGAGTCTTGTTATTAATTCATTGTAGAACAAAGCATCTGGCCAAACCCTGAAGCCTGATTTCCAAACATACCTCTTTTTAAAAGGCTTAGCATGACTCGATTGTTTTGATATCTGATTATCACTCTGTGTGTTTGGGGAGGGGGTTTGCTGAGCGGAGACCTGAGATAGAATTACAATTTAGCCCCTTTGTAATCAACCTGCAAGCAGCTGGATTAATGTAATTCCTTCTGATGTTCAACTCAGTAAACCCGGCGCTGGAGGAAAGGGAGGGGAGGAAAAGAGCTTTATATTGAAAAAACCTGCCTGGAGTATAGGACGTTTGTATTTAGGGCTGCCAAATGCTTATTAAACATCTTTATTATTATCATCAAGCCAGCCTTTGACTATAAATAACCAGACTTGTATTTTAAGCCTTGTAACACCAGCCAGCCGCTGGGGATTTCCCTTGCTAAGTCGTCTTGGGCTAGATTGTTTCCCACATACAAACAGTGCAATGTGAAAAAAGCGTTCCCGCCTCCGGTGCAATGAAAAGACCGCTCAGAAAAGCTTTGTATTTCATGCCTTTAAAATCGTCTGTGAGAGAGTTTATGCATTTATATGCACACGGGTATGGTAAATACTCTGGGAGCAGATGTGTGTGTCCATCATTTATATTGTTGCCCCTTTGGCCCCAAGTAGTTGGGCAGTAGTTGGTCCCTTGTCGGACTGTTTCTGTTGACAGAAGAAATTGGTATATGTCTTTGGTACAACACCATTTATTTACAAAGAACGTACAAAGTCCTGTTTCCCTGAACACAGTAGAAACAAACAACAGCAGGCTGTTTCCTGGGTCCCAGTTTCCAAACCTGCCTCTCTGGCCAGTCCTATGCCCCAAGGTGCTCTGTCACTGCTCTCTCTCAGGGCCACGCTCATGACTACCCTTCTCGTTTTCCACCTTTCACTCATACAGACACCCACAGCTCCAACCAATCAATCCCCCATTTGCAATCCCCAGAAAACCCCTGCTCAGCCTGGGTTAGCTGTTACTCAAACCTTACCAAGTAGCCCAATGTCATGGACAGTGGCTTCTACTGTTTCACCTATCATGACATAAAGCAGCGTTTAACTGCTCCTTCCATTTAGTCTAAATGAAAGATGGTTACTACACTCATCAGCTTTAACAAGGTATGTGATTGTCTACAGATCAAAGACCAGCTTTATAGCAGCCATTAACACCTTCCAGCATAATATGCTGTGATTGTGTATGTATACATAACATATAGTTCATAATATATGTACACAAATAATCTATAGAGAGTATATCCATATGCATGACTCAGTATTTATCTTAATTTATATTTTAAAAAATCAGTATCCCCATTTTACAGATATAAAACTGAGGCTTGGAGCAATTAAGAGTCTGATCAAATGACCTCCCATTGACTTTACTGGCCATTGGATTGAGTCCTCAACTACTCACCCAAGTTTTCACAACTACTATGAGAACCAGTGGTGAGTGTAGGTCAGGGATCGACAACCTTTGGCACGCAGCCTGTCAGGGTAAGCATCCTGGCGGGCCGGGCTGCTTTGTTTACCTGCCACATCCGCAGGTTCAACTGATCACAGCTCCCACTGGCTGCGGTTCGCTGTCCCAGGCCAATGTGAGTGGCGGGAAGCGGCGCGGGCCGAGGGATGTGCTGGCCAAATCAACTGAGCCAGACGTGTACCCAGAAGCCTCCTGCTGCAAGACAAGCCCAAGAAAGAAACCAACAGAACTCCACTGGCCATCAGCTACAGTCCTCAGCTAAAACCTCTCCAACGCATCATCAGTGATCTACAACCCATCCTGGACAACGATCCCTCGCTCTCAAAGGCCTTGGGTGGCAGGCCAGTCCTCACCCACAGACAACCCGCCAACCTTAAGCATATTCTCACCAGCAACCACATACCGCACCAGGAACCAATCCATGCAACAAACCTCAATGCCAACTCTGCCCACATATCTACACCAGCAACACCATCACAGAACCTAACCAGATCAGCCACAACATCAACGGTTCATTCACCTACACGTCCACCAATGTAATATATCCCATCATGTGCCAGCAATGCCCCTCTGCTATGTACATCGGCCAAACTGGACAGTCACTATGTAAAAGGATAAATGGACACAAGTCAGACATTAGGAATGGCAATATACAAAAATCTGTAGGAGAACACTTCAACCTCCCTGGACTCACAATAGCAGACGTAAAGGTAGCCATCCAGCAGAAAAAAAACTTCAGGACCAGACTCCAAAGAGAAACTGCTGAGCTTCAGTTCATTTGCAAATTTGACACCATCAGCTCAGGATTAAACAAAGACTGTGAATGGCTTGCCAACTACAAAAGCAGTTTCTCCTCCCTTGGTGTTCACACCTCAACTGCTAGAAGAGGGCCTCATCCTCCCTGATTGAACTAACCTCATTATCTCCAGACTGATTCTGGCCTGTATATTTATACCTGCCTCTGGAAATTTCCACTACATGCATCCGATGAAGTGGGTATTCACCCACGAAAGCTCATGCTCCAATACGTTTGTTAGTCTATAAGGTGCCACAGGACTCTGTCACTTTTTACAGATCCAGACTAACACAGATACCCCTTGGATAGTTTATGGTGTAGCCATGGCTCATGTCTACAGGGCCGGGCAGTTCACAGTATGGGGTGTGTGAGTTCCAGCACACATGGTAACTCCTGGGTGGGGACACTCCAGGCACATACTAGAAGGTAGCTTGCTCACGTTAACTTAACCCTGTTTAAAGAGAACACAAACGAGGGACCTTTTAGTTCGCGCCCACACACGGAAGTTACAGCACAGCATGCTAGTGCGGGCTGCAGTTCACACCCCAACTCCAAACTGGGGGGCTGTGTAGACAAGCCCCTCTGCTCGCCCAGCTGTGAAATGTGGGTAATTGTATTTATAACAGACACTCCTTTGTAATTAAAGCTGATGCCAGGACTAGATTGTAGAGTCACCATGAGCCCGAAGGGGAAGCCCATAGTTGCTCTGCTCCAGGGCCTGAACTAGGATTCAGGGACAATCTGATCCTTGATTCCCCCCTCGCTCCATGGAGGAGGCAATCTGTGCGTGGGAGGGTTCACTTAGGGGCCAGCAGACAGGGTGCAGCTCAACAGTCTCTAAAGTCCTGGGAGGGCCTATGGGCCAATTTATAGTCTGTCCTTGTACTGATTGCCCTGCTCAGTCTAGAGGTGGAGGGAATGGCAGGGGGACCCAGGCCCTCCCACTCCCCCAGGTCCCGGCACACGGCCGAAGGGAGGAGGGGTGGGGAATGTTTCTGTCTTCTCTAGCTGACACCCCAGACCAGCCTCCTCTGGCCCACCTGCTACCCCCAGTGTTCTCTTCAGTTTGGGGTGTGGTCATAGCCCTCTACTTCCCTCCTTGCAGACGGTTGTTCAAGCAGTTGCAGCAATTCAGACCGTCCCCTGGGGCTCCCCAGCTCCCTTCCCGGCGGTTTCTCACTGGTCTGGGAGAATGGGGAAGAAAGAAGGGTCAGGCCCCTAGCTACCCACCACCTAGGCCTTACCCACACTCTAGGGCAGCGGTCGGCAAACTGTGGCTCATGGGCTGGATCCGGCCGGTGAGCCGTTTTAAGCCAGCCCATAAGCTCCCGCTGGGGAGTGGGGTCTGGGGCTTGCCCCCTCCAGCCAGGGCGCCGGGTTGGGGGCTGCACCATGCGGCTCAGCCCCGCTCCGGCACTCCAGCTGGGGCACTGGGTCGGGGGCTGCTCTGGTGCTCCAGCCAGGGCACGGGGGCAGGGGCTGCTCTGGTGCTCCAGCCAGGGCACGGGGGCAGGGGCTGCTCTGGTGCTCCAGCCAGGGCACTGGGGCAGGGGCTGCTCTGGTGCTCCAGCCAGGGCACTGGGTCGGGGGCTGCTCTGGTGCTCCAGCCAGGGCACTGGGTTGGGGGTTGGGCTGGTGCTCCAGCCAGGGCACTGGGGCAGGGGCTGCTCTGGTGCTCCAGCCAGGGCACTGGGTCGGGGGCTGCTCTGGTGCTCCAGCCAGGGCACTGGGGCAGGGGCTGCTCTGGTGCTCCAGCCAGGGCACTGGGTCGGGGGCTGCTCTGGTGCTCCAGCCAGGGCACTGGGGCAGGGGCTGCTCTGGTGCTCCAGCCAGGGCACTGGGTTGGGGGTTGGGCTGGTGCTCCAGCCAGGGCACTGAGGCAGGGGCTGGTCTGGTGCTCCAGCCAGGGCACGGGGGCAGGGGCTGGTCTGATGCTCCAGCCAGGACATGGGGGCAGGGGCTGCTCTGGTGCTCCAGCCAGGGCACTGGGTCGGGGGCTGGTCTGGGGTGCTCCAGCCAGGTCAGGGGGGCCGCACCACGCGGCTCGGCCCCCACTGGTGCTCCAGCCGGGGCAGTGGCCAGGGGCTGCTCCGGCGCTCCAGCCAGGGCGCGGGGTCGGGGAGCCCTTGATCAGAGGGCTCTATCCCGAGAAAGGGAAAACGGTCCATAGGTAGCAGTTTTAGACCGAGCTGGATGAGCAAGCGTCTCAGAGGGGTGATTAAGAAAAAATAGAAAGCGTACAAGGAGTGGAAGATGGGAGGGATCAGCAAAGAAACCTACCTTATTGAGGTCAGAAGGTGTAGGGATGCAGTGAGAAAGGCCAAAAGCCGGGTAGAGATGGACCTTGCAAAGGGAATTAAAACCAATAGTAAAAGGTTTTTTAGCCATATAAATAAGAAGAAAACCAAAAAAAGAAGAAGTGGGACCGCTTAAAACTGTAAACGGAGTAGAGATTAAGGATAAGCTAGGCATGGCACAATATCTAAACGAATATTTTGCCTCGGTCTTTAATGAGGCTAATGAAGGGTTTAGGAATAGTGGAAGAGTGACTGATGGGAATGAAGGTGCGGGGTTGGAAATTACAGTATCCGAGGTAGAAGCCAAACTTGAACAGCTTAATGGTAGTAAATCAGGCAGCCCGGATAATCTTCATCCTAGAATATTAAAGGAATTGGTGAGTGAAATTGCAAGCCCGTTAGCGATAATTTTTAATGAATCTCTAAACTCGGGGGTTGTACCATTTGACTGGAGATTAGCTAATATAGTTCCTATTTTCAAGAAGGGGAAAAAAAGTGACCCGGGTAACTACAGGCCTGTTAGTTTAACATCTGTAGTATGTAAAGTCATGGAAAAAATATTAAAGGAGAGAGTAGTTACGGACCTTGAGGTCAATGGCAATTGGGACAAATTACAACATGGTTTTATGAAAGGTAGATCGTGCCAAACCAACCTGATCTCCTTCTTTGAGAAAGTAACAGATTTTTTAGACAAGGGAAATGTGGTGGATCTAATATATCTTGATTTCAGTAAGGCGTTTGATACGGTACCGCATGAAGAATTACTGGTTAAATTGGAAAAGATGGGGATCGAAATGAAAATCCAGAGGTGGATAAGGAACTGGTTAAAGGGGAGACTGCAGCGGATCGTATTGAAAGGTGAGCTGTCGGGTTGGAGGGAGGTTACCAGTGGAGTTCCTCAAGGTTCGGTTTTGGGTCCGATCTTATTCAATCTATTTATCACTGACCTTGGAACCAAAAGTAGGAGTGGGCTGATAAAGTTTGCGGATGACACGAAGTTGGGAGGTATTGCCAATTCTGAGAAGGACCGGGATATCCTCCAGGGAGATTTGGATGACCTTGTAAACTGGAGTATTAGTAATAGGATGAAATTCAATAGTGAGAAGTGTAAGGTTATGCATTTAGGGATGACTAACAGGAATTTTAGTTATAAGCTGGGGACGCACCAGTTGGAAGTAACGGACGAGGAGAAGGACCTCGGAGTCCTGGTTGATCGCGGGATGACTATGAGTCGGCAATGTGATGTGGCCGTTAAAAAAGCTAATGCGGTCTTGGGATGCATTAGGCGAGGTATTTCTAGTAGAGATAAGGAGGTGCTAGTCCCGTTATACAAGGCATTGGTGAGACCTCATTTGGAGTACTGTGTGCAGTTTTGGTCTCCCATGTTTAAGAAGGATGAAATCAAACTGGAACGGGTACAAAGAAGGGCCACTAGAATGATCCGAGGAATGGAAAGCCTGTCGTATGAAAGGAGACTTGAGGAGCTCGGTTTGTTTTCCTTAACCAAAAGAAGGTTGAGAGGAGATATGATTGCTCTCTTTAAATATATCAGAGGGATAAATACCAGGGAGGGAGAGGAATTATTTCAGCTCAGTACTAATGTGGACACGAGAACAAATGGATATAAATTGGCAGTCGGGAAGTTTAGGCTTGAAATTAGACGAAGGTTTCTAACCATCAGGGGAGTTAAATTCTGGAACAGCCTACCGAGGGAAACAGTGGGGGTGAAGGACCTCTCTGGCTTTAAGATTAAGCTTGATAAGTTTATGGAGGGAATGGTTTGATAGGATAACGTGATTTAGTCAATAGGTCAATAACGTGCCACCACTGGTAATTAGTACCGAGGGTCAATGTTGGGATATTGAAAGTCTATTTCCTGAGTGTCTGGCTCGAGAGTCTTGCCCACATGCTCGGGGTTCAGCTGATCGCCATATTTGGGGTCGGGAAGGAATTTTCCTCCAGGGTAGATTGGCAGTGGCCCTGGAGGTTTTTCGCCTTCCTCCGCAGCATGGGGCAGGGGTCGCTTGCTGGAGGATTATCTGCTTCTTGAAGTCTTTAAATCAGGATTTGGGGACTTCAACATCTGAGTCAAGGGAGAGAATTATTTCAGGAGTGGGTGGGTCAGCTTTTGTGGCCTGCATCTTGCGGGAGGTCAGACTAGATGATCATAATGGTCCCTTCTGATCTTAAGTTCTATGATTCTATGATTCTATGATCCCAGCCCAGAGCACCCTCCTGCACCCCAAACATCTCATCCCCAGCCCCACCCCAGAGCCCGCACCCCCAGCCAGAACCTGCACCCCTTCCTGCACCTAACCCCAATGTTGTGAGCATTCATGGCCCGCCATACAATTTCTATTCCCCGATGTGGCCCTCAGGCCAAAAAGTTTGCTCACCCCTGGTCTAGGGCCTTCCCCTGCAGATTCCTCTGTCCCAGAAGGTACTAATTGATTTCCTTCCTGCAGATAGCCAACTTGACAACCATATCCCATTTTAAGCAGATCCGCCATTGGGAGCATGCTCTGCAGCTTCTGAGGGGCGAGGTTTTCGGGGCCCAGTATTGCTCCATCACCCCTTTAGTCTTAGTGAGGGGCCTGTAAACCCTATGGCACACTGCCAGCCCTTTCCCTGGTGCAAATGACTTCTGTGCATTGGCTCGGGTGTGTTGGCTGGAGGGTTTTTTGTGTGCGTGTGTATATGTGTGTCAAGGCTCTGCCCCCCCCATCCTCTCCCCATGATACAATTAGCCTGAAGAGAGAAGTAAGTGGGTGCCTTATATTCCCTTCTTCTCCTGGGCAGATAACATGGATCACAATGTTAGCAACCTTCATGGAACTTGGAGAGAGGAGCTCAGGCTGAAGAACTTGCAGGAGGCACCAGGAAGTCAGTCTGTGTGCACATGGCTAGAATATTAGCTGCAGTTGAAGCATCTCTGTAAATAGTTCTCTTAATAAAGAGCCATTTAGTTTTACAAGCATGGAGTCCTCTCATGTTATTACCCAGCATGAGGTACATGAAACTACAACTGTGTCCTAAGATTTTACTTACAGGAAAAAATTACTTTGTTTTCCAGGCATATGATTTAAACTTCATAGGCCTGGTTCTCTTTACACTTGTACGGTGTAAATCAGGAGGCACTACACTGAGGTCAAGAGAGTTACAATGGTGTAAGTGACCGCAGAGACAGGCCTTGAAATCTGTACAGTAATATCCAGCTGTGCAAACATTGTCTACCCAGGCAAGGGAGGAGAAAATTCTGAGTTGGTGGCATCTCACGCCCACTTGGCGCAGGTGTAAATGATGGCCCCAAGCTAGAATGCAGTGGAGACTGGAGCCCTAGCTTCCCTCTCAACCTCTACACACAGGGCCGGTGCAAGGAAGTTTCGCACCCTAGGCGAAACTTCTACCTTGCGCCCCCTCCCAGCCCTGCAGCAGCTCCTCCCACCTCCGCCCTGAGGCGCCTCCCCCTGCGGCAGCTCCCCCACCTGGGGGAGCCATGCGGCACCTCCCCACCCCAGCTCACCTCTGCTCCGCCTCCTCCCCGAGCATGCCGCCCCCGCTCTAATTCTCCTCCCAGGCTTGCGGCGCTGATTGGCGCCACAAGCCTGGGAGGCGGGAGAAGTGGAGCAGCGACCGCGCGCTCGGGGAGGAACCGCTGTAAAAAAAAATTGGGGGCACCGCTTTTTGGCGCCCCAAATCTTGGTGCCCTGGGCAACCGCCTAGTTCGCCTTAATGGTAGCACCGGCCCTGTCTACACATCTGCCTTGAGTCTCAGGCCCTTTCAGAGGTGAGAACGTGCCATTGTTTTAAATTCCTCAAGTAGAAGAATCAAACTGTCCCATCGCCAAATTTTATGATAGGAGTTTCCCCATTTCCCTGCCTTTCTATGAGCCTGTGACAGGTTCCTAAAGGAATTTAATTATCTGCCTCTGTGGGGTGTATCTATTCGGGGAGCAGAGATGTGCATCTACTCTGTACAAACATTGTTCAAGTGTAAAGTCTTCCAGTTTGGGAAGGCTGGAGAATTCACCTCACTAGATGCAGCCCCTGAGTATGGAACACAAGGCCTGATTATTTATGGACATAATGGGAGGCACAGCCATGAATGCCATGCAGGCTGGAGAGTTCATGTAATTCCTGCCATCTCAGGTAGTGAGAAGGGTTCGGATCGTGCTATGACAGCTTGTCACAGCAGAGGCTTTTCCAAACCACCAGGGGAGATTCAAGAGTTCAGGAGCTGGGAGTTGAATCAGTGAACTTCAGATGGAGCCAGGTTATCAGCCATGAGTCAGTCAAGCACCGAGGGCTTGATCCTGCCTCACTGAAATCACGGAGAGCTTTGCCTCTGACCGTAGTGGGAGGAGGATCAGATCCTGAAGCACATGCTGGACGTTAAGCTTGTGAGTAATTCCACCCTGATCCAGGAAAGCATTTAGGGCCAGTGTAATGGGGTGGCATCCACCTTTTGCGAGTGTCCCCTGGTCGAGCGCGTGCGTGCCTGCAGTTCTCTCACTTTCCTCCACTCACAGTGCACCATTGGCCGCTGCGCCTGTCAGGCGCCGAGTCACCTATAATCCATGTGCAAACAACCCCCTTCTGGGGTATGCTGTCCAACTGGGCCTATCTCAAATCCCTCAGTAATGTCCTGTAGCCCTCCCCGGGCTCAGTCCCTTCACAGTCCAACAGGGCCCACCATAGTACCCCTCCATTGGCAACGTTTCTGTAGCCCCAAGTTCTCAGTCAGACCAGCAGGGTCTATCTCAGTACCCTAGTGGGCCAGCTTGTGTGCAAAGGTTCCTACTCTGTGATGGAGCAGCACCCCCCAGAGCTTCCTCCCTGGAGACTCTTCGCCTGCCCTTCAGTCACAGAATCATAGAACTGGAAGGGACCTCAAGAGGTCATCTAGTCCAGTCCCCTGCACTTGTGGCAGGACTAAGTATTATCTAGACCGTCCCTGACAGCTGTTTGTCCAATCTGCTCTTAAAAATCTCCAATGATGGAGATTCCACAACCTCCCTAGGCAATTTATTCCAGTGCTTTTCGTCGGTAAAACTTTTGTCGTTTGGGTGTGTGTATTTTTTTAACATCCTTAAACAATGAAAGTTTTGCTGACGAAGTGCCAGTGTAGACAAACCCCCTGGGAGACTGATGTGCAGAGGTCACAGCAGAGAGGCAGGTGGCAGCACAAGATGACTGACAGTCGGCCAGCGAACGAGTGAGCGGAAGTGGCTGGCAGGGTGGCCAGCCAGAGCAAGTGCTCAGATGGCAGAGCAAGCAAGACACCTTCTTCCCCGGGCGCAAGGTGAATTTACACAGATGCACCACCGAACCCTGGGTCCTCACTGACCAAGGACAACCACTGTGAGTGGGGTCTGATGAGGGAGCAGAGAGGGGCACAGAAAAGGAACTTTTGGTTGTAGAACTCAAGAACACGAGGCAGAAGGCTCTGCTCCATGCACTCTTGGGGGGTGTCCTGCTCACAGTTCTATGTTTATGAATCCTGCTTGTGGCATTTTCCCTAATTAATGCTGGGTGACTTCCCTCCTTTCATTAAAAGTTTCTTTTCTATGCTCAGCTGCTGTGCTTGCAAGTGGGAAAGTTTTGCCTCTCAGAGGTGCATGGGGTGGTGTGGAATTTTCCCAGGTTACTGGGTGGGGGCTTGAGCCGGTTCTGTGTTGTGTTGTTCAAAAGGAACCCCTAGGTATTGAACCTGGCTCTGGTTGTTGCCGGCTCCACCTGGCAGAAGGGTTACACTTAAAATTAGGCACGCGCACATGCTTAAGAGCCTTCCTGGACTGGAACCTTAAACATTTACTTAAGGTTCCATTGGGATCGATGGAGCTTCATGGGAAATCAATGTCTCTGGGCCATTAGAAGAGATATATAGGCACAAGCACAGAAAGAGAACACAACATGGTTTGGGGAGGTGTAAAAGCGTGACTGGCATGAATTTGGCATGGCTGCCTTACTTACAAGACATACAGCAATGAGTGAGTAATAGAGATCATCCCAAACTTCGGAGACTGGGGAGAAGACCCGGAGACAAAGCAAAAGAAGGAAGAAGATGGAAAGTTATACACAATCTGAATGTCTTTCTAGAAGAAATTCTCTAGCTCAATCTCAAATTATAGGGTTGTTGCAGGAATCACTAGGTAGAATTCCACAGCACTGGGTCAGACTAGATTATCAGAATGGTCTTCCCTGACCTTAAAAACTGATTAATCTATTAAGGATTGAAGTGAGGTCCTTGGGATTCATAAAGGTTAACTGAAATACTCCTTATTTTTCCCCAAAGGAAGAAATTAATTTTAAAATTGTTTAAAGAAGACAGGTAGGTTTCTAGTGACTTTCACATTCTGGTTCTTATACACAAGTACAAAGGTGGGATGCTGGAGTTCCAAATATAATTCCATAACTGTTTACAGAGAGGGCTGGTGGCACCACTTATTATTAAGGTTGTCTGTCACGGCCCATTAGACAGCCCTGGTTTTGGTTGCTTATAACTTTTCCAAACTTCAGCTGTTTGGGCTGAAATGTTATGCGACAGGTGTCTGCCTCTGGCTGAATTTAGAAAGAAAATTTCAGCCCCACTTGGTCAGTTATTTCTGAGAACTAGGTTAGAGAAAAATGTGTTGTTTTGCCCAGATTAAATAATTCGGGTGGTCTTTTTCTTTGAGATGTTCTAGTACTCCCCTGCTTTGGAGCCAGGACTTGAAAGTTGGCAAGGGGGCAGCCTTTGTGCAAGGGATGTGGTGTCATTTGAATGGTTTTTCACAGGAATGACACCACATCCCTTCAGTTCTTCCTCATGTGGATACTCCTTACTCCTGAGCTTACTCCCTTGGTATCAAAGGCACTATTCGCAGCAGTAAGGATTGCATGATCAAGCCTCAGAGGTAGTTATCCAGCAGGTAACAGCAGGAAACATCTGACTGATCAAGACATGTCCAGCTGTGAGTGACGAACAAGATCAGAGGAATCTGACTGTGGGTGAAGCCTGTATCATGAGTGGTGATATGGGATTGCTCATTGCACAGAAGAGCAGGCTAGGCCTTTATTGCCTCTCGCCATAGTCCTGTCCCACTGTCAGTCTTACTTATCGCACAGGTGGCTTTTAGGTGACAGGGAGTGTGAGACTGAATGGAATGTGCAGCATTTGTCAAATCCTGGCATATATGTAAGTCTCTTCCAGAGGACACATCTCAACCCACTTGAGCTGCTCTGAGATGTGAGGACAGTTTGGAGACAGACTGAAGCTCCAGAGTAAAGTGGTTCCTTTCACGCACATTAAAAATAAACAGATGGTTTCCATCCTTCATGGTGACAAGACACGATCAGCATCATAGTAAAAACTTCTCCTAACCTCTTTGTGTTTCAGGCTGTGCTCATATTGGGAGCAGAATTCTGCTTTTCCGCTGGTTCCCCATTCATTTCAGAATTCAGTTCAAATATCAAGGCAGTGTGAATTGGTGATTAGGGCATTGGACTGGGACATGGCAGACTTTGGATTCTATTCCCAGCTCTGCCACTATCCTGCTGGGCCATTTGCTGTACCTGTTTTCCCTCCTGCCCTTTGTCTCTCTGGTCTATTTAAACTGCAGGCTCTTCGGGGCCAGGACTGTCTCTCACTGTGTGCGTACAGCACCTAGCACAAGGGGGCCCCAATTTCATTGACGCCTCTAGGCACTGCTGCAATATAAACATCATTAATTTTATTATTAATATTACAGCAGCGCCTAGAGGTTCCAGCAAGGGGCCTATTGTCCTAGACACTACAAATCTATGAGACGGCATCCCTGCTCCAAAGAGCTTATGGCTGCCTTGCTATTAGTACCTTCTGCAGTCTTTCAAACACCTTCTCGCTCTCTACTCGTCTTCCCACTCCCTCCATTCACCTACAACTGGCCTCTTCTCTGATCCCTTCACCTGATTGTGACACGCTTTGGGCATCTCCTCCTCTGCTGCTCCTGCTGTCTGGATTGGAATGGCCTTTCGCTGGCTCTCCATCTCTTTTCCCCCTTGACTCTTGTCTTTTAACATGGTACCCACCTCACGTAGCTGAGCAAGGGGTCACGCCTGGGAGGCAGTTTCAAAGCCAGCCCCGCTGCAGAATAAAGTAGTCGTTTCTTTTTTAACTGTGCACATGTCCATGTTTTCCCTGTCTTTCTTCAGTGTGGCTGTCAAGTATCAGAGGGGTAGCCGTGTTAGTCAGGATCTGTAACAAGCAACAAAGAGTCCTGTGGCACCTTATAGACTAACAGACGTATTGGAGCATGAGCTTTCTTGGGTGAATACCCATGCATCTGACGAAGTGGGTATTCACCCACGAAAGCTCATGCTCCAATACGTCCATTAGTCTATAAGGTGCCACAGGACAGTGTGGCTGTTGTGATTCAGCGACACCAATAGCCATTCCTGACCACAGGAGTCTGGCAGCGCTGCGTGCTTCTTTATGGTATGCACAGCCAGGATGCCAGCAGCATGAGCTGTTGGCTCAATATTACTGAGAGGCTTTTCCCAGGCTTCTCCCAAACAGAAGGACTGTTCCTTCTCCAAGTCTCCTCCTCAGTAACACAGCTCAAAGGCAGAGTAAATAAAACAGTGTACATTCCGTAGGCTGCATAATGGGAGGCAATGGGATGTTGCAGACCACAAAACCAGGCATCAGAAGACCTAGGTTCCATTCCCAACTCTGCCACTGGCTCCCTGTATAAAATGGGGCATGTCACTCACAGCTCTCTAATCTGGCAGGGACGCAGTGAGGCTGAATCAGTCTAGGTTTGTGGAGTGCTTTTAGATCCTTGGATGGGAGGTGTGATGGTTGGACCCCTTGGGAAGCCACCTGATGTGCTGAGATACCACTGAGTCTACCTGTTCTGCCAGCATGGGATCCCTTTAACCTGTTTTTTAACATAATTTAATGTTGATAAATGCAAAGTAATGCACATTGGAAAGCATAATCCCAACTATACATATAAAATGATGGGGTCTAAATTAGCTGTTACCAATTAAGAAAGATCTTGGAGTCATTGTGGATAGTTCTCTGAAAACATCCACTCAATGTGCAGTGGCAGTCCAAAAAGCTAACAGAATGCTGGGAATAATTAAGAAAGGGATAGATAATAGGACAGAAAATATCATGTTGCCTCTATATAAATCTGTGGTACGTCCACATCTTGAATACTGTGTGCAGATGTGGTCGCCCCATCCCAAAAAAGATATATTGCAATTGGAAAAGGTTCAGAAAAGGGCAACAAAAATGATTAGGGGTATGGAATTGGTTCCATATGAGGATAGATTAATAAGACTGGGACTTTTCAGCTTGGAAAAGAGACGGCTAAACAGAGATATGATTGAGGTCTATAAAATCATGACTAGTGTAGAGAAAATAGATCAGGAAGTGTTGTTTACTACTTCTCATAACACAAGAACTAGGGGTCACCAAATGAAATGAATAGGCAGCAGGTTTACAACAAACCAAAGAAAGTATTTCTTCACACAACGCACAGTCTACCTGTGGAACTCCTTGCCAGAGGATGTTGTGAAGGCCAAGACCATAACAGGGTTCAAAAAAGAACTAGATAAATTCATGGAGGATAGGTCCATCAATGGCTATTAGCTAGGATGGGCAGGAATTGTATCTCTAGCCTCTGTTTGCCAGAAGCTGGGAATGGGTGACAGGGGATGGATCACCTGTTTTGTTCATTCCCTCTGGGACACCTGGCACTGGCCACTGTCGGAAGACAGGATACAGGGCTGGATGGACCCTTGGTCTGACCCAGTAGGGCCGTTCTTATGTCTTGCTGAGCCAGGCTCTTTAAACCTCCTCTAACACACACACAAGCAGGACCACACCCAGCTGCAGATCAGCTCTGGGAAGACTCAGTTTAAGGGACTTGCTCCAGCACTCAGATGTCCACCTCCCTTGGGGTGCAGACCCAAAGATATATCATGAAATTCATCACCTCCCCTCAATGTGGAGAGAGGTGTACACACTTCTTCCCCCCCAGTTAGAAATTACAGCAACTGGGTTTAATAATAAATCAAACAAATTTTATTAGCTATAAAACGTAGCTTTTAAGCGGTAAAAGAGATAACAAAGAGAACAAAGCAGATTACTAAGCAAATGAAATCAAACGCAAACTAAGCTAAGTATCAGGGGGTAGACATGTTAGTCTGTATCCACAAAAACAATGAGGAGTCCGGTGGCATCTTAAAGACTAACAGATTTATTTGGGCATAAGCTTATGCCCAATAAGCTTATGCCCAAATAAATCTGTTAAACTAAGCTAGTTTCGCTAAAGAAATTGGTTACAAATAGTATTTCTCACCCTAGATATTGTTGCAGGCAGTTGGCAAAGTTTCTGTGGTTCAGAGTTCCAGTTATATTTCATTTCAGACTGGACCCCTGTCTCAGTATGGACTCCGCCCGCCTTCCCTTCAGGTGGCTTTAGCAGTCTTTCTTCTTGGACCGACAGGCCATGGAGAGGAAGACTCCCATTTGCCTTCCTCCCCACCCTTAAATAGGATTTCCATAAGACAGGAATCCTTTGTTTCCCAAACTTGACCCCCCTCCCTTACAGTGGAAAATTACAAGAAGCCCCAGGTAACAAGACCGCCTGACACAACGTCCATGAGCCAGTGGCAGTATGGAGGGTCCACAGGAGGGCCAAGCTTTTCACAGTCCATCGTCCTTGCTGATGGGCCATCTGCCTTGTCTGGCTTTTCCATTGTTGTATCTGAAGTATTAGCAGTGGGATCACCCAAAGATGCATAGCTGAAATACAGATACATAGTCAATATTCCTAACTGCAGATACAGAAATGATACAGGCATACAAATTGGATAATTGCATTCAGCAAATCATAACCTTTCCAACGATATCTCACAAGACCCATCTTGCATAATGTATATCTCAGTTATGTCATAGTCATATCATATGCATATTTTCATAAGGAAAGTGGAATGGAATGTCACAGGAGGGGCTACGGAAATGCTCACTGCAGCTCTGCACCTAGTCACCAGCTACTGGCACCTTAGAGCGCAGAGCTGTCTGAGACAGCAATAACTTGAGACCATGGGGTAGGGTCTAAGCCTTTATTAGCAGACAGGCTGCTTGTTAACCTGTAGGAGAGGTTCTGTCTAAGGCCCCGCGTCACAGGATGTAATATGTGCAAACACATCCCAGGTACACCATAGACTCAATAGGCAGCCACAGCTAAGAACAGTGCACGCTTGCTCCTAAGCATGTCCCACATCTTCAGCACTGCCCGCTAGGGATTTCTTCCCAAGTCCCAGCCCATTCTACTTGGCGGCGTGATATTGTCCCAGTGGTGGAAGCCCCAGAACTCGGGACGTTCAAAGCCAGATCGGACGAAAGCGCCGGGAAATATACAGTGGGAAACAATCCTGCCGAGGCCTGAGTGATGCCCTGTGTGTGCGTGTCTGCCCCACGTTCACCCTAGTGGCATGGTGGCCTGCCCAGCCTTTCCCACCTCTAGTGGCAGTGAGTGATCCTACCTCTCAACACACAGCGCTCACTGCCCTGGCTTAGGCTGCAGCGGTGCCTTTCCGTTCAGCGGGTCACCCCGGGGTCACGGCTGGTCTCCCCTCCCCAAAGCTTTATGCAAGGGGACAAACCCTGCGCGTGCAAGTGTCTGTCTCTTTCCTGTGATCGCCTCCTAAGCCGGACGAGGCCGCCTGACCAGCCCAGCCTCTCTGCTAATTAAGCCGAAGCGCGACTAAAAATAGCCAGCACAGGCTGCGCAGAAGGGTCCCTGGCGGAGGCTGCCCGGCCGCTGCTGCTGCTGGCCATGCCCACCGCAGCCCGGCACAGGAGGCTTTGATACAACCCTGCGCCAACCCTGCGGCTCTGCAAGCCACCCAGTCAGAGCGTGCAGCGGGGCCAAAGCAAGCCCCGCCTCTGGCTGGCTGCCTCAGCTGGGGCACCTGCCTCCCCTTCTGCCAGACCGGCCGCGGGCACAGCCCGCCTGCAAAACAAACCCACCGGCCGGCTGGAACGAACCAGAGCGGCCCCGTGGCATCCTGGGGGCTGTAGTTCCGGCCCGGCTCCCCCTGCCCAGGCAGGCAGCCGGCTGCACAATACAACTCCCAGCGTGCTGTGCGAGCCGAGCTCCCGCGGGGAGGGTGGGTGTGTGCGCGTGGGGCACCCGGCTGGCCCGCGCGTCACAGAGGCCGGGGTTCGAGCAGCGGCGGGCGCGTGGCAGGGTCCTGCATATTCCCAGGTAAAGGATGCGCAGAGCCGGGTGCTGCGGGGTCAGGGCGTGCGCGCCATGCTGCTGTAAGCTTGCCCGGCTGGCGTGGGGTTTGTTTGGCAACAGCAGGTGGGGGCGAGGGGTTAGCAGGCGGACTGACTGCGCGCAGGAGTTTCCGATGCCCGTGAATTTCCACGGCGGCAGCTGCTCGCTGTCAACACCAGTGGTCCTGTGAAATTTGCAAATAAGAGGGATGCCTGGGCTGTTTCCACCCGAGGACAGTTAGCAGGTGATGTGTCTCGAGGGGAGGTAGGCAACATCCAGGCGCTGGCCAGGGGTATGGTTTGGAGAGGTGCGTGGCTGTATTGTATGGCTGTGTGAGGATACCCTCATGCACAGGTGTGAGTATAGGTGTATAATACAGCTGGTGGGTAGTTTATGAATACTGCGTATTTGTCCATAAACACTGACACTACTCACTTCATGTGTTCATAGATTGGCTCTCCTATTGTATGTAATATACATACATACGTATTGATGTAAGTTAGTAAAATCTCTTATTTACCCCTCCAAAAAGACTGAAAATGTGTTGTGCCTTGCTACTCTTGACTTAAAAGAAGTGGGTGTATTCCTATCTGTTACCCCCACTGTTTGGCTGTTGCATTTGTCAGGGTGGTTAAGCACTGGAACAAATTGCCTAAGGAGGGTGTGGAATCTCTGTCATTGTCTAACCTGTTCTTAAAAACCTCCAAACATCTGTCAGGAATGGGTTAGCTAGTTATTACATAATCTTGCCATGAGTGCAAGGGACTGGATTAGGTGACCTCTCAAGGCCCCCTTCCAGTCCTACACTTCTATGATTTGTATGCACTAATGGGTTTTTTAAACTCTAGTAAGATCTAATTTTCATCCATTTGCAACACTTGTTTGTTTTTTGCCAGTCAGTCACTGTGGAAAGTTACCAAAGCCTTTGGGAGTTATTGCCTGTGTTTGCAGGTATGTTCTGGATTTCTCCATTTACGTATACAGGAGAGCTGCTAATCCCTAAATCCCAATATGATTAATGGTGTAAAGAAAGGTAGCTGGAGTTTTTTTCCTCTCCTCAATTCATATCACACAGATAATTATATACAGTAATTATATACTGCATCTATTTGACCCAGACTAGCTCTTAAATTTAGAACCCAAAATACTTTCTTTTAAAAGTTGCTAGGGGAAGCCTGCATGTGGGAAACCCAGTAGTTGAGGCGAGTAGCTTTGAGGAAAGCTGCTGTGTTTATTGGGATGGTGATGACAGACCCCAAGGTGGTTATTTATTTTAACTCTGTGCCTTTGATGTTCCTGCCTTGATAGGTTTGGAAAGGCCTTTTAAAGCAATGGCGCTGATGAAGAGCGGCTGGCTTTGGAGACAGAGTAAGTCCAGTCTGTAATTTAGCTGTGTCATGCCCAAAAGATCTCTCCTTATTTGGGAAGGGAGGGGTGCACTGGGCTGGCTTCTCATAGCTGTGTCCTTGTTGTTGGGGGTATTTGGGGACAGCTTTTTTTCTTCCCACGCTTTGGGTAGCTGGCTGATGTGCTTATTACATGCACAGCCTGGATCCCAAGTGCTTAAACATTTCATGTTAACCCACTGGCTGCAGGATAGTGTGTTTGCCTCGGGGACTGGGCTCTTGGAGTTGCCCTAAAGTCTGTAAGAACCTGACAGCAGACAATCCTGTCTCTGATGATAGAGAGCTACTAAAGTGTATGCTCTAGTTCAGGGGTCCCCAATGCGATGCCCGCAGGTGCCATGGTGTCTGAGTGTGCCCGCGTACGGGCCAGTGGATGAGCATTGCTTGTCGGCGGCATTTCAGTGGATGCTCGTCCTCCGCCACGGTCCTCCCTGGCTTGTTTTCTGGTGCCCGCCAGACGAAAAAGGTTGGGGACTGCCGCTCTAGTTCAATAACAAATTACTGGGCTCAATGTAAGAATTACTGAGTGTAGCTGGTCTGTGTTATGCAAGAGTCAGGCTAGATGGCCCCATCTGGCCTTACAAATCTAGGCTGTCTTTCTGTTTGAGAAAACCCAGGACATGTGACTTCCAGTACTGCGCTATGCTTCCTGAATAGCAGTGCCCTGGTAATGACATGAAGGCTATACCTGGCCTGCCATTCTGCTCCTGTCACACCAATTCCAGTTGCTCTGGGCCTGGGAATTACTGCAACAGCACAAGGCTGGCACAAGCACAAGCTATTGGCTTTCTTGACATTACTTCCATGGTAACAATCTGTGGGTCGGATTTTGTCCCCTTATTCTCACTTGGTGAGGAATTCTTCACCCAA
The DNA here is from genome assembly GCF_016161935.1 of Mauremys reevesii. Taxonomy (NCBI): domain Eukaryota; kingdom Metazoa; phylum Chordata; order Testudines; family Geoemydidae; genus Mauremys; species Mauremys reevesii. The sequence goes on along the minus strand of NC_052623.1, from coordinate 16,875,293 downwards.
GTCAGTCAGTGAGACTACTCTGGCAAGTAATTCGTCACCCAGGTGAGGCAAGGGTTAACAGTCTGGGCCCAGCAGCCTGGTATCTGAGGGCTGAGTGTGTGACCAATTTGCTGCGATTGCTCATTTGGGGCCGGCTTTATTTTTAAAGCTCTCACTGGGGGCCCTAATTAAAACTCTTTGGCCTTCCCTATTTGAACTCTGTTGGGCCGGATTCTCCACTGCTCTCCGCTTTGTGCAGTCGCTCACCCCTGGGTGTGGAACGCAGCCATTCTGATCAGGCATCACCTTCCATTCACTTTTCCCAGGTGTCAACCACTACCCGAGGGGCAAAGCAGAGGAGAATCAGACCCTAAGTGCCCCCAGTTACTCTAGGGGCTTTACATGGAGAAACGATGATGAACAGGGTCGTACGCCAAAGAGCTTGCAGTAAATCAGACATGAGGAAGAAAGACAAAAAGGCTCGGTAGTGAACCTGACTATATACAGACTATGTACATCCGACGAAGTGGGTATTCACCCACGAAAGCTCATGCTCCAAAACGTCAGTTAGTCTATAAGGTGCCACAGGATTCTTTGCTGCTATATACAGAAAGTATAAGGAGCCTGCTTACTCCCTGTGCAAGCTGTCTACTCTACAGCACCGGACCCTACATAGGAGCCAGAGCAAGACAGCTGCTCCCCTCCTCCTCAGATGGGCAGGAAGTGGAAAGCCAAAGCTCCAACCCCCCCATGATGCCGTGCCAGCAGAGCTGAGCCAGAATGAAGGGGGCAGTGAGTTGTGCCATCAAAAGGGCTGGGACATCTGATTTCGCCCATGTAGCCAGGGGGAAGCAAGGACAGAACTGTGACTTTGTGGGTAAGCCTACACTTCGAGCTGACCAGGTACTTTCCAGCTCAAGGAGATGTACGTGTGCTAGCTCTGAGTGTGCTACAAATAAAAGCAGAGCTATGGAGAGTGAGCAGCGGGATGGCCAACCCGATTGTAATCCTGTCCGAGGTCTGCTGTTACGCACTTAGGACAGCTAGCCCCTCCCACAGCTTGTGCTGCCATGGCTACGCTGCCATTTTTAGCACAGTAGCTTGATCAGATCTAGCACAGGTATGTCTCCTCGAGCTGGAAATGACACCTCCAGCTCCCGTGTAGACATACCCTGAGAAGCACTATATCTGCTCTGCTACTGCGACGCTGCCCCTTGCCTCCAAAGGGATCAGGTAGGAGACAAATTTAAGATCCCAAGCCTGCTTTCGCCATGCAGTTCTCCTCACAACTGTCTGTATGCTTCTGTTTATCAGACTGGCCTTTGCTTTGGGCTGTTGTTTTCTGCTTTAAAGCAAGACCTGTGCTCCCCACTCAGCAACTCAAGCTGGATGTCTGGTCTCTGTCTTCAGTAAGACAAGCCTTTCGTATGTCAAAACCTACATGGGGGAGAAGAACACCCCAAACTAAAAGGGCTTTTTAATTTAGCAACCAAAGGCAGAATGAGATCTAGTGGCTGGAAGCTGAAGTCAGCAAAGCTCTCCTTGTTTCAGTGTGTGTGGCAGTGAGAGCAAGAGGTTAGATGCTTTGCCCCCTCAGCAGCCCTGCAGGAGGAATGTACTACTATGTGGATGGCAGACGTCTGTCTGGATTTTGCCCTCACCCCCCTTCCTCCTGGCTATTGCAGGTTCCATTTTGCGACGCTGGAAAAGGAATTGGTTTGTTCTGTGGCTAGACGGTGGCCTTGTATATTACCAGGATGAGACCCAGCGTGACCTGGAGGGCAGGATCCACATCAAATTTAACTGCCGGGACATAAAGACTGGCCGCGAATGCAGAGGTGAGCGAATGCCTCTGGGGATCCCGTTGCACCTCGCGCTTTCTACACCCTTGCTTCCCTGGCGTCTAAGATGTTGGGAGAACTGTCCTCTGGGGCTCCCAGACAGCGTCTGATTTGTGCATGCTGTCTGTCTTTGTATGTGCTGCTAGGGTAGGGACTCTGTCTAATATGGAGCTGAGCTTTCTGGTGCTCTTTGGTAAATGATACTACTGCTTCATTTTGCCATCGATTAGACTGCCCTTTACAAAAAGTGGCAAGTATCCTCGTCTTCCACTGTACAAATGGGAAAACTGAGGCACAGACTTGCAGTGGCGAGGTCATGCTGAGTTAGTGGCAGAACCAGGATTATCACCCAGCTCTGACTCCCAGTGCAATCAATGCTCTACCCGCTGGACTGTGCTGCCTTTCATGTTCACACTCAGTGTCGTGGCCTTGTTGGACTTGCTTGATTTTAAAGGGATGCTGTAATAAAAATAAACTCGCCGTTTCATGCGTCTGTTCTGGGGTTCTGACCTCACTCTTACGTCTCACTGTGCCCCTGCCCTAGTTGTGACCTTCCCAACTGCACCGTGTGCTCTGGCTACGAGGTGATTCATAGGGATGCTCTGCAGATTTGTTTAGCTGGCAGTGAGTGACTTCTGCTCACCATGTCTTGTATGTGTCGCCTGCTCTCCCACTTCTAGAGGAGCAGAGCTCATTGAGGCCTTCTAAACCAAAGTGTCCTGAACAGGACGGCTGTGTGCTGCCTCCATTATCCAAACATGTCCCCCATCTCTGGAACCTCTGCCTTCCTTTGGGGGTTAATCATGCGTGAGCTTTCCAATGTGCTGCCCACTCCACAAGGTGGAGGTATTCAATGCGGGCAAGACTGAGTTGTCTGGGTCCCTTCTGGGAAAGGGAGAAAAGCCCCCTAATAATGACCAAAGGATACAACTTCGCAGTCCTATGTAGATGCAACTTCAAAAGCACCTCACATGTCAAACTTCCTCCATTTCAGAGATGGCAGAGCCCAGGCAAACCCAAGCCAAGGTTCTGAACCTTGGTTCCTTGACATTTATTTTGGTCTTATTCCCACAATCCACAGAGAAAGCAACAGTCTCTTCTCCAAAACTCCGGTGTTCACAGGTCTCCCAAGACAAGACCGTTCCATGAGGGAATGTAGAGAACACCATGATTAGGCAGCTGGACTGACGGCTGGCTCACTTGTTACTTTGGTGACTAAGTGAGATGCTGCTTATTGCTTGAAGTGAGGTGTGGAGCTTGGGAATGACCTGGTCCTTCTGTTGTTGATGTGGAACCTGAGCTCTTGATTATAATAGACGCTACATGAATCAGAGAATGTGTCTGAATATATGTCTGAGGACTACATAATAAATACACAAGCCCAGGGCAGTGGAATATACTCTACACAAGATGTGAGTCCGTTTTTCTTTTGGGTGAGGAGGGAGATTCTCTCTCTCTCTCTCTTTCTTGCTTTGCATTTTGTTGTTGTTCTGGTGACTCAATACATGGTACTGTATTGAGTCAGCAAGTTGCATTATCCCTCAGGCAGTTGGAACAAAGGACATTCCTATGGCACAAAGCTCCTTTCTTGTGCTTCTAATCGCAATAACAACACTGCATTTCTATAGAGCCCTCTCTCTGAGGAGCTCAAAGTGCTTGATTATGGAGAGGCAAGAGTTTTTCTTTCCTTTCCATAGGTCAGGTTGTTGGTAGATTCCATTTTAAAGCCCTGTTTTAGATCTCGTATCACTTTTTGGCTTGGCAAATCAGTTTGGCCTGAAAGTTTGATGAAAATATATCAAACCAGGTGTGGATAACAGGTCACCAACAAGTGGCAATTTTTACTTCCCCCCCAGTTTATCTCCTTGCTCATATGGTTTGCTATTTCCCTTCCAAATTCCACAATCAGTTCAGGCCATTAACTGATAGATTTACAAAATTCCAAAAATACACATCATCTACATATCCACCAATATTATCCTAAATGAGTGTTATACACTTTTCCCAACAAACTATAAACACAGCAAGAAATGGCAGGAATAAACAGTAGCAACCAGCAGTTTTTGGATAAAAAGTATTAACCGATATTGCCCAATTAACAATAATCCTTTTATTTAAAATTTGATTTTGGAGTGTTAAAGATAGCAAACATAATGTAAAAAAAGACCTCTCAACTTAAAACAAAATTTCCCAACATTCCACAGGTCAGAGTTAAGGTTATTGTGTGGCTAGAGCAGGGGACAGAGCCTCAGCATCCCTGGAGCCCAGTTAGTCCATCACTTGCTTGCGTTCAACTCCCGTTGTGGGCATGCAACTAGCAGGAAGACCAGTGAATTAAGAAGCACATTTCCCAAGGAATGCTGCTGTGTGGTCAGCGATAACGTGGGCCAACGGCTTCAGTGGTGCAATAAGATTGCCAGGAACAGACACAGGCTGAACATCCAGCCAGATCGTTTCAAGGACCCAGCAAGAGATCAATCTGGGTGGTGCTTGCTCAGCAAAGAGGCCACTTCCCTTTGGAATTTGCCTTGATGATGACGAACTAGGAGGATGGCTAGGTGTCTGGGTTTTAGTCATGGCTCTGCCACAGGCTTCCTACATGACCTTGGGCAAGTCACTTTCTCTCTGTGCCTCGGTTCCCCATCTGTAACAACAACATGATGATGATGATGTCTCTGCCCCACGCAAGGGTGGTGAGATTTAATTCATTGATGTAGGCAAGTTCACTTTGAGACCCTGAAATGAAAGACGCTACAGAAAGGCAAACTGTGTCCTGGGGTTGCTTCTTTCAAAACAGTGCTGTATTACAACAGGTCTGTAACTGTAAACAGTGTGACATCAGACTCCCTTAGGAATGGCTCAGGGAGCTGGTGTAATGTAGGGTCTGATAGAAAGCCTTGCAACTCTCGTTTCCTGGCTCAAACCTGTCCCAGGCTGTTAGCGAGTGAAATCTTTTTGCTAGCCAGTGTAAACGGGAGTTGATGAGCTTAGTGGGGCAGGTATCCACATCCCAGGGCTGCTTTGCTCTTCCCTTAGCAAGGAAGGAGTGGCTAGGCTATGGAACCACTCCCTCGTTCAAGAGATTGTCACGGGTATGACGGTGGCACCCAAACTGGGCTGGGTCTCTCCTCGTTCCCAGCTCTCGCCTGTTCCCTGGTATAACCTGTTGCAGACGGGGAAGGATGGTGGCCTTGTGGTTAAGGCGCTGGACTGGGAACTCTGGCGATTAGGGTTCTGTTCCCAGCCCTGACTTCTCTGGCAAGTCACAGAGCCCATGCCTCAGTTGTCACTAGGCCCCCCAGCTCAAGGAGAAGGCATGGCCAGGGACTGTTGGAAGGCAGCTGCGGGTAAGTAGAGGACTCACTCTCTCAGGCTGGCAGCCAGCCCCAAAGCTGACTTAACCCTAGGGCAGAGTATCAGTAAAGGAGCAAACGAGGGTCAGTCTCCAGCAGAGCATGACAGACCTTGCTGGCTGCTTGTTGGAAGCTTCCTCCGGCAGCAGTGCCCTGTCCTGCCGTCACCAGCCCATCTGACTTCGCATTAACGCTCTTCCTCACTCTTTTTGTTTGCCCTCCGCCTTCCAAGGCGGAGATCACGTGGCCGAGTGGCTTCCATCCCTCCTGGGCTGGGGTAGGCTCGTCGGCAGCAATCGGGAGTCCCAGCAGGTTTAGCCTGCTGGGTAGTAGATTGCAGCCGACCTCATGGGGAAGTGCAGCTCCACGTGACTATGCAGGGGGAACTCTCTCCTGTTGGGTTAGTCCACTCCGAGTGGTCCCCTCTAGACTGGAGATGATGCTCTGAGACCAGCACTCCCAGCGCTCTGCGCCTGACCACCAGCTCAGGGAGCGGCTCCTCCCTCGGCAGCAGAACGCCTCCTCGCCGTGCTGCTGTTATCCTTTGTCTGGGGAGCGGAGCGGCCGCTGTCACTTGGAGCTTCCCAGTCTGCCTGCTCACCCCCCGCGTAGCTGTGCTGCCAGGGCTCTGGGATCCGGGCTGGAGAGCAGCGTGCATATGCAGAGGATGCCTCTGTCTGTGTTGTTTCCCTAGTTGGCAGGTCTCCCCGGTTCCCAGGGCCTCTCTGGAGGACAAGGGGAGGCGAAGGGAAGCTCCCCTAGTGGCGGTGCCTTGTGAAGCCGGGTAATGTTCACTCCCATCCCGAGGGAGGGGCCCCTTAGGCAGAACTGCTCGGAAGGTGGTTCTCAATCTGCAGCCCGTGGGCCTCTTGCAGCCCAATCAGCACACACAGCTCCAGCCCATGTGACATCCTCAGCGCCATACAGCCCCGGCTCCAGATCCTGCCGAAGCCGTCGGGAGGGGGCGCACAGCCTGGCTCCACTGCTGGCAGCCGAAGCCAAAGTCATGGAGGTCCGGTAACGTCGCGGAATCCCTGACTTCCCTCACCTCCATAACTAAATCGTACCCTCAGATAGCAGAAAGGGCCCCCTGTGCTCAGAGGGGTGGGTGAGCACTCCCTTCTCCAGGACAGACCCATGCCCACCTGAATAAAGGGAGGGGTGAGGCTTGCCCACAGTGGAGTGGCAATGAACCCCCGAGCACATGGCTCTTGTGTGACACCCCAAAGTCAGTAAGGTTATAGTTCAGGGGGGCTTGGCCATGTTGTGGGCGTGTGGCTGGGGAGGTCCTTACATGGGGCTGCGACTAGGGACTTGGAGTGCCCGGATCCTGAGGGGAAGGAGCTGGTGTGTGTGTGTGCGCCCGAGCATGCATGCATTCACACACGTTTCAGGTTGCTAGTTGCACCCCTGCCCTGACTCCTCTGACGTGCTGATTCTCATAGACTCATAGACTTTAAGGTCAGGAGGGACCATTATGATCATCTAGTCTGACCTCCTGCACAATGCAGGCCACAAAATTTCACCCACCCACTCCTGTAACAAACCCCTAACCTATGTCTGAGTTATTGAAGTCCTCAAATTGTGGTTTGAAGACCTTAAGCTGCAGAGAATCCTCCAGCAATTGACCCATGCCCCATGCTGCAGAGGAAGGCAAAAAACCTCCAGGGCCTCTGCCAGTCTGCCCTGGAGGAAAATTCCTTTCCGACCCCAAATATGGCGATCAGTTAAACCCTGAGCATGTGGGTAAGACTCACCAGCCAGCACCCAGGAAAGAATTCTCTATAGTAACTCAGGCCTGGACAGCAGTCGCTTGGATTCTCTGGCCAGCCACACAGGAAATTGACAGCCAGGATCTTTCATCACCCTCACAGAGATCCCCTACCAACATTTATTTTTATTATAGAAAATAGAAAAAAAAAAAACAAAAATACAAAATATTAAATATTAAATATATATATATAATTAATAATAGAAAGAGAAGGTCCACACAAATTAAAAAAAAAAAATAAAAAAATTTACAAAAAAAATTAAAAATTAAACTAATATATATATATAACTATATATATAGAAGGTCCACACACATGGGGATAGAAAAAAAATAGTCCTCTAGCGACATTTCTCTGAAGGTGTCATTCAGTTCAGTGGATCGCCTCTACTAGCATTGCTGCATATGGTCCTGGTCTGTGCATCATCGGGTCTGCAAATGCTGCATCTAAGTAGGGCAATTAGTGTAGTGTTACTTGTTGTGTGTGGTTTACAATTAGGTTGCATAACAATGACCCTCCTAAAAGCTAACAGTGCGAAGGCCACAGAGAACAAGCATGCATTGATCGTTCAATCTCGGACTAGTTCTGAGATCTCCTGAGACTTGTTTCCTCTTTGGTCTTGTTCACTGAAACTGACTAGACTGTGTTTACTGTTGGCAAACATGTGTGTGTTCAAAAAAAATCCTACTTTTTCACATCACTGTTCCACAGCCAGCTGGCCCCAGCTCCAGGGAGCGCAGAGCAGAGGAGTCGAAGGAGAGCCTGTCAGCATCGCACACACACACCTGGGGGAGGAGGGGTGGCGGCAGGAAGACCCAGCAGGCGACTCAAGCGCTGCTTGGTCTAATGAGGCTCCAACCAGTCCCAACCAAATTCAACCAAGTTCAACCACTGCATTATTTGGTGTTATGCGGTTTGTGACTACTGACTGTTCTGTTTCCGTCAGTGTTCTGGTGAAGTTGTTCTGTTGTTGTTCTGTGGGGTGTCACTGCATAGCCCAGCCCACACAGACATGCTGCAGACTGCAGTGCAGGGCACACACACTAGGCACCAGCACCACACCAGGGACAGTCTGTGTGGGTGTATGCTGTGTCCTTGATCTTGATGTGGGTGCAGGTGCCTGGCCCTGTGTGCCATCATGGCCCAAAGAGGCTTCCCTTGCATTGCACCCTTGGTCACATGACATCCTCCACGTGCCCCCGCCCCAAAAACCACCTCCTCATCCAGGGGCATCCTCACACCCCACCCACTCACCCCCCCCCCACCCCCACCCCCAACCCACAGCCCGCCATGGTAACCCCTCCAGCGGCACCCCCACCCCCCAACCCACCCCCCCCACCCACACACCTTAACCAGCACAGAATGAATCCATGTTGTTTCATAAAAATAAACAGAAATGCAAAGTCAAAGAAGATTTATTATTTTTAAAAACATGTGTCCTTAGTTTTAAAACGTGGGGGGAAGGGGGAAAAAACTTTTTATGATCAGGGCTCTCAAAAATCAAGTGGACAGTCACAGGTTACCCTGCTCTGAGGCTGGATATCTTCTCAGCACGGGTGTCTGGCTGATCGTAAACAGCAGCCAGGCGATTTGCCTCAACTTGCTCAGAGAGATTGTGGCACACACAGCAGCAGCAATAAACTACGGGATATTCTTTTCGCTGATGTCCCCCGAGTTGATGTTAACGTCCCCCCTATGGTCCACCACACAGCACAGCACCATTGAAAAAGTAGCCTTCGGTTAATGTACGCTGCTGGCCTGGTGGGCTGGTGCCAGGATAGATGTGAGTCCCATCTATAGCCCCGTTTCTCACTGACTGTGGAAGAGGTGTGCGATAATGAGAGAGGGAGTTGGCCATAAGTGCAGCGATGATCGCAGCGGGCTCTGCTCATGGCGAGTGCTGTGGCCACCACGCTGTAAACCGACAGAGAAGCGCGCGCGACAGATTCCCCGGCGCTTTCAAGGAAGACAGGGAGCGGGATTGACGGTTCAAGCATTGGAAATCAAATCCCAAAATGGCAAGGGGGGGTGCGGGTGGGATGGATAGGTTCCTACACAGTGCACGCTTTCCAAAGCTGGCCCTGTGAATGTGAATGTGAAGTTTGAATTTGTGTATTTAGTTATGGATACAACAAATAAATATTAATTAATCCATCCACAAATTCGACTTAAGTAGATTCGAAATAGTCCTGTAGTGTAGACAAGCCCTCAGATCCCACCCCATCTAACATCCCATCCCAGACCACTGGGCATACTTACCTGCTGATAATCAAAGATCAATTGCCAAATTAATTGCCAAAATTAGGCTATCCCATCATATCATCCCCTCCATAAATTTATCAAGCTTAGTCTTAAAGCCAGATATGTCTTTTGCCCCCACTACTCCCCTTGGAAGGCTGTTCCAGAACTTCACTCCTCTAATGGTTAGAAACCTTCATCTAATTTCAAGTCTAAATTTCAAGTCTGATGCTTTGCCTTCCAGATGTGCAGCCCCCGGAAGGGAAGAGCCGAGATTGCCTGATGACGATTGTGCTGCGAGATGGCTCCAAAGTGACCCTGTGTGCAGAGAGTGAGGACGACGCCGTGTAAGTAACTCCCGGGAGTGCCGCACAGTAGGATGGCGAGGACGCCCCCGTTTTATACTAGGCCTTTCTCTGCTGCGCTTTAACGCTTGTTCGTGGCCAGTGACCAGAAACCTGCTAGAGGCATAAATGTCACTGGACTGTTGCAAGAGACGCCCCCTCCTGGGAGACACGGTGTGTTTCCATTTGTGGCCTGGGGGACAAGAGTCAGGCAGTATTCATGGAGCCTGGTCCTGTACAACACAAACATGGTGAAAGGAGCATGCTCCAGCGAGGGTTGGCAACATTGTTAAGGGACTGTTTGCTAAGCACCTCCCACCCTCCTCCCCAATAGTATTTTTACTATTATTCTCATCATCATTATTATTAACGATACTAAGCAGTACTCGCCTACATTCACCGGGGGTATTTCTTGCTGCTTTTTGGAGCACTCAGCAACTCCCGAGCTTGTACAGAGATGAAAAAATAACATCCCTTGTACTAATGGACAGTTGGCAACCCTACTAGTCCAGCATGACAGACAGAATCTGGTTTGACGTGGAGGAGAAGTGGAGTTAATTGGGGAGAGGAGAATGTAGCCAGCCAGCCAAGCCTCTTGGAACCCCTCCCCTCCCCAGCAATTCCCCCACATACCTCTCAGCCCCACACCTGGAGCTGCACAGTCATAGGTGTCTGCGTGGCTTTCTTCCTAGGACTCCTGCCTCAGGGCCATGAAGTCCTGGTCCCATAATAGGGCAGTTCTGGGTAATTGACAGCCCTGTGGAGTGGAGGCCTCAGTCCAGACCAGTGGTTCCCAAACTGGGGGGGTTGCGAAATTCTCGGGGAAAAAATTCCCTAGTGGCGGACAGAACTGTCCCTAGGGACTCTGGGCAGCACGGGGCCAGCAGCCCGGAGCCCCTGGACTTCCAAGAGCTAAGCAGATCAAAGCAAGCAGATCTATCACACTGAGGAGATTTAAACTTCAAAACTCCTTATAAGAAATGGAAAGGGAGGTGGATATTTTTTTGCTGTTTTTAAAATTTAATAGGCAGCTAGTATTGTTTTTAAAATTATTATGAAGAACAAGTTTAAGCTTTCTTGTAACGTTTGTTGTTTGCCTGGATTGCCCGAGACTTGAATGTTTAATACCTTCATGCTGTTTCACATCTGATACTCCTGGATGAAACATAGGAGCCTTGTGTTATAACAGGCTTATTCAAAGCGATACAAGCTACGAAAGTGAGATCTTGGAAGAGTGTTGCTGTTTTCCTAATGTAATAAAAATACTGTAATGATAAATAATAATAATAAACAGTGTGTAATAAGCATGTCATAAAAACAAATTTTATATTTCCAAGATCACTGCTTTTATGATTTATACTCGGGTAAAGGAGAAAATCCCTGGAAATATTCATTTTTAGAAGGGGGGTTCGCAAGACTTGACATTTTAGTGAAAGGGGTTCACAGGTTGTTAAAGTTTGGGAACCACTGGTCCAGACTGGAGGCATCGATTAGGAGCCGCAGAAGGTCCCTAAAAGTGACCAAAATGTGGACCCACCTCCTGTGCTGCCCTTTTCCTCCCAAGACCCTGCCCCTGCTTGCTCCTCTCCACCCCGTTACCCCCCCCCCCATCGCTCTCCCTTACGGCCGCCATGGCCTCTTGACAATTCCCCTTAGTCTCTCTCACCCCCACCCCGTTCTGGTGCCCCTGGCCTCAGTCCAGCACCTTTTACAATAATAACTCACACTTGCCTCCCCTGAGTGTAAAAGGTTCAAGCTAAGGGTGATTGCTGGCCTTGAATTACAGTGAGGAGTGCACCGTTGGGTTCATTCTTAGCTTGATACAGATGTGGCCCATCTGGGTTCTTATAGTGTGATGCCCCTCCCCAGAGGATCCGAGTGCTTCTCATGTCACTGATAGTCTACGTGAAACACACTGGGGCCAAATGCATCTCTGGTGCAAGCGCCCCAATTGACTTCAAATGATTTACACCAGGTGTGTGTCTGGCCCGTTGTGTGAGCATTTTCCCCCTCCCTCTTCCCAGGTGAAAAGGGATTTACATAACTTTAAAGAGCATAATCAGAAGCTAGACACCAGAACAGAGACGTGCTGTGATCACATGACCCAACTGCACCACTGGCTCCGGTGCTGCCCCCGGGAATGAGCTAACAAGGAATTAAAGATTAGCGAGGCTGTCAAACAGCATTAAAGTCACAGGGACACACGCACACCCAACTAAACTGGGGTCATGCACTGGGACAACTTCCAGCGAGCCGGGTGGCTTCCTGACTGTGAACCCAGCAAAGGAATCTTGCTCTTACTTTCTCCAGGCTGTCTAGGGTTAAGGCGGCGTTGAATAAGACCAAATTCTGTTGTGTTTGGGTGGAGGAAGCATTGTCCAGTGGTTATAGTGCTAAACTGGGAGTAGGGAGTTTCCTGCTCTACCACAGGCTGTTATGTGATCCTGGACAAGTCCCTGTTCTTCGGTTCCCCATCTGTACGCAAGGGATAATAGCACCGCCCTACCCCACAAGGGTGTGGGGAGGATATATACGTTCCAGGTTGTCAGGGTCTCAGATACTATAGTAATGAGGACCAGATAAGTACCATGGATAGATGTGGTGGCTATTAATTACTTTAACCAATTTAACGAGCTATAAGGAATTTGATTGATCAGGCTGCCAAGGCAAGAAAAAACCCCAAACTTGGCACTGTACTTGTTCACCTGCTCCATACAAACAGATCTCCTTTATCATAGTGTTTTTCACTAATTAGGAACATATTTTCCCCTCTAATCCCAGGCGTAACTCAAAGTGAGCACAGATCCCAGTGCGGGAGCCCTAAGAACCAGTCCAGATTCTGATGGTGGAGTAGTGAACTGTCCTGTAGTTATTTCTGCACGCAGTCTAGGGGTCAGTACTGTATCTAATTCCTCTATGTAGCATGTCTGCAGATCTACGGAGATGCCCTGTGACACAGCTGAGATTAGACTCTGCTCTTAAAATGAGGATATAGGGTCAGAGAAGTGGCTAAGTGAAAGTGGCACCTTCTTACTCCACAGCTCTGCTTCCTGTCTGCCTTTAACTTTTGTCTGCTGGTGTCACTGGCATAGACCAGTCTTCGCTCCTTTTAGCCCTGCAGAGGGATGCAGCTGTGGGCGAGCGAGCTGGGTTCTGTTTTGCCTCTCTTGTGTCAGCCTGGTTCCAGCTGCAGAATATTAATTGCAGGTGATGATGTTTGAGGCATAAAGAACCCAGCTGAGTTTTCAGCTCTGAGCAGAGTTTGTGAGACTGTCAGATAAAAAGGCCTGGCTTGGAAACTGATGCCGTTTAGATTGGCAGTCACCAATGGATAATAAATATGGAAATTCCATAATGTCACTTTAAAGGCCAAACTGAAACCTCTCCGATCCCAACAGCCATCTCCACGGCTAACTAAGCAGAACAGTCTCGATCCTAGGAGATTCCCAGGGGCACAGGTTCTCCTCCCAGTTCCTGGTTCATTTCAGGGGCATGTGAAAGGTTCCTGGTCCCTTTGTGAAAGGAAGGGCCTGATCCAGGAGTTCTCGTGATAAATTTTTTGGTGGTCTCAGAGTGTGGCCACCAACTCTTCCTGGTGGCCGCTCTGACAGTTTTTCCTAAAATAATTAACTTTGGGAAAAACAAATAAATATGCACATCAAAATCATTGCCATTTATTTATTGCTAGCTAGTAAGTCTGCTGCTGTGAAAAGTGATATTAATAAACATTTCACAGCCTCGGCAAGCCTGGGGGCAAATTAAGCCCTGGAAGGGGAGGTGGATGGATAGGGAGCAGGGGCGATGAGGGGTGGGGGAGGCAGCGGGGAGCCAGAGCCTGAAGCCCAGAGGATGGGGCCCCAGGAGGAGCTTGCTGAGCCATACCTCAAAGCCTGAAGCCCTGTGGCCAGATCCTCCCACCCCAGGGCTGAAGCCCAAGCTCCACCACCCCCGGGAAGGTGGGGAATTCACAGGCTGCCTTCTCCTCCAGTGTCGTGTCCCAGGTGTCTCCAGAGGGGGGCAGGGCCCAAATCCTGCTGGCAGCCCCAGCAACCAACATCAAGATGGAACATCCAGGAGCAACAGGGAGAGGGAGGGGTGGCTGCTTTGCCCCCCAGTCACTGCCCAGGAGGCTGTGGCCACAAGAAAAGCCCCTGGTGGCCACATGTGGCCATGGTGGCTGCATTTGAGAATCACTGGCCTGCTCGCTGTGGTGTTTGCTGAGCTCCCTGGTAGCAGAGCAGCGCTGAGAGATTAACCAAGAAACAGCTTTGCCTTGATGTGGTTTTTAAATTGCTCCAGGCACGCTTTTGCTCACAGGTTGTCCCGTTTTGTTTACAGCGCCTGGAAGATGGCAGTGCTGGAGGCGAAAAACACCCCGGTGAGCCTTCTTCCTTCCATTTCATAGGGCTCTTCTTACAGGCTGCAAATAATGAGCTGTCTCCTTCCATCTCCTCTCCCCCTCCCCCCCCTCCCATAGAGCCAGTCGATGGAGGAGTGTGGTGGGAGGGCTACATGCACAAAGGCATCTCGTCCCAGAGTGTGGGAAGAGGCATGACCATAGCTGGAGAACTGCAGGCCGGTTTGGGTACTAAAGAGATACGGACAAACTGGATGGTGCTCCGAGAAGAGCAACAGGGAGGATTCAAGTCCACGGGGGGTTGATTTATGAGCCAAGGTTAAGATCCTGCTCCAAAGCCCATTGAAGGCAGTGAAGAGTCTTTCAGTTGACTTCACTGGTCCTTGAATCAGGACCTTCTTAATACATTTTGCTCACTCTCATTACCAGTGATTTGCCCCAGCTGAGATCAGAGCCTCATTGTGCTAGGCACTGTGCAGTCCCTGCTCCAAAGAGCTCATTACCTAAACAGGCAAGGCAGACAAAGGATGGGAGGGGGAAGGGAGTCACAGGGAGGGGGAGCAACTTGTCCAAGGTCACTGGCTGAGGCAGAACTAGAACCCAGGTCTCTTTTGACTAGATCACACACCTCTTGGGTTTAGCGAGGCAATGACTAAATAGAGACATCAGTCTGCAGCTGCCTAAAGGGATTAGTCTTATGGCTGTAAGTGGTTATTTAGTGTAATGCACAGGTTTATAACCGGGAGGATTGGGATGAAAATAATAAGCTGGACAAAAGCCCGAGGAAATGTACCGTAGGGAGCGGCCCTGCCCCAGCAAGGGGATGGACTCGCTAACCCAATAGGCCTCCTCCATCTTGAATGTCTAAGATTCTTTCGTTTCTACCTACAATGGAGTGACCGAGCCAGGCCTGTGCCGGCAGCCGGCTGCCCAACAAAGAGGAGCCTGTACCAGAGTGAATGCTGCTGCTGGGATCCTACAGATAATGAGAGAATTGTTCTGTCCAGGGACAGAGCGCAGTTCGTCCCAGGCTTTGCTGCACACGGCTTTGCTCCTAGCAGTGTAAAGATAGAGCAGGAGCCCTTCATCCAAATGGGCCGTGTGTGTGTGTAATATGGAATAAAAGCTCATTGGATAAACTAAGGGTGCTATGAGGCAAATGATGCCTGTTCAGGGACAGGAATTAGGATCGCGGGGTGGGGGGGTGTTGAGGGGAGCAGGGGATATGTCAGGGAAGAGGGGATTGGCTGAACTGGGTTCTAATCCAGTGTTTTTTATTGGATTGTTGGAGCCACCTTGTGATGGACTGGTGGATGGCTGCTCCCGTGTCTCTCCTTGGGGCATGGCCAGACACAGGTGTCGCCTTTGCGCCGTTTGCTCTGTCCAACCCTTGACTGTCTCTGTGTTGTGGTGGTGTAGATGCTCCTGTGCTTGTTTCTCATCTCAAATACTGTGACATCCCACTCCTCAGAAGGCTACCTGCTGCTCAGGATGGTTGCGGGAGACTATTGGTTGCTTATGTAGGGCTGGGAGATGCGTGCTGTCGTGGTGGTTCCTATTGGCATGAGAGCAGGGATGAGAAGCTGTGCGCCCAAGTTTCTCCTAAGAGCTGCAGGGTGGCTTTCAAGGATCTGCTCGCTGCCTTGCCAACAGCCATTGGAGAACATTTTTTGCAGTGGGGGTTTGGGGCAAATAGTGGATGCAGGGTAGTGCATCTTATCCTGTCCCCACTGCTCCTTGCCTCAGCCCATCTCCCTCTGGATTGGTCAGACCCCCCCCCATGCTGGGATCCCCACTACCATACTGCATTTACTTTGCTAATTTCCTTGTTTGTTGGTGGAGTATTGTGTAAAAGTCAAGTCAGAAATCCTACAGAGTCCAGCATACAGACTGTGGACCTCACTGATCTCACACCAGTGGTATGCAGAAGCCGATCCTAGTGTAGACACAGCTTATACTGGCAAAAAAGGGCTCTTGCCAGCATGGCTTATTCTGGTTCCCCGAGCAAAATAAGCTGTAAATCATTCATGCTGATATAATTGCATCTACACTTGGGCTTTTTGGTTGGCACAGAAATGTCTTTAAAAAAATACACCAACTCCCCCTTCCCCCCACCCCCTTCACAGATGTTACTATTCTGGCAAAGAGTTTCTGGAGATGGCTAGAGAAACACATTAGGACATTGGCTTAGTGCAGTGGTCCCCAACGCGGTGCCCACGGGCGCCATGGCACCCACCGGGGCATCTGTGTGTGCCCACGTACTGTCCGATGGACCAGCATCCGCCGAAATGCCACTGAGAAGCAGTGTCATCCAGAGGCGTTGCCACTGAAATGCTGCTGATTTTCGGCGTCATTTCAGCAGTGCCGCCTCTGGATGACGCTGCTTCTCAACGGCATTTCGGTGGTGTCGCCGATTGACGTTGCTGCTTCTCGGCGGCATTTTGGCGGATGCTCGTCCATCGGCCACAGTCCTTGGTGGCTCATCATCCGGTGCCTGCCAGATGAAAAAGGTTGGGGACCAGTGGCTTAGTGGATCAAATCCTGGAGGAAGGGTGCAGCTTGAGAAGGCTGATAGAGCCCCCCGCCTCCCTCAGCAGGATAGAGTAATTGGAAGGCAAAAGTAGCGTCTCTTTGGGGAGCTCTATGAAGAGGTGGGGGAGGGGGTTAAGCTTGGTGGCTCCAGTCATCTCTTGTTTGTATTGTTTGCATCCCACAGAGTCGAGTGCCGCTGGCAAATAACATTGCCTAGCGCTGCTGGGGGAGAATAGTGCTGTTAAGAGCATAGGGAGAGCGTAAATGCTGTCACGCTGCTGGTCTGACAGCCATTCATAAAGCCAAGATTCTCCAGTGAGGAAAGGCTGCTAATTGGGGGTGGAATTAGCAGTAACTTTTTGAATTGACCTCTTCAAATGAACTTGTTAACTGGGTTTATCACAAAGAAGGGAAATGGGAGGGCCTGGAGGATCCTCTTCATTGTGCCAGAGAATAAATTGGAGATGTCCCTCATAACACAATGGCTGGAGCCTGGGAGCCCTGCCTCCTGTGGCTGCTCCCTAGACGTGTCTCTTGGCGCACAGAAGATTCTCAAGGGTTCTTCTTGCTTTCTGCTGTTGTACAAATTCTTTTTGAAAAAGATCAGTAGCTAAGGGAATCCTTGGGAAATGCAAATGTATACGAATGAGTGAGTCCAGAGGAAATGCAGCATTAAGGGAACTAGCTAACAAATTTACCAGACCACTTTTGGGTTGTTTTTGTTTTTTTTGAAAGCCACAGGGAATTGGCAAAAGCAATTCTTAGTCCTGATCTTCCAAGAGGAACCTAGTGCGATCCTGACAATTAGCCTATCTTCTGTCCCCAGGAAAATAACAAAATCTGGTATTAAGAAAAGTGCTATATACCTTGGGCCAAATCCCATGGTCCTTTCAATGGGAATTTTGACCGAATGAAAAAGGAACGAGCCTTTGGCTCCTAGCGGATAGCAGAGACAAAAACAATAGACAGCCTGAGTGAAGTCAGTAAGGCCAAGATTTCACCCATTATGCTTATAATGACTCGATCCTGCAAAGGAACTCCCGAGAGCTAATCCCACCTCTGCTACTCACTTGTTCTGTGACCTTGGGCAAGTCCTTTCTCCTCTCTGTAGTTCAGCTTCCCCTCCTATAAAATGGGGAGTGACGACAGCTCCCTCTGAGAAAGAATTAATGTCTGTGAAGCATGTGGAAGGTGTAAAACGCTATGCTGTGTATGTGGTGAATATTGTTAGTGGGAGTCTGCAGTGTATCAGAGGGGGATCCTGGAGACCTCTGGAGGTGTGTGACAATTGCTTTATGATATAGACAGATTGATACTGTGGTAAAGCAGGGCCTAAACTATCAGCCTAAAGAGAACAAAAGACTGAAGCCAACATGTGCCAGGGGACGCACCTCTACCCTGTTTAAGACCAATCCCAAACCTGTGGAGAAGTTTGGCTACCTAGGGCATACGCAGTGCCAGCATGCCACGGTTGAGGATGAGGTCACCCATTGTCTAGCCAAGACCAAGCACTGCGTTTGCAATGCTGTCACACCACCTGTGGAAAGATAGGGGTCTTGCCTTGGTCTGACCATGCATGTGCAGGTTCACCTGTCCTGTTTGCCGAGTCCTCGCAGTGTCTCGTTAACATGAGACTCTGTTGTCATCATCAGTCGGAGCTCTCTGAGTGGACGCTGCAGATGGTCCATGTGACTGGAGCAGAAGAGTGAGACTGGGGGGGGCTGAGTTCCCTTCATAGGTTGTCCGTGGTCTCCTGCATAAAGCAAGGGGCTGGCAGGTGCAATAGTACCCATGGTCTAGTGGTTAGAACAGGGTGCGAGGGGGCAGGAGACTGGAGTTCTGTTCCTAAGTGGTACGTGCTGGTCATAGCAAGAGAGAGAGCACATAGCTCATGATTCTCTGGCTCTGCCAACAACTTAACCCATCCATGCCTTGGTTTCCCCCGTGGTATAATGGAGAATACTTTTAACTTTGTAAGGAAATGAAAGGAGCAACATAGTAATAATAACAACTATTGTAGACCTGGTCAGTCCTTGTTGCGTCTTGCACCACTAGATCTCGGTTGGAGGCGGGGGGGGTACTGGGGTGGGAGTGGAGCTGTGTTTCCCCATGGTTGTGATGCCTCCTCTTCCAGTCCCCTCCATCTCTGCCTGGTGGAGGCAGGGGCTGCAGGTTAACACACGGATCACAGCGAATTTGAGAGCTGTTAGAAGAGGCTAGTCCCATTGTCTCCAGTTCACTCCGGAACAACACGAGCCAGCACTGATGAGGAAGGAGCTGTTAGCATCTTTAATGTGGGGAATCCAGTCTCCTGGTAGCTGGGCTGGGAAGAAAGGCATGTTTGCTGCTGAGCTGGCATATGCGGGGGATCAATGGCTGACCCTGGCAGGGCGTTTTTGGAGAGGAGCCTGAAGCTATGTTTGCAGCAGATAATGAGTTTTCCTATGTTCAGTCACACAATGGAAGTGAAGGCAAAGGGACACAGGGAGGAAGCAGCCAAGTGCTGTGGCTAGGAGAAGGCAGAGCTTTCTGCACTGTTGGAAGGCAGTGCTAAGTTACAAGCCTGCAGCACCTCCCAGCTGAGGATCTTGCAGCCAGGGGTTTGTCAGCATCACCCCCATTTTATAGAAGAGGCACAGAGAGGGTTAAACGACTGCTCAAGGCCACACAGCAAGTCAGTGACCGCGCTGGGGGGGGAAACCCAGGAGTCTGAGTCTTCTGCCTGTCCTAGCTACGTGCGCTCTGAACTGGTGATGCAGGCCATGTATGCATCCTCGCTACACCCCAGGAGGTGGGGCAGGGCTGTTATCCCCATTGTACAGATGGGGAACTGAGGCACAGAGTGACTTGCCCAAGATCCCCTATGGCAGATCAGGGAATTGAACCCAGGTCTCCCAGGCAAGTGCCTGAACCACTGGCCCATCCTTCCCCTTTGGTCTTCTATTCGTCCCACTAGGAAATGATCTAACGCTGTGACCCAGAGAGCAGGAGCGTCTCAGACCTGGGCTGACAGTGATGAATTAAAGGAGAACATCCATTGAATTGGAGGCGAACGTGCATCAAAGTGAATGAGAACATGAAGCAGATAATCTTGGGTTGCCCCCCCCTTGTGCTCAGAGTTCCCATCCTGACCCCCCCACCCCCGCACTTTAGATCTAATTGTGTATTGAGCGAGATGACTGGGAGAAGGAGATTAAAACACAGGTGACTGGTGCACAAAAGCCAGGGCCGTGTGAGGCTGCTCAGTGTATTGATTTATGCTGCGCAAGCATCTTGGAGCTTGAGGGCAGGAGGGTGTGTCCTGAGGCTCCATCCTGTCCCATCCCCGGCTCTCTCAAGGTCAGGCATCCAGGGGCATGGTGCTGCATGGGGAGAAGGAAGCAAATTATTTCCTTTGTCTTCCTTGGGGGGGGGGGGGAGTGAGTGTGTGTGAGAGAGAGAGAGAGATATTCTTCTCTGGGTTTGTTCTTGGATTAAATGACCTCCCGCTCCGGCTCCACACAAGGCGATCTGCTCCTGCCGCTCTCCGGCCTGGGCTGTGTCACACGGGTGTGCTTTGCTCCTGAAGTGCGACACCTTTGCTGCCCCGTGCGCTCTCCCGTCACACACAGGAGCAAAGACTAGAAGGCCGAGGGTTGAGGCAGGGTCTCTATTTCACACAGACCTTGTCAAGATCAAAAGCCTGCCTCTGCATTGCTGGCCCTCGCCGCTTCAAACACACACCTGGATTTCTGGCAAAACCTTACCTGGCGTCGTTGGGCCTTGGACCCCGGCCTTCCCAGCTTGTGCAGACAAGGGGGACGCAAGAGGTTTTAATTGCCTTGCCATGCTCTGGCCTCTCTCCCCAGCCTGACCTCTTTGTGTCAGCACAGAGCAAAGGCCCACTTTGAAGCTGCCCCTTCAGCCTGAGGAGCAGCTAATTAGGCCGTGTCCTACTGGGTGAGTGAAGTGACTTGGTTCACTCCAGCCAGGCAGGCTAATAAACAAGAGCTGGCTTCTCCTCCTGGCTAGGAGGTTCAAGGCCAGGGTCGATCAGGGCCCAGTGGCCGTGTTTGGTAGTTGGTTGTTCGTACTGAAACCCGTCGGCCTGGCCTGGAACGGGACCACTATCCATGAGGAGAAAGAGACTGTTCTACTCCTCTGAGTTCAGCAGAGAGAGGGTGACTCGCGGGGAGCTCTAAGGAGGTGGCTGGGCATTGATTTCTATCCAAGCTCAGAGGCAGGTTTGCTGCTCGGTGGCAAGTTCAGGGCCCCGAACGGTGGTTTCCCCTGCAGCCTGAACGGACTGGGAGGAGAGCAGTTGGTGGAATGTCTGACACCCTGCAGCGGACTCCTCCCAAGCGGGGGCAGCTGAGGCCTCCAAAACTTGTTTGACTCATGACTTATTTTTTTGCCTGTTTTAAGATGTCCAGGTTAGGCCTTGTCTCCACCACACCCGCTACCCCGTTGGGTGGTCCCATGACCAGGCGCTAGCTTCCTGCTGTCGTTAAAATAGTGTCAGTCTTACAGCACCGGGAGGATGGACCTTTGAGCCGGGTTCCCAAGCCTTGCTGTGGCTCTGCTGAGTTCTAACGCCCTGATGCTGAGAGAGACAGACCCAGGGAGTGGGGCCCCGAAATGCCTATAAACCAGCTTTTGTGCCTCCCAAATTCTGGCCTTAGGCAGCTGCTTGCCCATCCCTCAGCATGAATTAAAGCAGCCTCTGGGCCTACTTGAACTTGTGATGACTTTGAACAGGCCACTGTGGGCTGCTCTGCCCGTAAGATCTGGACCTGAGAATGCTTTGGTCCTATCCCTCCCCTTATATATCTCAGTAAACCAGGGGTTCTCAAACTGGGGGTTGGGACCCCTGAGGGGGTCACGAGCTTATTACATGGGGGGTCGTGAGCTGCCAGCCTCCGCCCCAAACTCTGCTTTGCCTCCAGCATTTATAATGGTGTTCAATATATTTAAAAGTGTTTTTCATTTATAAGCGGGGGGGAGGGGGGGCAGCGAAGGTCACACTCAGAGGCTTGATATGCGAAAGGGGCCACCAGTACAGAAGTTTGAGAACCACTGCAGTAAACCAAGATGGAGGCGCATTCCAGCTGCTCTATGCTGCCTGGGAATCCCCCCTACCCCACCCAGCACCCCCCGCCCCCAGTGGCTGGTTAAGCCAGCTGTGTGGCCCCTAAATGGCAGCTCAGTTAAGGGGCTACAGCAGAGCCCAGAATTGGGGTCTAAGCGTATAGTCCTGTTTACGCCACAGGACTTAGTCGAGGGGCCCCATGTCTAGCCCAGGCCCCAGACGCCACAGCTAGCCTGTGGGGCCTGTGCATGAAGCTGAAAGCTGAGGTTTCATGAGTTCAAGGAGTAACGGTCTCAAGTTGCAGTGGGGGAGGTTTAGGTTGGATATTAGGAAAATCTTTTTCATTGGGAGGGTGGTGAAGCACTGGAATGGGTTACCTAGGGAGGTGGTGGAATCTCCTTCCTTAGAGGTTTTTAAGGTCAGGCTTGACAAAGCCCTGGCTGGGATGATTTATTAGGGTATGGCTACACTGGCGATTTGCAGCACTGGAGCGCTGCAATTAGTATGACCTCCTGCAGGTCACTTCCAGCACTGATATTCTATGATTGGAAGGGACCCAGGAGAGGTATAGTCCCACCCCCTGCTCAAAGCAGGACCAATCCCCAACTAATGAGTTTGGGAGGTCTTGGCCGCACCTGCCCTGCTTTCGGTGGTGGGACCCTGCTGAAGCGCAGTGACTCAGCCCTGTGCTTTGAATGGAGCCCCAAGCAGCGAATGCCAGGCAGTTGCAGTGCAGATGGAATATCCTGCCTCGACCCTTTTCTTAGGGCAAGAGAACGCTGAATTCATGATGTTGCCTTGAGATGGGACTAAAATCCCTTCCCCCTGGCTCCCCAGATGTTAGAAGGATAAGTGTGTGCCTGTAGCACAGCCGTGCACCAGCTGCAGCCTTCCCTTTCTTCGTGTCGATAATATTGATGTGAAGCTCTGTGCAGGCTGGCTCAGGGCTCAGAAACCCCTTCCTCTCCAGCACCATTGCTTTTGCCTCTTCGAATCCTCCTTGTTCTCAAGGTTGTCGGTGCCCCCAAAACGCCTGCTGCAGGATCGTGGAGAAGGACGTTTTATGGGGGGGAAGGAGGGGAGGCCTGAGTGAGAGACTTAAAATTCACCCCTTCTTGCTTTATTGCTACAGTCCCCCTGGCCCCAGTTGCCCCAGGGAATGCAGAACTATTTATTATAGGTATTACAGTAGCACCTAGAGGCCCTGTTGTGCCAGACACTGTACAACCTCAGAATAAGGAGCAGCCGCTGCCCTGAAGAGCTTACTGTCTACACAGCCCAGCCAGGTACAGGTGGAGGAAGGATTATCTCCCCCATTTTACAGCTGGGGCATTGAGGCGTCGGTTAGGCTAAGTGACCTGCCCAAGGTCACAGAGGGATTCTGTGGCAGAGCAGGCGATTGAAGCCAGGATCGGTTTGTCAGAGTGGCTGAGTCTCTGAACCCATCCGCTGGAGCCGCATGTGAGAGAAATCAGCACAAACAGCTGGTCACGTTCAGGCTCTGAGCCCTTGGGGTGAGCGGTTCTCTGTGCTGATGGCCAGATCTAATCCATTAGAGGCCTGGCTAAGCCATGCATCCAACTGGGCCAGGTCACTGGTTCCAACTGGGACCTTACCAGCATCCCTGATTTTTGGACAGTCCAAGGACACAGGTGGGAGTTCATCTGTCGGGTTGTGCTTTAATCATCCCTGGAGAGCGCCAGGTTGTAGCCAGGTGCCCTGGCACATTGGGAATGGAGACCAGACCCTCAAGCTGTGACTTTATAGCTCTCTTAACCCTTCGCTGCCACCTCGCTCACTTCCAGCTTCTGTCTTTCCTTTAGGCCAAACACGTGCCCAGCTCAAGCAGCAGGTTTCCTCCCCCACTGGCCCTCCATACACAGCAGCTGGTTAGGCAGGAATGAAACCCAGGGCTCCTGCCTCCCAGTCCCATCCTCGGTCCGCTGGACTCCACCAGTAGCTAGTGCTATAGGCTTTGCTGCGGCTTGTTGTTGTATCAGTAACATAGGGCACGACCGTTCCTGGCACGTGTGATTTGTTAGTGGGGGGTGCGCCCCTTCAGACTACGGTGTTCCTAGTGTGGCCTCTTCGCCCACTGACTGTTTTGGGGCCTGATCCTGCCCATGTGAATGAGGAATTTCACCATTGGTTCCAGCCTGGGGGTGTAGCTGCACTGCAGAGTGTGGAGAAAACTGAGCTCGTTTTAATCAAGTCAGATCAAAGCTAGCTCGAGTAACAACAGCAGGGAAGCCTTGGCAGCCGGGGCAGCTGCACAGGCTAGTCCTGGCAGCCTGGGTACATCGCGCCTCTGGCTTGCAGCACAGACACTCCCTCAGATCTCTGGGCCCTGCTGCGGGATGTCTGTAAATCAGTCTGAAGGAGAGCGGAATCCATTTAAAAACAGTTTAAGCTCTCAAATCGTTAACAGCCTCCCTGAGCAGACTTCCAAGGTACAAATGAATACATTTTAATAGGAGGCACGGAGCAGAGAGCTGCTAATCTGCATTAATTCCTCTCCCGAGGCTTCAGCCGCAGAAATGAGCAATTCAATACAGATCAAATCAAATGCCCAGGACAGATTGGGGGAGATGGGCTCTGCGGAGGGGCGGTGCACAGAAACACCAGCAGGAAATCCAGGCTGCGGCAGCAGCGTTCGCTCACTCTTGCTGCACATCTGGTTGCTGGGGGACATTTTGTTAAGCGCACGCTGCAGCTGAGGCTGATGATTGGCTGCTGTGTGCTTTTGAAACACGAAGGGGGTGTGCGTGTGACAGAGGGAGAGAGAGACTCACCCACCTGAACTGGGGTTGTGTTGCCCCCTGAATTCTTTCTTACCAGTAGTGCCAGTGTGTTCCCCAGAGAGCTGGGTTCTAGGCCCAGCTCTGGCAGTAGCCTGCTCAATGACCTTGGGCAAGTCCATTCTTGTCCCCATGCCTCAGTTTCCCCTCCTGACCTTTGTCTATTTAGACTAAGCTTTTTGTGGCAAGGACTGTCTCTTACTATGTGTACTCTCAGTGCCTGGCATAATGGGGCCTTCATCTCAGCTGGGGCCTTCCCATAATTGGCCAAGTGAAGCGTGATCCTACATTCAGCCGCTGTTTGGACGTAACACAATAACTTTTGAATGCCAAAGCCAATCAGTTGTAAAATTTCAGGGAACGTGCTAGGCCTCGGAGAGCAGAACCCTGTTGAGTTTGAGGCAAAATGGAAAAAAATGGATGAAAGAAATGGGGGACACAGAGAGTCCCTGGCATCTGGTTAGCAGAGCTAGCAGCTTCAGCCAGGTCTGTAATTGTCTAGAAAGCAAAGAACCAGTTGATGGCAGTGTCAACATCTTCCAGCATAACAAGACACCAGCCCACCCCTCAGCTCGGCTCCGCTCATCATCCCAATAGGGTTAAAAATGTTGGCACCCTGAATGACTTATCTGCCAGACAGAAAGAAAAGAAATCAGAATGGTGGGGGGAAGGGGGAATCAGGGCCCCAGGCATTGGGCAGGAAATGGGGGACCCTGGTGGAGAGAAGAATGGGGCGTGTCAGCCCCTGGCATGAGGGAGGAGGTGGGATGGAAGGGAGCTTGTGGGGGAACGGAGAGATCAAAGGAACCCTGATGTGGGCAGTGAGCTTGGCAGATTTGGAAGCAGATGGCAAGGCATCACCGTTGGGCCTAACATCTGTCTCACCCTCCCCGTGTAGGTCCATATGTACGACCCATATGACGACTATTACCAGACAGTGCCCTTGGATTCCCACCAGACCATGTATGTCAGCTCGGGATACTACGGCACCCAGTACGGAGGTATGTTTCCCCATCGTGGCCTCCCCCCAGCCCACACTGACCGTTGAGGGGCCCCCAATGAGGCGGGGGTTTAGCAGCTGGCCAGGATCCAGGGGGCTGCACCCAGCGTGCAGGAAACGGAGCAGATTTGGACACCCGTCTTAGTTACGTGGCAGCGTTCAGATTCCAACCTCTAGAGGGCAAGGCCCATTTACACCCCAGCCAGTCAAGCCACCGTGTCATTAAATTTACTGAGGGGTTTTGCTTATTTCTGTCAATGAAGCAGAAGAGGGCGCCTGATTCCTTCCGGAAATACGTTTCTTGAGTTTTTGTAACTCTAGGTAGAATTCAATCCTGGGCCCAGCTTCACCAGGAAAGGACAAAAGGTCACGGCTCATTAGTTACTTAGCAACAACTCCTAGAGCTAAAATGGGGCAGTTTATAAAGAAGCTAATTTTTTTTTTTTTTTAATTTAAAAACTAAATTCCTACGGTATTCTAGCACTGGTCCAAACTGCATTGCACAGCAGCGCTGCTGCAGACTTCAGGCCATTCCTGGAGTCGTATGCAAAACATTATATTCCCTTCACGTATTTAATGTAACATAAATGCATTGACTTTACTGCTTGCAAAAAGTGCTGGAGGGACACTCCCTGCTTTTGAAAGGTGCTGAGATACCATGGTGATGGGTGCCAGCATCAGAACCTCATTACAGTCCCTTCTGGCCTTAAAATCTATGGGGCCAGATTTTTTAAGGGATTTAGGCCCCTAGAGACGCAGGTAGGTGCCTGAGGCCCATTGAACATCCTGCTAGGCTCCTCTCTGCATCTTTAGGCACCTAACTACCTTTGAAATGTGGCCCTATGAACCTAGACAGACAGGCCTAGAGACTGACATTCTCTGTCTGTCTCCTAATGGGTAACAGCTGCTGCCTCACCCTGTCCCAGTAGTGACCATCTCGCAGGAAGGGAGAGGAGTTGTTACAGGAGTGGGTGGGTGAGAGTCTGTGGCCTGCGTTGTGCAGGAGGTCGGACTAGATGATGGGGAGAGCTGGATGTGGGCTGGGGAGGGTGGCTGGGACTGGCCTGGGGACCAGTGCTGGGGCAGGGGCTGAAAACTGAGGCTGCTTGGTCCTGGGAGGGGGGCTGGCTGAGGTGTGCTGGCCGTGGGTGGATGGTCTGGGGTGGAGGGTGATGCTGGGGGTTTTACTGGCACTGGAAGTGGGGGGCTGCCTGAGACTTACTGGTGCTGGATGGGGGATTTGCATTGGGAGTCTGGGTTGGGGGGGGCTGGTTGCGGCAGAAAGGCTGGCTGAGGGGTTACTGGTGCTGGCTGAGGGGGGTTGTCTGGGGGTTCCTGGTGCCGAGAGGGGGGTTGGCTGGGGGTTCCTGGTGCCGAGAGGGGGGTTAGCTGGGGGTTCCTGGTGCCGAGAGGGGGTTAGCTGGGGTTCCTGGTGCTGGCTGAGGGTTCCTGGTGCTGGCTGAGGGGTTGGCTGGGGTTCCTGGTGCCGAGAGGGGTTAGCTAGGGGTTCCTGGTGCTGAGAGGGGGTTAGCTGGGGTTCCTGGTGCCGAGAGGGGGTTAGCTGGGGTTCCTGGTGCTGGCTGAGGGGTTCCTGGTGCTGGCAGAGGGGGTTGGCTGGGGTTCCTGGTGCTGGCAGAGGGGTTAGCTGGGATTCCTGGTGCTGGCTGAGGGGGGTGCTGGGAGGGGAGCTGGATGGGGGGTTCCTGGTGCTGGCAGTGAAAGCTCACTGAGGAGTCACAGATGCTGGATTTGGGGCCAGATGGGGGGTGTTACTGGGGCTAAGGTTGGGGATCAGGCTGGGGGGTGTTGCTGGGACTGGGATGGGTGATCGAGCTGGGGTTGGAACTGGGGCTGCGCTGGGGGGGTTGCTGGGGCTGGGAAGGGCGATTGGGCTGGGGCTGGGACAGGGGATCAGGCTAGGGGGGTTGCTGGGACTGGGATGGGCGATCGGACTGGGGCTGGGACGGGGGATCAGACTGGGGCTGGGACGGGGGATTGCGCGGGGGGGGGTTGCTGGGACTGGGATGGGCGATCAGGCTGGAACGGGGGATCACACTGGGGGGGTTGCTGGGACTGGGATGGGCCATCGAGCTGGGGCTGGAACGGGGGATCAGGCTGGGACGAGGGATCGGGTTGGGGGAGGTTACTGAGCTAAGGAAGAGAAGCAGCGATGTTCCATGGGACGTTGTTTCAGAATTAACCCTCTGCCAAGCAGTGGGCAGCTGCTGCCTTCTCTCCTCCCGGCCGAGGGGTCCCAGGACCCGCTGTCCTGGAGCCAGTGTGCTGGTCTGCAAGCAGAGGGAGAGGCGGCTTCCCATCCGAGCCTGAGCTTGTCAGACATTTACAGGAACCAAATCCCTGGATGCCCAGCTGCTCCCCTCCGGTCTAGCCACATCCCTAATGATAGGGTGACATCTGGTGGCACCAACCTGGAACTGCCCTGGCTGCGCCCACGGCTTCGGAGCCCAGCTGTCATGTCACAGACGGGCTGCAGACGGGCCCCTGGCTCACCACAGCAGGGCAGGGGGCGAGCCCTGAATGGCCTGGGACCTCCGGCAGGGGTGGATCTGCACAGGGCTCAGGCAGCCGTCCTTGGCCCTGTCCCGGCGGGAGGGAAGGATGCAGGCCCTGCAGTGGGAATATACACCAGGAATTAAAGCTGTTAACCCGCACATCGTTGGGGAATCTGGCCCCTGGGAGATTCCAGCCTCCCACCGGGCAGTACCCAAGCAGCACACCCAGCCCTGGGGAGGTGCATGAGGCAGCTCAGCGGTACACAAGGCCCCGCGGGAGCTCAGAGCTGAGAGCTCCTTGCTCACGTCTCCAGGGCATCTTTTTCCTGCAGAAAGTGCGTTTGTGCTTTCCTGAGCATTAGCGCGATTGGTTCACTTGATTGGCTTATTCAGAAGTGGAAGGGAGGTGTTTCTTTTGGTTTGTTAAAGGCTCACAGTCACCATGGCTTGTGTGTGCGCCACCGCACCCTGCTGGGTGGAAACAAATACTGCACTGTGTGTCATAAGCCCTATATTGCTCACTGCCCCAGGAGATTCTGTCAGCTCAAGCAATAAGGACACTCCCCCACAGTTTAACTAGCCAAGCAAGCAATGCATCATGAACCCTGCCCAGGCTCTCATCAAATGCTCCAAAGCAGAACCCAGCCCTCCCGCTGTCCCCCTGCAGCTCAGATCACACCGCACCCTGGTGTTGAACAGGAGCCTGAGCAGCATTTGTGTCTCGGTGACAGCGAGAGGCAGCGCTCCCCAGGTCCTGGTGGAGTCGCTGTGTGGGCTCTGCATGGCTGTAGCTTTACTCCTCTCCCACAGGGCTGCGGGAACAACGGCGTCCCTGGGCGCCCTCCTCCATGTTCACCCTGCATCTCCTTTTGTCTTTGCCCCTCAGCGCCTGGAGTGACTCACGTGATTGTCCGCGAGGACCCCTACCGCGTGTCAGGAGACCATATGGCTTTGGGCCTGCTGGCCGGCGCCGCCACCGGGGCCGCCCTGGGATCCTTCATGTGGATGCCGTGCTGGTTCTAAGAACTCGCTCGCCCGCGGGACGCCTCTGGACCAAGCGCTGACCGAGAAGTTTGGGTTCCCTCCAGGCGGCCTGCGAGGCGATGCCCTAGAACGTAGATCGTTGTAAGGTTCCCCTCCCATCCCCGATGAGTCCGCACTTTGCTTGGCGTGCCTGACTAGGCGCATTGGTGGCATAAATTTTCCTTTGCCTCCTAACCCAGCAGTCTTTTAATTTTCTCATCACTCAACACAATTCAGACGCCCACCCTGACCTAGGCACGGCGCTGCCCACCCAGACCTCGACCAAGGCCAAGCAGAGAGTGCTGCTGTTCTGGAGGATGAACAGAGACCTCCGGTACCTCCCAGCGTCTCCTTCTGCTCCGAACTGACAGCTTCTGCTCCTGGCCCTCCTCCTCTGAAGAGAGGGACAGAGGAGGTGAGCACGGAGCCAGATCCTCAGCTGGTGTAGGGCGATTTAACTCCAGTGACGTCAGTGGGGTGATGCCAGCTTACTCCAGCTGAGAATCTTGTCTCCATTGGCCCCTGGGTTTCAGATCCCTGTAGCGTACAGGCCAGTGCTGTGTAAATTGCAGGTGTTTTATACATTGCATTTAAAACAAATCCTTCTTGGACTTAAATAGGAAGTAAAAGGAAACAGCCCCTTTCCTATGTAGCAGCCCCCCTCAGGTGTGTAACATATATAGAACATGTGACTGACTAGCTGTGTAAAGGAAACACATATGTCATCCCACCGGGTTGTGGGGGGGGGCAGGGTATTTTAGTTTAGACGTGATTCTATATGGTCCAGTGCACCGTGAAGTGCAATAGGCAAAGTCTACAGCGTAGTTCATGTCACCTGTAAAACGTACTTGGCGTGAGCCACGCGAATCCTTCCGTGTGTCATATGTACACCAGCACATGTGGACACTTACCCAGCGTCTGTTACACTCCACTCGCATATTAAAAAGCTCTGACTCCCTCGCTAAGTGTGTGACGCCCTCTGTCCTTCCCCCACGGTGCTTTGTGCTGGGGCTGGGCTGGTGGTTAGCGCCCAGCCCCTGCTGCCCCCCCAGGGCCTCTCCCTCAGCCCCAGCTCTTGCTCTCTGAGCTGCTGGGCTGAGAGTGCCACCCCCCAGAGGCAGGCCAAGGGAGGTCTTTGTGGCAAAGACTGCGGTGGACCCCCAACGTGCCAGGCCATGAAGGGGACCATAGCCACGCAGGTCACTGCCAGCGGGGGGATTCGGGAGGAGCATGACGTGCAGCCCTTTTACAGGCTCATGGTCAATGCTCAGGCCGTTCCAGGGCCCTGTGCTGCTCAACCCTTATTTCCCCCTTGGAGGCGGCAGGACGGTGGGTGAGTAAGACTTTGCAGGCGCAAGCCGCGCCCCTCCCATTAGCCCAGTTCTGGCCACTTCCAGATGGTTTCTGCTTTTCACTACAGCCTGCACTGGTAGTGCCTGACTCGCTGCGTGAGCCCCCAGACTGACCCCCTGATCGGAGCACAGCCCCTGCTTTGACCCCGTGCACAAAGAGGGAAAGCAGCGTCTGCAGAGCATAGTGGCCCAGGCTGGGATGAATGGTAGACAGAAATCATGCCTATTTTATGCCATGTGCGGTGGTGGATGTGCAAGGGTGGATGGCGGGATGCCCATTCTCTGCCCACCCTTGGGAGTGGGTACATGCAAGGGTGGAGGGCAGTATGCCCAATCTGTGCCCAGTGGCAGAACTTGGTGCATGCAAGGGTGGAGGGCAGTATGTCCAATCTGTGCCCAGTGGCAGAACTTGGTGCATACAAGGGTGGAGGGCAATATGCCCATTCTGCATCCATTGGCAGGAGTGGGTATGCACAAGGGTGAAAGGCAGTATGCCCATTCTGTGCCCACCTGTGTTTCAAGAGGCAGGCATACACCATGCAAATTGCTGAGGGAAAACAGGCTGTAGCTTCCCATCTCTCCTACTAGATCTGTGGGCGGCAAGAGGCAGTTTTTACAGCCCGCAGCGTTTCTAGGAACCCAGTGCAATCCAGGCATTAACTCTAGCCGTTTCTGGGGCACTGTCTGGTACCGTCGTTCACTTATGCTGGCGTGTCCAGCATCACGCGGGGTGGGCTCCGGGAAGCATTCCGTGACGCCGCTGTACATCTGAAGCGCTGCAAAATGAAGCACGACCCTCTAGTAACACTGACTCCTGTAAACGCACCTCGCCACTGTGTGGTCAGTGGCTTCAGCAGTGCTGTGGCGTCTGGCCTGTGTGGCATTGCTCCCAGAGGGGGAGTTGTGTTATGAGTGTGGGGGCTAAACCCCCCGTGGGATTCTATTTTAAAGAGCCCCTCTAAGGATATCAGAGATAATAGCGGAGACAGACCACGGGCCAGATTCTGACCTGGTTTACCCCATTGTCAGAAAGCAGCAGCTCCATTGACTTCAAAGGAGTGATCTGGGTTTACCCTACTGAAAGCTAGAGCATAACATGACCTATCTCGTGCAGTGGAGAAAGGTGCCGGCCAGAAGCTCAGCACCCTTAGCATTCAGCTGCTGGGTGGGCTTTTCCCTGAGGATGATTGACAGAATTATTGACAAGTCAGTAATGATCTCCTTATGTGCATTAGGTAAGAGTGCAGCCATAGCCAGGGTTAGGGGGATGAGCAAGACAGCCTTAGCCACTCTGTGTCCATTTCAGAGACTGCGAGGTATTTACTGTGCTGTTAAAGGGACCCAGAAAACATAAAACACGTACTTAAAGACAGACCTTGTGTCTGTTACTAATAGCTTAGATCAGTGGCAGCCAGGGGTACATGTACCCGTAGGGGTATGCAGAGATCTTCCAGGGTACATCAACTCATCTAAATGCTTGCCTAATTTTACAACAGGCTACATAGAAAGCACTAGCGAAGTCAGTACAAACAAAAATTTCATACAGACACAATGCGAAAGTCAGCAATTGTTCCGTAACAGTGTGGCTGTGACACTCACGTATTTTTATGTCTGATTTTGTAAGCAAGTAATTTTTAAGCAAGGTGAAATTTGGAGTACGCAAGACAAATCAGACTCCTGAAAGGGGTACAGAAGTCTGGAAAGATTGAAAGTCACTGGTTTAAGATTATTTACACAGCAATTATCAGGGGGGTAGCTGTGTTAGTCTGGATCTGTAAAAAGCGACAGAGAGTCCTGTGGCACCTTATAGACTAACAGAAGTATTGGAGCATAAGCTTTTGTGGGTGAATACCCACTTCGTCAGACGCATGTCATGACCCTCATGCGTCTGACGAAGTGGGTATTCACCCACGAAAGCTCATGCTTCAATACGTCTGTTAGTCTATAACAGGGGTCGGCAACCTTTCAGAAGTGCTGTGTCGAGTCTTCATTTATTCACTCTAATTTAAAGTTCCGCGTGCCAGTAATACATTTTAACATTTTTAGAAGGTCTCTTTCTATAAGTCTATAATATATAACTAAACTATTATTGTATGTAAAGTAAATAAGGTTTTTAAAATGTTTAAGAAGCTTATTTTAAAATTAAATTAAAATGTAGAGCCCCCCTGACTAGTGGCCAGGACCAGGGCAGTGTGAGTGCCACTGAAAATCAGCTCGTGTGCCGCCTTCGGCATGCGTGCCATAGATTGCCTACCCCTGGTCTATAAGGTGCCACAGGACTCTTTGTTGCTTTAAACTGCAAGAATGTTAAGACCCAATCCTGCTCTCACCAGCAAAGCTGTTAACCTGGATACATCTACAGTGTGATAAGCTATGGCACGGACACAGCTGGCCTCCATCAGTTGACTCAGGCTTGCGGAGGTGTAAAATTGCCGTGTAGACTTTCAGGCTCGGGCTGGATCCCGGGCTCTGAGATGCCACGCGAGGTGGGAGGGTGCTTGCCCAACCTGGGCAGTGAAGCTGGACTGGTCAGTTTCCCTTTCTGGTTGTCTTGCACTAGCACAAAGCTGCGATGCTGGGGTGCAAATGCTGCAGGGGACGGTTTCCATAAAGAGGAGAAAACAATTCCGTCACATATAAAAAAAAAAACCCTCTGAAAACGTTCCTGCTCATTCAGTTTTGTAACAAGCCCTTTCAGATCCAATTGAAGGCTTAAATTCTAGCTTGACCTGAGCAATGGGGGACTAAGAGGGCACAGGGCACTGATTTTCCGCTCTCCCGCATTGCAGGATGCCAGCGGTATGTGGCCAGTGGCACCCCTTGCGTCCAGGAGGGTGGGGAATGGCTAGTGCTCGTGGTATTGCTCCATGGCCTCAAGGGGGTGTGGCCAGGTGGGTTGTGGGTGTGGTAGCACACGCAGCACCTGCAATCACTGGGTGGAAAGAGCAAAGTACGATCCTGCCAACATCTACCCTGCGCAGGGATATTGCCCCAAAGCATCGCTGCTTGGCTGGGCTGTTAGGGCTGCCTATTCAGCCCTCCAGGGGCATGGCTTGGCCCTAAAAGGAGTTGACAGTGACCCTTTTAAGTGTATTTGCTTCTGTGAATACTGGCGGTGTGGTAGGAATAGGGGGGAACCCTAACAACAGGCACAGGGACTGACTGAGAACAGAAGAGGGGGTTTTGCTTTCTGTCTCCTGCGTTTCCGTTTGATGTAGCCACCAGCCATCCTCTCCAGGTGTATTCTGACCCACTTTGGTTCACACTGGTACAGTAGCTGTCCTTAACAGAAGGCCTTAGTGTTTTAATGCTAATAGGTCACCGTTTCCTTGCCACTTTTGCTTTCTTTTTGTGTGCCGAGGAGCAGAGTTTTGTTGTATCACTGTTGCTGTAAATCCACTAATGTATATTTTAAGAATAAAGGCTATTTAAATCTAATAAAGGTGGTTCTTCACTACTCTGTGTATAATCTGTTGCTTTCTTTCCCATATTTAGTGTCTAAGGGATGGTAGCATTATTATGAGTTACTAGCTGGTATCATTACAACTTCTTTTTGGCTGAGCATATAGGTGACTAGATCGTGGAAGAATGCTTATTGCTAGCTGTGGTGCAGTTCAGAGCTGAGTATGTGGTCAATAAAGCTTAAATCTCTCAGACTGAAATTTCTTAGCTGAGTTTCTGCCTATAGGTTATGTTCATGTAAGCAAATAAAAAATACTACATGGCATCAGAAGCCCTATAAAGAGCAGGGCAATGGAATCCGCTAGAGTAAAGCTGCCCAGGATGAACTAGGGAAGTATGCACCCCACTGGGGAGTGGAAGGAATTGAAGCAGCTTGCAGGGCTCCTTTAGGAAAATGCTGCTCTCTGCTAATCTGGCTTGGAGAGAGCGGGAGAGGCATTTATAATACGTGGTATGAATGGGCCAAAGCCCTGCCTCATCCTTAACAGAGCACACAGTCCCCAGAATAGCATCCACTCTCCTCCCCTGCCTGGGGACTAGCTTCATTGGTAACTCCAGACCAGTGAGCTTCAGCGTAGGCTCCCTCCCTGAGCTTGCCTGCCTCGACGGTTCCATCCGGGACCTGCCCAGGCCTAGCGCACGCGCTCTAGAGAGCCCCTCCCACATCCATGAAATGCCGGGGGAGTTAACAAACTACAGTAGCTTGTGGCAGGGTCGTTCAGCCGAAGAGCTGGTTCCGTTCAGATGGCTAAGTCAGCTAAAGAGATGAGGGCATCTCAGCAAGGGGGTCTCAACCTGGAGGTTGTGAACGGATGTTGGGGTCATGACCCCACCTGCCCTCCCCATATTGCTGGGGGATGGCGGGGCAGGGTCCAGTCTGGAGAAGGTTGAGAACCACACTTGATCTTATGAGAGGTTGGAGGAAGACTATTATTGTTACTACCTTTGCGCCCCGCCCCCGTGCCACTGAGTAGTTCTCAGTAGGACTTAGGCACATGCTGAAGTACTGTCCATTTTGATTACCACTACAAAAAGTTTTTTTCTCTCCTGCTGGTAATAGTTCACCTTCACTGATCACTCTCGTTAGAGCGTGTATGGGAACACTCATCGTTTCATGTTCTCTGTGTGAATATAGATCTTCCTACTGTATTTTCCACTGCATGCATCCGATGAAGTGGGCTGTAGCCCACGAAAGCTTATGCTCAAATAAATTTGTTAGTCTCTAAGGTGCCACAAGTGCTCCTGTTCTTTCTGCGGATACAGACTAACATGGCTGCTAGGCTGAAACCTGTCCTGCATAGGGACACTTGTCTGATTCAGGGCCATAGTTTGTCCGACAACCATTCTGTAAATGCAGCTACTGCCCTTAGGAAATGCCCGCACAAGGTAATCTGAGGCACAGAGCAGCCAAGAGAGTCATCCAAGGTCATACAATAAGCCAGCAGGCCAATGGGGTAAACCCAGGGCTGTGCTGATGCCTGGCCCCACCTGCTCTCCCTCACATATTTACATCCTTAAGTATCACAACCCAGCTGCATCTCTCTCTCCTCTCACCCCCCTACCAATCTTCATACCTGTTTGAACAGGTGAAAGGCCTGGAGCTCCTGGCCCAGCTTCATCCTGGGGTGCCATTCCACTGGCTCCCTGCATAGCTCTGCTCCAGCGCTTCGGCTGATGTGCAGGAAATTGACAGGCTGGTCGGTTTGTTTTGATGGAAAGAAAGAATGGGAACAGGCAGAGCAGACCCCTGGGGAGGGAGGATGAAGATCTTGTTGGCCTGCCTGTGATGAAAGCGTTGCTCATTGCAGCCAGAGACCACACGAATCAAAGGCTCAGAGACCGGCGGTGCAGCTGCTCTTAGGATTTAAGTATTCGGCCAACCGAAGCCGGCAGCTGCCAAACCTTGACACTGTCAGAAGCTGCCACCTGTGTGTAATGTTAACAGCCCGTTTCTCCGCCGAGAGGAGGCGATGGGATGGCTCTGCAAAGCAGCAGAGCCCAGAGTGGGCTGGTTCCTGCTGCTTTGCCATGCCACTCGCTACCAGTGCACGAGCCCTGGAGGTGTGAGCAAGCTGGCAGCTCACCTCCGCTCAGGGCCACCCCACGCAAAAAAAAAATAAAAAGGAGCCGGAGGGCTGCCCCTTGGAAAGTGCCGCCCCAAGCACATGCTTGGAGCACTGGTGCCAAGAGCTGGCCCTGGGCAGGGCCGGGGAGGAGTGGGAAAAACTTGGAGCCGGCCCTGCTTGGAAGGGCTCCCCTTGACTGCCCACCTTCATCCCTACCACACCCCTTTGACGAGACGTCACTGCGAGGCCATCTCCTCTCGGTTCCACCTCTTCAGAGTTATAGCCTCGTATTACAGCCCAAAAGCACAGAGTTTCAATTCCTGCACCCCGCACCTAAGCTGGGAACGCTGAAAGTAGGTTCCAAATATGGAGACAGAACTAGGGATCCTGCTCTGCTTTGACACGAGAGGCTCTGCGAATAAAGGAGAAACTCAAACCATGGTGTTTAAAGTCTCCTGAGAGTGGTCTCACCTCCCCCCGCCCTCCCTTATGTAGTGGGAGATCCCAGCAAGATAAGTGCCGACTAGATTGGCAGGTCGCCCCGAATTAACTCCCTCCCCTGGAACTACACAAGTGATTTTGGCTCCTTGGGTTTCCAAACAGTGATGGGGCGAGCCCTGCACTCAGGAACGCTAATGTAAATCCAGAGTGACCCCCCATGGATTTCTGAGTTTGGATTTACATCCAGACAGTGAATGACCCGATTACTCCTCCAGGGGTTACTGGCCAACCTGAGTTTAATCCACACCCAGCTTCCCATGTCTATATGCTGTGACTGAGCATCCCAAGGAGACCCCACGCAGCCTGAGTAACAGCATCTCCCCAACCTGGAATAGCTCTTCTGTATGGAACCAATGCCAGATTCACCAGTTCACCCCCATGCCCTGGACCTGTCGTCCTTGGTTCTCAGCGGTAGGACACCTGCCCCTGAATATGAGCAAATGACCCAGTTTCCAGCACATCTGTTTTCCTTGTGATTAATTCATTCCTTCGGCTCCAAGTCCCAGCCTGCTGCATGTAGCCGGGCAGAAAGTCTTTTCAATTCATCGCAGCTGCTGCTAAGTGTTAATTAATTGGTGATCTTCCCTAGAGCAAAATGGTGCCGGCCCAGCTCCCCCAGCCCCTCAGCGCCGCTTCAAGGTGCATCTGAGCCAAGGTGAGTGATCAAAGCAGCTGGGTAATGGGCGAACTTGCTGAAAGGATGGGCCTTACTGTGCTCTTGGGTGTAACAGGGGTGAAACCAGTGTCAGGGAAGAATCAGGCCACAT
The DNA here is from genome assembly GCF_016161935.1 of Mauremys reevesii. Classification (NCBI taxonomy): domain Eukaryota; kingdom Metazoa; phylum Chordata; order Testudines; family Geoemydidae; genus Mauremys; species Mauremys reevesii. The sequence continues at coordinate 16,838,330 of NC_052623.1, read as the reverse complement.
TAATCTGCTCCTAGTTATACCAACATCTCCACTGAGTCTGGTGGAATTAGTTCAGATTTACACCAGCATCACTCAACAGAAGTTGCCCCACATACAGCTACCTGAGCAAAACACACGGAGCCTCCCCTCTGATTTTTGAGCTGTCTGAATTTATCAACATCCTTTTCTAGCACTTTCATCTGAGCGTCTCTGGACACTTTCAAGACATGAATTAATTAAACCTCACAACCACCCTATGAGATGAGAGGTATTATTTAGCTGTATTTCCATCTAGGGAAACTGAGGCACCGAGCAGTTTAGGCCCCAATTTTCATATCAGCCACTGATTTTGGATTTCTTAATATCTGGGGTGCCCAACCCAAGATGCCTGGGACCTGATTCCAGAGGCACAGTGCACCCATAGCTTTCAGTTGGAATTGAGGTGGTCGGCAGCAGGGTCAGATTAAGGCAGGGGCATTATGGGCTGCAGTCCAGGGCCCCAGCTCAAGGGTGACCCCACAAAGATAAATCACAGGCAGCGATCTCCAACTCTGGGCGGTTAAAAGTCCAGCGGCGCAGCAGGGCTCGGGAAGGCTGCCTGCCTGCCACAGCCCCAGGCTGCTCCCAGAACAGGAGAATTAATCCGGCGCTGGTCTGCACCTCTGAAAATGAGGCCTGAATGTCTCAAATTGGGCAAGAGGTGCCCGAAGATTAGTAGCCCCTTGTGAAAGCGTTGGCCCAAGGGACTTGCCCAAGATCACAGAGTTACATTTTATCGCTTTTCCCCCCTCCAAAAGAACGGAGGAACGAGGAAGTAAAGAAATGGGAAGGGAAGGGAAGGAAGAGGGAGCAGGGAGGGGAAAGGAGAGGACTAGCTCCGTTTCCATCTGCTAGGAATTAATCAAAGATTTCTAAAAAAGTCCGACTAAATCTTCTCTGAAATGTCACCGGCTCTTTCAGTGCCAAGTCGCTGTGCTTAGCTTCCATCCCTGGAGGCTTCCTGCTTTTCCAGCTGCAGCACTCGTCATTTGGCTACAACGATTGCTCGGGAGAACCAAGCTTTCCATGAGTTGGAGAGTTTCCGAGGTGATGGGATAGAGCAGGGGGTCTCAAACACGCGGTTAGTTCCCACCATAGCTCCCCTCACCCTCCGCCTCCCGCCTCCGCCCCCCGCAGCGTGCCGCGTCTCCACGTCTCTGCCCATCTGCCAGCACTTCCCGCCACCAAACAGCTGTTTGGCAGCACTTAGGACTTTCCAGGAGGGAGGGGGAAGGAGCGGGGACAACAGAAGGGTGGGAACACCAAGGCAGCAGAGGAATTGTTCCGGGTGGAACTCGATGCCTTGGATTTGGCTGTGGAAAACTGCCCCAGGGAAAGTGGAGTGGGTCATTCCTAAGTGTACTGGAGCCATCGGGGGCCATTCATAGGTACACTGGAGACTCTCCCGGTGGGGAGAAGCCTGACTGCAGAATGGGATGGAGTGGGTGAGCTCCTGGGTCTTTTCCATCTCTACCTTCTATGAAGAAAAAAGGAATCCAACATCTACCTCCACATTACTCCTGTTCACCAACCTTCAGAGCTGGATCGTGCAGCATCTGTGCTCTGGGTCCGTCTCACCTGGGCTGGACGGGACCATCATGCATGCGTGGGGGGGAGGGGGGGGTGCATCATTGCTGAAGCTGGGGATAGTCTGTCCGGGGGCATCATCTCTGTGTTACTCCTCAGCAGCTGTCTCAGAGGCCAGTCAGTTCTGGGAAGTGTCAGTTTTTTCTACAGCTGAGAGCAAAGACACGTCTGGGACTTCGAGGCATTTGCCCATGCATGGACTTGTGGGGGTTTGACCTCTTCTCCCACAATTCCCTCTGGGTCCCAAAAGGCCTTTCAAAATCCCGCACCTCAAGGGGGCTCTGCCAGGCGTTGTGGCAGAGGCACCCAGTGGGTAGGCCCATAGCAACGGTGCGCCACTGTTCCTGGACTCACATGGCCGCACTTGTAGGGCAGATGTAATCACCTGCATTTTCCTTATCTACCACCTGCATTTTCCAGCTTTCCACGACCCTTCTGTGTTGTTATTTCTCTGGCCTCACAACTCCGCTGAATCTAGTATAGCTCTGATCTGTAAAAGGAACAAGCTGCATGCTAATGACATTCATTCATGAAACGGGGCCTGTACCACCTCCTAGACACCTCCCTCACTCTGAAACAGCCATTGCCCACACTTGGCCTATACACTGTTTGTTAAGCCATGGGGCAGTATTTGTATCTGGGGCATTTTGAGAGTAAGATTTTTATGAGAGGCTGAATGGACATCAAGGAAGGCCATCTATGGCATTCCCTCCAGCAGCTAATCTTGTCACTCTCCCAGCACATCATTCGTTATTTTCCACGCTTAACTCATTTAGCAAAGCAATGAAAAATGTTAGAATTAGGAATGGCCATTGCAGAATCACCTCGCTTTCTCTTAAATCTGAGCCGCATTTTCATTTCTCTGGTCTCCTGGTACTAATAATATTTACACAGCACTCGTCAGCTGTAGCGCTCAAAGCAGGACAGTATCATTAACCCCATTTTGCAGATGGGGAAACTGAGGCACAGAGCAGGGACGTGACTTGCCCAAGGTCACCCTGCAGGCCTGGGGTGGAGCCAGTTAAAGAACCAAAGTCTTCGGAGTCCCACACTACTGCTTGAGCTACTAGGCTGTAGCACACTGGTAAGTATGGGCTGCCCCACACCCTGCAGGATTGTTCAGAAATAACTATTGGTAGCACAGGAATTTCCTTTAATCTGCATATTATTCAGCCTGGCAGATTTTTGTAGGCTGATGTGTACTCACATCCCTGCCCTCTAGCCCCAGGAATTTGTGAACATCTTGCACAAATAGCCAACTGTCCAACCTTCTTGGCCTTGCTACAGACAGCATCTTCTCCGTCCTTTCTGAGTCACGTTTCCAGTCAGCCACCTCCTTTGTTTCCGTGCCGGCTTTGCGCCAAATCCTGCTCAGCTCTTGCCTGCAAATGGTCTTGTGGGAGTACTTGGGGCAGCTAAAAGCCAGTGGCTACATGGTGCTCTGAGTATCCCACCTGCTGCTAAAGGACCTTCCCTCCTTGTAGCCCTGGTAGCCTGTGTCCTGCCCCAGAAAATTCCCACCAAACTCGTCACTACCCAACTGTATCATAAGCACGCCTGCCAGTACATAAGCACCTGTTCCACCTCATCTCTGTGCCCCTCCCCTCCTCCGTCACCAGGAAACCAGCCAAGGAAGTCTTTTGAAAAGCCACTCAGGCGTTTTGCCTGAGTGCCAGGCAGTGCAGTGAAGGCAGCAGAAGGATGCCTCTGCTACCCTTGTCCATTGACGCACCACGACCGTCTCAAACACAAAATGAACTCGCCTCTGTTCGAGGCCAGGAAATTAGCTTTGCTCAGCCAGAGACTGAACCAGCAGAATCAAGCGGCAGGGGAAAACGTGGTTCTCTCCAATTAAAAGACAGGACTGTCAGTGCAGAGAGGGATACTTCAGAGAGTCCCTTGAGAGACGGGGGGAGGGGAGTTTACTGTGGTGGAGCACAGGGCTACATTTATATAGCCATGGGCACTCATCCGCTTGCTAAGTCAGCATGAGATGCCCCACCCCCATTTCAGCAGCAATAGACCCACCATTTTAGGAATCCCCGGGTTTTTTAGACGCCTTGGCTTAAGAGTGGTTAGTGCCCATTCCTCTGATCTTACGAAGTTGGCAGATGTCCCTGAACAGCTTGGTAAGACTCCAGGGTCTTGGCCTGCAACCCTTTCCGTTTGGCAACCCCCTTATTTGGAGTCAAACAGTTTTGCGAGCCACCTTCTGAAATTTAATATAAAAGAGTAAAAAGTGCATCCGTGTTCCCGATGATAAGCCAGTGGAATTGATTTGTGTGCATGGCTGGAGAGGATGACAAGGAATCCTTGATCTTTGTCAGGGTCTGCGGAGAGTGGCCGAGTGAGATTTTCTTGGCTTTTAGGCTGTAATAAAATTGAACGCCTCATAGGGTGACCAGACAGCAAATGTGAAAAATCGGGACAGGGAGTGGGGGGTAATAGGAGCCTATATAAGAAAAAGACCCAAAAATCGGGACTGTCTCTATAAAATTGGGACATCTGGTCACCCTAACGCCTCATGCCCCTTGGGTTGCTTTCCATGACCCCACCCTCAGGCACACAGCCCAGTGGTTGAGAAACACAGGTCTATTGTAGACGTAAAATGGCGGTCTTGGCTTTTTTTCCATGACTCCCCACCTTTAAGTTATGGTCACATGTGGGAGGAGGGGGACCCAGCTGTGTCCAAGGCTGAGGTTTGAATCGATCCGGTGGGTCAGATTTCCTTGCAGCCCTGATCAGACATCCCCCCCCCCCAGCAAACCTGCCCCCAAGCCTGGGGCTGTTCGGAGCAGGGTTTGGCCCATTGCTCCACGTCTCGCTGCAGCAGGTGGGTGTTTGCAGCTCTGGTTCAGACCTGCCACCAGCAGCAGCTAACAGCACAACAGTCATTGCTACGTGCTCAGAGCCGCAAAGCTCAGGCTGGCGTGGGCATTTCCTTTATTACACGGCCTAGTGTGTCTGGGTAGCACTGCCCCCTGCTGGGTGGAATCAGAACTGCTCAACTGTGTGTCACAGGCCCAGAGATGGCCTTAGCAGTAGCGGCAGGGGGCTGGAGTTCCTTCCTGGCCCTGCGCTCGATAACGCCGTTCTGGACCATTTCACCAATCAATGTTGATAGGATAATTACTGCAGGGGCCCTACGCCCTGTCAGCTTGAGCCCACAAGGGGCCTTGCTCATGTTCTTGCTGCCATTGCACGAGGCCTGTGTCAGGAACCGCCCCAGTAACCCTAGTTACCAGGGCACAGTGAAATAAATAGCCAGAGCCTCGGTCATTAGGCCACTCCAGTCCCTCACTTCCTAGGCTGTAAGGACCTGGACTCTCTGGCTGCTGAGCGCTGGCTGGCAGCTGGCAGGCTGAGATGAACAGGCCGTCGCTTGGAGTTAATTGTAATAATGCGGTGTGCATCCGTTTAGCTGATCTCCCAGCACTTTGCACACATTCAGCCTCGCCCCACGAGGGAGGTGCCTCACTAATGCCGTTTCACAGAGCGGAAATGGAAGCACAGAGGCTAAGATAACGGTCATGCAGCGGAACCAGGAACGCCGATTCCCAGTCCCCCATGCTAACCGCTCAACAGCGCTCTCGTCGATTACATTTCACAGGGACCAGGGCCTTGCACAGACAGTTCTAGGGCTCCTTGCTTTGCAGATGTTGCAAAGCAAGCAGTTTCCCTTAGCTAAGCCTACCTAGGAGGCACGGACGACAGGAAGAGGAAGACGACAGGAAGATTATTTATTGATGAGCTGATCGCGGGTGCTGTGCTCCTGCTGCCTGAAGAGAGAGAGAGACACAAAGCACACACGAACGGGCCTTATAATTAGTAAACAAAACAACAAACAAATCATCATCATCATCATCATTTGGTTGACTCCTGACCTGTGTGTGTGTATTATGTAATTGGGATAATTGGGGATATATATATATATATCATTTGTGGGGAAATAAGATACATGACATTTGGATACATTCATCATGAAGGGACACACACAACATACCTTTTTTGACCCTACTTTATACTACTTTGGCAATGCACAAAAAAAAAACACAACACTTGAGGGAGCCAAAAAAATGGCTGATAAGCCATCCACACAAGCAAATAAATAGCTGACATACATAGAGATGATGTCGTCCTTTGTCCTGTTAGGTCGATTAAAGTTTCAGGCCTACTACAGAAAAGCTTCATTGACACTGGTTTTCACCAACAATGTGACCCAGAATTTTCTGGTGATGAAATATTAACTGTCTCCCTCCAGGAAATGTCCCAGCAAAGAAACTGACGAGAGTTTGTAGATACAGGAACTCCTCACTTAAAGTCATCCTGGTTAATGTTCTTTCAATGTTAAGTTGCTGTTCAATTAGGGAACATGCTCGTTTAAAGTTGTGCAATGCTCCCTTCTAACATCGTTTGGCAGCCGCCTGTTTTGTCCACTGCTTGCAGGCAGAGCAGCCCGTAGCAGCTAGCTGGTGAGTGGTTGGAACCAGGGTGGACCAGCAGCCCCCTATCAGCTCCCCTAAATTCCCTTTGCAGCAGCTGTCCCTCCCCCCACTGCCATGTGCTGCTCCTGCCCTCTGCCTTGGAGCCGCTCCCAGAGACTCCTGCTTGCTGTACTGGGGGTGGGGGAGAAGGGGGCTAATGTCAGGGTGTCTCCCCCTCCCCCCTGCTCCTGCACCCCGCTTACCCCATCTTCCATAGAGCAGGGGGAACACACTACAGAGGGAGGGAGCTTCTAGGTAGTAGCTGCCATCTCAGGTCTCACAAGCTGATTTAATTAACAAGGCAGTGACTTAAGCCTGGGGTCAGCTACTTAAAGGGGAAATGCGCATTTTTTCTTTCACACACAGGGGGTGTGTCTCTGTCTGCCCTCCCTCCTTTCCTGCTGCCTTGTAGAGTGTTGTGAGAATTAACCCTTGAGGGCTCAGTCAATTGCTAGTTCAGTTAGCAGTAAGGCATTCCCTGGGAAATATCCCACCTTCTGACTGCTCCATCTCAACCAAGCTTCACAATCATCACTGTGTACCAGTATTAAATTGTTTGTTTAAAACTTATACTGTGTGTGTGTGTATATATATATATATATAGAGAGAGAGAGAGTCTTTTGTCTGGTGAAAAAAATGTCCCTGGAACCTAACCCCCTCATTTACATTCATTCTTATGGGGAAATTGGATTCGCTTAACATCATTTCGCTTAAAGTCGCATTTTTCAGAAACATAACTACAGCGTTAAGTGAGGAGTTCCTGTACACTACACTTGTATCAGTCATGGTATTGCCAACCCTGAGCATTCAAAATTCACGAGTCTGGTCCCCACAAAATCATGATTAGCTTAAAGAAAATAAGTGTTAGGTTTTCTCTCTCTCTCTCTCTCTCTCTTTTTCTTTAAAAACCTTCTGGTTTCTGAGCCTTTAGATCGCACTCACTTCACATTTTCATGTTTTCCTTTGCTACCACGAGGGCTAGAAATTAGTGTTTCATTAAAAAAAATCAGAGGTTCTTATTTAATCACTTGATTCCAGGAGCTGGGGCTTTGAGAAAAATCACCTAAACTTGTGCAACTTGCAGTTAAAGTCATGAGAACTGGCAACGTTGCAATCAGGATGAATTTATTGAGCAGGCATCGTTAATGCCACGCGACTCACTTTGCCATTCCTCAGAGGGGAGCTCCGCTAGGCTCTTGGAATTCTTTCCACATCTCCACAGCCTCTGTTGGCTACACCCTCCACAGTACCAAACAAAACACAGTTTTCCTGGAGGGTGGAGTGAGGGAGGGTTAGGAGGGGCTGCTTCCAGCCCTGACCGATTCCTCTCTCAATTCTCATTTATTATTTCTCAGATCTCCGTTGTTTCCTGCCTTAAGTCCAGAATCTGATTCACTTACTTATTTATATTCTTTTCTGTGCTTCTCTGCTCAGCTACACATATGATCTCTCTCTCACATACACTCTCTCGCTCTTCTTCATGCTGCTCCTCCCTGGACACCTGCAATTATTTCTGCCTTGCTGGAGTGGAATCGTACTGGAATTAAAAAAAAAAAAAAAGGACACTGACGCTGTACATCAGTCAAAGAAAATAAAATTAGAGGCAGGGCTCTGGCAGCTGAGCTCTTTTCAAGCTGTGGAGCGAGACCAGGCTGGCTGAGTAGCTATTTCTCTCCACCTTCAGGGCCTTTCTTTCAGATCAATACTTTGATCTGGCTTTTCCCCAGGGAACGTGGTGGGCCCACCAGCTCTATGGCTTTTGGCGTTCATCCCAATTCACTGCATGGGACCAGACCACTTTTCATTCGGGTTGTAAATGTCATCTCTGACTGTTCCCCACCTGCAGCCACAGCGGCACAGACAGCTCAGAGAAGCGTAGGTTCTGCAGCGGGCAGGAGTCATGGCCAGGCACGTTTCCCATCCTTCCTGTGGGATTCCATGCGCTGCAAACCCCTCATCACCGGGGACTGATCCTTCCCAGCCACTGCCACAGGTAGCCTCCTCTGGATAGCCACCCGCGACAGAACCAAGCAGCAGTGAGGGGCCATCCTGACATTAAAGCCAAAAAAGCTTCGGGTTTGGCCCTGTGATAGATCTATGCTCCCCCGCTCACCAGTTCTCCACCCTGCAATTAATAAGGTCAAGCATAAGCGCCACTCTGATTGCATCACCTGAGGAGCAACATGCACAAGAAACTAGCGTTCGGCTCCCTTCCTGTACAATCGCTCTCTTTCCGCCCCCTATGCCCTCTGGCATGTCTCATGCACCAAACCCTATGGTGGGAGCCTGCAGACATTATTCTGAGCCCCGCACATAGGATCACAAGAACGAGCAGTGCACTGAACAGCTGACGTTGGCTGTGTAACGGTGCTTTTGTTTTCTGCGCTCCTGCTCCTTTAAATGTCTAAGAACCCTCCCTAGGTGCAGACACGGCCACGGTTGTTCTGAGTTGCTGCAGCCTGCTACAGATGAGACACAGGCCACGTCTATGCAACAGGAACTAGCCCAGCCTAGCTCTGGTGCCGGAGTTACTCTGGGAGTAGCTGCAGCCTACACCGACCGAAGGGGTTTTAACCTGGATGTAGGACCACCACCTCCCTGAGTGACACTAGCCAGGCCAACACCAGCATTCCTCCATCGACCTCGTTGTGTCGACACTGGGGGGCGGGGCGGTATTGCTGTGGGACTCAGGTGTTTGGATTTGTCACACCCCTGAGCGCCGTAGCTACGTACACCTAAATGTGAAGTGTAGCCCCCGCCCCCACACTTGCTCTCCCCTAGAGAAAGGTCTTTTGTTCTTCCTTGTGGTCATCTGAAATCAGCGCCAGCTTGAGTGAAAGCAAAGGGCTGCTCTGCGCGTAGAGAAACACGTTCCGTTCTCCTTTCCCCCGGGTTTGGGGAGCCGAGCGCATTTCAATGGAGCAGCTTCGGCTCTCGGTGACCCCTGTACAAATCCAAGCTGACCCCATTGACGGCACTGGTGTTTTTCCAGATGATCACGGCTCCGATGCTGGTGCTGTGTTTCCTACGATAGCGTTAGCCTGGCGGGTGCTCAGGGTACAAATCACAGGCTTCACTACAGCCAATAGGAGTGTCTACACTGCACGCTAAGCCTGGGGCAGCAGGACCTAGGCTTGTGGACTTGGTATTTCCAGGCCATGCCTGAGCATTCACATTGAATTGTAAACCTGGTTTACAATTGCTGGACCAGGTCTGATAGTCAAGCTAATGGTTCATGCTGCACTACCCAGTCCGACCAACTCAGGGCTGCAGCTTGACCTGCAGCCATGTTACAAAATGACAGGGGGACGCCAGCTCTGCCCCACCCCCATAGCAGGGTCCTAGGAGCCAGGTCCAGATGTGTGTGTGTGGATGGAAGTAGGGCTCAAACCTGAGTCGAAGCCTGGGCTTAGAGTGTAGTGTAGACACAACACGTGCAATCAAAACTCTTTATGTAGTAAAAATAGCCAGGGGACTCTCACTCCTGGCAGTTCATAGCTAAACGGCTGGTCTGAGGGATTTCCCTAGTTGTAAATGCAGGGGTCGAGTTATAAGGGGCATGTTGGAAGCTGGAAGCCAGGAGCAGCTGTGAGTCCTGAGGGAAAGGAGAAGGCCAGGGCTTGTTGAGAACAAATCTCACTGGAGAGGAGATGTGGATTTCTGAGCAAGGAAGGTGCCTGTTGTTCGTTTCTCCTGTGTTCAAGGAAACAGGAATTCGGCTACAATCTTTGTGAGTTGATTGGAATGCTGCCAAACCTTTTTTTATTTTTTGATCATTTCAGCAGATATAAGTGCTTATTTTTAATCATCTTTAAAGCTTTTTATCATTTAAATTTTCACAGTTGATGATTACCTGTTCTGTTCACTCCCTCTGGGGCACCTGACACTTGTCACTATCGGCAGCCAGGATACTGGGCTAGATGGACCCGTGGTCTGACCCAGTATGGCCATTCTTATGTTACCAGAAGTAGGGATGGGCAGATCAGAATTATTTAATGACAGCACATGCTGAGGATCAAAAAGTTAAAGCTTTTATAGGCGTTAAAACACAAACTGTCACCATCACGTCTCAAAATATTCAGAGTAACCAGCCTTAAATCAAACTCATAATGTCTCAAGCAGCATTTTTCTTACTTTGCCTCTGTCATAAACAGATAGTTAAGGGTTAATGTCTCTTTTACCTGTAAAGGGCTAAGCAGCTCAGTAAACCTGGCTGACACCTGACCAGAGGACCAATAGGGGGACAAGATACTTTCAAATCTGGGTGGAGGGAAGTCTTTTGTTTGGGTTCTTTGTTTTGGTTGTTGTTCGCTCTCGGGACTGAGAGGGACGGGACATCCATCCAGGCTCTCCAAATCTTTCTGAATCAGTCTCTCATGTTTCAAACTTGTAAGTAACTAACCAGGCAAGGCGTGTTAGTCTTATTTTTGTTTTCTCAACCTGTAAATGTTTCTTTTTGCTGGAAGGATTTTTACCTCTGTTTGCTGTAACTTTGAACCTGAGGCTAGAGGGGGTTTCCTCTGGGCTATATGAATCTAAGTACCCTGTAAAGCATTTTCCATCCTGATTCTACAGAGATAATTTTTACCTTTTCTTCCTTTAATTACAAGCTTTCTTTTTTAAGAACCTGATTGATTTTTCTTTGTTTTAAGATCCAAGGGGATTGGGTCTGAACTCACCAGGGATTGGTGAGGGGGGAATGGTTAATTTCTCCTTGTTTTAAGATCCAAGGGGTTTGGATCTGTGTTCCCCAGGGAAGGTTTTGGGGGGACAGAAAGTGCGCCAGACACTGATTTCTGGCTGGTGGCAGCGTTACCAGCTCTAAGCTAGTAATTAAGCTTAGAAGTATTCATGCAGGTCCCCACATTTGTACTCTAAAGTTCAAAGTGGCGAAAGAAACCTTGACAGCCTCCCTGTAAATCTCTATTATAAAATCAATGGAAATATTTTGTGTGTGTGTGTGTGTGTGGGAATGCTGAAATCAACATTTACGGATAAAATCTAATCTTTCCTACTGTATAAACAAACAAGATCATGCTGAAGAAATATCTGACTCATATCATTGAAAGCAGACTCATATAATTGATGTCTCCTAAGAGAAACAACCTGTGAGGTCCTGCCTTTCTGCTAACTGCTCAGCTCAGAAAGCAGTAGATTGGTCGAGGGGCTGTTGCTGCCGTACATGCTGGCTCAATCCTGCTACAGGGAGGCAAATCACTGGACGACTGGGGGTAGGAAATTGTTTGGGGAATGTTTCTGGAACGTTGCTCGACAATCCCACCACCAAGGGAGGGTTCCAAAGGCACCAATGCCAGAGGTGCCCAATGGAAGTCCAGGGGAGGTAGGCGCCTGTCTGCCATTTGTGCCTGCGTGAATCTCCCCTTGACCTGCATCCACACCCCCACCTGTGTATTGGCAGAGGTGGAACCAGGCAAAAGAGGCACCGGTGCCAGCACTGGAGAGGGAGGTTTTCTGTTCTCTGCATGAGGGTGCAGCTCAGGCCAGGGTACACCAAGCTCCCACCCTGTCTCACCAGCATGGCCTTACCTGGAACCTCCTTAGTGATGCCTTGTCTGGGCCAGGGATGCTGTAGCATAGTATCTTTCTGTGTCAGAAGGCTGCTATACAAGACCATATGTGACCTGGGCAGCTCAGCAGTGCCAGTGGAACTTACCTCTTTTGCAGGCTTGTAAATTACGCATCCCACTGCTGCATCCTCAGCTTGTTGAATTTCATTCAGTATAAAGATTGCACAAGGCTTGGGCACCTCACTGGGACTCAGGAGACCTGGGTTCTATTCCCAGCATTCCCCCAACCTGCTGAGACTGCGGGAAGCCACCTCACCCCAGCTCTGGTACTTATGGCTTCAGTTGCTGCACTGGCTGAACACTTCCCAATTACTAACACGCAGACCTCCTCCCTGCACCCCTCTAGGTGGGGGCATGCTATGATCCCCATTGCACAGATGGGAACAGAGGCCCAGAGAGGCTAAGTGACATGCCCAGGGTCACACGGGGGGGGGGCTGTGGCAGAGCAGGAACTGAACTCAGCTCTCCAGAAGTTCAGTCCACACCCTTCACCACGGAGCCTCCCAACCAGCCCCTCTCCATGGTGGTTTCCTTTATCTTGTCTATTTTGACTGACTTCTTGGGAGGCGGGAGGAGATGGACTGTATCTCACCCTGTGTTTGTGCAGACCCTAGCACAACATGGTCCAGATCTCAGTGGGGGCCTCTCGGCCCTTTCTACTGTTATGCTGCACTGCGTTAGTAGTGGTCACCAGTCCGAGATCTGGTAACAAAAAAAAAAATAAAAAAAAAAATCAATGGGTGTATTAAGCACTCTTCATTTGGGCTAAATGAGGGGGCAATTAAGTAAGCCCTTTGTCTAGTGCTAGCTGAAATAATAGAAGCCACTGTCTGAGGCACTGCCAGCAGTGAATGGAAGCTAAAACATGTTGACGGAGTGCAAACGCAGCAGCTGTGTGTTGGGGCAGCAAGCCAGCACAGCAGCAGGGAGCATGGCCCGGAGAAGATGCACAGGTCTCATGGAACAGGCAGGCTTGAAAACTGTGAGCAAGGAAAGTGCCTGATGGTGTTTGATCCGACTGTGTTCAGGGAAACAGGACTTTGGGCATTCTTTGTGTACAAACCGGATCGGCCCAACAAAAGAGCTGACTCATATCATCAATTTCTCCTCCTGCAAGAAACAACCCAGCAAGGCACCAAATCTTGGCTAATTGCTTGGGCAAAACCACTAAAGTTGAGTTGAGGATTAATACAACGGGATCTCATGCAAGAGAGGGACAAGGCACAACACACTGATAACTGAGCACCTCCGTCCAGCCAGCCTTGTGAATTAAACGGCTGTGACAGTCTATGACTAAAGATTCAGATCAGCTGGAGCTAACTTTACAGACCCTGCCTGATCAAAAACTATTTATCTGACCGTAAAGCAGCAGCATCCCATTATAAAATGCCAAGCTCAAATTGATGCAGTGTGTTGTAGCCGTGTTGGATCTGGGATAGGAGAGAGACAAGCGGGGTGAGGTAATGGTGGTGAGAAAGACGAGCTTTTGAGTTTAGATCGAAAGCTTCTCTCTTTCAACAACAGAGGCTGGGCCAATAAAAGATATTTCCACTCTCGCCTTGTCTCTCCAAGATCCAATCTACGTGATTTCTATCCGTCGCCCTTCACTAGCTCGGATAAGCGACGTTAAGGTCTGTCTACAGTTAGCTTTAGAAATGTTTATCACTTCCAATGATACCATGTTATCACCTGAATATTCTGGAGCCAAGAAACCCTGCCACCACGCTGGCATTGATTGACATTACACATTATGCAGAAGGAAAATAGATGGAGTGATTTAGGTGCTTTAATTAGCAGTAACTTTAATCAAGCGACTGACACGAGCCAGCAGCTGTTGCTGTTCCAGCCCATCTCTCTGGGTGGCTGACAATGAGAGCTTTCAGCTGACAATGAGAGCTTTCAACTGGTTCCATTTATATGCAAAGCCTGGAAAACAGGTGGCAACGCTGGAAGAGTCTAGCTTGGAACCTTAAATGGCATCCAGCAACTCCAAAAATACTTCGCCCTTAGAATGACAACAGGGGAGAGGCTCCTGCCTTGAGTAAAGTCAGAATCAATACAATATTGTTACACGGGTGGCACAGGATTTACTGTACTGGATCCAACCACTGGCCCATGACATCCACTCTCCTGCCTCATGCTTCAGAGTAAAGTGAAATTATTCACAGCAATATTGTGTTTGTAGTTTGCTGGAATTTTATTGCCTGAGCCTCCCGGGCTCTGACTGACAGACCAAGGTAGAGGATTTGCGTCCGCTGATATCTTGCATGAGCCCCAGGGTAGTGAATGCCCCATATAGACTACATGTAACCAGGGCCAGCTCTAACTTGTTTGCTGCCCCAAGCAAAACAAAAAAAAGTGTCACCCCGCCCCACCAAAACAACGCCCCCCCGAGCACCGCGGCGCCAAAACAACCGCCCCGAGCGCCGCACTGCCCTGCCGAAACAAACCCCCAAGCCCTGCCCCGCCAAAACAACCCCCCCACCTCGAGCGCCGCACTGCCCTGCCGAAACAAACAACCCCCAAGCCCTGCCCCGCCAAAACAACCCCCCCCACCTCGAGCACCGCACTGCCCTGCCGAAACAAACAACCCCCAAGCCCTGCCCCGCCAAAACAACCCCCCCCACCTCGAGCGCCACACTGCCCTGCCGAAACAAACAACCCCCAAGCCCCGCCCGGTCGAAACAAACAAAACAAAAAAAACCCTCGAGCGCCGCCCCGCCAAACCAAAAAAAAACAAAAAACAAAAAAACCCGACCGCCACCCGAAGATTGGCCGCCCCTTACAAAGTGCCGCCCAAAGCACATGCTTGGTCGGCTGGTGCCTGGAGCCGGCCCTGCATGTAACATGTGGAGAGAAGGAGAAGAAAAATTGTTCCTCACGCTCTCTCATGGAAGATTTCTTTTTAATGTGGACTAACGGGCCAGAAGCTACAGTTTAAAACAAAATGGCACAGGAGGGAATTGATCAGTGTGTCCCATCTGGCCTAACACTGAACTTTAAATCTATGCTTTGATCTGCCAGTCTCCTGTGGTCTTACCCAGGCAGTATATACTTGTGTTTGCTACTTTTACTGCTGCAATGCAGCCATCAGCCAGCAGGTGGCACTGTGAAGATGGCACATCAAAACCCTTCCCCCAGCCAAGGTCCCTGATGCATGCTCAAGCTGCAGCAGGGTAGCCTGTACCCAGAGTCTGGTCCCAAGAGGTGGGACTGGGGGCAGCAGGGAGGTTGCACGGGTCTTAAAATTCCTCCAGGTTGTACATGGGGTTCGATCATTAGCATTGTGCACACGTCTAAGATCAAATACACAAGCCTCCACCCAGGATCCTCCTGCTGGGTTGTTTTCCTGTGGAGTTTAGCGGGGGGTGGGATGGGCCACAAGGGATTGTATTTGCCTACAGAATTGGTGCAGGGGTGGAAGCAGTTAGTGGTCAGTGGGGGAGAGCACCCAGCAGGTACCACCAAAGGTTTTGTGGTGTGGCTACAGGTCCACTAGGACCCACGGCAAGAATGGCTCCTTTCGGACAGACCGTGGAGCAGGCACCAGTTACTAACAGCTGCTGATCAGTGCAGGCTCAAGCCGTGGGCCTGAAATCAGTGCCCCAGGAATGCTGCTCCTCCTCCTCCCCTCGTTTTATCTATTTTAAACATTTGACATCAAATAAAGCCCTAACCCTGGGGAAGGTTTTATCGTGAAGCACAAGCTGAATGCAAGAGCACTGCTTTCAGCTTCCTCGCTTTTCATTTACCGAGCCCTGACCGTCTCTTGGTGAATCTGCCACCGCACCCACTTACAGGCTGGAGTAAAGCGGGCCATGGGGGGACGCAGGTTATTAGATTTATAACACCACCCAGGGACTCGAGCGGTGAGCAGTGTTCCTTTGCACCGAGCCCTGTCCAAACACAACAGAAGAGACAGTCCCTGCCCTAAAGAAAAAAGATCAGGAGTCCTTGGGGCACCTTAGAGACTAACCAATTTATTTAAGCATAAGCTTTCATGGGCTAAATTCCACTGCATGCAGTCAATGAAGTGGGTAATATAATAGGAGAAGGGGGAGGGATAGCTCAGTGGTTTGAGCATTGGCCTGCTAAACCCAGAGTTATGAGTTCAATCCATGAGGGGGCCATTTAGGGAACTGGGGTAAAAATCTGTCTGGGGATTAGCCCTGCTTTGAGTAGGGGGTGGGACTAGATGATCTCCTGAGGTCCCTTCCAACCCTGATATTCTATGAAAAAATGGGTGAAAGCCTTCCAGTCTTTTTAGGCTGTAAGGCTTATTTGCCCTCTTTTTCAGATGGGAAACTGAAGCAGTTCCTCAGCTGCACAATGGGGAGACTAGCACTTTCCTACCTCCCAGGTACTACAGGGATAGGGGCCAGATAAGTACTAGAGAGATTAAGGCCAGGTCTACCCTATAAACTATGCAGGGATGGGCAAATCCACACCCCTGAGCGACGCGTTTATACCGGCCTAATGCCCAGTGTAGACAGCACTATGTCGACGGGAGGCTTCTCCCCATCCTGGAGGGGGATTAACGGCATCAATGGGAGCTCTCCTGTTGGTGGAGTGTCGACATTCCTGAAGTAACTTGTCCAGAGTGACACACCTGGTTACATTTAATATTGCTAGTAACTCAAGTGTCTCTGAGCCACATGGAAGATTTGAGGTTATTAGGGGGATCCTGGACTTTTTCCAATCCCTGCCATCTGAGTGGTTTACACTGTAACATTAATGTTATATTAATAAGGTTGATGTCAACTTTTTATTTAACAGAGTCATAGAAATGTAGGACTGGAAGGCACCTCGACAGGTCACCTAGTCCAGGCCCCTGGGCTGAGGCAGGACTAAGCATTATCTAGACCAGAGGCCTGCCCTGGTGCTCTGCGCTGCAGTGTGGCTGGCTCCAGCCGGGCGGCACGGCTGCCTGTCCTGGTGCTCCAGGCAGCACGGTAAGGGGGCGGAGGGGTTGGCTAGAGGGCAGGGGAGTTCGGGGTGGTGGTCAGGGGGCGGGAGTGTGGATAGGGGTCAGGGCGGTCAGAGGGTGGGGAACAGGGGGGTTGAATGGGGACAGTCAGGAAGGAGGGGGGGTTGGATGGGGCAGCGGGGAAGTCAGAAGCAGGGTTTCCAGGGGCAGTCAGGAGAAGGGGTAGTTTGATGGGGTAGGAGTCCCGGGGAGGGGGGGCAATCAGGATTGAGGAGGGGTTGGATGGGGTGGCAGGTGGCAATCAGGGGGCAGGGAGAGGTAGATGAGGCAGGGGGGCTGTCAGGGGGCAGGGGGTTTGGATGGGGCAGGAATCCCAGGGGGGACATCAGGGAGTGAGAAGCAAGGGGGTCAGATAGGGGGCAGGGGTTGGGCCACACTAGGCTGTTTGGGGAGGCACAGCCTCCCCTAACTGGCCCTCCATACAATTTCAGAAACCCAATGTGGCCCTCAGGCCAAAGAGTTTGCCCACCCCTGATCTAGACCATCCCTGATGGGGTTTGTCTCGCCTGTTCTTCAAAACCTCCAGAGATGGAGATTCCACCAGCTCCCTGAGTAATTTATTCCAGTGCTTAACCACCCTGACAGTTAGGGAGTTTTTCCTCATGTCCAACCTAAACCGCCCTTGCTGCACTTTAAGTCCATAACTTGTCCTGTCCTCCGCGGATAAGAGAACAATTTATCACCCTCCCCTTTATCACAATCTTATATGTACTTGAAGACTTTTGTCCCCCCTCAGGCTTCTCTTCTCCAGACTAAACAAATCCATTTTTTTTTTCAATCTTTCCTCACAGGTCGTGTTTCCTAGACCTGTCATCTCTGTTGTTCTCCTCTGGACTTTCTCCAAATTATTAATACACTTTAGTTACATACGAAAGGAAGGCAAATAGCCATAGCTGCCTCTGGGCACGATTGTTGTGGGAAATGTACTACCATGTTAATAGTTTCACCTACCAGTAAATAGATCCCAAGCCAATAGTATCTACTAGCTGTTTAGGCATCATTGTGAGTGGCCAGCAAAGACGACTGCTTATGCTAGGTATCTCCCCTCCTACGCCAAACTAGCCGTTTAAAAACAGAACTAATGCAGCCCTGTCCCACGGTAATGGCTCAAGCACTACAGCAGGAAGCCTGCTTCGAATATTTGTATTGCAGTAGTGCCTACACGCCCCAACTGGGGATTAGTGCCCTGGAGTGCTAGGCCCTGTACACAGAGTACAACCCCCTCCCAATCCTGCTTGGGCTCAAGAGAGGAAAGCTTGATCTTGGCTTTCAGCTGCAACACCTCTATCTCCCGCGTCCCCCCCACCCTACCACAGCATCTTTTAAACAAGAGCTTCTTTCCAGCCCCCAAGCCATTATGTAAGGATATCACAGAACTACCTTAGCATCTAGACGGTCGCAGTCCATCAGAAACTAAGATTCAGGGCTTGTGATTGGCTTTACGGCCTGCCATTCCGCAGAGCTGCCACACGCCAAACCACTGACACGCTGAAGGGAGGAATTCCTCACTTTGACACACATACAGCTGCCCTAGAGGCCAAGCCGCAGCCCAGCCTGAGCTCAGGAACTACGATGCAAGAGCAGGAGAAAGTCTGAGGGGTTTAGAGGCCCCATCCAAGGTTTTCCCCCTCTTCAGCCACAAGGAAAGCCAAACAGGAGATGCAGCAGATCCCAGAATGCAACAGTCACAAGGAGTTGACCACTCAGCTCGTTGCTTGCCGGGACATTAGTCCAGGGGCTACATTTCTGGATTAGAAATGGGGTAGCCATAGGACTTGGGCCATCCTGCCCAGGAGAAAGAGGACTAGCAAGTCACCCTCTCCGGGGGTGGTGAACGCACATAATAGGGCCAGGAGCATCCTTTGCAGACCCTGCCCCAGGAAACACTTCACGTAGGTTCTCTGCACAACTGGGCTCACTGAGCCCTAGAGAACAGGTCAATGTAACTCACACTAGAAGGAACCTCCCACAGTGACCACACCCCAACTAGCTCTCAGGTCTGAGCCCCTCTACAATGCTACTCAGCGTTTCCTCATCTCCTGCCAACAGATACGCTTAGGGCTCAGTGCCTGACAGCATCCACTGATACTAGTTCCACCGCCTCCTGTAAGCTACCGGGAAACCCAAAAGCTCATTTGTTGGAGAACCAGTTGATAAGACACATTTCATTGTGTGTTTTGAGACACTGAGCCAATGAGTTGATGTTAGGCCATGCGTGGTTCACACATTGGTATCCCTAAGTGCTTATAGAATTCTCCCAAAGTTCTCCCTCCATGGTCATGGCTAGTGTTTCCCAGTCATTGCTACATGTACCAGCACTTCAGCATTTTACTGCTGTTTCCTCACTAGCAATTCCCACAACTACCATCTCTCCCCTTGATGAAGCTGGAGCCTACCAGCAGGATCTTCACGAGCGGTCGTGGCTTCCTCTCCATTGCGCACGTGCCTGCACAATATGACAGTCTTGGAGCTGTCTCTAGGATGTCAGAGTATGAATTAAACAGGAGGACTGGCAGGGCCAACAGACGGGGTTCAACGCAGAGGCTGGCCACCAACGTACCTGCTTATGGGATGGCCATTTTTTCTTTACAAGGATTTTAAAACAGAAGAGGGGAGATTACTGACTTCCACAGTCAAGGTGGTCACCAGCCGCAGGGGAAGGAGAGAGAGAGTGACTGCTACAGCCAAAAGCTAACGTTGCAAAAGCTGCTCTGGTTTGTGCCACCAGACAAGCACCAGTGATGCTCTCTGTGAAATTACATTTTCAGAACAGGGCACAGCAGCTTAGACTGGAGAGTAGTTCATGGACACAGGAAGCTTACCTTGTGGGAAGAGGTAGGTAGAGCTATTTTCTTGTTCCAAGAGAGAAGAGATTCAAGCCTCCTGCTAGGTAAATAAATCCAAGTCCCTTCCCCCCCGCCCTTCCTCAGAGAAAAGAGCCATCAAAGAGTTCCAATGAGACAGGTATTTATTTAGTTCAAGCGCTAAGGAGTTTTTGTTTTATATTATCAAACAGAGCTGAGGTACCAGTGACATTCCAACATGAAGAAGAGAAGGAACCTTTTCTCCCCTTTTACAATTTATTCAACTACTTTGCATCAAGACAAAAAGTGAGTAATGGACAGTTGCAGAATGTACTGTACATCATCAAGCCAGAGTGGGGAGGGGGAAGAAACAAAGCGGAAATTTTTACTGTTTTAAAACCGTATTTAAAAACGAGCCTGTTATCATGGGTGGAAAGAAAAGCCAGACAGCTTGGAATGAGGAAGCACCATACAGACAAACATTCTGCTTCCATGTACATTATCAGGGGCTTCCTTTCACTAGAAAATGGGGTAGTATTGGAACGTGTGTTGGGAGTCATGAAGCTAACACGATGTTATATACGACTGCAGTCAGTGGATGCAGGGACAGGTTGTGTTAAATACGTCTGCTAGTCAGAGGTACGCCCTGGTTTCAGTGGGAATCTACCACAACCAACTGAAAATGTTAAAAACACGAGCTGTCCTGGTTTATGCAACCACAAAGTGTTGAACGTGTTCAAGACACGACTCCTCGAGGTCAGGTTCTAACATTCATTTTCAGGCAAAGGCAAGTCCTAATGGGCTGATCTCGCAAACCCTTACGCACATGAGCAGCCCATAGCTTGCACAAGTAGCCCCATTAAAATAAGGAGGACGACTCAGCTGAGTAAGGGCTACTTGCTTGAGTAACCATCTGACTTATCTAGGGTCTGGCTTGTCAAACATTTCACGCTTAGGCAAACAGCTGCTGTTCAAGCACCTTGTTTTAGTGTTTTCCTTATACTTTAGTGGAGGCAAAAATGCTGTGCTTGCTTACAGAACAAACTGAATTACTTTAAGAATCCAAGCCAAAGAAAACTGAATATTAAAAGCAGCAAGATGGGTTTTTTGCACAATAAAGGCGACTACAATACAGGAAAAGTAGCCAGGTTTTCCTCCCCACATCAGCTTCTTTGAAATAAAGAATATGATCCATCATATTTCACTGTTTATTTCAAGACATGCCACGTCAAAAAAAAATCGCCTTTAATATTGCATTATAAAAGCACTTTACATCTCATTTTTGCCTTTAATGATAAGTTATTGGTATGCAGAGTTGTTATAAACCCAGGGCAGGTATTGATTTGACATTCAGCTCCAGAATGCAGAATTCCACACCTTCTCTGCATATTGCCAGGTGACAGCCGTGGGGGAGGGGGACTATTCCCCCCCCCCACATTGGTTAGGAAGGGAGGAGTCTAATTCCATCTTTAGACTGTCGATTTTTTCCTGCACTGTAACTCAGCAATACTCTTCCTGCAAACAATGTATTTACAATTGTGTTTATTAACTGACACAGCAATTTCACAAGGACTAGTAAAGATTACGAGGGTGCGCATCTAGTGTATTGGTTTCTCTGTGTTTCTTGGATAGCTACATCTTGCAACACTGGCAAAGCTCTACACGGATTCCTCAGCAAAACAAAAAATACTGAAAATAGTGAAAAAAATTAAGCCGAGAAATAAATATAAAAGAAAAATGGTTAATTGTAGCTTAGTTAAATATAAAACTAAATTACTAGCTATTTAACCAAACTATACAGATCTAATGAAAAAACTAAACCAACTTGGAAGACCCAACATAAAAAAATGCTAAAAATTAAAGGCATACGTCTGCATAATCATAGGTTTCTTTCCATCCTATTAAAATTCCCTTCTTTTTCACTTAGGGTCTTTCAAATCTACTTCTATAGGCTCACAAGTAAACATCCCCCCACCCCCAATTTACTTAGGACCATGATAAGGAAACCCACAAGCTGATCCTCAATCAATCCACCCCATATTAACTGTCAATTATTGTAACATTTCTACTTGTTCCATCAAATGCCGTTTTGTCTTTCTGCTACAATTTGGACATGACAATCCACTGACAAAATTGTTTTTAGCTGAACTTTGTTTAAAAATTCCTTTTTTAAAAATTGCTTTTCTCCCCGATACAATAGCCAAAACGTCATGTTCCAATCTCTCAGGTAATAATTTACTTTATTGGAGTTCTACATAAAAGAAAACAATGCTTTTAAAGCCAATTGTGTATCCAAGACATCTGTTTACTTGTCTCCCGCAAAAGTGTTTCGTTAGCACATGTGTCCCTCCCCAAAAGAGCCATTTATCAATATCAGAAAGACACTTAGTATTTCTGGGTCTGCTTTCTTGGAAATTTGTTCATATTGACTCTGCAAAGACTAAAAGACTCAGTAGCCTTTTTCAGCATCAAAACCCTGCTAAAGTTTCAGGTTTCCAAAATGTTTGGGGCTTGAGAAAAGATTCAGAGCATCTCAGCGGAGAGGATGTTATAGCTCTTGTTTATTTTATATTGAAAGGACGGTATCTAATCCTTAAGGATACACCAACTCTGCCTCTCTTTTGACAGCTGTCTAGCCATTTCCAGTTTGATAGCGAAATCAAGTGGGTAAGATAAGTGTTATTCTGCACATACCTCTTGACCAAGTCCAATTCAAAACTTACTCGATTTCCATCATTTCAAAGTGCAATATCATAACATTAAAAAAGGAACAAACATTAAGAAATTGTACCTATCTTTTTAAAGTTATAACTGGAATATGCTGGAATATTTTGGCTTTATTTTTTTTTCTTATAAATAATGAAGACACTGACATTTTCTTTTGAGTGTGCGTGCTTGTGAAGCTAAGAGATCATCTCCACGAGACAGCCAGCAATGATGAATTGCAATACGTTATTACTGAAAGGGGACAGTTCAAGCCAATATTCACACCGCAGTCAATGAAGAGTAAAGGGAGGGGAAGCAGTGATGTTCTGGAGGAAGGTAAGAGAAGCAACGTGGTATTAGCAGGAACAACCTCCTTCACTGACGGGCTGCTCTTGAGGCTTTTCCAGTTTTATGTCGATCACTGGAAGAAGTAAGTTAAGGCAAACAAGTGGGAGCGCCCCCCCTTGGCCCTGCCTGGTCCAAAGCCAGCCTCGCTCAGCCATGTTGGTGGGCACAGTCATCCTCCTCCTGCCATATTTCTCTGCACTGCCTTTAGGTGGGGCTTTTGGCTGGCGTGCAGAGAAGCCTAACACAGCTAGGCGCCAACCCCCACTGGGGCACCTCCCTTGAAAGTCCCAGCCTCAGACACAAGTCAGGGTAGGTTTCCTAGCCCCCTTTACTGATTTGAGATTTGTGCTAATTACCGAAGGGCGTGCCCAGGCCAGGCTTGGGACGTCCCTGCCAAGCTCTTAGAAATGCAGTGCCCACCCCGGAAGATCTTTCCCTCCCTGCTGCCTCCTAAATCACCTCTTCCTGCTTCCAAGATACTCATACAGCAGGAAATGAAAGGCATGCAGGTTGAAGATCTCGGCCAGTTTCTAAAGCACTGCTAGCCAGACAATGGCTTGTACATCCCGTCTCTCAAACCACTAGGGCTAGAAACAAATACTATATTCAGTCTTTGCTTTCCAGTGGTAGAGAACAGCAGGTTTCATAGAATCATAGACTCTCAGGGTTGGAAGGGACCTCAGGAGGTCATCTAGTCCCACCCCCTGCTCAAAGCAGGACCAATCCCCAACTAAATCATTCAGTGGGTGGGGAGACACCCACTGGCCAGCAGAGCCCAGCAAGAGCAGAGAGACGCTTGCTCTTTTCCCTTCCCTCGGCCCTGCTCTCACCACCTATCAGAGAGCAGCTCCTGCACGTCCCTTCCCTGTGTGCAGCTCTGGGACAGTGAGGAAGGACCAGTTCATCTCAGCAGCATTAACCCCTCCACACACCCTTCAGCCAACCCCCCCCCCCCCGCCCCATGGCCCAAAGCCCACAATCCTTTCCATTCACATAGGACTGAGGGCTATGGTGGACCCCGGGACAATTTTTCAACCACTCTGTGGGCCAGGGAAGACAGAGAGTGACTGGTACAGAGTATGTGTCTCCTAGGCCTGGCAAATTGTGACAATTGGATTATAAATAAGAGTTGTCCTGATTAGCTTGCCATTTTAGTAGCCATCTTTTTGAAGCCAACACTGCAGCTGTATCTCCTCTGAAAGCAGCTTTCTAATGGCAAAGCCCAGGTGTCAAATACATGGCTTGTGCAGCAGATCCTACTTTCAGGACCCTTCCTTCCAGTTTGCAACCACCTCCACACTTCAAAGGCATTCAACATGCAGCACCTGCATTTCAACAGGGCTGGACCCCTGAAGTGGGAGGAGCTTAAGAGAACTCATACCTGATTGGTCACAAGCATCTACCGCTCCTCCTCACTCCCCTTCTCCCTGAGCACCTACAAGGTCCCAGCGTAAAGAGACTTCTTCCCAGCCTCTCGCTGCCACTGCAGAGCCCCATAGCAATGGGGTCAGGAGAGCAGATGCCTCTCTGCTCCCCCATATCCCACAGCTTCCTGCTGTTCTAAGTACCCCAACCTCAGAGAAGAGTGCCTCCCCTCCCCCCGGCCCCACCACTATCACTCCACCCCACAGCACCAGTAGCCAGGAGCAGTGACAGAGGGAAGGGGCAGGAAAGAAGAAGAGTGAAAGTGAGGTGGCTTCAGTGCCCAAAGGACTAGTGAAAGTTTAACTCCAGGTTCACGGAGAGAGAGATGGGAATTTGGCTCTGGCTGCAGAATGAGTCTGACACCCCTAACATAAGGCATTCCAATCGCTCACAAGTGATTGCCCAGAAATTGGCAATTGTGTGTAAGAACTGCAGTGGGGGAAAGAAGAGGGTAATAAGATTTAAGGTTCAGCCCCTCATCTACCAGGTTTAGAAGGGTGCTATGGCACTGTTAACTGAGTCTGTAACTTTTGGCATTGGCCCTAGACTGGATCAGAAAAAAAACCATCCCCAAGTACAGACACGTCCATTCAGTTAATTCTACCCATAGCATCTGCTCCAGGGCCAGGAGCACTACATGCACTCTACACAGTACTGAGTCTTCAGTCAACCTGTAACTTCCTAGAGGAGCTTGTTCAAATCCCCCATCTCTTTTCATATCAGACCCATCCTGGGGTGTAGGAGCACTGACCCTCCCACACTACCACACCCTTCCCAGGCGCTGAGAACACCTCTGTGGGAAATAACCAGGAATCCTTTCCCCCAACTCTCTCACTGCTGCTTACTGGTGTCACTGAGCAACGTGTGCTGCTTTCCCAAAACCTACCCTTTGCAATGACAGCCAATCGCGAACAATGGCACAAGGTCACTCAAACACTCCCCCCTGACACAGCCTCTAATGAACGACTTCCTTTGTGGTGCTCGGGTCCCCAAACCTGATGCTCCATCATTACAGTGCACCCAGAGATCACAGGCGGAGCGCTGATCACTACCCCCCAAACACGCTGGTTCATGTCAGCTCAGCACAAGTCTCAAATCTCTCTGCGCTCAGCAAGCTCGGGATAGCACACAGTTCAAGCAGCTGGTAACACCAATTATCTACTCTTGGGGAGGAAGCTTTTCTTTACAGGGGATGGAAGGAGATAAATGGGGAAGGATGAGGTCAGCAAGAAACAAAGAACTGAAAAGTCCTTTGTTACAGTTCTGTCTTGTAGTTTTGAGTCTCTAAATCCTCTAACAGTTAAGAGGAAGCTGCTTGAGAAAGATGCTTAAAACTACAGCTCTGCCAGCACCATGCAGATGAGTTATGGAGCATAAAAGCCTGATGATAAGCTCAAGTTCCTTGAACCCACATGGTTCTGTAAACAGGCAGTGGGAAAAAACTCACCACTGGTCTTGACCTGCTTCTACAGCAGAGGACACACCGTGACAAGCTGTTTTGCTATCTGCACTCTGCAGAAAGCCCAACTGGAAGTGGCTTTGTTGCTCTCCCATTTGGAGACTGGATATAACTCCCTGATGGAGGCAGCAAGAGTCAGTAGGGGCCACCGCATACAGGGACTGAGGATCTAACACTGTCCTTCTTATTAATAAAATGGGCACTGATTAGCCTGTCAGCTGTGTGCTGCTGAGAAAAGGTCCTTGATTAATCAAGTACATGTCACACAAAGCCAGGATTTAGCAGCTGCAACGTACAGCTGCTAAAATCATGGTTTTAACTCCGCAACAAATGTGATGCTTAAAAGGCCTTCAGTTTGCATCTGATACACTTACTTCTTCCACTGCAGGTGTGCGCTCATACAGTTCCTGCCTCGTTCCTTGCCAAACAGTACTACAGAGCTCCACCTTCACTGACTCGTAGGCTCACAAGGCCAGCTACGTATTTGAACCAAATTATCCCCTAAAACCTCCCCTCTGTCCTCTACCCGCTTTTTCAAATAAGATCAAGATCTGCTGTGATTTCCTCTCCTCCTCCTCCTCCACTCTAACTTCCTGATCATCCATGCTGATTCTCACCTCTCACCTTCCAGCACCACCCTCAAAAAAATCCATCCAATCCCACTCTTATGCCCTCCTCTTTCTCAACCCCTGCTCTCCCTTTTGGAGTCATCCCCTGAAGATAAGCGTGCTCATGCCCCCCATACTCAAAAAAGACCCGATCACAGCCCCCTAGGGGCCCCTGGCCCCTTGGTTGAGAACCGCTGCTCTATAAGCCACATCTCAGATCCTGCCTTCTCTGTCCAGACCACAAACTCTTTGGGGCTCTCTCCTGACTACTGCGAGCTCCACCTCTTTAGCCTCCTTGACATCCAACCTGTTCAAAATGCTGGGCTGAGAACTCCCTTGCCGGTGATCTGACCATGTCAGCCTCCTTTTAATCCCCTTTTCCACCACATTAAATTCAGGCCTCTTGTCCCACTTCCAAGGCACTTCCCAGCTGACCATCCCTACACCTATCCACTCATGTCATTGCATAACCCTCACCCCTCCACTCCACCGTGCTCCTAGGCTCAACAGCTCCCTCAGCCTCTTTACAGCTTATTCCACACGGCTCCAGGCTGCTTCTACAGCACAGAACACCCTTGCTGAACTAGTCTGTAAGGATCGTACCCTTTCCTCAACACACGCTTCTGTGATGCCTATAAGCAATTAGCCAACTAACAACAGGTAGGCAGACAGCCACCAGGGGCAGGTTTTAGATTTATACCTCTCCCTCCCCAATCCTGGGTCTGTTACTCAGGGATTGCATGTCCCCCTGCGTGCAAACCCCTAGCTGTACATCCACAAAAGTTTGGCTCAAACATGTAATGGATACTGTCTTCTCTGCTTTTGTCCTGTGTGCTCTCCATTCCAGGCAAGGCAGCTGCCACACGTCGGAAAAGCTGAAAAAGAAAAAGAAAACGGATTAAAAGCGTAGTAACATTTATGACAATGTGTTCCAATTCTGCTGGACAAAACAGAATGACTTCATACGTGCCTGTCTATCTCAAAATCTGCACTGGCTACCCTCAGAGACCAACACCCACGGTAACCTCTGGATCTGGGACACTGGGAAGTGCACCTCCTCATTAACTCCAGAAGTTAAATTAGTTGGACTCACTAGCTACATAGTAACAGTAAAACAATCCATGTTTCCTTGTTTGGAAACAAGGAACTCAGTGTGGGAGACAGGACCCCAGTCTTGGTTATCGCACCAATTTGCAGAATGACCTTAGGCAAATCACTTCCCCTCGGACAGTCTGTCCATGTGTACATGAGAATTCAGAGCCTCTCAACTAGAATCATAGAATCTCAGGGTTGGAAGGGACCTCAGGAGGTCATCTAGTCCAACCCCCTGCTCAAAGCAGGACCAAACCCAACTAAATCATCCCAGCCAGGGCTTTGTCAAGCCTGACCTTAAAAACCAATAAGGAAGGAGATTCCACCACCTCCCTAGGTAACCCTTTCCAGTGCTTCACCACCCTCCTAGTGAAAAAGTTTTTCCTAATGTCCAACCTAAACCTCCCTCTCTGCAACTTGAGACCATTACTCCTTGTTCTGTCATCTTCTACCACTGAGAACAGTCTAGATCCATCCTCTTTGGAACCCCCTTTCAGGTAGTTGAAAGTAGCTATCAAATCCCCCCTCATTCTTCTCTTCTGCAGACTAAACAATCCCAGTTCCCTCAGCCTCTCCTCATAAGTCATGTGCTCCAGCCCCCTAATCATTTTTGTTGCTCTCCGCTGGACTCTCTCCAATTTATCCACATCCTTCTTGTAGTGTGGGGCCCAAAACTGGACACAGTACTCCAAATGAGGCCTCACCAAATGAGGCCTGCTGAATAGAGGGGAATGATCACATCCCTCAATCTGCTGGAAATGCCCCTACTTATACTCCATGGGATGCTAAGGGTTAGTTACCGGTTACACTTCCAGAGCGACATGCCATGCACTAGACAGATGCCAAGTTCTAGCAGGAGAATGTACGCCTCAAGTGTAGGGCGAGTTTGGCTCTTGCCATGCTTTGCTAGATGCGTGTTTGTCCTTCCCACTTATGCACACTTCTTGCCTCTAATTCATACCTGTCCAACCACATTTCCATTGGTATGTCCAGCTACTTGGTGTTTTAAAGCGAGGGACTACGCTGAAACCTACCTTTCCCCCTCTTCTGTGCCTTCTACAATTAGCCAGTATCTTTCCTGTAATGTGGAGCTCAGCTTTGTGCGGTGTCTGCCGGATGGCATTTCCTCAGCCCTCTGGGCAGACAACAACCTGCAACCGTTTGCCACTAGGGGCCTATGCAGGGCAGCCCACAGGATTCAGGGGGCCTAGGGCAAAGCGGGGGAGCTGCAGCGCTTGTACTCACCCAGTGGCGGTCTGGGTCTTCGGTGGCATTTGGGTGATGGGGGTCCTTCAGTCACTCTGCGTCTTTGGCAGCACTGAAGGGCCCACCGCCACTGAAATGCCACAAAAGACCCAGACGGCCGCCAGGCGGGGGCCCAGGGGCAAATTGCGCCACTTGCCCCCCCGGGTTGCCCTGGGCCTATGCCCCCAATCCCATTCATTAGTCCGCTGTCTAGAACGTATTTCCTAACGTTATACATCAGAGTTCATGCGTGACATGGGAAATGTTTCCCTCACGCTGTGGAATTCTGATATTTTCCTGCAGGAGAATCATGTACTGAAGGACGGTGCCTTTGCTGAACCGTGTTCTCCAGAGTCACTGGCAGAACCAGCCACATGAAGCAGATGAGAATGCACAGCCCTCCACAGCGCCATTCTGTTTCCCCCAATGCCTCTGGGAATTACATACAGACTCAAGTCTGAGCCTCTGGGGTGTGAAAAGAGAAGATGCATGAGATTACCTGTTTTTCCTCTTTCTGTAGCCCCTGCAGAACAACCCCAGCAAGAGCAGAGGGCTGGATCTGTGCTAGTATACACAGCACACGCCCAGTAGTAGACACAAGAGTGAAACTGACACAGCAAGTCAGTTAAACGTTTACAAGATTAACATTGAGCTTACCAGGTACTACCTGCCTGTGTGCTGAGAGGCACCATGGCACTGGGCTGGAAGATTCCAGGTGCTTGGGAGTTTTGCAGTCAGTTGGCTGAGCACATATATGCAACTGCTGCTGAGAAGCCACAGACTATAACCTGCCGACACAATGCTTCCTATAGAAACAGACACCAAGTATCCGAACCCCATGGTCATTGTGTCAGCCTTATAGTAGCGTCCCTTTGAAGGCATCTCATTCTTTCACCGATCTCCTTGGATAACACCAAGCTTTCCTCCATCTGCTCCAATAACCCAGCTTCTGCAGGAAACTGAAGAACTTCGAGAGCTACTTTGAGAGACATCCAGGGTGAACCTGTTCATACTATGAATTTACTGCCTGTAAACAATGCTGAAATGAAATTCAATAAGACTTTGTTGGCATGACCAGCTATGCAAACGTTGCTGAAATAAAACAGACCAACCCGTCACCTCTATCACACGTAGGCATGGTCTTCCCAGGGCAGGGCTACACATTGTGTTTGGAGTCTGCCCTATGTCAGTTTGTCATTACTGATTCGGTGGCAGGCTGCTACAAGTGTGCTGCCAAACTAACAAGTGATATAAGAGAGGCATTAGCAAAGCATGTTCCCCCCACAGCTCCTATCAACATCTCATCCTTGTTCTTGAAGGATCAGCGTTCACATCGCACTCAGCCCCAGCTGTGGAAGCTAATGATCAAATTCGGCGATGAATCCTAGTCATGTGGCACCTGAAGCACATTGCACTTCTGCTAAGAAGGGACCATCTCAAAAATCTCCTTTATGTCCGTTCAGTCCTTGGCCAATGGCACCAGCACATGTGCAATATTCACTGGGACATGAACTGAGAACAGAACAAACTTATTTCATGCAGGCCCAGCCAGACTCTGATGGCTGAAGCACCAATCTGGGATGGATTTGAACCAATGACCTAGAAGAACAAAACTCTGTATCCCAGTGCTGGTTTCCATGTCCTCCCTCAATTCCCCTGAACCATCCAGTCAGTCAGACTGCTGATAGATTTAACTGAATTCTCCTACACCAGCTACGATAAAGCAATAAAGAGCAACCACTGACAAGAAATACCGACAAAGCACATCAGCTTGTCAGATGCTTAACAATACTGTCCATCGGCAGTGGATTGGAGGCAGGCAGGCAAGGAAGCCTATAGGATAAATGACTGTTCTTCTTAAGTGTGAATGGATGGAAGGATTTGCTGATCAGGAAATAATTAAACCAATTTGGCATGTTAATATACAGAGGGGAACTAGACTTAAATATCCGGCCAGCTTGAGTTCTGGTGTCAAGATCCTCTCAGATGGTCAATTTCTCGCTCCCGTCTCACATCCATTCCCTCACCTCTGCTTCCCAAAACAGAGTCTTGCCAGCATACTTCATACATAACTGCTAGGAAAAGCAGCACTGCCTCCAATGCATTTTTCAAGAGGCCATTTTTTAAACTAGAAAGACATTGGCACTTTGCCTGGATCACGGGAGGAAGTCAGGGAGAGAGAAAGTCTCTATCTTTCCCGTATGATCAGCAGGATTTTCATGGCCATTGTGATCAAATCATTTGCAGACAGCCCTGCCAAGCCCATTACTTGTATTCATATTTAAAGAGGGATTTGGTTGGCTCTCTCAATGTAAAATTGATCATCCTTCTTAAGAGGCGAAATCTTTACAGCCAGTGATCCAAGAAGCTACTTAAGATCCCATCTCTTCTTCCTCTGCCAGTCCTAAGAGTCTAGTGGTATTATATTAGTGCCCATTGCTCTTCCAGAACTGAAATGCCTTATTCTCTTTTGGTAGTGACTTTGGGATAAGCCAAACATGTGATCACACGTTACTGGCAGTGTCTGAATTCCCTCTTTACCAACTCATCCTTTCCTGCCTAGCATTTCATTTGTTCTCCAAGCATTCACTACCAAGCTGGTCAAATTCTACATTTAAGGCACAAATGTGCTTTTTCAGTTGAGTCCTATAATGAATGCCTCCCTCCAGCAAGGAATGCAAGTCTCACTTCACGGCTGCCACCCTCATGACTGGCCTCCGGATGCAGAACAGTCCTATAAGATAGTCTAGCCTTTTCCAGGGCAGGATGGTTTCATCACCACACTGCAATACAAAACTGACATCAAAACTCATATCAAAAGGCCCACAAGTTTCTTGCCAGGATCATCCCATTGTCAGGGGAGGTTGCAGCCTTCCCACCCCTGTAAAAGAATCCTTAGAAGCTGGCTGGCTCTCAGGTCTTGTGGCCTCTGCAAGGCCAGATCTCTGCTGAAAGAAGTCCTGCAGCTCTGTCTCAGACACAATGAATGTGTTTCTTAGGAGCTGAAAGTGTAGTCACCTCTAAAAATTTCACACAAGAAAAACTGAACACAGATGGCAAGATCCTCAGGGCAGGGAAATTGCCTTTAAAAGCACCATGAACATTTATGATGGCTGTATAAATATTAATAAACTGAGCTGCAGACAATGTAGCCTAGCGATCACTTCTGATCAACAGGATGCTCTCAGCATTCTCAGCCCTGGAACGACACAGAGAAGGTGAGAGTCAGATGGAGGTGTCAAAAGAGAAGGTGCTGGCACAAAATTAAAAAGCAGAAAGTCACCAGGCCCAACAGTATCAAGCCAAGAGTGCAGAAGGAATTTAAGAATGAAGGGCCTGAGCGGCCAACCAAAATATATATTAGCAACCATTGAACTCATTCCATACTGGCAATGAGGAGTCTGATGGCACCTTAAAGACTAACAGATTTATTTAGGCTTAAGCTTTCGTGGCTAAAAACCCCACTTCATCCTCATTGTTTTCGTGGATACAAACTAACATGGCTCCCCCTCTGATACTTGATACCATACTGGAGGGGCAGAGCAAACTGATCTGGAGGCAAGTTGGGCAGTCACCCATCCCATGCTGAAGCATTTCATTTGTGAAGGACATGCATCAAACACCACAAAAATAGAACCATTCCTTTAGAACTTCAAGGATGCTTTACTTCACCCTTCACTTCAGGCACATTTAATCCAGATTCTCAGATAAGAGAGTCCACTCTGTTTTTTTTTTTAACCTGACCTAGTTCCGCTCTCACATCTTTCTGTTAGTCCTAAAGAAAACCCTCATCTGGCTTCAGGATCTATGCTGGGGAAAAGCCTCTCCCCGAGCTCCAAAAATAAGGCTTCTATATTATAGGCAGTGCCCAAGTAACCCACAAGTGAACTAAGCCCTATTACTCCACAGCATCAAGTATACTCAACCAAATCCCATATACAAACAGACCTAGCTACTCCCTGTTCCTCTGGGTCACAGGTGGCTACTCTGCCACACACGCATTGTTCTTCTCTTTAGGAAAGTCAGGAGAGGTGGCCTCGGATTTACACCACTGAATCTTAAAAACAGAATTCCAAATCTACAAGATAAGCGTGGGCATGGGGTGGAAAACCTATCTGAATCATTCGAGGATGTCAGTAAAAGCAGAGAGAGAACCAGCAGATATAATTCAGACTTTCAATCCTGCAAAAAAGCTGTTAAAGAAACTTAAGGGGCCAAGAGGAGAGGGATAAAGTTCTGCCAAGCATGAGAAACTGGCTAAGAGGGAAAACAAGGAATAAAATGTTTATTTTCAACAAGGCAAAAAGCTGGATGCCGCAAGGATCCGTAGTAAGGTTTAGTGCATTCTTAAATAAGCTGGAAAAAGGGGAAGGAGAGGAAGGGGGAAACTACCAGGCTGGCAGGATTCGCAGACAAGTAAGTGATTTGTGATTTAGGTTCATCTAACCTGAGTAACTCCAGAGGGACTTCAAGCTAGCCAAATGGGTTGCACAATGGCAGATGAAATTCACTGTGGACAAATGCAAGTTAATGCACATTAGAAAAATAATTTGAACTACTCAAGCAGATTTTGCTGGTTATGGACAGCTCAATAAATCTGCTAGATGCACAGCAGCAGTTGAAAAATGTTAGGATGGTCACAGAATGGATGATGAGACACTCAAAGTGAAAAAAACTCAAGTGCCTTCCTATGGCTATTTTACCAGCCAGGCCAAAGTACATCCTTCTGAAAAGGGAAATTCAAAGTCGTCATCAATCCTATCGCCCAGCTGTGTATTTCAGGTACTTGTTACTGTAGTATGAGTACTTTGCTCTCTTTAATTACCCTGGGAGGTAGGGTACTGCTATTTTCTCTATCTGTACAATGGGGATCTGAAGCACAACACCTAAGTGACTTCCCCAGGCACAGGAGACGTCTGTGGCCAAACTGGGAATTGAACCTGGGTTTCCCCAAGTCCCAGGCTAGTGCCCCAACCACTGGGCAACCATCCTCTCTCCCCCTCTCTTGAACCTCTAAATATCCAAGTGCTGGGAAAGAGCCAAGGAGGAGACAAAACAAGCCACTGGAAGCTCCCCGCATGCAAACTAGGGGTAAAGAAAGGGAGGAGGAGCAGCGGTTTTGTACTTCAGCAGGCAGCAGTGGGTTTAAGATGAAATGTAAAGGCAAGTGATGAGAAAGATGAAGGGAGCCATTGGACCTCCAAGGAGGAGCTCACAATCCAGGTAAACCCGACCTAGAGGGACGTGAACATTTATAAGCTAAGGTATCCTAGACCTCTATCTGGTTTTGCTAGACACTGCGCAATACAGAACCAAGTACAAGTTCACCTGCTATTTTCAGGAGAATTAACCAGACGTGAGACAAAAAGGATGGGAGGATGAAGGATATTTGTAGTTAGAGCACAGGACAAGGAGCTGAGGGGCCGCAGGCTAGACACCTACAGGCCCGATTTTCAAAAGCTCAGCACCCAACATGCTGTAATCTTGAAAATCTATCCACTTATTCCAGTTCCTAAATAGGAGCTGAACCTGTCTGAAAGTCTGACCCCAACTGTGGGTGTGGAGCTCTTTAGAAAATCTGGCCCTACCACGATAGGATCTATAGAGAACACCAACAAATAGCTGCTATTCTCAGCTCTGTCAGCCTTCTTGTAGGATACTGGGCAAATCACGTAACCTCTCTGTGCCTCAGCTCTTAGGAGAATCCCTCTTTCCCAGTGCACTCTGCTGATTTGTTTAAAGTGCTCCGAGATCCCTGGAAGGAAGGTGTTACTGACGTGTGGAATACGAGTCCTCCCGTCCCACCCCCACACTAGCAATATTCACCAGCACTGAAAGTCAAGGTCACAAATTCAGTCAAAAATTAATGTTTTTAAAAAATGAATCTGTTGATGGGAACTGATTAGATTATGGCATTTAAAGCCAGCTGTTGACAGCCAGGATAAGTTTAATACAGCAATCCCTTCTTTACAGTCTGGCAAGGCACAAAAATTATGCCTTTCGCTACATTTCTAACAAACATTATTGGACTAAAAAAAGGGAATTTGGCAGCTAAGAAAATCTACTTTCCCTTTTATGAACCATGTGCTTATCAGCCAGAACATGTGTGAATAAATCCAATTAGGGAAAGTAGGATGGCTAGAAAGCAGCCTCGTACAGAGACCTTATTCCTTCACAGTAGCTTCCGTACCCACATTAGCAGTCAGTGTATTTTCTCAGACTTAGGAATTTCACAGGCAGCTGCATACACTTGGCACCTTTCAAAGGCAGGGGGTGAAACACAGGAGCACGAAAGAGCAACAGGCACAAGGAGAATCTCTTCCCAGGCAGTTTTCACATCTCACTCTGCCACAGCAGACTGAAGGATCACTTCTCCAGTGACATCAGGCAGGACAGCAGCCAGTTCAGTAGAGTCAAGATACTCCACCCCCTTTGGCGTGATAGTTTCAAATCACTTCCTGTGCCAGCTAATTGATCCAACTGAACTGGGGATCTAACAGCGCAGAATATCATAAAGAAATTAGGACTGGATCATTAATGGACCTCTCTAACCCAGGGGCACTCAACTCTTTCCATACTCAACCCTCCTCTCCCTCACTGTCCATTCAGCAACACGGCAAGGGAAGGGTGGTCTCTGTCCCAGGTACTAGACCTGAGAGAGAGGGGTCTGTCCCAGGGGAACAGTGACTAGGAAGAGGTCTCATTCTACAGGGACAGTGATGAGAAACCGATAGCAATTCTTCTCCGCTAGATAAAGACAAAAATCAAAGAGACGGGAAAAGCGCCGAACTGTTAGACTTAACCCATTCTACAGAACAGGGTCCTGTCAAATGCCACATCACCTGCTGCCACATTCAGCCTGTTCTTTGAGAACACATGTAAAACGTACCAGACAGCTGCTGTAAGAGTTCTTCAGAGACCTCCCCTTTCTCTGCTGAGACTTCACCAGAGCCAGTGGAGTGAACCCTAATGGACTCTGGGCTCAGGTGGCTTGTTGATTTGTAAGAGTCTGTGACACACACCCTGGAGAGCATGAATCTCAAAGCCTTTTATAGCCCTGCTTGTGCCGGCAAATAGAACAAAAAGAGAATTTTGCAGTAGGGCAGAACTATTGTTAAATAAATTTAAGCAAGCAATCTAGCCTCCCCTTAATCCTGAAGTGACCCCTTGAATCTATAAGAAATTTGGGGGGCTTTCCTGAAACCCACTTAGAGGAATCCTAGATCAGCAGAAGGGACAATTTTGCTCTGATGTAAGTACTTTAACTCCAGGAAGCACCCTTATCAACATTCTAACAGGCGATTGGAATAGACATCCCTCAAGCCAGAACGCTGTCAAATGCTGCTCACCGTCCCGTTTTCCTTCAAATATTCTCCTTTCCCAAGCCAGGAAGAGTGTCACATGCATAGGGACTGGAGCTCAGATTTTTAAAGGTATTCAGGAGCCTAGCCCCCATTGATTTTAACAGGAGTTCGGTGCCTAAATGCCTTTAGAAATCTGCACCTGCATGTCTGGAGAGGGCCCTGAACTAACAGATCTGGGAGTAGAGTAGAAGCCTGAGAGAAACACAGTCTTGGTGGAATCTGCAGCTAGGAGACCGGACGAGACTTCTTCCATCAGCTTCTTTATTAGAGCTGTTCCCAGGGCGAGGATGGGGACATGCAAACACCAGGTGGAACCAGGCAATTGAAAAAGCCTCATGTGCCCAGGCTTCCAAGCTAGTTTATCTTCTGGTGCAAACCTTTTCCACCTGTTTGAGTTGACTGCAAACGGTTGTACCTCCAACTGCCCCAGAATCAAGTCAGGTACCTGATTGCTTATGAACCAGTGGAGAACAAAGTTTTCTGCTTAACCAACACGTGTTCCACTCCTCTCCTCAAGATGGGAAGGGCTCTGTTCAATGCACTATTTTCCTGTCGGCTCATGTTTCCTTTCTTCTCCTGGAGACCAAATGGGGTTTTCGGGCCTGAAGGGGGAGAGCCACTACTTTGGAAGGAGAGCCCCACAAAGTTTCTTTGGGATGGGAAGCCAGGAGGTCAATTCTGTCCTTGTCTTGAACATTACATAAGTGCAGTTGAGCCAGACTGCCATGCTCAGGTCCCAAGAACCCACTCCCTGCATTTCTCTGGTGGAAGAGGCAGGGAGCTCACTGCCAGAGAGCAGCCATGAGATGTGGCAGCCCCACAGCACACTGGTGTCACACTATGGAACAAGGGACCTCTGTGGCTGCACGATGAGTGGAATGAGCAAAGTCTTGGGGCTGCTGTCTCCTGCCTGATGTCATTACCCATTAGTCTGCCCTGGTGGAATGAGATCTTAAACTTCTTACACGCTATATTTCAAAACATATAGGGCAAATACCACTTCTGAACCACTGTAGAGGTCTGTAAGGCATCTATCACAGTGCCCAAGCGCTGAGAACAAACAATTTGGTTAGCATTAAAATTCAGCATGACGGCTGAGACACCCTGCTCTTAACAACCAGAAGCTGATGCTCTTGATCAATGAGTTTATTGTACTGGATAGATTCCAAAACATTTCCTTCTTACCCTCACTTATTCCAAGATTGGTTCAAACTTAACCTACTGTGGCTTCCAGGCACTTGCTCAACCAATGAGACCTATGAGACTAGGTGCTTTGAGAAGGACCCATAGCTCAGTGTCATCCACACATATTAGGGACACTGGAATTCATGGTGTCTCAATGTGAGGCACCATGTTAAGCGAATCCAATTTCCTCATAAGAATGAATGTAAATGGGGGGGTTCGGTTCCAGGGAATTTTTTTTTGCTGTACAGTACAGAACTATAGTTGGGAGGTGCCCCCACCTTACCCCACCCAGGCACAGCCCACTGGCACTGGGGACAATGAGGCAGGCAAGGAGGCTGAAGGTGCTGGAGGCTAGGAGACGCATGCTGTGCAGCAGCGGTAGCTTCCCCTACTCTGCAAGCACCAGGGGCAGGGGGCTCAACCCTCGGCCCGCCATGCCACTCCTTACCCCAAGCCCCCACCTGCATGCCCACATCCTCGCTCCTCCCCCCTCCCTCCTGCCCATGGTAATCAGCTGGCTTGTGATGTTCAGGGGGCAGGAGGGAGGAGTGAGGACTCAGCGCACAGGCTCCCCCCTGCCTCCTGCCTGCGGCAATCAGCTGGCTCGCAGTGTTCGGGAGGCAGGGGAGGGAGGGGGAGCCTGCGCGTCGAGTCCTCGCTCCTCTCCCCTCCCTCCTGAATGCCACAAACCAGCTGATTGCTGCAGGTAGGAGGCAGGGGGAGGAGGGAGAAGGTGCTAATCCACGAGGTCTGCTGGCGGGCGGGAGGCGCTGTGGGGAGAGGGAGCTGATGGGGACAAAGCAGGCAGCCAAACGATGTTATAGCAAAGCATTGCACAACTTCAAATGGAGCATGTTCTGTAATTGAGCAGGGACGTAAGTTTGAAACAACGTTAAGCGAGAGAACATTAAGTGGGGAGTTATTGTATATGCTGGAGAGGATGGATGAAAGTACTCAACATGTGGAGCACTACATGTGATGCCTTAAGGAAAAGAAGTAGGTGCTCACCATGACTTTCAGGGATCTGAAAGGGATAAGAAGATCTAGCTAACCGCCGTTCCGTTCACTCCTACTACATATTGTATTTGAGTCAATACCTTATAGTCAAAAGTACAGAAAGCCACTGAAAGATCTACTAGTACAAGAATGGAAGTTTGTCTGCATCCAAATAACTTTGTTTGCAAAGTTTTGTTCCAAGGTCATCCACTGTGCCAGCTAAGCATTAAGCCTGAAGGGTTTAGATATTGGAACAGGACTTTGCCCTGAAAAGAGAGGCTGGAAGCAGGACTAACTTGCCAGGCCTTCAGGAATGACTATGGTGGCTGAAGGAGGTATTGACAATTTACATTCAAAATTGTAACAGAGTTAAAAACTGTCTTATGTTACAACAGTTTGAGTAGACAAAGATTAGTTCACGGTCCCTAATCAATGCAATCGGCCACCATATTTTGCACCAAACCTGCATACTAAATGTACTGCTAAAATCTTCTTCGAATTTCCATCCTGAAATGGGCAAATTAGCGATTTGCCATTATTCTAGGCTTCATTTTTACTTCAATGCCTGATATGCAGTACTGATTGATCTAGAATTTTACATAAATGCATTTCATTATACATATCCAAAATATGCATTTCAGGACTAAAGTAATTTAACACTTGAATCAACTTCCTGTATGAAGATTAAGACAGTAATTATTCTGCAGAGCTAGCTCACATCACATTATTATGAACAGAAGTTATCAGCCACAGGAAGGTCAACCTTGATTGCCCCCATTCATACCGTCTTAGTAAAAATGGTGATTCACGCAGAAGGTCATAGGGGTTGCACCCATTCTGAGGTGCTGTTCATAACCTCTCTCATTTTTTGTCTGGGGAAGAATTTCTTTGACACTTCAGTAAGATAATCTGAGATCATTCAATGAAAGCAGCAGCAAAGAAAATGGAAAACGGAATGACTAATGATCTTTCTTGTCTCTTCCCTTTTGGGACCTGCTTCTGCAACAGCTATTTATTGGGCGTTGAGGCCGTGTTTCTGGGCTTGCTTTGTTGAAGATTCTAAAAATCTAAATCCTACCTGCTTTACAAAGATCAAAACCCACCGAAAGAACAACTCCTCCTAAATTCTTGTCAAGTGCCCATCTGAGTGTACTTGCTTATACTGACTTCACTTACAGCTACAGCTCACTTAAGCTTTCCTCTGTCCATTTCCACATGAAGATTTGAGAGGTATATGAATTATTAATCATCTGTATTATGATGGCACCCAATGCCATGTAATAGCCTCCAGGGATTTAAAACCATCCGCTGTGATTTGCTGAATACTAAACAAAAACTCTGCTGCATCCAAAAATCTTTAGTTTATTCAATAGTTTAAAAAAAAAAACCCATCCTACTGATGAGCCTTTGAATCTTTTTCAGAAAATAGAACAAAAATTGTGTTCCAGGTTTAGCTAAAGTTCATTTTACAAATTGTCTTACAATTAAGAAATTAAAGGCATTTGATTGCACAGAACCTTTGATATGTTTCTTAAAGTTCTTTCAGGGAAGGGGCTACAACCAGACATGCAAAACCCGCGGGAAAAAACCAAAGAACAGAAATTGGGCTTGTTTTTGGCTTAACTGGCTTGTGAATTGCTTGTTGGCTAGTTTTTGGCTTGTAGCTTATTGTAGCTTGTTGCTTCTTTCCCGCCCCCCACACCGATCAGTCCCTGGCAAACAGGCCAAGGGGGGGAAGCAAGGGCTAGGGGCAAGCAGGGGCAAAGGGGGGGGAGAGAGTCAGGGGTGCACAGTGGGCCCACCACAGTCCAGACTGTACACTGGGGGGGCGGGGATCTAGTCACAGAGTGTTGGGGTTCTCAGGGATTGGCTTGTTTTGAAATAGAATTAGCTTGATTTTTGGTTTATTGTGAAAGTCGGTGCTGATTTACCATGTGAAAGTTGGCAACTGTGGCTACAACTACAGAAATAGCTTCTTTGTGCTGACAATCCGCTCAGTAAAGTTCCTGAACGGCACAAAAAGCTAAAGCTTGCCCTCACATAATGCATTAAATGGGTCTACCACCACCTTAATGACATACACTGTGGTCACCTCATTAAGTGCTTATTTTAGTTGCACCTTGTGTCATTTGTTCATGCGAGATCTATGCCCAGATGAAGCCCAGACACATGATGTAAAAAGCTTCTTTATCCAATGGCTTCTCTGGGTTATCATAACTGCACGGAGGACCCAGATGTCCCTGTCCAACACAGCTAGCTAGCTAGCTCTTGGAGACGTATGTTGCCTTCCTAGCCTGGACAGGGAGTCACAGTAACCTTGAGGAGAATATAAATTGGGTAAGTCCAGAGGATTTCTCCCCCCGACCCTCCCAAAAAGTGAGTGGGCACCACCATTCCTCATTAGCAGTGAAACCTGCATCCTCCAAAAGGCAGCCCCTTCCTAAATAACCACTTCAGAATATTCAAGGCTTCCCATACAATCGCCTTTGATTGGAAGCCAAACTCTGTTTGCAGAATGTTTGTTCGCCCCCCTGGATGGTCACTTACATTTTATTTTGCTTAAGTATTTTGTGCTTGGCAAGACCACGTAAAAAATCACAGATTTGAAATATAGCAAAACAGCTTGATTTCTTACCATGTTTTTAAACACTGAAATCGTGCAGCAAGCTAACTAAATAAGTTACCGTTTGGTGTGCAGGGGGCATTTAGTATTTGACACATTAATTTGGATACACAGTGTATACAAGACTAGGGTATATAATTGTGCAGTAAGTTGATACAATAGGGTTATACAATTATTAATGTACATTGATTATTCTGTGCTTCGTACATTAGCTGCTTTGCAGTTTCATTCCTACATCTCAACAGAAGAGTTCTACAACTTTTAACACCTCACTGCCCTTCACCATAGAGCTGCTTGTCAAAGATCTTAGAGGCAATAGGCAATATATGAGAAATGCCAAGTCAGTAAAGCAATTGTGTCACCAAACCCCATCTTTGCTCTTGCCTCTGAGTGAACACGAATGGCTCTAACCCTTTGTTCACATTCTGCAATTACAGATATTTGCTACATGGGCAAGAAAAAACAAAAGGGATTTTATTGCATGTAAACACACAAGGTTAGTGCTGTAGCTTTTACTGCTTAGGCTGATTAGCTATTTGCCAAATGCAAAATTTATCTTCAGTAAAACAGGCAGAAAGAACTTCATTTGGCAGTTCAGCATTTAAAAGACAGCAACTCATCTGAATGCTGCTGCACTGCAGAAAGCTGTTAGACTTTCAAGTTGGGGAGGGTAAAATCTATCAGTCTGTAGTTGGAGGGGATGGGCTGGAGGTCAGAGAACGATCATTCACACTTATAGTGCTTTCCAAATAACTATCATCCTGGTGAAGCTTAATTATTCTTCCTATTTTACCCCAGGTGAAATGTAGTCAGACTGACTTCTCCACAGTCCCATAGCAAAGCAGTGTCAGAGATCAGAGACCCCAGACTTCCCACACTTTCAACCATGCTAACTAGTCCAATCAGCTTTTGAATACCCAGAGTCCTATGGTTCTAATCCCAGACAAATCATCCATCCTTTCAACGTGGATAAATGGGATTCCAAGCAATTTACTGCAGGTGGGTCTTTCAAATGACAGCTAAACACCCCACGGAGGTGCTGTCTGTGGACTGAAGAGTAGATGTTCCTCTAGGGTCCTTAGCCAGTTTCCTTATCTCCACCACCATGGAGCATGTTGTACCCTGGTTCATCACAGGATGTAAGAATATTCCAGCAGGCTGAGTGCACAGCACACACTGCCCCGTCACTTACCTGTTTTACATTGTATCCTGCTTTTGCACTAGTTTCAATGAACATTACATTCAGCTCTTTGGCTTTCCTCTCTCCCTCCTCAATGGACACTTGCCTGGGGAAGAGAAGAACATTAGAGCAAATGATATGAACATCCTGACAATTAGGATTTTGCCTCCAGCCCAAGAGATGTCTCCATAGTTCCAACACACATGTAGTTATACCTGCTAGGTACTGTCTCCAGCCACCACCATAGGAAGGGGACATTTCAGAACACAAGCTGGGCTTCTACAGTGCACCTACCAGGAATGGTCTACATGTACTCAATCCTGCCCCAGAATGTGGGGATGGACAGATGATCTCTCAAAATCCCTTCCAGCCCTACATTTCTGTGGAACAATACACTAAACTTTTCAGTAATAAAGCCAAGGTGGCCACTGGCCATTTTCTAAGTTTCCTGCCAGGAACTACACTTGGATGGCTTGATAAGAATTACGTGCTCTCAGGCTGTGCTAACTAGCAATTATTGCCCTGTTTAGCTAAACCTTAACATGGTTATTTAACTTCTTTCAAAATAATTGTATGTAACCTGGAAGTATGAAAAAACTGCTTAAGGTATTTAAGTTAAAGTATTTCAGTTTATTTTGTTTAAAGGAGCTAACGATTTTCCAAACAAATATCCTAAAGTCCTCAATATATACTTTTCCCTGAACTCAAGTTTATGATACACCAGGGGTCGGCAACCTTTCAGAAGTGGTGTGCTGAGTCTTCATTTATTCACACTAATTTAAGGTTTCGTGTGCCAGTAATACATTTTAACGTTTTTAGGTGGTCTCTTTCTATAAGTCTATAATATATAACTAAACTATTGTTGTATGTAAAGTAAATAAGGTTTTTAAAATGTTTAAGAAGCTTCATTTAAAAATTAAATTAAAATGCAGAGCCCCCAGACCAGGGGCCAGGACCTGGGCAGTGTGAGTGACACTGAAAATTGGCTTGTGTGCTGCCTTTGGCACGCGTGCCGTAGGTTGCCTACCCCTGTGATATACGATTATGACACATAGGAAGCTAATATCATGAAATTTACACTTTAACCAAGTCTGATGCTATAATATTGTCATGTTCAGAAGGACATACTGCCATTGTGTGTTTATGTTTTAAAAAGACACTATTTTGTACCACTGTGTATTGCGAGATTAGCATAAATCCACTGTAGCAAGGCAGCAGAATGTCCAAATGCCAGTGCAACTTCGCATTAGTGTGCCTGAAAAATTTTCCCCCTAAAAAAGTACAGTAGGTACGACAAGGGGGGAAGGGGAGAGAAAAAAAATCACTCCGTTCAACAGAAGCTTCTCTTTTAAATAAAATTCTAAATAT
Source organism: Mauremys reevesii (assembly GCF_016161935.1). Classification (NCBI taxonomy): domain Eukaryota; kingdom Metazoa; phylum Chordata; order Testudines; family Geoemydidae; genus Mauremys; species Mauremys reevesii. The sequence continues at coordinate 16,795,263 of NC_052623.1, read as the reverse complement.
GCTTTAGATTTTAATTTTAACTACATTAAAAACAAACTGTTTAAAGGAATATTCAAGATAATCATTTAAATTAGTCACCTGCATTAAACCTAGATGATTAAACATTTTAAATCTAGTTTACTCTTTCACTGATGCAATTGACTTGACACATTTCACTCAGCTTGGACAATGAAGCTAGACTGGTTAATTTTACTACCTGGTTCTTATGGATGTCGCTGATTCTGGTTTGTGCACGCAAACACACACACCACCCGTCCTGTGAGCTCACAATCAAGTCAGGAAATGTTTAAATAAAATTTCAACTGATTTTTTTTTTTTTTTTAAATCAAGAAAATTCTATTCAGATCTGGCTTCAGTATAATTTAAACAAACTAGATTTTGGACCAAAAATAATAGAATCACTTTAAACAGAGCTTTCTCAGAGAAAACAGCAGCAGATTGGCCACATGATTAAGAAAAATGTACAAATTAGAATTATTTCTCCGTACCTCTTATCTGCTAGATCTGTTTTATTTCCCACTAGCATAATGATGACATCACTGCCCCTTTCCGTTCTGACATCATCAATCCATTTTGTGGTTTGCTGGAATGAGTTTACATCTAGTAAGGAAGAGTGGACAAAGATGAGTGTCACTGTAAAATGTTCTTCCCAGACCACTGCCAATACAGCCATAAATCTTAATAAAAGCCTCACATTCTCTGGTAATTGGTGCATTAGGGCTATGTAGAATCAATGGATGCAATCCTGACCCCATGGAAGTCAATGGGAGTTTTGTTATTTATTTCAGTGGATCTTGGATTTTACCCTTTGGCTTTAAATGCACCTGCAATTGAACTTAATCTATCCAATTATAAATGGACTTTTAATATCAGAGTGCAAATTATGAAGAGTTTATCACTACTTTTAAAGAACTATTATTATTTCACTTTATTGAACAAAGGGCTTGTCTACACTATAAAATTGAGTCGACGTGCAGCCACTGCGGTAATTAAAGTGAAGGTTCACATTCACACCACGCTCCTCCTGTCAGTGGTGCTCATCCCTCACCAGGAGTTTCCATCAACGGAAGTAGGGCATTGTGGAGCTCCGCAGCCCTGGTGCTGACACCTCAGGCTGTCAGTGCTGGGGCGGGGAGGGCTCTGGCTGTCAGCCTCGCACAGGGCTGGCACCCAACAGGTGATGTAAGTAACGCAGTGTCTACATGGACACTGTCGCCCTACTACATCAACGTAAGCGCTACACCTCTCACGGAGGTGGAGTTAGTAAGTCCATTGGCAGGGGCTCCATTGTAGCATAGACACTTACACCAGGCTGCAGTTTAATGTATTTTACATACAGAATGGGGGCCTAATAACTTTGCTATTTAATCTGTACTACTCGTGACTTGAAAAAACATTGAATATATGCATTGGTAAGAGGGCCCTACTGTTTCAAGGATTTAAAAAACATTTAACAGCAATTATTACACTTTGTGTTGCTTAATCATTTTGTGATCACTAGTTTTAGGCTTGTTCTCCTAGGAATATTTAGCTTATGTAATTACTAGCAACTCTTGTTGGGTTGATCACTGACCTCAAAAGAATTTCAGAACTGGTTACATAAAAAAACAAAACATAAAAGGATCCTTTGGCACTTTTCTAACTAAAAGTCCCTTCCAGATTCCAGCAGCTTTAGTAGAACAGGTAATTAACATCTACGCTGCAAAATAGGGTTCTAGAAATAGGTATTAACTAATGAATATACAATAACCTTGTCTGCAAAGCTGTGTTCTTAATATCAACTGCTGTACCATTCAATTTAACAGTTAGATACAATAGCTACAATCACAGAGGTGTATGTTGAGATGCCAAAGTATTTGCCTGCACTTAAATAGGGAGATCTCTGTGGTAACTGTTGGCTTTGTAGTGGTACAGTGAAATGCTGTAAGTCTTAACCATCTAAGACTTGATCACTTGCCAACAGCTTAATGGCATAAAGCTTTGCTTTAGTACTTAGCAATAATCATTAGGACAGTAGAGAAGTCCAAAATTCACAGCTATCATGCAATTTTAGCTGAATTTAAAATGTTTATTTATAACAATTAAAATAAATTTACAAGGGAAGCCCTTATTCTTGCTATAATCTTCTAGAGTATTTATGACTAAGGATACACTCTTTTTGGATTTGGGTAGAACTGGACTATTTCATCCAGTCACTATTGATTTAAAATGGAAAAAACCTCAGAAGGTTTATTTCTCCTTTAACAAAATTATTGCTCTTTACAAATTAAAAGCCAGTAAATGAGGGTTGTTCTGGCCTTTTTAATCAGTCTTCAGGGTGGAGGTCAGAAAGCATTAACATTTTAGCCCTCAAAAGCGTACATACCTTATTATGACATGAAAGAGTACATTATTAAAAGGCTAAATCCCTAGTCATGGAGCTTTAAATACCAGAAAATGGAAGTGACCGATTAAGATAAAAACATGGCATGTCCTTCCCCAGCCCACACCCAGATTTTGAGGACAATGGAGTGAAGCAAGCTGCAGTTCTCAAATGGTCTCAATGGGAAAGCGCTAATTTAGAAATTCAAAGATATGCAAGCAAGTGATTCCAGTGTTTGAGACCAAGTCAAAGATGGAGATGGTACCCAAAAGAAGAACAGATGAGACTAGGCCAGCCAGTGCTCAGGGCTTTGGGACAAACCATGTGATAGGAAAGGGTCATAAATGTATTATTTCAGCAAGGGAGATTTATAAGTCCATTTATACATTGCTACAAACAGCTGTGATCAGAAGTGCCTGGTTTAAAAACTTGACTACGGTAAAAGGAAACACTGTTCATGCCAGGATGAAGACCAACCACATGATTGTGATATGACATGCAGAGCTAGGCTAGAGAATGACAGAGCAGAGTATCAGAAATGCAGAATTCCCCCCACTCACTTGTGATATCATAAACAACAACTGCAACAGTGGAGTCACGAATGTAGCTAGGAATCAAGCTCCTGAACCGCTCTTGACCTGCTGTGTCCCATAATTGCAACCGTACCTAACAAAATCAGTCAAACAAGCAAGACAAATAAGAAAAGGTCAAACCCGGTGCAATATACCTACTTGTGATATCGTAAACTACTACAGCAGCAGCAGAGTCACGGATGTAACTGGGAATGAGGCTACGGAAACGTTCCTGACCCGCAGTATCCCACAGCTGCAACCTGATCTGTGGGATGGGAGAAAATTAAAAAAAAAAAAAAAAAAAAAAAGCCAAACTGCCACTAAAAATAAAGAGTAAATCATTTTATTTGATTGGTTTTTTAAAAGCTAAATAAAAATATAACTCATGCAAGGGATTGTTTGGGACTGGGAGCAGTAGCAAACTGCCTCTCCTTCTGGCAACCCTCACATCCACAGTGGTATCTAAGGCCATCTCTACACTTACAGCACTACAGCGGCACAGCTGCGCCTTTGCAATGCGCGTGGTGAAGACGCTCTATGCCAACGGGAGAGAACTCTCCTATCAGCAGAAAAACACCACCCCCATGAGCAGCATAAGCTATATCAGCAGGAAAAGCTCTTCTGCTGACACAGCGCTGTGCACACTAGTGCTTATGTCGGTGTAATTTATGTTGCTTGGGGGTGGAACATTCACACCCCGAGCAACATAAATGTTGCCGACATAGGCGCTACTGCAGACATAGCCTGAGCTAGTGTATTCTTTGCCTAAAGGAGTCCAGAGGAATCTATATTTCCCACCTCTTTGTATTTCAAAAGCCCCTTCCCACTTCTAGAGGATGGGCAATAGGATGGCTGAGTTTTCCAGCCAGACAGGACGGGCAGGAAACCTGAGGCAAGTGCCAATCTGCACATCCACCCACAGAAGGCATTTATGCTCTGCTGCCATTCTTCCTGGGGCCCAAGTGCATCACTACCAGAGAGGCCTGTCTGACAAGGGGGTTGGAAGAATCACATTCAAGACCACTTCTAAATGCAAGTCTTCAGCTGCTGCCAAGCCACTGGAGCAGCTACTAAACTAACAGGCTTTTTCAAGGAGGATGAATGCTAGTCAGTCAGCTGCATGTAAGGTTTAGCCATAATGCAAAGGAATAGAGATAAACACAGATGACAAGGATGAAATTCTCTTACCACTTAGATTCTGAAAGAAAATACAAGATGCTCTATAAACCAGCATACATACATACATACATATACACATAGAAAAACATGGAAGGGCCTGAACTGCTTTAGGAAAAGCATGCTCATTTGTCAGATCACTTAAAATGCAATCATCTTTACTGTGAGTTTACCCAATACCATCAGCTTGTGCAGAGTTATACAACTTGTGTGCTACAAATACATGCCCCACTGCTGTATTTCTTAATTAAGGATGTGAGCTAATTTTGGACCAGGGCGTTAATTTCTGTGGAACACTGGCTTAATTTCAGAGGCAGTACTGTGCTAAACAGAGTAAACCTGCATATATTTATGAGTTATACATATTCTGCTGAGTTGGGGAACAGACTGGCAGTTCTAGTTATGATCCAATTTATATTCAGCCCCCAGCCACATATTAGGAACTTTTGGGGGTGGCCCTTTTCAAAACCCCATCTAACAGCAGACTCTTTAAAACCTTCCCCGAGCCATGAACTTTTTCCTCCTTTACTCCCCAAATGCTGCATCACGTTGCCTATTCAAATCAAGAATGACTGAATATGGCTTATTTCAAAACTTGTGAAAAACCTCAAGTGGCACACACTCATTTCCCTACATTCCCAGGTTGCCTCCACAGCACAGCCTAGAAGCAAGGGATCAAGCCTGAGTCAGCCACTGATCTTCTGCATGGTAGCTGGATGGGTTACTTCCAGACCTCCAGGCCACTTCAGAACTCTGAAGGATGCTCGCATTGTGACAGATTAGAAAACATACCAAGAATAGCGGATTCTTTCCAAGTGACTACAGAAAAATCATGCAAAATCTTACTCACTGTTCGATCCTCCAGGTACATGGTTTTCGATAAAAAGTCAATGCCAATTGTTGCCTGTAAAAAAATCGTGTCAGATTTCAATAAAAAACAAAACAGGTGTAATCTGTTTCTCTCACAGGTATTCAATAATTATCATGCTAGACTAGATCTGGCACAAGCTCATCTGAGGGCCATACTTATGGGATAGCGCTTTCCTTCAGTGGGATTTGTAAGCAAGATACAGGTTAGGCTTTTTCCACTTTAAGCCTCGAGACTCTTAAGTACATCCCTAAACAAGGTGAAAGATATTGGCAAAATTAGTGCCTATTAGTAGCATAAGATTACAGCATAAAAAGGACACATTTTTAATTAAGTTAACCACAGTTTGTACACAACTTTGGTCATTTATTTCACAGACACGAATACGACAGCAGAGTTTTCTTTGTGCCTTTAGACATTACTGGAGCATAGCAACAGAAATCCTGATGCCAACTTAACTAAAATGGAGGGAAAGGGAGAAATCGTGTTAAAAACAGCTCTGGTAGCACTGATCCCAAAGTCTTCATTCCCTTGGTGATGCTGCGTTTAACATTTAGTGCAGGATTGGGAAACAGCGCAGCAGCTTTGTGTATTGCAGGTGTGTGACCGACCTGGGACTGGGGCGACTAACACTACCATGGCTTTAACAGAGTGACCCCTTGATGCGGCAGTACCATTAAACGATATCAATGAAGCCCAGAAGAAAGCTGAGTCCCAGCAACCTGGTATCAACTGAAACACAACCATTAAGGGTCTAGTTTTCCTTAAGCTCTGGTATGAAGGCTTCATCCTAAAAATCAGAAGAACCCCTATTCCAAAAATGCTTCTGCACCACAAGATCCCTTTTTATTGTAGGCATTCTACCATCTGCTTGCCACACTTTCCAATAGGTTGGGGGACAATCTAATGCAGGGGTAGGCAACCTATGGCACGGGTGCCGAAGGCAGCACGCAAGCTGATTTTCAGTGGCACTCTCACTGCCTGGGTCCTGGACACCAGTCCGGGGGGCTCTGCATTTTAATTTAATTTTAAATGAAGCTTCTTAAACATTTTAAAAACCTTATTTACTGTACACACCACAATAGGCTAGTTCTATATTATAGGTTTATAGAAAGAGATCTTCTAAAAATGTTAAAATGTATGACTGGCACGCAAAACCTTAAATCAGAGTGAATAAATGAAGACTTGGGACAGCACTTCTGAAAGGTTGCCGACCCCGATCTAATGGGTGGTTTTCATGCAACCAGCCAGTTGCAAAAGGAAACTGACTAACACTGCATGATCCAAGTCAGTTTCCCTCTGCTGCTTGCTGCAGTATTTGATGCATAAGACACTTCCTCACTAGAGAAAGCCAGCATCTTGGGAGGAAGCCAGAGGGAGGGATATGAAAGAAACAAGGTTGATTTCCAAGGCTGATGACCCAAAAGCTTTTCCATCATCAAGAATTGTGAAGGATCCCAAAGTTTAGAGGTGAGCAGATGAAAGATACCAGCAGTTCTCAAACTGTGGATTGGGACCCCAAAATGGGTCACGACCCCGTTTTAATGGGGTTGCCAGGGCTGGTGTTAGACTGCCTGGGGCCCCAAGTCCCAGCCCCACCGCCTGGGGCTCAGACTTCGGCTATAGCCGGAGGTGGTGGGGCTCAGGTTACAGGCCCCATGCCTGAGGGTGAAACCCTTGGGCTTCAGCTTTGGCCCCCCCACTCTGGATGGTGGGGCTTGGGTCAGCTCACGCTTCAGTCCCCCCCTCCTGGGGTCGTGTGTTATTTTTGTTGTCAGAAGAGGGTCGCAGTGCAATGAAGTTTGAGAACCCCTGAAATATACATATTGGGGGACCCAGTAGACTGGTACATTAAAACACTTCCCTTCCATTGCTAAGCAAGCTACAAGGTTTTGATAAACAGAAAAGCTACATTAAAGTTTGCCTCTAGAAAGTTTCCATTCTCCCTGATATTTTACGGATTTCCCTGTTCAATTAAACAATATTTAACAGAGAAAAGCCTTAAGATTTTGCACCACACACAACCCAGCGTGGCACCAAAAATTCAGATTGATCCAGCTGGAGCCACAGTAAGACAACATCCTGGTGACCAGCATAGTTTTTACAACAGGTTTAGTAAAAAGGAGGCTGAGCTCAAAGAGAAGCCTGTCCCAGCTGCTGTGTGCCAGAGCTTCATGTACAATAGCAGCTCAAGTGAGTCGGATTTGCAATTTTTGGGAAATTTCCCCAGTCAAAACAAGTCTTGATGTAACAATGTCTGATGCTGTGGAGGCCTTAAGAGCATTTAATTTGGAAAGGTCCCTCAACATCTGGACCCAGCTGTCATATACCAGCAAGATTCATATGCCACTAATCCATCTCCAACAGGTATCTTAATACAAGTAATTCCTTGGATTAGCTCAAAGACATGAGGGGGTCATCATTAGTGGCACTTCACACTGAACAAAGACAGCGGATCAGCAGTCCTGGCTGAGGGATAGACTTGATTACCCAGAAGGTTCTCCACTCCTTTCGCCACTTTGATTCTTCTAGGGAAGAGGATGGAACAGTGATTGTGTGGTATGAAGTCTTTACTAGCCTTTCCTACCCCATAAGTAGGTATGTAGAAGACCTCAAGTTATAACCCTGGTAGGAATGCCACTGTGCCTAAAGCAACATAGCTCTCCACAAGGTATTAAGTATGGAGACTCCTTCGTGCCCTAATGCCAGGTTGAGGGCTGGGTATACAGCTTGTAGGACTTTTCAGTGAAATGTCCTTTATGCATGAAAGTTTCCATCTTCATTAAAGGAGGTCAGACGCAACACAAATCTCTCTGCATCCCAGATTGAGTGGTGTCTCATTAACCTGGCATTGTATCTGCAGGATCTCCTACACAAAGGATAGGAAATAACATTATGCTGTGTAGATCTTCATAAGCATGAAGATTTGATATTGACACACTGAGTAGAGTCAGATGAGCCAGATATGGCCAGCTGCACAGTTCTAGCCAGATAATATGTGAAGTGAGAATAGAGGGCAGGGGCAAGAAGACAGGCAATCCAGGGATAGGTCTACACTTGTGGCGGCGTGTAGTGAACCAACACCCAGCTAGCACTGGTATAAACAGCCGGGTTAGATGGTGAGGCACTGCTTAGATGAGTAAAAACATGCCTGAACCCTGTGGATATGTACCCTCCCATGTCTACACTGCTATGTAGTATTCCGCTGCCTCCTCTTTGCCAGAGCATTTCCCCATCGCAGTGAAAGATTCTGGCAGCAGGGAAAGGGTCTGGCAAGGGCAGCTGCCTCCCCTTGACAGAGCTTTTCACTACCATGGGTAGCTACATCCTGCAGTGAGTCTGGATGCCCGCTGCCTTTCTCTGCAGCATGTAGTTACGCGTACCCTACCTTCCGCCGCAAGTGCAGACAAGGCCTAGGAGTCTAAACTTTTAAATACAATAAAACGTATATCAAAAAAAGGACACAGAAGCCGGGCATCTGTTCAAGTTCCTGACAGGAGGAAGACAGGCACTGAAAGCCAGCTCTGGTTCTGTCCCCAGCTGCACAGAGATGGGAAAACCTGTAGTGCGGATTAGCGGGCTTGAAGTAAGAAGGATGCTATAAGCCTATTAGAGTTTACTGTCAGATACAAGAATAAGTGGGCATGAAATTAAACTAAAGTAGAGCAAGAATTAGGGAAGTTTGGGTACCATTTCTTCACACACAGAAATGTTATTGTGTGGAACCAACAGAAGCAAGTAGTTACAGGTTCTGTAGGTAAGAGATACATTGTGAGGCACAACTGCAAATTTAAAGGAGGCAGGTGGACCTAAATGGAATAAAGAGCCCCATCCACTGTAAGTATCTGTCTAGATATTTATATGGCCCCCTCACCACAGTATCCAAGTATTTATCCTAAACACTCCTGTGAGGTAGGGCAATGTTATTATCCACATTTTATAGACTGGGAATGGACAGAATACAAGTGACTTGCCCAAAGTAAGAGAGGGAGTTTGTGGCAGAGCAGGAATTGAGCCTGGATTTCCTGAGTCCCAGGCAGGTACCTTTACCACGAGACCATCCTCCCTCCATTTCTACATGCTTACAGAATCAGAGATTTTAAAGCCAGAAGGAGCCATTACAATCCTCTAGTCTGTTCTCTTGCATAACAGAAACAAGGAGGTGAACTAATGTCTCTTATTGGACCAATTTCTGGGTGTGAGAGGGGCAAGCGTTCAAGCTATACAGAGGACTTCATGTCTGGGAAATGTATTCAGAGTGTCACAGCTAAATACAAGGTGGAACAGATTATTTAGCGAAAGTAGTTAACACATTCTAAGAGACCATTCAAGGTACAGTAGCCTGTTAACACCTCTGCAGTCATAGGATAAAAAAGGGGGGTTAGTGGGTTACAGATTGTTGTAATCAGCCATAAATCCAGTGTCTTTATTGAGACCATGATTTTCAGTGATTAGTAACGTTATGAATTTAAGCTCCCAGCTTGTCTTTTGGAGGTGTTGCGCAGGTTTCCTTTGAGGATGAGGACTAAGAGGTCAGATATAGAGTGATCATTTTATGACAAATGTTCGCCCACGGTGGTATGGCAGGGGTCTCAAACACACAGAGTATTTGCTGCGGCCTGCCAAGCTCCCTGCGCCCCCCCCCCGCCCTCCCTCCGAGTTATTTCCTGCAGCTGCCAAGCTCCCCTCACCTGCTGCCCACCCTCCAGCATGCCGCGTTCCCACTGCTCCGTCTACCTCCAGATGCTTCCCGCTGCCAAACAGCTGTTTGGCAGCACTTAGTGCTTTCCAGGAGGGAGGGGGGAGGAGGCAGAGAAGAGACAGGGCAGGGATTTGGGGAAGAGGTTGGAATAGGGGCAAGGAGGGGGCAGAGCTGGGGTGGGGACTTTGGGGAAGAGATTGGAATGGGGGCCGGGACAGGGGTTGTCAGTGATGCAGCCCTAGGGCCAATGTACTAGTCCTCATATGGCCCTCATGGTTATTTGAGTTTGAGATCCTGGGGTATGGCGTGTTTGCCTTATTTTTCTGTATGAGCTTGTGCATAATAGTTATAGAACTTTCACTCAGTAATTGTTGCACCAAGCCCATATCCTGTGGTTGAGCTACCGCATGTTTTTCAGAAAGGCCATATACAGAAAGAGCATGAAAACAGAAGAGCAAGTGGTCAGTAAGTTGCTACTTAGCTGTTTAAAAATGTGGTCAGGAATTTGGGGCCTCTGTCCTTGCTGGCCTTTCCTTGCTCCCCAGCACTGCATAATATCTACAATGCAGCCTCTCCCAACCCCACCTGCAGGCAAAGGGTTCCCATCCCTGTTAGGAACATACTTTGCCAAACATGACATTTTATTTCTCATGTGTCCCCTCCTCCCCCAAACACACAGCAGGGAACCCTCTGCTGATTTGTAAGTCTGCACAACTGCTGCTTTCCTGAAACCAGCTTATTAATAACTGATGGGCAACAGCAGCATGCCTCTTACTTGGCAACTTGGGAATAAAAAACCCACACAAAGCAAAAAAATATTTGCTCAAACACAAACTTCCTATTTATAACTGAACCCGACAAATATGGCTCTAGCGATTGGCTGTGGAAGCTTTCAGAACTGAAGAGTGCACCTACATTTGTCAGAAGGGTCCATAAGATAAGCTCATCTGTCAACCCACCTATAGCTAGAATTAGCCAAACAGTTCAAGATACAGTACTGGACTTTTGACAAGGCTCCACTATTCAGAACTTGGTACTGGGCTGCAGGGAATCTGGGTTCTGGCTCTGCCATTGACTTGCTGTGCGATCCTGGGCAAGTCACTTAACCTACTAGAACTTTATCCACCACCTCGTGTTATGTAAAATCTGGAATAATGTTTCCCTGCCTCTGAGTCATGATCATGTTTGTAAAACTAAACATCCTCAGGTGAACGGTGCCATACAAGTACAAAGCACAAAGCCAGGCACACATCAATGACAGGTAAATTGAAACTGATTATTTGATAAGCCCCCAAGATTTCTCTATCTTTAAGTCCCACTCATTCATTTTGCAATCACTTAGTTTATTACATCAGACCTCTCCCCATGGAAACAGCTGCATTAACAAAGTTTGAGGGTCAAAGCTCTCCAAATAAAACTAGGACACAGGCTCCACAGAGAAAAGAATAGAGCTGAAAGAAAGAAGTACTGTGGGAAAGAGAGATGATTAAATAAAAGAACTGCTTTAACATGTCCATGTAATTACTGTGGGCAGAATCTGTACGGATGTTTGCTCCCAGGAGAGGCTAATGTGTACTGTAGTCATCCTACACTATAGAAGCTTTGCTAACACTGCTAATTTAATGGGAACTTGCATTTAGTTCTGTCTGACTTGCCTAGCTGCAGTGATGGAGAGCTATGGAGAGACGGGAAAGAAACCATTATTAAGGGGGGGAAAGGCTTTTGACAGAATCTCCCCAAAATGCTGCTGTGTTGGCGCTACAGAGCTGAACGGAGTAAGTAGCAGCAGCCACTATTTCAGCCTTCTGTTGCCAGCAGTCAGAAACCACGCTGCCAGTTCAAACCCGAGGTGGGATATGAGAGAACTATGCCTGGACCTGTCCTTAATAGTTTTATACAGTGGTGCAATAGCCATGTTGGTCTCAGAATATTAGAGAAACAAAGTGAGGGAGGTAATAAAACTTCTGTTGGGAGAAAGAGAGAAACAAGCTTTTGAGCTATACAGAGCTCTGCTTACATAGCAGGAATTAGACACATTTTTTAAACAACGAGCTTCTCATTTCTCCCCTCTATGCTCCACAGACCCTGGGGTCCCAAACAGCTTTCTTCCCAGTCTTTAGGAGACTGGTTGATCAGCAAACCCTCACTCACTGGACTCAAGCAGAGTCCCCGTGAATAATGGTTTGACAAGACTGGGCCCATAAAATGCTGAGATTGATTGTATTACCTGATAGGTGTTGTCAAAGCTGTCATACATGAACCTGGTGATCAAGGAGGTCTTCCCCACTAGAAAAGAGAAAAACAGGTTCAAGGAACAGTTTTTAGTGTGAAATTAGAACAAGTGACCAAACACTGCATTCCAGTTTTAATTGGTATTCCATCAATACTATGCAATTAAACTGGCCAAGGGGAAAAGGGAACTCAGTGGATGTAATCGTTGCAATAATCACTACCATTTTTCCGAAAGCCATTCAGTTATTTAAGAAATTCAAGTTAAATGCACACAAAAAAACAAGCAAACATAATGAGTCCAGCTACAACATTAACTTCAAATTATTGTGTTTGATTTTAAAATTTAGCCAATTGTGCCCATTCTCAAAAGTGACTTAGGCCCAGATCCACAAAGGTATTTAGGTTCCTAGCTAGATTTCAATGGGAGTTATGAGCCTAAACATCTTTGTTCACCTTGGCTTTACTCACTTTTGAAAATTTTACCTCTGATCTCCATTAACTCACACTGCACATGCACATGACACAACTAGTAGTCACTGTGCAGGAGAAAGACACTCGTATAGTTGGTATCACAAGACAGGATGGAAATGCACTGGTGAAGTTGGCAGGCCCCCTGCTCACAAAACACCTGGACAGGATCTAGTTGATATTCCTCACCACATTAGCTTCGATCCACTCTTGTGGACAACACATGTATTACCCCTTGCAGCATACAGTAACTCCTCACTTAAAGTCATCTGGTTAATGTTGTTTCGTTGCTGATCAATTAGAGAACATGCTCGTTTAAAGTTGTGCTCCCTTCTAACTTAGTTTGGCAGCTGCCTGCTTTGTCTACTGCTTGCAGGAAGAGCAGCCTATTGCATCTAACTGGTGGGGGCTTGGAACCAGGGTGGACCGGCAGCCCCCATATCAGCTCCACCTATCAGCTCCCTGCTTCCCTAAGTTCCCTGTGCAGCAGTTGCATGCAGTTCAGCTGCATCCCTCCCCCACTGCCATGTGCTGCTCCTGCCCTCTGCCTTGGAGCTGCTCCCTGAGACTCCTGCTTGCTGTGTGTGTGGGAGGGGGAGAGGGAAGGAAGAGGGAGGCTAATGTCAGGGTGTCCCCCTCCCCCCTGCATCCCACTTACCCCATCTTCCATAGAGCAGGCGGGACACACCAAGGCTCAGGACGGAGGGATTGAGGGCTCAGCCAATTACTAGTTCATCATTTAGCAGTAAGGGAAATATCCCACCCTCTGACTCTTCCACCTCAACCAAGCTTAACAATCATCATCACTGTGTGCCAGTATTAAATTGTTTGTTTAAAAGTGTGTGTGTGTGTGTGTGTGTGTGTACGTACACGTACACACACACCCCTACCCCTCTACAATGCTGTCCTTGGGAGCCAAAAAAAAATCTTACTGCATTATAGGTGAAGCCGTGTTATATCGAACTTGCTTTGATCCGCCAGAGTGTGCAGCCCCGCCCCACCCCCCCAGAGCACTGCTTTACATTATATCCGAATTCGTGTTATATTGGGGTAGAGGTGTGTGTATGTATATACATATATATAGTCTTTTGTCTGGTGAAAAATATTTCCATGGAACCTAACCTAACCTCATTTACATTAATTTTTATGGAGAAATTGGATTCACTTAACATCGTTTAGTTTAAAGTCGCATTTTTCAGGAACATAACTACAGCGTTAAGTGAGGAGTTACTGTATCTTGGATCCTGCATCATACCATTGTTAATGGCTCTCCACCACTATGTTTATTAGTACTGGGTGCTTCAATAGCATTTACCAGAGATTTCAAAGCACTGTCAAACATTCATGTCTCCCTGAGAGGCAGGTAAGTAGTAACATACCCATTGTAAATCAGGCAGGCACATGAAGGCAGCTAGCCTCTGAGTGACACATGTCAGTGGCTAAGCTGGGATGAGGACACAAGTGACCTGATCTCAAACTTCTTTTCTACCTAGCCCACCACTTGCTCTTATTTCTGTGCCAGTTTAGATTAAAGGAGTCAGTAAGAAAATAGAGGAGGTGGAATGTTAGGCTGGTGAAACCAAATCCCTTCTTGTGCCTCATCACAATCTGGCATTTTAAAATCCTTGTACTGTACGTCTAGTGCTAAGCAACTGCTATGCACTGTGCTTCGCTGCTGTACTCCACACTGCCAGAGGGCTTTCCATAAGCACCAGTGCAGTGATTTCCATATAGGCTAGTTCAGGGGGTGCAGAACAGACAAAAGGGGAGAGCTGCATTACCTCCATGCTACCCACCCACACAATGCAGTTGCAGATGTGGCAGCTCGATTTGCACAGGGCTGTAGACTTCAGCAATAGCCAGAGCTTCTCTGTTCCTGTGGCACTCAGAACCACCAGATGCCCCCCACAAGCAGTAGCATGTAGCCTTCCACAAAGTGGGGGTGGGGACTGGGGAGAAGCTAAAAAAGACCCTGAATGACTGGTCTTTTTGACAACACTGGCCCAAACCTCTACAAACAAAGGCTTTCTAAGGCCACCCCAACAGAGCATTTGATTCTATTTCCAGCGTCCATGAATTTCACTATTGCTTCCTTTTGAATCCAGCTCTGCTATAAGAAATGAAACCTGCAGCTTCCAACAAGGAGCCTTTGAGACAGAGCCTTTGAGTCCAGATGTGACTTTCTCCATGACTTTGTAAACGCTTCCACCCTGTAAGTGTAATCAAATTTCACAAGACATTCGAGGGCTGCCTTTGTAAAGATGTAACTAATATTCTGTTCAACGCACAGCTTTAGGAAGCAAGCATCTGAGATAAAGCAGGGGTAGCCCCAAATTTATTCAGATTTGTCCTGGGAACCCTACACAACAATACAAATATGTTGAACAGGGAGATGTGTTGCAGAGTGAACACAAAGCAGAGGTCAGTTACAGATCTAAAGACACTGCAAGTCTCAGATTAACTTCACCGCATGCTTCACTCCAGCATCTATGCTGATGTAGACCCTGGTGCAGCGCTGCTATTTGAAGGTGTATCAGGAGGATGCAGCAAAACAGAACAGCACCTTCCCTCCATAAGGGTGCTTGCATAGCCCAAAGAGTGGGAGCAGTGGATCTAACCAAGACACTCAGAAGCGCAAACTCAACAAATCCGCACTGCACCCCTATGAGTAATTTACAGAGCCCCCAGTGGAAATTCTGAGAGTGGGCAGGTAACTACCACTGAGCTGGTTCTCTCAGGAGCCCTGAGGTGCAGCGGGGTCAATCTATCTCCCTGCACCAAGAGCGAATCCAGCCTACTAGGACAGGGCACTGAAAGGATCAACAACAGGACTACCAGTCATAATGCCCAGTGAAGCATACACAGCAGTACTTCAAAACATGCCAGCAGGCTGCCAGCACTAGCTTCTAGAACTCCTCTCCTGTACTTCTGGGTCTCTTGGAAGTAATCGCTGCTGAAAATACAGCTCCACCAGACAGGAAGGTTCTCTCTCCTATAATTTGCCACATCTCCCTACACCCCAAATACCCTCATTTAAATTATCTTTCCAGCATCAAATGGCAGGTGCAGGGGAGGGAAAAGGTGATTGCTGTTGGGATTAATTTGAATTGAAACTACTTCAACCTACATATTGGTTATTTGTATGCACTTCAGTTAAACTCTTTTCCTTTAAGGGACAAAGGTTCTCCTTACACAATAAATCAGTCACCTAATCAGGTTAGGCTTGATACCAACTGGTTACAGTTTTAATTCCACAATGACTATGAAAATATCCCACTTCTAAGTGCAAACTTGCTTTAAGCGTCTAGGTAGAAGTGAGAGCTAAGTGATTGGAACCAACAGTATGCAGACTTCCCACTGGGTCTATAATTTCAGGGAATCGGCGAGCCTCAGATTTTGAAATTCATGGATTTGGATTTATATAAACAGACACCCACCCTGAAGCTGTAGAGGCTTAACACTGATTTCAAAGAACCATTCCTACAATATTTGGAACAGAGCCTGTATAAGGCAACTTCCCCACACCCTCCATCACAAGCCAAAAACCAAAGAAATGGCCAAAAACAACCACCACTTTTCCCACCTCTGAAAGGCCCTGAATGCCCCATGCTCCTTAGCTCTCCCCAACCTCACAAAAGATTCTAGGTGAGCCTTGAGGAATGCCTTGGAAGTCAAACTGGCTATTTCACACCAAGAGGAGTCAACACAAGAGCCAAAGGCCACTCATGGAAGCTGTCTTACCAGCAGTCCCTTGCTATCAAAGGCTTTGGGTATATCTGCACTGCAGCAGCGCTACTGCAGCATAGACACTTCCTACATGGATGGAAGGGTTTTTTCCCTTCGATGTAGTCAATCCACTTCTCCGAGAGGCAGTAACTAGGTCAACAGAACGATTCTTCCATCGACCTAGCTGCAAGTATAGTGAACGTTAGACCAACCTAACTATGTAACACAGGGTATGAAATTTTTCACAGCCCTGAATGATGTAGCTAGGGCAATCTAATATTTAAGTGTAGACCAGGCCTCAGTCTACACCAGGAAAAGGAGATTGGTGTGTAACATGTTGACTGAAACCTTTTAGACCACCTCATATGCTTTTACACATGACTGTCCACACCAGGTACTAAACAGTGATTAACAACATGTTACATGTTGGTTAATTCATTTCCTCAGTATACTAAGATAGAGGAAAGGAGTTAACCAACAAAGCCTAAAAACTCCATCCTGATCACAGCTGTGGTGCTGTCACACTGGGAGAGACGTGGTCTCAGGCAGGCCCAAGTATCACTATCACCAGCTTTATACTGACATTTAACTAGGCATGAGAACGGGGGTTTGGTTGCACTTAAATATAGTGGCTTTCGAAGGATGTGAAGACAGGCCACATCCCACAGCTAGTGCTCTGGCCTAGTCTACACCAAAAACTTAGGTTGACGTAGGTGCTGTGTTCAGGAGTGGGGCTTGGGGCTTCAGCAGGCATGCCCCTCAGGTCTAAAGCACTGAGAGCCCCCCTCCCCGCTGAGCAGAAGCCCTCTCCCCTCCCCCGACGCAGGGCAGAAGCCCCGCCCCCCCACCTGGTAGGCAGAGAATGGAGTGTGGGGGGGCTCCACGAGCCACACTAACTGTAAAAGAGCCACACAGGGCTTGTGAGCTGAAGTAGCAGGTCCTAAAGGGCTCTTCAATCCAGCAGAGTAAGGCAGAACAAGAACCAATGGCTGGAAGTTGAAGTCAGACAAATTCCCATTAGAAATAAGACCCACATTTTTAACAGCACGGGTAGTTAACCACTGGAACAAACTAGCACAGGAAGTGATAGATTCTCTATCCCTTGCTGCCTTCAGCTCAAGGCTGGATGCCTTTTTGGAAGATCTGCTTTAGTCAGACGTAAGTTATTGGGCTCAATACAGGGGTTAATGGATAATGTTCTATGGCCTGTCATACTACATGATACATTGGTTCCTTTTGGCCTTAAATTCTATGAACTGGAGAGCTAACACACCTCTTTTGCTCGTCAAAACATACCCATAAAACAAATATCCAATTATACAGAGAGGGTCTGATCAGAAGAGTGACTAAATAAAATGGCACCTTGTTAACATATTCACTGTGTGTATTCAGAGTCCAATCAGCTGGCTATTTTGCTACTTTTTTACTCCTGCCAACACTGCAGTGCCGGTGAGCTGGCAGTTATCAACAGCATATTTGAAAGCCAAAATAGCTGCTTTACTTTCTAGTGACTCTCCAAAATAAGGAAAATCAAAGGTGAGATTCAGCAATCACATGCTGAACTGTATAATGAGGTAAGGAACGTCACAGCAGGGAGTTGTTGGAAATGATGAAAGGCTAGCAAATAAAAACAGATAAAAGGAAGAGAAAATCAAGATTTGTTCTCAAACAAAGCACCAGACCCAGATTCTGGGGAACTTGTTTGACCTGCACGAGACAGAAAAATATTAAGGAAGCTAAAAATCAGTGTCAGGAGTTTTTTCTGCCTCTGCATACTAGTTATAAGGTTAGCCCTGATCTGGAGAATGCAACAAAAGGTAAATGCTAACCAGGTTCTATTCACATGCTGTAGCTCAAACTCCTCTGCCTGAAGGAGTATACCATGTGATAGTCAATTACGTTCACTTCAGAGCTAAAAGTCAACTGTCTCCAACTGGGGATTTTAAGGGTATCTCCCTTTTCAGACTTGCTCAGGTGACTTTTCCCAACTGTGAGGCAACCACATCTGGACGCAGTATTCAAGATGTGGGCGTACCATGGATTTATATAGAGGCAATATGATATTTTCTGTATTATCTTTCCCTTTCTCAATGATGTCCAACGTTCTGTTCGCTTTTTTGACTGCCGCTGCACATTGAGTGGATGATTAGCACATTGAGTGGACTGAACTATCCACAATGACTCCAAGATCTCTTTCTTGAGTGGTAACAGCTAATTTAGATCCCATCATTTTATATGTATAATTGGGATTATGTTTTCCAATGTGCATTATTTTGCATTTATCAATATCGAATTTCATCTGCCATTTTGTTGCCCAGTCACCCAGTTTTGAGAGATCCTTTTGTAGCACTTCGCAGTCTGTCTGGGACTTGACTATCTTGAGTAGTTTTGTATCATCTGCAAATTTTGCCACCTCACTGTTTATCCCTTTTTCCAGATCATTTATGAATATGTTGAATAGGACTGGGCTCAATACAGACCCCTGAAGGACACCACTATTTACGTCTCTCCATTCTGAAAACTGAACATTTATTCCTACCCTTTGTTTCCTATCTTTTAACCAGTTACCAATCCATGAGAGGACCTTCCCTCTTATCCCATAACTAATTACTTTGCTTAAGAGCTTTTGGTGAGGGACCTTGTCAAAGGCTTTCTGAACATCTAAATATACTATATCCACTGGGTCCCTCTTGTCCACATGCTTGTTGACCCCCTCAAAGAACTCTAGTAGATTGGTGAGGCACGATTTCCCTTTACTAAAAACATGTTGACTCTTCCCCAACAAATTATGTTCATCTATGTGTCTGAAACTCTACTATAGCCCATTACTGAAGTCAGGCTTACTGGCCTGTAATTGCCGGAATCACCACTGGAGCCCTTTTTAAAAATTGGCATCACATTAGCTATCCTCCAGTCATCTGGTACAGAAGCGGATTTAAATGATAGATTACAGATAACAGTTAGTAGTCCTGTAATTTCACATCTGAGTTCCTTCAGAACTCTTAGGCGAATACCATTTGGTCCTGGTGACTTATTACTGTTTAATTTATCAATTTGTTCCAAAACCTCCTCTAATGACACCTGAACCTGGGACAGTTCCTCCGATTTGTCACCTAGATGGCTCAGGTTTGGGAATCTCCCTCACATCCTCATTTGTGAAGATTGATGCAAATAATTCATTTAAGTTTCTCCTCAATGGCCTTATAGTCCTTGAGTGCTCCTTTAGCATCTTGATCATCCAATGGCCCCACTGGTTGTTTAACAGGCTTCCTGCTTCTGATGTACTTAAAAAAAAATTGCTATTACTTTGAGTCTTTGGCTAGCTGTACTTCAAATTCTTTTTTGGCCTTCCTAATTATATTTTTACACTTCATTTGCCAGAGTTTAGGCTCCTTTCTATTTTCCTCATTAGGATTTAACTTCCACTTTTTAAAAGATGTCTTTTTGCCTCTCACTGATTCTTTTACTTTGATGTTTAGCCATGGTGGCTCTTTTTTGGTTCTCTTACTAGGTTTTTTAATTTGGGGCATACATTTAAGTTGAGCCTCTATTATGGGGTCTTTTAAAGTTTCCATGCCGCTTGCAGGGATTTTCGTTTGGTGCTGTACCTTTTAATTTCTGTTTAACCTCATTTTTGTGTAATTCCCCTTTGTGAAATTAAATGCTACAGTGCTGGAATGCTGTGGTGTTTTCCCCACCACAGGGATGTTAAATTTAATTATATTATGGTGACTATTACCAAGCAGTCCAGCTATATTCACCTCTTGGACTTGATCCTGTGCTCCACTTAGGACTAAGTCAAGAATTGCCTCTCCTCTTGTGGGTTCCCAGACTAGCTGCTCCAAGAAGCAGTCATTTAAGGTGTCAAGAAACTATCTCCACATCCCGTCCTGACGTGACATGTACCCAGTCAATATGGGGATAGTTGAAATCCCCCATTATTATTTTTTTATTTTAATAGTCTCTCTAAAGTCCCTGAACATTTCACAGTCACTACACCATTCTGGTCAGGTGGTCTGTAATAAATCCCTACTACTAGATTCTTATTATTCAAGCATGGAATTACTATCCATAGAGATTCTATGGTACAGTTTGGTTCATTTAAGATTTTTACTTCATTTGATTCTATGCTCTCTCTCACATATAGTGCCACTCCCCCCACCAGCATGACCTGTTCTGTCCTTCCGACATATTTTATACCCTGGTATTACTGTGTCCCATTGATTGTCCTCATTTCACCAAGTTTCTGTGATGCCTGTTATATCAATATCCTCATTTAATAAGAGGCATTCTAGTTTGCCCATCTTATTAATTAGAATTCTAGCATTGGTATATAAGCACTTTAAAAACTTGTCCCTTTTTAGCTGTCTTCCATTACATGATGTAATTGAATGGGATTCTTTTTTTCTTTTGACAGTTTCTCATCAGATCTTACCTGTATTCTACCATTTTCCAGCCTCTCCTCTTTATTAGGACATAGAGAATCTCCATTTATAGATCCTCCCCTAAGGGATGTCCAAACCACGGGGGTAGGAGATACTGATGCCAGTCCGGTGGTACGAGATGAGCTGATGGCCTGAGTTCAGTTGCTAGTGATGATGTTGGGAGGCCTGGATCAGCGTCCACATTGCACTCCCCATCAGTACCCGGCCCGAGCTGGGGAAGCTAATTTATCCAACCAGTAGATCAAATTCGGTGATGAATCCTGGTCACATGCCGCCTGAGACACGGTGCACTTACGCTAAGAAGTAGTAGTAGAGTTGCCTGTGTCAGACACCACCACTTTGAACATCTGCAGACAGTTTCTGCAGAAGCCAAGGATCACATGGGCAAGGAGACTAGAAGGAGGTCAAGACTGATGGATGATGGGCAGCTGTCAGAACCATTGTTCATGCTAGAACTGTCAGGTTTAAAACAAACAAAAGGAAGTATTTTTTCCCATAATGCACAGTCAACCTGTGGAACTCCTTGCCAGAAGATGTTGTGAAAGCCAAGACTATTACAGGGTTCAAAAAAGAACTAGGTAAATTAATGGATAAATCAATGCCTATTAGCCAGGATGGGCAGGGATGGTGTCCCTAGCCTCTGTTTGTCAGAAGCTGAAAATGGGCAACAGGGTATGGATCACTTGATGATTACCTGTTCTGTTCATTTCCTCTGGGGCACCTGGCATTGGCCACTGTTGGAAGACAGGATACTGGGCTAGATGGACCTTTGGTTTGACCCAGTATAGCCATTTGTATGTTCTTATGTCATGGGGCTAGAAGACTTCATATTCAGTCTGGCACCTCTAAAGAGCATTAAATTTGCATCTTTTTAAAACATCAACAAAAAATTACCTAAGCCAAACACATTAAAGACAGAAGCCAGAACTGGAAAGATACAGACATTCCCTCCTGCTCCCCCCAGTCGTTATTTAAACGAGGTAGGATGAGGTTTTCCCAGCTCCAGGAGCCAATTCCATTAGCAGCAATTCACTGGTGGGAAAGAGAAGCAGGATCATACAGCCTTTGCCAGTGAGAAGAGTGCATCTCCCAGAGGGCTTTTAAAAGCAGCTGCTGATCACCCTAAGGCAGATCTACTCTTCTCAGCCTCCTAAAGTGCTGTCGTATCTCCCCTCTCAAGCAGGCAGGACTCGGATGATTCCTCTTCCTTGCTCATACTACTCAGTTCTCAACACATTAAATTAGGCTCCTTGCATGGGGGAACTAGCGTACATTTCTCCTTAAAAAGCACAGTGCTAGGGTGGGACCATTCTGCACATCATAACAATCAAAGGGCAGGATCACCTGAGCTGCTGGATGGCCTCAACTCCATTACAGTGAGAGTTCAATGCCCCAATCTTGCAGGGCTCTGAGCAACCAGAAAATAGCATGTTACAATATATAAAGGTGGGACGCATGCTTTGTTGTTTACAGGAAGGGATTAAGCCAACACCGCTAACGAAAGGTGCTGGAGACAGTGTATTTGTGAAAGCCCCAGGGACAGCAGCAATGCAGACTCCCTTCTCATTGTACCACCAGCATGTCCCAGCCCCGACCTCAAGAGACCAGATGTGTAGGACAGAAGTCTCCATGTCCCACTCAGCCTGTGAGCTCTAAGTCTGACTAGAAGGAGCAGCAGTTTGTGGCATGAATGCTTTGTCCAGTGACACCGCCAATTCATTTCACACAGGCTAAGGTGGGAGTAACTTGGGGCCAGGTTTACAATGGTATTAAGGTATCTAAAGATGTATACAGGCATCTTGTGGCATGTTAGAGAGGACCTAACTCAGACTTCAAAGGGAGTTTGATGCTTTTATAAGCCCCCTGGGTGCCTACCTGCACTCACAGACGCATCAATAACTTTGTAAATCAGGCCTTGGGTCACTACTAACCCAGGCTCGAGCTGAGCCAGGCACTATTACTCCCATTCCATTAACTCAGGCCATCCAGCCCCTATATGTTATATTTAAAAAGGCAATAGCAAGCTTTTTTCGAAGTTTAAAAAGAAACAAATTGCTCTACACAGCAGTGCCGTAACAAGGGCGAGGCGAGTGAGGCACTTGCCTCGGGCGCGCAAAGCAGAGGGGCGCAGCTCTACTGCGATCGGCAGTGCTTCAGCAGCAGCTCTACCGCTGCCGCATCTTCGGCGGCAGGTCCTTCTCTCTGAGAGGGGCTCAGGGACCCGCTGCCGATTGCCGCCAAAGAATGAATGAAGCGGTGGTGGCGGCAATTCGGTGGCAGGTCCTTCCCTCCGACAGGGACTCAGGGACCCACCGCCGAATTGCCAAACAGCCTGGAGCCAGCCCTTGCCTCGGGCGCAAAAATTCCTTGTTATGGCTTTGCTACACAGTACTTTGTAAGCTGGCCTTCTTCTATGGATCACTTCCTTACCAAAAAATCCGTGTTCGGAAATCAAAGCACATAAAAGCTGATCAAGTCCATTTGATGAACGCCCTGTGTTAGGAAGACTAGAACCAAATGCCACATGCATTTCCTAGAGTATTCAGATACAAATGAAGTCATGGCGATAAGCTTCTGGTTCTAACAGTTTTGATCAGACAAATTACCATGCACATTTAAAGTTTATCTGCTTCCTGAAAGATGTTGTTACTCTGCTTCCATTGCACTGCATATTAGAGATGTAGACACCCCACAAGAGCCATCCACTAATAAAACTGAATAATAGCAGGTCTCTACTATTCCTTTTTGCCTGCATTAACAGTATATGCTATTGGCCACTACTGGCAGTGCAACAAAAAGTGCTCTTCATTTCATGCTCTAATGAGTCACTAGGGAGACTCACAGAAGTTAGAGATGGAAAGGACCCATTAGATCATGCAAAATCATTTTCCTGCCAAGCCAGGATTAGAAGGTCATTTGTTGCCAGGCAGGAGTTTGGGAAGGAGTTCAGGCAAAGTAATTAAAAGTGACCCACGAAGGAAAAAGAAATTGGGATTGTGCCACTTTGCTCCTTTATGATGTATGAAGACAGACAGTACTTCCTGTCCCTTTTTTAGGGGTTTGCTTGTTTTAAATTAGAAATTCAGGCTTCCTACACAAAGTCTTCCAGGAAAAACAGGGATGGCAAATGTTAAGATCTCACAGAGACAGAGAGCAGTGAAACCTAATTCAGAGTGGAAGAGGTTTTTATTCAGTGCTCAAAATGTTGATAACCTCCTATTTCTTTCTCTCTCTCTCACACACACACACAGACTAGAAAAACTGGGAGACAAAAAAGGATATGTTGAAAGACTCAACAGCCCCTGCCTTCTCCGGTAAAAAGATGAGAAAACTTCCAATCCACTTCTCCGGGTCCTCCAAGAATTCCTCTAGCAAAACTAAGACTTGACATTCTTGTTATTTCTAAAGGTAAAAATTAAGCAGAGGGAAACTTTAAAAGCCTTTCAGGTGTGCTTTGTAAGGAAGCAAAAAAAGGGCATAAACCTAAGTCCCTGTCACCACACTTCACTGGTCTCCTTTAAGGGGAGATAGTTGAGGGCGTGGATACTTAGGAAGCTACCCGTTGCCCATCCTACCTAAGAGAGTTCAGTGCAGAATCTGCAGTGTGGATTTCTAAAGCTATTCCTACTGGCTTTTGTCTATACTAGGATGAGTAATTCACCACAGTATACTTCACTAACAACAGCTGTAGTGCACGGCTCAGGCATTTTTATTGTCATTTAACCCTGTTCTGTGTCTAATCCTGCTCATGGCAGGATCAGATGATCTGACACTGCACTTTAGCTACCACTGACAAAGCTGCAGTATGGTGAATTACAAGTCCTAGAAGTTCTCTCATTTTTGGTCTCAAACAAACCTTGAGTCCTCAGTATACAGGACATTCATGGGATCTCAAAGATAAGAAAGATGAGAGCATGGAAACACTAGAGATAAGCTACGGCAGAGCTAGAAATAAAAGCCACAGAAAGGGAAGACGTGTAGCTGAGCGGAAAGACAGCACATGAGCGGAAAGACAGCACATTGGAGAATGATGCATGAAAGCCTTTTTTAGACTCATTTAAAAAGAAACCCCACAGGTGGGCATGTTCATACTTGACTTAAATGATCCATGTGAGCCAGCCATCAAGGAAGTTTATTTTTAGATTTGTCAGCCCACTCTCCCACTGCAGAATGGGAATATGAAAGTGATTAAAGCAGCTTATTTAAAAAATCCTCCTATATAATCTCTACTATCATGCAGTGGAAGTTCTGCTTCATTCCCCAAAGCAGAAAGCAGAACTTGCTGATTCTCTTGTGGATGCTGACAGAGCCAGCAGCAACCAATATTCATTTACATAATTACAGGACATTTATTATTGCTTCTAAGTTTACTTAAGATGAATGTTGTATTTTGGAATGTCAGAATGAAGAGGATTGCACAAGTCTATCAGACAGTAGGGGTGAAAGGGACCTTTCAGCTCACGCAGTCCAGCCATTTCTTCTTACTACAGGCTTTGCCTACAGAAGTTTTCACCCTTAAATATTTTTCACTGATGAAACGCAATAGCTGTTCCATTGTCAAATTGCTCTCACTGTTCATTTACATAAGGAGAGCATCTTCTGAACTGCAATACCAGATCAGACCAGTGGACCATCTAATCCAATATCTTGTCTCCAACAGTGGCCAGTAGCAAAATATGCAGAGAAAGGAAAAGCCCTGCAGTGGAGAATTATGTAATAAATCTGCCCAAAGACATTTATTCCTAACCCCTGTCAATTTGTGGTTTTCAGACCCTAAAGAATGAGTCTTGTGTCTAACAAAAGTGATCTTTAATTTTCAAGATTGTTACTTGTAACAGATCTTTGGCCAAACTCAAGTTAGTGTTTATTTCCTTGGACAGGAAAGAGGAATACTGAATGGCTAAGTATCAGGTAATAACAGTATATTTTGGCCACCCAGGGTGTAACCAACTGTATGAATGCCTTCCAGACTAGTTTCTAGAATTGAACTGGGTCTCCCATTGATTCCGGGATCTGGGAACATTATGTACTGTTACCACTGGAGAGAACGAACTGTGTAAGGTGAAAATAATATTTGTTCTTGCATCATACTGAACAAGCAGGGGGTTTCTTTGTATCCGGACACACAAAGTAAATGGGGTTTCTTTTCCTGAGAATTCATCCCCCAGCCAACTTAACTTATGTCCTGTTCCTGTAAAAAAACAGGTTTGCTTTTCAGAAGTTATTTAAGATCCTTTTCATTAAGTCAGTCAATAAGTTTCAAATATATAACAAGTTAAATATGGATTTTAACCCCAAATCCATTTAAGAAAAATCAGATACTTGCATTTTTTTGTATTACTCAATATATGATTATTAAAACTAGAAGAATTATAAAGATCATTTTGCAGATTTTGAATTTCATTCATCCCAGACAATGAAAAACAGACTAGACTAGTCAATTTCATCATTTAGTCAGTTTCACTTTCTGGTACCCACATTAAGCAGGATCAACCTAGGCCAGAGGTTCTCGAACAGTGCTCCGTAAGCTCCATTCAGGTGGTCCGTGAATAGTCCCCTCTAAGATGCATGCCTGGGCAGCCGCACAGAGAAGGAAGAGCCACCCGCCTAATTAGTGGAGTTGGGCAGGCGTGGCTCCACTAATTAGGTGCCGGGACCCTGGAGAAGACACACATGTAAGGTGAGGTGGTGGCCTTGGGGGGAATAGGGGGTAGGTGGGAGGGGGCGGTGGGATGAGAAGAAGGGGTGTGGAGAATTTGGGATGTGCAGGGCTGCAGCCGCCAGAGAAAGAGGCGACTTTCCCCAGCTCCAGGGCTGTGGCTGCTGGGGAGAGACTCCCTTCCCGTCCCAGCCTCAGCTCAGGGGCTGCTGCGGTGGGGAGACCCCACTCCTTCCCAGCCCAGCTTTCTCCCCTGTTGTGGCAGCCCGCAAGGGCACATCCATTGCATTAGATAAAGGTAAGAATACTGGTATTAAAATACAAGTTGTGTGCTTTTATTTGTAAAACAAAAAACTGTTAACTATTAAGGTTTTTTTTTATATGGCGCTTTTATCCAAAGCGCTTTATAATAGCTAATGGTACAGACAACACTTGGAAAGATCATTAAGTGGTCCACCAAGACCCTCAGCAATTTGTAAGTGGTCCATGAAAAAAAAACAAGTTTGAGAACCACTGACCTAGGCTGAAGAACAATTTTATAGTCTGCATCAAACATTTGGGGAATGTCCCCACCAGCCTTTATGGGCATGTTAATATTAACTGGAAATCAACTATCTCAAAGTAAAAAAAGAAATAAAAAGTCTAGTGAAGATAAGCCCTTGCACTGGGCATACATCAATTTAATGCTGTCAGAAGGAAATATCGCCATTTTCTGGTGCTGCTGATGCTGTGATTCGCTCTCTGACAGATGTAATTAACAGGTACATTCCTGTACTTGACAGGAACTGTGAGCCAATGAGAATTTGCAGAGCTGAAGCTTGCCAATACATTTTCATCTTATCTGAGATTTGTTGGCATTTCACCAACTAAACTACCAATACTACTAAGAACACCATTACCTTTCTCTAAGATATCTGCAAGTCCTCCTGCTTTAAAAGTGACCCATAAGGGATATGAAGGATGTGTGTGAACCAATTTGGGGAGAGTACTGCATGGATAAGAGGCAGTGGGGAAGAAGTCATGGAGATGCTCATGGGAGTAGATGAGACTAGCATTGTTAGCAGAGCAAAGGGGAAGAGTCACAATCTGGTATGATAAGAGAATAGGTAAGGACAAGGGTACTAAATTGGGAAAGCCTTGAAAAGTAAAAGCTAGAAGTTTGCTGTAACGCAGAAGAAAAAGGGAAGCCTCAAGAGGGACCGAAAAGGGGGGGGGGAAGAAGAGAGAGAGAAAAAATTAGGAAGATAGATGCTGACTGCAGTATTTTGAATGGACTTTGCTACTGGAGTGTTAACCTGCCTTCAGGCTGGAGAGAAAGAGATCGCTGTAGCCCAAACATGAGATAATGGCCTAGATTCTGAAAGCTACATTCTGTCCAGCAATGGAGTTAGAGCTTGTCTAAACAGGGAAATTATTACAAAATAAATTAGGGCGTGAATTTAAAGTGCCACAGCTATTCCACAACTAGCTCCTGTGGTGGGCACTCATTCTACACTAAAAGTGCCTTTGTGCGTTTCAGCTTAAGCTAATGCAAAGTAGTTATTCCAGGATACTTCTCTTTGTAGACAAGCCCTTGGAATTAGACAAACCAGTGCCCAGGTATTTCTAGAGCACTTAATCACTGTAGTATCCAAGATGAATTAAGGCTACGAACAAAGAACCAGAGGATAAATCTGAAGTTCATCTGCCTGCCCTATAGTCTGAATTTTATATATCCTGTAAACATTAATGGCACAGTCATACTAATTCACATACTGGTGCAATGTGTGCATGCACACAGTGAAATCTGTGTTGTATAGTGACAGTATTTCAGGGAGCTTAAATCCATTGCACATCTCACCAGACTCAGCAGCTATTTCAGACACAATCAGTTAGTGGCACAGCAGAAAAGGCGGAAAACTGCCATCATAAATTCTACAAATTAGCAAGACTATAGTGATGGGTCCACACGAATTCAAATTCAGGGGAGTGGGAGAGTGGAGGATAATTGTCCCTTTGGAGTGTCAATTCAAAAGGAAGATACCTGCTCCAGCTGAATTGCTTCTTACAATTATGCATGCAAAGAAGTAGATTGGCTCACATCCTTCACAGCAGCAGACTGCTACATCACCTGCTTTCTCCCCACCTTCTCATCCCCTGAAGTTAAAAACAGAGTTGACAGAACAGTCTAGGTAATAGATCCATTAAAATTCACCAGTCTAAAATCAGTGTCATATTTTTCTCCTTTTACCATTTTTGCCTGTTTCCCTGTAGATTCTCTTCCCTCGCCTTTGTTTCTTCCAAACACGCTTTCTCCTTTCACAGGCCAGAACTGTGCCCTTCCTGTGTTCTGTTCCTTCCCATTCCATTCATACGCTCTGTTTCCTGCCCTTATTTGGTAACTGTCCACAGCTCCAAGCATCTGAAAAGTTCCCTTTAACGCTGGATGTCTGAAGTGCTTGTCATGCAGACCTCAGTCATTTGTGAGTCTGTTGCCGTCAAGGCTGACTCCGACGGGCAACCCACAAAATCCACATGGAAATCCCAGGTAGCATAGGACAGCTGCCCCCGCATGGAGTGGGCCAGAATGAACTCAATAAACTGGATACAATTCAAAGCGCTGGTCATTATCTTCAAACCCATAAATGGCCAGGTGCCCAGCTACATGAGAGACCTTTCACCCAACACGTCATTGTGGCAGCTGAGATTGGCTGGGTAGCACTTGGTTACGGAAGTAAAGTCTTAACACTATCTGGTGCCAAGGATTCCTCAGCTGAGAACTTGCATCACTGGAATTCAATCCGCATGGTAGCCCCCCAAGCCAGACTAATGATCTACAGGCAAGGTGCATTTAAGTGTTTTGTGCTTGAATTTTCATTACTTACCAGTGGCCATGAGGAGAAGCTCTACAGAAGCTAGTGACAACAAGAGCTATTTGCAGCTACAAAATGTAACCTTGTAGAAACACAAATATCTAAGAATCCATCATCTGAAGCTGTACTGGCATCCAAACCTCAACCACACGTTTACTGGAAGGATAAGTATTGCTCACCTCAGACATTTCAGGTCTCAACCAGGGTTACTATCCCTGCCATTATCTTTCAACACTCACAGCTTCTCACCTGGGGAAAGAACATAACAGAACTGCGTCTTCCAGCATCACAAGAAGTGGGAGTTCTACAAGATGACAGTGAATTCAGTCAAAGTGCAGCACCTGACGAAAGAATGAATGAAACAGCCAGTGCTGTAAGCTACTTCGAGAGTGTGTGCCTTTCTCCCCATTACTGGCAATCTCCATTCCACAGTTGGAGAATTTATCATACAGTCTTGACTGATGGCACCTAGTAGCCATTTTCCTTCTAATCTTAACAGTTATTCTCTTGATATTGTAATTAGTTGCATCTCAGCCCTTAAAGAAGATTAATCCAAAATGGACTATACTTGGCAAGTCAGAACAGCTACATTGAGGTGATAAAAATGAGCAAGCATCTGATGCAGTCAATTTATTTAAAAAATAACAGAAGACTAGACATTCATTATTGCATCTGGCTAGAAATAAAAGCAGTAAAGAGAAGCTAGAATATCTGAAATTCTCTGAATTAATAAACTTGGATTTTAACAGGGAAAAATCAAGTGCTCCAAATAGGGCAGAACTGTTGAGAAATTTTGAGAAGATCGTTCAACAAAAAGCAATATCCTAGACCTCAAGAGACCTTCATGTTTCCCAGCAACTCCACAAAACCAGAGGTTTAAGCACTAATCTATTAGCTCACTAGCACTAGGCTGCCTTCAGCTCTCATATGCTAAGACAAAGCCTGAGTGGTGGGTTGTTTTTTTTTTTTTTAAGGGAGCAGACTATCAGCTAAGTATACAAGACTAAATGGATGGCAGGAAGTCTGCATGAATATTTATGACTGTCTGGTGCAGAACAAGCAGGAAGGGAAATAACAGAGCAGAGTGAAATGGCATGAAATAATGAGGGATGACATCTACCTAGCAGATGAACGCACCAAAAAAAAAAAATAAATAAATAAAGGCTATTTACTTTATGTCAATGGTTGATATGATCAACTGCAGCTTATCCCGAAGTGCTACGCTAACAGGGACAGTACAGAAAGGAAGACCAAGAATGTAAGTTATGGCGATGTGACAAAGTGTGGTTTCCCCCTTGTTATGTTGCACATGAACCTTACTGTCCTGTATTAATACTGTGCGTACTGCAGTTTCCCTGCGTACAGCACCAATGCGGTGGTGGGAATTGGGCTGAGACTTTGAGGCCCTCGAGGCAGGTGAGGTTGCCCAGGTGCCTGCACATAAGCTATGGCCTTCATAACCTGAGAACCAAGAGGGGATGTGACCAGGTGACATTTTGCCCAGGAAGCATGACAAAGACCAGGAGAAGGAGCAACAGCAGACTGAGCTGGACCAGACTGCCTGGCCTCCAACACACATTGCTCGGAAGGCCTGGCTACACCAGAGTCCTGACTGGCTTCATTCGGAGCAGTTCCAGAGCACTGGCCCGGTGACTCCGTGACAGGTCCCATTTTGAGTGTGAAGATGTAAACTGTATAAACTAGAGAAATTAAGGTCCTGTGTTTAACATTTACATTCCTGATAAGTTTAGTGTTTCTTTCTCCAGGTGATACAGATGCACATGAGAATCACAATCTCCCCAAAGGACCTTAATCAGTACACAATTGGTACTCTGGAAAAATGTATGACATTCATTTCTATTGCTGCCTCAACAAGTTAGTGAAACTTAGGACTACTCAAATACATTGCATGCAGGTAAACTGCGTTGTTTAAAAAAAAAAAAGTGGGCACCATTTCAAAGCCATTTGTCAATCGCCACATTGAGATTACCAGAGTTTTCCTCCCAAACTGAAAAAGTATCTAACTGCTCACACAAAGGCTGATTTTTAATCATTGGTATTGTAAATTGATATGGATGCTCTGTGTTTATCAACATATGCAAGAAACAACATGCATTTTAGAGCTAGCTACCAAGAATGCTATAGCCACAGATAAACCAGCAGGAAATAAACACTTTGTTCTCCTATCACAATCTGGCTGTCACCTGTGCAGACTGAAGGATTCAGTTCCAGTCAATCTGGCAATAACCAGTGTAAACAAGCATTTTCATGCCTACTTGTTGGCTGACTGCTTTCCCCTGTTAAGCATGTCCATAATTTACAGAAAGAGACCAGTTACTCCCCTATCTCCATTAATGGGTAATCAAGTGATTAACATTCCAGTAGCTCCTTTAGGAAACAGACAACTAAGGGGGAGGGGGGGGGAAATTAGCTCATTTGAGGAGCCTAGTGTATTCGGATGCATTGGTGTTTAGTACTTGTTTCCAAGTGGGTGCCTGCACTAGCAGAGCCAGACCACAGAAAATGAACATTGCAGTTTTCTGGCTGGGAAGGATCAGATCCTGGATGGGCCAAGAATTATGAGTCAAGACAAGTAAGAATGAGGGTTTAAGATGATTTGCTGACTAAGGAAGCGTAAGTCTCCAGGGTCTGGCTGAAGGCCACATCTGATTCGTCTGAGTCAAGTCAAGTGGTGTTTTGTGAAAGAGTGAACATGCAGTGAGCTCCCAGTTCTGCTACATATGCTTCTTGCCTGTCAGTCTAAGGGCTTGGCTACACTTACTGTTTGCAGCGCTGGTAGTTTGCAGCGCTGGTCATCCAGCTGTGTAGGAGCAGCGCTGGTGTGTGGCCACACTCACAGCTACCAGCGCTGCTGGTGTGTGTGCATTTGCATTTTTTCCAGCCCTGTTGGGAGGATGCATTATAGGCAGGCATCCATCCCAGCATTCAAAACAACCTTTCAAAAGAGGGGGTGGGGGGTGGAGTGTGGTGACAGGGCGGGGGGAGAGAGAGGAGATTTTTGGAGCCAACTGTGTGTGTTTTAGCTTCCTGACTTGAAAAATCAGAACATTTTTCTGACCTTAGTCTTAACTCTTAATTGCAAACAGCCTGCACGACTCCGCTGTTTCCCTGCCTGCCTCTCATTTGATTGTTTACAGCCAGGTACAGATGATCAGGTTTTTGTTTTTTTTTTTTTTAGAGGAGCAGCAAGCAGAGAGGGAAGAGAGCCACAGAGGAGAGGAGAGGAGGAGGAGGAGATCATCATTGATTGACAGGAGCAACACAGCACAGAAAGAGCTGATGAGTAAGCTAGAAGCGAGCTCCAAAGGAGCCCGGAAAAAACAAACAAAAACAAAGACACAAAACAAAACAAAACATTTTAGCATTTTAGTTTAAATCCTGGGATATCTCTCCTTATTCGAGGATAAAAAAAGCGTGTGTGTGTGTCACAGCGCTTGATGAGCAGATCCAGAGCCATGCGCTCGCCCCACCCCACTGCCAGCCACAGCCACAGCAGCGCAGCAGCCAGCAGCGCTGGTTGTTGCCCTGCTGGTGTGTGGTGTGGGGGTACAATTGCGCTGGGAAAGCCTCTACCAGCGCTGCAACTTGCAAGTGTAGCCAAGCCCTAAGAGAATGCCATTGCCCCAGCTGAATTAAGCTTGAAGATACAGTCATGAATCTATGCGCAAGCCTACACTACAAAATTAAGTCAACCTCAGTTATGTCGGCAATGCGCATCCTCACCAGTTGCGCTTGCACCAATTGAACTGCCAGTGTGGGGCATTGTGAGACGGTTTCTGAAAGGCAGCAACAGTTGATGCAAGCAGTGCAGTGTCTATGCTGACACTGCGTCGACCTAACTACGTCGACTTGAGTGCTTCACCTCTCGCAGAGGTGGAGTTATTAAATCAGTATGTAGTAGGTGAGTTACATTGGTGGGAGCTACATTTTAGTGTAAATGCTTACAGAGTTAGATCGACATAAGCTGCCTTGCATCGACTAACTATAGTGTAGACCAGGCCTATGGCTGGATTTTCCACACCCTGAGTGACATACTTATATTGACCTAACCCCCAGTGTAGACAGTGCTATGTCGATGGGAGAGCTTTTCCTGTTGACATAGCTACCGCCTCTCCGGGAGGTGGAGTACCTAAGGTTGGGTCTACACTAGAGAGTTTGGTCAATGCAAGGCAGCTTATGTTGACCTAACTATGGAAGTGTCTACATCTTAAATTTAGCTCCCATGACATAACTACCCTGCTACGCCGACTTAATAACTTCACCTCCATGAGCAGCTTAGAGTCAAGGTTGATGTAGTTAGGTCGACACAGTGTCACTGTAGACACTGAGTTGCTTATGTCGACTGTTACTAGCTTTCAGGAGCCATCCCACAATGCCCCCACATTGCCAGTTCAATCGATACAATGCTACTGGTGAGGATACGTGCCGCCAACACAAGGAGCAAAATGTAGACACATACAAGCAATGTAATTACTGCGGGGGCTATATGCCAACATAAATTAGGTTGACTTAATTTTGTAGTATAAACATGGCCTAAGCCAATGGTAGCAGCTCTCCCACTGGACAGTGTCTTCACCAAGTACTACAATTACAATTAGTACAACAGCTGTGCTGCTGCAGCACAGTAAGCCTCGACAAGCCCTGTGTAGTTTACCCTGTGTAGTTTACCCTTTGACAAGGAGGAATAAGGGACTCCTATTTTCTGAGCATGGCCACCTGGAGAAAGTCCATGTCAAGTGTTCTGATCTACAGGGCTCTGAGTTGGGGAACTGGAGAGATGCGTGTGCGGCCGAGGGACATGCAGGGTGGGAAAGATGCCCTGGTTATTGAAGTATATGTTTATTTTGGAATAAATGTGGGAGATTTTGGAACAAGAGGGTAGGAGTGCAGGAGAAAAAAAAAGTGTCACCTATAGGAATAATTTTGCTTCAAGTTCAGTCTGCTTTGAGATGACCAAGAATATGCGGGGGTGATTTGTAAGCTTCTTCGTCCATGTTGGTAGAAGAGTTCATTCCTGAATCAGCGTTTTGCCTCTTGCATCCTTTCATTTATAAGCTCCAACACTGCTGTATTAGAAACATAGCAATTGTAATACTGATCAGACCCACATGGTCCATCTAGCTCAACATTGCATCTCCAATAGTGGCCATACAAGCTGATGCAGAGGAAGATGCAAGAAACCATGCAGCAGGCAGCAACAGGATAAGCTGCCCCAGGGGGAAAAAAGTTTCCTCTTAACACTCAATGTTCCGGGGGGGCTTATGTCCCAAAACGTGAGGGTTATATGCCTAGTTATTTTAATACAGGGTATTACCATAATAAATCTGGATATTCTGCATGTGCATTTAAACGTTTAA
Source organism: Mauremys reevesii (assembly GCF_016161935.1). NCBI lineage: Eukaryota > Metazoa > Chordata > Testudines > Geoemydidae > Mauremys > Mauremys reevesii. The sequence continues at coordinate 16,760,823 of NC_052623.1, read as the reverse complement.
TCCTATCTGAATCACATTAAGCTCTTGGCCTCAGACATGTTCCCCAGACTAATCATGCAATGTGTGACAAAAAAAAACACCCCAAAAAACCCAACCCTGTTTTGAATTTCCCACCTTGCAGTTTTTGTTGAATATCCCCATGTTCTTGGATTGTGAAATAAAGTGAACAGAAGTCCCCAAATCTACCTTCTCTACCTACTGTTTGGTATACTTTTATCATGCCAATTTAATTGTCCATCTCTGTATTTACAGATATTTGAAGCTGGTACTGACCCTCAGGACACTGTTCTCAATTCTAGAATGGTAATTTGAACCCAGGTTTCCCAAAAAGAAGCAATTCTGCATGCCCTGGGAAGATTTAGGCTGATCTACAACAGAAACATGGGAAGAACTCCCAGCTAGTCTGGGGTAGTGATTCAGAAAAAGGTTCCTTCAGCAAGGAGCCCTTGCCCTAGTCCGTCTAATGAACTGCCTTTGATAGCCGTTTATTTTGGTACATGCCAAGGAAAGGGAAGCCTCTCCACATGCTTTCCATACTATCCTGGGAAGGAAGGAGCAATGTATTTAATTTTCACAGCTTGCTTAGTGACCTGAACAAGCTTCTGCTGATCTTCAAAATATTCTATTGAAGAGACCACCTTAATGACAACAAAGCCTTTTGCCTGGATGGGTGTGGGGGGAAGAGGAGAGGTCTGTCGCTTCCCCTGCCTGGGAGGACCAGCACAGCAGAGACACCAGACTTTACACCAAACCATTTCTCCACAACACTACTGGAAGCTCCAGTTATCGATGTTAGAAGGCAAGACTTACATATTGTGCACCTAGTGGAAGGAACAAAGGCAGAAGCTGGTCTGTAAAGAGCTGCTTATGAACATGGCCACTCCATTTGAGACAGGAAATGCATTAGCAGAGACATCCCAGAAGACTGCTATAGATATGAAAATGCTGCTCTTTCATTGGCTGTGAGAAGAGGGATTCAGCTTCAGTCCACACTGGTGGCATTTGAATCCCAGAAATACTCATTCACAGGAACACACATCAGAAACTAACGGGAAGGGCCGACAAAACAATCTCAGAAAACCCAGGACACCAGAGACAGAACAGGCCTGATGTCATAGGAAAGTTCAGAACGTGATTTATTTAGAGCATGAAAATTAAACAACGTTTTCCCTAGAGCTCAAAGGAGAACCTGATCAGCTCTTCCAAACAGCAAGCGCCAGACTTACTGGCACCAGTGCACCTCTGCGCAACACCTGCTAGAGCATCCTCAACATGCACTTCACTAATAACTTCGAACAAGAGCACAATGAGGAGTTTCACAACAGCAAGACTCGGCTTTCAAAACACTGCAGCTGCAGGACCACTTCATAGTTGCTCGCTCACATGGCTCAGTGACCCGAAGCGTTAAACTCCAAACACAATCTTTTAAATGGCACCAAATAGACATGAAATTGCCTTACCAAGCACAGTAATTTAATTCCTCTCAAGGATCTCCCTTTATCTGATCAATCCACTAAGATTCAAATGCCACAATATAAAGAAAATTGATTTCTATAGCTGACAGATACATATTGAAGGATGACTGGATAAAGGTCTACTACGCCACAGATCTAAGAGCTCAGTGCCATTTAAGGACATTTTTAATATTGTTTCTAGGCATGTCAGGACTGGCAGGGAGATAGGGAAAAAATGGCGCTTGTACTTAAAGTTATCCATAGCCAAAAGATTGGAAAAGGTATTTTTCATTAGGATCTCTTCCAGACACAAGACCATTTAACTTGCGCCGCTTTTAAGACCTTGGCTTTGTTTTGTATTTGATTCAGTAAATTGCACATTTTATACAGAGATATTCAAAGCGAGTTTATTTTGCACATTGTATAATGCTTGAAGTCAGCACCAGCACTATCAGTTCATACTACATGTTTAATACAGAAGGCCACAGCTCTGATAATGCAAGCAGCCAAAAATCCAAGCTGGGGGCAGAGATTCACAATGAAAGCACATCCTTTCTGAAATGCTAAGCTACGGCACAGAAGTTATTCCATGATCACTAGGATGGTAGTTTCTCTGGAGACAATGCCAGTTCAATATTCTATGTCCACACTGGGAATAGATCTGTGCTAGCTATTGTGGTTGTACTGGAGAGCCCTCCTTGATCAGCTGCAATTTTTTTCTACTGCAGGATTTCAAGGAGTTCCCTAGCAGCAAAGACACTGAACTGGAGAGGTATGGAGCTCAATTTTGATGGATATCAACAGCTGAACATTTTAAAAGAGCAATAGTCCAGGGGTCGGCAACCTTTCAGAAGTGGTGTGCCAAGTCTTCATTTATTCACTCTAATTTAAGGTTTCGTGTGCCGGTAATAAATACATTTTAAAATTTTTTAGAAGGTCTCGCTCTACAAGTCTATATATTATATAACTAAACTACTGTTGTATGTAAAGTAAACAAGGTTTTCAAAATGTTTAAGAAGCTTCATTTAAAATTAAATTAAAATGCTGATCTTGCGCCGCCGGCCTGCTCAGCCTGCTGTCTGCCTGGGGTTCCGTTCACCTACGCCGGCAGCGGGCTGAGCGGGGCCGGGACCCCAGAACGGCAGCAGGCTGAGTGGCTCAGCCCACTGCTGGTCTGGGGTCCCGTCCACTGGCTCCTGCCAGCCGGGATCCCAGCTGCCGGCCCCACTCAGCCCGCTGACAGTCTGGGGTCCTGGCCTTGCCCACACAGAGTGGGTACCTACCTTCTCCCTGGTTCTAGCCCATTCTCTTCCTCTCTCTGCACTGAGCACAGGGCTGGGGGTGAAGGGTCTGGCCAGGAGCTAGAATGAGCGAGGGGGCTCAGGGTTGGGGCAGGTGGTTTGGGTGTGGGGCGCTTACCTGGGCAGCTCCCATTTGGTGCAAGGGGTGCAGGTAGGAATGTTGTGGGGGGAGATGCAGGCGCTCCCATTTGGTGCTGAGGGTGAACGGTGGGTATGTGTGTGGAGTGCAAGAGTCAGGGCAGGGTGTGTGAGAGGAGGGTGCAGGAGTCAGGGCAGAGGGCTGGGAGCGTGAGGTGGGTGCAGGAGAGAGGGTGTGGGGGTCTGGGTATGTGTGGGGGGTGCAGAGGACTGGGGTCATGGGGGGGTGCAGGGGTCAGGGCAGAAGACTGGGGGGGTGGGCTGGGATCAGGTGCTCCCAGCCCCCTACCCTGAGCAGCTAACGGCAGGGGGCTAGAGGGATACACCCTGATTCCACCCCCCCTTCCCCAAGGCCCCACTCCTGCCTCTTCTCTGCCTCCTTCCCGGTCTGAGCATCGAGGGCACTGGGGCTCCTCTTCTCCCCTCCCTCGCACGGCGGCAGGGAGGGAGAGGAGGTGGGGCACGACGCAGCACGCTGGGGGAAGATGCGGGGGAGGGGGAAGCTTGGGTGCTGGCAGAACCTGCCCTACAGCAACAGCCGGCAGGACCAAGCTTGCTCCTGCCCCTGCCAGAAAGCAGTAGGTGGGGGGGAGGGGGCGGGCACGGAGAAGACCAGGCTGGGCCAGGAAGGATTTTTAATGGCACACTGCTGCTGCCAGGGTCCCGGCCGCTGCTGGCCCCGCTCAGCCGGCTGCCGGGGTTCGGCAGTGGACTGAGCGGGGCCAGCGGCGGCCACAGAATGCCATTAAAAATCGGCTCATGTGCCGTCTTTGGGGATGGCAAACAGGAGGGACCAGAAATACTAACATAAAATCAGACTATTTTTCAGAAGTCTTCTGTTTTTCATCAGGTATGTAAGGGGGCTGAAATGCTGATCTCAAAGAAGTTAAAAGGGAAATGAATGGGAAGTTTAAATATTAGCATTTCTCAAGGCCTGGCACATCCTACTGTAAGTGCTACTACTGAAAATGAGACCACGCACGCAGAAGCTTGCTTGCACTCTAGGAACCAGCCTTGACAGCAATAGATTAACTCATCCGCCACAGGCAGACTAGACATTCTCTCCCTCCCCGCATGGCCCACTCAATCCAGTAACATTTGGTCTTGTCTGGGGACTCCCTAGGGTACTGGTGCTGAATCCAAAACAAAGCTTCAAGTACAGGAACTCCTCACTTAAAGTCGTCCTGGTTAACACTGTTTCAATGTTAAATTGTTGATCAATTAGGGAACATGCTCGTTTAAATTTGTGAAATGCTCCCTTCTAACAGCGTTTGGCAGTCGCCTGCTTTGTCCACTTCTTGCAGGAAGAGCAGCCCGTTGTAGCTGGCTGGTGGGTGGTTTGAACCAGAGTGGACCAGCAGCCCCCATATCAGCTCCCCCATCAGTACCCTGCTCCCCTAAATTCCCTGTGCAGCAGCTGTCCTTTCCCCCACTGCCATGTGCTGCTCCTGCCCTCTGCGTTGGAGCCGCTCCCAGAGACTCCTGCTTGCTGTATGGGAGGGGAGGGGAGCAAAGAAGGGGGCTAATGTCAGGGTGTCTCCCCCTCCCCCTGCACCCCGCTTACCCCATCTTCCACAGAGCAGGGGGAACACACTACAGAGGGAGGGAGCTTCCAGGCAGTAGCTGCCATCTCAGCAAGCTGATTTAATTAACAAGGCAGTGTACTTAAGCCTGGGGTCAGCTACTTAAAGGGGAAATGCACATTTTTTCTCCCATACACAGGGTGTGTGTCTCTCTCTCTGCCCTCCCTCCTTTCCTGATGCCTTGTAGAGTGTTGTGAGAGTTAACCCTTGAGGGCTCAGCCAATTGCTAGTTCATCATTTAGCAGTAAGGCATTTCCTGGGAAATATCCCACCCTCTGACTGCTCCACCTCAACCAAGCTTCACAATCACCATCACTGTGTACCAGTATTAAACTGTTTGTTTAAAACTGTGGGGGAGGGGGGGTGTCTTCTGTCTGGTGAAAACAAAATGTCCCTGGAACCTAACCCCCTCATTTACATTAATTACTTATGGGGAAACTGGATGCACTTAACATTGTTTCGCTTAAAGTCACATTTTTCAGGAACATAACTACAGCGTTAAGTGAGGAGTTCCTGTATTCAGAAGAACGCAATGGGCAGTGCCAGAGTGATCAGAACACCTCATGGGCAGCAGAACAGTCAAGTCAAGCACAAGAGAAGATCTACAAGAAGTCTATCCTTTTGGCTGCTGTATTTTGCCCTGGTTTCTGCCCACCTGCCTCAGAAGGAAATATTCCTGAACCTCAAAGGTTTTCACAACTGAACATTCAATTCTGTCCAACTCAGAGATTCTCACTGACTATTTAGTGATTGACAATGTTGGGAAGCGTGATTACAACAACACCGATCACTAGAAAAACAGAGGAAAAGACAGATGTTTAGAAGTTTTGTAACTATTACTCCTTTTTCAGCCTCAGTCTCTGGACTTCAGCCACAGTATCCTATCCTTTAGGTATTAGCAGAGCAATCACCAGCACCAGCTCTATTATTTCACTAAACACAAGATAGTTTCAAAAACTTGCAACTCATGTATAACGGGTGTAAAAAAAAAAACTAGTGTAAATAAAAGTTACCAATATCCACACTGAAAAATTCATGTGGGATATAAAAATCAAATACTACACACTGAGGCTGGATACTATTAGTGGCTTAGCACAGCCCAAGTGAGAAGCCACCGACAAGCCACACGTAAAGCTGGACATAAATTTTTTAATTTGTAATTTCAGCATCTAGGCACACACTTTCTGCCCAAATGCAAATGCTTTAGAGTCTACATGAATTAAGGTAGCCTGCTCAACATTCACCATTCTTCACCACGATTTAAATCACAACAAATGCTGATACAGTTAATGCAAACAAAACACTGAGGCTCTAATTATACTAATGCATGGCTAAGTCTCCCTTGTGATACAACACAGTCCTTGTGGCTCTCCATAAAAATATATTGTGATAAATAGAAAACAAGATTTGATTAAGCAATCAGTAACAAGCTGCAGTTTTATTCGAAATAAGGAACATCTGAAAGTGTTTAAGAGGTTAGTTAGTATTGTGCTAAGTAATCAGTTACACAAAAAATGGTAATTCAACTTCTTTTGGGGTTCTTTTAAACACACGGTTCAGAGTGGAATCTGAAAAAAAAACTCCTATCTTTAAGTATTTTGGATTTAATAAAAAAAAAAACCGCTACCAGATTGATTTAAGTAGTCATGTCTAGACAAGAAAAAGAACCTACATGGGCCAATGGCATTGTTCCATTATCCAGATTGTAGATTATACAGCCATTCATCACAGTCAGTCATGTTGAGAAGTGTAACCACAGAAATCAGCTGTGCATTTCCAAATCCCAACACAATGGAGTCACTTCTCCATTGTATTTTTTCAGTCCTGGAAAAGAGGAGCTTGAAAATCTGCCACATGTTGCTGGTTAAGAGGATCAGAGTCAAAGCACTGCAGTATGAAAATATGTAACGAAGTAACATCTTCTGGTGGTGTAATTTTATCTCGTTTCTTTCTCAGAATCTCCTTCATTTTACACGTTTCATGTCCTTTATAAACACATGGTTTTAGTCATCATGGGTTCCAAGCTGCAGGAAGAGCATTCTTTAATAAGGCAAGAAACATTATACTCATCGCTTCCTCATTACGTCAAGCCACTTCAAAAATCAGTAGCTGAGTAGTTAGGGCTTGGCTACTCTTGCAGGTGTGCAGCGCTGGGAGTTACAGCTGTCTTCGTACAGCTGTGTAGGGAAAGCGCTGGAGCGTGGCCACACTGACAGCTACCAGCGCTGCAGTGTGGCCACATTTGCAGCGGTATTGGGAGTGGTGCATTATGGGCAGCTATCCCAGCGTTCAAGTGGCTGCAACGTGCTTTTCAAAAGAGGGGGTGGGGTGCAGTGTGACAGGGAGCGTGGGGGAGAGAGAGAGTGGATTTTTGGAGCCGACACTGTCAGCTCCCTGCCTTGCAAATTCTGACCACTTCCCCGACCCCTCATTCACTCTTAAATGCAAATAGCCTGCAGACCAGATAAGCAGCTGCTCCGATGGACTCCCTCCCTCCCCCCGTGCTGTTTCTCTCCTCAAGCAAACACTAGGCTGTGGACATTCATCCCCCTGCCTGCCTGATTCACAGCAACCAGTAGCTGTGCTTGTTTTTTAGATAAGCAGCTCCGGGAGCCGCGAGTTCACAACAAAACAAAGAGAGTTCCTTAGTTAAAAGCATTATGGGAAAATTCCGGAGGTCAGTTACAGCGTAGTAAGATTAATCACCGTTTACACTGGCACCTCAGCGCTGCAGTCGTTATTCCCCAGGCAGACGTGGAGTACAGCCAGCGCTGTAGCCAGGGAGATACAGCACTGTATGTGCCTTGCAAGTGTGGACGGTGAGTGAGTTGCAGCGCTGAAAAGCCACCACCAGCGCTGCAACTCTCCAGTATAGCCAAGCCCTCTATCTCTGACAGAATCAGTGTGGAGAAAATATAAAGGCATTTTAAATGCAGAGTCTGTTGATAGTTCTAAATATTTGTAACGTACCTACCACAGTGGTATGCAAGCATGATCAAAACAAGAGAGAGCAAACCATGAAAGATTCACTATCCTACCCTTGTCTGAAATATTTCAAGAGATACGTGTTTTTTGTTGCGAAGGTGAAAGGATCTGTAGTCTAGTCATTCATAGAAGAGAGTTTCAAAGCTGTAGACCAAAGTACCTGAGAAGGGCAGTTGCCATAATAAGTCAAGGACATGGAAAGAGGATGTGTAAAATATTCAGGGCCCTGCTCACTAAGATCTTTAAGATCAACAGGATGTTAAAATGGATTCAGTATTCGATCAAGAGCTGGCATGGTGTGTTCAGCATTAGAAGATCAAGTTTCCCATTCTACGCAAGTAAGAAGATTGGCAGTTGCATGCTATACCACGTGGAGGTTCTTCATGGCGTTCAGTTAACCCCAGGTACAGCATATTGCAGTAGCTGAACCTGGAGACAGCAAACTGATTCTATGATCAGGGTCCACGTCAGACAGGAAAATCTAGATACCCATACCATGGTAATAGGGTATGGGAACCAGTTCGCACAAAGTCTTATTAACTTTGCTGACAGCCTTCACACTGCTTTTGAGAGGAAGCTTATTTATTTATTTAAACACTATGCATAGCAAAGTCTCATTTCCAGCTTGGTTTTTATAACTTAGAATATTAAATTCCTAATTTATATGGCAAATAGAATTCATACTAGACAACAAGCCACAGATTTTCTCCTAGGAAAGTTCAGTGACAAAGGATATGAAATCTTGCCTAGAAATATTCCTCTCTGCCTCAGTCAGGTGCTCTGAAAAAAGTGCTGATGAAGAAAATTTGCCCTTCCTGAACAGCAGCATATGTTGGTTTAAGTGACAACTTAAAATGCAAGTCTTCCCTTACTGAATAAATCCTGTATTTAATTCCATTACTACAGACACCTTGGCACTGACAGATGCAAGTGGAAGAAGCTTCTAAGCAATTCTGTTCGGGGAAGTTTAAAAGTGGATTTCACATTCCCAATGGAACTGTGAATGAGAGCTAATTCAAGTTCCATGTAGATATTGCATGTTTGGCCAAAGTTCCCAAGACTGGTGAAACTGCAAACCCATCACCTTTGGATTGTCATTCAAGTGTCCTACGATAGTGGTCCCCAACGCGGTGCCCCCAGGTGGGCGCCATGGCACCCACCGGGACATCTATGTGCACCCGCATGCTGTCCAGCAGACCGGCATCCACCAAAATGCCAAGAAGCAGAGTCATCTAGAGGCATCGCCGCTTAAATGCCACTGATTTTCAGCAGCGACACCTCTGGATGACGCTGCTTCTCAGCGACATTTCGGAGGCGACGCCTATTGACATTGCTGCTTCTCGGCGGCATTTCGGCGGATGCTCATCCACTGGCCACGGTCCTCGGTGGCTTGTCGTCTGGTGTCCACCAGACGAAAAAGGTTGGGGGGACCACTGTCCTAAGGGATGTCAAGTAGGAGTACATTTAAATTGTGCAACTAAGAAACCAAAGGGTTGAAACAGATTGTGTGTAGTACTTATTTTGTGCTCCAGATCAGAAACTGTCTCCATTTGTTTAGAATGTTTTACCAAAGTCTTTTTTAAAAAGTTTCCTTAGCTATGTTAAGACTTCAAACAAGGCAATTTTGATAGTTTATGCTGTTTGGATAGGATTGTCCAACACATACAGCATTGGCCTAGCTCTGCTCCTATTTTAGTCAGTAGTAAAACTGCCAATAACTTGGATGAGAGCAGAATTTGGCCAAACAGTGAGCACATTTTTTGAATGATCCCACCCTTTACACTTTGCATTTTTACTGAGACACTGAAGACAAGTTATTTATACTTATTGCATTAGCACTCAGAAGTCCTAATGTGCTTGGTACCATACAAACAAAAATAGAACCAGCTCTTATTTTTATTTTGGTTTACAGTTTCTAGTTAGTTTCAATTCTGTTTTCATGCATTTGTTACAACATTTCAATTGGAAACACTACAGGGAACGGTTTGCTTGAAAGCTCTCAAAATTAAAATTGAAAAAATAAATGAAATTATTTGCTGACTTTAGCTGTTGTAAAAGAGTTTTCATAAAAACCTTTATTTTGGGGTCAAGTCTATTCTGATAGTGTTCTCATACAGTTAAGATTACTAAGCAAATTCACTGAAATGACTGCTACATCGCTGAAAAACGGAATGAGTTCTTGTTACTCAATTCCAGTTCTCCTCTAATCAAATCAGTTTCCCAAGACAGCTTCCTAATAAAATGCTAAAACAAGTGTTGGTAGTGGAAAGGGAGACCATTACCTAGAAGTCTGAGCCCAACTGAAGTAAAAAGATATGACTGATATTTACCTTCAAATAGCAATATTGTAAGAACTTTACGTTAGGACCTTTATATGAGAGATGGCAGTGAAAAATTGAGGGAGGTGAATCAGATTTTTATTTTTTTTTTAAGTGCACATTACATAGAGGTTACACTGGTCAGATACTGAATTTAGAACACGTGCTACACAGAGCAAAAATCCACAAGGAGTTCTTGAAGAGCAGTTAATCATTCGTAGCATCCAATTTTTACATCTCAATGTCTTGTATTATTTTTGAATAGCTAATTGGTTGTTTGAAGAGTACTTTGAAGTTGTAAAGCAGTACATAAGTATATTAAATACATAAACAGATCAAGAGTAATTAAACTGTACGATAGATAAAAGGTCTATTGACAATGCCGATCTGCTTTCTATGGAAGTGGCTCTAGCACAACTGATATATTCTCCTCTGTGCAGCGAATGCCACTTCCAGAAGAGGAATGAACGAAGAGCTCCTACTACATAAAACTTAACATACAGCCCAGAAGATCTGTGAAGAGTTACAATGCATGATGAATTTCCAAGTCATGAATACCTATGAAAAATATTCCTTCTCATTGTGGAATCACCCCACACCGAATGCTTTTCTTCCTCTTGTGAGGACAAAAAGCTGACTAGGTGTGAGAAAGTGGAGAGACAGACGCATTCAGGTCTTGAATCCCATGCCTAAAATTAATTAGCTTCAATAGAAGGTGAACAAAGTTAGACTCTGCTTGTCCTGCAAAACCACAAATTTTATGGTGATCTTCAATGTGGCTGCATGAATCATTCCTTTAAATGCTCATTTTGTGACATTAGACAAAGAGATCCAACAGTTTTATGATATAAAATGAGCGACTCATTGGGATATCAAGAATGCCAAAATATTAACAGAAGACATGTCATTTCTACTGATGGTATGACTTTCTGGTTTCCTCTAACTACCCTTACGTTATTTGTTTTCTAGCTGATCATGATCAGTTTCACACAGCTGTGCATGTACATGAGTCTGCAATTTTGCACAGTACGATGGGGGACTGCCTGGTGACCCCATGGCTAGCTACTCATTTGGACAATCTGTAATAAGGCCAACAATAATGCTTGCTCGTGATCTTTTTAGCCAAAGCTCCCATATTAAGCTGTTTCACCCAAGTGCCAGATGGAAAGCTGTGTTAAGCTGGGATGCACTAAAAAGTGATTGATTCTTTTGAACCTGTCTGCATTTCCTTTGCCTCCTCAAGTTTAAGGGTTCAGGACAGTAACATCTAATACATAAAGCAAGAGCCTTCTTCCAGATCCAGAGTTGTAATGTGCTCTGGTGACTACGACCATCATGGTCTAGACACCCCAAGAGAAGAAAAGAAGGTTTAAACTGCCAAAATAAGCAGTTAATCCAACTGATTGCATACTGCTACTGCACTATAAAAATATATCGAGTAAGGTCTTTTATGAAAGCTTATAATGTTCTCAACTTGACAGTCATTATGAGATACGTATGCAGTCTGTGGTTATGAATGTACGTATCTGACTATAGAAATCTATGCTCAATCTGTGGTGCAACTTCAGCTCCACCTCATAACAGGACAGTGAGCAGTCAAGCTGAGAAAGACACCTCCCAAACCAGTTATTTACATTAAACCAGCTTCCTTTGACTATCCAGTGTCCAGCCCAAGAAAATAAAATGGTAGACCATTAGAGTTAGTGAAGAGAAATGGAGGAGATAAATTGAAATCTAACATCAAGTCAGGAGAAAGTTTCCCCACTCTAATTAACCATGAGTCTCTGTAGACTGAAGCGGGGGGAGATGAGGAAAAAGCCTCTTGAAAGCAGAAATGGAACAGAGGTTTTTTTATCCAGAACTTGGGGGACAGTCTTGAGGTAGGAGGCTGTCCAGGAATGCTGGATCCCTCCTATAGCGAGGGGGTATGGTGGGAAACTGTTTTACGGCAATAGGTAACTACCATTAGAAAAGAGATTTTATCTACAGTAGAACCTCAGTTTCGAACACTAGAGTTATGAACTGACCGGTCAACCACACGCCTCATTTGGAAATGGAAGTACTCCATCAGGCAGCAGCAGAGACCAAAAAAAGCAAATGCAGTACAGTACTGTGTAAAACGTAAACTACTAAAAAATAAAGGGAAAGTTTAAAAAAAGATTTGACAAGGAAAGGAAACTGTTTCTGTGCTTGCTGCTTTTAACCATCTTAATTTAAATGAAACATTTTTCTCCTACTTAGTAAAGTTTCAAAGCTGAATTAAGTCAATGTTCCGTTGTATACTTTTGAAAGAATGTAACTCTGAACAAAAATGTTATGGCTGTACATGTCAGGGTTACAACCAACCTCCATTCCTGAGGTGTTCATAACTGTGAGGTTCTACTGTAATATGAAAGCGTAAAGACTGACGTTGCGTCTTTGTTTATTTTCTGTGTAACTTATAAACAGTCGTGTTCCCTTACTATATCATCTTTAACTCAACAGTTTTTCCTATTAAATAAATTATGTTTATTTTTATCCCAAGCAGGTCTCTGGGTGTAAACTGTGTGGAGTGCACGTACCAATGAGCTGGTGTGGGGGATGACAAACCGGGGTGAACAGTCCTAGTGTCTGGTACTTAAGAACTCGGGGAAGGTGTATTTGGGAAGACTCAGAACTGGAAGGGTTGTTGGATTCAGCCTGCGAAGAGTAACTGGGCTGGCTGGTGAGAGCCAGGGTGAGACGTTATGTTTGTGGGCTAGCTGCTGGGGTCAGGGATCTGAACCATAGCAGCACAGCACAAAGGCTTCCCAAGGTTATAGGGTAGGCGGTGACTGAACCCCTTACTGGTTTGGGTGATCCTCAAATCATCACATGGCATAGTTGTTACAGGAGTTGCACCCCAGCATCAGCAAATTGAAGTTCACGTTCCAAACACTTACTAAACAGACAGTCATGGATTCAAAAGTGATGGGAGCGAAGTACAAGCTTTCAGTTTGCTCTTTTGTTTATTTCAGGCTTATAAAAATAAAACACAGAAAAGGCTAAATGAGCAGGATGAGTCAGTCACAGTGACACCCCTTGGAAAATTCCTTTTCTTTCCTTGGTACTTTAAAATACAAACGTTCATTGTCTTTATCTTTGCCGCCTTCCATCCTAAATTCTACACCCAAGCCATGGCTTGGGTGTAACAGGGAAAATTCATTCTATTCCAGGGCAGAAATGCTTAAAACATTTTCAAAAACCTTAAACATTTCTCCTTTGCATAATTTAGTTTCCCCTGGGATTATAGGCATGAACAAAGGCAATTTGAACACATGCACACTAGATGGGATAGCACCAGTGACATGCTTAGTGCTACTGCCTGTTGATTCATCACCTGCAGTCACCAAGTTTGACTGCTAACTGAGATCCTTTCTGGATTATCTCAGATTATCATCCCTTTCTTTTTTGTTAGAGAGTTACAGGAATGTGATGAGGTTTCCCTGTAACATGTAAGAGAATTTGAGCTCCATGTGTCCTGTATTCTCTGTACCAAGGTAGGTCAGTGTGATTGGTTATGTCACTGAAGTTTAATAAAACAGTAATCAGAGGCTTACAGTGTAACCGATCCCTTTGAAACATAATACTCAATACACCATAACATGTGGTCCAAGAGTTTCTGCTCCCTAAACTGAAAAGGTATCTTGGTAATACTTTTTCCTCCCATCCTAGTTAAATTACTGCAGCACAACAGAAAAATCAAGGACAATTACTAAGTGTCAGACAAGAGGATGCCACCATGTGATGAGAGATATTAGTTTACAATTAGTGAAGATTTCTAAATGGTGGGAGGGCCCATTTTGGCACGTACACTACAAATGTATCCTCCAACTTACCAGCAACGAGGAGCAATACTCTCACTGCAAAACTTACATCAGAATAGGAATATGGAGGGGATTGTATGGCTCCCAGGACTGTCAATGGGATATTGGAAATTTTCACCTCAAGTTCATTGGTTCAGACTCAACCCAGGCCCAAACAGCTACTAAAATATTTATCAATGAATGGTTCTTCCATTCCAGTGAAATAAATTAGGTGGGGACAGTCCAGCTCCTAGCTGACAGGGGTCCAAAAGTTAGGAAGGTAACTGTCAGCCTCACAGAATAGCAAAGGAGTGAATTCCCAGAAGACACTTCAAAATGTATGTGCGCTGATGGGTTGTGTGAGGAAGTTTCCCTCTGTCGATGCCTATTCTGTGGCTAAGGGTAGTCAATTCAGTACATTCAGCGTAAAAGTTTTCTAGAGGTTATAGGACTAGTATCTAATTTTACACTACAATATCATTCTGTCACCCACTATCGTTCTCTGCTCCAGAGAGCACACAACCTAGGAACGTATGACGGTTCAGAGTGCTTAAACAGCTGGATATTTTTATACAAATAAAGCCTACCGCACAGGAGCTTGAGACCCATTTCTTAGTTCAATTTCTTGTAGGCATTACAACAAATGGTTCTTGACAAGTAGGAGGACAGAGACTTGCTCAAGGAGAGTATTCCATGTACAAAAGAAAGAATGGAAGAAAATGCAGAGAGATGCAAGAAGCAGACAAATATGCAGTGCAGGCCTACAGAGCAAGCCAAAGGATACACAAAGAACTAATCCACATGTGACATACTGTTGATCTTGTAGAAAGGAGTAAGATCATCAAATTTAAGTTAGTGATTTTGAGTATTCTTATCATGAAGGCTCTATCAGGTTGTCTTCAAAGGAACTGCTTTAATCTACATTTATTAAATGACAGTCATGGTCAGTGATTTAATTAAGTAGAATTTCTGCAAATACTGTGCTAATGAGGATGCATTCAGCTGGTACCAAGTAACTGTGTTGCTTAACCTGGGGTGAAGTTTTAAGCTAATCTTTCAACAAAGTTAATACTTTGAGCTTATATCACGCTTTTCACATGAAGTTCTTCAAGCACTTTATAAATAAGCCAAAAATGAAAGAAATCCAGATGCAATGCAGGATCATTACTTAGTATAATGTACTCTAGCCTTCCAGACTTGCTAACATAAAATCACAACTTCTCTTAATCAGGACAGGAACTTGGTTGGGAAGGTAACAGGCATGGACAGGTTAGGTGGATACTGTACTGGTAATTACATATTACCAACCTACATGTGTGCACACCCCACACCCCCAAAAAATGCTAAGTCATTTCAGATATGACAGTAAAAAAAACTCCTGTTTTTTTTCCTCATCAGTCCATGAATGCAGAACAGCAATTCTGCATCAGCAGACAATTTTTATAAAGGCCAGTTGTACGTCAAAAACAACCATCACCACCCAGCAGCTTGATTCAATGTTAATTTCCTAGATTCCCACATTGAGAGAACAAAATATTCTAATTCTGCATCCCTGGTAGCCATGTTATGCCTTTCAGACAAAGATGAAAATTAGAATAAGTGTTCTAGTTGTTCACACCATTAAGCAACAAAAAAATGGAAAGAAACAGTGCTATCCCTGCTTTTTAGTCACCTTTCTACAAACACTCAAATTTACTGTTCAGACCGGCTTTCTATCTAAAGCTTGATTGTTCCAACTGCTCTAAAAAATATCGAGTCAACCAGATTGCCTTGACATTTAGTGCACCTCAGGGGGGCACAGGGTATGGTCAGTGATCTAAATTTGGGGACATTAGACCAAGACGTTCCCAAGTGACAGCTCCCAGAAAAAAACAGGTTTTCTTAAAGTTGACACATTCTGGCAATGGGTTTTTTTGCTCACAGATAATGAGCAAACCAGGACTCCCATCACTGAACCATCATCTCAAATGTTCGATGGTTCCCCCAGAAGAGTACACAGCACCCACCAGCCCTTTGTGGAAAATCAAGTTAAAACATTCTTTGAAAAAAAGAGTTTATTTCTCCAGTTAGGCATGCTAAGGCTCATGCATCTAATGGATCACACTGAGCAGGTGCAGAGAGATGCTATCTGTCACAGGACCTGGTGGCTCTGCTGGGATGGTACACTCATTAACCTAAGCATCATCCCAGGCACTGAGCTCATATCTAACGCAGGGCAGAAATCTGAAGTAAAATCAGCAAGCATATTGCTCCAATCTGTGTCTACTGAAGTGAGATTTTTATTTTGGGAAAACAATCTGAGTACAGCACAATATTCTGAAGGCATTGAAACTACTTTCTGAAAAGAAAAACAAACTAAACAAGCAAATGCTTGTTATCACTATTAAACAGATGTGTGGTGCAACCTAATTTTTCCATCAGAGGGGAAGAAATTTAAGTTTAATCTTCAGTCACATTATTTGGTCTCCTATACATAAATGGGAATGCAAAAGAAAATTAAGCCAACATGATTTCAACAGTGCCCAGACCTTATTTATTTATTTATTTGGGGGGGGGGGTTCCTAGGCAGCAGAGGAAGCTGTGGGAGTGGAAGAGGAAGACCATTTTGGAGCTACACCCCTTTTTTGTGCAGGACCTTGCAAGCAATTTTCCAGTCTTAGACACCATAGACCTCGCAAACTAATAATTTGTTAGCCCACTATGTACATTTTTGCTTCCAACATACTTACAATGGAAAAAGCCAACTGAAGCCTGGAATTTTTTTAGCAAGCTCAGTTGACATTTTATTTTTCGTCTTAGGATTTGACATTTCAAAGGTCACTTTTGCAACTAGGTTTAAGGTTGGGTCTACCTAGAGTACTTATATTGCCCTCATTATCATAGTATCTGAGCATCTCAATCTTTAAATGTATTTATCCTCACAACACTTTAGTGCAAAAGGATGGCGCTAGTATCCCCATTTTACAGATGGGAACTGAGGCACAGAGGTCAAGTGACTTGCCCCAGGACCACATAGCAAGCCTGGTGGAACTGGGACTTGAAGCCAGGTCTCCCCAGCCCAGGCTAGAGACCTAACCACTGCCCTTCCTTCCTCCTCTGGTAAACTGTTGATAAGTGAGCAAACAACCAGTTTCTGTTGGTTAATTATGGTGCATACAGATGATCAAGTGCACATTATACAAGCCACCCACGCTGAATTGCATTTGGCTTCCACCCTCAAGACTTGAAAGAGATCTAAGTTCACTTGTGTACATTTGTATGGGGCAATTAGCATCCCACTAGCCTATTTAGCCTGGAAGACTAGGCTATGATGACTGGAGAACAAGTGAAATGATGAGGATCTTGCAAAAGCCAAATGAGCAAAAACAAGAAACAGAGGGGGGGGAATTTTAGACTCTTCAAAAACGTTGTTTCTGCTTATTTTACTCCAGTGACTAATGTTTTGGAGCGAGGACATCTTTGTCAGTCACTGAAGAGAAGTATAAACAAAGTAAGATTTTTTTTTTGTCTTGTTTTGAACAGTGACTAAAAAATCCCATCCTCTCTACTGCTTATTTTTACCACTTGCCCCCCCAACCTCATCTCACTTATTCATAGACCCTTTCAAGGCTAGATAAAACCTAACTCTAACGTTTTAAAAAAAGAAGCCATTCTTAGAAGTTTGTTTCTGGAAAAATGTTCAGATCTTCTTTGTACACAAGGCACCTGAGAAAAGGCACAAGCCTAAAGTTTTTTGTTGGTTTTTTTTTTTTAAGACAATTGCACATCACACCCTTAAGGCAACACCTTTTATTTGGAATATTAAGTAGAAAAAAATGCCGAAGATGGTGAGGCAAGGAGAATTCCAATCTAACTCAGTTTGTAAGACAGGAAAACCTAGTGCTGGAGAATGAGTGGCTAAAAGGAAACACCATGGGTAAGTGGGGAATAAATGTGGGAGTGAAGTTGCAAAAATGAACGTTTAATCGATGAAGCCAGGGCCAGCTCCAGGCACCAGCCAACCAAGCATGTACGTGGGGCGGCACCTTGTAAGGGGCGGCCAATCTTGGGGTGACGGGGCGGTGCTGTGGGGAGGGGGGTTGTTTGTTTTGTTTTGGCGGGGCGGTGCTCAGGTTTTTTGTTTGTTTCGGTGGGGCGGCGCTTGGGTTGGGTTTTTTTTTGGTTTGGCGGGGCGGCGCTTGGGGGGTTGTTTTTGTTTTGGCGGGGGGGGGGGAGCCTTTTTTTTTTGCGCTTGGGGCAGCAAAAAAGTTAGAGCTGGCCCAGGGTGCAGGAGCCAGCATAGTTCTGCTCCCAGTTGAGATAAGGCCTTACTTAGATTGTTATGCCTTATGACTACATTTCACTTAGAGAGGATATCCAAATTGGAGCTTCCCTAAAGCTCAGGGTGTTTGGTTCAAATTTGTATCTAATTTAAGCAGTCACAGTTCACCTTTGACATCAGCATAAACAGTGAGTGGAGAATGAGTAAACATATCTCCTTTTGTCACCAGAAACAGCTACAATACTTTTCTGAACACCTAGGTTAACAAGGTAGACACAAAATTGAATTAATGTATATCTAATGTGCCCATTACTCTGGTATTGGACTCAGGGGAGGCTGTGCAACAAGTACTGAAGATTAAATCAGAGGCTGGATTCTGTACAATTAAAAACAACAAATACTGCAGAAATCCTAAAATAATAATATGGCCTCCCTTCACAGTATACCCACAGATTTCAACAGATGTGCTTATGTTAAAGTTTCCTTCCACCTCTTGGAAGTTCTCACCTTTAAGTCCCTGAAAGAATGGACCGCGATGCCTCCAATATTTGATATAAGTTCTCTCAAGAACAACTTGTCAGTGATAATACACAGCACTGTACCTTTAAAGAAAGGAAGAGGCATGTTTGGAGCAAAGGCAGGAAAGCAGGATTAGCAGCTGCATGAGAAAGTGCATGACTGACTGGAATGTGTCAGTAATTGTTAGGATGCATCTTCCAATAGCTTGGGCCAAAGGAAATAAATGGTGGCTACCAATAAAAGGAGCTGAGCTTTACATTTGTTCTGTGGATCAGTTTAATCCAACCAGACATTTGTAAAGGTGCCATGTGATCATGATCACTAGTTTTGAGGATGTACAGTACAGAACAAAAGCAACAAAGCCATCTAGGGATTCCTAGCACGAAGGATGAAAACCTTATCTCCTAGGTACTATATGATCTCTGATACCATAGCACCTGATCATGTCGTAATCTTTAGTGTATTTATCCTTACAACACTCTCCCTGTGAGAGTCGGAAGTGCTATTATCCCCACTCTACAGAGAGACTAAAATGACTTACTCAAGGTCACACAAAATCTGGGGCAGTTCAAGGAACTGAACCTTGGCCTCCCAAGTCCCAAGCTAGCACACAAGCCATTGGAATACTGTTCCTCTGACCCTGGTCCTTTCTAACGACCAGCGTAAGTGCAAGGTCATGTCGTCCCCTTAGGTCTTTTCCTCTGCCAACCCCCCCACATGTCCAATTTCTATGACTCGTCATCGCTAACGAGAGGTCTGTAGTCACAGCTTGGTCCCTCGGGGTCTAATAGGTTTCACTACCTACATAAATAAAAATGAAGTTATTACAAAACTGCAAATATGGATTAATGTTCATCATTTAACCTTGTGACCAGCTGAAGCAGAACACTCTGCGAACAGTCTGAAGCACAGAAATCTTGGTACAAAACTAGGCTCTGAGATCTCCAAGGCAGGGACTGTCATGCTTTGTTTCTACAGCACAATGGGTCCCTGATCCTGACTGCAAGCCTCAAGGGACTACTGAAATACAAATCAGTACATCCGGCTGGGTGACCGAGGAGCGCACAGAGGGTCCAAAAAAAAAAAAAAAAAAAAAGACACTTTGGGCTGCAAATGGCCATCTTTATGAGCCATGCTCTGAATTACTGATGCTACATCTAGTCTTATTTTCCAGAAGATTTCACCGAGGCTGAGGCGGCAACAACAACATTTATTTCTTCCTGGTTAGAGGAAAAAGTCAGCACATCTCTGGTTCATTTTTAGCCCTGTAGTTCACCTTTAAAGGCAAGGCTCCTGGTGAGGAAAGCAGACTCCAGCACATGCAGAATGCTGTTCACTTACAGAAATCATCATGGCCATAGCACCCCATTCCCAACCCCACTGGCTCACTGATCTGTGCCAGGATCCAGGGCCGGCCTTTGGTTTTTCAAGCCTTTCATGGATTCACTCCAGCTTCACTTTCCTGCTCATTTAGCACTTTCCTCTCCATTCCTCGACATCTGGCCACTGTTGGCATTAAGGTCTTCTCTCTCTCCTTCCTGCCAACTGGAAAAGGCTCATTTTAAATCTCAGGTGAAAATCCATATTTTCTGCCTTGTCTGCATCTCTAAAATAGCAGAAGGAGCATCCACTGCAATTGAGGTAGCTTGTATTTAAGACTCCCTCCCACCTACTCCATGAGGGACTAAGATCCAGGAGTGTCTCCCTGCCCTCTGGCCATATACCCTTGGTGAAAAACCTGCAGAGAGGAACCAGCCAGAGACTCCAGCTGGTCAGAGCAGCTGCAGAGGCAGCCAAAACAGGGACATTTGGACAGGGACAAGATAACTTTCTACAGTTCTGACTGAACTACCTCTGCCCTGTGCTAATTGGGTGTTTGTTCCAACCATCTCCCTGCCTCCTCAGTCTCTTCACTTCAGCTTCATTCCTCCTGTGTCCTGCCCCGTCCCCTCATTCTCCTTCTCCCCTTCAGTTTATCCTTCCTAACTAAACCTCGCCCCATAAGAACGGCCATACTGGGTCAAACCAAAGGTCCATCCAGCCCAGTATCTGTCTACCGACAGTGACCAGTGCCAGGTGCCCCAGAGGGAGTGAACCTAACAGGCAATGATCAAGTGATCTCTCTCCTGCCATCCATCTCCATCCTCTCACAACAGAGGCCAGGAACACCATTCCTTACCCATCCTGGCTAACAGCCATTAATGGACTTAACCTCCATGAATTTATCTAGTTCTCTTTTAAACCCTGTCATAGTCCTAGCCTTCACACCCTCCTCAGGCAAAGAGTTCCACAGGTTGACTGTGCGCTGTGTGAAGAAGAACTTCCTTTTATTTGTTTTAAACCTGCTGCACATTAATTTCATTTGGTGGCCCCTAGTTCTTATATTATGGGAATAAGGAAAAGTTATTTACTTGTTCACTTTCTCCACACCACTCATTATTTTATATACCTCTATCATATCCCTCTAGTCTCCTCTTTTCCAAGATGAAAAGTCCTAGCCTCTTTAATCTCTCCTCATATGGGATCCATTCCAAACCCTTAATCATTTTAGTTGCCCTTCTCTGAACCTTTTCTAATGCCAGTATATCATTTTTGAGATGAGAAGACCACATCTGTACGCAGTATTCAAGAGGTGGGCGTGCCATGGATTTATATAAGGGGAATAAGATAGAGAATAAGACAGAGACTATCCCTTTTTTAAAGATCCCTAACATCCTGTTTTCTTTTTTGACTGCCGCTGCACACTACGTGGATGTCTTCAGAGAACTATCCACGATGACTCCAAGATCTCTTTCCTGATTAGTTGTAGATAAATTAGCCCCCATCATATTATATGTATCATTGGGGTTATTTTTTCCAATGTGCATTACTTTACATTTATCCACATTACGTTTCATTTGCCATTTTGTTGCCCAATCACTTAGTTTTGTGAGATCTTTTTGGAAGTTCTTCACAGTCTGCTTTGGTCTTAACTATCTTGAGCTGCTTAGTATTGTCTGCAAACTTTGCCACCTCACTGTTTACTCCTTTCTCCAGATCATTTATGAATAAGTTGAATAGGATTGGTCCTAGGACTGACCTTTGGGGCACGCTCTCCGTTCTGAAAAATTACCATTTTTTCCTACCCTTTGTTCTCTGTCTTTTAACCAGTTCTCAATCCATGAAAGGATCTTCCCTCTTATCCCATGACAACTTAATTTACACAAGAGCCTTTGGTGAGGGACCTTGTCAAAGGCTTTCTGAAAATCTAAGTACACTATGTCCACCGGATCCCCCTTCTCCACGTTTCTTGACTCCAATAGATTAGTAAGACATGATTTCCCTTTACAGAAACCATGTTGACTTTTGCCTAACAATTTATTTACACACACACCCAAAAGAGTCACAGAACTAACGTGACATTCACTGCTTACATGATATCCCTTACCCCAAACAGCGTGTCTTGTCTATTTTGACTGTAAGCTATTTGGGGCAGGGACTGTCTACTGGTGTTTGTAGAGCACCTAGTCCAATGGGGCTCATTCTTGGTTGGTCCTCAGGCACTACTGAGATTAACAGGATGTTAAGACTTTCCCTGAAGTGTTACTTGCAACTGCTTCAGGAGAATCGTAAAAGCTGGGCTAGTCATGTCTGAAGAGAGATATTTCAGCCCAAAAGGTAGATTTGCAGACACCAGTCTCAAGGCAGAGATCATTGTCACCATGGTGAAGCGTGTGGATTGTAGATGAGTTGATTATGAAAAGAACAATTTGGACGTCTTGTATTTGCTGCCCTTTCACCTTCCTTCCCACCCCCACGTGGATGGGCTGGTACAAGTATCCAAACCCTTCTTTGCGTTCCATTTTCTCTTTTTGAATGGGGACAGAAGACTGACTTCATTTACATAATTTAATGAGCTAGAGCCTGTTTTATCTGATCGACGGAGCAGCAATAAGACCTCATAAAAGAATATCCACAATTGCACCCCAGAAGTTATAAAAGAAAAATAGCTTGGCAGAACCCCTTGCTCCTCAAGGCTGGTCATTATCAAGCATTTGTCCAATGGCAACAGTTTAGATACAGCAAATTAAATCGGTCTCCTGGGAGAAATTCCTCCTTCATAGCATCATAGTATTTGACACGCAAGGACTTTTCACAGGCCCTGAAAGCGATGTTAGAAGAGGGAATGTCCAGAGGCAGAGATCAGGATGCGCTTGCAGATGTAAGAGTGGGTGGCACTGCAATATATTTCTGAAGCAAAACATTTAGCATTTCCATTCTTTTACCTTGTTAACATTATTCTCTGAGACAACCTTACCTATGGCTTTGCCATTCCACCTTAATGCTAACAGGGGGTCTGGTAGTTATTCCCCTTGACCACCATCCTGCCAGTTTCCAAGTGGAATCTAACTCACCACTGTCCATCTGTTCAGCCTATTGCTCAATACTTTCTGTACAAACCTTGAAAGCATGTTCTGTGGCCTTGCAGCCAAGAGGAGAATCAGGGGACCTGGCTTTGCCATTGACTTTTTGGGCAACATTGTGCAAGTCACTTGACCTCTCTCAATATCAACCACCCCACATGAAAATTGTGGAAATATCAGGATACTGTACCTCAGAAAGGTGCTACAAGGTATTCCGGAAGGTGGTGTTGTAGACTATTCACTTGGAATCAGGGCTCATACTTGCTCTATAATCCGTGTGCATTTTTTTCTTTCCATTCCCTGCAACAAGTTAAATTCCTCCTAATGTTTTCCTGTCTTCAGCAAGTAAAATTCACTCCCACCATGCCCGGTCATCGCCAACCATGCCCACAAGCAGCCAACAGCCTTCCTCTTGCCCAGCAGCAGTTTTCCTCCTGCTTGAAAGATGGGGCTCAGACAAGCTCCAGCTCCCACTGTCTATGAAGGAGACAGATGCTATAAATGGCACTTGCTAGCCAAGTGTGGAAAGATTAGCATTTGGTCTTAACTCTTCCTCTGAAGAAGGCACAGAACTTCCCAATTCAGCCACCTTAGTGGCTCCTCTCTCTCCAACCCTTGCCGCAATCACAGACAATTGAGATATGGGCAGGGGGATGGGTGGAAGGACATGAGAAGTATTCAGAATAATCTTCACATTAGTTCAGTTTTAAGGCATATTTAGACTGAGGTTTCAGAAGGTGACAGACAGGCAAGAAGCGATTGTGCAGAATGAACATTCAGTGCTCACTTACATTCAGTGCACTTTACCATACAACGCTGCAGGAACTTGAGCAGCATTTGCTGAGCCAAACTGGCAACAGATACCTGTGAAGAGCACCCTGGGACTGCGCTGAGATAACCACAGCTGCACACAATCCTGCCTGGGTTACATGCCACAGAGATGTTTAACCTAGATGATGCAATTCCACAGCAACCCAGAGAAATCAATTAGACCAGTTAATGATACACCAGCGTAACTAAGCACAGATGAAAACACTTCTTAAGTTTCCCCAAAATGCAGCCTTTTTAGAAAGAGAAGCTAAGGAAAAGTAAAGCTTAATTATTGGGGGGGGGGGTTGGTTTTGTTTTAAAGAAAAACCCAATTACCCACGTTCCGCAGACATTAAGCCATTAAAGACATAAAGCCATTACATATACTTTGTTAGTCTATTTAATGGTTGCCACAAAGTTTCTCCCTATAAATCCAATGTCATTGTGCCCAGATGTTGCTACCCTCAGAGTATTAGACTGACTTCATAACCGTGAAGCTAGGAAAGACTGACCCAGTTTACACAGCACGTACCTCTGTCAATTTCTCACCAGTGGGTCCTACAAACTATCTAGAGCAGGGGTAGGCAACCTGCGGCACGGCATGCGAGCTGATTTTCAGTAGCACTCATACTGCCCAGGTCCTGGCCACTGGTCCAGGGGGCTTGTTAGAGAGCTTATTCCTTCACTCTCCCAGTTCCCTGGTCCTTCTCCTATGAACAGAGAGCAACAATACCCGAAGTCCGAAGGTGCAAACAATTCAATGTTTATTGGGGTGAACTTCCAGCAAGCGTAAATCCAAGTTCCTTTTTCCTTATTTTTGAATCCCCACTTACTTCCTTTTTGCCCCTAATTTATAGAGTAATATTCTTAGCTATACCTTAACCAATCATTCTACTAAAACGTACCTAACCAATCCTAACATTGTAACATGATTAGCTAACCAATTATATCCCACCACCTTAATTAGTTTACCCCCAGCAAAATTAATTATACAGCAGACAGAAACAATCACAGAACCAGACCGAGACCATGCAAACAAACATACAAAACAATACAGAAGGGAGGATTTCACAACTACATCTACACAGACATAAGGGTTTTCCAGCTGTGTCTATTGATAAGTGAGTTCTTACCAGACAGAAAACTATCAAACTAAATTTCCTTTTACACGTTCTAGGCTCTTCCCTCTCTCTGGAGGTGATAGATCGGATCACCTTCCTAACAGCCCCAGATTGCCTTATTTCAATATGACTAAACAAGGCCTTAGACTGTCACAGTGAGAGAAGGCCCTTACACAGATAGAATCAAAATCATTGTCTTTCTTTTATACCTCTATAACTAGCTAAGTGATAAGAATACACCTAAATTCTTAAAAGTATAGGCCTTTGCAGACAGGCCTGAATATCAATATCCTAACAGGGCTCTGCATTTTAATGTAATTTCAAATGAAGCTTCTTAAACATTTAAAAAACCTTATTTACTTTACATACAACAATAGTTTAGTTATATATTATAGACTTATAGAAAGAGACCTTCTAAAAACGTTACAATGTATTACCGGCACGCGAAACCTTAAATCGGAATGAATAAATGTAGACTTGGCACAGCACTTCTGAAAGGTTGCCGACCCCTGATCTAGAGACTCTTGGTGTAAGCAAGGTCTGCAGGATTCCATGAGGCTCTCATATTCCTACAGGCTGGAAGGGATCGGGCTCAATGGATACTCATGGTAATAGTGAGCATCTCGAGATGGAATCTCATCAATAAGATAGACATCCTAGACACCCTAAAATTGGGGGCCAATATGCACAGCACACACAGCAAGAGACAGTCCCTGTCCTGAAGAGCTTGCATTCCAAAGAGTCAAATGCTGGAGAGGAATCAGAGGCACAGAGAGATTAACTGACCCAAAGTCACACAGCAGGTAAGTGCCAGGGCTGGGAATCAAACAATCTCTTGACTCCCAGCCCACTGGATCATTCTGCAGCTCTTCTTGATCAGCAGGTTGTTTAAGGAAGGACAACTTTCTGTCTGAGCTTAGATGAGGGACCGTGCATGTGCATATCTTGGAGCAAATGTGCTTCCCCTTAAGCAATACACTTCAGAGGAGGAATAATGCTAAACCCCTCCCTCTCTGATCTAGCACTGGAGGGACATACATTTGTTAGTTCTAATTAATTGCAAGAACCATTCTTCACTTCTTTCTAAAACCCTCCAAAACACAGACAATTAAGAGCATCTTTAACGCATTCGTTCCATGTGGCAGGAGGAACTGCTTTTAAGTGGCACTCTGATCCTGTGGATTGGACACTACACTGGGACTCGAGAGAGAAATTCTATTCCAGCTCAGCAGCTGCCAATTCACTGCACAATGCTGCATGAGTCACAGCTGCGGAGCCTCAGTCCTGTCCCCCCTTACAAGTGTTTTAAGATCTATGGTTGGACACAAAACAGGAGCTCCCCTCCCACTTCCATTCAGATTGAAGAGGAATTGGTGGTCAGTTTAGCAGATGACTGAAGGGATGTTTACATTGCAAAAAGTGTGTTCTTAAGCCATATTAGCTAACCTGAGTTAAAAAGCAGTGAAGAAACAGCAACTTGGTTTTTCACTCAGGTTAGGTGCTTGAGTTCAACCCCAGGCTCCTTTATCGGATTTAACTTGAGCAGTTAACATGAGGTGCCATGTCTTCATTGCTATTTTAACCAATGACAGCAAACCAGGTTAGCTAGCCCAAGCTGTGTGTATATATTTTTTGCGCAGTGTTGACATACCCTCAAGAGCCATGTCTCCTTGCTCTCCCTGTTCTCAACAGAAAAAAATAATTCTTCCTTGAAAGCAAAGAGCCTGGAGAGACCAACCAAAAGCAGTCTGGCCTATCTGAATCAGGCATTTCAGACAAGTACTTGCCAGGCATTAATCTCTAAACTATTTGACACATACCAAAGAAAGCAATTCTGACACTCCCTACACGTCTCAGGTAGGCACTCAACTAATTCTTTCCTCTCCTCCCCCTCCCTTCCTCTGGAAAGGTAATGCAAGCAGCTTACATTTTGCTGAAAGATCAGACACCTGAAATGTAAGGCAAAGGGCAGTCAGTCAATGCCCTCAAGGGCTGTTGTGCTGTCTCATGAAAGAAGCTGGAAAGACAAGACAGAGCCCAACACTGAAACCAGGAATCAGACAGACATGGCTAGTAGCTGATCTGGAATGTCTGACCCATTCTCACACGGCCAAGTTGTGTGCAGAAAGACTCAATTATGATATGTTTCAGAGTGGTAGCCGTGTTAGTCTGTATCAGCAAAAAGAATGAGTGCTTGTGGCACCTTAGAGACTAACAAATTTTTATCTGTAAATAAATGTGTTAGTTTCTAAGGTGCCACAAGTACTCCTCGTTCAATTAGGATAGTTACAGTCAAAGGTTAGGTTTTTTGGTTTGTTTAAAGTTACCACACCCACTTTATCCACAGAGTCATTCAGGAACCCATTTCCTTCTTGGGTGAAGGACTATCTTTGACTAAGTACCACAGGAGAAGATCCCCAAATAATTCCTTTTCAGAGCTCAAGGTTCTCCCAAAGGGATTAAATTAGAAAACTCATAGCAAAGTAGACCAGGAACATCTCTCTCTGGATTTTTATTTAAATTGCAAATTCCTGGGGCAGGGGTTGTTTTTTCATTATAAGTTTGTGCTGTGACTAGTACAACAGGGTCGCAGTCCATCTAGACAACCACAACACAAATATTGCATCATTTCCCTACAACGTATTCTTAACTGGATGAGGTCTTTTCTGGATAAAGAGAGAAAGGTCTTGGGACATTTCATTTAATAGAGTGGACTGGTCTGCTACTTCACATTTTTCTGAGTGCTCTTATGGGCTCAGAAGCCCTCTCTCAAGTGGAGAGATAGATTAGATCATCCACCAATCGACCAATCGAGACAGGAAGAAACTTGTATTCCATCTGGGGTGCACTTAAAAAAAAAGGCCCATCCTCCTCTAGATTGTGTGGGATTTATATGGCAACTAAAATAAGGAGAAGCCAGGATGGAGCCATAATTGCCAGGGAAGACTTATGATCTGAAGCGAAAGGCACTAGAGGTGGTTGTCTGGCAGAAGAGGCAAAATTTGGATTAAAGGAAGCTGAGGCAGTTTTAAGAGTAATGGAAATGGAGGGAGCTGGAGGAATGACTAGACGATCATAATGGTCCCTTCTGACCTTAAAAAGTCTATGATTCTATGAATAGACAGTTAAGGCATGCACATGAAATACTGATTGCAGGAGCCGGCTCTGAAGGCTGAGGCTGTTGGATGTAGAGGCTGTAGGAACACGAGTTGACAGGTTGGTCCGGAAACAGGGCAGGCTCCTTCCAGCTGCTCTCGAGAAAGCGCTATGCAAGGCATTCAAGGGGTCAGAGATGAAAGCTCTGGGTCTGCCTGAGGCTCTGTGCCAAACTCCCTTGGGGCTATCAGTCTGTTCAGCCTTTTTAATTGGAGCCTCCTTTTGCTGCACAGCATGCCTGAGGTGGCCGCACTGCTTAGGTAAAGCTATCCCAGAAGTCTCCAGAGTAGTTCTGCAGGATGAAACATTTTCTTTAGTTGGAGTTTCAGCCATTTTGAGTGAGCTGTGGACAGTTTATTTAAAAGCTGCTGCTGCAAACTCACTAACATGAAGCCAGAAGAACAAGACGGTCACAGCAGCTCTCAGGAGGGATCAAAATAAGGCAGCAAGCCTCCAACATTGGGATTTGTCCACTGATGTCTATTACAACAAGGAGGAATTAAAATCTGCTGTGGACCAGGTGCTACAGACACAGCCAAACCATGCAGCTAAAAAAAACAAACAATTGAACAACCCTGTTCATTTCTTGAGAATTGACTGTGCACCAGGGACTAAGTTCCTGGGCGATTCAGTTGCCTCTGTAATAGAAAGTGTTCTCCAGTTATCTGTGTTTCTAATGCCCTCTACCGAATTCGAAACTCCATCTGCTCTCACTGAGATTCAATCCTGGTGCACGGTGCCCTTTTGCTCTTCGCATTTAAAATAAATGATATTCTCTCATTCCCCTTCCAACCCAGACATCCACTGGATTTTCTCCCAGCCACTTTTTTTTTTTGCCGGGGGCAGAGGGAGCAGGTAAGGAACCGATACCACCACCTTTTCCAGAATGTAACACCTTTGTTAAAAGAAATTAAGTACTTCCGCAAAGAAAGTTTTCCAAGAGTGGACTGAGGCAGCACTGTCTTCCCATGACTGCAGACTGCTCCACTGCCTCCCTGGCTCAGAGCTTTCCCAACCTACAGATATGAAAACTGACCAGTTTCCACAGCAGCTATCCAGAACCTTGTTGGCAGCAGTGAAACTGATAAGGATCACATCAATTTCATTTTGTTACTGACTGCTTTCCTTGTGCTCACAGCTTTGCCAATGAGGCTCTTCCCTTAGGAGGTCTCATCTCCTTTTCATCTAACGCAGACTATACAGTTTCCACTACTTTCCTAGCATTTGAGAGATCAAGAACTGTAAGAAAGTAAATTAGCTGCAACTCAAACCTAATCAGAAGCAAATTGTGCTTGCTGACAAGGGGAAACATTTAGAGGAATGAGCCTAGGTGGCCTCTATGCTAACTACTGAGTAAGTTGCCCTATCTTTTAATACAATGGTTCAGTCAGTTTACTGTGGAATTCATTTGCACAAAATACATTGCTAAAGAAGAGCAGTAACATCTGAAGTTAAATCAGCAAGACTTTAAAGTGCTGGAAAGGATCTGAACCCACGTTTCAGAGTACAAGCCAACCTCTAAATGAATGGAGGTTAGAAGAAGCTCTCTTTGTGGAGTGGGTTATTCCATCACTTCCAACTGCAGAGTTTCTTGCACATGCCTCTGAAGCAGCTGATTCTGCCCACTGATGAAGACAAGGTATCTGACTGTTCAGCTAATCTGGCATGCGCTGGGATTTTTCAGAGCTCTTTTCCACTCACTTTATTCAGAACACCTTGGCCAGTTCTAGGAAAACCCTTTATCCAGTTCCTGGGAACAAATCAGTTCAACCACAGACTCATCACTGCGGTTTCTTTACAGTCATACAATCAAACTACACTTGAGTTGATCAGACTCAAGTTGGGGGCGGGGGTGTTTACAAGGCATACCACACATCCAATGTACATAATCATGAATCAATAGTATTAAGTGTATCATCCACTTTATCACTGATCTAATTTATTATGATTAGTCTACTAATTTTTGTAACCAATCCTTGTACAGATCAGGAAGTGTCCACGAGCTACAAAGTATGCTAGTGAGCAATGCTGCAGCTGCAAGCTTATCAACCACTCTTCACTATTTTTTTCAAATCTAACTATATGTTATTTACAAGGCCACTTATGAGTTTATGCTTTGTCCATTGTTAACCTCGGTTTCCTTACTACTTTTTGCATTGTTTATGCAAGGCCTACAGCATGGCAATCCCCATGTTATGTTTCAGCCTTGGGAATATCTTATTAGAGCTATCAAAGTTCCTAAATGTTTGTGTATCACAGTGGCCCTGTGACTCAGACCAGGCCAGAAAGCTCTAACTGCTCCTCTTCGGTGCGAACCTTGTAATAGGCATCTATTTCTGACACTTCCAGGAGGGGCTGTCAAGCACTCTACTAAGGCTGTGGCTACACTTAGCACTTCAAAGCGCGGCAGCTCTTTGAAGCGCTAAGTGTAGTCAAAGCGCCAGCGCTGGGAGAGAGCTCTCCCAGCGCTGTCCGTACTCCACCTCCCTGTGGGGAATAACGGACAGCGCTGGGAGCCGCACTCCCAGTGCTGGGGCTTTGACCACACTGGCGCTTTGCAGCGCCACAATTTGCAGCGCTGCAGAGGGTGTGTTTTCACACCCTGCTGCAGCGCTGCAAATTTGTAAGTGTAGCCAAGCCCTAAGAGATATTTCTTGATGGCTATCCTGAGACTTTGTGCAGTAAGGAGTGACTGCCATGAGCATGGAACATCAGTGCTCAGAGCTTTGCAATTCCTTCCTAGTCAGTTACAGGTGCATTTCAAGTTACTGCTCATCTCTGTTGCCCTCAATGGTCAGAGGTATCTACACCTCAGCCTATGCCACATATGGCAGTAGAGATTGACTGGGATGCTCTTGCTGTGTGGGTTGCTGGGTTAAGTCCCTGGAGCAGAAGAATCCACACTTTTGGGATTCCTTCCCCTTCATGATACAACCGACCCTGAAATTTGGGAAGTTTGGATTGGTACCGACTATGTTTTGTTGACTATTTTTAAAATCTGACCTATTAAAGTAGGATGGTGAGTTAGCAGCAGTTCTGGTAGCAACAGTTTAGTGACATGATTTGGGGAGGGCTGCATATGTAACTTGGGGGTGTTAAGTTGTAATTTGTTGCCATGGCAGTAGACTGATCAGGTATGGAGGCAGGGGAGAGACTTTGGGGCAAGTATTGGTTTTAGCTGGGGCTGGCATCCACTGGCAGTTGGTATGTTAAGGATTGTGTCTCTGTCTTTGTGAAAATGTTAGAAAGAAAATAAAATTCCAAAACAAGCATTGAACAACAGTTTGATCTCCAACCTCCTTTGTGCAACTACTTGTGGGGAGAGGGGGAGAGAACACACACGACTTCCCCAAGGCCAATTTATATGAGTGTAATCTAAGACCAGACATTCGAGAGGGCTAAGAAATAAGCTGTGAAAAGATTTAACTGTTTAGCAGCTCAGCGCAGCCCAGGCTGGAGTTCTGGCTACAGCAGTGATTTATCAGGGTGCAGAGTGGGCCGGCAGCAAAGCAGAATTCAGAACGGTATGCAGAACAAAACAGAGCTCATACTCCCCTCAAGGAGCCAGTCGAGACCATCAGCGTATTCTAAGAATTCACCACTTGTTCACATAAGTTAAACATGGGTCACTACCATGGTGAAGAGCTGGATTACAGCTGCAGTCAAAATAGATTTTCCTCCTAGTTTAGAAGCATTTCATTGAGCCAGCAAGAGTTACTTAGGAAGAGTGAGCTCCAAGTCCACTTGTGCACATAAACAGGTCTGCAGGGGGCTCAAATAATAAAATGAGTGCAGGTATTTACTTGGAATTTAACTAGGCTCATTCATACCAGGAAAGACATTTTCCGGGACTTACATCTTCCCTTTGGGAGAGACTATTCCCAGCACAGAAGCAGCTGTCACTAGCTAACTACTCCTGAAAGTTAGGGATCCAGTGACCACAAGAGAATTTCCAATATTACAGGATTATAGAAAGACACAGTCACATGTAGAAGGTGAGCAGAAAAGCCATTTACCCCATTTGGGCCGTAAGTCAGGTCCTCAAGACACAGCTCTTTCCTGCAGTAGCATACATCACTTCACAGCACCTGCACCACGCATGGGGATAACATTCCTTACGCCAACTGAGGTGTCTGTAAATTCAATTTTTTAGAATTAACAAAGAACTGCAAACCCAGGTTTTAGCAGGCAAGTGAGAAGGGAACTAATTGTTTCTTCTTGTTTTCAGATGTAATCTTACCTGTCTTTTTTAAGGAGTTTAACAAGTAACTGTGGTCTGGAAGAAAGAGCATGGAATTAGCAGCCTGGGGGCCTTAAATTCTAATCCTGGCTCTGCCATTGGTCACGTAAACTCAGACAAGATACTTCACCTTTGTTTCAGCTTCTCTAACCGTAAAATGGGGATAACATCTACTCACTGCCTCACAACAGTGAGGCAAAGATTAGCTACTTAATATCTACATCCAAAGGCTAACTGGTGGACTCGGGCTGGTCTACGCTACTGCACGGGGTCGATCTAACATACACAACTTCAGCTACGTGACTAGCATAGCTGAAGTCAACATACTTAGATCTACTTGTCTTCACTGCAGTAAGTCGACAGCTGACACTCTCCCGTCTGTAGTAAGTGCAGGCCCTGATAAAGGCCCAGTATGAGGCCTGAGGCCTGAACTAAAGTAATGGTCAAGACTTTGCTAACATAAAGCAAAGTTAAGCTGTGAGCCAGAGGTAGGCCCTGCTCACAGAAGCTGGCACGAAAAGGGTTGATGCTGCATAAGCATATATTCACCTAGCATAAACACAGCACTAGAACACACTATACTGAAACATTCCATAGATAACAGGAGGACAGGCCGACCCATCCCAATGACAGGGGCAAAAGGGTAAAATGATGGATAGAGTTGTTTTGATCGAACCAACATGTACAAGGTGAGAGGCGGCACCTTAATACGTAGAGGGGTTGTACCGTGCTACGTAGAAAGGTTGCACCTCAATACGTCAGGTGTGATGTGTAACTTGTTTGTATCTGTGTATAAGAATGCATCCTTGGGGCGGTGTCTTTGTCCGGCCGAAGGGGGAGTGGAAAGTCCCGCCACTGAGCCGGGTCCATTGCCAAGAGGCACTCTCTCGCAGTACGCCCAGTAGACTAAGTAATCTACGGGGACCCTGCACGGGTGTCCGAGGTCGCAATAAACCTAGCCGACGTGGCTTTGCATCTTACTGGACTCTGTAGTTATTGGGGGTTCTCGTCGGGTCTGCTGTGTCAGCTATCTGCGCAGAGCTGGGGCAGCACACAGAGGGAACTCACGCATGCAGCCGAGTGATATCAACAAGGAGAAAGCAGAGCACCACACTGGTACAACTCTGACAACACCGTCGACTCCGCTTGCGCTCGTTCTGGTGGGGTACTGAGTCGACAGGAGAGCGCTCAGTGGTCGATTTATCGACACCCACTGGATCAATCGCTATACTAGACATGATAAATCGACCCCCGCTGGAGCAATCGCTGGGTAGTGTAGACAAGCCCTTAAACAGTTGTATTTTTTAGAACTCAGTTCACCTTTAGGAGCAGGGAAGATCATTTAATCTCTATCCATTTTGTAGACGGCATTTGCATAAAACTGCTACTGTCTTTGGATCCAAACACAAGATCTCTCTCTAATGAAGCCATCCTCCAACAGATGATATATAGTCAACATGCATCTAGCCCCCATTATTGTAGTACCAGATTGCCTCACAACCCTTACGATATGTCTACACTACAAGTGCTACAGTGGCTCAGCTGCAGCTACACCTACCCCACTGTAGTGTAGATACTTGCTACAGTGACAGAAACGTTTTCCCATCACTGTATAGTTAATCCACCCCCTCAAGAGGTGGTAGCTAGGTCGATGGAAGAATTATTCCTTCAGCCTGTGTCTACACTAGGGTTTAGGGCGGCTTAACTACATCTTTTGCACTCTCGAGTGATGCATCTAGGTTGACCTAAGTGTTAAGTGAAGACCAGGCCTTGATGTATTATTGTCACCACACAACTGTAGGGTAGGGAAATACTATTATCCCATTTGACAGATGGAGAACTGAGACACAAGAGGTTTAAGTGACTTGCCTAAAGACACATGGGAAGTCTGTGGAAGAACAAGGAATTAAACCCAGGTCTCCTGAATCCCAGGCTGCAGCCCTAACCATTGGACCTCAATAACAATATCCCAAATACAATGGAACAAGGGGTAAACACGGGAAAGAGAGAAGGATACAAGATTTTAATCTTTGGCAGGCAAGCTCAATGCTTCTTCAGACTTGTCTTCACTGGAAGTTTAATCATACTTAAAGAATCAAGTTACATGGTGACGATGTCCTCAGCTGCTGGTGACCAAGCTGAGATCACCACTGTGTCAGGTAGTCACACGCAAGCCTCTGGTCCCATGGCTAGCTGACATAGAAACCATGACTCGGCCCGCTCTATACTGGCCAGCATTGCGTCAACTAACCCAATTGTTAAGCATTTCAAAATACAATTAAATATATCCCCTAGCTGTTGCACAACACTTAGATACCATGGTGATACAGTGCTTTAGAAAATAGATACAGATTGACATAGTTGATTTTTCTGGTCATCCATTGCAGGGCAGCATCCACAGCCTGGGGAAAAGGCAGACAGACATTCTCTCCCCACCCCTACCTGACATACCAATGCAAGTGATTTCTTGCTTCGTGTTTGATGTCCCTGTATAGATGCCCTCCAGGTTTCCTTTCTAATAAAACTCATGGTATAAACACATGCAATGAAATCAGCAAGAGTAATACTTCTATTACCTGCCACTGGCATACAATTCTTCCTGCCTGCTCAGATAGGAAACCGGTGAGGTATAACAAGAATGAAAGGAGGAGCATACATGCAAGACAAAAATGAAGAGGACAAGACCGCTGAACATTTTCTATAGTTTTCAAGCACACAGCAATTTTATTTGAAAAACTACTTTAATAAGGGTGGTTTGTGCCACTCTAGCTGATAATCTGACCCAGAAATAGTGATTAAATATTAACTTGAGACATTTAGTCTGCCAGAAATCACCTGAAAGAAAACAAGATCAAAAGGTACTAAGGAGACAGATTTTATATTTTTTTATATATATTTTACTCTAGCTGCATCTAAATCCTCAGCACAAAGCTCCGTCTTTTCAGGGAAGATTAACATATTTAACACTACTAAACTCTATGTAATCTGCAATCATGAATTACTATTTCCAATCAAGGCTAGCACCAGTTAAATTTTACTCATTGCTAGCCTAATAAGTGTCTTTATACCACAGACAAAAAAGACAAGGTTCAGAGATCTTTTTAGCCAGACAAGGAATAAATTGCAGGCTGGTGAGGAATCTACAGCCATTTGCAGCAAGTATTGCTAATCTAGTTTGGAAGTAAAAATGTACTTCAGCTGAGAACCAGCACCTTGCAGTAAATCCTGAAAGAAGCTGCAAGTGATTTTATGTCATCCAGCCAACACACTACCACGGACTGATTGGCACTGGCAGAAGACTGCAGCAGTGTGTCAGCTTTCCTTCTCCAGCATGGAGAGCTCTCAAGGTATTGATTCAACTAAAGCATGAATGCAAAGAGTCTTGTGGCATCTTATAGACTAACAGACATTTTGGAGCATGAGCTTTCGTGGGTGAATACCCATCCAAGCTCATGCTCCAAAACGTCTGTTAGTCTATAAGGTGCCACAAGACTCTTTGCTGCTTTTACAGACCCAGACTAACCCGGCTACCCCTCTGATACTTAAAGCATGAATGGCAGGCAATATAAGTAACTGAGGAGACACCGGAAGTGGGGAGAAGGTGGAGGTTTATAATCTTAAAAAAAAAAAAAAACACCAATCAGAAGCACTAGCATCTTAGTACAGCAGGAGAACCTGCAGCAGATAACAAGGAATAGCATAATCAGGAAGAATCACTGCAGTCCAAGCAAACATGCCTAGGGAGAAGGCTGCTGTAATATGGCTTAATACAATAGATGTGATTTGCATCTTTTACTGTTAACTTTGTTTTCTGTGTCTTATTTAAAACGGAAATCTCCACAAACATATCCAGTTTCACATGGCAAGATATTATCCTTGATCACATTACTACATTGCCTGTGCAAGCTATTAAAACCTTTAACAAACTCCAATTAAAAATCACGGAACATACATTTATTGAAAAGACTGAATGCAGCCAACACAAGAAGCCTGATCTTAGTCCTGGCATGCATCTCCAGCTAATCAGCAGCAGAGCCCACTATAACATTTCACTTGCCATTCTGAAGTGACTGAAAGAAAAACGATGCAAAAGCAGCATTCTGTTCTCTGCTGAGCAGCAGTAGGATACCTTTAATTATGGCCTTCCAACAAGGCAGACAATGATTTAGCTAAACAGGAAGTGAAAAAGATATTCCAGCTGCAGTGTTTTTTAAACAGATGCTTGATTTTTAAATACTGCTATTCTACAAGGGTTTGTTTGTTTCTAGATTTCTCCGCACCTTCGCTCACCAACCCCGAAAGGACAAGGAGAATGAGCTAAACGGTGGCAAAATCCAATATTAAAATTCACAGCACTGAGCCACTGCATAATGAAAGATGCATGTGCATTATCTTCATTGCACAGAAGAACATCACTATGGGCACATTTATCTAGTTACCATTATATATAGTGCTTGAAGAGTCAAACACAGGCTAATAAAAAAATACACAATTACCTCAAGATGGCGTGGAGCTATCTAAACCTCACTTTGACAGCATGGAAAAAGTAGTGATTTTTCCACTGTACATGAGGACCTCATTTAATCATGTACATCAGAAGTGTGCGTTAGTTGGTAGCATTCTGCTACATTGCACTCATGATCATCTCCTGTCCCCCCTACCCCCAAAATATACATGTGGTATTAGCAATGGGAATCATGTAAACCTTTCTGGTACAAACATGATTAGCTCAAGCACAAAAATGAACAGGATTGGAAGATGTAGACACTAGGCGGCCTGCAGTATGTTGGATAGAACTGAAATATGTGAGAAATTCATTTGTCAACTAACAAAGCTACCTACCGAGATGTAATAAGCAGTATAAGAAGCTAAAAATCTTCCTCTGAGACCCATACTAAAAGGCTTCTCCCAAACTAAACAGCAGCAACACAAGAAAACAGGCAGCATCAGCATCCCAGGGGTGTGCAGCAAGCACTTTAAACTCATTTTTATCAATATTTACTTGGTATGAACGGTGTCTTTACACACCACCCTCTCCTGAAATTCTCATAAAATGGCTGTCCAGGCAGCACCTCACTTTCTGTATTAGACTACTTACCCCAAAAGATATACAAGTTGGGCATATGATGTTCACCCCATGAGCATAATATGGAAAAGAGCTCTCTCCCAACAAAGGAAAGAGGCAGAGAACTGCCCGTGTATATGGCTCGATTTGCTTTAACAGCAGTCTCCCACCACCAAGACAATTTAAAGTAGACTGAAGCGAAACCAAAATATAAGTCATTTCAGAGCAGGTAAAAGGGATCCTTTATGGATTAGCATCCCTTTCCAGGCAGATGTCAAACTGCATTAGTGCTGGCTGTGGCAGCAGATACCAACTCCACTCCACCCAAGGACAGAAGAGACTAAATTTTTGCTCCCTTCTAATCAAAGTGTCTCATTATAGCACATCTTACCAAAGCAAACAATATATTTCAATAAAGCAATCCACTCCCAAGGAAGTGAAATCAGGATTTTGCTCTGCACTGGTAAGATAGCGAGGGCCTTTTACTGAGGAGGAAGTGGGCATACAGATTTCTTCCATCAAAGAGGGGGAGGGAATTCTCATTTGCTACATTAAATATTTAAGGTGTTAGAAACACTTCACTGGAATGTAAATCACAGTTTCCCAAAAAAAAAAAAATCCACTATTTAACAGAATTACCAGGTTCTGTTTCCACCCTCCCCAGGAAACAAACCAAACCCAGGTCATATGAAATCAGCAGCTGCTTCTATCAGAACTGCACTATTTGCTATCTCTTCCTCTCATTACCAAAGAGATAGTAATTAAAATACATTCAGAGGAGTACTGGTCAGTCTCATTTTTCCCTCTTGACCCCACTGGAGCAAACACCAGTTGATTCCATTTTTTTTCTTTTTTTTGGGGGGGGGGGGAAAGGGAGGCTGAATTTAAGATATTAAAGGTAAAGATCCCAGTCAAGCATCATTCAGCTGCAACCTAAGGAAGCAAGACCATTTCAACGGGGGGAAATGAATCCATGCACAGAAAGGTGGGGACAGAGGGCGGCTTCCCGCAGCAGTTT
Organism: Mauremys reevesii; assembly: GCF_016161935.1. Classification (NCBI taxonomy): domain Eukaryota; kingdom Metazoa; phylum Chordata; order Testudines; family Geoemydidae; genus Mauremys; species Mauremys reevesii. Next base: position 16,722,627 of record NC_052623.1, on the reverse strand, counting down.
CCCAACCCGGCGTTCTCCGCACAAGATGACAATCGCCCCAGGAGGAGGGACCCTTCCCCAGCGGGCTGGGCCCGGCTCTGGGACCCAGCGGCATCAAACCCCGCACCCCACCGGGCACAGCGAGAAGCGCCCCCTCCGTCCCCGGCCGACAGCGAGCCCAGCCCCACGGCGACCGCCGGGCAGGCTCCATTAGCCGGTGGGGCGAGGGGCTGTTCCCCGCCACGGCTCCGGGGCAGGGGGGGCTCAGCTCCGCCGGGGGCGAGGACAGAGCCCGCCGGACGGGGACCCTGGCGGGCGCGCCAAGGCCGGGCGAGGGCGCCGCGGGAGAGGCCGGGGCCCGCGGGGGGACGGGGGGCGGGTTTCCTGCTCCCGCGGGGGGCCGGGCCGGGGCCGGGGCCGATCCCCGCTCGGCGGAAGGCGGGGACGGGGGGGGGGCGGGGGCCTGGCCCGGCGGGGGTGCCGGAAGGGGGGTCCTGGCTCCGGCCGGGGTGAGGCGGGGGGGGCCGGAGCCCCCGGGCGGGGCCGGGTCACTCACCGCTCTGCTCGCCCAGGAAAACCAGCTTGAATTTCCGCAGCGGGTTCCCGAAGTCCCCGCCCGTCGACATGATGGAGCCGCCGCCGCCGCCCGCGCTCGCTCCGCTCCCCGCGGCGGGACCCGCGATCGCGCTCTCGGCGGCCGGGAGGGTGGAGCCGGGCAGGAGTCCCGGGGGCTGCTGGCAGCGGCGGACAGTCCCCGCCGCCCCTCCGCCCGCACTCCGGTTACCAAGGGAGAGAGCGCGGCGCAACCGCTCGCAACGCACCGCGCAACCTAGCCCGCTGCTCTCGAGCCGGGACTCGGCGCGCGCCGCGCCCGCCCGCCCCGCCCACACGCGGGCGGGCGCGCGCCCCTCCGCCTGCACCGCCCAATCAGGGGGCAGGGCGCGTCGCGCGTCGGGGGCCATGCGGAGTGTGGCAGCGCGGGCAGAGGGCGGGGCCGGGAGGGAAGAGGGGCGGGGCGGAGAGACCTGGCGCCGCCGCAGGCCGGGTGGAGCTGTAGGAGCTGGGGGCCGCGAGCTCCCTCCCGCCCTTCGACCAGGCGTTAATCCTGAAACCTAACGAGGGCGGACCCCATCAAGGCTGTTAACTAATTCGCTGCTGCCCCCAGCTGTAGTGGTGGTTCCGGGGGGCGGGGGATGTGGGAGCTGAGCAGCTGGCTTCTGTCAAGGTTTCCTAAGCTGGGAAGCTCTGCCACCGAAAATCTTTTGAGTCATCTGGTGCTATGCCGGTGAGAAGGAAGAGCTGTACCCTCCCCATCGCTAATAAGAATAGCCCCTCAGCACTAGAGGGAGGCACATTTTTCAGACAAATAGGTTATTTGTTAATAGTGAATTTAGAGCCATAGAGTTTAAGGCCAGAAAGACCCAGCAGATCATCTAGTCTGACCTCCTACATATCACAGGCCAGCAGCCAGCACCTGCACACTAAACCCATCAACCGAAATGAGACAAAGTATTACAGCCCACAGGAGACTAGAGTGTCATGTGTTACAGGGAGAGACTAGGAAGGATGGCGCTGCACCTGAGCCTGAAGCTCCCACAGGAAATTTGACATGAATTTCTGGTCGTATCAACTTGTAATTTTTATACACCGATTACAACACAGCCAGACAAAGACGTGCAGCTGTTACCAACCTTGTAACTTTTAGCCCATGGGGCATAGGAGACACAAGATTAATTGCCCTCGCTGCCTGATATGAAGAAGAGATTTGAATTTGGGTCTCCCATATTGCAGGAAAGTGTCCTAGGCACTGGGCTATGGAATATTCTGGGGTGAGTTTTCCTTAGGGTATGTGTACACTGAAAATGTTGCAGTGCTGGACCATGTCAACACAAACACTCCCTACAGCAACAGGAGGGGTTCTCCCGTTGTTGTAGTAGTTAATCCACCTCAGTAGCTAGGTCAATGGAAAAATTCTTCCATCAACCTAGCGCTGTCTACACCAGGGGTTGGGTCAGCATGGCTCCATCTCTCAGGAATGTGGATTTTTCACCCCCCTGAGAGACATTGCTATCCCAATGTAAGTTTTCGGTGTAGACTAGTCCTTTGTCTCTACTGTTGAAACTGTTTCACTGTGTATAAATAATTCAATAGTCATTGGAGCAGGATATGAATCTGAGTCTCCCCTCTCCCAGATGAATGCCCTTGCCACCAAGCTATAGAGTAATTCTCACTCTATCTCTGACCCAATGACTAGTCAAGTAGTTTATACAAAAAATGGCATGGAACAGCTTTAACAACAGGAGAGAAAACAAGACCACTAGCCTAGGCATTAGGGCACACTCCTGCAATGTGGAAAAGCCAAGTTCCAATCCCTCATCCCAGCTGTGGCAGTACCCAGGTTTGTGAGGCACCTCACTGCTACCTCCCCTTAGTGTGAAACAGCCTTGTTTGTGCAGGCTGTAGTTCAGCTCCCTGAAACCATCAGCTTCTGGCCACACGAGCGCTGCCTTCCAGGTCTCTTCAGACCTCACTCTCTCTCTACAGGCTAGTGATAGATATACACCAGCCCGCTTGAAGTGTTCTCCTGTTGTGTCCAGCCACCGGACACTCACAGAATTCGCCAGGTTTGCGGTCTCTAAAGAAACAGTTTAAACGCAGTTTGGCTGGTACAACCCGGGATCGGGTCCTTTATAACATCACAGCATTGAGATATATCTATAGTGAAAATCAAGTTTATTACAAAAGGCTAAGATCTAAAAGCTAGTGAGAAAGGATAAGAAGTGGGAACAGAAATGGTTACAAATAGAACAAAAGTAGAACACCCTTCTCATAGTCTAAACAGTTTCTCACCTAAAGCAATCTCCCAGCATCACCAGCCAGCACTGGTTGGGATTTCTTTTTCATTAATGCAAAAAGCACTGTCCTCTTTGCTTTCTCAGTAAGGAATAAAAGGATTTTGACCTTCCTCTTCTCCCCCACAGTCCATTGTTTTTGTCCCTAGAGTCAGGCTGACTTCTGTGGCTCCTTTCCTAAGGTGCTGGCTCCAAATTGGTTTCACATCCTCCTGCTGACTCCATGTGAAAAATGGACTTCTACTGTGTTGGCTTACAATGCTTAATTTACATATGAATCTAGTCAGACAGGTGAATCTACATCCCTTTGGCTAGCAGAACCTGTGTGACAAATCTGCTGGGACACAGACTCTAAGACATATTTTCAGAATATCTACATATGTAACATAACCCTTTAAATATCATCCATCTATATATCTCACCGTGATTATGAGGATCAGTATGATATAAGCTTGTAATAGACACCTCACGTGACCCTTTTTGGATAAATGCTATCTATAGCGGGGCAGTCACCCCACTCCGGCTAAGAGGGGTTAAAAGCAGCCTTAGAGAGGGCTGCAGCTGAGCCAATAGGGTAGGCTTATTGGGAAAGCAGCCACAGCTGGGGCCATGCCCCAATCAGGCCATAGATGGCCCTATAAAAGGGCTGTGAGGCAGGTGCTCAGACAGTCATTTTCTAGAGGTGGAGAGAGATAGGCCTGGTGGCTTGGGAGTGCAGCAGGGTACCTAGAGTGGAGCAGGGCTGGGGAAAGGCCAGAGGAGCTGGTGAGCTCTAGGTGGGGAAAACCCCCAGGCTGCAGGCCTTGGTAAAGACTGGGAAGGATACTGGAGTTGCAGAGGTGCAGCCCAGGGTAGGCAAAGGCACAGGGCCGGCTCCAGACCCCAGCGTGCCAAGCGCGCGCTTAGGGTGGCGTCCCAGCGGGAGGGCGGCAGGCGGCTCCGGTGGAGCATCCGCAGGCGTGCCTGCGGGAGGTCCACCGGAGCCGCGGGACCGGCGACCGCTAGAGCGCCCCCCTGCGGCATGCTGCCCTGCTTGGGGCGGCAGAAATCCTAGAGCCGCCCCTGCAAAGGCAGCAGGTCCAAACACTCCTTGCTGATGATGAGTGGTGTAGACTGCAGTCTGCCCCAGTGAGTGGGAGCTAGGTGGTGACTGCAGTAGTCACTGAGGTGAGGTGGGGGTAGAGGGTTGGGGGTTCCCCTGCGTGGGGACATTGGCCAGCAGAGGGTGCGCCAAGGCTGGAAAATCTAATTTTCTGGATGACCAGCAAGAGACGCCGTGCTGGTGAGTCACTGCATTGCTACACTATGAAAGCAGCATGAGAGGTGTAATGAGTCTGTCAGGCCTGACAGGAACCGTACAGAACAGTGAATCCTTTGCCAATTGGCACTGCGGGGTTCTTGGGGTGACAGCAGCAAAGTTGGAGCACCCTTAAGTACTGCTCTGCACTGGGCTAGCCCCAAACAAGCTGTCAAGAATAGCTTGAGTATTGCAATCCAGCCACACCCTCTTTCCCCAGGAAAGCCCCCACCCTGAAAATAAAGCATACGTAAGAACGGCCAGAGTAGATCAGACCAAGGGTCCATCTAGCTCAGTATCCTTCTGACAGTGACTGGTGCCAGATGCTGCAGAGGGAATGACCAGAACAGGCCTGTGGGAAGGCTGAAGGGTGACAGGGGAATTGACAGCTTGTTCTACACCACATGAGGAGACCCCTTACAATAGGGAAATTCACTGATAATCAGTTATGGTGACTTCTTGGCCTCTTTACTCCAGCAGAGAAAGGGGGTCTCATGATAAGTGTATCAGGCTTTTCTCTCTGTGCCTTTGTAACCCTCCGGAGTGAGACATCAGTTAGAACCACCACTGCCTGTGGAAAATAGTGCCAATATTCAGTGCCATTGCCCTATACTCATAGCCTTGGAATAGAGATTGAAATGCAACAGATCAGCCTTTCCCTGCTTGCCCCTGGCAGGCCATGCTCACCATGGCTGGGGCTGGAAACCAGCCCTGTGTGCAGGTGCTCCAGAGCTGAAGCATCACTAAGCATTTCTTATCAAAAGTGTTTATGGAAATCATTTTGAAAAGTCTCTCTCCCTTTCCGTGGTGACTGTAGATCTAATGTTACATCGGTCTGGTTTTGTCAGCAGTGTTTGGCGTGATGGCCTTGAGGAATAACGCTTCCATGCCCGCAGAATGCCTGAGCCTGAGGAGGAGAAAGAAGAGGACATGTTAAGTGAGATCCTGCAAGCCAGTACTGCATCGGACTGAGATCATAGGGCTTGGAAGGCCAATATGACAGACAGCATGGAGAAGGAAAGAGGGGACAGGAGACAGTCCTAAGAGTCCTGCAGGACAAGGAGAGGGAAATGCACCAAAACATAATGGGACTTCTCAGGCAGCAAATACAAATGATTGATTGGAGCAAAATAAATCTGATGAGGTTCAACAAATGCAGAGTCTTACACTTAGGACGGAAGTTCTGCAGAAAAGGCAGCAGTTCTGCAGAAAAGGACCTAGGGGTTACAGTGGACGAGAAGCTGGATATGAATCAACAGTGTACCCTTGTTGTCAAGAAGGCTAACAGCATTTGGGTCTGTATAAGTAGAAGCATTGCCAGCAGATCGAGGGATGTGATCATTCCCCTCTATTCGACATTGGTGCGGCCTCATCTGGAGTACTGTGTCCAGTTTTGGGCCCCACACTACAAGAATGTGGAAAAATTGGAAGGAGTTCAGTGGAGGGCAATGAAAATGATTAGGGAGCTGGGGCACATGATTTATAAGGAGAAGCTGAGGGAACTGGGCTGCAGAAGAGAAGAATGAGGGGGGATTTGCTAGCTGCTTTCAATGACCTGAAAGGGGGTTCCAAAGAGGATGGATCTAGACTGTTCTCAGTGGTACCAGTTGACAGAACAAGAAGCAATGGTCTCAAGTTGCGGTGGGGGAGGTTTAGGTTGGATATTAGGAAAAACTTTTTCACTAGGAGGGCGGTGAAGCCCTGGAATGGGTTACCTAGGGAGGTGGTGGAATCTCCTTCCTTAGAGGTTTTTAAGGTGAGGCTTGACAAACCCCTGGCTGGGATGATTTAGTTGGGGATTGGTCCTGCTTTGAGCAGGGGGTTGGACTAGATACCTCCTGAGGTCCCTTCCAACCCTGATATTCTATGATCTACAGGTCCAAAAATCCTGGGCCCTCCACCCTTTGCAGTCCTTGAACTCCATGATCTCTGCTTCCTACACCCTTCAACATGCCACCTGGTATCAAAGGGCATATCAACACCCCGACTGCTCCACGCCAGAAAGGATAACCACATACTGACCTGTGAGAACCACCACTGGGGTAATTTGTAGCCACAACACACTACATTTGTGCACTTAAATAGACAGAAATGTTTACTCCCATGCCTTTCCAGTTTTAAAGTTCCACTCTGTTAATTTATGTTAAAAATATTGTGACACTGGCAGACCAGGTGCCAGCTTTTGCCAAGGCTTTAGGCCTTAGTTGAGCACTGACAAATTCATCACTGGAAACCAATCTGTTTCACCCACATTTTACTATGGTTAAGATGGGTATTGAATTTATAACAATGTGTTTAGTCTTTACAAAATGCTTGTAAATTGCAGCGTGTAATAACTCACATATGGTGTCTTTATCACATGCTATAAGGCAATAGTTAAGTTTTTGCTTTATAACTGTTAAAAAGGTTTGCTCTGAAACTGTGAACTCAGTCAGGAGGGATCATGTGCTAGTTATCAAGGAGGCCTGTCAAAACCTATGGCCCATTATGGAACATAACAATACAAATACTTTGTTAACTGCCCCTTCACACCCATGAAGAGGCTACATGCAAAACGGCTCATCCCATTAGCTTGAATTCTGGAAGAAGGAAGTAAAAATAGCTGACAAGAAAATATTCTATTCTCTTTTGCTGTTTGGACTCTCTCAGGGCTGAAGCTATGAAACAGAGGCATAGATCAGCAGGGTGTCCTGGCTTAGCCTTAAAAGACATTCAGAGCTGACAGATAGCTACACCTCTGTCACCTTTTAAAACCATAGAGCAACTCATTTGTGTAGATCTGTTTGTCTGCTTTAAACTTCGTAATTACGCTCTCATTTCTTTTCTGAGTTAATAAATCCTTAGATGGTTTACAGTAGGACTGGTTATAAGCATTATCTTTGGTGTGAGATCTAAGGTAGAAATTGATCTGGGATAAGTGACTGGTCTCTTGAGACTGGAAGCTGCCTGACTCTTTCGTGATCTTTGGTGTATAGCAGTGGTTTCCCCAGGAATTGAAATTAGGGGGGGTGTTCGAATTTACAGGGGGGGTGTCAGGACCAATGAGATATATAAAAGAGATATGAATAAAGTAAATGTTTTGTTAGGATTATGCAAATTTAACATAAGAATAATGCAAGTTACACCAAAACACATAACAGGTCTAGATTTCTAAAAAAATATACATTTAAAAAAAAAGTATTTAATTTAAATTGACTTTTGAAAAGTAAGCCATCATGGGGTAAGAGGAAAGTCCTCTCATGGATCAGTAACTGGTTAAAAGATGGGAAACAAAGGGTAGGAATAAATTATCAGTTTTCAGAATGGAGAGAGATAAATAGTGGTATCCCTGAGGGGTCGGTACTGGGACCAGTGCTGTTCAACATATTCATAAATGATCTGGAAAAATGGGTAAACAGTGAGGTGGCAACATTTGCAGATGATACAAAACTATTCAAGATAGGTAAGTCCCAGGAAGACTGCGAAGAATTACAAAGGGATCTCATAAAACTGGGTGATTGGGCAACAAAAATGGCAGATGAAATTTATGTTGATAAATGCAAAGTAATGTACATTGGAAAACAATCTCAACTATACATACAAAATGAAGGAGTCTGAATTAGCTGTTAACACTCAAGAAAGATCTTGCAGTCATTGTGGATAGTTCTCTGAAAACATCCACTCAGTGTGCAGCGGCAGTCAGTGATTTCCAACATTCTGTTTGCTTTTTTTAAAAAGAACAGGAGCACTTGTGGCACCTTAGAGACTAACAAATTTATTTGAGCATAAGCTTTTGTGGGCTACAGTCCACTTCATTGGATGTAGCCCACGAAAGCTTATGTTCTTTTTGCAATACAGACTAACCCGGCTGCTACTCTGAAACCTTAGCTTTTTAAAGAAAGGGATAGATAATAAGACAGAAAATATCATATTGCCTCTATATAAATCCATGGCACATGTACACCTTGAATACTGTGTGCAGATCTAGTTACCTCATCCCAAAAAAGACATACTGGAAATGCAAAAGGTACAGAGATGGGCAACTAAAATGATTAGGGGTATGAAACAGGAGAAGAAATTAAAATGACTGGGAATTTTCAGCTTAGAAAAGAGACGACTAAGGGGGGATATGCTAAAGGTCTATAAAATCTTGACTGATGTGAAGAAAGTGAATAAAGTAAATGTTTTGTTAGGATAATGCAAATTTAACATAAGGAAAATGCAAGTTACACCAAAACACATAACAGATCTAGATTTCTAAAAAAATATATAATTTAAAAAAATGTATTTAATTTAAATTGACTTTTGAAAAGTAAGCCATCATGGGGTAAGAGGGAAGATCCTCTCATGGATCAGTAACTTGGTTAAAAGATGGGAAACAAAAGGTAGGAATAAATTATCAGTTTTCAGAATGGAGAGAGATAAATAGTGGTATCCTTGAGGGGTCCGTACTGGGACCAGTCCTATTCAACATATTCATCTGGAAAAATGGGTAAACAGTGAGATGGCAAAATTTGCAGATGATACAAAATTATTCAAGATAGTTAAGTCCCAGGCAGACTGCGAATTGCTACAAAGGGATCTCACAAAACTGGGTGACTGGGCAACAAAATGGCAAATTAAATTCAATGTTGATAAATGCAAAGTAATGCACATTGGAAAGCAATCTCAACTATACATACAAAATGATGGCATCTGAATTAGCTGTTAACACTCAAGGAAGAGATCTTGGAGTCATTGTGGATAGTTCTCTGAAAACATCCACTCCATGTGCAGCAACAGTCACAAAAGCAAACAATGTTGGGAATCATTAAGAAAGGGATAGATAATAAGACAGAAAATATCATATTGCCTCTATATAAATCCATGGTACGTGCACACCTTGAATAGTGTGTGTAGATCTGGTCACCCATCCTAAAAATATATATATTGGAACTGGAAAAGGTACAGAGATGGGCAACTAAAATGATGAGGGGTATGAAACAGGAGGAGAGATTAAAGTGACTGGGACTTTTCAGCTTAGAAAAGAGATGACTAATGGGGATATGATAGAGGTCTACAAAATCTTGACTGATGCGAAGAAAGTGAATAAGGAAATTTTTATTTAATCCTTCACATAACACAAGAACTAGCAATCACCCAACGAAATTAATAGGCAGCAGATTTTAAAAAAACAAAAGGAAGTATTTCTTCACACCATATAAAGTCAACCCAGGGAACTCTTTGCCAGGGGATGCTGTGAAGACCAAAACTATAACAGGATTTTAAAAAGAACTAGATAAATTCCTGGAGAACAGGTCCATCTGTGGCTATTAGCCAGGATGAGAGGGATGCAACGCCATGTTCTGAGTGTCCCTAGCCTGTTTGCCAGAAGCTGGGAATGGGCAACAGGGGATGGATCACTTGATGATTCCCTGTTCTGTTCATTCCCTCTGAAGCACCTGGCCTTGACCACTGTTGTAAGACAGGGTACTGGGCTATATGGACCATGGGTCTGATCCAGTATGACCATTCTTATGTAAAAATTAATTATAATAAAAATGTTTAGTACAGAAACTCCCCAACATAATGACCTCCCAAGATAGCAACAATGTGAGATAACAACCTTGGCAAATACTGCATTTTAAAAATCTTGGCCTACTGGGAAACATATTTATATAAGTTTCCATTCTCAGTCACAAATCTAGCATTCTGGAGCAAAGTGACTAAAATATAGTCCAACAAACAAATCTTTATTTAACATGCCCCCCTCACTTTTCCCTCCACCGCACTCCACTCACCGGTGTTGTCCTTGGTCAGTGGAGACTCAGAGTTCAGAGGTGCTTTCACGTGAGTACACCTTCCAGGTGGGGGACAAAAAGGCACAGTTTGCTCTGGCCACGGCTGTTCGTTGTGCCACCGTTCACTCCACCACTCTGTTGCCAATGGCCCTGCACAGTCACCTTCTGCTGTCACCTACCACTGTGACCTCTGCGAGTTGGTCTCTTGAGGTTCCACCAGCTCTCAGTGATTTCAGCTGAGCCCTCAGTGCGGGAACCTCGCTGCTAGTGCAGTCTGGGCTGTCTCTTACACAAAAACACTGTACCCACAGGAACACTGTCCCCACAACAGGACTAAGCACTTACACCTGATCATCAGTGATTTCAGCTGCAGTGGTCACTTAACAGAACAAAAGACTATCTATGGAGCCTAATCAACTCTGACTTTAAACAGTGGAGAGGGACAGGTCCCCACCCTCTCTCTTGATGCCTTCAAATCATCACAGGCTAAGTACAGTTCTACTGCCCTTTACTCATACAATAAGAACAACATTTCATCCTCCATTCCCCCCACATTCAAGTGGTTTGTAACTCAACCCCAGCCAAAATCTATCACTTGGACAACACAGCTCTGTTTGCTGAATACCTAGGTAGATTAGGTGGGAATGTAAATATAATCTGGCCCTGAAGCCTTAGCCCCCAGCTCATCACTAGCTGTCAGGGAGAGCTCATTTAGACTTTGCTTACAAATCATCATTTGAAATTATTAGGTTGGCCAACATCACCGAAATGAATGCACTGACATCATAAAAAACAGCTGTATAAGGAAGCAAGGAAGCTAGTCTATGTTCATACTTTTCAAATCTATTATACTTTTTCAGATACACATATTTTATCATACACTGTATAAGCTTTTAAAGTGTGTATTAATGTTTCAGTTTAAATTCAGATTTCCAAACAGTCACTAAATTTGTATGTAGGGAAATCACTAGTGTATAGCAACCAACTATCACTAAGCCCAGCTTGCCTGGGTGGCAAGAGAGACTGGCATGGCCAAGGGGATTGTCTGTGACTCCATGGTAAGACTGTTATAGTGCTTCAGGACTTTACATTTGTTCCTGGGCTGGTGAAATCTAATTATAGAACTTACCACCAGTTTGAGGTCTCTGCCCTGCTTCATGACAGTCTGACCTGGGGCTGGCACTCATGGCCATGAACCACTCCAGACAGTAAGACAAATATGTATGACTAGGGCCCTACCAATTCCATGGCCGTGAAAAATGCGTCACAGACCGTGAAATAAGCCCTTCCCCATGAAATCCAGTGTCCCCTTGTTCCTAGGAGCACCCCAGCAAAGGGGGCTGCTAGCTCCGGCTGGGCTGGGGAGGGATAGGACTTGTCCATCCCCACACACAGCCATTTTGGGGGGTGGGGGAAAGATCAGACCCACCTCCAGGTGCCTATCCCTGCTGCAGGATGCTCTGGGACTAGGCAGTGGCCACAGAGGTTCCTGCAGCTGGAGACTTGTGGATGTGGGTCCAGTCTTCCCTGTGCTGCTCGGAGTGCGAAAGCGAAGAGGACTCCTAGTTCTGACTGGGTTTGGGGAGGGACAGAATTTGTCCATCCCCGGCACAGCTGCTTGGGAGGTGGGGGCAGGGAGATCAGACACACCTCCACCTCCGGGTCAGCTGTGAAGGCAGCACAGCACTGAGGGTGGCAATCCTATGACCCCCCCACCACCACACACACACAACAGGTTTTTGACCCCCTCCCCCATTGGGTCAGGACTCCCACAGTTACAACACCATAAAATTTCATATTTCAACATCTGAAAATGTGAAATTTACCAATTTTCAAATCCTATAGCCATGAAATTGACCATTACAATCTGTGAATTTGGTAGGGCCCCTATGTATGACATTGCCTTGGGCTTTTTTGCACATTTTGTTTTTCTCACCCAATAAAGTTCTATTTATGGAGAACAGTTATCTTTATCAATTCACAATACATACTGCAGAATGCTTTCCTGAGCTTGTGTGTGGTGCATGCTGTACATTTACAAATACTGTGGGTTTTGAGTATCGCTATGCAACCAGTCATATTTATAAGTGTACAGCGAGCAATACACAATTTCTAACAGCACTCAAAGCTCCAGGTCCAGAGAACACTACAATGGCTGATCATTAAAGTGCTCTTTCAAAATCTCCCTCAACTGCATAGTTCCATGTTGGGATCTTGTAATGGCCCTTGTGTCTGGCTGTTCAAGCTCACCAGACCGCCGCTGCACCCAGGGGCGGCTCTAGACATTTTGCCGCCCCAAGCACGGCAGGCAGGCTGCCTTCAGCGGCTTGCCTGTGGAGGGTCTGCTGGTCCCAGGGCCGAAGCCGCAGGACCAGCGGACTCTCTGCAGGCATGCCACCGAAGGCAGCCTGCCTGCCGCCCTTGCGGCGACCGGCAAAGCGCCCCCAGTTGCTTGCCGCCCCAAGCACACTCTTGGCGTGCTGGTGCCTGGAGCCGCCCCTGGCTGCACCTCCACCCAGATGGCAGCTTTTCCCCCTTTGCCTCACAGGCCACAACGGGCAGCTCCAACCACTGGGATATTTTGCTCACTGAGATCCAATCTAGTGAGTAAATACCACCAGCGTCCCTTCAGCCTACCAAAAGCACATTCAACAGTCATTCTGCACCTGCTGAAGCTTTCATTCGTGCTGTTGAGGTGGCCAGTATACGCCTTCATGAGCCAGGGGAGCAGAGGATACTCTGGGTTCCCCAGAATCACTTGGCATTTCTACATCGCCAATGGTAATCCACTGGCCGGGAAAGACTGTTCCTACTTGCGCCTTTCTGAACAGTCCTGTGTTCTTAAAGATGTGAGCATCATGTGCCTTCTGAGACCAGCCCACAGTGATGTCAATGAAGTATCCCCGTTGATCCATCACAGAAAAGTAGCTCTTTCTGTTGACGTATTCTGTGGCAAGGTGCCCTAGTATCAAAACAGGTAAATGTGTGCTGCCAAAATAGGGATAGGCAACGGGGCCCCGTTGCTGCAAATCCATCCACTCTGTTCTACACATTGCAGAGAATCAGTCATGTGTAGCTGGTGACAATTAATGACCCTGCACACATGCATAACAGACAACACTGTGGATTTCCCAACTCCAAAATGATTTCTCACTAACCAGTAGCAATCTGGTGTTGAAAAGTTCCAGAGTCATTTGCTTCTATCAATGCAGCTCTCATTCTGGTGTCGCTGTCGTGAAGTGTTGGGGTGGGCAAGCGTGGCACACAGATCCAGGAATGTGGCTTTACAAATCCAAAAGTTCTGTAGCCACTGCTTGTTGTCCCACACCTGCATTATGATGCGATCCCACCTGTCAGTGCTTGTTTCTCAGGCCCAGATGTGACACTCCTCCACCATCTGCAGCTGCTCAAGGAATGTCATGAACAACCTGGAACTGTGTCCCTCAGCAGACTGTCCTCCGAGAAATCATCATGACCCCTATTACTGCAAAACTTGCTGTGGATCTGCAAATACAGGAGAATTATGCATCCTGTATTTGCAACATTCATCACAATAGCACAGAGCTCTGCAGGCTCCATGCTTCTGTCAGGGATGGCGGACACTGAAAAGTGCCACACAGGTTTGTGGGATTTAAAAAAAAAGGTGTGAAAATTATGGGATACGGATGGTATTATGGGATGGAGAAAGGTGCATGCTGCGAACTTGACCCTTAGATCTCACAGATCCCTGGGAGAGCCATTTCTATCCCACAACACATTGCAAGAATTTCCCAAAAGGCCTGGCACCAGATGGTAGCATATGGCACACTGGGATACCTACCCATGGCACACCGCCATTTGCATCACCACAAACACTCCTGGTGGTGTAGCAAGCACCAATGCAAGCAGTCAAGTATGCATGTGCCTGGTCGATACACAAACTTTGGCAGCTGTACGGCAATGTAATTTGCATCAACTAAAGTTGGTAATGCAGTCATGGCCTCAGTGAGTCAGTGTGAGAGCCTGGTGGATTAGGATCCAGGAGTTCCTGGTGCCCATTCCTGTGCTTCAAACGCACTTTTTTTCTCTGACAATGACTGTGTAAAATGATCCCTCTCCCCCTTTAGGCTAAAAGGGAAGCCCAGCTCTTCAAGCTTCCTCTTCCTCTTCCACCCAAAAAGCTGCAGCAGCAATTTCACACTCCTACCTGCTGCTCATTGTCTCTCATCCCGCTGATGATGAGAGCACTGGCAACGGGTCCCAATGAGCCATTTAACAAACTGAGTCATGAATGATTTAAATCTCTCACATTGTCACTGCTTGGCAGCCCCCTCCCCCCCGCATGGGAAACCTAAAGGAAAAGGTACAGCCTATCAAAACTCCTGCTGTTAAAAAAAATTCCCCATGGCACCTACACTGAGCAGTGGGTATATTTTTTTCTCCTGAAAGGTGTTCATTTGTATTGTACTCTCAGAAATAGCCATCGAGGTGGATCTGGACTTTGGAACTATAATTACTTTGGACTAGCTCCAGATTCTTATAAAACAATCTGTCACTGCTGCTTTGGCTTCCACAGGCTTTTAGACAGCTGCTGCTGCTCCCGGTAAAGATAAGGCATTTGCAGCGCTGTCTTCTCACACAGTTTTTTCCTCTGCCATCCTCCCCTCCCCAAGCTCCAGCTCCAGACCTGCAAAATCTCACCCATGTTGGCTTCAGTGCAATCCGTTTTAACAAGACATTTCAAATCTTGTCCTTCCTGTATCTCTTTCAACCCTGGAGGGAATTAGAATTTTCCAAACCGATCCTTTGGAGGATGCACGGTGCATAGGCCAGAAGGACAAGCTGTACTTGGTGCAGATCAGCAAGGAGATGCACAAGTGTGGCTTTGTGTTCCCTTGATCCGGAGGGAAATCCAGCCACAGATTTGGTCCCTGCCTAAATTAGAGCAAGGGGCCCATTCCAGCAGCCAGCGAATAGAGACCACTGGGCCATGTTCTCTTTTCCCTGGCCACATCCCTATGTTAGATGCTGGGAAGGTCACCAAGCCATACAAGGATGTCCCCATGCATGGGGAATTCTCCAGGGGCCATGAAAAACAGCTCTATGGCTGTTTCATGCTGGTGGGTGATGCAAAGCAGGGCCAAAAATCAGGATCCATTTTTTTGCCCCCCTTGCAAAGGTTTATATCTTCCTTATTCATTAATGCTTGCAACCCTTGGTCGGCCAGAGTCTGTCAAACAAGTGGCTTTCTTTGAAGCGGTGATCTACCATGGTGGTTTTATTTAGCCTGAGAAAATGTTGCACTTTCATTACTATCCCTTATTTACTGAGCACCAGCAGTGCACAAAAGTGGCAGAAAATGATCAACGGAGGCTGGAAATAACAAACCTGACTCTCAGAAACACAGGTAAAAGTCCCAGCAAAATCCATGGCATTCACAGTATGGCCTAGTGGATAGAGCACTGGATGGGGACTCAAAATACCTTTGTTCTATTCCTGGCGCTGTCACTGGCCAGCTGGGTGACCTTGGGCAAATCACTGCACTTCTCTGTGCCTCAGTTTCCCCATCTGTAAAATGGAATAATGAGCACTACTAATGAAAAGCATTCAATAAAAGCTAGGGATTATTGCTTGTTAATTATTATTATTATATCCACACATCTTAGGGCAGAATTGGGCCCTTGCCATCTAGATTAGATACAGGAGCAAATTCAGTCTGAAGTCAGTAAGTGCAAATCCCCCAAATCTCCTACAGAAATTGAGCAGTAACATAAACTGATGTAAGTTACACATCAGGCGTAAATTGCCAACAGGTGTAGGTGAGCGTAAGTGGCTACGGGGTGTGACTTCCGGAATTCAGGGAGTGTGCAAACTGAGTGTGATTTACATGCTGAGAGGGAGGAAAATGGGATGTTGGCAGAAAATAACTGACAGGAGGGTGTAATATAAAGCAGTCCCCCTATTTTAACTTACTCCTGCACCTGTCGCAAATCGCCAGGTAGCAAACAGAGGCCTGGTAGAAGCAGACTCAATTTCCATTAACTTCAGTAGGCGCTGCATCCCCTTATGTTGGGGCTGTATTTTCACAGAATGCCAATAAGGGAGTATAATTTATGCTTGTACTGCACACCTAGTAAATGCCAGACTGGCACACGTAAGGGGTGGCTTGCCCCTTAAGGGCCAGGGCTAGCCAGCTCTGATTAGAATATAAAAACGACCATACTGGTTCAGACCAAAGGTCCATCTAGCCCAGCATCCTGTCTTCCAACAGTGGCCAATGCCAGGTGCCCTAGAGGGAATGAACAGAACAGGTAACCATCAAGTGATCCATCCCCTGTCACCCATTCCCAGCTTCTGGCAAAACAGGCTAGGATCACCATCCCAGCCCATCCTGGCTAATAGCCATTGATGGACCTATCCTCCATTAATTAATCTAGTTCTTTTTTGAACCCTGTTATAGTCTTGGCCTTCACAACATCCTCTGGCAAGGAGTTCCACAGGTTGACTTGGCGTTGTGTGAAAAAAAGACTTCTTTTTGTTTGTTTTAAACCTGCTGCCTATTAATTTCATTTGGTGACCCCCTATTTCTTCTGTTATGAGAAGTAAATAACTCTTCCTTATTTACCTCCTCCACACCAGTCATGGTTTTATAGTCCTATATCATATCCCCCCTTAGTCGTCTCTTTTCCAAACTGAAACGTCCCAGTCTTTTTAATTTCTTCTCATATGGAAGCTGTTCCATACCCCTGATCATTTTTGTTGCCCTGTTCTGAATCTTTTCCAATTCCAATATATCTATTTTTAGATGGGGTGATCCAATCTGCATGCAGTATTCAAGATGTGGGCGTGCCATGGATTTAGAGGCAATATGATATTTTCTGTCTTATTATCTATCTCTTCCTTAATGATGCCCAACATTCTGTTCGCTTTTTTGACTGCCGCTGCACATTGAGTGGATGTTTTCAGAGAACTATCCACAATGACTCCAAGATCTCTTTCTTGTGTGGTAACAGCTAATTTAAACCCCAGCATTTTATATGTATAGTTTGAGATTGATTGAGAAAAGGGTTTGGGCCTTGCTAGCTGGAACCAGCTGGCTGAGCTTGAGCCAGGTAAAGCTGGTGAAACATTGACTGGGGACCTAGCTCTGGGAAGAAGGGGAGAGAGTGACCGAACTGAGGTTTGGAGGGCCAGTGTGTAAGGACTCATTAAATGGCACCGAGGAATGTTGTAATGACCTGCGGACTGTGAGTTATTAAGGGGCCCTGATGTGGGGGGACATTGTGTAGCAGGGCACCACAGACTGATGTAACTTCTGCCGCATGGGGGCGCTCAGGAGGCAGATGGCCCCACTACGGCACAAGTTACATGACTTTGAACTCACATTTCCTGACCAATTGACATGCCTGTTTATATAATGGCAGCATTAGAACCTGAGGGCTGGATTTGCTTTTCCTAGTGCTGGAGGATACAGATTGTGCCAAAAGGTAGCTTTTCACCACAGCTGTGGGGGCAGCTTTAAGTTCCACTGGGGGCTCCATAGGATTCTCGCTAGCAGAAGCTGCTGCAGGACTGCCCTGAATCAGCACGTCCCCTGCCTCTGTTTGGTCATGCCTCCTTGCAAGCCAGCATCACCATGGCAGTGGTCCATGTTCTGTAATTCTGATGGTGGAAAGGCTTTTTCAAAGAGGAAGATTTTGCAGCATTTCCTGAAGACTGACAGACTCTAGATTTTCCTGGCTGTCTCTGGAAGTTTGTTCCATAGCTGGATCCCTTAGACCTAGAATGCTTGGCCTCCGGCTCTCACGTGCTTCGTCCTGGGCTGTGCTCTCTGTGTTGTCCCAGAGAAGCACAGCTGTCTCAGTGGTTCATAGACTGAAATGCAGCTGGGACTTGATCCATAAATACCTTTAGAAATTAGGACCAAGCCTTAAACTGGCATTGGAAGCCACTTTTATCTCCTTTATTTCCCAGCTCAACCTTTCTTCCCTGGTTAGGCCGTTTCTCTGCTCTTCCTGGGGGACTTGTTGCTCTCACTACACCATCTTCTGTCTTCCTTTTGCTCACTCCCTTCTGCCTGATTGCTCTCATTCCCAGTCACCAGCTGCCTAATTCCAACTCCCTGCTCTCCGGTGTTATTCCACTCAGCCCCATTCCAGCCCTGGCTGCCATCCTATGCCCTGCACCCTTCTGTACATTCAAATCAGCTGATATGCTCTTGTTAACATTCTCTAGATTCAGGGTCGCCCAGAGGATTCCAGGGGCCTGGGGTCTTCGGCGGCGGGGGGCCCTTCCGTTCCAGGACCCGCCGCCGAAGTGCCCCGAAGACCCGTGGTGGGGGCCCCCCCCGCCACCGAATTACCGCTGAAGTGGGACCCGCCGCCAAAGTACAGCCCGGTCTTCGGCGGTAATTCGGCAGCGGGGGGCCCCCACCGCGGGTCTTCGGGGCACTTCGGCGGCGGGTCCCAGAACGGAAGGGCCCATCGCCGCCGAATTACCGCAGAAGACTGAGCTGAACTTCGGCGGCCGGTCCCGCTTCGGCGGTAATTCGCCAGTGGTGGGTCCTTCCACCCCGGAGCGGAAGGACCCCCCGCCGGCGAAGACCGGGAGCGGAAGAAGCTCCTGGGCCCGGCCCCGCAAGAGTTTTCCGGGCCCCCCGGAGCGAGTGAAGGACCCCGCTCCATGGGCCCCGAAAAACTCTTGTGGGGGCCCCTGTGAGGCCCGGGGCCTGGGGCAAATTGCCCCTCTTGCCCCCCCCCTCTGGGCGGCCCTGTCTAGATTTTAAATCTCTACGGGCTCCTGGAAGGACATTTTCAGGGGAGGGCCCTCTAACTCTGCTTTGCCTGAGCCCACATGTTGTGTTGATCTTTAGGGCTTGATGCAAAGACTGTGTCCTCTGAGGCCAACACTGTTGAAATTGTCCACCAGTTTGAGGTACCTCCAGCTTTGGGGGCCCAATGTGAGACAGTTTGAGCTTGATTTTTCAAGGGTGCCAAGCAACTGTATCTCCTACTGGTATCAGCTAGAAAAGTGAGCCCTCAGCATCTCTGCTAATCAGGAGTCTTGAGCTGGCCATTGGGAACTTGTGGCACCCAAAATCTGAGAGCACTTTTAGGCACTACAGCTTTTATGTCGGAGCTGCACCCATTTTTGTACATTTATTTTTGAGCAAATCTATCTAAGGGCTTGTCCACACCTACAGTGCTGCGTAGCTATACCTGTGCAGCTGCAGCATTTTAGTGAAGACGCTACTACGCCAATGGGAGAGCTTCTTAATACACCTCCGTGACAGGCAGCAGCAATGTCAGTGGAAGAAGCTCTCCTGTTGCCATAGCATTGTCTATGTCACAGTCATTGGCAGGAGGAATCGAACCTGGGATCTCTGGAGTTAAACGCATGAGCTTCTCCTGCATGAGCTAAAAGCCATGTGACTCTTAGCTAAGGGTGTAGCAGCCTCATTAATTTCTAAGTGGTCTCAGTGCCACGAGAGGGGACAGAACACCACACCCAAGAAGTGAGTGGGTTACATCTACACCGGGGGAGGTCAGTATAATTACGTTGCTCACACCCCCGAGAGATGTAACCCTACCGATGTACATTTGTAGTGTAGACCTGGCCTTAATCTAGTTGACATGGCTCAACAAATATTGCAATCGCTGTGTGGTGTGTCTTCTTTTTTAGTATTGTTTTTAAAGAACTCTGTTCATGCCCCCAGAGAAGACTGTTTGATGGGAGCACTTAAATAATAAGTACACCAAACAGACTGGCAGTCCTAACTCCCAGATGCCACCATGATTCCCAACTGTCATTCTGAGCCACCACTCCCAATCCAGGGGCCAACTCACGCTCCCAGCCACCCCCTCCCAATTCTCTTATCCACTGGCCACTTCTCAACTACTCACCCCCAAAGGTCATCCCCTCTTCAGCTGCCTGCTCCCTGCCACTGCTCTCAGCTGCCCCAGAACCATATGAACCAGCATCCCATCCTTTCTCCTGTTAAAGGGACATCATCCAAAAACACTTCACTTGCTCTTTGACTAGCAACATAGAGAAAAACCCTATCTTTTTCTGTGCCCACGACTAGGCTTACTGAGTTCATAAATCACTCAGGTTGTCTGTGTGGTCAGGTGTCTGACTCGTGGGTAGACACGTTTTTCCCCCCTTCAAGTGGGTCAGCACCAATTGTGACTCTTCTTTGAGCTTCATCATTCCGTTTCCTCTCTTTCCTGTCACATGCTTGATGAGCGAGAAGGGTACAATGAACCTTTCCACTCTGAGCATTTTCTCAGTCAGATCTCACCACTACCAAAGACTATCATGTAGGAGCAGTATTAGAAAGTGTTCTGAAGACTGTAGATCCTATTTTTGATTATTGGAATCGTATGCCCCTGACATGACTAACTACCTCTCTGAGGGGCTCTTTCAGGCCTTGAGCTGCTAGTGAACTGAGGGGGAAATGGAACTTTATTAAAGTGATTAATCTTAGATAAGTTTTAATGGGACAGGAGCCAGGGTTCTCATTTTCCATTGTACTTGGCTCTGGGGGAGTGCCTCCATCTCTCCCCGTTTGTGCAGTATCTTAATGCCATTTGTCTTGTGTACTTTATTGCTCTGATGGGGGCTGGGGAATCCAGGCAGCTAAAAGTCTGTTTTCAATGGATTTAATGTCATTTTAAATGAACAGATTTTCTTTATTTTTAATTTGCTTATTTGCTGATATTGACCCTGATTCTTCACTCATTGGATCCCATGGACTTCAGAGCGAGTTTTGTGTCTTGTATTGGGAGAACTGGGGCCAGCGTGTTTTTATTATTAATAACGATTGATCGATTGTTGTGCCCAAGGGTCTTGATGAGGATCAGCATCCCATTATGCTGGCTGCTGTAGAAATAAATAGGAAGACCCATTGCCTGCCCCAAAAGAGTTTTCAACATACACCTCTACCCCGATATAACGCGACCCGATATAACACAAATTCGGATATAACGGGGTAAAGCAGCGCTCTGGGGGGGCAGAGCTGCACGCTCCGGCAGATCAAAGCAAGTTCGATATAACGCGGTTTCACCTATAACGCAATAAGATTGTTTGGCTCCCGAGGACAGCGTTATATCGGGGTAGAGGTGTATATGGGCCTGACCCAAACCCCTTTGAAGTCAATGGGAGTCTTTCCATTGACTTCAACAGACTTGTCTCCTTAGCACCTAATCCAATGACATTCGAAGGGTGGGAGAGAACAATGCCGGCAAAGCTACACTGTTTTACACACATACATTTGTGTGTTCACTGGCTTTTATTTTGGTTTGTAATGAGACAAATCAATAAGGAAATTATAGACTTTCCCCAACTGCATCTCAGCCCAACCATCATATGACGGCTGGTTTTTTATGGCATCCTGGTAGAAGTGGCTCTCAAAAGGACTGGGCTGGCAGGGGCGTGGGGAGATGGGGGGGCGGTTGTGGGAGGCAGTGAGATCCAGGGGCAATTGGATGGGGTGGGTGGGGAGTCCAGTGACATGTTTACTGTCCTTTTTCAGACTAGAACTTCACTTTAAGGGTTGACTGGGAACATGAAATGCAGGCTGCAGCATCTCCCACTAAAACACTAAATGCTCAGGTTGTTGGGTCATATAAATGCTCTCTTTGGTTGCTTTTTACTTCAGACACTGTCAGAAATTGACATTCACAGGAGCAGGATTGTATCCAAAGAGCTCACAAGTACAAATCTAGTTGCTGGAGGTATATTATAACACTGTCAGAGGGATTATAATTGAAAGAAGAGTTTGGGTAAAATCTTAGTGGGTAAAATCTCTAGAAATAATGGCAATGTATGTTTGCAGAGGTTGGAAGTAGCAAGTAGCATCATGCTAAGAGACTTATTCCCCTCCCCCCACCCTCCATTTACCGGTAATAAAGAGGCCGCACACAGG
The DNA here is from genome assembly GCF_016161935.1 of Mauremys reevesii. Lineage (NCBI taxonomy): Eukaryota > Metazoa > Chordata > Testudines > Geoemydidae > Mauremys > Mauremys reevesii. The sequence continues at coordinate 16,700,835 of NC_052623.1, read as the reverse complement.
CAGGGCCGCCCAGAGGGGGGGGGGGGGCAAGAGGGGCAATTTACCTCAGGCCCCGAGCCCCACAGGGGCCCCAACCAGAGTTTCTCGGGGCCCCTGGAGCGGGGTCCTTCACTCGCTCCGGGGGGCCCCAGAAAACTCTTGTGGGTCCGGGCGCAGGAGCTTCTTCGTTCCCGGTCTTCGCTGGCGGGGGGTCCTTCCTCTCCAGGACGGAAGGACCCTCCGCTGGTGAATTACCGCCGAAGACGGAGTGGGACCCGCCGCCGAAGTTCAGCTCAGTCTTCGGCGGTAATTCGGCGGTGGGGGGCCCTTCCGTTCCGGGACCCGCCGCCGAAGTGCCCCGAAGACCCGCAGCGGGGGCCCCCCGCCGCACAATTACCGCCGAAAACCAGGCTGCACTTCGGCGGTGGGTCCCGCTTCGGCGGTAATTCAGCGGCGGGGGGGCCCCCGCCGCGGGTCGACCCCCGCCGCGGGTCTTCGGGGCACTTCGGTGGCGGGTCCCGGAACGGAAGGGCCCCTCACTGCTGAAGACCCGGGCCCCCGGAATCCTCTGGGCGGCCCTGCACACAGGAGGCCACATGTCCAGGTGAGAATGACTGATCTGGTAATGGCTAAGAGTTCTAGGATTATTTATTCAGGGGCAAATCCTGCCTCTTGCCTCTGTACCACTGGAGGCTCCCTTGGTAGGCAAACGGCTGTGGCTCTGATGCACCATAAGGCAGACAAGGCTGCAGAGTGCCCACCACTATACAGCAAGGAGCTGAATGCTGGGGGGAGGACACCTTGTGCAGCAGCATGCAGAAGAGGGCAGGGAATGTGAGGAGGAGGTGCAGCCCAGAGGGAGGAGTCTAATAGCCACCTCCAGCAGAGCTTGCACCCCATCCACCAACACTGGAAGGAGAACAGCTTTCATGAGTGTTGTGTTTCGTTGCGTCCTGAGCTCACCCCTGCAGCCCCTCCCGCCCAATCCCTGATTTGGACACTCTGGGACCAGCGTCAGCTTCTCAATGTCTAAGAAAGACCATTAAAAGGCATGAGGAAGACAATGGTCCTGACTTCTCAAGGCCTATAGTCTAGGAGGAGGGGAACCTGTCAGAATTGGGGTGAGTCTTGCATTACTTGACACAACTGATCAATGGCTGGCGCGTGCAGTTGTGAATGGAGACACACGGTTCACTGGGATCAGTCAAGGGGAACAAATGGTACTTAGCAGCAGCATCTCTCTCTCTAATGTAGATAAGGCCTGAGTATAAGATAAATAATTGGGAATTGGGTGATGCACTGGGCAGAAGATTTGCCTCTATGGACCTGGTTCTGCACAGAACTCAAAAATCCCCTTGATTTCGCCCATGATCAACAGGTGATAACTCTACAATGTTATGACACTGTGATATAGCCATATGTTAAAAGGTGACAACACCAGTCACAGTGTAACCAGCTGGCATCACAATATGTAGCTGCTGATGGCTGCCAGCCATCTGACTGTATCTGATGGGACACACGTGTGGGTCAGTCACTACCTCTCAGCACATCATAGGACTGGCAGGGACCTCTTGGATCACCAACTCCAGTCCCTAGGGTTGCCAACTTTCTAATTGCACAATTCCCTGCCCCTGCTGTGAGGCCCCACCCTGCTTGCTCTATCCCTCAGCCCTTGGTTGGTCGCCCTCCCTCACCCTCCTTCACTTTCATTGGACTGGGGCAGAGGGTTGGGGTATGGGAGGGGAGATGAGGGCTCTGACTGGCAGTGCAAGCTCTGGGGTGTGGGAGGCGGCTCTGGGCTGGGGCATGGGGGTATGGGCTCTGGACGGGGGGTGCAGGCTCTAGGTGGGGCCAGAAATGAGGGATTCAGGATGTGGGAGAGGGCTCTGGGCTTGGGCGGTGGGTGAGGACTCCAGCCGGGGGTGCAGACTCTGGGGTGGGGCTGGGGATTAGGGGTTTGGAGTGTCAGAGAGGGCTCCCGGCTGGAGCAGTGGGGGTATGGGCTCTGGCTTGGGGGCTCCAGGTGGGGCCCAAAATGAGGGGCTCAGGGTGCAGGAGAGGCCTCCGGGCATGGGCTTCGAGGGGGGGTAAGGACTCTGGCTGGGGGGTGCAGGCTCTGGGGTGGTGCCAGAGACTAAGGGTTTGGGGTGCAGGAGGGGAGCCGGGCTGGGGCAGGGGAGGTATGGGTTCTGGGCTGGGGGTGTGGGCTCTGGGTGGAGCCAGAAATGAGGGGTTCAGGGTGCGGGAGAGGGCTCCGGGCTGGGGCAGGGGGTTGGGGTGTGTGTGGGGGGGTGAGGGCTTTGGCTGGGGGTGTGAGCTCTGGGGTGGGGTAAAAGATGAGGGGTTTGGGGTGCAGGAGGGGGCTTGGGGCTGAGGCAGGGTGTTGTGGAGTTTGGAGTGCAGGCTCCAGGAAAGAGTTTGGTTGCAGAAGGGGACTCCAGGACAGGCTGGGGCAGGGAGTTGTGGTTTCAGGAGGGGGTTTGGAATGCGGGGTCCCAGTGACACTTCCAGGAGCCATGTGGAGCTAGGGCAGGCAGGGAGCCTGCCTTAGCCCCAGACCCCCGCTGCGCTACCGATCAGACTTTTAACAGTCTGGTCAGCAGTGCCGACCGGAGCTGTCAGGGTTCCTTTTCAACTGGGCATTCTGGTAAAAAACCAGACACCTGGCAACCCTACAAGTCCCTGCTATTGTCGGCAATCCCCTCCATAAAATCCTGTTCATAAACCTATCAAGGGCCATCCTATAACTACTACTTGCATCCGACGAAGTGGGTATTCACCCACAAAAGCTCATGCTCCAATACGTCTGTTGGTCTATAAGGTGCCACAGGACTCTTTGCTGCTTATAACTACTGTAGTTTAATTGTTAACCGCCCCCCGCAACACTGGTCCCACAGGGAGGCTGCTCCAGAGCCTCACTTCTCATCTAACTTCCAGCCTGGATTTATTGCTGGCCAGTGTATACCCCCTCATGCGTCACTTATCACATCCTGAGGCAACGTGCTGCTGTAAATCACCTCGCCTTGGACATGCCCCACCTGCCACGCCATGATAGTGCGTCCCGTGTCGCCCCCAGCGGTCGGGGACGGGAGGTGGGCTCGACAGATCACTGGACGTGGCAGCTCTTTGGGGCCGGCACTGCCTCTGCTCTGGGGTTCTGGTTTGTACAGCACCTAGCGCAGTGGGGGCCCCTTGGCATTCTGGTACTACAGCTAATAGGATCCCAGTGGTTGTGGTGGGGGGTCCCTGGCCCATGGTGACTGAGGGGATTCCCCCATGGTGGGGATGCCCATGGAGAACGGGGGCTGGGCAGTGACCCCGATCCCTCCTTTAGGGGCACCAGGCGCTGCCCGGCTGCCGCTCCTATGGCCCCTCCAGCCCAGCCCCGAGTCAGCAGGCAGCTGGGATCGGCCTCGCGCACCCAGCGTCATCCCAGCCTCCGCCCCCGCGGGGGCCTTGGCCACACTCAACATGGCCGCCCGGGCGGGCCAGCCCGGCCCCGAGCCGGCCTCCTCCGGCCCCGCTGGGCTTGACTGACGCTGCAACCGGCCAATGATAAAGGACGGTGCGTGGGCCAATCAGGGCGAGAACGGGGCGTGAGTGGCTGGGGGAAGCTGCCAGGTTAGGGTGTCTCTACTGCCTGTGCAGTTTGGTTGCGCTGTGCAGCATCTGCCACGTTTCCCGTCCAGTTGTGCCCTGGCCTGATCTTTGCTCCCGGCGGCGCCGCTGTCACCACGCGGGGGTTGAACTCCACTGGGGGGGGGCCGAGGCCTCCGGCTGCAGAGCGTCAAGCCTGCCCTGCTGCTGCTGCTGAGTCACTGGTGTTGGGGGCACCCCAGGGTGCCGGGGGCTGCTTGGGCAGGGGTGCTGAGAGCCACTGAACCAAGCTGTGAACCCTGTATGTGATGGAAATCACTTCAAACCGGGGGGGAGCACCCCTAGTTCCAGCACCTATGATCAGGGCTGCACTGGCCTAATAGGGAACAGGGCCAGGCTCTCAGTCTGTTTTAGGGCCGCTGAGAGCGGATTCGGGACCTGGTGAAAAACAGTTTTCGGGCCCCCGCAGCAGGGGCGGATTGGCCAAACAGGGCTGATGAAGCCGGGCCCCCTTCCGGACCGCCGGGCCCTGGTAATTTGTACCGGCTTCCTCCCTGCTGTCTTCGGCCCTGGTCTTAGATTTGTAGATTGTGAGGTCAGAAGAGACCACTGTGATCATCTAGTCTGACCTCCTGCGTCACGCAGGTCTCGATCCAAGCAGCCTGTGGAGAAAGCTGCTGCACCCAGCTGTATTATTATTATTTTTGTCATAGCATGTGATGCTCCGTTTCCATGTGAACAGGACCCCTCCCCGCACCCCGAGACTTTGCAAACAGCAATGGTCTATCTTGGTCCTGATGGTGCAGAGAGATTATGGGTCTGTGCTGCGCAATAGTCCAGCTTCGTCCCAGCAGCCTCCACTGAATCCAGATGGAGCTTTGAATGAAGGAATTTATCATCTCCGCAGGCTGCATCTCTGTGTAAAAGATCAGGTCAGCGTGTGTGTCTGAGGGGTGCCTTTGACCTGCAGAGCTGCTTCTGGACCAACACTGGATTGAAAGGAATGGGTAGCAGTCCATGTAACTTCATGTCTCAGCAGCTTAATCCTGGTGCTGCATCTCAAGAACATAAGAATGGCCATACTGCGTCAGACTAAAGGTCCATCTAGCCCAGCATCCTGTCTTCCGAGAGTGGCCAATGCCAGGTGCTTCAGAGGGAACGAACAGAACGGTAATCACCAAGTGATCCATCCCCTGTTGCTCATTCCCAGCTTCTGGCAAACAGAGGCTAGGGACACCATCCCTACCCATCCTGGCTAATAGCCATTGATGGACCTATCCTCCATGAATGTATCCAGTTCTTTTTTGAATTCAGTTATAATCTTGATCTTCACACTATCCTCTGGCAAGGAGTTCCACAGGTTGACTGTGTGTTGTGTGAAAAAATACTTCCTTTTGTTTGTTTTAAACCTGCTGCCTATTAATTTCATTTGATGGCCCCTATTTCTTGTGTTATGAGATGGAGTAAATAACACTTCCTCATTTACTTTCTCCACACCAATCATGATTTCATAGACCTCTATCATATCCCCTCTTAGTCGTCTCTTTTCCAAGCTGAAAAGTTCCCGTCTTATTAATCTCTCCTCATATGGCAGCCGTTACATACCCCTAATCATTTTTGTTGCCCTTTTCTGAATAATTTCCAAGTCCAATATATCTTTTTGGAGATGGGGGCGATCACATCTGCACACAGTATTCAAGATGTGGAGATACCATGGATTTATATAGAGGCAACATGATTTTCTCTGTTTTATTATCTAATCCTTTCTTAATGATTCCCAGCATTCTGTTCACTTTTTGACAGCTGCTGCACATGGAGTGGATGTTTTCAGAGAACTATCCACAATGACTCCAAGATCTCTTTCCACATTATTTTTATATGAAGTGATCTAATGCCTTTATATTGCAAATGCAGGCTGCAAGAAGGAAAGCAACAGCATCCAACTCCTGACAAAATAATTTCTGGGCATCCTATTTACACAAAATCCTTATTTTATAGAACTGGCCCGTGTGCCTGCCTAGAAATGGGACCCTGCGTAATAGAAGATTTGTGGCAGTTACAAAGATAGCTTGGAAAATGTCATTGTGGTTTAGATTATAGAAAGAGCCTGGAAATCAGCATCCTTGTATTATGACTTGCTTAATGGCAAATCATTAAATTCATTTCATGTTCTTGTCCAAATCCTGTGTGGCATTAAAGATGGCATTGGTTCAGGGCCTGATGTTCAAAGGTGACTTTAATGGGAACTGTAGATGCTGAGCAGCTCTGAGATATCAAGCCTTTAGTGACTGTTGCAGATATAGAATAGACTTGAAAATATTGTTAGTTCAGTTAGTCTCCATGGCAGAATTGGTGCTGTGCAGAGATGCACTGTCTATAATTATAATAATTGGAGATATACCAATCTCCTAGAACTGGAAGGAACCTTGAAAGGTCATTGAGTCCAGCCCCCTGCCTTCACTAGCAGGACCAAGTGCTGATTTTTGCCCCAGATCCCTAAGTGGCCCCCTCAAAGATTGAACTCACAACCCTAGGTTTAGCAGGCCAATGCTCAAACCACTGAGCTATCCCTCCTCCATCTGTCTGGCTCTCTGCCCCCAGAGATGTAAACTGTGTGTGTCATTATGCTCCACTGGATGGAATTAGAATTGTTTTTCTTAGCCCCTATACTGCGGCCAGCTACTAGAGATTCTCCTTTAGCTAACATTTTAGGAGTCTGATGTCTGGAGCCTGAGGATCTGGGTTCTCTTGCTGTTGCTGTGAAGTTCCAAATATTCACAAGCTGCGGCTTTGCGACAGGCAGCCATGAAACCCTAGATTTTTTACAGTATTTCCAGTTAGCCACATGGTGCAATTAGTCTTTGTGAAAGGTGCCTTGACTGAAATTCTCCATTTAGCCACAGCAGGCAGTATGCAGGCTGCCCCAAGCCATTAGGGTATGGGATTTCTGTTGCAGACAGCTGTCCATTACAGTCTGCTCGCTGGCCACTCACTCATTTCACACAGGCTCCCAAATCAGATGGCAATAACGTTTGACCAGTACTGAGCTAGTCTGAAATTGAACCATCAACATGCAGCTAAAGCAGGGATTGGCAACCTTTGGCACGTGGCCCGCCAGGGTTCTTACCCTGGCGGGCCGGGATGGTTTGTTTACCCGTCGCATCTGCAGGTTCGGCCAATCGCGGCTCCCACTGGCTGTGCTTTCGTCACTTTAGGCCAATGCAGGGCAGCGGGAAGCAGCAGCCAGCACATCCCTTGGCCCGTGCCGCTTCCTGCAGTCACCATTGGCCTGGAGTGGTGAACCACAGCCAGTGGGAGCCGCAATCGCACGAACCTGCAGATGCGGCAGGTAAACTGGGTGGTTACCCTGGCGAGCCGTGTGCCAAAGGTTGCTGATCCCTGAGCTAAAGGTTCCATAACACATACCCCCGGGTCACTTCCTCTGGTAGTTATATTCTCACTCCCTTTCCAAGGGGCACACGATACAAGGGACTGTTCAGATGGGGCAGCCCTCCCTGTTGCGTTCTTTATTTTTCTACAACCACATGCTGCTTTTTACATCTTCCTTCTCTCCTCCCCCCCCGTCAAAACAGATCAGTTTAAAAATGTAGCATCTGCCACTGTGCTGTTTAAACCTGAGTCACAGTAGACTTAACCTGTTCTTGTCACCTGCTCCTTTTCCTCATTCTTGACACTACTTGTGTTGATCCTGAATCTTTAATATGGTTGTGCGCAGGGGCGGCTCTAGGAATTGCGCCGCCCCAAGCAGGGCGGCACGCCGCGGGGGGCGCTCTGGCGGTCGCCGGTCCCGCGGCTCCGGTGGACTTCCTGCAGACGTGCCTGTCTCTTTACCTTTTGGGGTGTTACCAATTTATGTGAGACTCCCTGTCTTTTAACATTCAAAAATAAAGTGAGATGAAAACTTACAGAGGGTGGGGGTCTCTATCTATACATTATAACAGCTACTGTTTTGGCTTACTTAGAGTTAATTAATGTTTAACAAGTTGTATACAAAGTATTTCTTTGAGCAGGCTTCACACAGACACAGCTGGTGGCTTGCAGGTTAGAGGCTAAATCTTGGGAATCACATTTACTTCTAATATAAACCTTCAGTTATAAAGTATCAATTAACAATAAATCATTTCTAACAATAAATCATTTTTCATATAAACCATGTCTAATATAAACCTTCTTTAATATCCCTACATAATCCCCCTTTTGACACTACGATATACATATACTCGTTAGTGTCACTTTCTATGTAACCTGTTTAAAAGAAGGTACTGTGAGGCAACATGGATTTGTGATTCCAATCTATTGTACATTCTTTTTATTTAAAAGCACATGCTAAACATTTCAATAATACAAATACAATTTAATACCAAGACAACTATCAAGGGATGTAGCATTACTGATAGAATGCCAGTGGTGGTTGGGGACCATCCAGAGAATATATCATACCAATGATAAGTTGTTATTTGCTTCTCTGCAGTGGCAATTCTTAACATGTCCCCGTTGGCATGTATGATATGAATAGTCTGATTTTTTTACTTGGTTATCTGTCTGTTTTAAAAATTTGGTTACTTTTTTGCTTTTAATTAGGCTATCAGTAAGATTTTGCCATTTAATTTTAAGGTTAATTGAGAAGTTGGCCAGCTCAGCTGTTAGTGTTAGCTGAGACTTTTTTGGCCGCGGTAAATAGTAAGTGTGATTGTTAGTAAAAACAGTACTGACATTGCATTTACATTTATCTACTGGGGGGGCTGCTAACACTCTGCCCCTTGATCTATGATCATTACAGTAGTTGTTATGGTAGGGCATAGGTGATTTGTTGCAAACAAACCAAACAATTATAACCAGGTGAATATAACTAAAACCATTACAATTGACTAAACACCAGATATAACCTAAACACAAATTCAAACAATTATAGTTATAATAATTGGGAATACAATAAAACCATAACCATTACAATAATTGGGTACATTGACACATAAGATGAGGCCCAAGTTTGATGCTGCAAACAATAAAAGTTACTGAGGATAGGATCTCCTTAAGCACACACAACAAATAAGATTTTGTAGGAGGACCACAGTTGTTATGCAAGGTTATTTTTTTTATTTTTGCCAGAATGAGGTTATTAGCCCTGGTGTCCTGGTCAGATTCCAATTACATTCTGCCTCCTGCCTGCAGTTTCATTTGCAGGCTGTATTTTTTCACTTCTTACTTAAAACTTTTGGGCAGTGTTGCTGTTAAGCAGATGCTGCGTTCCACCTTAGAGGTGGCCACATTACAGTGTTGGGCAAAAAGAACAGGAGTACTTGTGGCACCTTAGAGACTAACAAATTTATTTGAGCATAAGCTTTCTGGGCTACAGCCCACTTCATAAAAAGTGATTCCTCCACCCTCTGGATAGTTTGGGCAGTCAGCAAGGTTTTTAAGGCGTTTTAACATCCATGTGGAGGAAGCTCATCAAGTTGGGAAGAAGATGATTATAAAAACCTGTGCTGGAACGGATGTATGGTAGCATTCAGGTTGCCATGAGTTTTGTGTAATGTACTGGATGTGTTGTGCTATTATTACAGGCAGGACTGGGATCTGGGGGTAAAAAAATTCCACCCCAGAGATTGTGGGGAGCAGATGAGTCTGTTCAGAAGGTGACCATCAAGGCGAGGTTGAGGAGCCCAACTGGCCCTTTGGCTAACAATACTACAGCAATGAAGTACATTTGCATAACCCAGACCCACTCAGTGTGGCAGTCTGTCCTCCTCTAGTGTTGGCTGGGCCTACTGCAGCTTTGGCTATCCGAGCTGGGTCTTTTAATTCAGGCAGTAGTGCCTTCTTATGCTTTGTGATCCGAAGGTCCCCGCTTTGAGCCTCACTGCCGGTGACCCACCCAGGGGCGTAGCATTACGTTGACATGGCACCTTTCATCTCACAGGATCCCCAGCTGTTTTAAAGGACTATAGAGCTTGACACAGCAGGCTGCTGAGAGCCTCTTGCAAGGTCCTGAGGCCCTCAACTCCCTTGTCTTGAAGTCAGCGGGAGCTGAGGGCTCGCAGGCCCTCTTAGATACTAAAGTGACAGGCACCCTAGAAATGCCACAGAGACACAGACACAAGATGCTCAGTGCCTTGCAGGATTGGACCTTACATACACACAGGAATCACTTTGTCAGCCAGTGAAATGCAGCTGCCTCTGGGGTGGATTGTAGCTGGGATGTTCTCTGACAGCACACAGCAATGCTACACCACAGGAAACGAAGAACATTTTCCAATTGAAGCTGCCCTAGGAGTGTAAGGATATAGACTGTAATTTACTCTATTGGAATTTGGGCAGGATATTTGGACTAACTATTAGGGACTAGGACACAGGGCCACCCAGAGGATTCAGGGGGCCTGGGGCAACGCATTTTCAGGGGCCCCTTCCATAAAAAAAGTTGCAATATTATAGAATACTATATTCTCATGGGGGCCCCTGCGAGGCCTGGGGCAAATTGCCCCACTTGCCCCCCCTCTGGGCAGCCCTGCTAGGACATGGGCAAGCATACCTAGTGGTTGGAGCAGGAATCAGTAGCCAGGAATCAGAGTCCGAGCCAAGGGTCAGAGTGCAGGTTTGGAACCAGGTTACCTGGCCAGTATCTTGGCATGAGCAACGTCTAGGCTGGTAACTATAACACCTATACAGAACCTGAATGAATGAATGTGTGAATGAATATATATATATATGTGAGTGTGTGTATGTATAAGAAATAAGTAGTGATAGAAATAAGTAGTAAAACAACATTGTTTGCTTTTATCTTTTGCTTTACTATTATATTTACAATAAATGTGGCATCTTTGCCTTATCCCTCTTAATAAGATCCTGCTGGTTTTTATTATATTGGTACAACAGCACATGACTTATGAGGAGAGGCTGAGGGAACTGGGATTGTTTAGTCTGCAGAAGAGAAGAATGAGGGGGGTTTGATAGCTGCTTTCAACTACCTGAAAGGGGGTTCCAAAGAGGATGGATCTAGACTGTTCTCAGTGGTACCAGATGACAGAACAAGGAGTAATGATCTCAAGTTACAGTGGGGGAGGTTTAGGTTGGACATTAGGAAAAACTTTTTCACTTGGAGGGTGGTGAAGCACTGGAATGGGTTACCTAGGGAGGTGGTGGAATCTCCTTCCTTATTGGTTTTTAAGGTCAGGCTTGACAAAGCCCTGGCTGGGATGATTTAGTTGGGAATTGGTCCTGCTTTGAGCAGGGGGTTGGACTAGATGACCTCCTGAGGTCCCTTCCAACTCTGATATTCTATGATTCTATGAAAATCTATCCTTTTGTAGTTAATACACGTATTTTATGTTTTAATCCAAACCAGTGTGCATTTGACTAAGGCAGGGGTTCTCAAACTGGGGGTTGTTACTCCTCGGGGGGCCTCCACCCCCAAGCCCCGCTTTGCCTCCAGCATTTATAATGGTGTTAAATAAAAAAAAGTGTTTTTAATTTTTAAGGGGAGGTCACACTCATAGGTTTGCTGTGTGAAAGGGGTCACCAATACTGAAGTTTGAGAAACACTGGACTAAGGGATCTGGGGAAAATCTCAGCTTGATTAAGTGTGCATGGTCGTCTTCACATTAAGGGAAAGGCGGACTGGGTGTTACAACAAGGCAGGTTTGACCACAGCTCTGGGGTCCTAGGCTGGTGGTTGGAGAGACAGCATGTGACTGCAGCTGGGTGTGTCCCTACCTGTGTGAATGCTGGTGAAAGTGCAAGCTTGGAGGACTTTGGAACTTGTCACAGCAGCGCAGTGTGAGAGGGAGCCCAGGCTGGTGGGTCAAGGGGCTCAGTGGTACCCCAGTTCCAGGTGGCACCCTGGGGGGAACACATCACACCCACCTTATAATGGTTTAATCTAGCCCACGCTTCCCTAGTTTGCTTATGAGAATGTCATGCGGGACTGTGTCAAAAGCCTTATTAAAATCAAGATATATCACGTCTACTGCTTCCTCCCATCTACTATGTACCAAATGTGAGCTACTTGGCAGGGCTGGTATTAATTTCCCTCTATATGTGTTACTAATGTAACACATGATTCATAGAATCATCCATTGAAGTTGGATGGACTTGTTACATCACCTAGTCTACACCGTATTCATCTTTCAATTAACAACAGCAAAATATAAATCGCTCTGCATGTTCAGATAAAGGAATTAAAATGTCATGCTGCAGGTCATTAGAAGACTGGCAAAATTCAAGAGGTCAATTACACTTCCTGGTTCTCATGCACTAGAATAAGGCTGTTGCATTAGGGGTTCCAGTGCTGCAGGGAAATTAAAAAAAAAGAAAAGAAATTGAAAATGCAACACAGTTGATGACATGCTTTACAAGCCAGGCTGACTGCAGAGGAATTGTATTATTTTAGTGTTTTCCTCCGCAGCTGATCCTGCTTATTTAGTACTTTTATGCTTGAGTTTAGCGCTATTCCTTGGCTGCTAGCACCCATGCAAAAAGCAGGGGAGGGAGAGACAAAAAATAATGATGATGAAAAAGGACTGTGGGAGCTGCATCAGCAGTTCCAATGCTCACCATAATAAATGAACGAAACATATGTTAGGAACGCCTTAAAAGATCAGAACATATATGAGTGGGTATAGAAAACCCACAAGGTGTTTAAAGGACTTGCCAACACAGCACATGCACATGAGTGGACATAAATACACGGATATGGGCAAACATGGAAACTCATGCATCTCTGAGGTAGTCATGTGGACCCTGACACCTCAGTATATGAGCACTGCCCTATGGTTAATGCATTTATCCTCAAAACACACCTCCACACAGGAAGTCTGGTGGGGAGCTGGGACCTGAACCTGCCTCTCTCAAGACCTAGGCTAATACCTCAGTGATGGAATTTTTCCTGCACCTAGTATTGTGCAGAGGAAACAATTGGACACGCCCCAACACTGAGGTATTAAAATACTCCCCCCCGCCCCCCAGCTCAGCTCTAGGGCCAGACGTGCCCGGCCCCACGCTGTCCTTGTGTGGAGGCCCGGGGCGAGTGCAGGCAGGGCTGAGCACCCAGGCTGCTGTGACACGCCACCTCCCTGCATTCCTCCTGCAAGGGAACCCCCTTCCCCAGAGCACGAGCCATGCGGGGTCCCCGCTGGCCTGACCGAGCCCTGCCCGGCTAATGGCGTCGGGGGTCGGTATCCTCCCTTCGGGGGAGGGGAACCTGCAGCCCGGGGAGGAGACGGGGGAACCGAGTTGTGCGGAACTGCAGGTGCGAGGCTCAGGGAGTGAGGGGGAGACACATTCTGCAGGACCTGGAGCGCGGGGGACGCGTTTGCCTGCCGGGCTCGGCCCGCTCTTCCGGCCGGGCGTTCGCTGTTGGGGCCGGGCGGCGGGCGAGGATGTGCTCGGCGCTGGGGAAGGTATTTGCACCGCGGGGCGGGTGCCGGGGAGGGTGGGGATTAGGGGTTGCGGGGAAGGTGTTGGGCGCGGACCATACCACGAGCCCAGGTGCAGTCATTGGCAAAGCCCCGCTCAGACCCACTCAGCCGGGGGCTGCCCGACCTGCCCCGCCCAGGCGTTTGTAAGTTACTGGGAGCCCAAGTGCGGCGCTCGGAGATTTAAGGCCAGCGAGTCCATAGCGATCGTCTAGTCCAGGGGTCGGCAGCCTTTCAGCAGCGTGTGCCGAGTCCTCATTTATTCACTCCGATTTCAGGTTTCACGTGCCGGTCACACATGTTAACGTTTTTAGAAGGCCTCTTCTATAAGTCTACCTACAACAATAGCTTAGTTATGTATTATAAAGTAAACAAGGTTTTTAAAATGTTTAAGAAGCTTAATTTAAAATTAAATTAATATGCAGAGCCCCCCTGGACCAGGACCCGGGCAGTGTGAGTGCCACTGAAAATCAGCTCGTGTGCCGTCTTTGGCACGCGTGCCATAGGTTGCCTACCCTGATCTAGTCCGACCTCCTGCACATGGTAGACCACAGAGTCTCGCAAGCCCATTCCTGCAATATGCCCACAACCTCCGACTGAGTTACTGACATTCTCAAATCACGATCAAAAGACTTCAAATGAGAGAAAATCCACCACTTGCACAAATTCAATCTAGCCAGTGACCCATGCTGTGGAGTGAGGTGACACCCCCCCCCCCAGGGTCTCTGCCACTCTGAGCTGGGAGAAAATTCCTTCCCAACCCCAAGTATTGTGCAGTCAGTTAGACCCTGAGCATGTGGACAAGACTTACCAGCCAGACACCTGGGGAAGAATTCTCTGTAGTAACTCGGAATCCTCCCACTCTAGAGTCCCATCTCTAGGTGTTAGAGACGTTTGCTGATAGCAGTTGCAGATGGGCCATATACCATTGCAGGCAGTCTCATCATACCATCCCCTCCATAAACTGATCAAGCTCAGTCTTGCAGCCAGTTGGGTCCCCGTGACCCCCGCTGTCCTTGCAAGGCTGTTCTGATGGTTAGAAACCTTCGTCTAATTTCAAGCCTAAACTTATTGAGAGCTAGCTTATATCCATTTGTTCTTTTGTCAACATTGGCACTTAACTTAAATAATTCCTCTCACTCCCTGGTGTTTATTCATGTGATGTATTTATAGAGAGCAGTCATATCTTCTCTCCTCTTTTGTTTGGTTAGGCTAAGTGAGCCAAACTCCTTAAGTCTCCTCTCATAAGGTAGGTTCTCCATTTCTCTGATCATCTTAGTAGCCCTTCTCTGCACCTGTTCCAGTCTGAATTCAACTTTCTTAACATGGGAGATTCTTAGGCTATGTCTACACAATAAGTGCTAGTGCGGCACAGTAGTGTAGGCACTTGTTATGGTGATGGAAGAGTTTTTTCCATTGCTATAATAAATCCACCTCCCTGAGAGGTGGTAGCTAAGTTGATGGTACAATACTTCCATTGATGTAGCAGTGTCTATACAAGGGCTTAGATGGGCTTAACTATGTCTCTTGGGTGTGAAATTTTCACACCCCTGAGTACCATAAAGTCAATCTAAGTTTTGGGTGTAGACCAGGCCTTATTTATTGTAAAAAGGAGTTGAATATAGTCACCCTTCTCCTTCATATGGAAAGTCCCATGTTTCTGTGCTGATTACAGATCCTCTGCTTGCATCAGGAGAGACCACACAAGTACTCATGGGCTGAACTATTGAACTCTATGGGTCATGCTTTGGCCACCCCTTCATTCCTCAAGGGCCAGTGTGGGATTGTTTCCAATAGTGCATTTTGTATCAGAAAGCACTATTGTTCAGTGTTTAGATCAGGATAGTGGGAGTCAGGAGAACTTGGTTCTGTGACCTCGGTAAGTCACTTATTCTCTCTGTGCTTCACTTCCTTCATCTGTAAAATAGAGAGATCTGAAGATGGGATATTTCCATAAAATTGTCAATGTAGACACAAGTGGTGCACTGAAACCAGTGCAAATCCTCCAGTGTTAGCAATGGCAAACAATGCGAACAGTAGGGTGAGCTGGTCACCAGATGTCTTACCTCCGTGTGGTCTTCCCCTACACTAGACAAGGTATGGTAAAAACATTAGTGCCTTGTCTCTGCTACCACTCCAGATGTGGCTACAACCAGAGGAGCCAGTAGGAGATATTCCGAAAATGTCTAGTGTAGACAATGCTTAAATACTGATCTCTTGTTGGATACTTAAAGCACTTCAGTCTGTCTTATCTTTTCTTTTGATATTTTTCCTCCTATCATAAATTATGTCAGATACTTTGGGTGGATGCTTGATATTATCACAGAGAAGAGGAATTGTATCTTTACCAAATCAGATACAACTGGAGTAAATGGGAAGGTAATTGATATAATTAGTTAGTTAAAGTTGACATCAATGGAGTGACACCAGGGTTGAATTTGGTCGGTAGTGGATCCCTTAATATCAAGCTACTGGAATTCACATGTACAAGTGATAGAGTGTATGAAAGAGAAATTACAGTCATCTATCTTCCTGTTATTCTGTCCCCTTTTGTGTTGTAGCAGTGTACTGAGAAGTGATTATTTGCTTTAGGCCAATGAAAACTGGTTGGGAAGTTTATTGGTACATTATGAAGTTACCGAATTTTGTTAGGGAAGATGCATTCCAAGAGGAATAAGCTAACAACTGACTGCTTTGAAAACCTTCTTGATGCTTTTCTTACATGTTTGTTTGTGTTCTAACAATGTTGGCTTGTTGTAGGTGCTATGCTTGGGGAAGGAAATGTTTCTAAAACAGGCATTTGCTCTTAGCAGGTAAGGATTTTGAAATCTGACTGAGCAAATGTAAGATTCAAGATAACATTTTTATATCCTGTCTCTTTTACAAACTGGCCTGGCAAACTTATAAAATCAATTAAAAAAATCACTATACAGTTGAAAAATAATATCAGAGAAAGGTAAAACATTGAGATATAGTGAAAGGAATGTTTCATATGACACCTGGAAGCTGATGGAATAGCAGGATATGTAAAAGAGATGGTTCCTTGCACCATCAGTGTAAGAAGAATGGTCTAGTGCATGGGTGTCAAACTCAAAACCCAGATCAGGGGTGCATGATGTATTTGTGGCTCACATGCCAAACTCAGACTGTGCAGAATGTAAACTTTTTTTTAATGACCAAAAAAAGTGTTGTTTTTCTAGACATCATGGCTGCAGCCATAATCTTCCAAATGTAATGGGAGGGGGGTGTAAACCAATGTCATGATGTCTGTCTGAATTTGCAGAGAGCTGAAAAATGAGTCAGAGGGGTGACCTACTCCTTATGAATTTGATCGGTGTATCATCTCTAAAGCCCACTGATAGTGGTGTAATGTCAGTATTAACGGATCACTGTAGCAAATGGAATGGTTGGGGGGTGGGAGTGAAGCCCTCGAGGGGTGGGAATTGGGAGTTCCTGCAGAGACATACAAGAATAATTAAAAGTTTTAGTTACTATGTAAAAGCTATATTATCTCCTCGATCTTTTGTGCTCCTCCCACTGACATCAGTGGAGTCTTCATTGGGGATCAAGTAGAATATGCCATCCTGAATTCTCACCCCAACTCCCAACAGAACGAAACACAGAATTTGCCTCTCTCTTTTTCCCCAAATGAGTTTGACACTCTGGGTCTAGCAGATTGTGACTTGGGATACCTGGGGTCGATTCCCAGCTCAACCCAGACACCATGTCTGATGTTGGGCAAGTCATTTAATCTGTCCTGTGAGGATAATGCTACCCTACCCAACTGTGGTGGTGTGAGGGTAAAATCCATTAATGGGTGTGAAGTGCATAGATAATGCAGTAACAAGGGCCGTAGTGTAATGATCTAATCCATTTTCCACACTCTCTGCCTATAAGACCTGTCACTCAAGAATAATGACTCCATTTAGAGACTGAAAAGCTGTACAATACTTTGATAAATGAAACAACAATAGCTTTTAACTTTCATCCTGGCTTTTCCTTTAGAGTAACAGCGGCCAGAGAGAGCCCCATCTGTGCTGTAGGTAAGAACTCACTGTAGATTTTGAATACAATACACTAAAAACCTTCTTGTACCTGAAACAAATATTCACACTTGAGCCATCATGTCACCTTGCTGTTTAATTCTTTAAACCAAATTTGAGCTGATTGATGGTGTTGTAATGAATAATTCAGATGGGCACTGGGCCAGCATTCAGTCACACCTGGATCTGACTGCAAATCCTCCTCTTGTTCCATTCCTGGGATGGCTAAGCAGAGAGTCCTAGACAGACTGACTTTATGTTGTAGAGAAACATCTGCTAGAGACTATGGGCTGTAATCACAAAGAAATGTAGTGTCCCCACACTTAACTTTTAGGCGCCTAGAAAATCCCTGGGATTCACAGAGTTTAGTGTGGCATCTCAGCTTCGTGTACATTTTGGGGAAAGGTGCCTCAGAATGGGATTCACAGAAGCCAGCGCACTAGGTGGGCTCTCCGCCTAAGATAGCTAATGGGAGATGCCAAGGAGAGGGATGTGTTCTAAGCCCTGCCCCTCTTCCTGCACCTAAATCCAGCCTGCAGGGAGGTACCTTCCTCTGCTTGGGATTCTTATCTGCAAACTTTCTCTTGGGGTTAGGTGTCTGCCCCATTTTTGGAAGAAGCTGGGTGGAGGAGGACCTCCCTCATAACTTTTAACCCAGTGGTTAGTGTAGTCACCTGGGCTGTGGGAGACTCCTGGTTCAATTCCACTCTCCGCCTGATGAGAAGGGATTTGAACAGGGATCTGCTACTTAGCTGAGTGTGCTAGCCTTGGGGCTATGGTATGTTCTGATATGAGTCTCTCCTGTTGAAGCTGTCCCACTGGGATAAATCATTTAAAAATTGACTGGAGCAGGGGGACTGGACTCTGTGTCTCCCACCTCCCAAGTGAGTGCTCCAGCCACAGGCTAGGAAGGTTTCACTTGCTCTCTCTCTGTCCCAATGATTTTTTCATTATTTATTGCCAGAGGAACAGCTTCAACAGAAGAGACTGAGGGAGCCCCATATCAGAATATCCAATAGACCAGTGTCTAAGACACTCACCTGAGAAGTGGCAGATCCCTGTTCAGATCCCTTTTCCTCATCAGGTGGAGGGGGAAGGTGAATGGGGGGGTCTCCTACATCCTAGGTGAGTAGCTTAACCACTGGGCTAAAAGTTATGAAGGAATCTTCTCACTCCTGTTCTCCCCTTTCCTGCCCTCCCCCCGCAGCCATTTGAGGTAAGCTTGCCTACAGGTGCCTGATCCAATAGGTAAGCTCTGGGCATTATCTGATTGGGTCCCACAGGCAAGTAGTTAGGTGGAGGATCACCTGTCTTCCTCCAGATTGTGCATTGGTTTGGGGCTTAGGTGTCTGGACACCTGGCATGGAGCTGCAGTGTGCATGTCCAGAAGCTCAACTGTAGGTGCCCAGAGAACTTTTACTACAAAAATGTAGGTTCCAGGCAAGTTTACCCTACAGTGTTTGGCAGAAGCTGAAGGTTTTTTGTGAATCCCAGTGGGGCCCGATTCTGAGATTTAGGTGCCTAAAGTGGTAGGCAGTCACCTGAGTCCTTTTTGTGAATTTAGCCCAATATTCCCTGTCTACACTGGGTCAGGAACTCTTAGTGGAACCAGTCTGAAACCCAATTTAAGGTTAAACCCATCTACACTTCAATATCTATTGTGCTGGTGGATTCTGTTACAACACAGTAGTCCTCTGACATGATTAAAACACAGTTTGGTCTTGAAGTGTAAACAGGATCTAGTATGTTCTTGAACCCTGCTGGTTCAAGGTATTGTACTTTCAGTCTAAAATATCGCCTGACTCTGGGGTGCGCTTATTAAAGTTAAGGCTGCAGGGACAGCACTTTGCCCCAGAGTCATGAGAAGAAACAAGGGCTTGTCATTTCTTCGGATACGTGAATATTTGAAGCAGGGCTGGATTTAAGGATAACTGGGATCCTGGATCCATCACAGTTTCACCACTACCATCATGCTCCAGCCCTTTCCATGCTGAACTCCTTGAATGTCCTCCTGGTTGGGATCCCTTCCCTTTCTCCCAGTCTATTGTGGTCTGCCAAGTCACTACCCTTTCCTCATTTATATCTCACCTGAGAACTTGACAAGAGACAAAGGGACATGCCCCCCCCATATTTGTTGCACATATTAACTCCCCCTCATTACTTAACCACTGTGGTGTGTTGGGTACATGACTAACCCTGAGTAACCTACATGTGGACTGGGGCAGGGACGTGTCTTCTGTGTGAAGCATCTTGCCCACCTCTGGCCACTCTAAAACAGTGGTTCTCAACCAGGGGTATGCTTACCTCTGGGGGTACAGCAACTCATCTAGATATTTATCTAGTTTTACAATAGGCTACATAAAAAGTAAGCGCAAACTAAAACTTCATACAATGACTTGTTTATACTGCTCTATATACTATATACTGAAATGTAAGTACAATATTTATATTCCAGTTGATTTATTTTATAATCATATGGTAAAAATGAGAGAGTAAGCAATTGTTCAGTAACAGTGTGGCTGTGACACTTTTATATTTTTATGTCTGATTTTGTAAGCAAGTAGTTTTTAAGTGAGGTGAAGCTTGGGGGTACGCAAGACAAATCAGACTCTTGAAAGGGGCACAGTAGTCTGGAAAGGTTGAGAACCACTGATCTAAAACACCTAATTACAGACAGAAAGACTCTTCTTCCAGGTTTCTACCCTTGCCAGCCCCACCTCTCCTCAGTAGATTCCTGGTGACTCCTATCTTCAATACTGTTACTGCTTTGTCAGAAGAGGAGTTGTCTGACCTTTAACTTGAAACATATTTGTTCTGTCTTCCTCTTTAAAGGCAGCACGTTGCTGAGCTGCAACAGACACTACAGGTCCCAGCCTACCCATGGCATTGGGAGGTTCAGACACCTGCTTCCACCGGAGGTAGGCTTTTCAGTGCTGACTTTCAATTTATTCGGATACATTTACAGACTAATTAAAATGTTGGTGCTGCTAATTCTATGGGCTTCTGAGTATACAAGCGAAGACTATGCCGCTTTCCTTCTGCTTCTCCCAGCAGAGATTGTTGTGCAGTAAGAAATAGCCTATTCAAAGCACTACACAAATATTTTCTTGTGTCCATTACTTCCTTATTTAAGTCTCTAAATGGTTTGGCTAATCAAAACTACTAATTATGTTGAACTTAACCAAACCAATCACAAGCCGTTGCTGAATATTAGCAAGTAAAGTCTTGGTCCATTTTGAACTTTTTTACGTTACCTGGAATTTGGAAGAGACACATTTCTGGAACAGTGAAACAATAATTCATCTAGACAGGTGCCTCAAAGGCAGAGGCTGAATTAGAAGCAGTTTGTTCCAACTCCTTAGTTCCTTCTGGAAGAAGTAGTTTTTCATGCTAAGCATACATTGTCCAGATGAGTGTGGTGCCTTTATAGGGCCTGTCATCCCAGGACCTCAACCAATTAAGCCTCAGAACACTTCTGTAAATTAGGTGTTATCCTGATTTTACAGCTGGGAAAATGAGCACAGGGGAGCCTTGACTTGCCCAAGATTATTCAGCAAACCAGTGTTAGAGCTGGGTATAGAGTCCAGGCTACCAGTCCACTGCTCTAACCACTACTGGGCATGAATCTTGTGGTTAGACTTTCCAAGAATGCTGAAGGGTAGTTCACTTTCTTACAGCCTTCAAAGAAGAGAAGGGACAGGATACGGATGAAGGAGATTTGTGCTGGATCAGATCATGAATATGGAGACCTGAACATACAGATGACGGCGTATGACATGTGCCTGGTGGAGCATTTTGCTCAATATGTTCATAAACTCTGCAACCGATTCTCCATTCGAGTGAATGAAAGGTATAAAGGCCACCACTGCATGTCATCTCTGTGTGTTTAACATGTCATCTCTGTGTGTTTACATGACATGCTGTATGCACTTTGGTCTTGCTCGGATACAGTAAAAAAATGAGAGCCTTGCAGGTGAAGGTGTTACACCAGGGATGGGGGAACTTTTTGGCCTAAGGGCCACATCCAGATATGGAAATGAATGCTCACGAAATTGGGACTGGGGTGCGTGAGGGAGTGAGTGCTTTGACTTGGGGTGTGGGCTTTCGGGTGGGGTCAGAAATGAGGAGTTTAGGGTGTGGGAGGGGGCTCTGGGCTGTGGCAGGGAGTTGAGGTGCAGGGGGGTGAGGGCTCCGGCTGGGGGTGCAGGCTCTGGGGTGGGTCTGGGTATGAGGGGTTGGGGGTGTAGGAAGGTGTTCCGGGCTGGGACCGAGGGGTTTGGAGGGTGGGAGGGGAGATCAGGGTTGGGGCACAGGAGGAGGAGGTCAGGTGTGCAGGCTCCGGGCAGCGTTTACCTCAAGCAGTGGCATGTCCCCCCTCTGACTCCTATGAGAGGCGCGGCAAGGCGGCTCTGCATGCTGCCCCGTCCGTAGGCGCTGCCCCTGCAGCTCCCATTGGCCGCGGTTCCCAGCCAATGGGAGATGCAGGGGTGCTGCTTAGGGCGGGGGCAGTATGCGGAGCCCCTTGGCTGCCCCTACACATAGGAGCTGGAGGGGGGACATGCCACTGCTTCCGGGAGCCATGTGGAGTCATGGCACGTGCGAAGCGGGGGAAGCCCCCGACCCCACTCCATGGTAGGAGTTCGAGCGCGGGATTAAAACCTCTGATGGGCCGTAGTTTTCCCACCCCTGTGAAATTTGTGTGTGTCTGAATTTTCCTCTCTGATCTGCATGGTCATTCTCTTGAATTTATTCTGTTCTTTCAGTCTGCATGGGCTCTTGACTGACCTCACTTAGAGCTCTGTTCAAGTAGGAAGAGCCACAGGATGGGTATCAATAGACTGGCTGTGCAGATCACAGGGAAGAATTTAGCTCTCAGTTTTTCAGTCAGTGGAGAAAGGGGCATTAGCCAGTGGTCTGAGCACAGGAATGGGGAAGGGGAATTTCTGAGTTCTAATCCTGGATACTCCATGGACTTGCCACCTCTCTGCCCAAGCTTTTCCATCTGCAAAGTGTGTTGACTAATGCCTGCTTACCTCACAGGTCTTGAGGATGGCTGGACGTGGGTAGAGTTCTTTGAAGATGAAAAGTGCCACAAATATAATTAGAGTCCTAGCCCTCCATGTGTCTTTTCCACATGTTGTGAGGTGTTAAAATGCCCTGTCTCACTTCTGTCGATTGCGCTGGATTCTTTTCCTCTTGACACATTTCTCTTTTGTCTGTTTCTCAGAAAAGAAATGGGGCATGTCATGCAGACAGAGCTTCTGCTGATTTGAGTCAGATTTTGTTCCCGTACATCTGTTGCGTGGATGGATCTCTCCTCACTGCCCCACGTTTAGAGACAAGGTCACTTTTCACCCACTCTGTCTTGATCTTTTTCTCATCTAAAAGCACTGAAAATTACAGTAGCACCATGGAGCTTGGAGCAGGCAGAACAGTGACTTGTGGGCTTTGTCCTACAAATTGCTTGTTCTGCCACAGCTATAATTTTCCTAAAAGTAGGACAAGAGAGCCTTCAAAGGCTGTATTTTAATTTGCTTTCCGAAGACATGGAAAGGCTTGTCACAAGGCAGCTTTCATGAAGGGGCTGGACTGCACCTTTTCAGTTTATAAATAGCAGAGACTAGATGGAACTGGATGTGGGGGGAGAGTTGGACCAGCTCTTCTCCAGGGACCCCGATATTGTTGCCAGGATTTACGCTTTCACTTTGGGGATGTGATGGATCTGATGTGCTGCAGCATTGTCTGCCTGAGTCTGCTGATAGCTTGTAACAACAGCTCTACGATGTGTGAATTATCCTCAATGCAATATTAACTCTGGATGCTAACGATGGCATTTAACATGTCAACATTAACCATTTCCCTGCTGTCCTACAGTGGAGATCTGCAGAGAGGGTTTCATTAAGGAAATGTTCTTTAAATGTATTTTCTTGCCAGGTCCATACTAACCCCACCCCTCTCTTCTAGGTGAGAGTCGTGGTGTTCTCCTCGAGGTAGAGCGGTGGGGTCTCGTGTAACTGTGGTTCCAATGTTAGATCTGAGAAGCTAATTGTGCTGTTCTGAGTGTTCCTGTGGATCATGTAACAGGGCGTGTGACTCCTGCAGGGTCTTTGCAGAGCAATAATTACAGGACGAAACCATGCCATCTGTTTCAGTTCTGTGAGGGGGATGCACAAAGATTATCTGTAAAAGTCTGCAGCCTTGACCATCCCCTGTGATTATAAGTGCTGATTCCTTTGGGGCCTTCATGGTGTTGTCCAAGGGACCTGTCATAACTACCATGAAAGGATGTTAGCACATATGGGAATCTGTGTCCGAATGCTGTTTAATGTATGCATGGTGCTCACTGTTTAAACCCTATTTAAAAATGTCAGGAAAGTGCATTTACTTTTTTAGACTCTTGTACAGGGGTTTTCAAACTTTTGTACCAGTGACCCCATTCACACAGCAAGCCTCTGAGTGCGACCCCCCCCCCTATACATTAAAAACACTTTTTAATATATTTAACACCATTATAAATGCTGGAGGCAAAGTGAGATCTGGGGTAGGGGCTGATAGCTCATGACCCCCCATGTAATAACCTCATGATCCCCTAAGGGGTCCCGACCCCCAGTTTGAGAACCCCTGCTCTTGTATGAGGTGCTGCATCACAGCCGTGGAGCTGAGAGTCCTGCATGCATAGACCAGTTGTGCTGGTCTCTTTCTGCAATGTGGATGCACTAGACAAACTGGGACCACTCCCTGATTTCTCATAATTCAGTGAACAGCTGTCGAATGGCAGAGACTTACATTAAAAGGCTCTTGGATCCCATTTGGATATCCCACGGAGATCAGACTAGATGATCTTATGGTCCCGTCTGCCCTCAAACTCTATGGATCACCAGCCCCCCATTAAATGTTTTAGAACAAGACCCAGAGATGCTAGGAAATTAAAGTGTCTACTGCTCGGTTGCGCCTATGAATAGTTACAGGAAGAGCCCACAACCTAGATGACTGTTTCATACCCTAGACTGTGGTTCTTGCATAGATTGTTACTTGTATTGCAGTAATGGCTGCATGTCTCGACAGAGGGCAAGGCCCCATTGTGCTAGGGGCTGTCCACGTAGTAAAGACAAAGTAGGGGAGAAAAGAAATATTAGCCCCTTTTGACTGAGGCCAGAGATATATAAGGCTAGGACTTGTGAAGGTTGGGACTATAACAGGGTTTAAAAGAGAACTAGATACATTCATGGAGGTTAAGTCCATTAATGGCTGTTAACCAGGATGGGTAAGGAATGGTGTCCCTAGCCTCTGTTTGTCAGAGGGTGGAGATGGATGGCAGGAGAGAGATCACTTGATCATTACCTGTTAGGTTCACTCCCTCTGGGGCACCTGGCATTGGCCACTGTTGGAAGACAGGATACTGGGCTAGATGGACCTTTGGTCTGACCCAGTATGGTCATTCTTATGTTAAATTATTTGGCCAGGGTCACAAAGGAAGTCTGTGGTTGACCTGGCCATTGAACCCAGACCTCCTGAGTGAGAGTCCAGTGCCTTAACCACAAGATCATCCCTCCTCGCTAATTGAGTTGCAGTACAAGCGGTTCACACAATGGGCCACATTCTGTTCTCATTTGCACCAGTGAAAATCCAGAGTAACACCACTGAAATCTGTGGATTTACACTGACGTAAATGAGAACAGCATTTGCCAAGTATCTCTCTTCTGCACATACTAGGTCCATATTGGTGAAAATAAAGTCTTTCCAAGTAGCATGTTACACCAGCCGTTTCTTATCCTTCTTAATAACCATTGTGAAAGACACAAGTCAGTTACTGCTCATGAAAATAAAACCAGGTACATTAACTATGTACTAGATGTTTGCTTTAAATCTCTCCTTCAACAACAAAGGCATTGAATAAAGTTGTCTCCTTTTGTGTTAGCATTTGTGCCCAAAAGAGCTTCTGGGCAGCAGTAATGCCGTAGACTTCCCTCTTATCTTTGTCCTGTCACACAAGTGGTTATACAGCCCTGCTTGTGTCAACCCCTAATGCAGTCTACCTTGTTTGCATAGTTAATTTCTCATGAATGCTTCATCTCATCCCATGTTCTCTTCTGATGAAAGTTCCCTCGTTCCTGCCAAGGGCTGTCAACATTTCCCCCATTGCTGATAGCTGAATTGTTGTTTCTACAGCTATGCGATGCCCACTAAAACCATGGAGGTGATGCTTGTGCAGGAGCAAGGGTCCAGGCAGTACCTAGATGCTGTTCTTACAACCCACCAGCGAGTTGTACAGGTATGAAATTTTGTTTGCCTATAATGACGCTCTGCTCTTGCATAGCACTTTACTTCTGAGGCTCTCAAAGCACCGAACTCACTCTCTAGTCTAACCACTTGTGTGTGGAAATTGAGGCACGAAGAAGTTAATTAACTAAAAGTCACACAATGAGCCACTTGCAGAATGGAGAGCCCAGAAGGCTTGTCTGCCAGCTCTAACGATTAGAGGTACTATCTCTTGTACACTGAATGGTAGACAATACAGATGGAAAAGTCATAACGAGATATTTGCCCAAACTCCCCTTCACTGGCCCCTATCGCTGTGAAGTGGGCTATAATAATTTTTTAAAGCTCGCTGGTTATATTGACCCTTCGCAGTTTTTAAACTAGAATCTGTTTCCTCAGTGATGCATTCCTCCTCGTCTTATAGCTGCATACACTCAGTCTTGTGGTTAAACCTGTTCTGGGTTAAACTTGCAAAGCTTTAAAAGGGAGACGTTTTCCACGGCACAGAGCTGATGCTGAGAACTTTCAGAGTTGACACTGGAGTCCCAAGTTTTCCATGGCAGCGTCTGTGGTAGGGATCTGGCCATTAGCGACAATTTAACCTGAATTAAAAAAACTGTGCTGTGCATGAATGTGTCTCTAGATCTACACACCAACACATACATCTGTGTGTCAATCTTTCTGCTTCTCAGTAGCAGAGCTAAAGAAGTTAAGTGGTATAAGAAAGGGACAAGGGATGTCTTTTCAACTGAGTCAGAAAAACAGTGAGGTGGAGAGATACAAAATACATGCTTCAGACAGCAGCAGCTGCAGTGGAGGTTCTCGCACAGACAGTGGGGATACTGTGGGCAGGGTGGGGGGTTGTGCATGTCAAAACTGGGCACATTGGGGTACAGTGTGCATGGAAGATGCCCTGCAAATTAAAGTTATGTACATTGGCCCAGAGTGGTTGGACTGTAAGGGTCTTGTTTGGGCTCTGCCTTGGGCTTGCATTGAAATCGACTCCTTTGCTGTGTCATTAATGTAAAAGGTTCGCCCGGTGTTTGGCTTTTCTCCTGCAGCATTTCATTTCTTCTTTCAGATCAGTGGTTTGAGTTCAACATTTGCTCCTGTACTCTTGGAGGTTATTCAGAGTAACCAGCCCGAAGGGGTCCATCTGTCAGTCAAAGAGGTACCTTTACGTTTACTGACGGGTTCACATTTAGAAAGTGTTTACTATGTATGTGGTGAAATCTGCCTCGCAACAGCACAGAACAAGGTCTCGATCCTGAGAAGACCCCCCTCTCCCATTGATGTGTGGGTGCCCACTGTGCCTCAGAGTCAGGCCCCACTTGGTCAGTTGGCCTACGTGAGACTCTGCTCATTGACCAGTGCCCTGGATAGCATTTGGACTTCCATATCCCGTGATGTGCCTCCCCTGCCACCAGCACCTTTCCAACCAACTCCCATTACCACCCATGAGGAGAGTGGATGGTAAATGGCTTTGCACCTAGAGAAAATCCCTGTGGTTCAGAGTAGGATACTTTCCTTTCAGTACTATGTAGCGCGTGTACTGCACCTTTCATCCAAGGATCACAGAGCCCTTTATGGAGCAGGGAAGTACTGTCCCTCTTTTACTGGTGAAGAAGCAGAATGATAATTGACTTGCACAAGATTAAAGAGTTGAGTCGGTGGCAGACTAGGAATGGAACCCGGTGCCCTCCTGTAACTATTAGATCACACTTCCTCCCGGGAAGGAGTTTTGTTTGCTTTCTGCAGAAGCTTATTCTTATATTCAGTTTCACCAGAGCACTGAGGCGGGCCAGAGTTCACACTCCTGAGCTGGGCTCTGGGTAGATAGAACCGTTGCTGCACTGTGGGGGTGTGTGGAAAATTTAAGCCTTCAAGCCACCATACATTGTATGTCCTTGTATTACAAAAGCAAATGAGCTCTGGGAAGCTTTATTTATTCAAGGTAGGTTTTGTGGACCAAAAAATATGCAATGTCAGTGATGGTCTCTGCATCCATGGACTACATTAGCCTTTGGTAACCCACAAGAGAGGTGTGTGGAGCTCCGGATGGTCTTGTGAAGTTCTGGAGAGATGGCAGCGCTACGATAGTGCCTGGATACTAAGGGGATAGGAACTATCGTAATAAGTAAAGGACTGAATCAAAGGGCTTTGATGAGCTTTGGATCAGGCCCTAAAATAGGTAGATCTTCCATTTCCCCCTCCTTCCAATAAAATAAACTGTATCTGTCTCTGAAAATGAACTTCGACAATTTGCATTGATAACTGCACTTAACCATCTCCATGTGTTTAATGGTTTGCCCAGTTTTGTTTACTCCTAACTTGTGCATCCACAATAGCTCATGATCTGTAAACGTCAGCAGGTAACTCACCAAGCAGGACAGCTACTAGGTGGTTGGTTTGGAACCCTAGGGAAGGGATACATTTCACAGGGTATTGTGTATGCTACCCCAGGCTGTGCGTGCTATTTAGGGTGTATGTATGCGTCTGCATTGCTTGTTCACCGAGTCAGACTTCTGCACTCGTGTGCTGATTCTCTTCACTTACACCAGTGCGACTCCATTGACTTCAGTGGAGTTGTGCCTGAGTTAGGCCATCTTAAGGGGGAGGAGAATCAGACTGTCAGTCACTAGCTTCAGTTAAGTCCCTATTAAGTCTTCTTTTATAACACATTTTGTTGAAGAAATATAAATTCTTGGCTCTTGGAAAGACTTCTCCTTACAGTTCTGTATGATTCAGTCTCTGCACAAACAAATACTGATACGCAAATAGGCAATGGATTCTGAAGTGTGTGTGGTTCAGGGCAAGGTACTGAGGATTAGAGCCCTTGAATTCTGTTTCTGGCTCTGCCATTAATTCCCTATGTCCTTGGGTGAGTCTCTTAACCTCTCTCTGCCTTCATACTCCCATCTGTAAAACACTGATTCTGAGCCTGCCTTATAGGGGTGATGTAATGCTTGATTTGTTAATGGATGTAAAGAACTTTGGAATCCTGGGCAAAAAGATACTACAGATTAGTTCAAAATAGGACTGTCGATTAAACGCAGTTAACTCACGCGATTAACTCAAAGTTAATTGTGATTAAAAAAATTAATCATGATTAATCACAGTTTTATTCACACTGCTAAACAATAGGATACCAATTGAAATTTATTAAATATTTTAGGATGTTTTTCTATATTTTCAAATATATTGATTTCAGTTACAACACAGAATACAAAGTGTACAGTGCTCACTTTATATTGTTTAGATTACAAATATTTGCTCTGTAAAAGTGATAAACGAAAGAAATAGTATTTTTCAGTTCACCTCATACAAGTACTGTAGTGCAATCTCTTTATCGTGAAAGTGCAACTTATAAATGTCGATCTTTTTTTTTTTTTTGGTTACGTAAATGCACTCAAAACGAACAATGTAAAACTTTAGAGCCTACAAGTCCACTCAGTCCTACTTCTTGTTCAGCCAATCGCTCGGACAAACAAGTTTGTTTACATTTACGGGAGATAATGCTGCCTGCTTCTTATTTACAATGTCACCTGAAAGTGAGAACAGGTGTTCGCATGGCACTTTTGTAGCAGGCATTGTAAGATATTTACATGCCAGATATGCCCCTTTATGCTTCAATCACCATTCCAGAGGACATGCTTCCACACTGATGATGCTCATTTTAAAAAAATCATGCGTTAATGAAATTTATGAATGAACTCCTTGGGGGAGAATTGTATGTCTCCTGCTCTGTTTTACCCGCATTCTGCCATATATTTCATGTTATAGCAGTCTCAGATGATGACCCAGCACATGTTGTTCATTTCAAGAACACTGTCACTGCAGATTTGACAAAATGCAAAGAAGGTACCAATGTGAGATTTCTAAACATAGCTACAGCACTCGATCCAAGGTTTAAGAATCTGAAATGCCTTCCCAAAATCTGAGAGGGATGAGGTGTGGAGCATGCTTTCTGAAGTCTTAAAAGAGCAACACTCCGATGCAGAAACTACAGAACCCGAACCACCAAAAAAACCAAAATCTGCCTTCTGTTGGTGGCATCTGACCCAGATGATGAAAATGAACGTGCATGGGTCTGCACTGCTTTGGATCGTAGTCAAGCAGAACCCGTTGTCAGCATGGACGCATGTCCTCTGGAATGGTGGTTGACACATGAAGGGACTTATGAATCTTTAGCACATCTGGCATGTAAATATCTTGCAATGCCAGCTACAACAGTGCCATGCGAATGCCTGTTTTCACTTTCAGGTGACATTGTAAATAAGAAGCAGGCAGCATTATCTCCTGTAAATATAAACAAACTTGTTTGTCTGAGCGATTGGTTGAACAAGAAGTAGGACTGAGTGGACTTTGTTTTATTTTTGAATGCAGTTATTTTTTTGTACATAATTCTGCATTTGCACTACAGTACTTGTATGAGGTGAATTGAAATATTTCTTTTGGTTTTTCAAGTGCAAATATTTGTAGTAAAAAATAAACATAAAGGGAGCACTCTACACTTTGTATTCTGTGTTGTAATTGAAATCAATATATTTGAAAATTTAGAAAACATCCAAAAATATTTAAATAAATGATATTAATTATTTTAGAAATTAAAGCATACTGAGTTCCTGAGCTACAATAGCGCTGTATGTCAAGCTCTGTTTTCATGGAGGCTAGGTCCATCAATGGCTTTTAGCCAAGGTGGGCAGGGATGGTGTCCCTAGCCTCTGTTTGCCAGAAGCTGGGAATGGGTGACCGGGGATGGATCACTTGATGATTCCCTGTTCTGTTCATTCCCTCTGGGCACCTGGCATTGGCCACTGTCGGAAGACAGGATACTGGGCTAGGTGGACCATTGGTCTGACCCAGTAGGGCCGTTCTTATGAAAATGTTCCAGCACTGCCGGGTTCAGTAGAACTGTGAACACTTACTTACTGCCAAGCCCTTGGTATAGTACAGAACATTGGCATGGCCGATATCAGGAGATAATTGTTTTGCTGCTATTTTGGAACATGATCAAGACTAATTGCTATTTCTCCATTTCTCCTCCCCCCAGCATACAGAGGCGGACTTCAAGGTTCGATTAAAGGCTCGACCGGAACTTGAAGAGCTGATGGCGCAAATGAGCTGAGCCAGTGTCCAGCTAAAACCATCCAATCCATTTCAAAGCCATCTTTGTGACGCTATTCATCCCTTAATTGGCTCCTGGTAGCCTTCAAAGGCAGCTCTTAATACGGTCTTAATGAGATGTTTGTTGCTTGGATGATGTTTCCACTGCTCTGTTAAGGAGCTTATTTTAATGAAGTGAAATGTACCCATTGTGTATCTGACCAACTGGTGCTTTTTCTTAGAGAGATTTGCAGTCGTGTGGTGATGAAAAGGCTGGATCGCGTGTCTGATTCCTTCACCCTCATTCCTGTTTGTTCTGCCTTGGGTGCCTTTTCCACCATTGGTTTAGAAATAGAGGGCCCAATCCTGCAGTCTTTTCTCAGGCAAAATTCCCACTGCGGTCTAGAATTGCAAGCTTAAGTTGTGCCTGAAGGTCCTGCTCTAGCCCCCTCCGGAGGAAATAGGATTCTTTCCACTGACTGCCGCGGGAGCTGAGTCGGGCCCAGAGAGAGGGAGGCTAGACAGAGCTAAGATGGAAGGCAGTGATGGACCTTGGTTGTTACCAGCTGCCCTCACTGTTGGGGAGGTGTCTGTCTGTTCTCAATGATCCAAGGAAAGGTGAATGTCACTATGCGGCGGCAGGGGAAAATCCCGTCCTAACTTCAGATGTGATGCTCAATCTCATGCCGTTCCAGAAACCCTGTAGGTGGACATTTGATCCAGAACATACCCCCAAATGCTACTGGTGTTAAAGCGGTTGTCTAGTTAATTTCCTACAGCGAAGGCTATAATAATTCCTTGCACTTGTATAGCCCCTTTCATGGGAGGGTCTCAAAGCATTTTGCCAATGTGGATGGAGCTTCCAGTCACCGTGAGAGAGGGAGTGAGTCTGGTGGAACAGCTCAGAACTTTGTCTCTTTTTGCTGAGCAGCCAATAACACCGATTTATTGCAGTGGAAGTTGCTTGGGCGCTCACCGTTTTTGTATGTCTCCACTGCAGTTGTATCCCAGCCTCGATAGACAAACTCACGCTACCGCTGCTCGAGCGAGCATGCTAAAAATGGCAGGGCAGCTGTTGCAGCACAAGCGGAGGCTCAGGGGAGCCACCTGAGCTCAGACCCAGGGGGTCAGGTGGCCTTGGACTCGGGCATCTAGCCCCAGCCATTGCCTGTGCCACAACATGCACACTGCTATTTTTAGCACGCTAGCTCAAACCTGCAGTGCAGACGTACCCTCCGAAAAATCAGGCCACGTATTTAGGTTCCTCAGTCCTTATTTAGGCACCTGTTTTTGAACATCTTGACTTAAAACCCAGTAGAAAAGTGGGGAATTTGGTGCATTTGCCTGGGCCTCGCACCAGCACATCACTTTCCCGATGCCCTCAATTATTAAAGTAAAACGGCAGCCAACATGCTAGTTGTGTCCAAAAAGCCCTAACGTCTGCATTATACAAAAGCTGTTACAGGAGGTTGGAGTCTCAGAACTCTGCACTCACCCAGGAATCCTGAGGAGCTGTGCCAAGCTGCCAATACCTTAACAAACCCTGTATCTCCAGTGTACGTGTATTTGCAGAGGGGATGATGGACAAGAGACTCCATTCATCTTTTTTTCTATTTAACCAATTCCCTCCCTCCCTTCCCCCAACCACTCAGTAAAGGGAGA
Source organism: Mauremys reevesii (assembly GCF_016161935.1). NCBI lineage: Eukaryota > Metazoa > Chordata > Testudines > Geoemydidae > Mauremys > Mauremys reevesii. The sequence continues at coordinate 16,668,758 of NC_052623.1, read as the reverse complement.
TAGCACCACCTGGAAAATGCATTTCTGTTAAGTTCCAGATGCTGAGTCTGTTCCGAGTTTGGGCCTGAGGAATACAGAGGGCATTGGTCCTACAGCAGAGCGGTTGGCTTGTGTGATTTGACACACGTTTTTGGGTTGAACTGACAGTGACTTTGCCTATCCTTTTAGTCCTCATTATCTTGGTTTTTCCAGCTCTGTGACTGAGTCCCCATATTCTACCAGGTGAGCATTGGCTTTTGAGTTTGAGCTGACCCTGAGTTGGGACCATCCCATCTGCTGCCTAATTACCCTACTTTTAGCTCTATTAGGAGGAAAGCCAATGTCCCAGTTTTGGAATCTGAGTGCTGCTTTGGTGGGGGAAGGATCTGAACACTACGGTAGACGTAGATTAAGTAGAGAGGAGAGAGTTGACACTCTCACGAATGGTTCTTGTGAGGAGAGGTGGGGAAAGAGGGTCTGTTTGCTTCCCTGCATCCATATATTTCAAGTCTATGGCCTACCTGGGGAGCCACATAATGGCATTTTAGGGGTTAGTGAAGTAATAGGGTGAAATTCTGGCTCCGGTGAAAGTAACAGCAAAACTCCTATTGTCTTCAGCAGGGCCAAGATTTCACCCATAATGGTTTAGAACTGGGCCATAACCTGGTGTGTGTGTTGGTGCTGGACTATCATGCTTCATTCCTAATTATACCCCTGTTTTTCACCAGTGTGCAACTGGGCCCCCCCACTCTGCTGTGTTAGAGCTAACTTGTGGCTGGAACCATCATGTCTCGTTGAAAATGACCCCCATTCTCCAGCACTTATTTTATAAAGAGAGTCAGTCCCCTCTGTTTTAAAATCTGAGTCGTGGTTTAATCAGCTGAGGAACGTGGCAGTAGATTTAGCATGGAGGTGACGCGCTCAAGGATGAATGAACGTGGGCCAAGAAGTAGTGCTTTATACCCAGCACCCACATAGCTACCATGCTGTGCCCCACCAGGAGGAGTTATACAAAGATGGGGCAGGGGAGTGGAATAATTGTTCCTATCTGGACCACAAGATTCTACCTTCTGTCCTCAGCCTGCTTTTTCACGTTTGTGACTGGGGCCCTGCATGCTTATTAGCCGGCTGGCTGCAGGAGAGTCAAGCTATGCAGTGTATGACCAATACAGCAGACCACCAGGAAGCCACCCAACAGAAAGAAGGCAGCAATACACCTAGCAGGAACACAATGAGGCAATGGGACCTGGGCTTGAAGACCAGCATATTTATGAGGCTGCAGTGGGCTGGTGGTAAAGGCCCTGTTCGTGCACAGGCTCTGTGTGCTAGTGACCTCTGGGTTGTGTAAAGGAAAGACAGACATGCCAACTCACAAAGTGATCACGAGAGATGTGATTTGTGAGGAAAATGGAAGCTTTGCTCATGATCTCACCATTCAACTCTCAAATGTCAGGATTTTAAATTTTTTTCCAGCCCTGGCACAAATGTGTTTCCAGTCAGACAGGAATTACCCCACTCTGAACAAAGGAATGCGGTTTCTCCACCAGGCAGTTCATTTCAAAGTAGCTTGAAAGACAATGAAAATTCATTTATATATCAGAAACAAGGCCCTCTAGCTAACCGGGGGGGGGGGGGGGAGGGAGACAGTATGGCTACACCCCAGCAGGGGAGAGAAACTTCATCTGAGAGAATGAGCAGTTGAATAAACTGAGAAGAAAAAAACCCCTGACATTTGAGAGCTCTAAAACAGGCTTAATTTTACTTAGAAATCCAGTCAGCTGACCAAGGGGTGGCTGGGGCTCCAGCTGTCAGCCCTGGATGGCTGCTCCCCTGCCAGCCTGGGAAATGGGAGAGGGGACCCCACTGCTGCCCCCCTCCCGCCTGGGGAGGGTGAAGAACCTTAAGAGGAACAGAGCTGAGGCTGGGAGGGCTGCAGGGAGACTAAAGTGAGGGGGCTGATGGGGTGAGTGGTGGGAGGGTGAACTGAGGCCAGTGGGGATCAATGGGGTAGAGGGGCTGAACTGATGGGGTGAGGATGATGGAGGCTGGGGGGCTGAACTGAGGGGAGTTGAGTGGGGAGAGGACTGGTGGGGGATTGGGGGACAGGATTAATCACTGGGCAGGAGACGGGCAGATGTGGGGGTGAGAGCTCCTGCAGCAGGGGTCAAAGATCACCTTATATAGTACCTGTGGACGTGTGGGCAACACTATTGTCACATGCACACACCCTAGGGATGGGCAAGGGGAGTTCAACCATCAAGAGACTGACCTAAAAAACACAATTGAATTTTTTTTTTTAAGTCTTGATTTTTGGGCCAATCTCATGATTTTGGGGGTCTGAGTCATGATTTGTGATCTCTTGAAGTTGTCAATACTGGAAAGATGGAGCAGATGTGTCAGAGCATGGCAGGAAGAGCGCACGCTGCAGGACGGAGGTGTTTGGAGGAGGCACTAGGCAGGCCATTCACCTGGTTTTAAGCTGGGACAGTTGTTTTTCTAAGGTGTGCCCCCTGTCCCAGGTGTGGTTTTGTCTGGCTTTGGATGGGGGATTCCATGTTGAAGAGTGCACCACTCCAGACTCCACCCTCACTGGCGTGACCTCACCACTCTTCACATTGATGTTCTCCGGGTGGCGCAGATCACACCAGCAGGCTTGGGGTCATGCAGGTGAGGGTGGGGCGGCCCACCCCATTCCCAGGAGCACTGCAATGTCCAGTAGTCTGGGGATGTGTGAGTGACCACCCTAGGAGGCCGTAGGAAGTCAGTCTGTGTGTGCATGGCTGGAATAGCTTGGTAAATAGTAGTTGTAATAAAGAGCTAATTTAGTTTAACAAGCATGGAGCCCTCCCCTGTTATTACCTAGCACGGGGCACATAAAGCAAGTGGTGCCATGGTTTCTCCACCCCCTGCTGACTGCTAGATGCATGGGGCACTCCTGGCTGAATCCCTCCTGGGGCTGGGGGACAGGAGTGGGGGGGGCATGCTGTAGCCTTGTAAGGCTCTTCCTGCTGCGGTGTACACTCCCCCCACAGCTCCAGTGTGGCTGGGTCTACCAGGCCTCTCCCAGAGTCTGTTGCTGCAGTGCGGCTCTTTCCCACCACCTGCAGGGCTCCAAGCCAATTCCTTCCCCACATTGACTGCCATTGTCAAACCACCCACAGACATGGAGCTTTTGAGTCTGCGTCATTGCACGGCAGTGCCAGCAGAAGGCAGCGCTGGCACAGGAGTAGGTCAGCCAGTGACACCTCAGCCTCAAGGTTTGCAAAAGAACAGGGGCACGTGCAAAGGGGTCCAGATCAGCGGTTCAGACTCTGCTCCAGCAGGGCCCCTGGCCGCTCTCAACTGAGGCCCATTGGCAGGAATTGGGTGGGGGGGGGAAGGGCTCGTGCTGCTGCTGTTCCTATTGCACCCGCTGACGGAGAGAGCAGATGGGTCTGCAGGGCTGTCAGTGGCCAGGCTCTTGGCCAATGGGAGCTGTGTGGGCAGTGCTTGGGGCAGGGACAGCACACAGAGCGGAGCCCCCTGCCTGCCCCTATGTGTAGGGGCCAGAGGGGGCCATGCCGCTGCTTCTGGGAGCTGCATGGAGCAGCCCCCGACCCTGCTCCCCAGCTGGAGTGGGGCAAGCCCCAGACCTCACTCCTCAGTGGGAGCTTGAGGCCAGATTAAAATGGCTGGTGGGCCATATGTGGCCCACAGGCCTTAGGGGGAGAGATAGCTCAGTGGTTTGAGCATTGGCCTGCTAAACCCAGGGTTGTGAATTCAATCCTTGAGGAGGCCACTTAGGGATCTGGGGCAAAAATTGGTCCTGCTAGTGAAGGCAGGGGGCTGGACTCAATGACCTTTTGAGGTCCCTTCCAGTTCTAGGGGATTGGTATATCTCCAATTATTACCTTTTATTACCTTTTTAGTTTGCCTACCCTGATATAGAAAGTGCCATTGGATCTTTAAGAGCAGGACATTGTGTATGGCCTCAGGGCTTGTTTACACAGCTATCAGTGCTGACAGGAGGCAGTAGCTAGGTGGATGGAAGAATTCTTCCATTAACCAACACTGTCTACACTGGGGGTTAGGTCAGCTCAACCACATTGCTCATGGATGTGGATTTTTCACACCCCGGAGCAATGTATCTGGGTCAACCTAAGGGTATGTCTACACTTTCGTTTTATAGCGCTCTAACTTGCTGACTCGGGGGTGTGAAAAAATCACCTCCCTGAGCGCAGCAAGTCTGAGCGCTTTAAAGCGCTAGTGTAGACAGGCTCCCAGCGCTTGGAGCTAATCCCCTCGTGGAGCTCTCCCAGCGCTCAAGCGTGACCTCACTCGAACTTCAAAGCATTCCCGCAGCAGCGCTTTGAAGTTTCCAGTGTAGACCAGACCACAGGCAAAATTCCCCCTTAGCAAGGGGGTGCAGCACCGGATGTGTCTGTTTGCTGATCCTACACCCTAGAGGTGAGTGGGTGAAGGTATACAGTTTGCGAAATTCTTTGCTTCTGTCAGCCTGAAAGGTGTGGTATAAATTTGATGTCCCAGCAATTTCCCAGCCTGTCAGCATGGGGTTAGTTGAACTAAACCCATACAGCAGTGCCACCCAAAGAATCCTTTCTTGATTTCTTACATAACGTGCATGCATTGAACCGAGGATGTACCAGTGGCTGCCCTGGGTACAATGTTAGATCATCCTCAGCTCCTATATTACAGTGATGGGCACTACAGAACAACATGAGACAGAAAAGGAATGACAGGATTGCCCAAAGTAGGAACAATAAATCCATTTATTTTTTCACCTGAAAATTTAAAATTTTTACATGACATTTCCAATATAAAAAAATATTCAGTGACACATCATCAGCAAAGTCACTCCCATCCTGATTACTATGATCAGTCCCCTTAATGCACGTGCCAAGTCCCAAGAGGGAGTAGGTTTTATCCCTCTTTGATTCAGCAGGATACTTCTCAGAAGTTAAATTCTCCATGCTCTGGCTGAGTTAGACTCTTGGATGTCTTGAGCTTCAAGCTTGAGTCTTTTCTATCAGCTCTTGGCCTGGGCTAACATTTGCCTCTTCTGCAGTTCCTCCATTCGTTGCTTCTGATGTTCCTTCATGCAGTCCTTGAAGGCCTGTACCTGCGGCTGACACTTCCTCCAGTCCTGGTGTTCGGCCATGCACTCCTGCACCGCATAATGGCAAGTGGCACAGCCAGTGCGCAAGATCATTTGATCCAAGGGATCCTCCTCGTCTTCTGACTTCTGGCTCCAGTTGTGACCTTGAGGGCTGGGACCAGACATCTTGTTGGATCTAAGGAGTGCGGGATCAGAAGAGAGTAGTACAGGGGGAGGAAAATGTCATTAGAAAACTCTTGTCACAAAAACTCAATCATAGGGCTTGTGCCACTGGGGAATCATAAATAAGAACTGATGGGGTGGGAGGGGAGAAGGGCCAGTGGAGATACTGTACTCCCAGCCTTCACGCTGCATATCTATGTTCGCAGCATTCTGTATTGCCACCCCCACCTTGGTGGGACCTCCCATACTCCTTGTGAATATTTTCCCCTTCTATAGCATCTTCTAAGGAATTCAAATTTTACAAACATGAAAGATTTAAGTTTCACAATGATCCTGCAGGGTGTCATTCTACCCACTGTGCAGGAAACTGAGGCACTGAGCAATAAAGAGCCTGATTTTCAGAGCTACTGAGTAGCCACACATCCCACTGACTTCAGCTTTAAGTTGTGGATGCTCAGCACCTCTGAAAATTCAGCTCAGAAACAATTTGCCCAGGTTACACTGTCAATCCAGGCCAGTTTAACATCAGTGCTGTGCCTTAATCACAAGGCCGTTCTTATTAACTATGATGTCAGTGAAGTGCACTGACTTAGTCATAGAGTGCAAATGGACACAGGATTGAACCCGATAAACTGAAGCCCTATCACAGGCAGATGCTTAATTTGTAATTACCTCAGAGGAATCCACCAGGTGCCTGTCCAACACCTGTATAAAGTATAACTGGTCACACCAATAAAGTATTATCAATTTTAAATTAACAAGCTCTGACGCGCTTTATAGTTTATTGCTTTCAGTTGGCTGTGCTGTTCCAAGAAGCTGGGGAATAAAGCGGCAGGGGTCAGAACACAGACTAAAGGGGTGATCTATTCTACTGGCGTAGCAGCCTAATCAGTTCTCCTGGGATGGAAAAAAATCTAATAGGTCTGTTTCCTAAGAGTACAGGGTTATGACCTACCTACAGAGTATATTCTCCAGGGCTTTGTCCAATTGAACTTCAAATCACTCAAACTATTGGAGTCTCACTATTTCTCTTGGCAGATTACACAGTATCGCTCTTATGGCACTACTGTCTTATAGTGTTCCCATTAGCTATGAACCAAAATTCTGCTTTGAACTCATAAGCATCTGATCCACTGAACATTTTTTACATGTAAGAAACTAAAAACAGATCAAAAGTTACTTTGGTTTCTCCTTTAGCTGGCTGACTGATTTTCATGCTGCTAGGTACTCCACATCCCACCACCACTAGAAAATGTTTAAAAATAAATGATACAGAGCATTGAAAATTCAGTTAATAGTCATCGGGGGTACCATACAGAGTATGGGGGATGTTAGTATTTTGACATTGGATAGCGCATAACACATACAGTCTGCAGTATCCCTAATGGGGGGGGGGTTTAAGGTGGATGAATCAGGGTACAGTCAGCAAGCAGTGAGGCTACATCACACGACAGTGCCAGGTGCCCCAGAGGGAAGGAACAGAACAGGGAATCATCAAGTGACCTGTCGCCCATTCCCAGCTTCTGGCAAACAGAGGCTCGGGACACCACCCCTGCCCATCCTGTCTAATAGCCATTGATGGACCCGTCCTCCATGAATGTATCTAGTTTCACCCAGTTTGCCCAGTATCGAAGTCAGACGGTCTGTCTGTGTAATGGCCTTTCCCAGCCCCATGCGCACACGCTGCCACTGAAAAGCGGCCACCGCTGGGCTGAGACGTGACCGCTGGTTAACAGCGCGCGGCGGCGGCGCCTCGCAGCAGGGTAGGGCTGAACGGGAGGGAGGCTCCATTGGGGGAGCGAAGCCCAGGGGCCTGGCCGAGGGGGGCACCGGGCCCGGGGAGCAGCGCTACCAGCCTGACTGTCAGCGCCCCGGGGCGGGCCCGGCCCGGCCCCGAGCCCCCTGCGCGACACCCGCCCCAGGGTCTCTCTCCCGCCCGGCCGGCCGGGCCACGACACGCACCGGGGGGTTTGCGAGCAGCAGCCGCTCACCTGAGCGCCGGAAGGAACCTTCTCCACTTCCGCCGCCTCGCGGCCCCTTTCAAAGGATTCGGCGGGGAGGCGCTTTCCTATTGGGTGAGCCTCCCCCAGCGCTTCCGGGTCAGGAGGGGCGTTTCCGGGGCCGAGGGGAGATGGCGGCGACGATGCGGATCCAGAGCGACTGGAACCAGGTGCTGAGGTGGGAGCCCCCCCACCCCCGCGCTACTCTCCTTAGAGACCCGCCCCCCCCCCCCCGCTCCCGGGAGCCCCCCGTCTCCCCGCCCCGTCTCTCAGGGCCCTGCTCCCGGGAGCGTGCCCCCCGCCCCCGGCAGCAACGCCCTCCCTACGCCAGAGCCCCTGCTGCTGGGAGTCATACCCCCTCCCCGCCCCCATCTCCCTGCTCCTGGGAGCCATACCCCTGTCTCCCTGCCCCAGGGTCCCCATCTCCCCGCTCCTGGGAGCCATATCCCTGTCTCCCCGCCCCAGGGTCCCCATCTCCCCGCTCCTGGGAGCCATATCCCGTCTCCCCGCCCCAGGGTCCCCATCTCCCCCGCTCCTGGGAGCCATACCCTGTCTCCCTGCCCCCATATCCCCGCTCCCGGGGTCTCTCAGGGCCCCCCGCTCCCGGGGAGCGCCTGCCCTGCCCCGCCCCCGGCAGCAACGCTCCCTACGCCAGAGCCCCCTGCTGCTGGGGGGAGTCATACCCCCGTCTCCCCGCCCCAGGGTCCCCATCTCCCCGCTCCTGGTCTCCCCGCCCCATCTCCCCGCTCCTGGGGGGAGTCATACCCCCGCCCCAGGGCCCCCTGCTCCCGGGGAGCACCTGCCCTGCCCCCGGCAGTGACACCGCCTACGCCAGAGCCCCCTCTCCTGCAGGGGCGGTGCCCCGTTCCCGCGCCCCATAGCCCCCCTTTCCTTACCCTCCCTCTGTGCTTCCTGGCTGCCCTGCTCCCTCCCTGGTGCTGCTGGTCCTGTCTGTAACTAACAGGCCCTTTGTGCTTCTCTACAGGAGGAACGAAGGCGAAGCCTGGCTGAGCTGCAGGAGCCCAGGTGAGTGGCGACTCCCCCGCTTCAGAATCACTCCCCTGCCACTGGAAGAGACTTCCTGGCCCCGAGCTGAGTAATGCGCTTAACATGATGCATCATACGTGGAGCTGGGGGGCCATATAGGGGTGAAGCACTTTACCTGCCCATGAAAAAGGAAATGTGTGGGTGGTGACACCTCTACCAAGTTCTATACAACCAGATTTCACCTCTTGTGCTGCCCTGCCCTTTGTTCTGTGTTCCTGGAGAGTGGCCCCAAAGGAAGATCGTATACACACCCGGAGTCCTGTGCTGACCCAAGAAAGTCAGAGCTGGGTGTCTGCCTGCACACATGAAGCTCTCCCGCTCTCCTTCAAGGGAGTTGGAGCTGGGGTTGGAGCATGTTTCTGCTGAGCTCTTTAGAATAAATTTTAGAGAGGGAAAAGCCCTGTTACATCAGAGTTTGCAGCCATAGTGTAGTCCTTTTGGTTCATTCAAGGTACAAACTTACAATTAGTCCGTTGAGTCTGTAGTCTAGGTGTGTACCTGGATTTCTCTTCACTGTTTACTTCTCACATAGCGGCATCTGCAAGTAATACTATCTAGTGGACAAAAACAACGTGGAGTCTGGTGGCACCTTAAAGACTAACAGAGCCTTCATGCATCTGAAGAAGTTGATTTTTTTACCCATGAAAGCTTCTGGCCAAATAAATCTGTTAGTCTTTAAAGTGTCACTGGACTCCTTGTTGTTTTTGTGGATACAGACTAACGTGGCTACCTCTCTGATACTTGACCTAGTGGATAATAACTTGACCTCCATTATACCTGCCTTTGTCACCTCTCATCTGGTCTACAGCAGTGCAGTATACCTGGACATGAAGTCATCAACCCTTAGAAAACTTCAGGTAGTATAGAAGGCTTCAGGACACTTCCTCATCAACCTGGGCCACTGCAAGACCATTGCATGTGTCCTCCACGCTTTACATTTTCTGTCTATAGAATACGGGATTGAGTACAAGCTCTTGGTCTGTATCCTCAAGATGCTCACATGGTCTGGGCCTAGGATATCTAAAAGAGCCTAAAGTTCTGGGGTGAAGAGAGTGGTCAGCAACTCTGCTTCTCTGACACAAAGGAGCTTTCTACCATAAGAGTGAAGCTCATCTGTTTATGGGGCTGTTTTTTCTCAGGGGCTGGTCTCAGATTGTGGAATAAACTCCCCCAGGAACTAAGGACCATCACAAACCTCCCCACCTTCTATTTCAAGTGCAGTGCATGCTGCTTTGATCTGCCATCTCTAACATAAACACACAGCAGCATGTATGATTTATAAGTAAAAAGCCCTAATAAACCACAGCCCTGTACTGCACATGCTTTTCTTTCTGGTAAAAGGAAGTGAGAGAGAATGAACCACATGTAACAGGTGTTAGTTACATCACTTAATGCATTCTGGAGAGTGCTCAGCTATGAAGGTGATGAGGAGGGTAATATAAGAACTCCATTAGAATAGGATCCTTAAGAATGTTTCTCCCTCCCACCCCATGTTCATATTGCTCTTCCATGAGCACCCTCCAATTTGTCAGTATCTTGGTTGGAACATACCCAGAACTGATCATGGTGTTCCAGGTGTGCTCACATTGAGTCTTTATAGAGAACAGCTATTGCCTTATGTGATGCTGCTTCGTTTGCAGCCTGAACTCATAGCCGCCTTGTTGGCACACTTGTCGTATTTGCTGTCAGGCTTCACTCTTGCATCTGAGCATTATCTGTTTTGTGGGTTTCTCCCAGTTTTCCAAGCAGAATCCTGTTTTGTTTTTTGCTTGTGTCCACGCCCTTTTTGTTAGGTCAGTGTTTACGCTTGTGTCCAGCTCCTCCTAGTTTAATGTCATCTGCAAACTTCAAACCATAGGACACGGTTCCTATCCGAGCTAAAGCGAACCAGTTTTTCAAGTAAGTGTTCTATCAACTATCAACTGCTTTAGTTAAACTAAAATATATCTACTACATTCTTTTCATCTACTAACTTTGTGATTCAAAAAAGCATTTAAGCTTGTGAATCCCAAACCTTCCTCTGCCTGATAGACAGGGCATATCAATCATGTTCATTAATTTTCTTCCAGATCTATTCAGTGCCTTTGTCCAAATTGAACCTCACTTAGTGATTGAATGTTTAATTTAAAAAAACCCTCATAAAGGAAGATTAAATTTTGGATCTGAATAGGCTGCCTGTGTGTCACTGAAATTGCTGAAGGCTGAAAATAAATACAGGGTTATATTTACATGTGAAGTGTGCAAAATGCTAAATCCATCATTTTCTCTGATCTTTAATATGTCTTTGTACTGCAGGGAAATCTACTTTGTATGGCAGCCTGACATGCCAGGGAGTAGGCTCAGATGGGATTCCAGAGATCTCAGCCTCTGAAGGATTTTTTGTAAAAGAAATAACTAAGGTACTCGTATTTCAGTGTATTTGTATGTTTGAAGGGTCAGCAAGTAGCTAGTACTCAAAATGCTACAGTCATTCACTAGTATGATGCCAGCAATATAGCGTGCGATTCCATGTACTGCCTTATGATCTGAACCTTAGCGTAGAAAGTGCTTAACAATTTGTCCTGATTAGACATGGTAACTGCACCAGCTGAATTTAGTTGCATGTGGTGGGTTTTGGACCAGTGTCTTCTAGACATGAAAAGAGGCCATCAAACTTTTTTCATTTAAAATCTTAAAATAGGATCTTAAAAGTGAAAGGCCAAGTAGTTTGTCCACTGAGGTGTACTGGCACTTAGCTACTACTATGAGGAATGCTCTCTCAATATCCTGAAGTTTGGTGATGTGTGACCAGGCTGTGGATTATATATCTTTTGTGGCTTGATGGATCTTGATCCCTGGCTGTAGTTGCTGCTGTCCTCCAGTCAGATTAATCTATATTTGAAGCATGCATGGAAAGAAAACCATTTGATGAAAATGCAACTTCATGCTTTAGTAAGAGTCATTCTTCAGGTTTTTCTATAGACTGAAGTCACTTGCAATTTACACACAAATCGTGACTGTCCTTAAATCAGAGCCTTTTGTATCCTCATATGTCAGCAATTGCTTTGCAAAACCACCTACATGGCTTTATCTGCCATTTTACTGTAAGTATGGATTGGTTAGATACATAACTGCATTTAAAAACAAAATCTGGAGGCTTTCTCTTATTTCACTGATCCAGATCAAATGTCCGATATTGAGAGGTGCTAGTTGAGGATACTCAACACCTTTCATGATCAAGATTCTAAATGTACTAGGTTTACTAATCAAGAAATATTTTTTCCACCAGTTCCACAGATTAAGCCAGGAATCTGAAAATCCAGATGTGCTTTTTCTGCTTTTTATGTCGTCAGTGACAAAAATCCACCAACTGGAAGTCAGCTGATGTTTCTGGTGCATAAAGCAGGAAAAAATGGTCATAGTGATTTCCAGACTGGCTCGGGCCAGTGGTCTGTCTAGCCCCGTATTTTGTCTCCAACAGTAGCCAGTATTGGCTGTTTCAGAGGAAGGTGCAAGAAACCCTGCAGTAGGCAGTGATGAGGTAAACTGATCATGTCAGGCATGTTCTCCTATAACTGACTTGCTTCTGCAATACTAATGGGAACAAACATGTTTTTGAATCAGTAAAATGAGCAGGTAGGAGGTGAAGGGATAGTAAGGATGTATTATTTTTAGGAGATGTACGTGCATGTACAGGTGGAAAACAGACATGACTGTAAATGTTATAGTTCTGTACAATTAATTCTAACAACATTGTAATCTTTCTCCCCTCCCTCCTTTAGAAAAGCATACTCGTTTCTTGCCCTCATGAAAATGTTTCCACAAAATTTTTGGCACCATACACAAGCTTTTGCAGAATTCATCAAAAAAGCGTAAGTATGAGTGATTTAAAGATGCGTGGAGCTGAATGTTAACATTCTTTGTCTGCAATTGTTGCAGACCAGTTAAGCAAATGGAGTGCAACGTGCCTTTGCATAGAAACTTAGCAACAAACTATTCAAATCAGGTTGGAATTAAGTTAGTATTTCCACTTTCTATCTTTAAACTTGGTCTCTCCAGTTCATTAAAGGGGCGGTGTATGAAAACAATCCAAAGTAAATTCTGCAATCCTTTGGGAAGCTTAAAATAGAGATCCCTTTAGTTACATGGAAGAATAGGGTGCTGTTGCATTTTGCTGCCTTTTGTGTTTTTTGGGTCACCTGTAAATCTAATCTAATCGTAGTTAAATTCCATTCAACAGCCCCAAAAAATACATGAAGCAGTCACATATGATGCAGAGAGGCACTTGGTTTTCTTGGTAAAAGTCTCTGGAATCCTTGGTCCCTGGAATCCTTCTCGAGATCCAATTCTACTGTGACAGCTACAAGGAACTGGCCAGCTATAATAAAGAAGGAAAAAAAAAACCCCAAAAACTTTCCAGTGACATGGAACTATCAGATTTTTCACTTTCCCTATTGTTACATTATTTGAGTTTTGTTGTATATTAATGCAGTGTCATCAGGGGAGGGACCATGTCTTCCTGTCCGCTTGTTTGTACAGTGCTTCGCACAAAGGGGCTCTGGTCCTGACAGCGGCCTCTGAGTACAACTACGGTACCTATAATAGGAAAGCGTTGCTCTTTGACAACTGGGTGCTTCACCCCTTTGACAGGAGCAGTTCTGTGGATCAGCAGAGTGCCACTGGATCTACTGCAATGATTCATGAAGTAACTACATCAGTGGCACTACATTCACCCTACACAGTGACCATGCTACTCCAGATCCCTTCTTTCAATAACTGGGCTCCAAAAATATCACTTTTGGCCCACTTTCCCATGGAGGCAGCATGGTCTAGTGGTTAAAGGACAAGACTAAATCAGGCAATAAGTATTTGTTTTTTGACTGGGCCACAGTTCCTGTGTGACCATGGGGAAAGTCACTTCACCTCGGTGCCTTGTTTTGTGTGTCAGTAAAAGGGGAGATTGAGATGCTTTATTTGTTATTCTAGTAGCACTCAGAGACCCCAGTGAGAACAGGGGCCCAATGTGATAGGTCCCGTACAAACATCCAGGGTAACACGGTACCTGCCCAAAATGTGGGAAGGATGCTCTTCTCCCACAGTCTCCTCTGGCTGGCTCTTGTTTTCTGTTTTCCTCTATCCTGCGCTTTAACTACAATCTCTGTTCACTCCAGCCCCCCAGCAGGTTCCACCATAAAGGGGAAAAATTGATGAATTACAGCAGAAATCATTACACCACTAGAGAGTGTGACAGGCTGGGCTAGGGGACTAGTAATGGTATGGAACTCTTCAACTCTAGGTCTCGAATTCAAGTCCAGACCAAGCTTGTTGTGGCAAAGCTGCTGAATTGGTGGCTGTTAGTCCTAGAGGAAGTGAACTTGACGTTTGTAGTATCCATGGTGTCACCGCTGTACTTAATCCCCTTGTTGGCAGACTCAACAGAGAAGCTAGCGTTGAATGGTTTATGAATAATGAGTTATTCACCCCTTAAAGTGTACCCTCCTGTTCTGGGGCGAGGCATGAGGTTGGGACAGTGTGGGCAAGATCACACTACTGCTGCCTGTACTGTGTCTGCTCTGTGGATAAACAGGACTCCTCACTTTCCTGGGCTTTCAGTCCATCTCCTCGCCCCAGCTTTGTTCTTTAAATAAACATAATTCTTATTTTGGTGGGATATTTCTGCGTTTTCATTTGCTCTTCCCCCTCCTCTACTCCCATAGAGTACCTGCACCTCCCTGTTCTGCATTCTCTATTTTGGGGAGCTGCTCACATTCTTAAGTGATGCAGCAAAGCTGAATTTGATCTGGGACTTTCATTTTGGCATTGGAAGGGAGCACATGGCTGGGAAAATCAGTCTTCGATTTGGCTGATTTTATAACTCTACATAAAGCTTACCCAAAGAAACTAAAAAACGTGTGTATCCCAAACGAAACCTGTTCTGCCGCAGAAGGGAGAAGAGCAGAAACCTGTCAAGTCTGCGAGGGACTTGGCTATGCAGATCTAATTTACTTGTGAGGTGCTTAGATACTGTGGTAATGGGTGCTATAGAAAATGCTATAGTAGAAGCTGAAAAATAAATGTGCTCTGTCTTTGTAAACATACATCTTGATGCACAGTATGTCTGGGTAAAGTGGCATTTTCACATCTCTACATCTATACCTCTATCCCGATATAACGCCGTCCTCAGGAGCCAAAAAATCTTACCGCGTTCTAGGTGAAACCGCGTTTATGTCGAACTTGCTTTGATCTGCCGGAGTGTGCAGCCTTGCGTCCCCCCCTCCCCTCCGGAGCGCTGCTTTACCGTGTTATAGCCGAATTTGTGTTATATCGGGTCACATTATATCTGGGTAGAGGTGTATGTATTAAAAGAAAGTGGGGTTGTGTTAAGAGAGTCAGATTAGTAATGTCAGCTACAGAAGCAGAGAGGAATGGCTTCTCCTGATTTCCGTGAATACATAAGTGTCTTCATCATTTCCCAATGTAAATGGGATTGCCTGATGTTTTGTCCCACTGTGCGTTGAATGTTACTGAATGGGGGTGATGGGCTGCAGATTGCTGGCTCTGGAAAACAGACTGAGGTAAATGTCTATTGTTAGGTAGATGAGTTTCAAGCAGACACAATATAAGCTACAGTTATCACTTCTACCTCTGCATCTGGGTCTGAGTTAATACGTGTTACCTTAGCCTGCTTATTGATCCCTTGTTAACGTTTCTATTAGTCAAACGTTAACGCTGTACCTTTTAGCGTCTGTCTGAGAGTGCTTTGCAATTTCTAATCCTTTCATTGCCAGGTAGTGTTTTACTGCGGAGAGGATTGGAATGATCTATGGAGTTATTCTGTTGTCATCTTACATTGCTGTGATCAGATCATGCTAAATTACTGTCTCAGTGATTTGACTTGTGCTTTCAGTGAATAGCCCCAGCCAGCAGAGCTCTTACGTGAATTTTAAATAGTTTTAAACACAAAAGCAATCCACAAATTCACATCTTTGTTTAAAGTGGGTAATGGAGTACTGCGGATGTGCAGCCATGTCACCCCTAGCTGTGATCTTGCTTGTCAGAGCTCATGAGCTAAACAGATTTGTCCTGGTCATTGCTTGGATAGGAAACCAGGGAAAACATGTGGCAAATCATTAGGTGGCATTCTTCATTCTGAGTTGGTATTGAACTGATGCCACTAGATGAGCTTTTATTTTAGATAAGACATAAAACCTGAGTGCTGACCACTTGTGAGTAGTAAGGATCCCATATCCTTTTCTGTATCAGAGTTCTAATTTGAGTAATTATGCTCTGTTTTCCTTCAGCTGAGACTATTCTAAATTTTGTCCTTAACTGTTCACTGTTGCTATGATCTGTTACCCAGCTGTCACATTCCACCCCAGGAGTAGCTGTACTTTATCAGTGAGTGAAGTGATGTGATTACACAAGGCATTACAAAATTACTTCAGCCACAACTAAAATGCAGCCCCCTTCTGATTCGAAGAAATCTATTTACCAGATCACAGCAATGATGCACAATATTTTGGGGAAAGACAAATTTGTGCAAGGATATAAGGCAAATGTTTGCTGTTGCAAAAAGTGGTAAATGATGTGGGAGTCAGTTTATCTACTTAATGAGGATGAAGTCATGCCCACTAGAATTTCAGGCTGTGGCTGCTGGGTGTCTGAGTATTTCAAACCTGATGTTTTGCAGGTTTGGATCTGTTTTCCTATGGTCACAAACACTGCTTATGGCACTGGGAGTTAAGCAGAAGAGGCTACTCTTAGGTACCATATTGTGTAAGGAAGGGAATATTGTCTAGTAATTAGAGCAAGGGACTGCATCAAGATTCTAGTCTAAGCTCTGCTACTGACTGTTATTTTGGGTCAGTTGTGTAATCTCATTACTTCAGTTTCTTATTTGCAAAAAGGGGCTTATTCCTACAGTCTAGAAAAATCCTGGCCCCTGTTCAACCCCAGCTAACAAAAAACTTGGTCTGGCCAACTGAAATGTAATTATTGCTATCCATACATGCTGCTGACCTGCCCTTCAAAATCCACTCCATCTCCTTGCCCATGCAGAACTCTGAGCTGAGCCAGAGAAAAAAATAGCAAAGTCTCTGCTTGTAATTGCCACCAAATTGTAAGAAATTGAGGTGGTTCAAGTCAGATAATCCAGTCGGTCAACATGTCTGAATCCTGGGTTCAGGTCAGATCATACCAGCAGCTTGTCCTTGAGCGAGAGACATGGAATGTCTGTATAATACACCTTAATCAGGAAACATTCATTTTAGCTACCTATTCCCTTCTGTCAAGCCCCCTTCCCTCCCAAAAGGGAGACAACCCATTTTTTTGGTTAGACTAAATGAGAGAGCCAAGACCGTGCTAAACATATTCTTAACATTTATTAATGAGTGCCTCCTAACATCTGTGAGGCCAATGTCTGTAGAAGGTCTTGAGGTCCTCATATGAAAGGTGCTTTGTATGTGGAGAGTATTATCAGACCAGAATCGTTCAACTATGCATGTGAAGTGATTGACTATGATTGCTCAGGTGCTATGGTGAAATCTGCAATATCTATCTCTATATAGGTGTTAATACTGAATGCTTTGGTTAGTAGGTCTCCTTCAGTGCAAAACTCCCTTGCGGGAGTGAGCAAACTAAGCATGTGTTTGCAGGGTCACATAAAATGCTCATATTATTCGGTGCTGTCTTTCCAAACAGATAATCTGCATTGATATTTCCAGTGGCGGGGGCCTTGGTGTATCTTCCAGCACCGATGGAACCATGAAAATCTGGCAGGCGGCTAATGGAGAAATAAGAGTAAGAACTTTGGCTCTATCTTTGGGTTCTTCTATGGGTTTTTTTTTTTGGTCTCAAGTTTATAGATTCTAGTATCCTGGCCCTAGCTTTGGCTCCTAACTAATGGTGACTGTGCACTGAGGTCCAGTGTGGTTACGGTGTTGTCCTTTGAGTGAGACATTAGCATAAATTTCACTTCTGAGATCAAAGATCTATTAGACTGTGGCATAATCTCCCAAGGGAAGTGATGCTCGGAGGCCACAGTGGTGAGTCCCAGTATTAGAACATGGAGGGATAGTTAGAAGTGATGGTAGCTACGGCGCAGTTGTTCACTGTCTGCTTCTGAACTTATCCCACTGTAGAAAATTGGCTGTGTTCATGGAGGATTTGACCATGTCCATGATTTAGATAGAAACACTATGCTTTCCTAGTACTGAATAACTTAATACAGGATGGCATCAGGGTGATAACAGTGGAACTAGCACACAGTTCTTTGTTTTTCCAGAGACTGTTGGAAGGCCATGTGTATGATGTGAATTGTTGCAGGTTTTTCCCGTCGGGCCTTGTGGTTCTGAGTGGGGGAATGGATGCCCAGCTAAAGATCTGGTCAGCAGAAGATGCCAGCTGCGTAGTAACGTTTAAAGGTCACAAAGGAGGTACACAAACTAGCTTTTAAAATGCTTAATTTGCTGTCTGTATAATTACATCACATCAGAGGGCTAAAGTTCAAGCATCAACCTATTACATTTTTTGTGCTGTGCGTTAACATCAGATGCTTCAAATATCTTCTTCAGACTCTAAGCATTTGTATATAAAACACAGACAAAAAGGGCTGCTATTCTAAACACCTGAAGTTGTTCATGTTGCATTTCAGGTTTTGAATCTGTATAATAGGGAAAAGAAGGGAGAACAACACAATAGTCTGCTCGGAGTTGTGAACATGGAGCTAGGGTAGCATTTTATTCCTCCTCTGTACAGTTGACAGTCAAACTCCTTGCTGTCCTAAATAGGCTCATATCCCTGATTATATGCATTACACTGAAAATTCCTTCCATTATAAATGCTTATTCAGCATTAATCAAGACATTCAGCTAATAAAGGTTGTACTGCCGTTGCTTCAGATGATATTTTTCAAATGTCCAGCAATGTTGTAGGTGCCTCATAAAACAAGTAAAGACACTGTTCATGCCTCAGAGCATGAAGTCTGTTTGTCATGCTGAATTTAGGGGAGGATCATTACCTGACAAGAGGGCAGGGGACAGGAATGGCATAAAGCTCTCCCGCCGACATAGCGCTGTGCACACTAGCGCTTATGTCGGAGTAATTTAAGTCACTCAGAGGGCTGCTTTATTCATGCCTCCGAGGGACTTAAGTTAGGCTGACAAAAGCTGTAGGGTACACATAGCCTAAGTGGTATCTGTCTGTCCAAATACTTTAGCAAAATGTTAATGCAGTATCTTTCTAGTCTCCTGCAGTGAGCCTACCGTAATTTTCACTTGACCTTTTTGTATATTTTTAAAACGTGCAAAAGGCTTTGCAGATGTATTGCAACAATATTGTAAATTTAATCTGACAGGAAATGTAGCAGTGCTTCAGTGAGAGGAAATCTAGCAGACTTCTGTTGTCTCCAAAATTGACTTAATCCATTGTGTGCATAATTGGATCGCAAGCAGTCTCAGCAGCTGCAGTCAGCTAGAATAATTAAATTTGGTTTTGTCTGGTTGCAGTTGACTTTGGTTTGAAAAATAGTCCTGGCATTTGAACTTGCTGCCTTTGAACATTGCTTCTGTATGCAGACTGTTAATTAAATATTGTAACTATTCAAATATACCTCTTTAAATGTTAGAAACAACAGTGATATAAAATTGTAAGGGAACATTAACTGTAAGGAAACATGCTTTCCACGTTGCTGTATCTGAAATAAACAAGAATCACTAACCTGTCCAAATTCATGATGGAGTTATCTAGCTCAGGGCCAGATTCAGTTCTGGTGTAAGCAGATGTAACTCCAGTGGGATTTCATCCAAACGACCTATTGCCTGTGAGATTCCGGTGCATGCTTTCCAGATTTTTAAAGCAAGATAGGTGCCTTTTCCAACCTTGCTGTAACTTCCTTGCTTCTACCCTTCTGAGAGGTTTATTTGCTTTGGTGTAGGTATCCTGGACACAGCCATTGTGGATCGGGGAAGAAATGTCATTTCCAGTTCTAGAGATGGCACTGCCCGCATCTGGGATTGTGGGAAATCTGCTTGCCTAGGCGTTGTTGCAGATTGTGGTTCTCCTGTGAATGGCATTGCTCTGGGTGTTGCTGACAATACAATAAATCTGGGCTCACCTGAAAATGCACCTAGTAAGTAATATATAGAGGTTTTTCTTTTTCCCTTAAAAAGATGTACAGTTCAGACGTGCCATGTGCAGACTCTAAGGAAAATACGTAACTGCTGTTATGAGAGGGGAATCCTTCATCGCTTGGGCAGCAGTTCCATCCTCAGTGGTCTCATTTGACAGCATAAAGTCAAGAGGAAGGGAACCGGGCCATCAGGGTTGCTCACTGGAGTCCTGAGAGAAGCTGAAGAATACAGTTCCTTTTTAGAGGATGATATAGACTAAAAGGTGTAGCCAATTATTTGACTACACTCCTAGTTCATTCTTAAAAATGTTTGAAACCAAATAACTGAACGTAGCCAAATTTATTGTCTAAAGACAAAGCAGTACAGTGCAAAGCAAAGCAAACATACCCTCCTTCTGGGAAGCAATTCTTATCTCATAACATGGTTACCCTATACTTGATGATTACCTGTTCTGTTCCATTCCCTCTGAAGCACCTGGCATTGGCCACTGTCAGAAGACAGGATACTGGGCTAGATGGACCTTTGATCTGACCCAGTATGGTCTTTGTTTACACAGAAGCTGTGCTTCAAAGACCGGCATTTCAGCTAGTAGTATTTCTAGTACGATTTTACAAGTTACTAAAATCCAGCCCACCAGTTCGTAACAGTTGTTGTTTTATTCTATACTTTTCTTATCTCTGTTCTAGATACTACACTCCAAATCAGTTGGGTGTAGAGAGGCATCCCAGCCTGTGCTAGGACACACCATTCATGTATCTTAGCTTTGACAGGCTTCCCATTTTCTAATGCCAAAGCTGACCTCAGCTTTGCAAAGTGTAGTGGGATTTTTGACATGGATGAACTGAACTGTAGGGAGAGCATAATACGTTTAGTTAACAATTTCCCAACACTTATTTGTATGTGTATATCTATATATCTGTAATGTGTATTATATTCATACTATGTGCGTAATACTCGTTAATGTGGTGAATATTACATCTAACATTAATGTATTGCTAAAATTAGCCGGAGGTTCCATTGGCTCTAGGATCTGTGTGATGATTGGTCATTCATTCATTCATTCATGCCCGTCACCCCAACCGGGGTATGGGCCGCCAACCACAGATCTCCATAGTCTTCTATCCTGGGCCATTCGCTCTAGCTGGTTCCAGGTATAGCCCATTTTTTTGCTATCAACCTGAAGGTCGCGTCGCCAGGTATTTCTTGGGCGGCCTCTTTTCCGCTTGCCTTGGGGGTTCCACTGCAGTGCCTGTCTGGTGATGTTGGTTGGCTGCTTGCGTAGTGTATGTCCTATCCAGCCCCACCTTCTCCTTCTAATTTCTTCCTCTGCTGGGAGTTGATGGGTCCTCTCCAAGAGGTGGATGTTACTGATGGTGTCTGGCCAGCGGATCTGGAGAATCCTTCTGAGGCAGCTATTAATGAAGGTCTGGATCTTCCTGGTGGTTGTTTTGGTTGTCCTCCAGGTTTCAGCTCCATACAGTAAGACTGATTTCACGTTGGAGTTGAACAGTCGAATCTTTATTGCCAAAGACAGCTCTCTGGAGCTCCAGATGTTCTTGAGCTGTAAGAAGGCTGCTCTTGCCTTACCAATCCTTACTTTGATGTCTGCGTCTGTGCCACCCTGCTGGTCGATGATGCTACCTAGGTAGGTGAAGGACTGCACTTCTTCCAGGGGGCTTCCATTCAGTGTGACTGGGTCGTTGCTGATGGAATTGATCCTAAGGATCTTGGTCTTGTCCTTGTGGATGTTGAGGCCAACCTGTGATGACGTGGCTGCCACGACGTTGGTCTTCTCTTGCATCTGCTGTTTACTGTGCGAAAGGAGTGCAAGGTCGTCGGCAAAGTCCAGGTCATCAAGCTGGGTCCACAATGACCATTGGATTCCATTCCTACGCTTGTAAGTGGATGTCTTCATAATCCAATCGATGACGAGAAGAAAGAGAAGTGGTGACAACAAGCATCCTTGTCTGACTCGGTTCGCACCTGGAAGCTGTTTGTGAGCTGCCCTCCATGGATCACTCTACAGTGTATGCCGTCGTATGAATTCTTGATCAGGTTGACCACCTTTGCTGGGATGCCATAGTGCGAAGGAGCTTCCAGAGGGTCTCTCGATCCACGCTATCGAATGCTTTCTCATAGTCAACAAAGTTGATGTACAACGAGGAGTTCCACTCCATAGACTGCTCGACTATGATGCGGAGCATTGCTATCTGGTCCGTGCATGATCTGTTCTGCCGGAAACCTGCCTGTTCATCTCGTAGCTGTGGATCGACGGCATCCTTCATTCTCTCTAAGAGGACTCGGTTGAAGACCTTCCTGGCACCGACAGGAGTGTGATTCCTCTATAGTTGGCACAGTTGCTGAGGCCTCCTTTCTTGGGGATTTTGATGAGATATCCTCTTTCCAGTCAGCCGGAATCACTTCTTCTTCCCATATTTTCTCAAAGAGGGGTACAGCATTTCCACTGAGGCATCCAGGTCTGCTTTCAGGGCCTCTGCTGGGATATCGTCAGGTCCAGCCGCCTTCCTGTTCTTCATCATGGTGATGGCTTTTCTGATCTCGTCTCTGGTTGGTTTATCGCAATTGATTGGGAGGTCCTCGTTGGCTGGGTCAATGTCTGGTGGATTTGGTGGTGCTGGTCTGTTCAGGAGTTCCTCAAAGTGCTCCGCCCATCTGTTCATCTGTAGTTCTATTCCTGTTATAGACTTTCCCTGCTTGTCTTTAACGGGACGTTCTGGCTTGCTGAACTTTCCAGACAGTCGCTTGGTAGTATCGTACAGCTGTTTCATGTTACCGCTGTATGCTGCCTGCTCTGCTTCTGCTGCCAGTCCATCCACATAATCTCTCTTGTCCTTCCTAATATTCCTCTTCACTGCTCTGTGGGCTTCAGCATACTCTTTTTGAGCTTTGGCCTTTGCTGCTCTAGTCCTGCTGTTGTTGACTGCTGCCGCCTTCTTCTTTCTGTCTTCTATCTTTGTCAAGGACTCTGCTGTGATCCACTCTTTCTGCTGGTGTTTCTTAATTCCAAGCACTTCCTGGCATGCTGACCTAAGTGTGTCTCTCACTTTCTGCCATCTGTTGAGTACACTGTCTTCCTCTTCCTCAGACCGATCCTGTAGTACTGAAAACTTATTCTTCAGCGTCAATCCAAAATCTTCCTTGGTCTTATGGTCCTTCAGAAGGTTGACGTTGTACTTCGCTCTTCTGTCTGGCGTCTATCCAGTTCTTCTTCAGCTTCAGCTTCAATCTGGCCACCACTAAGTGATGGTCGGACGCCACGTCTGCTCCTCTTCTAACTCTAACGTCCTGCAAGGATCTTCTGAACTTCTTGCTAATGCAGACATGGTCGATCTGGTTTTCTGTCATGCCTGCTGGCGATACCCAGGTACTCTTGTGGATCCGCTTGTGAGGAAAGATGCTGCCTCCTATGACCAGATTGTTAAGTGCACACAGATCCACAAATCTCTCTCCATTCTCACTCATCTCTCCCAGAGCGTGGGTCCCCATGACTTGTTCGTATCCTGTGTTATCAGGTCCAATTTTGGCATTAAAGTCTCCCATAAGGATGGTAATGTCTTTGTCTGGGAGAGTCTCTAATATTTTCTGGAGTCTGTTGTAAAAGTAGTCTTTGTCCTCCTCTTCACTGTCATTGGTTGGAGCGTAGCACTGAACAACATTCATCTTAATCCTCTTCATTTTAGTTCTGAAGGATGCTGTGATGATCCTGGGACCATGTGCCTCCCAACCAATCAGTGCTCTCTGTGCCTGCTTGGACAACATGAAGCCTACTCCCTGTGTGTGGTGTGCGTCACTCTCTTCATGTCCTGAATACAGCAACAGCTCTCCTGTCAACAGTCATCTCTGTCCAGCTTGCGTCCATCTTGTCTCGCTAATGCCTAGTAGGGTCAGGTTGTTGCTCCTCATCTCTGCTGCAACCTGCGCCGTCTTTCCTGACTTCACATGGTCCTCACGTTCCATGTGCCGATGGTAATCCTCCTGGCTGCAAGAAGGGTGATCGGCTTAGTGGCTTCCTCGCGGCTTTCACCCCCCAGCGTCATGCATCTTCGAGTTGAAGACCCTTCTTTTTCCAGGCTAAAAGTCTCTGTTAACTCTATTGTTGGCGTTTCTGTAGCAAGCTGATTTTTTACAGGGTGGAGTTGCTAGCCCCACGCCCAACCCTCCTCCTTTACCCTGACTTGGGACAGGCAGATGGCCCCAAAGGACCTCTCTGGTGGAGTTGTGATGATTGGTCCACCCTGCCATTCTTGGTGTTTAGGGGTATGCTTCTGCTGCACAGGGAGCTTTGCCATGGGTTTCAGCAGGAGTAAGATTAGGCCCTATATAATTGAGGCTTTTGGAAATGAGTATTTTGTCTGTTGGTACATGAATCTCCTTGCTTTTCCCTCTCTAGTTAAAAGGGTGTTTTCTTCCCCTTTCCCACCCCAAAAGCATCAGACATTTTGCCAAACCAAGTACTGGTCTCAACCTCAAAGGGACCTTCTGGATTTCCATGTAGAAAGAGGTACGTCCTATGAGCATCTGGTAGAGATTTTGGTACCATCAGCATAAGCCTCCCCAATTCTGTTGCTAAGATGCCTTGCAATACTGCCAATGATGTCAACAATTAGAATTTTAACAGGTGAACGAGAAATTGGGACAGAAGGGAAAATCCTGCTGTTGGCTCGGGAAGACAAAAAGCTCCAGGGTGTGGGATTACAGAGCAGGCAGCCGGTAAGGATCTCATGAGACACGTTCACTACTGTCCATTCCAAACCTCTTGGCACCTTTTGACCTATAAGATGAAATGTTAACAAACATTTGGAACTCATTTAATGTCTGTTTGCAATACGCTTTTCCTCCTGACTTCATAACATACAGGTGTGCAATGCACCAGTTAAATATTGGAGCATGCATATCGGGAGGGTGATGCAGTGAAACCAATGCAGCGATTACACATTGAAATGAAGATATGTAACAAATTCCATTCAGTGTGTAATCATTTCGTTTTCTAAAGGAAATTAAATGCAAAAACTGCTTGTAGAAGTTTGCGATTTTTAACTACGAAACTCAGAAAATGTGGCTATTACACCTGTAAATTAAGACATAAATTTAACACTAAAGGGTCAATGGTGTGGTAGCAGCTATAACTTTGCATTTCCTCCCTGTCATATGTTGTGTTCTAGATTTTAATGCAGAGGTTCAAAATGGTCTTTTTATCATGTCTAATCCCCAAATGCTTTGCAAATTATGCATTCAGCACTTGAAATACAGGTCTGTCACAACTTACACGCATGTAACATGCACGATTTCAGCTTTATGCTGTAGGGCCGGAGTCTGGGGGGGCGTGGCCTCAAGATTTATAGGTCCTGGGGTACCAGCTGTGGCTGGGAGTCCCAGGGCCTTTAAATCACCCAGGGGGCTCCCAGCTGCAGAGGTGGCTGGTAGCCCCTGGGGCGAACTAAAGTGCCCGAGGCTCCAGCCACCGTGGAGCTCCAGGCCCTTTAAATGCCAGCCCCAGCCCAGCTGCCAAGGTGCAGGTGGGATTTAAATGGCTCCTCCGGGCTCCCCACCGCAGCGGGAAGCCCGGTGGGGCCCTTTAAATCCCACCCACAGCTTTGGCAGCCAGGCCGGGGCCGGCATTTAAAGGGCTCCTCTGGGCTCCCCATGCGGTGGGGAGCCCGGAGGAGCCCTTTAAATGCCACCCCGGCCCGGCCGCCGGAGCTGTGGGCAGGATTTAAAGGGTTTGGGATGTAATTTTGAGTATACACGGTTCTCGCTTTATGCGCTAACCGCGGAACAGAACCCCCGCGTAAGATAAGACTTACCTGTACAGCTTTCTCCTGGGGGTGGTATCACTGACATGGTATAAAAGTGGAAGGGCAGGGGTGTGGAATTTTTGCCAAGGACCCCAGGGCAAACCCTAGTTTTACAAAAAGCACAATGGAATTCTTAATGTCCACACACATTTTCCCTTGGATTTTAAGGCCTCCCCTTTCAACTGCCTGGTGGTGATTGGTTTTATGTTGTAATATAGAAAAATGCCTTAATGGCTTTAAGAAAGAAAAACATGGGTACAATCTCTCTAAAACTGTTGTTCTGTTTGAAAGCCCAGTGTAAAATCGGCCTAGCATAATCTTGTTAATTTGCATCCATCTCTTACATTTCCTAAAAAAAAAAAATCTTTCTTAGAAGGGTTACATTATTTTTAAAAATTCATTGGGAGAATGTATTTGATCTGACTCCCACGGTCCATACAATCTGTATGAGATCACTCCAAGAGATGGCTTCTTCTCTGGTCAGCAACAACAGATTTGTAGTGCATCTCATTTTTACAATAATGTCGGCCTGCCCCAAAATGTCCTTCACTAGAGCCGCCTTATTGAGCACCTGTGCCATCTTACCAGCTGGAGACCTGTGGCCTACCAACCAGTACCTTCTGCCTTCTTGTCAACTGTGCGTGGTCTGGTCTAACCAGCTGGGAGCCTGGGATTCTCTCTCACTTGCGAGACAGGCTTAGAGCAGCCCAGCTGGAATAGGAAGTGTGCAGTAATGGCATAGCAGGTCCTATGATAGAGCCTCAAGAAGGGGTGGAGGGGGAGCGTAGAGCGTGCTTGTGCCAGAAGCTTGACATACCCGTAATGACATGTGGAGAAGCAATTGGGAGTAGCTGTGCAAGACTTCTTCAGAATAGCTCCATCTACGGAGTGAACAAATCGCATCTCCCTTAATGAACTCAGTAGTTATAATCCCAACTTTAACTCTTCTTTCCAAGGGTTTAAACAGTGGCTTCTGGATGTCAGAATATATCCATAAACCAAGTACTGCTGCCTCAGAGCAAACGCTGCCTTAATAACTCCTCTAGTTCTGTCTAGTGACTAGCACATTAATGTAAGCAGCAAAGGGCTAAAATACCAGTGTACCCCATAAAGAATCAAGAATGGGTTTATAAGGTCTGATGATATTATTTGGCTTTAAATACCTGTTGTCATAAACAGATAGTGAAGGGTTAAAGTCTCTTTTACCTGTAAAGGGTTAACAAGTTCAGTAACCTGATGAACACCTGACCAGAGGACCAATCAAGGGACAAGATAATTTCAAATCTCTGAGGAGGGAGGTCTTTGTCTGTGTCCTTTGTTTGGATTGCAGTTCTCTCTTTGGATTTAAGAGAGGCCAGACATATTCTTCAAGTTCTCCAAAGTTTCCTGAAGTATTTTCCTCTATTCAGTATAGTGAGTATTAGAAAGGCGAATTAGTCTTATAATTAATTTCTGCATTTGCAATTGTGTGTTTGCTGAAGAAATATCTTTATTTCTGTTTGCTGTTACTTTGATTATTCTGAGGAAGAGGGAGGGGCAGTCTCTCCAGTTTTTATAAGTTAGACCCTGTAAATTTTTCCATCCTGGTATTACAGAGAGAGTGTACTTTTTTTCTTTCTTTAATAAAATCTTTTCTTTTAGAACCTGAGTGATTTCTTCCCTTGTTTGGATTTTCAGGGGAAGGGGAGGGGGAAAAGTGAATCCCTCTTTGTTTGATTCAAGGAGTTTGAATCAAACAATCTCTCCCAAGGACAAGGGGAGGAAGAAGGAGGTGAGGGGGGGAAATGGATTATTTCCCTTTGTGTTAAGATCCAAGGAAGTTGGGATCTGTGTTCCCCAGGGAAAGTTTGGGGGAACAGGGAGTGTACTAGACACTGGAATTTCTAGTTGGTGGCAGCTTTTACCAGATCTAAACTAGGATTTAGTTTAGAGGAGTCCATGCAGGTCCCCATCTTGTGAACGCTAAAGTTCAAAGTGGGGAATAAACCTATGACACCTGTTCTCTTATACGCCAGTGTCTGTAAATTGAGGCAGTGGATCCTATGCACAAAGTGTTAAGACTGGTAGTGATGATCTTCTACAAGTACAATCTCCGGTATTGAGACAGGTGTTTGCCTTACACAGTACAGGTTCCTTTCTTGTATAGTATCTCCTGTACGCACTTTTCCAAAACATGGGCCAGATTTAAATCCTCTTATAAAATGTAAATAGAGGACAGAGACTGAAGAGGTAGAAACACGGGAGAACCATCTGAGTTTGGAAAAGTTATGGAGTGATGGCAAACGCTGCGTTGGAGAAGACTTTTCCACCAGCTGTAACACAGTTGTGCCTGAAACAGAGGAAGGTTGCTGCAAGATTAGCAGGGGCAGGAGTGAGATTTCCAGGCCCTGCAAGGAAGGCTGGAGGAAGACCATGGAGGGTATTATATGCCCAGTATTGTCCCTTCTGTCTCTCTATATGATGTGCTACCTTATCTCTCCAGGGGAACCCCAGGAGTATTAACTACATATATTGTCAAGTATCAGAGGGGTAGCCGTGTTAGTCTGGATCTGTAAAAGCAGCAGAGAGTCTTGTGGCACCTTATAGACTAACAGACATTTGGGAGCACGAGCTTTCGTGGGTGAATACCCACTTCGTCGGACCCACGAAAGCTCATGCTCCCAAACGTCTGTTAGTCTATAAGGTGCCACAAGACTCTTTGCTACATATATTGCCAATGCTAGTATGACAGGATCATTCCTGGAGGCTTTTTTTGCATTATTGCCTCTGGATGTCTTGGGATGGAGCAAAGAGCTGTTAGCCCCATGTTGCATCAGACAGGTTGCGTATAATTGTCTGTGAGAACTCCTGGAAGTGACCATATCCATGACTTCCCAAATAAATCACTCACTCCCTTTTCCCTGGGACTCCTATTAGGAATAAAGCTGCTGGGTTTCGTCTTTCACAGTAGCTGTGAATAAACTGATATTTAAAGTCTTCTCTCCTTCATTCCCAGGTGTTTCTTTTTGTTGGATCTGATGCATTTAACTGCTGTACCTTCCTCTCAAGCATCTATCTCCTAGCAGGGACTCAGGATGGAAATATATATCAGCTGGATGTGAGAAATACAAAGTGAGTGGCAAGCGTGGTGGAGTGTTTAAAGCAGTGAATTCAGTGTTGGTGAAAGGAGCTAAATTGACAGCCGTGGTGACTGAAGAGCAGGTACAGCACAAGCGCCAGTAGTGCAGATATCCCTGGGATGCTGGCTCCTATCGTTAGCCACAGACTGGGCGTATCAGCGTCAGTTACAGTTCACTCTTTTTTTCTTAGTGCCCTATTTCTGTGCTTCAGGCCGGATCTCTCACTTCTAGCAGGAGTCCCTTCAGAACAACTCAGTTTCTCTGGCCTATTCAGCCCTTGGTATCTCTGCCGAGATGACCAATGAGGATGCCACTTGTGTTTGTGGTGGTTTTGTTGTAGACTCTTCCACTAGGAATTGGACTGAGACTACAATATGGATTCATTTTATATAGACTGCTGAGATACTGAAGAATGGAATTTGTCTTGCTTGATGTAGACTTTGGTTTTATGCTGAGTGTGCGACCCTCCAAAGCTTTGGATACTCTTGACATACACTTAAAATCACAATAATGTAGGAGTTAAATATAAAACTGTTCAAAGCAGCAGCACTTCTTTCTATCACATCATTTTATCAGCTGTCATACAACCAGTGCAGCTTTAAAAGCCTTCCACCAGACGGAAGTCCCATTGTCTCTGACAATGAACTTAATTCTTTAGGCCTTAGATATAACATGCCTTATAAGTGGTGCATTCTGCTTGCAGTATGATTCTCCCGTTCCAATTTAGTATTTTTGAATTGATCTGCCCACTGCCAAGTGTTTCCTTTTTCTAAAAGCAATTAGTCAAGCTCGTACATACAGTGCAATGATTAACTTTGTTTATATTAGTGCTAAATGCACATTCCAATTGGGAGGGTGTCAAGATGGTACCTTCAGAGGAAGACACGACAGAATTTAGCATTCCCTATCTGAAAAATTCCTGTTCTGTTGGAAAGTCTCTAAGCTTTCATCTTTATTAATTATTATTATTATTATTATTATTATCTATTTAATTAAGGATAATCTCTTTAAATTCTGTACGGAGGGAATCCTGGTGCATGCCTACAAACTAACTAGCATTTAGATTCCTTTATATCTTTTGGAGGAATCATTGCCCTGATCTAGCCACTGAAGGATAAAATACTGAGCTTTGCAGAGTGGATGTGTCTCTATCTTTCCAGTTTTATTCCTTGTCCATGGTAACAAACCACCAGCTTTCCAATCTCACTCTGTATAATTTGTGACCCTAATGGTGGTCTGATACGTCTTTAATCACTTTCTTCTCTGTTCTGTTTGCTTGTTCTTTATTATGTTGCATATGGGAAATGTCCTGATGGTTGGGCCTATAACTTTTTGCCTGTTTGGGAATTAACCGTGAAAAATAGGTGAAGTTAACTTTAGTGAAGAATGTTTATAAATAGGTGCAAGAAAACCAGAGACACAAACTGAATTAGTCCAGCATAAAAGCCTACTGATATAGCTCAAGGACTGTGAAGTCAGATTTGTAAACAAGAAAATGTGGGTCCTCAAATTAATGAACCGAAAATGTGTGTCAGAAACTAGGTCTAATTGATAGACAAAATGAGGGGTTGGGCTGTTCCACCCACCATTCCCTTTCTGGATGCTTGAAGAAAGAAACTTTTTTTGGGAAAAGAGAACAGAGGCTACTGAAGCAAGCTTTGCCATCATGGCTGCCACCATCTCCTGGGGCCCTGGGTCTTTGTCATGCTAACCCTGAGAGATGTCCTGACCGGACTGAGCCGGAGAGAGGGACCCAGATAACTATCACTATCACCATCAGCTTTCGCTGAATCTCAGACATCACGTAGAATGAAACAGGATCAGAGTTTAACAACAACACTTTCAGCCAATCTCAACTAAAGTCTTTTTTCGCCAAAGGACAGTTATTGCCGTCTTTGATATAATCTAAGAGATGTCAAACACAAGGAGTTTTCCTTCTAAACACTCTTTCCAGCTAAAGAGAAAGGGAACAAGGGATGTTATTTAAATCAGTCTTATTTAATACTTTACCTTTCAAATGCTTTGACTGTGTTTTTTTTCCTTCTTTTCTTTATCTTTAATAAGAGGGTAAAAGGATATTTAATGGTGTGTTTGCCCTGGTACTAAGAAGGCCAAGGTCTATCCCGAGCCTTGTTTAACACTGTTTAATGTTAAACAGTGACCGGGTTATGTTAACAACTTTGGCCTATATATTCCATCTAAATTAATACAAAAGTGCCGTCCTTGATTATAATATTATGACCTTGTTTTTGCTGGTTTTTCTAGGGCTCCAGTTCAGATCATTCATAGATCAGGAGCACCAGTGCTTTGTCTGCTCCCTTATAGAGATGGATTTATCGCCAGCCAAGGTAATACAAGAGTTACTGAGGCAACAGTGTTTACTTTGCAATGTGGTTACCTTAATCGTCATCCTCGTAAGACACTTTTGCACATTTCTCTGGAGTGTGTGGACATGTCAGTTTCTGCTTGTGGTCCCCTGAAGTGGAGAAGAACTGTTAAAGGCATTTTATAAAACAAGGGCCTGATTCTCCACTGCCTTGCTCCTCATGGAGTCTTTTACGGCTCTGCAAAATGGGTGTGTAATGCTACTTTTTCCCACCCACTTTGCAGAGGTATAAATCTATACCAGGCTGTTCAGAAGCAGGCCCCCAGTGAATTAAGAGTATGTGATGAATATGTTCTGACCAAAGCTTTTAGATCGTATCTTTTTTTAACCTCTTGACGTGTTTCCAGTCTGCTGCTGGAGAGGAGCTTCCAAAGGGCTCGCTGGAGCTGCTCTTGTCTCTCCTCTTGGATATGTTCACATCCCTCCATATGATCACCCAGCGTCTCACTGTGATCATGCAGCTCTGCTTTCTCTCTGAATTCCTGGGTTGTGGTGCAGGGTGATAGCTGGCTGTCCAAGTGACATTTTGGGGTACGTCTACACAGGAGCTGGAGATGTAATTTGCAGCTCGAGGAGATATACCTGCACTAGCTTACTAGAAATAGGAGTGTAGCCGCAGGGGTGCGAATGGTGGGATCATAATCAGATGGGTAATCCCTCCCGCTGTTCCCATCCCCATGGCTACGCTTCTGTTTTTAGTGCACTAGCTCGATCAGAGCTAGCATGGACATATCTGCTCGAGCTGGAAATTACACCGTTGGAGAACATGTCCACAGCAAGTGGATGACAAGTGACATAATGGGAACAATGTTAATCAGTGTTTCATTAACTTCCTAACATTTCATGTTCTTCTGTCATCGTTCCCCATTGGTCTCCCAAAACAACTGACTCTTCCATGAGGTACCCCAATCTTCTGAGGGTCTGTCTGGACAAACTGCCAGCCCACAACCTCTATTCAAAGGACTCTGTTGGCGTTGTGTAACAAGTGCAGTTCTTCTTCATTCTTATGATTTAAAGCAATGATTGGGCTGTGATACAAAACTGTTCCTGTATATGCCAATCTGCATCAGTTTGTAGTTGTGAGAATGTCTTATCTTGCAAGCAGTTCTATGTTCCTTATCTGTTTTGTTTTTTATCTAGGTGATGGAACTTGCTTTATTATTCAGCAAGATCTTGATCATGTAATTGACCTCACAGAAGCAGACTGTGACCCTGTATACAAGGTAATGGCTAAGTCTACTTACTATTGGCTGAGTACCAGCGAGGGGGAATAAAGGTGCCACTCTGCAATGGCTGCCATTGTCTGGTGATTTGGCAACCAGCAGAGCTGGCACCTTTTTGAGAAGTGAATTTTTAAATTTACTTTTGTATTTGAATAATAACAACACTTTACAAAAACAAATCCTCATGTCATCTGTCTGTGGAACAGTAATGTAATTTCTTCTCTCAGATGGGGAAACCGAGGCAGAGAGGTTAAGTAACTTGTCCATTGTCAGAGCTCTGATTAGAACTCAGGGGCTCCTACCTCAGCATTCAGGCCTATCTATTTTAAAGGGCAATTCTGTTTAGAAAAGGGACTGTAAAAATGGCACAGTTCTTACCCAGCTGAGCTGCCCACTGTGCATATTCCAAACCACATCTGTTGATTTCAGAAATCAGAGTAAGTTTTTGCTACTCTTTATTCCCATAAACCCTGCTGAGTCAACGCAGCTCTGGGGGAGAGCACTGGATTAGGACCCAGCTCCATACAGCCACAGTGTTGAGGATGATGCTTAGTGCTCCTTGTAACCAGGTTCCAGTTGCAAAGAAGGGCTGTCGAGCGATTAAAAAAATTAATCGCTCGATTATCGCACTGTTAAGCAATAATAGGATACCATTTATTTAAATATTTTTGGATGTTTTTCTACATTTTCAAATATATTGATTTCAATTACAACACAGAATACAAAGTGTACAGTGCTCACTTTAGATTTATTTTTGACTACAGATATTTGCACTGTAAAAAAACAAAAGAAATAGTATTTCATTCACTTAATACAAGTCGTGTAGTGCAATCTCTATCATGAAAGTTGAACTTACAAATGTAGAATTATGTACAAAAAAATAACTGCATTAAAAATAAAACAATGTAAAACTTTAGAGCCTCCAAGTCCACTCAGTCCTACTTCTTGTTCAGCCAATCACTAAGAAAAAACAATAATGCTGCCCGCTTCTTCAGAGTGTCACCTGAAAGTGAGAACAGGTGTTCGCATGGCACTGTTGTAGCCAGCGTCGCAAGATGTTTACATGCCAGATGCGCTAAAGATTCATATGTCCTTCATGCTTCAACCACCATTCCAGAGGACATGTCCATGCTGATGACGGATTCTGCTCGATAACCATACAAATCAGTGCGGACCGACGCATGTTCATTTTAATCATCTGAGTCAGATGCTACCAGCAGAAAGTTGATTTTCTTTTTGGTGGTTTGGGTTCTGCAGTTTCCACATCAGTGTTGCTCTTTTAAGACTTCTGAAAGCATGCTCCACACCTTGTCCCTCTCAGATTTTGGAAGGCATTTCAGATTCTTAAATCTTGGGTCGAGTCACTCTGAAGAAGCGGGCAGCATTATTGTTTTTTCTTAGCGATTGGCTGAACAAGAAGTAGGACTGAGTGGACTTGGAGGCTCTAAAGTTTTACATTGTTTTATTTTTAATGCAGTTATTTTTTTGTACATAATTCTACATTTGTAAGTTCAACTTTCATGATAGATTCTAAATCTTTAGAAATCTCACATTGGTACCTTGTTTGCATTTTATCAGATCTGCAGCGAAAGTGTTCTTAAAATGAACAACATGTGCTGAGTCATCATCTGAGACTGCTATAACACAAAATATATGGCAGAATGCAGGTAAAATAGAGCCGGAAACTTACAATTCTTCTGCAAGGAGTTCAGTCACAAATTTAATTTAATTCATTATTTTTTTAACCAGTGTCATCAGAATGGAAGCATATCCTCTAGAATGGTGGCCGAAGTATGAAGGGGCATATTAATGTTTATCATATCTAGCGCATAAACACCTTGTATTGCTGGCTACAAAAGTCCCATGCGAACACCTGTTCTCAGTTTCTGGTGACATTGTAAATAAGAAGCAGGCAGCATTATCTCCTATAAACCTAAACAAACTAGTTTATCTTAGCGATTGGCTGAACGAGAAGTAGGACTGAGTGGACTTGTCAGCTCTAAAGTTTTGCATTGTTTTATTTTTGAGTGCAGTTATGTAACAAAAAATCTACATTTGTAATTTGCACTTTCACGATAGAGATTGCATTACAGTACTTCTGTGAGGTGAATTAAAATACTGTTCACCATTTTTACAGTGAAAATATTTGTAATAAAAATACTATAAAGTGAGCAGTGTATATTTTGTATTCTGTGTTGTAATTGAAATCAGTATATTTGAAAATGTATAAAAACATCCAAAATATTTAATAAATTTCAATTGGTATTCTGTTTAACAGTGCGATTAAAACTCTGATTTAATCACAATTAATTTTTTTAATCACAGTTAATTTTTTTGAGTTAATCGCATGAGTTAACTGCGATTAATTTACAGCCCTATTGCAAAGTCATATCTTGCCATCTGTTCCAACAGTATACCCCACTGAAGGCAGCGTAGGCCAGCATACCCGAGGGCAGAGTTTGGCCTGCAGACTTTTAACTGGTGGTGATCTGGGAGCAAAAGAAATCCATCTTCTCTGTCAGATCTGACAGAAAAGCCATCTTGTAAATGGAGTTTGTTTGATTGGTCATCTTTGAAACAATTTCAAACCCCCCCCCCCCCCAAACCTTGTTTCTAAAAGTTGTTGCTGAATGACTATAAAGCTTTTAGCTGTCATATTATAGACCCCAAGTGCTGTTACACAGTCATCTTTATAATGGCAAATCTGAAGGAAAATGGACATACCTGCTGGACCAACAAACGTGCCCAACAGTGCTGTTCAACAGGACCACCCACCATTTACTAATGTGTCGTCTTCCCTCTTCCTCCAGTTTTCCTTCAGGGAAAGTGCTGCATTTTCAGCTAAGCCAGTGTTGTTCTATGGCGAGCTTAGGAGCTAATACATATTCCGAAGGCTGCTGATTTCTTTCCTTCCAATCTCAGAAAATAAAAAAATTCAAATATTCCCATTTCTCTTCAGACTTTTGCTGAGTTTCAGTATCTACTATAAAGTAGCATTTGGGGAAGTTCATGAGCTTCTGTCAGTAGCAAACCGCCCTGTCCATGGTGGTACCAGTAGGATTTCCAATTGTTAATACGGAGATACCAGTGTAAGCAGATCCTCTTCAGAATATCCTAATGATCATGCCATTGTAATCCTTTGTGGACATCATGGGGCATTACCCTTCCAAGAATCTCTGGCATCACCTTGAAGTCCTAACAGTCAAGGGAGAGGTTAAAGGCCATTCACTATATATTTATATTGCAGTAGCTCATACAGATTCCAGTCAGGAATCAGGGCCCCATTGTGCTGAATGCTATCCAAACATTTGGGGGAGGAGGGGAGGGAGAAGTCCCTGCCTAATATGGGTATGTTTCTATTGTGAGTTGTCAAGCAGCCCCAGCTGGACTTTCACCTTGCAGTGGCCAATTATTGTGATTTGTAGGTCTCATGGGAGAGGGGTATTTAAGGATAGATTTAAGAGGACGGGAGTTTTTCCCCACCCATATGGGGTTGCATAGGAGAGAGAACTAGGGCGCTTGTGGGAAAAGCAGATGAGGAGGAGGATCATGTAAGAGGTTTTCTTTTTAAATATTTTCATTTCCCTCTTCTAGGTAGCTACATGGGAGAAACAAATCTATACATGCTGCAGAGATGGGATGGTGAGGAGATACCAGCTTTCTGACCTCTGACCATTTGTGGTGTGTGGAAAACAGATGAACTAAGACACAAGGCTAAAGTCTAGCTAGGTTAGAACCTAGGCCATGTAGCACTTCAAATAAAAGCAATGCTACCTTTCTAGGACTGTACAGTATATATGAAGTGTGTATATATAAGCTTTGAGAACATTGTTATGATAAAATCTAAGAACAAGGCTGTACATAGAATTCTTGATCTTGTGCTGCTTATTACAACCAAAGTTTAGACCATTCTCTTCCAGTAAGCAGCTTGTAGAAGATGTTAATGCAAGACCCTTTGTATCTGCAATCTATGTACGGAACTGTTTTCAACATTCAGTGAACAATTTTGGTATTTCTAACAAGACTATGATCTTGGGGCTGGAGAGACGAGATCTGGAGGTGACCATACTGTAGAATTGATTGAAATAAAGGGATTGACTTTTGATCACCCCTTTTCTAGAGAAGTTTGTGCATTTTCAAGACAGTTAATTTAAAAGCAAAATGACTGTGTCCATGTCACATTCAACACCTCATAACCTTTGTTGTGACTCTGTTCTACAATAAAAAGTGTGATTTTTGTGAATGTAGTGAGCAGCTGTGATTTTGATCAAACTGAAATCTCAAATTTAGTCAGATCTCCACTTGAGTGAAATACATATGTTCTTGTGCAGTTTAAAAAGATATCCAGTTGTAGTTATAGCCATTGTAGTGAAGGCCACATTAAAATTCCACCAGTTTTTGTTAAATCAGTAATTATGTAGCTCTTATAGTATGGTGAAAAGCATCTTTTTGTCATAGGATTTCAAATAATAGTGGCAGACTGCCATTTTCATCTTCAGTGTTAAGTCTAAGGGACAAATGTTCAGTCCTGTCAACTCTGATCTACCGCCACAATTTGTGTGCGGGTGTTTGTAAATTCCTGTTCTAGCACGTGGTGTCAAAGAGTGAACAGTGGGATAAGATTCAGGAACTCCAGAGATCTAATGCAACTCTGCCACTGACTCACTGTGTGACCTTGGGCAAATCACTTGTAATCTCCCTATGCCTGGTTTCCCCATTTGTAAAAGGGGGTGATACATAGCTACCTTACAGCCAATCAAAATTGTCATAAGAATTTAGCCCACATACAAAATCTGCTTTCCCACCTTCTACTTCTCCTGAAAACCTGCTAAAAAACCCACCAGACCGAGTAGAATTTTTGATGGCTGAGTTAACACGTGTAAAATACTCTGAAGACAAGTAACCATTTACTCTTAAATAACTAATGGTGCATGCTGTAGTGTCAGTGAGCACTTAGGAATATTGGATTATTTTATCAGAATGCAACAAAGCCCCATCCAATCCAGTTCACCTGTAAGATTTTTGTCCTCCCTCCCTCCCTGTCACTGATATATATGAAAATGAAATACCATCATGCCCCAATACTGCTAATGTGCATGATGGCACAGTGTGTGCTGAGCTGGGCAGTGTTAGTAAATGAATGCACACCAGGAACTGTGCTCAGTGCCCTGTGGCCTCACTCCCTCTGCAAGGAATACCCTACAGCATAGACATTCACGCACCTGCTTCAGTAGGCCAGGAGTTTGGGAGGGCTCATTGGTGAAGGCTCTACAGAAGAAATGGTGAGGGGAAGAGAGGAAGTGAGAAGAGAAGTGGGCCCTATGTGGAAGGGGCAGGGTGGAGGTAGGGTTGCCAGCCCTCCAGGATTGTCCTGGACTCTCCAGGAATTTAAGATTAATTTTAAAATGAAAGACACTCATGTGATGAAACCTCCAGGAATGGGTCCAACGAACAGTGGCAACCCTGGGTCGAGGAAGGAGCGGGGTCAGAGCTGTTGGGGGGTGGGAGGTTCCCAAACCATACTGAGCCAGCTGGGCCACTGCCCCAGGGGCTGGGGGGTGCGCAGAAGCCCGCTGCGGGTGAGTCTCTTAGCCCCCTCCCCAAACACATCCACCCTTTGGGGGTCAGTGGGGGCAGAGAAGGGCCGGGCCAGGCCCTGGAGGGGGGAGGGAGGCACCTGTAGTCCGGAAGTGACCGCCGGTGCGGGGAGGAAAAAAGAACTACAACTCCCAGAATGCCGCGCGGGGCGGCGTCCATAGCAACGGGCGAGTGGGGCAGAGCGGGCCGGGCGCCATGGGGCAGGATTACTACGCGGTGCTGGAGCTCAACCGCACCGCCAAGGACGCCGACATCAAACAAGCGTGAGCGGGGGTGGGGGGCGCGCCCGCCGGGTCATGGGTGCCCCGAACAGCCGCGCCCTGCCCTGCCCTGGGGGCACCTCCGCCCCGGGCCCGTCGGTGGGGGTGGGGGGGGTGAGCGAGCGAGCCCCTCCCCGCCCCGGGCCCGTCGGGGGGGGGTGGTGAGCGAGCCCCTCCCCGCCCCGGGCCCGTCGGGGGGGGGTGGTGAGCGAGCTCCTCCCCGCCCCGGGCCCATCGGGGGGTGGGGGGGAGCGAGTGAGCACCTCTGCTATAGATGGTTCCCATCCCGTGTCAGGGGCACACCAAGGTGCACATCTGCTATTGGTGCCCATGAGTGCACACACGTGTCCATCTGTCCAGTGTCTCTAGGCTCTGTGCGCAGGCATTTCTGTACCACACCTCCATGCTGCTCCATGGTTTGGGATCTTAAACATTTGAAAAATGCACTTAGGTGAAAAGCGCTTTAGATTGCATGTCAGCACGGGATCTAACTGCGCCCACCATGGGGCTGGACCTCCCTGGCTTCTCTTTTGCAGCTACCGGAAACTAGCCTTGAAGAACCATCCTTTAAAAAATAAAGAACCTTGGGCGCCGGATAAATTCAGGCAGCTCGCAGAAGCCTACGAAGTGTTAAGTGATCGTAAGTGGGAACACGTTTCTCTTCCCACAGATACACTGTGCAGTTCAAGGGTAAGGTCTGGAAAGTCAAATCCAAGTACAGAGCAGGGGCGGCTCCAGGCCCCAGCACGCCAAGCGCGTGCTTGGGGCGGCATGCCGCGGGGGTGCTCTGCTGGTCGCCGGGAGGGCGGCAGGCGGCTCCGGCGGAGCTCCCGCAGGCATGCCTGCGGAGGGTCCACTGGTCCCGCGGCTCCAGTGGACCTCCCGCAGGTGTCCCTGCGGAGGGTCCGCTGGTCCCGTGGGTTTGGTGGAGCATCCGCAGGCATGCCTGCGGGAGGTCCACCGGAACCACGAGACCAGCGGACCCTCCGCAGGCACGTCTGCGGGAGGTCCACCGGAGCCGCGGGACCGGCGACCAGCAGAGCGCCCCCCGTGGCGTGCCGCCGTGCTTGGGGTGGTGAAATGGCTAGAGCCGCCCCTGGTACAGAGTGTACTTTCTGCTGGGGGATGTGTAGGCTGGTTCCCTCCCCCCCCCCCCCGAAGCGCTGCTTTACCACATTATATCCAAATTCATGTTATATTGGGTCGCGTTATATCGGGGTAGAGGTGTAGTTAGAAATAAATATGGCCAAGTGAGATGAGATAAGAAAACCCTGAAGAAAGAGGCCCAGTCATTAATCTTGTCTTGACTGGGGCAGAAGACATTGTTCAGCCCTAGCTGCTTTATCTGTCCTTAGCTCAGGTCCAACACTACCTGTTTATTACAGTGTATAAAAAAAGCAAAGTTTTCTAGGGGGTTTTGTCGGAGCTTTTCCTAACCCCTCTGGAGTCATGCTGTGATGGCACGGTACCTCCCAGGTACCTGATCGTGTTGTGAGCATGTTGACCAGTGCTTGTAACTGTGTTGGCATTGGGATATAGAATATAGGCATGTATATGCTTATGTTTGTATTTTGGATGTGACAAACACCTAGCGGCCTTTGGGACTAATAAAGGAATCCTTGTGTGGAAACGGAGTCGTGGGAAACCTTAATGCGCTTATTAGGAAAATGATTTGTACCAGTCTTCTCTGTGGTTTCCATTCTGTGTATTGGGTGACTGGCTGGGTAGGGACAGGAGGGCATCAACCACCTTCCCCTGGATCACTCAATGTATCACCTTCGTAGCTGGAAGGATGAGCCTTTGAGAGTGCTACTAAGTATCAGACTCCTATAGATAGTTGCTACCACACTGATGCAATAGCATCCTTTGTGCTACTTCAGACTTTCTTACGGCAAGGAGAATGCTTGATGACAGCTTTAGGTGACAGATCCCAGGATCAAGCAAAGACCTGGATCTAGAACTATATACTTTCATCTAACACACAAATGATCAAAGCATATGCACATCTACTGATGCCTCTTTCTTCCTTAGCTGTGAAGAGGGGCATCTATGATAAATTTGGAGAAGAGGGTCTCAAAGGAGGGATCCCCCTGGAATTTGGGAGTGAAAACCCCTGGTCTGTTGGCTATGTGTTTCACGGCAATGCTGAGAAAGTCTTCAAGGAGTTCTTTGGAGGCGATAATCCCTTTGCTGGTAGGTATAATTCCTTCCTGTGATGCTTCATGTTGTGCTTTTATGGTGATTGCCGCAAGCATAATCTCTTCAACAGAACCAACCCTGTGGTTGGCAGGAAGTAGGTTAAAGTTTTGTACAGTCATCTGGAAACCAGACCCTGCCTTTGCCACTGTCAGCCCTCGGAACCCCAATTTGAGGGTTGTTTCTCCTGCAATTGGCCTTGGTTTACCTGACCCGTCACCTCACCCCATGTCTCCATGGGAGCGTTGCTGGGCAGTGCTTTAAACCACACACATGGGACAGAACAGTCACTTCAGGCTGGGCTTCCCCTGAGCCCATCACTTTCTCCTCTTGGAAATCCCCTGGCTCAAATAATGGCAACTGCACCAGAACCTGGAGACCCAAAGAGCAGGCAGCCTCCACTGAGATTTTAATGCCATGCTGCAGTCAGCCACTAGGTGGTGCTGAAGTGTGCTACAAGCTGCCTCGTCTATTTCTCCAGAGACTTGGACCGTCAGCACTGTTCTTAGCACCAGTTTACTCTGTACCCATGTCCCTGGAAATGTGGGAGCATGTTGTGCTCTGAGTGGAGCTCAGAACACTCACAAGATCTGATTGAAAGGTTTCTTCCTAATCTGGCCTCTTGGTGAAGTTTTCAAACCAATTAAAGGTTTAATATTGTAAACCTGCAGGAGTGAATTTACACTCTGTTTGGGGAGAACACAGGATCAGGTCCCAAAGAACTTACAACAAACTGCCATGTTGGAAACAAGAAGGATGGTGTGAGGGGCACCACACATATCTGGTAATCAGGCGACTTAGGTTCTATTCCCCAGTCTGCCACTGACTCACTTGGAAGCCATGGACAAGTTACTTAACTTATTTATGGCTCAGTTTCTCTGTCTGTAAAATGGGGTTAATAATTATTAGTGTGCCACCTAAGAGTGGGGTTGGGAGACTTACTTCATAAATGTCTTCGGTCCTTGGATGGAAATGGAAGGCACTAGAGGAGAGCAAAGTCCAATTATTTATTTTAGAGCTTAGGGGGTAGAATGGAAACTTCTAATGTTTATGTTTGGTTAAAAAAAAGGGTGTGGGGGGTATAAAATTCCCTCAAACAAAGGTAGTGACAACAACTTCAGGGATTCTCGGGGGAAAGCAGGAATTCCTTTAGCATGGTAATAAACATGTAATAAATAAATAATAATTCATGCTTGTCATGGTCAGAACATTTTGCAAACATTCACAAAGTTATCCCAGCTGGTAGAGCGGTGAGATCACCCCCATTTGACAAATGGGGAAACTGAGGCACAGGGCAGCCATTTTGGAAATTGCCAAACACCGTCAGTGTCTTGGAATGCCTCACTTGCTGGGTGGCTGATGTGAGCCACCTTGATCCTGATTTTGAGAGGCACCGAGCACCCACAACAGCAGCTGAAATCAGCAAGAACCGGGCAGGGGGAAGGTTTGTGAGTGCCATGTTCAGCCCAGCATGTCATTGAAAACCTGAGACACTTCTGACGTAAGTGACTTGCCAAGAACAGAGAGGGGAGTTAGTGTCAGAGCTGGGACTAGAACTCAAGAATGCCTTGCTCCCAGACCTATGCTCAGGCCACTAGCTCATGCCACTCTCAGCTGATGGTGTGATTGTATCTAACCTTTTTCTGGATCATTGAACATAAGAAAGGCCATACTGAGTCAGACCAGTGGTCCATTTAACCCAGTATCCCGTCGTCTGACACTGGCAAATGCCAGAGCTTCCAAGGGAATGAACTGAACAGGGCAATCAAGTGACCCATTCCCTGTCGTCCAGTCCCAGCCTCTGGCAGTCAGAGGCTTAGGGATACCCAGAGCATGGGGTTGCATCTGTGACCATCTTGGCTAATAGACATTGATGGACTGATCCTCCAGTAACTTCTCTAGTTCTTTTTTGAACCCAGTTACAGTTTTGGCATCACAACACCCCCGGCAAAGAGTTCTATAGGTTGGCTGTGCATTGTGTGAAGAAGTATTTCCTTTTGTTTGTTTTAAACCTGCTGCTTATTAATTCTATTCGGTGACCCGTGGTTCTGGTGTTATGTGAAGGGGTAAATAACACTTCCTTATTCACTTTCTCTACACCAGTCATGATTGTATAGACCTCTGTCAGATCCCCCTTTAATCATCTCTTTTCCAAGCTGACCAGCCCCAGCCTGTTTAATCCGTCCTCATATAAAAGCTGTTCCATCCCCCTAATCATTTTTGTTGTCCTTCTCTGTCCCTTTTCCTTTTCTAATGCATCTTTTTTGAGATGGGGCCGACCAAAACTGCACACAGAATTCAAGATGCGGGCGCACCATGGATTTATATAG
Source organism: Mauremys reevesii (assembly GCF_016161935.1). Classification (NCBI taxonomy): domain Eukaryota; kingdom Metazoa; phylum Chordata; order Testudines; family Geoemydidae; genus Mauremys; species Mauremys reevesii. The sequence goes on along the minus strand of NC_052623.1, from coordinate 16,626,418 downwards.
AGGCATTATGATATTTACTGTTTTGTTATCTGTCCCTTTCCTAATTGTTCCTAATATTCTGTTCATTCTCTTGACCGCTGCAGCACATGGAGCGGATGTTTTCAGAGAGCTATGCCCGATGACCCCCAGCTCTCTCTCTTGAGTGGTAGCAGCTAATTTAGACATCATCATTTTATATGCACAGCTGGGATTCTGTTTTTCAATATGCACAGAGTTCTTCGCCCCCGATGGGTCTGAGGTGAACACGGCATTCGGGGGGCTGCGGGGAAAAGGGGTGGCGAAGCAGGACCCGCCAATTGAGCGAGATCTCTACCTGTCACTGGAGGACCTGTTCTACGGATGCACCAAGAAAATTAAGATTTCTCGCAGGGTAAGGAAAGATGGGGCCTGAATGAGAAGTGGCGAGACGTGAGCCCGAATCGGTGGCATTAGGAGTGGGACGGCTGCCCGAAGGGAGCCTGTCATGGAAGAGCTGTTCTTTCCCATGGGGCTGGGTTGTATGTTTCGCTCAGAGGGCACTGGAAGTTTCACTGAAATCAGTGGATGTGACTGATCACTATATTCTGTGATAGCATCTCCGAGTCCCAGCCGATGGGGAATGGACAGGTGGAGAGTAGCCTGCTCCAGGCAGTGGGACAGGGCAGTTGAGACGAGCAGGGTGGGGTGAAAGTGCATGGCCCCAACCCCACTCCATCTCCCCGGCAAAGGTGCTCCTGTGGCTGTGTGTGCAGAGAGCAGCCAGGGATCCATCCCTGCTCCTGCAGTGGCCTCTCTTTCGGAGCCAGCCACAGCAGCAGCTCACGTGTGCTGTACAGAGCAACAAGTTCAGGCAGGGCCCCGGCAGCCAAAGTTTCCATGCTTTCTTGTGCCGTGGGGCCCTGCCCCGCTGCCAGAGCACAGGAGGCCCCTTACACAGCACTGAGCAGGGTGCAGAAAAGCTTGGGCTTCTGTAGCATTAACATCATAGGTTTGGGTCTTTTTGCCTGCCTTGATCTTAGCTATGTGGCCTCTGCCGTCGACCGGGGTCTGACGCCCCGGGTGGGTTGTGCTGGCACTCACACTGCCTTGAAATGAACAAAAACCAATCCCCAAACAGTAAGCCAAATATATAGGTCCAGTGTCCCCATTGCTACCCCACTAAAGTCAGAGGGAAATTAAATGCAAATGTTAACCTCCCTGGCAGACTCCCGTGAGGTAGCACAGGGGTAACTGGGAGCTGCTTTTGTTTCCAGGTGGCCTGATTTTCCATCCCATTGTTCCCTCTGTATGTTTTGCCCCTTTCCCCCCGCCCTTTGTCTGTCATGGGGCCCAATCTTGGTTGGTCCCTAGGCACTACTGTAATAGCCGTGATCTGCAGAGCTGCCTGGGCACAGAAGCGCTGCAGTTCAAGCCAGAACTGATTTTGTTTCCTAAAGACAGTTGCCCACAAGGCTGGTGCAGTATCACTGGCATCCTAGCCAATCAAAGGCCCAGGTCTCCTAGATACAGAGCAGACTCGACTGCCCCACTCAGCTGTTTCAAACCCCAGGTGATGAACGAAGATGGTCACACGTCCACCATCAGAGATAAGATCTTAACGATTGACGTGCAGCCCGGGTGGAAGCAGGGCACCAGGATTACCTTTCAGAAAGAAGGCGACCAGGTAAGTTACGGAGAGACTGTCACATGGCAAGATTTCACCAGTACTGACGGGCTCATTCATTGTTTGCTGTAGTGGGATCTTGTGTTTCTGTTGCACCTTCCAGCTGAAGATCTCAAAGTGCTTGATGGACACTAATCAACAAGCCACACAAAACATGCCTGAGTAGTTATGCATATTTTGAGATGAGGCACAGAGAGGCTAAGGGGGAGATTTTCTACATTGCCTAAGGGCTTAAGGAGCACAAGTCTTAGCTCTGACACGGACTCCTGCCATGGCCTTGAGCAAATCACATAACTTCCCTGCCTCAGTTTCCCCATCTGATAACCCTCCACTTCCTCTGCAGAGCATTGTGAGGATTAACTAGTTCAGGGGTGGGCAAACTGCGGGCTGGATCCGGCCCTTCAGGGCTTTGGATACGGCCCACGGGATTGCCCCCCGTGGCGCTGCAGGCCCCGCGCTGCTCTCAGCAGTGGCCGTCCCTGCGGCCCCCAGGCCCTTGCCTCCAGGCACCGCCCCGCACAGCTCCCATTGGCCAGGAACGGGGAACCGCGGCCAATGGGCGCTTCGGGGGAGGTACCTGGAGGCGCGGCAAGGCAGCACACACAGAGCCCACCGCCCCCCCACCCCAGGGCCGCGGCGCTTCCTGGACGGGTGCGGGGACAGGGCAGCGTGCAGGGAGCCTTTGCTGGCCCCGATGTGTGCAGCTGTCACCCCGGAGCCCGGAGCCCTCCTGCACTCTGCCACCCAACTTCCTGCTCTAAGCCCCCTGCCTGCACTGTGCACCCCTCCAGCACACCAACCCCCTGCCCTGAGCCCCCTGCTGCACCCCACACCCCTCCTGCACCCCAACCCCCTGCCCTCAGCCCCCTCATGCACTCCGCACCCCTCCTCTGCCCCGATCCCTTGCCCTGAGCCCCTTCCTGCACACTGCACCCCCTCCCACATCCCGCACTCCCTCCCGCACCCCAACCCCCTGCCCCGGCCCTGCATACAATTTCCCCACCCAGATGTGGCCTTCGGCCCAAAAAGTTTGCCCACCCCTGAACTAGTTAATGTTTGTAGAGTGCTTTGAAGATGAGGGGCCTGATTCTCCACTGAGATCTAGGCCGGGGCTCTGCTCTGGCAGTGCCGAGGGCCCAGAATCCAATCGTACGTAGCCAGCCAGGCATTCCTCTGGCAGTGGAGAATCGTAGAACTAAAACCGCTGGCAAAAAGCTGACAGAGATGGCCCCTGCATCCCCTGTCCCCAGCCCAGGAGAAAGAGGAGCCCTGCCAGTGGGACAGATTAGAGCAGTCTCTTGGCTGCTGTCACTCCCACTGGGGTTGGGACTGGCACAGACCAGCCCTCAGGATCAGAGAGCCGGAACTGAGACTCAGGCCCCAGATATGCAGAACGTTAATATTGTCGGGTGAAATTCACGCCTGTGCACCAGGCCGAGGCATCGCTTTACACCCTATTCGAGGGCTTAAGTGGGATTTAGCTGGCACATGTGACTTGCGCTGGCCCTCTGCACAGGGGTGAATTTCACACCCCAGGGAGAGCACGCGGCAGTGGTCAGTACTGAAGTTACACCTGAAAAGCTACATTAAAAGAACATTCTTAAGGATGCAAAATCAAGCTATTAGCCAAGATGGTCAGGGATGCAACCCCATGCTCTGAGTGTCCCTAGCCTCTGTTTGCCAGAAGCTGGGAATGGGTGACAGGGGCTGGATCACTTGGTGACAACCTGTTCTGTTCATTCCCTCTGGGGCACCTGGCACTGGCCACTGTCGGCAGACAGGATACTGGGCCAGATGGACCGTTGGTCTGACCCACTATGGTCGTTCTTACGTTAAACACTCAGTAACTCGGCAATTCCAGAGTGAAGGTTGCCTACGCAAGAATGTTCTTTCGGTGGCTCGAGTAATTGGCTTTTTGCTATATTTGTGATCCCTGATGTAACTAGTACAGGGGAAGTGACCAGTTCTCCTGTAGCTGAAGCAGTCCTCTTACTTTGTGATATTTAGAAATATTTTGAAAAGTCTGGCAATAAGGGAAAACAAAAGGGTTCTTGTCTCACTTTGCTTCTTTGGGATATACAGTGGAGGTTTGGGAGGGTTTTTTTTAGGGCTGTCAGTTAATCACAGTTAACTCGCGATTAACTCAAAAATATCATCGTGATTAAAAAAAATTAATTGTGATTAATCGCACTGTTAAACAACAGAATACCAGTTGAAATTTATTAAATATTTTGGATGTTTTTCTACATTTTCAAGTATATGGATTTCAGTTACAACACAGAATATGAAGTGTACAGTGCTCACTTTATATCATTTTTTATTACAAATATTTGCACTGTGAAAATGATAAACAAAAGAAATAGTATTTTTCAATTCACCTCCTACAAGTACTGTAGTGTGATCTCTTTATCGTGAAAGTGCAAGTTACAAATGTAGACTTTTTTTGTTACATAACTGCACTCAAATATCTTGTGATGCTGGCTACAACAGTGCCATGAGAATGTCTGTTCTCACTTTCAGGTGACATTGTAAGCAAGAAGGAGGCAGCATCATCTCCTGCAAATGTAAACAAACTTGTTTGTCTGAGTGATTGGCTGAACAAGAAGTAGGACTGAGTGGACTTGCAGGTTCTAAAGTTTTACATTGTTTTATTTTTGAATGCAGTTATTTTTTGGTACATAATTCTACATTTGTAAGTTCAACTTTCATGATAAAGAGATTGCACTACAGTACTTGTATGAGGTGAACTGAAAAATACTATTTCTTTTGTTTTGTACAGTGCAAATATTTGTAATAAAAATAAATATAAAATGAGCACTGTACACTTTTTGTATTCTGTGTTGTAATTAAAATCAACATATTTGAAAATGTAGAAAACATCCAAAAATATTTAAATAAATGGTATTCTATTATTGTTTAACACCGCAATTATTCATGAGTAATTTTAAATGCTTGACAGCCCTAGTTTTTTTCTATTTGTTTTTACCACAAGAATCCCAGGAATGTCAAATCTGGTCTAGCAAGAGGACTCGCTGAAGGGCTCAGTGGGGACTTTCTTAACCTTTAATTGAGGGAGAAGTATTAGTCATAGAGTTTAAGGCAGATAGAGACCACCAGATTGTCTAGTCTGACCTCCTGTATCGCACAGGCCACAATATCCCCCAATACCCACACGCTAACCCAACAGCTGAAATAAGACCAAAGTATTCCAGCCCACTGGACTAAACTATGATGTGCCACAGGCAGAGAAGAGGAGGGACCGAGGTGCACCAGAGCCCGAGCAATTGCAGGGAACTGATTAAATGAAATAATCCCGGCAAGTGACCTGCATACCACACTGCAGAGGAAGGTGAAAAACTCCCAAAATCATTGCCAATCTGACCTGGGGGAAAATTATTTCCTGATCCCACATATGCCAATTAGACCCTGAGCATGTGAGCAAGGACCAGTCAGCTGAGAACCTGGGGCTTTAACAAAGACAGCCTTTGTCCCAAATGTGTGTCAGATCAGGGCTGGTGCAAGGATATTTCACGCCCTAGGCGAAACTTCCACCTTGCGCACCCTCGCCCTGAGGCGCCCCCCTTGCGGCAGTTCCCAGCTCACCCCTGCTTCGTGCACGAGCACAAGCACCCCGAGCACGCCGTCGCTGCTTCACTTCTCCCACCTCCCAGGCTTGCGGCGCCTAAGCTGATTGGCGTCGCAAGCCTGGGAGGCGGGAGAAGTAAAGCAGCTCACCCCTGCCCTGCCTCCTCCCCGAGCATGCTGTGGCTGCTTCACTTCTCCAGCCTCCTCCCCGAGCACGCTGTGGCTGCTTCACTTCTCCCGCCTCCCAGGCTTGCGGCGCCAATCAGCTTAGGTGCCGCAAGCCTGGGAGGCGGGAGAAGTGAAGCAGCCACGGCGTGCTCGGGGAGGAGGCGGGGCAGGGGTGAGCTGGGGCGGGGAGTTCCCCTGCATGCCGTGCCCCTCCCCACCCTTACTTGCTGCAGGCGGCCCTCCCTGCGGTCCCCTGCCCCAGCTTCCTCCCCCTAAATGCCGACGGCGACCGGGGCAGCCGAAGATCCGGCCGCCACGGTCGCAGCCGAAGAAAATGGCACCCCCCAAATGCCAGTGCCCTAGGCGACCGCCTAGGTCGCCTAAATGGTTGCACCGGCCCTGTGTCAGATGTTTGGGTTTAAAAGGCGTGAATAGAAACAAAGAAAAAGCATTTTAAACAATCCGATTAAAATCCTTTCCCATTCTCAGTTGCTGAGGTTTCACTTCCTTGGAATTGTGATGTCATGACCGTACTACTTCTATCTTCCAGGAAAAACAGCGTGCTAAGAACCTGAGCATCCAGTGTAAAGGCAATCAGGGAAAAAATATTTTGTGGAAAAAAAAAAAAAAAACCACTTCCCAGGCCTTCTGGAAACACCAGAAGGGAGCGGGAGGCAAAGACCTGATTATCTTTCCTTGTAAACAGTCCCTGTCTCTGTTAGACACTGACTCATTTCCTGGTTTATTTCTTGTACCTTAGGGCCCGAACATCATCCCAGCTGATATTATCTTCATTGTACGAGAGAAACTCCACCCAAGGTTTAAAAGGGAGGATGACAACCTGCTCTATGTAGCCTCCATCCCCCTGGGGAAGGTAAGGGTGTTGGTGATTTCACTAGGAGGGTGGTGAAGCACTGGAATGGGTTACCTAGGGAGGTGGTGGAATCTTCTTCCTTAGAGGTTTTTAAGGTCAGGCTTGGCAAAGCCCTGTCTGGGATGATTTAGTTGGGGATTGGTCCTGCTTTGAGCAGGGGGTTGGACTAGATACCTCCTGAGGTCCCTTCCAACCCTAATATTCTATGATTCGGGCATTTGGGGTCTGATCCAACTTGCATGCAGGAAAAGGAAGAGATGCACATTTGACTTCAGTGGAGTTGGATGGTGTCTTCTCCTTTCTTACCTTCCCATAAGACAGCGAGGTTTTGCAGAATGACAACAAACTGCACTGGGGGTGAAAGGAATCACCAGTTTCTAATTGGGCCAAACAGAGTCTGGGCCAGCCAGTCAGACTGCTGGGAGGCTGCCTATTATTTATCATCTTAATCCCCAATATTTGTGGATTAGCTGTTCTTGAACTGGCTGACTTCATCATTGATCATTCAGGTGAGAACAGAAGAGCCAGGGGCCTGATTTTAATGCCTTTGAGGTATGGAATTTTGCATCTGTAGATACTACCATCATGCCAGCAAAATGCACCTACTTATCCCTCTGTGCACACAGTTACCTAGTGCGTGTCTGTCTGTGCGCTCACACATACCCTGTCATGGTAACTGCACATGCCGGTTAGATGTGCAGTGAGGGTGACCAGATGTCCCAATAAAATCGGGACTGTCCTGATATTTAGTTGTTTGTCCCACGTCCCGACGGATGTACGGTCGGGGCGGCATTTGTCCCGATGTTTTGGCTTGGGGCTGGAGGAGTACGGTGGTGAGTGCTCACCTGGAGTCCTGGCAGTGCTTATTTGGTCAGCTCCCAGGAAACGGCGGGCAGCAGGACCCTGCAGCTCCTAGGCACAGGGGCAGCCAGGGGGTTCTCTGCATGCTGCACCTACCACAGGCGCTGGCTCCATTGCGGCCAATGGGAGCTGCGGGCGCAGCTGCAGGGGTGCAGACCCCCACCCCCCAGCTGTTCCTGACCCTGGGGAGCTGCGTGCTACTCATGCCCCCAAGTAAGTCCCACCCCCACAGCTTCCAGCCAATGGAGCTAGTGCTTGTGGCAGGCACAGCGCGTGGAGTGGAGACCCTGCTGGCCACCGCTGACCTTAGGAGCCAGAGGAACCTGCCAGGTGTTTCCCAGTGGGTGGGAACCATCCCCCAGGTAAGCGGCTTGCAGCGGGGCTGCAGGCGGGAGCCAGGGTCATGTGCTTGTGGCGGGGGCCGGGGCCACGCGCCCCCAACCTGCAGCAGGGCAGAGTGGGGGCCATGAGCCCCCAACCCATGGAGGGGCTGCAGGCGGAGCCAGGGCCCTGCACCCCTGACCTGTGGCAGTGCTGCGCCCGGAGCTGGGGCAGTGCACCCCCAACCCGCAGCTTCCTCAGGCTTTGTATCCCCTTCCCTCATGGCTCCAGTGGGGTGGGGTGAGCCTGTGGCTGCCCCCCCGCATGTGTCCTGCTATTTTGTTCTTGTCATCTGGTCACCCTATGTGCAATCGCACGTCTCAACTGTCTGAAAATCAGGTCCCAATAATTCAACCTCTCCAGTATTTTTTATTTATTTAGTGCCTCAAAGTGTGCTAGGCTCTTTTCACAACAAAGACTTGGTCTTTGTTCTAAGACAGAGGTGGGCAAACTACAGCCCTGCGGGACCATCTGCCTGGCCCTTGAGCTCCCGGCTGGGGAGGCCCCTCCCCTGCTTTCCTCCCTCCCCCGCAGCCTCAACTCACTGCGCCGCCAGCGCTCCGGCCCAGCGCTCCGGCTGGGCAGCGCGGCAGCATGGCTGGTGCCGGCAGGGCTGTGAGCTCCTGCTGCTCTGAGCGGCATGGTAAGGGGGCGGGGAATGGGGGGGTTGAATAAGGGGCATGGGGTCCCGGGGGCAGTCAGGGGACGGTTGGATGGGGGGGAGGTTCTGGAGGGGGTGGTCAGGGGAAAGGAGCACGGGCCAGGGATAGGCATGGGAGTCCCAAGGGGCCTGTCAGGGGCAGGGGTGTGGGTAGGGTCGGGGCAGTCAGGGGACGGGGAGACTGGGGTTGGCTAGGCTTGGGAGTCCCGGGGCGCCTGTCAGGGGCAGGGGTGTGGATAGGGGGCGGGGCAGTCAGGGGACGGGGGGGTTGGATAGGGGGTGAGGTCCTGGGGGGCGGTTAGGGGCGGGCTGTCAGGGGACAAGGAGCAGGGGGGGTTGAATGGTTGGGAGGGGTGGTTAGGGGGCGAGGGCCAGGCTGTTTGGGGGGGCACAGCCTTCTCTACGGTTTTGCAACTCTGATGTGGCCCTTGGGCCAAAAAGTTTGCCCACCCCTGTCCTAAGAGCTAACAATCAAATTGATTATTTATTGCGAATGCCTTTGCTTCTGAATTGGCACTGCCCACACCAACCCGAAACAGGGCAGCTCACCAGTTTTGCAATGTCATACACGGTAGGTGGAGGGAGAATTCCTTCCTGACCCCTTCCATTGTCCATTCATGCCCTGAAGCATGGTCTTAGGTGACCCTGATCTCCACTGACTGTACGGTTACTGGTGGCGTTATTGGTCATAATGTTACCCAGCTCTCTTAAAAACCCAGTTACAATGTCCTAGGGATTGGTCAGTCTGCTGCAAGCCAGAACACCCACACAAGGAGCAACTGTAATTCTACTGCACTGCCAAGCAGTATCCAGTATGTATAAGGAAAAGATCCTTAAAATTCCACTCATGCTCTCAGGTGCTAGAGTTAGCTCAGACATTAACTATAATTTTTCCAAAAAGTTCCTTATTTAAGATCTCCACTGCTAGGTAGTCTTGAACATGGTGTTCACTGGACCAGACTCAGGAGCTTTGGGTTCTGTTCTCAGCCCTGCCTCTGGTTTGTTGGGTGATCTTGAGTAAGTCACTTCACTTCTCTGTGCCTCAGTTTTCCATCTGTAAAATGGAGAGAATGACACTGCCCTTCTTTGTCAAGTGCTTTGAGAACTACAGCTGAAAAGCCCAGTGGAGGAGCTAAGGATTATTGTTAAGTCACAATGCTCTGTTCTTAAGGGCTCCACATTTGCTCTGGCCCCTGCACGTCCCTTCGTGCATTGCATTCCTCACCAGGCCTTTGACGGACAATGGCCTCACTACTCTCATCTCCTTCCTCAGCAAAGGCGAGCGATTTCGAAATATCTTCAGCTTCTCTCCCCCTTGCTCACATGGATGGACTGATGGGTACTTTGCCGCTCTTCACACCAGACTCTCTGCTCTGGTCGAGAGGCATCACAATGCAGCTCGAGGGAGGGGGTGTGCAAAGGGGTATTAAGACCCTCAGTTCTGGGTGGGTTGTGGCTCGAGCTGCCCCCCCCCCAGCGTAATGTAGAGCAGCTTGGGGGCTGCACAAATCGCTGGAGGCCACCTATGATTGCAGGAGAGCCTCAGCCACACCCCCCTTTTCTCTGGCAGTTGGACAGCTAGGCACATGTGGCAGAGGAGCCAGGATACTGGCTCTGCACGGCCCGAACTCAGAAGATCCCGCTACATTGGGCTGATCCTCTTATGCCTGGAGGAATACTCAGGGTGTAAAGGCCCCTTTGGAGTAGCGTTACCCAGGCTTCCATGTATCACAAATTATTTCTGCCTGTGCCTGTTATTTGGAGTAACGGAATCACAGGATCGACGAACATCTTCGCTCATTGCCTCGCTCTGTCTTTTGCAGGCTTTGATTGGCTGCACAGTGGATGTGAGAACCCTAGATGACAGGCTGCTTAATATTCCCATCAATGACATAGTCCAGTAAGTGCCAGAGCAGAAATAGCCCCGTATGTAATCAGCAAGGCAAACTACCCTGCGCACCCGGTGCCTGGCAAGGGTCTGCCCTCACAAGGGAAGGCGAACTGTTCACTAGTGATGCGGGATGCTCAAAGGGAAGCACCTCGAGACTGTCTGAGGGTGGGGGCTCAGTGCGCTCTGGGAATCAGGCCCCTTTCAGGGGTCTTAGCTTGGGCATCATGAGTCGCTTTTGAAAGTCTTGGCCTGACTGTAAAAATGGCCCCTTCGAACCAAGTAGCTGTGCTCATCCTGTGCCTGCAGAGCGACATCTACTTACATCACAACCACCACCAGGGAGTTAGTGTTTTTTACTCCTGCCAGCCCGGCAGAGCCCACACAGCTCCAGGGCAGTGCCGCGGCTCATTAACAGCACTGTTAGCTCAGTTCCGATTGCAGAGCTGAATTCTGCCCACACTGGTACCCAGACACCTCCACTGCAGGCAGCTCACTGCAGCTGCACAAACCCCTTGCACTGGTGTCACTCAGGGCAGACTGTGGCTTTGCAGAACCGCTCTGCCCAACGGCAGTGCCTGAGCCAGAGTGAACCCAGCTGCCCTTTCAGCTCCCAGGGCAGCCGTTAGAAAATCCAGTCAGGAGTCACTGAATGAAGAGAGAGCCCAAAAGCCCATTTTTAGCATCATGTTTCAGAGAACAGCACTTTAAAGAAATTGTTACATGTGTTTTTCCAAGCGATGTCCATCCCCCCTAGCAGCTCGTTAGGGCCAGCTCCTGCCCTTGCAGGGAGCCGCACTGGTGCACCCCGAGGCACAATTTGCTCCTTAATAAGCTTATCCCTCCCCTGTGCTCCAGCCAGCCCGGCTAGGTGTGTTCTCACTGCAGCCTTAGGGAGGTTACTCCCTGTACCCTCCTGCATAACACTTGCCTTTGCTTTTCTAGCCCCAAGTACTTCAAAATCGTGCCGGGGGAAGGGATGCCTCTGCCCAGCGACCCCCCGCGCAAAGGGGATCTCGTCATGTATTTTGATATCTGCTTTCCCGAAAGGCTCACACCCGCCAAGAAGCAGCTCCTGAGACAAGCACTCCTGACTTAAGGATGCTGTGAATTCAGCTCCCTGGGGAATAAAGCTTTCCTCGCTCTTGATACAGATTATGTTATTGGAGCTATAAATGGCTCCCCCACTGATTGGTGTCTTTGAAACAGTCCCTTTAATGACTACAGAGAAAGGCAATGAAAGAAACAGCTGGGGTTAGTGGCAAAACTGAGCTCCATACTGGTTAAAGCTCAGCAGTACTTTTTATAGCCTCAGGGAACCCTGCTGTCCTGGTCCCATTAAACTCCTCCCTGCATTTCAAGTGGAGGCTGATGGTCTTCACATCCAGTCCTAAACTGCAGTTTGTAGCTCCCCTGTTCCACCCCAGAGGTGGCTGCATTTCCATAGTGGCTGATGCAGTGTGGAAAGCCTTTAGGAATGAAAGATGCTAGAAAAATGTAATTGACCAGCCTTGTGCAAAGCACAGTTGCAGGTAGAGAAAGAAATGCCTTTCATTGCCCTGTGTGGGAGACTTCTGAGCTAAGGGGCAGAGCCCCACTACCCATCCCTGTGCCGAATGCTGGCTGGAGCCCTGGAACTCCTCCCTACTCATGGCCTCCCTCTGTCCAGCACCAAGGAAGGGGCTGATTTCTCCTTGCTCAGTTTCCATTCTGTCCAGTCTCCCCACCTGTGGCTCTTGGCCACCAGCAGAGACCTGCTAGGGGTCTTGTTTGGCAGGGAGGAAGTTTCCACTTCCTCACAGATACTGAATGGTTATTACTGCTGCTTGAAAGGGAAAGTAACACTTACTTAATGGAGACAATGATGTTTTGCTGGGTCTCAGGCCAAAACTTGGGTTTGTGTGTGCACATTCATGGGCCTTTGAGTCAATGGGAATTCTGCTTAGCGGCACTGGAAGCTGCTCTCCCACTCCCTACACAACTCCCCCTCTACTTTCATCCCCCTGGGCTCTGCCAGGGCAAGAGGCAGCACTAAAGTGAGGGCTACCAAGGGAATAGGCAGAGGTACTGCCTGCCTCACACTAGGAGACAGTCAAAAGGGGGGCAATGTCTCCCCCCCCTCCAGTTAGACTGTGGAACTCACTGCCACAGGAAGTCACCAAGACCATGGTAGGATCACTTGATATAGGAGATGCTATAATCACTGATAGCAACATGATCTCCCTTCCCAAATGTAACCTTCTGCTTCAGGTTTAAGCCACTTTCTAACTGGTAGGGAGCAGGATGTTGGGTAGAATTGTACATCTGCTACTGGGTGGTTTTTAAACCTTCCTCTGAACCAGCTGCTGTTAGCCATGGTTGGAGCTAGCTGGGTCTCAGCTCTGATCTAGTTCCTGACCTCAGCTCCTGTCACTGCTAGATCAGCCTTAGGGGCTGAATGGGAGGTGTCAGCAAGAAGAAGAGACCAACAGCCTCTCCTTGCAAATCGTAACCCTCCCTTTGTGCGCAGAGAGGCAGGCTGGTTGGTAGCAAAGAGGGCTCCATAGACCCAGAGGGTGATGTTAGGTGCCCAGATGGACACCCCCCCCCTTCAAGGGGCCCCATTTCAGGAAGTGCTGTTCAGGCACCCACAGCCAGAGCTCATGGTAGCCACAAAACAGTGTCTGCAGGGGGAAGGCCCATTCAGTCAGTGCACCCCTGAGCCAACAGCAGCAGCTCAATCTTCCCCTCCAAAGCACGTTCACACAAGGAGCAGGTGATGAGTTTGACTCCAGCTTTATTGTAAGACACAAACACGCACCTACTGTCCCCTCAAGACAGTGTTAACAACAGGAAACTTGGGGGCCCCCCCAACAACATTCTCTCCATTTAAAATTTTAAAAAAATAAATAGTTATTAGGACTTAAAAACCCCTTGACCCACCCGATTTCCCAGCATCATTGCACAAGAATCCTTCCTCCTTGCTAGACCTGGGAGCAGCTGCTACATAAAGCTCTAGGCCAGAATTTTAAGATGGTGGTGCCTAGAAGTCAGGTCCCCTAACCTATATTAAGGCATGAAAATCAGTGGCTTGGCCTTCAAAAGGCACCAAGAATCTGCCCCTTCCCCTGAGGGGATGGGAGTTCAGAGCCCTGCAGCTGGGAAAGTCAAGCACTTGGTTAGTCACCGAACTGCAGAAGAAGGCAGCCTAACGTTCAGGCCAGGCCCGCAAGTCTGAACACGTTGGCGCTAGTGATTAGCCCTTGGAATGATCCATCAGGGAAGGATCTCACTCCCTGGCTGAGGGATTTACTGCCAGGTACCAGACTGCTGGCTGCCGCCACGTCCCAGCTGCTAACTTCAATTCCTGTCTCTTGCACTACAGCTCCAAGGGTCTCATCAGCCTAGATCCATCAGATCTTGGCACGGGGGAGGGGGGGGGCAGGGGAATGGTACATCTGGAAGAAGCAAACTTGCCCTTAAAAAACATAAAACCCCAATTTAAAGGGTCAGCACTCCCAGGGCAGTACAGCTGCAGCCCTTCCCCTGCAGGCCCAGCTTCGTGCCAGAAGATGAGCAGAAATAAAGAGATCAGAGACTAGAGGCCGACATGTTAGCAACTGGGGGCAGCCTGGAAGAGTCCGGAGACGGTCCGTGCTAGTGAGGGCTCGTGCCACCTCTGCAAACTGCACCCATGGCAGGCTCAGAAAGGGGCCTCCCAGGAACCACGGGCAGCCATCATGGCGCGTTTCAGCTGCTCGTAGGTCACAAACATCACCACGTTCCAGGATCCCAGCCGCAGGAACGAGGGCATGAACCTAGAGCCAGCAAGAGGGGAGAAGAATCACAGCTAGTTCTGTGGGCTGAGACGGCTCAGATCTCTGCCTTTGGTTCACTCTCCCCCACATGGGACACCCCCAGGAGGAGATAAGCTAGCGAGAGTGATGCTGATGTGCATTAAAGTGCTTCTTCTGCAGGGAACTGGACACCTGGATTTAGCCAGATCAGTCTCATCTACATGTGCAGTTCAGCTGCAGACAGACTAGAACGGGGGGACGGGGCTCCATGGATCTTAATTTGCAGGTCAAACAGGTTCAGTTTATAAGCAAGATGGTCGGAGTTTGCAATGCTGACAGCTAGCCTGGAATCAAAGTCAATTCCCTCTTTATACCTCACCAGCAAGGAGGGCTCAGTTATTCCCTCTGTCACACCAGTGGCAGCCCTTGGCCTCCAGGTGTTCGTGACCCAACTTAGGCTCTGTTGAAGTGTGCGAATAGGGCAGCTAGCACTCCAGCAGCTGGGCTGGCTCTGCTTGCTGTGGTTTACTCCTTTATTAGGGAATCAGCAGAGCTGTCCCTGGACCACACAGGAACAGATCTGCAATCAGGAAAGGGCCCTTCCTGCACACGGTTCCTTTGAAAACATACAACTGCCTCATCAACTCAGCCACCGGTGTCCAGATCCACCCCTGAAGGGCTGGTCACCACTGGAAGTGGATCCATCCTCTTCCCTTCCCCCTCCCAGTGCTCCTGTGGGTATCAGTTCAGCCCTGATGTGCTAGCCTGGGCCAGGGAGCCCCACACTTGAAGCCATGGGCTTCACATCCTCCAAGCTGAACCATTCTGTAGCCCAAAGTTTTAAACCCCCCCCCCCCCCACCACACACACACTTGCAGCTTCCCTAGGCTGGGGTATTTTCACTTGCTGTCTCAGTGCAGAGCTTTGCCATGCACAGATCAGCTGCTGGGGCTCCACCTCAGAGGTGGTTGCATTTCAGTGGCAGGTGCAGGGATGCTGGTATGCCCAACAGTCCTACGTGAGGTTGCTGGCATAGAGCTCCTATTGCTCGGATTCGCTACTCACCCCTTGTAGAAAGCCATGGGCCCCTCCTGCCTCAGCATGGTGAGAGCACAGCTGACGGCACTTCCATAGTGGCCGGGGGCAGAGTTCATGTATCTGGTCTTCACTACATCGACGGGGGAAGCAATGAGCGTGGTGCAGAAACCGGCCCCGAAGGCAGAAGTGAAGTGACACGGGAGGTTATCTGCCAGACAGGAGAGGTGACGGGTGCCTGAGCATGCATGTCAGTAACTGGCCCACAGCTGCTCGGGGGCTAATCTAGCCCCACTTGCAAGAGCTCACTAGGGGATAACACGCACCATGAGGCTGGGCAGCACACCCTGGGGTTTCTGCTTTGCAGGGGGAGAACCCTGACCCCCTTCCTCCTGGCACAGGCTCGCAGGACTTTCTGGGATCCTGTCCAGGAGGCAGGCAGCCCTGCATGTCAGCTCTATGGGATCTCCCAGCAGGCTGTCACACAGGCCAGGCTAGATCAATGGATCTGCTGCTACCTAGACCCACCTGCCATTGTCCCCTACACAACAGCCAAGGACTGGCCCCCACCAGCCCCTTGTGGCCTGGGAATATTTCTTCTCACTCCACCCTCAGAGCCAGCAGCAGTGCCTCTATTCTGGCTGTGCAGGGGAGAATAAGCCCGGCAGCTCTTCCGGCCAATGCAATAGGAGATGGGTGGGTCATTCCATCTGTGCAATATTTACAGTGCCTGAGTAAAGCCGACTGATCTTCCAGCCATTGCTCAGTGCAGGCAGGAACGCGCTAGCAGACGTTACTCTGGCATGACTTCCCATCTCTCACTCAGGACTGTCGCAATCTCACTGTTTAGGAGTCACGTTCTCAGTCAGAATTGGGTCTGTATGTATCTAGTCCTGGATGGCCTTTAGCCCCCTCACCGCCTGGTGAAGTCTGAACTGAAAGCACTCAGCAATCAGACACAAGATCAGCATCCTGCACTGGCGAGCTGGAGTTAAGGGACCCTGCTAAGCAGGCCTGACACCCACCAGTCATGAGGTTGTATTTGAGCAGCATGTCCTTGATCAGGTCATAGGTCACCAATTCCGTGCAATTCACAATCGCGTTACGGGCCACGTTGGGGGATGTTCCTGTAGAACAAGGAAACAAAAGTTGTCAGCGAAACTGACGCTCTGGGTACGTCTACATTGCGTAAGCTCACGGCAGCAAGACTCAGAGCCCAGGCCACCTGACTCAGGCAACGGGGCTAAAAACAGCCGTATAAATGCTCCTAGGGTGACCAGACAGCACGTGTGAAAGATCGGGATGGGGTGTGTGTGTCTGGGGGGTAAATAGGAGCCTATATAAGGCCCAAAAAATCAGGACATCTGGTCACCCTAAGTGCTCCCGCTCGAGCTCTGAAACCCAATGGGAATGTCTACACTGCTATTTTTAGCCCCATAGCACAAGCCCCACTCGGTTGACCCAGGCTCCGAGATTTGCTGCCGCAGTGTTTTTGGGTAGTGTAGCCAAACCGGGTATTGGGGCCAGCCCCTCCCATGCAGGGTTCTGGAACCACACGAACCTTTCCACAGCCCTTTGAGTCCCTCTTCCCTGGCAATGGTCTTATAGGCATCCATAGTCCCCTGGTATCGCCTGCCACCCTCCACTCGGGCCTGGGCCTGGAACCTCACTTTCACCACGTCCGTTGGCTGGGCAACGGCCACAGCCATCGCTCCTGTGGTACATCCAGCCAGGAGTCGGCTACCAATGCCGGCACCTAGCGAAGAGAGCAGGGAAGAGAGTGAGAGGCCAGAAAGAAAGGTCAAGTTAACCCAGGGGACCCACTGACTCTACAGGGTTTTAGCTTCTGTCCTGGGTCCTCAAATAGCCCCCAGTCAGTGCTCTGTATCTGAGCCCCTTGCAATCTAGTGTCTCACCTCCCAGCACCTCTGTGAGATGGGGCAGGGCTGTTACCCAGTGGGTGGATGTCACACCGGGAGCCTGGGGCAGAAGGAGGAACTGAACACTGGTCTCTCATGGCTCAAACTAGCCCTCTAACCACTGGGCTGTGCTGCCTCTCCAGCCTGCTCTACCCCCAGGAGTGGAGCCCCTCGCCCATGGAGTAATGTTATCCCCATTAACCGAGAAACAGCCAGAGGCGGGGCTAAGTGACTCACCCCAATGCCACAGAGAACAGCTCCCAAACCTCCTACTTCCCTGGGCCTTACCCACAAAGCCACCCTTCCCCTCAGGATGTTAGGCCCACACCAAACACTCATGTAGCGACCGCTGCCGCTACCATGAGCGGCCGTGTGCCCAGCCGAGCCTCTACACGGCTCCATTATGGGCTGTCTAGAACAGCGCCTGTAAATACACAGGCTTCTCTCGGGACCTCCCGGCAGGTCCCAACTGCCACCTGACCCCAACAGAAACTGACTGCAGCACAGCTAAACCCACTGCAACGGATGCACGGGAGACCCTCCAGGGCACATCACTGGGACTGAACCCACGACCTCTGGATGGAAGAGCATGAGCCTTTACTGCTTGAGCAAGAGGACCTGGCGCAATAGCCATAGCAGCTGCGAACCTTTACCCACTCCAGCCACCAGAGGGAGACCAAGGCCCACACCAAGCTATAGGAGGCGAACGGGCACTCACGCTCCGATCCCCTGGTGTAGAACTGCTTCACGGAGTCGTACAGCCCGATGCGGACCGACGCAAAGCTCATCTGACGCTGGAGCCCAGCCACCAGGCCGTTGTACAGGCTCGTGGGACCTTCCGTCTTCACCATGGTGGCAATGGTGCCAAAGACACCTTTGTACCGAGCAGCTGTGGTGTTAGCTGCTGACTTGGTCTCTCCTTGGATCTGTATAGGAGAGAATGGGATGAATGGGATGGAGAGGCCCTGGCCCAGCTCCCTACCCCAGCCCAGGAGAGGCCTGCGTTGAAGTGCGTCTGGATTCCCATCCTGGAGACCAGGGGCTTTTCTGCACCTTCAGGTCCTTTATTGTTAAAACATAAATCGCAAAACAAACAAAGAGCTGTGAGTTGGGGGGCTCCGGCTGCCTAATGCGCATCAGACAGTAGCACAAGCTTACAGCCAGAATGGGCCATGTCTGGCAGCCTGGGTCTGGGCTGTGGGCCAGTGCCCCATGCAAAGGGGCAGAGGGTTAAATTTAAATGAGCTCTGAAGAGTCTGGGGGAGCAACTGCCCACCTGGCCCCATAGCAAGTGACACCCCCCACTGCTGGCCTTAAACTATGAACGAAGCCCCATCTCCCCAAATCTGGGCCGAGGGCAAAAGCCAGTCTCAGAACCCCACCGACCCAAGCCAGGTTTGCACAAAGAGCCCAACCCAATTCACGTCCATAGAGGTCCAGGCAGCCCATCCCTCGGCATCCAGGAAAGCGGACTCAGGCTTTAGATGCATCACAGCCGCTTCCATTTCCCCCCTCCTCCAATGCAAGGGCCTCGTCTGGAGAGGCGCAGCGCTCCCCCCACTCCCCGGTGGCGGCGGGGCTCGTGGGTGTGCTCGGCGCTTGACAAGAAGCGCTCAGCCCCTTGCAGGATCAGCCCCAGGGCCGGAGGGAAGAGCTGGAGGGCTAAACGCGCCCAGCTTAGCTACGCAATAGCTAGGGAGTGGATGGGACGAGCCTACCCATTGTGAGAGGGGTACACACCAAGGAGGGGGCGGTACAAAGGTGTGTAACTAGGACCAATGGGAAAAAGGAAAATTCAGACAGTCAGCAGAAGCCTGTATTCGACTGTGGCACTACTGCCCAAGGAAAGCGGTGGCAGCACCATTGGTTGGGCCCATACTCTAGCACACTTACTGGAGTGGCCAGGGGCTGGCTGAGAACACATGTCGTTAGAGATTAAATACAAAGGCATGTCTGCCATTGCTCAGCAACATGCAGTGACAGCAGCTGAAGCCACATCAGCCACGAGGAGGCAGAGCTCAGCACGGGCCCCAGACCCCTGTGCACATGCCTGCAGAAGTTCTCACCTGCAGTCTGACTTTCGCCGTGTCCAGGGGGAAGGTGATCAGATCTGCGAAGCATGCGGCCGTCCCAGCCCCTAGGAACTTCACCGTGGCTGTCGGGGGGACATCGGTGGGCTTGAATCCAACCATTCTACAAGCTTCTGAGCGGCTCTGGAGAAGCCAAGTAACGCACGAGGAGCAGAAAGGAGGCGAGTTGCGTTCTGATGTAGCGAAGGGCAAGACAAACGGACTCTGCCCCAGTCTAGATGGGACAGAAACAGGAGTGGAAAATAGCGCTCTAAAATCTGGGTCACGCTTTCTACACTGCTTCCACCAAGGATCACCACACACATTAAGCAACATGCCACCCTTGGCATCTGGTTCTCCCACCATGGATACAAGTGACTCCCACGTATTCCAAGAGGAGATGCTTCTATCCCATGGCAGGAGATGCAGGCAGAAGGCTTTTGCCATTCGTAACACATTTTTCAGATGGGCAAATGGCGTCAGAATCAACAGCAGAGCTGAGACTGGCAGAGACAGGAAACCTGGCTGCACATTCCCTGCTCTAACCACTAGACCACACTGCCTTCTTGATTTGGCTTCCATGATAAACTTGGAATAAAAACACATGTATATATCTGGCATAGAGAGGAGTTAAGGCATTGCTGCTTAACTAGATTACTAGCCTGCTAGCTAAATTTAACCTATCCTGTGTGCATTTACCACCTCTAGGGATTTTAGAGCGACAACCTCAACTCCGGCCCACACCGAATACTGTTGCTTAGAGTTTAGGGTACTGGGCTGAAAAAGCCAGTACTCAGCATTGGTAGGTTTGTGTTTATCATCTGGGCCATGCAAGACCTGCCCTGAGCTATCCATTTCCTCACTCTTGAGAGCAGGAGTTTTGCAAATGCTGCAAATAGGGAAGTTGTCACTAAGCAACCATCATGTGTTTTTTTAAAAAAACAAACAAAAAGTTTTGGGGCATTGAAGAGGATTAGCTGGGGATTTCATCGCTAACCCAAACCCCACTCTGGGTCTGTCTGCTCAAGCTTTCATTCAACAATAATGACATTTTTATTTTTAGTTCCTTAAAACAGGAAGAGAGTTCTCCCACGTTTGTTTTTAGGAGACCATTGGATGCCAGACTGAGGTGCACAGCCTCAGTGCAAAACCAGGGCGGAGGAGGCAGATGTGCTTGTAGGGCGGCATTCAGGATCCAGGGGTAACTCCCACACACTGAAAGCTGGAGATGAAGGCGATTTGTTTCGCCAGTTGTGACTAACATTTCCCCATACAACAACATCACTAACCACCCCCAGCTAGATTCTAGAGGCTTGTTTTGTTCAGCTGACAGACTGTTGTCCTAGCGACTGATGGGGGTAGATACAACATGCATCAGCCGAGCATGGAGCTCACATCTGACTGGGTGCACCTATTGCTAGGCTGTGACCAGCAGAGAAACCTGGCTGCCTTTGTCCAAGATGCGGTTGCCCCGTGGTGGTTAGACAGCTTTAAACACACAGCCCTTCCCTCACGGGACAGCAACCAATATAAGGGATCAAAACTCCACAGCTTGACTTCGCACAGATCAAAGTCACCTTAAAAAGTACAGCTACAGAATGAGCCTGGAAACTTCAGAGCGGTGTAGGGAGAACTCCCACAAAACAAGCACACACCAGTGTGAGCCTTCATACTATCCAGGAGCACCGAACACATTCAGAGAGAAAAACTGGATTAACTCTGACCACGGTAGACCTGCTCCCCACAGGGATCTGGTGGAGAAAGAAGCTCTAGTCCATGATGGAGGGATCACATCATTCAAGGTTTGACTGCAGGGAGTCTGCTCGCAAAGCAGCCTGCTACAAGAGGAGGCAGTAGAAGATTCCTGTCCAGCAAGGGAAGGATGATCTTGTGGTTAAAGTGGTTAGGGTTAGAAGTCTCAGTCTGGGCGCTATTCTCAGTTCTGCCAGAATAGTCACTTAGGATGAGTCTACACTACAGCTGGTGCGGTGCTCAAGGGCAGCACAGTGCTACTCGACCTAGTGCATTAAAAATAGCCTGGCCCCATCTGATGCTGACCACCCACGTTCAAACCTGCCCAACCTGCTACCCCTTCCTCCTATTTTTAGCACGCTGGCGCCAGTGGAGCTAGCACCAGTGCTGGGCAGCAGGCTTGCAGCTGCAGTGTAGACACACCCCTAGCCTCCCTGCGGATGGGGAAACCAACGTACTGAACTGGAACGACCTCTCACGGGTGCTGTAAAGAACAGTTCAGTCTAAAGTGCCCCTAAACAGGCATCAAAACAGATCCAGACTGAGGCACCTAGATAGAGCTGCAGTATTTAGACACAAATCTGAACATTGTGGCCTGTGAAGTGCTTTGAGAGCCTTAGATGGAAAACGTTACAGGTTGTTAATCCCTCACAGGCATGTCAGGGTTATTGTCCGTTATAGGGTTTCTTGTGTCTTCCTCCAGAGCACCTGGTACTGATCCATAAGCTAGTGTCTGGCTCCAGTAAGTGGACCCAATACTGGCCCACTCAGCTATGGCAATTCCTGTGTCCCTGAAAGAAAACCCTCCAGCGTCCCATACATATATAGGCATTTCTAGCTGTAGGACTAGTCCAATACAGATGTTAGTGTGTATCCGAGTACAGTTTCTGCTGGCTGCATTTCCATGACCAATGCATGTCCTGTCCCAGAACCAAGCTGTAGACTCTCCCCCCTCTAAACAGAAGTTGATGTAGATGGGACCAGTGGCTACCCAGCTGTGAGGCCAGTCACAGATCTAGCAATCCCCATTACAGATAAAACCTGCCTTTATCTTTATCCGGGCAGATAGCAGCCAACTGCATTTTAATAGTGTGTCCAAATGGACTCCAGCAGAGCTAGGACATGATCATGGTAACAGTTGGGTCCCAGAAGATCAAGCTGCCAGGTGACTGTTCCTGGCATGGCAGGAATTCTAGTGTTGTCTGCGAGTGGCATTTTTCCAAATCCCTCAGCACTGGCCTCGCTCTGCTCCTGTGGGTGCAGAGCCAGGCCAACAGTGAGTGCTTTTTTAAAATCTATCACACCCACATCTGTAGTTTTATAAAAGACTCTGAGAACCTCCTTTTGAAAGACAAGCCAGTCCAGTGGAGAGAGCTACAGTAGCAGCCGGCTAGTAGCCACCATGCTTGAGCACAATCGTAGCTAGGGTAGGACACCTCTGGTCCCAGTGTGGACAGGCTCCGCAGTGGCCTTCACTAACATTTTCCTACATGGGTGGTGTTCCCCATTGTAACCACATCATGGCTGGAGAGGAGGCAACAGGAACTGAGAACTGTCACCCAGTCACCCTCCATGCAGCAGAGGTTTTCTTGCTGATCTCTCTCTAAATGGGATAATTACCACCATAAATAAATAGAGAAGGGCACCACTTTATTGCCTCCTGAAGTCGCTCTAGAAAACAGGGCTGTTGATCAAGCTAGAATAGAACACGTGGTCTGAGATCTTGCAGAAAGACCATCTCACAGCAGTATAGACACATTTACAACCCTCTAGTTGCTGGAGATTAGATTTATGGACTCCACATATTAAAGAGACTTTGAATCACAGAAATATAGAACTGGAAGGGACCTTGAAAGGTCAGAGTCCAGTCCCCTGCCTTCACAGCAGGACCAAGTACTGTCCCTCACAGATTATTTTGCCCCTGATCCCTAAATAGCCCCCTCAAGGATTGAGCTTACAACGCTGGGTTTAGCAGGCCAATGCTCAAACCACTGAGCTACCCTCCCCTCCTTGCAGTGTAAGGAATTAGAGACCAGTAATGCAGCCCTCATGTTGCGATCGGCAACTGCAATCAGACCAACCTCAAACCTGGTTAGGCTGCTCGTGGTAGAGTTAGTTTCAGCAGGTGATCCGTGAGTAGAAATCTGTTTAACAATCCCAGCAGAAAGACTAGACTTTTAACCGAGCAGCACCTAGCACTTAGAATTAGGTTTTGCCCAATTTGTTTTATGAAATTAGCGCGCAGACTTCAGTCCCAGAGGCGAGAGCGCTACCAAATCTGTCAGATGCAGCCAAGCAGCATTAGGGAAGACAGGATACTGATGAGTTACCTTAGTCAAGTAATTCAGGACGGCTGCTGTTTGATCAGGATTCTCTAAAGGCGTCCCGCTCGTCAAATTTGCTTAGCGCAACGACAATCTGATCCCCCTGATTTTCCATAGAAACTCGTTTAGAAACAAGACACTTGATAATCATAATCCTTATCCTGTGGAGGGAGAGGAGCGCACACATTGCAGCAAAGTACATTTCACAGGGTTACAGGTTTAAATATTTCAAGTATTCAAGATAGGACAAGGACGCAAAAGTGGCATCTGAACAGCGGCCAACATGCGAAGGAAACGTAATCCAGCATCACTCCGGAGCCGCTGCGTATTGCTCTGCCCGGAGACCTCGCCTGCATTTACAGCTCACTCCGAATCAGTCCCCGGGTCAGAACCGGCTGAGACCGGCCGGGCACTGCAGCCGCCCGCAGGAAATCCCACCGCGGGGAATGCAAAAGCGGCTGTTCAGCCAGCATGAAACGCCAAGACAAGAAGCAGGGAAGCCCCGCTCACGAGTCTGGTGCCCCGGGTGGATCAGGGATCGCGGAGCAACACCTGTGGCCAGGCGTTTCCCGTGCAGGGCAAGTCACGCCCAGCCGCGGTCCGCCAGCCTCGGGCACACGCGGGTGGGTCGCTGTCTCCCCTGGACCCAGCGGGGCCCAGCCCAGCCCTTGGGACCTGGGGGCAGGGGCGGGGGTCCTAACTCCCCTGGGCGCCTTGGGAAGCCTCCCCCCCAGCCCACGCGCCTGGCCCAGGCAGCGGCCGCGGCACCGCGGAGCAGCTGGGCGCGCTCGTGCCGGCCCGGGGCAGCGCGTGACGCACCGGCAGCGCCGCGAGGAGCGCGCGGCGGCTCAGCCCGGGAAGCCCCAGGAGCCGCCAGCCCCGCGCGCTGAGCCCCGCGCGCCGCCCGGGCTCGGGTCTCCAGGGCGCAGGCAGCGAAGCGGCTCCCAGGCGGGCTCAGCCCAGCCGCGCGCCCAGCTGCGGCTCCCGCCCGGGGCAGGGACTGACCTGAGCCGGGGGAAGAGACGCGGCAGCGGCACCGATCGCAGAAGGAGGAGCCCGCGGGCCGCTGCCGCTTTATACCGCCCTGGGAGCCGGCAGGAGCCGCCCCGCCCCGCCCCGCCCCCATGACAGGGGTGTGCGCGGGGGCAGCGGGGTGCCCAGCACCCGGGGGTGCGATTCCCACACGTGCGCTGCCGGCGACCGTCTGACCCCGGCCCCACTTCCCGCCGGACAGGGGAGGCTGCCGGAGCTGCTCCTGATAGTCACCCTGGTCCCTGCCCTCCTCACCCCACTGATCGCCCCGTTCCCTGCCCCTGTGTTACCTCCACCCCACTGATCGCCCCGTTCCCTGCCTGCCCTTCTCCCACTGATCGCCCCATTCCCTGCCCGTGTTACCCCCACCCCACTGATCGCCCCGTTCCCTGCCTGCCCTTCCCCCACTGATCGCCCCATTCCCTGCCCCTGTGTTACCCCCACCCCACTGATCGCCCCATTCCCTGCCTGCCCTTCCCCCACTGATCGCCCCGTTCCCTGCCTGCCCTTCCCCCACTGATCGCCCCATTCCCTGCCCCTGTGTTACCCCCCCCCCACTGATCACCCCATTCCCTGCCTGCCCTTCCCCCACTGGTCGCCCCGTTCCCTGCCTGCCCTTCCCCCAGCGCCGGGGGCCGCTCAGCTGCCCCCCTAACAAGCAGCATTTCCCTTCCCCAGCCAATGTACGTTGCACTCAGGAGGTGGCAGAATCGGTGCCCCGGCCGGGACCGGTGCAAAGCGCCTGCCGGGCTGCAGGAGCGATCCCCGAGCCGGTGGGGGTGTGTGGGGGTGTTCCCCGGCTCAGCCTGGGCTGATTGGGAGACAGGGCAGCAGCCCCACTGCCCTAGCCAATGGGAGCGCAGTGCTAGGAAGGGATTCCCCCCCCCCCCCTTGTTGGGAGCAGGTGCTCTGATGAAGGTTAGGAGGCTGCTGAGGCAGGGCTAATGGCCCCACCCTGGTGCAGAGGTGGGGTGAGTGTTATCTGTCAGCACAGCTGAGTTGGCGATCAAAGGTTGCAGAGGGCGACTGGTGCCATGAGGTGACGCAGGCGAACCAGCTGGAAGCAGTAAGTCCCTGGCAGGGAGAGGTGAAAAAGACGCTGCTCAGCTATTCCCTGGGCTCTCCAGTGCTGCTGCTGAAGCCAGAAACTAACTGACCCTGACAGGGAATGTGGCTTGTCTCTCACTGGGTTCCTCAGGAGGTTGGTCAGTTGGAGAGTTCAACCAACCAAGGAAAAATGAAAACATCCTGCAAAGAACAACAAAACAATAGCCAGGAACTTTTTGCCCTGGGGCTTGACTGGCTCAGAGGGCTACTAATGGGACAAAAAGTCTTTTGCCTCTACAGCACTGGTGCAGGTTTGGTGTAGATCGATAGGCACCCAAAGTTGCCACCATCTGCTGGCTACTCAGTGGCCTGTGCAGCGGACAAGTGCCCACCTCACAAAACCCACCCTCAAAGAATCCAAGGGACCTTAAGAGGTCAACTAGTCCAGCCCCAGTAACGAGGCAGGACCAAGTAAACCTAGACCTCACAGGTGTTTGTCCAACCTATTCTTAAAAACCTCCTAGGGACACCACAACTTCACCTAGAGGCCCCAGCGAGATGGTGGCATTAACCAAAGGATGGAACTGACATGGGGGATAGATGCTCCTTTGAACCAACCCTAGAAGTGGTCCTTTCCAAGTCAGCAGGGGGTGGTGAGGGAGGGGGTGTTGGTGGGAGGTGGTGCTTCTGCAAATGAAGCTTGCACTGCTGCTTCCCTTGTTCTATTGTTAAGTAGGGGAGTTCAGGCACTCTGGACCCAGCACTTTTCAGGAACATGAAATTCACTTGAAACCCCAAACAAAATGAAAAGGGAGGGGACAGAATGGAGATAGAGGACGGTGTAGCCGGCAGCCTGTGAGTTCATATTTCTGCTGTTATTCCAGATCCTCAGAGTACACTTCTGTTTCATCATGAATTGTCTCCTTTATACAAATGCGGCACCGTAAACCAATGTCAACTCGAGTTCTATGTGTAAAACAGGCACCAGAGGCAAAAAGACTAAAAATGACTAATAGTCTATGGAGACTTCCCAAATGTACCCTCATTTCTATACAATCCATCCTTGTGCGCTAAGAGCTCTCTGTTTTCCGTCGGTCGCTCCAATTATAAAATGCACGCACGCCTTTCTTATTTCTAGACTGTGCTTTCGGCTGAGTTTCTGTTGCTCGAATAACCCTTGGTCAAAACAGTCATAATCTGATATCGTCCAAGTGGAGACGATTTATGTGCTCACACACTTTCCATGTTTAAGAAGTCTGGGAAAGATCTGTTTCCAGGGGATTGCTGTTACAGAATTGCCTGAAAGATGGAGGTAAGATTCTGTTAGCCATTTAAAATGATTTGTCTCATGCTAAGTGAGACACAAGCAAGAAGTGGAGGCTTATATTCAACTGACTGCATCCTCTTTAATCACCAGAAATGACCCCTGCTAAGAACTGTCCCTGAAAAACAAAATGATTTTGAGACATCTGTGAATCTTTTTATTGAGCTTGGACCAAAATCAGCCCTGACATAAAGGTGGAAGTCAATAAGAACTGCATGCATTCAGCACCTGGTTGCTTTTTTAGATGCCTAGGTATGGATTTGGGTGTCTCACTTTAGATGCCTCGCCCTGCTCTACATCCAGAAATTGCACCAGTTTAACCAACTTGGTTTCTACATTCATTTAGTTGAATCCCTGCCAGTGTGGACACTCGTTGATCAGTTCGAGTGCCTTAGCTGCATTCCCAAATTTGAGACTATGGGCCTTTCCACCCAGTCATTAAGAACAGCAGCAATTGTTTTAATTTCCTGAATCCTCAAAGGAATATTCATCATGTGCATGTTCCAAGCTAGCTGCCTCAGTCCTATGAAATAGCCTGTCAAATGACTGCAACATCAGGACATGATGAATGGAATAAAATGAACTGGTCCATGGATCAGTATTGTCAAGGTGAACAAGGGCTCATGAAGTCTGAGGTTTGACAATGAACTGCCCTTTGAGATGAAAGTCATTTCTTTGTGCTATTGTTTCATTCTCTTCCCTGATCCCCCAAAAGGCAGTGGTTGCATTTGAAGCTTCCCTTTACTACCAGAAGGGCTGGACAACATATAAGGCTTGATGCCATAGAAACCAGGAGATCAGAACCCCTCTTGAGTATTCTGGCTTCTTTTGCCTCTTCCTTTGAACTCTCTGCTGGGATTCGTTGAGGAATATTGGATTGGAAGGTTACTTCATTGTGCCTCAGCACAGGGAAAGGACTAGCTGACCTCCCTGCATTTCTCTGGTTCTATGAAAGTTGGGCGTAAGCAGAGTTGGGGTACATTGTTTTTTAAAAAGCATGAATTAAAGAATTTGCATTGAAACACACCCAGCAAAGTGCAGGGGAGTGAGGGATTTCAAAAAACAGGCAACACTTTAAAAAACAACGGAACCTCATTCCACTTGAATTCCACAAATGGAGAAACTGAGACACAAAGCAGGTGATTTGCCCAAAGTAATAGCATAGCACACTAGGGACTTTAACCCCTGCTGACCAGGGGTTCCCTAGCGTAGATGGAGAGTAGCAAATGGAACCCAGGTCTGCTCACTTCCTGGCTCTGACCCAACCTCTACCTCAGAATTAGAGTTCTGATTGGCTGATTGGCTCCTTTTTTAGGGATGTTGCCACTGTGGATCAACACCCAGAGGCTCACATCTGGGGACTGATCCCCCCCACAGCTACACTTTGAAGAAACCTTCTAAAAAGCATCACTTTGCTCCACAAGGGAAAGGGACCAGATCCCATCACATCTGTTAACTCCTCAATGCTTCTTTGAATGGTTTGATGCTATCTGTTCTACTGCTTCCCACCACTCAGAAGAGGGCATCAATAAACGACACTCTGGCTTAATTCTTTAATGTCATAGTCATAGTCCAGTTAGAAGTAAAATTGAATGTTGATGTCTTAGAGTTTTCTATTGTGCCCATCACTGTAGTATCTAAGGCAGTGGTTCTCAACCAGGGGCACATGTACCCATGGGGGTACTCAGAGATCTTCCAGGAGGTACATCTACTCATCTAGGTATTTGCCTAGTTTTACAACACGCTACATAAAAAGCACTAGCAAAGTCAGTAAGTACCAAGTAAAATTTCATACAGACAATGACTTACTTATACTGCTCTATATGCTATACATTGAAATGTAAGCACAATATTTATATTCCAATTGATTTATTTTATAATTATATGGTAAAAATGCAAAAGTCAGCAATTGTTCAGTAACAGTGTGGCTGTGACACTTCTTTATTTTAATGCCTGATTTTGTAAGCAAGTAGTTTTTAAGTGAGGTGAAACTTGGGGGTACCCAAGACAAATCAGACTCTTGAAAGGGGTACAGTAGGTTGAGAGTCACTGATCTAAGGCATGGTCCACCCTTGAAAGTTATATGAGCAGAGCTCCATCGATCAGGAGTATGAAGAAAACACCCCGACTGATGCCGACCTAACCCTCAGAGTAGATGCAGCTATGTCAATGGAAGAATGCTTCTGTTGGCATAGCTAATGTCACACCGGGAGGTGGTGTTCCTGCACCGACAGAAAAACTCCATCTGTTGGGTAGGCTGTGTCTGCACCAGGGGGCTGTGCTGGGCTAATCTTTATGTGTTATGAATTTCCGTGCTTGCAAAGAGCATGGGGCTGTTGGCTGCGGCTACAGAGCAGCTGTGCATGGAGGGTGAAATTCACCTCTGCGCAGTGAATCACCGCAGAGTATGCAGCTTGTATCCCACTTGGCCTGGAGGGTGCGTCCATCCCAGATAAGTGCTGCATGAGCCTTGTACTGACTGCACAGGGGTGCTCTGCTCTGGCTGCAAGCTCGGAGTTAGTGTTGCTATTAGGTGTAGCTCAAGCTGGTGATTCTGATCTGCAAAGCCCTGTATCATCTGGGATGTCATTTACTGCTCCACCGGAACAGTTAAAGGTGACCTGCGAAGGACGTTTTTAAGAGACTGACTGTGTGCCCCGTGTTGATCCTTTAGGATGTGAACCAAGGAGGCTGGAAAGGGGCCGGTGCTGCTGGAGAAGACTTCCCCAAATCACTCCTGTGAGCTCAGCACTGAAGAGAAAATTCAGCACAAGGTTTCTGCACCTGGACCGGGGTGAATTCCATGCCACTGCTCGGGTGGGGGCCTTCCTGCTGTAGCTGCCATTGTCTTTCCTTGACCAGAGCGATGCTGTTGCTTTGGTCTCAGGTTAGTGCTTTTGGTGAAGCAAGTTCATTTGTCCAGCTCAGAAAGATGCAGTGTGAGCTGATCCCACTAGGATTCAAGCATTGGGATCATTCTAGGTATTTCTAACCCGAGGCTTAGATCCCTCAGCTGTCCCCTCTGGGTTTGCACCACAGGCCTTTCAGCATGGGCCAGATAGGAAAAAGAGAGAAAGAACTAAATCTGCCAAGGAAAAGACAGGAGACCTGTAACTAGATCCCATGGGGGCCGTCTGAGTCTTTTTATTACGCCATGGCTGCAAGGTAGCAATAACAATGACACAGTTTAATGGCCACTATTCCCCTGTGACACGAGTGATCCACGTGGGGTGGGCAATGTTCCTCCAGTAATCCCCTCTCAGTGCAGCTCCAGAACACTGACTAGTATACACCACAGGCAGCTCGGGTCGGTGTCCTGCTGCAGATCCATCCGTGGGCGGTTGGCTCTGTGGGAGGGAGAGAGGAGCTAAAGTTACCCATGTTTTGGTAGGCATTTCTTTTGTATTAATTTATCCCACTTCTGCATATCAGCTGAATCATACAGAGACCAGAGATGGAAAAGACCTGGCAGGTCCCAGCTGGTTGGTCCTTTCACTGGGCTTGTTCCCTAAAGTCTGTTCATTGGTGTATAATCCAGTCTAAGGCCTTGTTACACTGCAAAGGGTTTGCCAGTATAGCTGTGCCGGTAGGCCAGCAAGAGAGTTCTTTTCCCAGTTCTCCAAACAAAATTAACTATACTAGCAACAGGACTTTTTTTTGCTGGTAAAACTGTATCTGTACGGGGGCTTTTGCTGGCCAGCAGTTTAGTTGGGAGGAGAGCTGGGGGCACTGGAATAAGCTATGCTGCCAAAACACAATTTTGCTGCATCCACACGAAGAGCGCTTTGCTGATCTAGTATGCTGGTATACTGGTACCGATAAAGCCTCCAGCTGTTGGCTTGGCTCTGTTCAGCATAGTTATGCTAGCAATATTTCTACATGTGGACCAAGCCTACCTTTAAACAACTTGAAGGACAGGCCTTCCACCGCTTGGGAGCCAAGCGTGACCCTCACTGTTAGGAAACCTTTCCTGATTTGCCTCCTACGTTTTCCTTGGTTTAATTTCATCCCCTCACTCATAGTTACCTGCTCCTCTCAGACCACCCTTGCCAAATCCTCCCCTCGGTGGTGTTATCCAGCTCACAGTAACATCTGAGCATCTCCCCACCCCCCTGTGAGCTAGGGAAGAGCATCCTGCTGCCCGCAGCAGAACAGGGAATTGAACCGACTGAATCTCATTGGGTTATTTCTTTCTAGAGCTGTCAGGAAATGATTTTTTTCCACTAGAAGATTTTAAAGGGTTTTTTTTCCCTCCAAAAATTATTGTTTTGATAAAACCCACAATTTTTTTTTGACAAAAACCGAATTTTTTTTTGCAAATATTTCCATTTCTTCAAAAAGTTTAGCTGGACATTTTTTGACTGTTTATTTCTTCCCATGTCCCAAGTGTCTCTAAGTTCCTTTGAGTTATTGCTCTGACCTTGCTGCTTGCCAGAAAACTTAACAGAAACAAGCATAAAATGTTATAAAAAACAGCCCAACTTGTTGAGGGGCCGGGGTAGAGAGCAGCGTGGGGGCGGGGTTTGTGTCGTCCTGCTGGGCAGGGGGCAGAGCATGGACCATGCCACATGCGCCATGAAAATAAAAAGCCCAGAGAATAAGTGGTGCCTGGAGTTAAGCAGAAAAACCCACCTGGGTAAAGAACCCACCAATCTTCAAAAAGCTAAGCCCAAAGTCACGTACTCTGACCACTGGCAGTTTCCTCCCTATTTGCTATCACTCATGAAGGCTGTTTACTCCTTCTGAAGATATTCAATAAGACTAAACCTAATGGTGACCCCTGTGCTTCCCCCTCTAACTGCTCTCCATGCCCCAAAGTGTACCTTGCTCTTTATAACACCCTTGGATTGGGCTCCAGTTTCCTGTCCGCGTGGCAGCACCTGGATCCAAGATGGTCTGAAGAGCTCAGAGGCCGTGTCGAAAGCTTTACTAAAGTTTGGCTTCACTGATGGTTTTGTTTTTTCTAGTCCTTTTTCGTCACTTCAATATCTTGCATCCCTTGGGCATGTTTAAGTAATGTAATGTACGTTGGCATCTCACCGACTGTGACAAGTGGGTTTTGAAAAGCCAGCTGTCGCCGGACAGTCCATCCAAAGCTGCATGTCCCCACCTCAGCGGCTGGGAGCATGTGTCCCAGTCAGAGTTCAGCAGCGAGAGCCAGCTCTGCAAGCTTTGCCTGGGAGAGGAGAATCCACGGGAGCCCCCATTCTGGCCTATGTCGTCTCATCCCAGAGACCTCCCTGGGGCTTAGGATGGAGACGCCTACGGCTGCTGGGCCAGCATCACGGCGCGTTTCAGCTGCTCGTAGGTCACAAACATCACCACGTTCCAGGATCCCAGCCGCAGGAACGAGGGCATGAACCTGAGGGAGGGGACAATAGACATTAAGAGATCCGACAGCGTAGAGGCTAACGAATTTCCCCTTCATCCCCAACCAGGGTACTCCATGCCCCTGGCAACCAACAACAAGCTGTATCTCGGCTGGTGGATCTCCCATCCACTAGCTCCCTTATGATCCCTGCTATCCATGGATTCCCCTCTGTTCTCTCCTGCCTGGCACCACGCACCCTCAGACAGCTCCCCCTGCCGCTCCTATTCTTTAACAGGAGCCTTGATTCCTGCCCAGCCCGATGTCACCCCCACCCCATGGCTAGAGACACCTTGCCAATTGCTCTGCGTGCACACGATGCTCTGTAAATAATGAGACTGAGTCAGGTGAGCTCGACCCTTTCCCGTGCTTTGCAAGCAGAGCAGAATATGAAACCAGACTAATCTGTAATACTTAGCCCTGGGCTGGGCCCAGATTCGTAAAGGCACCGAACTCCCACTGATTTCAGTGGAAGTCAGGTGCCACCTTTGAGCATCTGGGCCCTTACGCTCATCAGCTGCAGATCTCAAAGTGCTTCACAGAGCTGGGTAGGTGTAATTCTCCCCATTTTACACACAGGGAAGTGGAGGCGCAGAGAGCTCCAGGCTCCCATGTTGTAAAGGCTTCAGGGCGTCTTGTGTTTTGGATGCCCGTGCTGAGAGCCTCACGCCTGCTCTGCAAAGGTACTAAGCATCCACCACAAGCCAGCTGAAGCCAACAGGTGCTTATGGGACAGACGGACAATGTCCTGGACCAGCCTTGCGGAATGAAGATAAGCTTAGAGCAGACTGGATGAGGGTTGATGCCTTCGGCGGGGGGCGTTGTGTTAAAAAGGCAATGGTGTCTGTGGTACTGGGGCACTGTGTGGCACTCCTCGAGGAGGATGCTAATGTCATTCCTCCAGCTGGGTGTTTGGAGCTACCCCCTGGGGAAGTGGAGTTCAGACAGATTCTCCAGGGACCAACAGACAAAGGAAGGATTTGGGGATAAACAGCCTGGTTACAAACAGGCTCAGGGCCGTCTTCCTGATGCAGCAAGCGGACAGGACCCCTGCTCCCCGGAGGGAGGGTTGGGCCTACTGGGCGCTTGTTCTGAGGTAAAGCTGTGATGAAATTGAAACCCCAAGGAAACCCCGTGGGTGGGGTGTTCCAGGACTGCTCCTGCCCGAGCCCATGCGAGGGTCGGGGTGATCTCTGGTGAGCGTCTTAGCTTGTGTGCAGGTTCCTTCCTTGTTTTTAATGTGTTTTCTCTGTAGCACTTTTACCTTAAGAATAAAATAGCCATGCACAGAAAGAGCGGTGGGGTATCTATAACTGGGGCCGTCACACTGTTAAGCAGCTCTGAAGAGAAAGCAAGCAGGTCTCCTTGGGCAGGCTGGGAATAACCCAGTGAAGGCAGGGAACAGCTCAGCCTGGAGATGCTCCGGGCAGAAGGGAGAGAGATGCGTGTTTCCACCCACGAGAGGGGACAGCCAGGGGAGCCAGAAGCCTGTGAGTGGGCCCTTGCGGGATCCCTGCGGGGAACCAGAGGTGGAGTTGTCCTGCCCTGTGATGCTTATCACCTCTGAAAATCTCAGGCTGAAGGGCCATGGACTGAGCCACCCATTAGAGGCCGCTTTGGAAAAACTGGCCCAAAGCGACTTGCCCATGGTCACATGAGCTGGTAGCAGAGTGCGGATGAGAACCCAGGTCTCCTGACTCTCAGCCCAGTGCTTTGTCACTGTCAGTCTCCTCTGTAGACTTGTTACATGAACACATGCGCTGCTCCTTGAACAGGCTATGGGCACAGTACAGGCCTGGATATAAATCTGTAGCTGTCTCAGTGCCTACACACCACTTACCCCTTGTAAAACGCTGTGGGTCCTTCCAGGATCACCATGGTGAGCATACAGTTGAAGGCATTTCTGTACTGGCCACGGGTGGAATTCATGTATCTCGTCTTCACGACGTCGATGGGCGAAGCCACCACAGTGGCGCAGAACCCAGCTCCGAAAGCAGCGATGAAATGGCAAGGAAAAGTGTCTGGGGGTGGGAAATGGGTAACAGGTTTTGGGGTAATGGAATTTTCCACTGCAAACGGGATGATTTTGCTTTTACGAGCCACTTGCAATTAGTCATCAGTGCCATGCCCAGCTAGAGCGCATTCCACCCAAGGACCTCAGTTCAATGTACAGACATCAGTAAAATGACCCTCTCCCCAGGAGATTGGGAAGTATCTCCATTCTCCACATGGGGGAAACTGAGGCACAGGAGGTTTGACACAAACTTTGGGACACACACCTGGAGGCTCTTTGGGCCTGATTTTCAAAGCTACAGAGCCAGCTGTGATGCCAGCTGAAGTCCATGAGAGCTGCGAGGTCTCAGCACCCCTGAAAATCAGGCCCAAGATGCTCAAAGCTGGATGCCCCAAAAACTGAAGGACATAAAATCCACAAGCACTTCTGACTTCCCAAAGGGATTTGGGCACCTAGTGGGATTGTCTAAAGTGTGTAGGCACCTAACTCCCAGTGGGAGCTTTTGGAAATCCAACCAGGTGCCCATCTGCACCTTTAGGTGCCTGAATCCCTTTGAAAATCTGTCCGTCCCTAAGTGACGTGCCCAAGGTCATGCAGGGAGTCTGTGTCAGAGCTGCAAATAGATCTTAGGTCTTCTAAGGTCTAGTGCTCTGTACTAGACCACCCTTACCACCATGCTACTGAAACCTCCAGCTGACGTCTGAAGCAGCATGGGTAGCCGGCTCCAGCCCTCTTTGCCAAAGGGAGCATCACCCATTGTGGAAGGCCATCGGGGAGGAGAAACAATGGAGAGGGCTCAGAGAGACAGAGCTCTAACCACAGGCTCCCCAGACGGGAAGGACGAAGGAAGGACACACTCACTCAAGGCCCTGGTTCCCTCCTCACCTGTCATTAGATGGTATTTCAGCAGCATCTCCTTGAGGAGGTCATAGGTAACCATCTCTCCGCAGTTCACAATGGCGTTGCGGGTGATGTTGGGTAATGTCCCTGAGGCAGAAGACGCAAAGGACGAATGGTTTAGAGAGTGATCCTGGCCATGTGAGCTCACACTGCTCTTCTGAAAGCAGAGTAGGGCAGGTGGTGACCATGACTGTATTATTATTAATCGTGTTCATTACCCCTGTGCCTAAAGGAGCTCTGCCAGGTAGCAGGAGTTCTGTGATACCAGGATTTTAAGGGCTAATAAGAATAATTTACGTGGCATTATTTATCCACAGCGGTCAAAGCATTTTACAAAAGTGGCCAAGACTCATTATCTCCATTATACAGCAGCGGAGAGAGAAGCCCAGAGTTGCACAGCAATTCAATGGCAGAGCAAGCAATGGTTCCTGGGAGTCCTGCGACTCAGTCCTGGGCTCGGATAGTTCGATCACAATTCTATCTCGAGCTGCGGGCCTGTGGGCTCGCCATGAACCTTACTTCTGTGACGCAAGAGGAAAAAGGACATTCGATCTCGCCCTGGATGGGATGTGCCCCCAAACCATCGCAGGTGAGTGCTGACATAAAATCATCGTTGTTAATGATTTAATCTCTGATCATTTGGGCAGAAGCATCCCACTGTTCTGGGGTCCGGGGGGATTCTGGGGTTGTGAGCAGGGCCTGCATAGAACACCCCACTTTCCTTTTTCTGACCAACCAGCCCCTTCATTTGGGAGGGGGGTGGCATTTTGGTTTGGTTTGCTCTGGTCTGTGATTGGTTGTGATTTTCCCTTTGGGGTCTATCAGTCAGTGTGTTTGTCGTGGCTTATGCTACAATGAGCCAGTCTGGGAAATGCGTCCCTCTCTCCTGTCTCATCTTAAAAATACGACCCGGTGGTATAAACTCCTGCAGTGGTAGCAGATGGTAGGTGAAAGTCCCATCCTGTGCCGAGCCAGGGTGAGGGCTAGGTACCAATCAGGTCCTATTTTAAGCCCTCTTAGGGCAACAGGGGCAGCCAGCCCCAGGATAGGGGAGCAGGCCTCCTCCCCACTGTGCCGGAGCAGAAATGGGGATCTGGGAAGCAGGGAAGGGAATGCCATCCGATCACGTGGACCTGCTGCCAGAGCCATTGCATGGCCACTTAAAAACCAGCTGGCCCTGTCCTCCAGGGATATCTGCAGAACCCAAGGGGCAGGAGCTGAATTCTGTTAGCTGGGCTTGCTCTGTTCACCTTCATCTATTGAATACTAAGGGCCATGGGAATTAGGGGCCTAAATACTTTTGAGGAGCTAGGCCCATATTCTTAACTGGTGTAACCTGGCGTAGCTCCGTTGACTTCCATAGACTGACCACAGTGGAGCTACCCCGATTTACACCAGCGGGCGATGGGTCTGGGAGGCTCTCTCGCTCCACACAGGTAAATCCTGTACCTTTCCAGAGGCCTCTGACCCCTTCCTCCTTGGCGATGGTTTTATAGGCATCCACAGTCCCGTTGTATTTCTTGGTTCCATCCGTCAGCCTCACGTGGGCTTGGAATCGCACCTTGACCACGTCGGTCGGCTGGGCACACGTGACTGCCATGGCTCCGGTGGTGCAGCCCGCCAGCAACCGGGTGAGAACGCCGGCATCTGAATGGGAGCGAATAAACTGGGTAGCAAGCTCTGGGTCTGTCTCTAGGATCGACAGCTAGGTAGCAACGCACAGAGCTGAGTTTTTCTCAGCCTCCCCACTAAATCAGAGTGCCTTTCACCTCCCTTGCTAGGACTGGGCGTAAGCACGTCCCCTCCACCCAGCACTGAGCCCACAGGCGACGGCCGACTCCCTGCATGGCCTCGGGGAAGTCACTTAGCCTAACTTTGCAGGTGGCCTCTAATTTGGGGATTGGCCTCAGTTTTCTGGATGCCCAACTTAAAACTCTCCGGGTCTGGTTTTTAGAGGCGCTGAGCAGCACCAGAGATAGCAACCATCAGGAGGCTGTGAATAGGGTCAGAGAAGGCCCTGCTCACCTTGTCCCACTACACCCTCCCTTTGCACCCCGCCAACACTGACCTAGGCCCCCCCGTGCTGATCCAGCTGCAGACGCTGGCTCCAAAGAGAGGGAACTGCCTGGCACACGTTTAGTTCTAAAATGTAGTTTTTAAATTGGAAGGACCAAGCTCTTTAAACCTGGCCTGGGTTTTTGGGCCTGCCATTGTTTGACGGGGCAGAGGATGTCAACAAGACATCGAGGTATCTGATCACGCCCCAAAGCAAGTGGTCAAACATCTAGTTTAGCTACGCTCAGGGCACTGCAGGAGCTGGGTGAGACTGGGATCCTACGTGTGGCACGTTTACCCCATTCATAATTTGGGTTCTCAGGTTATTCAGCTCACTCTAAAGACTGGTCGACTGTAATTATTTTTTTTAAGTGGCAACATCTAGGATAATGGTCCAGAGCCTCAGCCGGTGTGAATCAGGGTAGCTCCATTAGTGTAGTTCATCAACTTCCATGAGCTGATTCACACCAGCTGAGGATGCGGCCCGGCGTTCTGAAATAGAGGCTGAGAACATGGCCCCTGGAAGCGTGTGGTGCCAGCACTCACTCTCCGATCCCGTGGAGGTGTAGAATTGTTTCACGGAGTCGTACAGCCCGATACGAATGGAAGCAAAGCTCATCTGACGCTGGAGACCAGCCACCAGGCCATTGTACAGGCTCGTGGGACCTTCTGTCCTCACCATGGTGGTGATTGTGCCAAAGACGCCCTTATAGTGGATGGTCTTCACGCTCTTGGTAGGCTTGGACTCTCCCTGGATCTTCAAGATAGACAGACAGACATCATTATTAGTAGATGGCAATTCGCCTCTAGTGCAGCCAGCTAGAGCCTGCTCCTGAAACCTTTATTCATGTGAGTAGTTCAAGTAAAGTCACACATGAGGAGGGGTTTGCAGAGATGGGCCCTTAGCTAAGAGAGTTCGTGAGCTATAAGCTCAGTTCAAGGTGGTTTGGGGCATGTACTGAGCTAGGAAGGTATTAAATTGTCATTTCTATGTGCAGTCAACCTGCAGTTGTGGTTTTGGTCAGTGAACTAGTTGCAAGGCGATAATTGTCCTACATTTACACATCAGTGTCCATCCAGCTGGATACCAAAGCACTTTACAAAAGGACTATGCAAGCGATATACCATCTTCATCTCTTTGTTCACCACTGAAATGCAGCCATCTCTGGGGTAGTGTGTTGCAGCTGTATATCAGTCTACAGCAACATTATAGGCCAAATCAAGTCAGGAACTGAAGAGGACTCTACCGTATCCAGCTGAAACTGGTGGAGCAGGTAAGTAGCCTACATGTAATTATCAATGATGGGATTTGGCCAGAATGCCAGAGTGATGGTGGGAGGCTAAATTCATTCATGTTCGTAAAGTGCTTTAAGATCAGATAGAAAATGCTCTCCAGTATCAATGCAAAGAGGGTGAAATTTATTCTGATGCAGGGGGTCAGCACAAGGCCTAGGTACCATTTCAGATCCACTCTGAGGGCTCGGGGCGGATCCTCAGCTGGGGTAAACTCTCAGAGCCTCGTTGACTTCCAAGTGACAGTTTACCCCGGATGAGGTTCTGGCCTCTCAAGTGGTCTCTAGCTCTTGTGCTGGGGCCTCTGCACGGGGTGGATTTCACTCAGAACTATAATCAAGTCGTGTCTGTAAAAAAAAGTGATGCCTGATTTTCGTTATTCACATTACAGCAAAAAAACAACCTGGACTTGCTGAGAAGAATCCTACTGAGACATCTCTAGGCACCCGCAGATCTGCAGGGTACACAACAAACATCATCTGAAATCAAACCAGGTATGTTAGCGCCCGATCCAACTCCTGCTGATGTCTTTACATTAACTTTTAATGGGAGTTGGATTGACCCTTAAAGTTAACAAACGGGAGGAAAACAGACCCAGTCTGTTTCTCAGCAAGTGCTGGATTTGTCCAATGATTTAATCTAAAATGCCTTTCACTCGATTTGAGAGACCACGTGGGTCAGAGGAGTGGGACTTGGGAGTGCTCGATTCTGTGCCCAGCTCTGCTGCTGACCTGCTACATGACTTTGAACAAAACTCTTTGTCTTGACTATTTTGACTGTTGTCTCTTTGGATCAGGGACTGTCTCCCACAACGTGTCTATACATTGTGCCTGACACAGCTGAGTCCCGGAATCCTTGTACTATAGTAATACCAACAAGAACGTTTACCTGCAGTCTGACTTTCGCAGTGTCCAGAGGGAAGGTGCAGAGATCTGCTATGCAGGCTGCCATCCCGGCACCCAGGAACTTAACAGTAGCAGTTGGAGGGATGTCAGTGGGCTTCAGTCCGACCATTGCTTCCCTGGGTTAGCAGGAATCACAGTTCAGCAAATAGATTCTCCTCTGGAAGCAGCGTTCAATCAGCAAGCAATGGATCGGCAGTGATATTCTCCTTGGAAGATACGAATGAAGCTGTAAATATATTAGGGCTGTTAAACGATTAAAAAGATTAATCGTGAAATTAAAAAAATTACAATTAATGGCAGTTTTAATCACACTGTTAAACAATAATAGGATACCATTTATTTAAATATTTGGATGTTTCTACATTTTCAAATATATTCATGCAGAATACAAAGTGTACAGAATGGAATGGTGTCCAAAGCATGAAGGGGCATATGAATGATTAGCATATCTGGTCTGGCACGTAAATATCTTGCAACGCCAGCTACAAAAGTGCCATGTGAACATCTGTTCTCACTTTCAGGTGACATTGTAAACAAGAAGTGGGCAGCAATATCTCCCATAAATGTAAACAAACTTCTGTGTCTTAGCAATTGTCTGGACAAGAAGTAGGACTGAGTGGACTTGTAGGCTCTGAAGTTTTGCATTGTTTTGTTTTGAGTACAGTTATAGAAAAAAAAAATTTCTACATTTGTAAGTTCAACTTTCATGATAATGAGATTGCACTACAGTACTTGTATGAGGTGCACTGAAAAATATTATCTTTTGTTTATCTTTTTGACAGTGTAAATATTTGTAATTAAAAATAATATAAAGTGAGCACTATACACTTTGTATTGTGTGTTGGAATTGAAATCAATATATTTGAAAATGTAGCAAAACCACCAAAAATATTTATAAAAAATGTAAGTTGGTATTCTACCATTGTTTAACAGTGTAACAATTAAAACTGATTAATTGTGATTAATGTTTTTAATCGTGATTAATTTTTTTAATCAAGTTAATTTGTTTTGAGTTAATCACTTGAGTTAACTGTAGTTAATTGACAGACCTAAAATATACATAATGTCTCTCTGGGTCTCCGTCAAATGGATAAGATGGACAAGGGGAGAAAATATTTTACATCCATTTATTTATTTATTTATTTATTTATTTAACAATGACTGATCATCACTTAGCTCTGCATTTGGGGCGGGGTGGGGGGGGAGTGTCCTTTGGAGTTTTCCAACTCAGCTACCTACACACTGGATGGAGTTGGCTGAGTTCTGATGGGAGGGATAGCTCAGTGGCTTGATTCTTGGCCTGCTAAACCCAGGGTTGTGAGAGTTCAATCCTTGAGGAGGCCATTTAGGGATTGGGGCAAAAAAAAGAAAAATAGTTGGGGATTGATCCTGCTTTGAGCAGGGGGTTGGACTAGATGACCTTCTAAGGTCCCTTCCAACCCTGATGTTCTACGTTCCCGATACTATTGATCTTAGGGATGTTTGTGGCCCCTGTGGTATCTGAGCACCCCACAATCTTGATTGTATTTATCCTCACAGCCCAACATACCTGTGAGGTAGGGCAGGGCTATTAACCCTATTGTGCTAATAGGGAACTGAGGCACAGAGAGGCTAGGTGACATACCCAAGGTCAGACAAGAAGTCTGTTGCAGACCAGGGGATTGAATCCAGGTCTCCCCTAACCACTGGACCATCCTTTTCCCTTCCTATGGTGCTCATTGAAGAACAGTGTGAAGAAAGTAAATAAGGATGTATTATTTACCCCTTCCCATAACACAAGAACCAGGGGTCACCCAATGAAATTAACAGGCAGCAGGTTAAAACAAACATAAGGAAGTACTTCACACAACGCACAGTCAACCTGTGGAACTTGTTGCCTGGGGATGTTGTGAAGGCCAAAAGTACAACAGGGTTCTAAAAACAATTAGAGAAGTTCCTGGAGGACAGGTCCGTCAATGGCTATAAGCCAAGATGGTCAGGGACACACCCACCCTGCTCTGGGTGTCCCTAAGCCTCTGACTGCCAGAGGCTGGGACTAGACAATGGAGGATGGATCACTTAATAATTGTTCTGTTGTGTTCATTCCCTCTAAAGCACCTGGTATTGGCCACAGTTGGAAGACAGGATGCTGGGCTAGACGGACCATTGGTCTGATCCAGTGTGGCAGCGCTTATGTTCTTATGAAGCCAATGGGACTGCTTGTGGGAACAGCTCCCCGTCCACATTGGCAGTACCAGCTTGTTTTTATAACCACCCAGGCTATGACACCCACATCTGACCTGGTTACTGCACCTACTCTTGCTCTTAGCCCTCTGGCGAGCCAGAGAAATCCTGCTCCGGATTCCCCACTGGTGGAAGCAGACGCAGCACTGGTGACGCTCAGCGGCAGGCCGGCGCAGTGAGATGTGGAGACTAGTGCGGGTGTGGCCAAAGCCAGTGATGCACTCACGCCAAACGGGACAGACAGCACGAGGTTCTCACCCCTGGGTGCTCAGAGGGCTGAGGCGCCGTGTTGGGGGGTGACAGAAAGCGAGCTGCATGAAGCACAAACTCTAAGCCCGCCTCTGCCCTGCACCTGCTCAAAAGCCCCTTCAAATCAGTGGGCGTCTCTGCCTGCAGCGGGTTTCGGAGCAGGCCCTTTCTGCAGTGGGGCTGCTGAGATGTAAACGGGGGCACTTATTTAGTCAGACTTCACGCAGGCAACACTCTCCCGGGCCCGAGAGCAGCACCAGCACCTAGATCCTGATGGCAATGGGGGAGGAATGAGGCGGCAGCGCAAGGACTGCAGGGTTCAGCCCGCTCATAATAACCCACAGCAACACTGCACGCTTCGCCTTACCTTCGAGATGCAGCTGGCGGAGCGCACTCCGTTCCTTGCCATCCTCTGTGAGCCGAGGGGCTTGGCTTCCTATTTATATATCCCTCGCGGGCGGCACTCTTAGCTGAATGGCAGAGGATAAGGACAGAGATCATTTAACATCAACGAGTTCACGAGCACCAGCCTCCCTCCCGCTGGAGGTTTAAAATAGAGCAGAGAGGACAAGGCATGAGACCCTGGTGTTTTTCAGGAAGCCTCACACTGTCACACTAGTTCTGGACAGTGCAACAATGGTGGTAGCCCTCGTGTTCTAGTGCACTGTTAGTGTAGGCAAGGCTAAAGTGAGAGACGTGATGGGGAACGTGGTGCGGAGGGGTCACAAGCAAGTGAAGAAAGCAGAACACTAGAGAGATACAGTATATGGTGAAAAGCTCATGTACTCGCTGCCCAGCCATCTCATGTCGTGTTCAGGAGGGCTGCCTAGTGTTGACTGTCTTTACCAAGGATGATTTTGTGGTGAAAACTCTTGGCCGGGACTCAGAAAATTGGCATTCAATTCTGCTTCAGCACAGCCTGTGTGTGTGAGACCTTGGGCAAGTCACTGCAGCCCAGTCCCGCAACCATATTTAGGCTTCTTTCCACTGAAATTAGGGGAACTGGGAGCCTAAATACCTTTGTGGTTCTTGGCGTTAGCCTCTCTGTGCCTCACTTGCCCTATCTGTATAATGGGGATAATAACTTCCCTCTCCTTGCAGTGAAGCATGGCTCCGCCTCGCTCTCAGGGGTGGGTAAGCGGCACTCGCCCTGCTCCTGGACTGGTGCAGTCACAGCTCCCCTGCCTGTGTCAGTCTGTAACCGCACTGTGCAGCGGTGTTGTGAGTACCAGCTTGTTACTGGCTGTAAGGTGCTCACACACTCAGGTGTGGGCTGTATAAGAACACAGTGGAATTAGCTCCATTGGGAAGCTGAGTTAGCGGAATAGGCAGGGGGTATGGATCTAATTTATACCCCCTTGTGCATCACTACTGAATTTGGCCCCTTGGCTTTTCCTGGCCGGAGAGCACCTCACGTGCTAGTTGTGCTAAGCAGAATACAATGTGGCTGCCAGTTAAAAATAGCAGGAAAACATTTCTATAACTTTAGTTTTTGGACCTCTAGATTTGGGACCCAAAGTGAGTCGCAAGTATCTGCTAGCAGGCAGCTCTGTTAACCTCGAGCTTCCAAAAATCATGCGTGAGGCCCCAGAAATCACGAGATAGGGTTAAAAATCATGAGCTTAAAAAACAAATGTGGTGTGGTTTTTATTTTCCCTCTGGTTTTCAAGCCTTTAGGATGCATTTGTGTCACATTTCCAAGTTCTCTCTGCAAGCCTCAGGGCTAGACCATTGCCTTTTCTTTTAAATGATGGCTGAGGTTTTTATACAATCACATGATTCCAGGAGTTGGGCTTTAAAGAAAACACCAAATAGTGTGTGATTCATGATAAAACCATGAGAGTTAGTAACACTTTTTAGGCTACAAATTCTGGTTTTGTGCATAATGTCCAACCACCCCTTCTTGCCCCCGAAAGTGAGGTAGCCAAACCTAACATTATTAGACATCTGATGCCATTTTAAAAAAACAACAATAAAACATTTTTGTTTTGGTTTAAACTTCCTTCTGCTCTCTTTGCAGAGGAAACATTGCAGCCTTGTAGTAGTGCATGAAACCCAGGAAGGGAAACTAGCAACCAAAGTGAAACTGGCCTGCCTCGTTTCTCTGCCTGAGGTGCATGAAACACAAAAGGTAGACAAACAGCACAGCTTCTGATTCTGACAAACCTGAAGATGCAGCGGAGTGTGTGTGTGTGTGAGAGAGAGAGAGAACAAATTGGGATACATTGGCCACAAATAAGGTTTCTAACCATCAGAGGAGTCAGGGTCTGGAACAGCAGTGTGGGGCAAACAACCCGACTCGTTTTAAGATGGCACTTGATCAGTCTATGGATTGGCTGATATGATGGGCTTGCCCGCGATAGCTTAGATTGGACTCTGTGACCCAGGCGGCGCCTTCCAGTCCTACGCCCCTGGGTAAACCAGGGTAGCGCACAGTCTCTGGTGGCACTAATGTACAATGGGGCTGCTTCGGCTTTGCAAACCTCAGTGGGTTTGGGTTTATGTGAACCCTTGTGAATTTAACTCGCTGGTGACCACAGCTG
This sequence comes from Mauremys reevesii, assembly GCF_016161935.1. NCBI lineage: Eukaryota > Metazoa > Chordata > Testudines > Geoemydidae > Mauremys > Mauremys reevesii. The sequence goes on along the minus strand of NC_052623.1, from coordinate 16,582,530 downwards.
GCTCGGTGCCTGAGTTGGAATGTCTACGTTGCATCTCTCTGTCCGCAATGTGAAACCAGCGCGGCCTGACTGGGCTGGGGTAGCCTCTAGTGGTATGAAAATAGATACTTTCATAGCAAGTGAGGCTGGAGTTCAGCAAGGACGCATCCCAGCAACTGTTTCAGCTATTTGCAGAAGCTGTTTCTGTGAAGTGACCTAAGAAGCCTACTGATGATGTACTATTCGAAACGGACCAAGTGACCCCAATTCACAAGGGAGGGGGGGAGAAACCGCAAAGGCTACAAGTGTCAACAGGACCATGTGGGGAGGGGACAGCTGGGGACACTTCCGCTTCCAGCCAAAACACTGCAGGTAACTTAAAGGAACATAAATACTGCATCCCTGGGGCCATCCAGCGTTCCATGTAATGCTAATGCAGCTCAGCTGCCCTCGCCTCAGTTTCCACATCTGTAAAATGGGAACATGCTTTGCGCTCTGCTGCTGAAAAGTGCTATATGAGAGCTAGGTGTTATTATTACCCTATGTGTGCTGTGAAATTAACTGAAGCACATGTGGACACTGACATGGCATGTGAGCACACAGTACAGGAGAAGGGTGATCTTGTGCCTAAAGCACAGAGGAGAGCTCAGTTCTAAGCCTGGCTCTGCTGCTGACCTGCTATGTGATGATGGGTGAGTCGTGTTCATCCATCTGTGCCTCAGTTTCTCCATTTTTAAATTGGGGAGAATAATACTTGCCCACCTCACAGTGTGAGACTAAATTCATTGATGTTTGTAAAGTACTTTGATGGAAGTTGCTCTAGACAAACAGGCTAGGGTACATCTGAACCACTGCCCTCGGATGTATTTATTATTTGTTGCTCATCACTACAATACAAGAAGGAAAGTCACGCTGTGCCCCAAGAACTTACAGTCCAGAAGCCAGACACATAGTATTCTAAATAGAAAAATGGCCTCTATGTTCTGGGGCAGGGACAGTTCTTTTATGTTTGTACAGCACCTAGCACTCTGGGCACGATCAATAACAAATACTAAAGTAACAGAAGATTCACTGGGAAATCCAAGGGTGCAGATAACATGGAGTTTGATTTCTCCCTCTTTCCTGAAATGGTAATAAATTCACCACCTGTAGTTACTGGAGAGAATCAGAACTGCATAATTGTGAGTCAATGCCCATATACTGCTAATGGAGATTCTCCTTTATGTCAAGGGGTAGGGGGCCTATGCTTTAGGAGGAGGAACTGGGTTCCATCCCCGCTGTTGCTGCAACATGCCAATTTGCCATGGCATGTAGCTTAAGGACACTGATGAAGCTCAGTCATAGGTGACGATTAATTTCTTAGGATGCTATTAGCAGCTGACCAGGCAGTCAGGCATCTATTTGCTCCTTTCATTGGTGCAAGAGGTTGAGGGATGGAGCTAAGAGCCAAACCCCAGAGAAAGCAGACAAGACAGACCACTTTGCCTCGCAATGGGGAGCAGAGGCAGGGACAGCAAAGGAAATGGATGGCAAGACCAAACTGTCAGTGGGCCAGGGCAGCCGAAGGGCACTAGCAGTCTTGTGCCTGTGGTGACGCAGACATTCAGCATGAAACCCACATGTCAAAGTCTGGCCACCTGTCCCAGTCCTAGGCTAACCCTGCTGTTTATTTATGGGAGGCTGCTCTGGGAGCAATTCCCCACGTGGACGTGGTCGGATTTCAGCTGCTAGGTTCACTCCAGGGGAAGAACCACTGTGATGTAATGTCTCTCTGACCCCATGTGTGGCCAGCTGTGCCAATCTGAGGGGAGGGGGGGCTATAAGAGCCTGCTCCTCTGCTGATTTCCAGCCCTGGTGGTGTATTCTCCCCAGGGCTTCTGTTTGAGAAAAATTAGTCTGTCCACCAAGGGCTCAGCCGATTGGAAGAACAAAGAGAGGGGGCTCTGGTGGTCACTGCTCAGTGGAGGAAACTGGTCTGAGAGGGAGTCCCTGTTCGCTGCTGGGGGCAGGGTGCCAGGCGGTGAGAAGTCCCCATTGCCCAGGCTCTGTTCAAGTGAAGAAGATGGAGGGACAAGAGAACCCTCTCTAGTCTCTGACCTGCCAAGGGCTTGTTGCTGGGAGGATTGAAGGCAGGAAAAAATACACTCCTCTCCCTCTGCCCATTCAAACAGAAGGTCATGCCACGAGAGACTGGCCCCAGGCTTCCATTCAGGTGCATGGGAGAGGCAGCCTCTTCCTATGGCTTTGCTGCAGCACAGCTCGATGCCAATGCATACTGCTGATTTAGTACAATGACAAGCCCCGGAGAATCATCCAGGAAATCAGAGAGATGCCACACATGTGAAACCTGATGGAGAGGAGTGCTTTTTATCAGACAGCTTAACGTTTACACTGCTGTGCTGTTAACACCTACCACTCACATGCTGGAGAAGCATTAGGGAAAAAATGTCATTGTTAAAGAGTCAACACCCCAAAAAAACTAGCAGGGAAAAACCCTGCCACATGTGTGCGTATGGTGGGAAATGGACTTTCTGGCTCTCTTTATCCCCCTCAAGGGGCATTAGCCCATTTATTTCCCTTTGCAGCGCACATTTAATAGGGGTTGTCTGCTTTTGTAGTGCAGAGAGCCTGGGTCCCATTTGTGCCTGACACCCCCATCTCAGCCTGATGAGCACACACACAGCTTTCCTGATAAATGCTGACCACACTTCGGCCCTTGGCATCCCCAATGGTAGTGCATGCATTGTTGTCAAACAATGACATGCTGCCTCCAGTGCTCTCGTCTCCTGAATGTATTTCAGTGAATTTAGCTCAGGCAAGAAACAGGAACTGCTCTACAGGTTATAGCAGATGATATAAAGAGGAGGAACGTTTGTAACTGGCTACAGCAACACAGCCTTGCACACACAGTCAGCCTTCCTCTGGTCCTTTGCTCAGTGATGGTACTCCCTGTTCCAACTGGTATTTAGCAGCCTCTCAGGACACACTCAGCCAACATTTGTCCAGCCAGCAGCTATTGATTTGCTAGGTTCAGGACATTTAGTTCAGGGTAAGGAACATCAAGTGCTTACAGAACTCCAAGATGCTCCATCTTTGGAAAGACATCCAAAAATGTTAACACAATTGCACCAAGCATGTTGGGTGAATGGGATGTAGTGACTCAGCAGGCTCAGATCTCTGTGCACACTGTAGCCCAGGTTTTCAAGGTGCTGCCCCATGTTACAGGCGCTGGGCAATGAGCTGTTGCTCTCATGAAGGAGGAGGAGGAGAGGGTTGTGCGTATCAGAGATATTTACACACCTATGCTCGCTCTCCACCTCCTCAACATTCATTGTGGCTGATAATCTGGAAAATGGAAGTGTTTGTTGGACAGGGGATTGGAATGGTTGGGACTTGGAATCCATTTTATGAAGGACCATGGCAAGGCTGGCTCAGAGTAGAAAGGCCAACCTGATGCCTTTACAGTTCTGGGCTTAAAGGCACAATCCTGCACCACTGAAATCAATGGGCGTTTTATCACTGACTCCGTTGGAAGCAGGATCATGCGCTAACATTTTTAACATGTGAACAATAACAATTCTAAAATAACATCTTCAACAGCAGGAAGGCACAAAAATACAAATTTTATTTTATTGAAACAAACTTTATCATTAAAAATAAGTTAGCATGGTTTGTGTTTAGGTCAGTTATCTAGAGACTTGAAACTTGTGATTTTTTGAAATTAGAAATGACTACATAAATTAATAAAAATAAGAAAAATTTGTCCACAAAATTCCATACTTGCTAGCAAAACAGTCTTGCATAGATAATTTATTTTACAGTATCTGTACATTTTACTTACAATCTACCCAACCCATATAAAAATAAACCGCACTTCAGCATTCAAGGCAACAGATTTGTCTTACAAAACAACATGTTTTTTAAAAAGGTCATTGGCATACAAAACAATGACTGTAGCTTCCCAAGTCTGGGTTGTCTGTGCACACTTGCATGGAGACTGCAATTGTGTGTCCTGTTGCAGAGGATTCTAATGCACTTTCTCTCCGGGAAAAAAATAAACAGATATTTCATTTTTCTTAAAACTGAAACAGCTTCTAACATTCCCCCCGTGTGTCAAGAAAAAGTCGTTTGTCTAAACAACTGGATGTTCCATTACCTAGCAGGCAAAAAAGGGTGATTAGAAGTATTTCCCACGATGGAGCTTCCCAGAGATCAGATGACACTGTTCAGGTTACTAACGTCAGTCAGTGCCTTTCTCCAGGGATCTGATCTTGCAAGATGCGGAGCACCCTCAAATTCCAACAGACCCATGGGAATAGAGGATACTCTGCATCTAAGATTCCCTGTTTGACGTGGGTAGTTAACTCCCATTTAAATGAGGGACAATTACACACATTAAATCAATGAGAGTAGAATCTACTTCTCATTTCTCTTTTAGGAGAGTGGTTCTGCACTGACATGGTGGGGGCGGGTAGGATGACATTGTTCTTTTGAAGTCAGAAGAGTTACAGTCATTCCCTCTCCCCTTCCTATTGAAAGCGTCAGAGTTTCCCCAAAATGTAGCGCATGAGTACTAAAGCAGTTCCTCTCTACACAGCCACTCTGGATACTTCTGCTATTCTTTTTTGGACAACTGTGCAGAAAATATCCTGGCGATTCTCTTTGTTTCTTCTTCTGGCAGATCAGCTGACGTCAGGTTTGGTTTGTGACGGTTCTGCCTTCGATAGGGAATCCCCCCAGCTGCGGCACCATTTCCTATCTAAGGAAGAGACAGTGACAGAAGATTAGACACCACTTAGAACTTACACAGCAGTGCTTTACTGATCATGAGGAAGCAAAGCAATGCTTCTGGGAAGTGCATAGCTGATCCTTGGGAGTCCAAAGAGATTACCGTTCCTGCTCTTCTTGCTAGTCCATGAAGGATATAACCTACTGGACGTGCTGTATTTTCCATTGATCTCTCATTCTCCTTTCAGTGATTTTCCTCATGTTCCACACACCAACAAGCATAATGGCTCAGTATGGCTGACAGGAGCCCCAAGTTATCTATCTTCCTGTAGCTTCTAAAAAAGTTTTGAACACCCCCCTTTGCCCCTCCCCCACAAAAATGATTAACTTTAAAGGGACACTGTCAGGTTAAAAATATATTTGAAAGAAGTTTCCTCACCTTTGTTACTAACATCTTAGATTATAAGATCTGATTTTTTTAAAATTATAGTCACATTTTCTCTATTGCTATTGCTTTCTTTCTTTCTCCATTTCTCTCCGTTGCACAGTTTAGTCAATTTCACTTTACAGTTCTCACATATTAACAGGGTGCTGCGCTATCTGGGCTGGAAACACTATCTGGGCAGCGAATAAGGGAATGTATTTGTTTTAAAAATGCTGTAGACACTGGGATTAAAAAGAAATGGAAACATTTCTATGGTTTCTAAACAGGGGACCAAATGTGAGTTGTCAGTGCCCCACTTCAATGGCTTGAGTTATTAGATTCTTTAGGAAGATGGCTTAGCTCGTGTGTGTGTGTTAGTATCACATCCAGGTAGCAATGGACAACTGCTTAGAAGACACAGCACCAAGGATTTTACTGTGGACAGCAACCCTGTAAGTGGGTGGTGGATCCACTAGATGGGGGTTTATTAGGTCTTTCCCATCTCTAATTTCTAGGAGTCTCAAAAATCCACTTGTTCTCCTTTCAGGGGTGCCGAGAGCCACTGAACCAAACTATCAATTCTGGATATAATGGAAAGCATTTCAAGCCAGAGGGTGTGGCAGCACTCCTAGTTCCAGCACCCATGTCTCCTTTGGAACTAAGGCCACCTGTGAGCTTCATTCGAGCTGTCCACTAGTGGATCCTAAGAACAAGTGTCCTCTCCAGATCTTGGACCCTTCTCAAAGTATTTGCTTTCTGAATGTTACACTTTGTCCTCTCCATTATCAGTAATACGCTCTAATAAAACTCCTTACCCACCTTATTCTTTTCCCACTTGGGAAGCAATGGTCCCCCCATGTTTTAAACTCAGATAGGTTTTTTGTAAACATCTTCAGCTTATACAGCATCTCCATTTGCCAAATGTCTGCTTATCTCTGTGCACCAGCAACTGTTCATTTAGGTCAGCACAGGGTAACTCTATCTGGCAATTAACTGCTGTGGGGTTAGGGAGGACCCTCTCCCCAAAGGCTCATTTGTTTCTTAACCCGGTTTTTGAAAATTACTTCACAATGGAACAGTAAAATGATTTAGGGTCTGCAGTATTTCCCCCCACAAAATATTTCAGGAGGTCAAAGCTTGGGCCTAAAACTAGATACGAGTCTGAGCTACAAAATTCAGATATGGATTTTAACTCTCAGAAGTTTGTGGATGGCACATCTGTGGGTTCAGGTCTCTCTCTATGCAAAACCCTCTGCTATTGAAGTCAGTGGCGGGATGCCAGATGGTCCAGACTCTAAAAACTCAGAGGGGTAGCCGTGTTAGTCTGGATCTGTAAAAGCAGCAAAGGTGCCACAGGACTCTTTGCTACTCTAAAAACTAGCATTATAACCCCTAGACAAATCCGCTATACTTCCTTTCCTGTAGTCAGACCTTTCCACACAGAAATTAGTCTGGTAACAGAGACCCTCAATGTTTGAAGAAACTCTTTAGACATAAAATGCATATTCATTTACATTATTTTAAAAAGCAGCATACATTAAAACACTGCGGCCTCCCTCCTTCACTCAGCCCCACTATACATACAGAGAAAAGCTGAACACTAGCAGAGGGACTTAGGAAAACTCTCTCTCCATTAAGTTCAGAACTAGGCCAATTCTGGCAACCACAGAGATATTAGGAGATCAGAGTTTGTCCACTACTGAACACTAAGAATTGGAAGTAAGACTGAGTGTTTTAGGAGCACATAGTTTGGCATAAACTGCACTTCTCTTAACACCGGTTGAAGATAGACTTATACTCGAAGCACAGACCAGCCTGTCTGACCTTTCACCCACATAGCGGGGCTGTCTCTCTTGAGCAAGGTTTCACAGATCTCTCTTGAAATGTCAAGGTGTCCCAAGTATCGGAGGGGTAGCCGTGTTAGTCTGCATCTGTAAAAAGCAACAAAGAGTCCGGTGGCACCTTATAGACTAACAGACGTATTGGAGCATAAGCTTTCGTAGGTGAATCCGACGAAGTGGGTATTCACCCACGAAAGCTTATGCTCCAATACGTCTGTTAGTCTACAAGGTATCCTAAGGTGCTCAGCTCTCCCCAGAGGCAGACAGTATCGGGGGCCTTATCTGCCCATTCCCCGCCTCAAGATGTATCGTTTTTATGAGGGAAACGGTTCATTTAAGAACAGGTAGATTGATGGCTTATCTTATTTTGTTACTTACACTTCAGATACAGCAACACAGACCACTGAATATTCAGCACTGCAGTAGTTCTGCTTTGGATGAGCCTTGTGTAAAAACAATCCAGGAAGAAAAAAAAACAACAGCCCTTTTCCTCACCCCATTTCCCATTTGCTTGTGCCATCCTTACTAGGATGTCAGCCTCCTGTTCTTAGGCCTTGCTGCATTTACGCCCATGGCCTAAGGCAACCCCATTCTAACACCGTTAAAGCACAACACTGTTAATAAGGTTAGTTTTGTATTCCACCGAGAGATGAGAACAAGATGTGTTATAACCATGTTAAAAGACTAAGGCCAAGAATTTCAAAAACAGATTTCTAAACAAGTGACCTGATTTGCGGAAGAGCCGAACACCGAGCAGCTTCCACTGAGCCAGTTGTGGGATAGCTATCCAGACTGCATCGACAGACAATCAGCTTGGCGGTGTCGAACCACACACTTTCTGCACACGTAGTTGTATGGTTAAAAAAAAGCTGTTATGTGAACACAATGTGAATTCTTTTATTGCAACCAGCGAACATAAGAATGGCCATGCTGCGTCAGACCAGTGCTCCATCTAGCCCAGTATCTTGTCTTCCCAACAGTGGCTGGTGCCAGATGCTTCAGAGGGAATTAACAGAACAGGGCAATTATCAAGTGATCTGTCCCGTTAACCAGTCTCAGCATCTGGCAGTCAGAGGTTTAGGGACACCCTGAGCATGGGGTTGCATCCCTGACCATCTTGGCTAATAGCCATTGATGGACCTGTCCTCCAGGAATTTATCTAATTCTTTTGTGAGTGTTATACTTTTGGCTTTTGCAAAATCCCCAGCAACAAGTTCCAAAGGCTGACTGTGCATTGTCTGAAGGAGTACTTCCCTATGTTTCTTTTAAACCTGCTGCCTATTCATTTCATTGGGTGACCCCTAGTTCTTGTGTTATTGAAGATAAGTGTCAAGACTCAATTATAACATGCCTGCACTTAAAGATTAGAAATTTATCATGTTATACTAGGGCCTTGTGCCAATGACTATGTCATGGAGGACATGGAAATTGTCAAAATGCCCCATAACTGATCTTTTAAATACAAAAAAGGGAAATGTCTACAAAGTCTTTAATACAAAATACCTAGTCAATTTCAAGGACAGAATGCATTTTATTAGTAAATGTAATCACTTTTGACTGTTAACTTGTAAAATTAATTCTATGCAAACTCAATGAAATTCAATACTTTGCCATTTACACGGTCATTAATTTTCTGAAAGAAAAATTGTGCTTTATACAGGGCCCTAGTTATAACATTGCAGCTTCCCAACTGTGTTGCACCAAATCGGAACATTTACTCTGCAGGGGACCAGTGTCAGGTAATAATGCTACAGCCCTGCAAAACCTTCTAATGATGTCCTCTTTAAACATACTATCTTCAAAGGGGTGATAGATTATATCTGCTAATATAGTTCCAATGGGATTTCCTAAATCTGAATAGAAGATGGAAGAAACTGATTGCAGGGCTGGCAACAACAGAAGCTTAGAAACCTGTAGAGTAATATGCTTACCACCCATATACAGCTTCCTGTCTGCTCTCTGTCCCTCTCAAGGTTGCTCAAAGAGCAAATCAGCAGCTTATTTTCCTCCCTCTCCTCCCCCGCCAAGTGTCTGTGAAACAGCTGAAACATTAATACTGGCTGGAGAAACAGTAACCAGTTTGAACTGGCTCTGCGCTAACTCTTTTGACCTATGCACACGATTAGTAAGCAAGTCATCTTGAAAATGTAAAAAGGGAAGCATAAGTGGTGCTGATAAATAGCTTTCCCCCTCTCAGTGCACAAAACTGCTCTGACTCCAGATTAATTTCTTACTACAAAAGTTACATATTTAAAAAGTGTTAAGTATCTTTCTCAAAAATAGCTGGTCAGGATGTCACCCTTCCCCACTCCTATAAATTAGTTTGATCAGATCATACAGGTCCTTCAGCTATTATTAAAGAACCCATGGCAATCTGGGGTATGAACTCTACTGTCCTGGCCAAATTCCAACTTGGATAACTATGCTGTGCTTCCCTAAATTTCTTCTGTCGTTTCAAGTGGACGCAGTATTGTTCACTTCTTGTTCTAAACTGTAATTTACTGTGGGCTATTTGACATCTGGCCTGTTTCTAACCTAGAGGTTAGTGTCTAGGGGTGGGTATAATGATCTTTTATAGATAGTCTGTACATCACTTTACATTGTGAAGTGCTTATGGAACCTTCAAAATGAAAGGAACTAAATGTAAGATTATGAAAGAAGTGGATTTATACTATAATCATGGCAATGGGCTTTTCTAGTGAATTCTCAAACCAAGGCTATGATTCCACACTACTGAATGTTGATTGCTGGCACATGATGGCATATATCACGTTGGTAACAAATAAATAAATTTGTTAGTCTTAAGGTGCCACAAGTACTCTGTTTTTTTTATGGATACAGAGGCTTCATGAAACCTTTCTCTTTAAACCTTCTCAAATCTTACCCCATTTGTTCCCTATATCGCCTCTAATTTATATTTATTTTAAGAAGTGTCAGAATAACATTCCCATTTAATACTCTGCCATTCCACTTCTTATAATGAATCTGACATGCTCCATCTGTGGATCTGGAATGTACAGAACTTCTATTTGTATTACATTTACCTTTCTGCTTTGGTATCTCCCCTTCCTTAAAATGCTGCAACTCCTCAGGCAGCACTCCTGCTGCCTGATGTACTCCTTTCATTAACTCCAAAGCTGCAAAAAGGCTGGTAATAACGCAACCAGATTAAGCGGGGATATGATCAGAGTTAACAAAATAATTAACAGTATAGAGAAGGTAGATTGGGAGCTTCTGTTCTGTCTCTCAGCAAAAAGAAAAAAACTGCATTCAGTGAAATTGAAAGATGGCAAATTCAAAACTGATGTTTCACATGATGTGTGATTAGACTGTGGAACTCATTGCCACTAGATGTTGAGGCCAAGAATGTAGCAAGATTCAAAGGAGGCCTGGACATTTATATTGATAAGAATATCTAGAGCTATAATAGTGCTAACATACATTTTGGAAGGGATGTCAAACCTCATGCTTCAGCATTTAAGCCAATCTAATTATTAGGGAACAGATGAGACCTTCGTGAGGAGCATGTTATCCTACATTTGCCTGCTGTAGGGTTTCTGAAGCCTTCTTCTGAAGTGTCTGGTGTTGGCCACCATTGGAGGCAAGATACTGGATTAGCTGAACTGTACAGAAACTCAGAGTCAGAAAGTTTAATGTCAGAAGGGACCACCAGGTCAGCTAGTCTGACATCCTGCATATCACAGCCCACTAACCACTACCCAGCATCTGCGCACCAAAACTGACAACCAGAATTATACCCAAGTATTGCAGCCCTCAGGAGACTAAACTATTGTGTGCCATAGGCAGAGAACAGGAAGAACCAAGGGGCACCAATATCCGAAGTCCCTGCAATGGCATGGAATTGATTAAATGAGATCTACGCAGATGTTCCCAGCAAGTGACTCGTGTCCCAGATTGTAGAGGAAGGCAAAAAATCCTGTGTTCCCTTTGTGTAACCTGGGATCTGGCAGCAGGGGGCTGTGTAAATCTGCCTGTTCAAGAAGTCCTTGCATCCCCACTTAATGGAACATTTCTCCTCCCTCACTGTGCCCGAGTGCGAGGAATCAGCTGAGCCCCCTGAAAAACTCAGTTAATACTGCTCTTTATCAACAAAGGCCAATGTAGGACCATGTGAGGCTAACTCCAATTTGCTCCCAGAGCTAAGCCTGCTTCTTAGCATCTGTGGCATTCCCAGTGGGCCATCAACCCATCCCCGTGTCAAGTTCCAGTGAAACAGTGTTACTGTATAAAAACAAAGATTTTCACGATAGTTCTCCCTACAGATGTTAACTCTTGTCCATATTCTCTGTTGATCTAAATGGCAAGGCCTTCAGAAATGTATTCCCTTACTCAGCTTTAGAACTTGTTCTGTAGCTGAAAGAGAACATCGGGTATATAATCTCTGTCTTAAAAAAATATCGAGACTACAGAATTCCGTCCACTTGATGTGAAACAATTTTTACCTTTCTGTTGTGTTTGCCGTTTTTGTGAGCGCATTACAACTGACGCAGGTCAGTTTAGTAATCTCAAACATACAAACTCATATATTGTACTTAAGCAACAAATACAGCCTGCTCCCACTGAAGCCGACAGGAATTTTGCCACTGACTTTGCTGGGAGCAGGATCTTGCCCTAAGGCAGGATAGTACACCTTGGGTAATGTTATAAAGGCATACGAGGGTATGATTATCTTGAAATCAGTTCCCTGGAATGCCTCATTGCTATTATGCAATGGACTTTACACTTTTTAGACCTGTTCATTTCTTGGATGCAACAGAAATGGCCGACTCAGAAATCACTAGTTGTCCCCAAAGTTCTAAAGTCATTCCATTATTATAGCTTTTATGATAGTGACACTTGTTACAATTACAGAAGGACTTTGATTACAACCCTGTTTTCACATACTCAACGTTCTGAAAAACTCTCCTTTGGGGCTGAAGAGTTCCATTTTAGAGCTCAGCCCCGAAGTAATTTTTTTTTTTAGAAAGTGAAGCAAGTTTTTTAAATTTTGTTAAATTATTAAAGATTATAGAGACAATTATTTAAAAACTCTTAGCAGAAAAATACAGTATAAGATGCCACACGTCTGCTATTACACATCACAAAAGACCGCTATTCTTGGTCACATTTAGGACAAGTCATTAACAGACTAAAATTGCCCAAAAGAGCACACAACTCAGAGCTGAAGAATGATAGGCGTCATATGTAGGCTGACTGCTCCCTATTGGGCTAGGAATCAGTGGCGATTAACTTGTGTGTTTCTGAGAGTATATGGACTATATTATGCTTGTAAAACAGGCCACAGATGTGAATTTCAGAGAGATGTATGTAAACTACTGCTGGGTAGGGCACACTATGCCCCTTTTGAGATGCATCAGATACATGGATCTGTAGTAATGCACCTTTCGGAGGGCACACACCCTGCCATAGGTACAGCTGTGGTGCAGAGATGGCTGCTGGTGCTCTCAGATGAAGCAGTTCCATTTTTGTTGCTGTACATTTGCAGATCTGACTCAAACCCTAAGAAATGAAGGGCACGGGAAAGATGTTCTCAACTCACATAATGCACTGGAAGTTTGAGTCTGAGGTAAAGCAGGGTGGTTTAGTGTCATTCTACGTTTGGGGATAAGCATACAGACACGGTAGCTACTTTTATAGCTAGCTCTGCACAACAATATTTACTGTTTAAAATGTTAGCGCCTCGCAACGAGTACCGCACTTAGTGAAACATACTGTACCAATGTGGCATTTTTATGATGCACCTCTGACATCAAAAATTGTGACTCCCCTTTAAAAAGGATTTTAACCTCCTGCATAGTTTCCAGAACACACACATGAAACCACACCATGTTTACTCCATTCCTGGCCAGAGACACTGCCTGTGCCAGTTCAGTTCATGGCCTGAATGCTGGTTGACACCTGCTCTGGTTTCCTCTTTCTAGGCCTCTGAGCCAGTAAAATCACACATGATCTGTGAACACCTGATGCACAGCCTTATTAGTGTACATCTTTAATCCGCAAAACAGTAAGGGAAAAGAGGCTCAGGTATAAAAAGATTAGGCTTTGATTATCCTTTTATAGAAATGGCAATGATTTTCCAGGACACTGCAGACGAACTCAGGATTATGTAATGGCTGTGTGCCAGGGATACAAGTAAAGTGAACAGTCTTATGAACATTTTATTCAGATCTTGAGGCTCAGGCTGTTTAAACGTCAAAGAAGTCTGGATAACAGAGAACTTTGAAAACATTGCGTACCTTGGTGCAGTGAGTTTGTTTGGCAGCTGATTTTATTCTTGCATTAATAAAAGTGTGAAAACAGTTCTAGACTGCACAATTACATGTTCCGAAAAGCGACATTGCACCTACTTTTGGTGCCTGTGCAGTAGAAGGTTTGTGTGAAGCCATGAGGCTTGGTGTGTGTTATGCCTTCTAAATTCAGACTGATTAAAATCATCTGCATGGATTGTAGAGCAACCCTTTCTTTCTGGGCATCCTTTCCTTGGAAACAAGGAAAAGAATTTACATTTCTCTCCAATACACTATGATGACAAGTATAAGTTCCCTAGCCCAGGTTCCCTAAATATCATGAGCATAGGAAAATAAGTCCCTAGTTGAAGAGAAGTGGGGGTAGGAAGTGGTAATTGGTATGGAAGCAATAAGCTAGGAATAATCATAAGAAGCAAGAAAGGCTGATTGTATTATTGCTAAGGAGTTCCAGCCTCGTAATGAATAGGAATCTAATATCTTGAGGGTCTGGCAAGAGACACAAGAGGCTGTACCATGATATAAGGGGGCTACTTCCAATTTGCTTTGATGGTAAATTGGCTTAGAATATGAATGGAAAAGATATATCCTGGGTAGAATTCTGCTTTCAGTATAAAATACCTACCCTGTTGGGACATTCTTGGAGGCAAGAACAACAAAATCTTGATAGATTAAAAATAACAAAGCTTATTTAACTATCTGGCTTTTAAAATATGTTTTCAATAAGGCCTCATACTGATGGGGTGATCAGTTAACTAAGAAAGGAAGAGAACTTCAACTTAGATTTCAAAGCTTAGATCCTATTCTGGAATCTCCTTACTTCTTATTCTATCACGATAGTGTCAAAAAAGCCACAGTGTGGTAGGTGCTGCCCAAGCATATAGGAATGCATGATTCCTGTCTGGAAGAGTTTACAATCTAACATAAGAGAAGATGGAGCAAGTGAATGCAAGAAAGAAAAGGAGGGAAGGGAAGTCAAGAATAAATGTTTGTGTGATTATGCAGACTGGATATGTGCACAACTTAATGGTTCTGAGTCATTTAAAAAGTAGTTAAATGTTTAAAGTAAATAAATATCAGGCAACACTGGCTGTTGCTAAACTTGCAGGTGTTAGGCCTGAATGAAAATATAGCAGACAAAGCAGTTATGCTAACCTGACTGAAATCAGGCTAGCATTTTAGTTAAGAATCCCAGAGAAAAAAGGAATTGAAAGCAGCATTTTAGCAGAGCCTGGAGGAAAACGTGATGAGGAGATAGAGAGAGGATTGCATTGTTGGCATGCCATTGGCTGTGCTAAGGACAGTGTTGTTTGAGTTTGAAGAGCTGATAGCATCCATCGGTTCTTCAGATTTTATTCTTTTGGGTGAGTTATAGTTTTGTTTAAAAACTCCTGTGTTTTTTTTTTTTGTTGTGTAAGATATAATTAATAATATAAAGTTGTAGACATAAAGTCTAGGCATGTGTGTATATTAAAAGTGTCTAGTTTTTAAGTGTTAAACAAAGGGGGTGGGTTTTGCTTCAAGTGAGTGATGTATGGTAATAAAACTGTCTATATAGGCTAATGCTAAGCTGTAAAAGGGCCTGGTTCTCACTGGGAGAGAGCCTTTTTGATGCGTGCACTTGTCAATAAAAGGCTTTTGATTGGACCTTGCTGGTGTTGTCTGTCTCTCTAGCTGAACAGACAACGAATTTCGCTGTCGGGGTTAAAGTCCCCAACACAGGTCATCAGAAATGGTCTTGAGAAAGTATTTGAAGGCGAGCATATGACACAGATCAGTTCACACACTGTTGAGGCAGAGTGGAAGGCGGCATGGAGATGCAGAAGTTGACAAATGGGGATGTCAGAGCTGGCATTGCTGGTGGCTCAGAGGGGCAGAGGATGAACTGGTAAGAGAAGACCAGAGAAGCATGGAGGAGAAGACTTGGGAAGGGCCTTGAACATGGGAAGCTGGAGCTTGATGTGGTAAAAATCTGAATCTAGTGTTTTTTAAATTTTTTATATGACTCAGCAAAATTCAGACACCAGGCCCGTGATGCCAGGCTTCAGGCTGAAACCTGAGCTGCAGCCTCCACTCAGTAAAGATCACCAACCTGTCCTTGGACAGACTCTTCCTAAAGTGCCTTTGCCTCCTTTCATGTTGACAGTCAAGTCTCTCTACCTGCTCATCTACTCTCCTGCATCATCATCATTTTGGGCAGGAAGGCAAAAAACCAGGGATTTTGGGGGTGGGGAGGGGACGGGGGACTCCATCAGGGGAACGGAAGGTGGCAGAGGCACTTAAGAGGCTGGCTAGCGGGTGTTTACCAGCTGCCATGTGAGGGGGGCGGGGAAATTTTGATCTTCAGTAGAAAGCCACACCTGCAGCTTAGATTTGTGCCTCTGAAGTTCGATGAATTCTGAAAAAAACCTAAAACAAAGCTAGAGTTCAAAACTGACATTCCTAATATCCTAATACTAATCAAGAACACACAAAAATGCAGAAACCCTACTGATTCAAGCTCTGCAGTTCACCTTTATATGAATTCAACCTATATTTAGAAAAAATGTATTCATTCAATCTGTAAAACATGCCACAAACTGTAAAAGTCCATGCTATCACCAAAGTATCACTTACAACCTTGATTCCACCTTCCTAGAGGGACAGTCACTCTTCAGATTGTGTTATTGGTTTTACTCATACAGGTCACAGGTTCTGAACTTTCACTGTAATTCCTATTCTGTTAGCTGCAAGGACCTTTATGTTTAAGGGCCCAAATTTGCTCCCACTGTAGTAAATGGAAAACTTTTGTAAACTTTAGGGAGAAAGACTGGGTCAGAACTTTGAAAATCTGAAAAAAATACTAATCTTTTTTTCTCCTTATTTACAAACTTCAACCAATATTCTATAGTGTAAAACCAACATCTTCCCTTGTTACAGAAGCTAATGTTGTCATTGGTTTACATACCCTATAGTCATGTTTTCACTCTTGCTAATTTCCAGTGGAGGAAGGAGAAGGATGGTCTTGTGGTTAAGGCACTGGACCCTGGATAACTGTGTTCAATTCCCAGCTCTGCCACAGATTTTCTGTGTGACCTTTGAAAGTCACTTTCTCTCTGTCTCCATCCCCAATATGTAAAATGGGTGTAATGCTTTTTTTCTGCAACCCTTTTGTCTGTCTTGTCTATTTAGATTGTAAGCTCTCTGGGGCATGGACCAGACCCTCTGCTACTAAGTGCTTAGACAGCATACAGCACAATCAAGTGAAGCCTGCATTCTTACTGTAATATAGAAATACCACTGTTAATGCTAATAATAAAATACCCCTGGAATTAACCTGGTTTAAAATGAGAAAAATTACTAATTCAACACTATTTGGTTAACACCCTTTCTAATTATTATTAATCATTTCTATAATGGTAGTGGCTGAAGGACTCATTCAGGCTTGAGTTTCTATGTTCTAACTTTAACTATTCATTTAGTAGCTGGATAAAGAGTGGATTCAAACAACAGTATTTTATTGTTTATGAAGTCATAGGTGTGGATCTCTCCCTATGTATCTGTAAATCACCAAGGGCATTCGCCTGAGGAATTTACTGCCTAAAGGTCTGATCCTGTGAAGAAAGGAACCCCCTCAGCCCTCACTGATTTGCATTAGTGTTGCAGGTACTCACGGCTTCCCAGGGGTGCTCAGCGTTAGCCACTGATTCTTTCCCAGTGAATTGTGGGAGAACTTGTTTGTTCATCTGGGCACATAGGGGGATTTGTGGGAAGGCACTGGAGAACCACCAGCACTCAAGTGATTTAGTCTCCGTCTTCACTGCAAAATGGTGGGTTACCAGCAGGAGTGAAGGCTGCATCCCCAGCTGAGACAGCCAGCCTGAGTTTAAAGCAACATCAAACTGGGATCACAGAATATCAGGATTGGAAGGGACCTCACCAGGTCATCTAGTCCAACCCCTTGCTCAAAGCAGGATCAATCCCCAACTAAATCATCCCAACCAGGGCTTTGTCAAGCCTGACCTTAAAAACCTCTAAGGAAGGAGATTCCACCACCTCCCTAGATAACCCATTCCAGTGCTTTACCACCCTTCTAGTGAAAAAGCTTTTCCTAATATCCAACCTAAACCTCCCCCACTGCAACTTGAGACCGTTACTCCTTGTTCTGTCATCTGGTACCACTGAGAACAGTCTAGATCTATCCTCTTTGGAACCCCCTTTCAGGAAGTTGAAAGCGGCTATCAAATCCCCCCTCATTCTTCTCTTCTGCAGACTAAACAAGCCCAGTTCTCTCAGCCTCTCCTCATAAGTCATGTGCTCCAGCCTCCTAATAATTTTTGTTGCCCTCCGCTGGACTCTTTCCAATTTTTCCACATCCTTCTTGTAGTGTGGGGGCCCCAAACTGGACACAGTACTCCAGATGAGGCTTCACCAATGCCGAATAGAGGGGAATGATCACATCCCTCGATCTGCTGGCAATTCCCCTACTTATACAGCCCAAAATGCCGTTAGCCTTCTTGGCAACAAGGGCACACTGTTGACTCATATCCAACTTCTCGTCCACTGTAACCCCTAGGTCCTTTTCTGCAGAACTGCTGCCTAGCCACTTGGTCCCTAGTCTATAGGAGTGCATGGGATTCTTCCATCCTAAGTGCAGGACTCTGCATTTGTCTTTGTTGAACCTCATCAGATTTCTTTTGGCCCAATCCTCTAATTTGTCTAGGTCCCTCTGTATCCTATCCCTACCCTCCAGCATATCTACCAGCTTAGTGTCATCCTCCCAGTTTAGTATCATGTGCAAGCTTGCTGAGGGTGCAGTCCATGCCATCCTCCAGATCATTAATGAAGATATTGAACAAAACCAGCCCCAGAACCGACCCTTAGAGCACTCCACTTGATACCGGTTGCCAACTAGACATGGAGCCATTGATCACTACCCGTTGAGTCTGACAATCTAGCCAGCTTTCTATCCACCTTATAGTCCATTCATCCAGCCCATACTTCTTTAACTTGGCGGCAAGAATACTGTGGGAGACCGTATCAAAAGCTTTGCTAAAGTCAAGGAATAACACATCCACTGCTTTCCCCTCATCCACAGAGCCAGTTATCTCATCATAGAAGGCAATTAGGTTAGTCAGGCATGACTTGCCCTTGGTGAAACCATGCTGATTGTTCCTGATCACTTTCCTCTCCTTTAAGAGCATCAGAATTGATTCCTTGTGGACCTGCTCCATGATTTTTCTAGAGACTGAGGTGAGGCTGACTGGCCTGTAGTTCCTCAGATCCTCCTCCTTCCCTTTTTTAAAGATGGGCACTACATTAGCCTTTTTCCAGTCACCTGGGACCTCCCCAGATCGCCATGAGTTTTCAAAGATAATGGCCAATGGCTCTGCAATCACATCCACTAACTCCTTTAGCACCCTCGGATGCAGCGCATCTGGCCCCATGGCCTTGTGCTCATCCAGCTTTTCTAAATAGTCCTAAACCACTTCTTTCTCCACAGAGGGCTAGTCACCTCCTCCCCATGCTGTTCTGCCCAGTGCAGCAGTCTGGGAGCTGACCTTGTTCGTGAAGATAGAGGCAAAAAAAAGCATTGAGTACATTAGCTTTTTCCACATCCTCCGTCACTAGGTTGCCTCCCTCATTCAGTAAGAGGCCCACACTTTCCTTGACTTTTTTCTTGTTGCTAACATACCTGAAGAAACCCTTCTTGTTACTCATAACATCCCTTGCTAGCTTCAACTCCAAGTGTGATTTGGCCTTCCTGATTTCACTCTTGCATGCCTGAGCAATATTTTTATACTCCTCCCTGGTCATTTGTCCAATCTTCCACTTCTTGTAAAAGCAACAAGAGTCCTGTGGCACCTTATAGACTAACAGACGTATTGGAGCATGAGCTTTCGTGGGTGAATACCATGCATCCGACGAAGTCGGTATTCACCCACGAAAACTCATGCTCCAATATGTCTGTTAGTCTATAAGGTGCCACAGGACTCTTTGCTGCTTTTACAGATCCAGACTAACACGGCTACCCCTCTGATACTTGACACTTCTTGTAAGCTTCTTTTTTGTGTTCAAGATCAGCAAGAATTTCACTGTTAAGCCAAGCTGGTCACCTGCCATATTTACTATTTTCTACACATCGGGATGGTTTGTTCCTGCATCTTCAATAAGGATTCTTTAAAATACAGCTAGCTCTCCTGGACTCTTTTCCCCCTCATGTTATTCTCCCAGGGGATCCTGCCCATCAATTCCCTGAGGGAGTTAAAGTCTGCTTTGATGAGAGATTGTGTATGGGGACAGGAGGTGGAGGGATAGCTCAGTGGTTTGAGCATTGGCCTGCTAAACCCAGGGTTGTGAGTTCAATCCTTGAGGGGGCCATTTAGGGAACAGGGGTTAAAAAAAAAAGTCTGGGGATTTGTCCTGCTTTGA
Source organism: Mauremys reevesii (assembly GCF_016161935.1). Lineage (NCBI taxonomy): Eukaryota > Metazoa > Chordata > Testudines > Geoemydidae > Mauremys > Mauremys reevesii. The sequence goes on along the minus strand of NC_052623.1, from coordinate 16,562,881 downwards.
GCAGGGGGTTGGAGTAGATGATCTCCTGAGGTCCCTTCCAACCCTGCTATTCTATATTAAAAAAAAAAAGTGGGTTAGGGGCAACACCAGAGTTAGAGCCTGAATTTACTCTGCAGTGAAGAAGACTGTTAGAGAGCAGTTCTGCATGAGATAGAACTGGATCAGAGATTAGCAACAGAAAGCTAAGTGAAAGAGTGCTTTGGGGATGGATTCTGAGCAGAATATTGTTAAAATTCTTCCAGGTTTCATCCATAATATACATACACAACACAAAAAGTAATCTTGATAAACAATAAGGGAGATTCATGCCCGCTCATTACAATCAAGTTCTAAGTTTGAGTCTTTGAAGCATCCTAGGACTGAGAGGCTCCTTTGATATTTATTTATATTACGATCAGGAATGAGTTACTCTGGAGAGTAAAAAGAAGAGTGCTTAGCTGAATGAAAACAGCTTGCATTCAAGTCATTCATTAATTACAGAAATAGGAAGTCAAATCAAAGGCTACCTGACCTTAAAAACTTCTGAAAGCTCTGGAGGAGGAGAATTTTTAATGACTTCAGGGAAACAATGTTTGTAACACTGGTAAAGAGAATTTTACTCCTAAAAATGAGCCACAATTTGGCTAATACATAGAGAGCAAAATTCAGAAAAAATAAATTCTCAAATCAGCAATCGCAGGTGTAGTGACAATACTGTAAACATGTTTGCCAATATCAGGTAGTTTATTACTTCAGGGCCATTAGGTTCTGCCTGTTTTTGTTCTGCTTAGCTAAGCAAGATGTTCCTTGTTACGTAAATGTTCTGTTCAGCATTGGTTTCCATAGGTCAAAGGGAGAGGAATGAACACATTACTTCTGCTGGGAGTGGTAGCAAACAGCCCATCTGTTGCAGTACCAAGATCTGCACCAGTGAAACTAACACTGATTTTCTACGTTCATTGCTAGATGCAAACAGTATTTAGTCCCTATAAAAACTGACACCCTAAAGATTTCTGAAAGTTATAATGCCCCTATTCCCTCACAAAGCAGCACATCGCAATAAGTTTTTGCACACAGAAATTTTAAAACATAGCAAAAGCACCCAATAAACTTATTGTATGATTTATGAATACTTCTAAGATTCTACTACTCTCTCCATGTCAATTGAAGAATGACATTCTGACACTTGAGGATCAGAACAGTTCTCTGCTGTAAACACACCTGTTAAGCCCAGAGCCCCTTGACCTAAAAAATATAATTGTGTTAGCAGTAATTATAGGTTCAATTTTAGGAGCTGGGTATTTAAAGTTATGTGCTTTAGTATGAATTTCGGTGCCTAAGTAGGAATGGCCTGATTTTAAGAAGTGCTGAGCACCTGCAGATCTCATAGACTTCAATGGAGTTATTTCTGATGTGCCCCAATGTGACAGGAGAATCAGATCAATGACTACATAGGCAAATATAGCAGCTATTATATATGCTGGAATACCATAGCTAACACAGCCTTGAACACTGGAAACTGGTTTCACTGGGAGGGGAAACGTTCATCATGAACAACCAGGTTCGTACCTACCCTTTTTGAAAACTGCTATGAGATCTCTTACGTACAACTTGAAAGCCAAAGAACAGCGGAAGGAACTTCCATTTAACATCTTGTCAGGGAGGAGGGCTGTCATTTAGCTAGGACTGTAAAAGATTAAGAGTTCACCATACTGTACTTACTTTATTAGCTGTGGCAGATGGGCAAGAAGAAGAAATATTGAGCATTCTCATGGAGACTTCCAAATGTTGGGGTGGAAGAAAAAAGTTAGGAATGACAATAGGATCTGGTCTGAACAGAGCTGTTAAGCAATAACATCTTGCAGTGCTTTACAATTATAGAAAACTCTGTAGTTATGCATTTGGATTCAGCATCATCACAAACGCTATTCTTAATGGATCCATGATTTTCTAAATAAACCTATTTATTTTTAATTTCTGAACGTTATATCATTCAGATCACTCAGCTCTGTTGCATAGCTCCACAGAGTACAGAACATTAATGTAATATGACACTCCTGTAGAGCTTTATTCTGAAAAAATCCAACATGCTTTACAAAAGGTGGTATGTGAAATATAGGTATTACTTTGACTATTACTGAAATGTGGCAACTCTTTTTCATTAATTAAAAAAAGAAAGTTATTTAAGTCACTTTTAAAATAAAGGAAACATGGCAAGCTGCAATAGCGCACATCAACATTACACAATTGTTTTGTTGGCAAGAAGTGAAAAACAGCTTTCAGTTCAAGCTGTTTGGAAAAATGCAACTAGGCAGGATGTAATTAGCCAGACTGAAATGTGACTGAGATGCTGAGATGAATATGCCTAATCCTTGCAAAAGTGTTACGGGAATAAATGGCCACAATCAGGAACCCTATTACAGATCACCTGACTGACAGCAGAAGAATGCTTCCCAATACGCTGCTGGGACATCAATTCTGGTTTAAGAGGGAAGAATGCTACATACTGAATCCTCACTTCCTACAGCTCCTAGGTATTCCTTGGAGGTCTCCCATTCAAATAATAGCCAGGTCCAAAATGTGAAGTCTCCTAGGATCACAACACAAGGTGGTACTGGCTGCAATAAAACTAAATTTGATAATTTTGACACTTCCAAAAGTAATACAAGTTAGGACTAAAACTGTGACCCTAATCCATTCAATTGTGCCCAAGTATTACAACACATGCAGTTTGTAAGATGACCCTTAATTGGGGGACTATTGTTAAACCTATGCACAATCGAGATGTTCAAGACACAATTTTCCCGTTAAAGAAAGCTGCATCCAGTTTGCTCCATGTAGTGTTTGGGAAGACACTGGCAGGTGGGAGGGGGCAGGCAGGGGTGGAATTGATCATGTTTTAATTGCCAACTGTTATTGAAAATTAAGTTTTTGATTAAAACGGACTAACCCTCTGGTTAACTAACACTAATTTGCTTACAAATGACAGACCAACATGGGATCCCAGTGGTCTGGGGATCCATCAGTTTCCATCCAGCTTTAACATTAGTTTACATTAATCAGGAAAAAAGGAACAGTTTAAACAAGAAGCATTTTGCCAGACAATGGCTAAAACAAGAGCTTGAAAGTTCACACACAAAAATTGGTACAACACACAATTGTGGTTAGGTTAAACCCTTGCCTGTTAAACTTTACACTGGCAGATAATTTTACACCCCTCAAAAGAGGTTTAAAAGGAAAACGTAACCCAATCATAGTGGTGATCACCAATTACGTTCTAATAGAGCCACTCACTATTTCTTAGCATGCAATCTGCACTTGATGAAAAAGACAAAAAAGGATACAACACAATACTAGATTTCACAGACTTTTCTGACTCTTCAGGCAGGTCCTCACGGCTCTCATCAGAGCAGCTCCCGCTATTTCTTGTAGACTCTGACTGCGCAGATAAATTCTGAATATGTGTCCCTTCATCAGACTCACTTCCTTCCTCACCTTGATAGTCTGCATCTAAATACTCACTGCTTTTCTCCTTTCTTTCTCTGGCAATGGTCTTGGCCACACCAAAATCTCCACCGCCTGGTAAATCCAATGGTTCTCCAGATATTGCATGAAACTCTTTGTCTTGTTCTGCTTCTTGGGCTTCAATTGCTCTATTGTGATTGACAGTCTCTTTTTCTAATGACCCAACAGCTGCTTGATGCATTTTGGGTAAACGTGCAGGCTGAAACAGCTCTGAATCAGTTGCTTCAGTATCACTGTTTGGACCTTCAAGGCCTTTTTTCACAACACATGCCTCATTCTCTTCGATATAGGGACTAGCACAGGATCTAGCAGAGCTGGGCATACTTGGGTGGTTGTTCTCCAGTATACTGGACAAAGAGCTACTTCTTATACTCGCTCCTTTTTGTAAGCATTCAGTAGTCACTGAGTATTGGTCCTCATTTCTCAAGTCTATTGGCTGGCTGTCAGGGCCCTGCTCCCCTTCAGATACAATGCTGGACCAGGGGCTGGTTTTGTCAGTTACAGTAGTTATTTCATTCAGAGTCCTTGGTTCTATGACATCCTCTTCATACTCTTCATCACTGTTGGACCGGATGGCATGTGTACCCTCCTCTGTCTGGATGTGGTCCAATGACACAGCATGCTCGTTTTCAGTGGCGGCTTGGTCTAGAAATTCATAGAGCATACCTCTCCCAAATGCAGACCTTCCGAGAGAGAATAAAGATAGTGTATCTATGTGGGCACTTGGCGATTCCATTCTTGATTGGTCTTGGTGCATCTCAGTTCTCACTGCTCCATCCTTTTGGCCCGATACGACATGACGGGCATGTTTAGTGCCTGAATTTCTGATATTGTCTTGAAGCACATTTGAAGATTCTTTGGTATTTTTCGTTATAGTCTGCAGATCTGATAGATGGTAAACAGCATCAGTACATACAGGAGATGAAGGCTTCAACTCTGATCTTTACTCTTTAGCACAGCTATAGCTGCACTACTTGTGAATAACCACATATGCAATGAATGATTAAAGGAGCTAAGTATGTAAAGCTTGGGCAAATCAAAATTGGGACAATGGGAAGGGAATGGTGCTTGATAACAGTTCACAAATGTCAGAAGGGTGCAAACACTGAGAAGGGGAGAGGAATTTGTTTATGGCGTCTAGGGAAGAATAATGAAAAGTATTGAGATGAAATTGAGGAAAAGAAAAGTTGACTATGAGACCATTGAGTGCCGTCGACGGCCGCCGAGACCTTTTAGTGGAACAGTCCCCCAAGAGAAAGTGAACAGCCTCCATCGCTGGGGCATTTATAACCAGTCCGGACAAAAACCACTAGCAACAAGGGAACAATCCTATATTGACCAGAAACAGGAAATGGGAACTAGATCACCTAGTTACCTTTTCTACCACTAGCTTCGACAAGCCTATGGAACAGGGCTAGAGGACATAGCTCTCACTGATACTCTCTAGTTTTGCATATCTGATGGTAACCTGCATGCTTCTATCTATTTCTACATTAGAAATCAAATGAGAACCCACTTAGATGATTGCCAATTCAATATTTATACCAACTGAAAGGCACAAGAGAACACTGATCTGTTACAGTGCAAAAATTACAAAAACTATATATTTCAATATTAAAAATGAAGAGCTGCATGCGTCATCTATATAATGTAGGAAGTGGGGGAAAGGAAAGGTTGATTGGCCTAGGAGTCTAAATATAAATAGCCTCCTGTGATACAGCCATGTCTTGGCCATTTACAAATTTATTTTAATAAGAAGGAAATCTATTTTTAGTTTCTAGTTAGAGATCAGATGTACTTCATTTCATCAAAATCTTTCAGGAATTAGGCCACCAGTATTTAGCCGCACTCACCATCAGGGTAAATGTCAAATTAGCGCTCTTGGAGACAAACCGGTTTAAAATAAGATTTAAAGAGGATGCGACAAGTGGGGCCGGTGGGGGGCGCACTGGGAAAAAGGATAAGAAGAGCATCTGAGATAGATATGTGGAAGAGGGGCGGGGGGGGGGGGGGAGAGGCAAGAGAAGCAAAGAAAATAGTACACTGAGGAGAGCAGGACAAAGAAGGCAAAGTCTAGCGAACAGGAATAAGTGGCATCAGAATCAAGACGCTAATACTGTATACCAGAAGGAACGACCTTGTAACATGGGAGATGGTGGCACAGTACCAGTCCTAGAGGGTAGACAGAGGTAGATACTGCAGACAGCCTGTTTCATACTGATGACAGTCTCTCTTCTACCCACTACTTTATTATAAAAAGGCACAACAGACACTTGGGATTCCCAGCCAACAACACCTGAAATTATATAGGGAAATTTAGGTAGGCTAGAATATAATTAACGGGACAGAAACCAATCACTAACTACTATTTAATCTCACCTTCTTAATGTATTTACATATATTTTACTTAATGGGCTTGTCAGCTAAGATTCCAACACTACCACTACAAAACTGGAGCAATTGCCTCAGGGACCAGCACAAATTAGTTGTCTGTTAGAGGTTGGCCTTCTTAAAATTAAAGATTGGGAAAAATTGTGTCAGGAGTTTTGGGGCCTTTACAGAGGGGATTTAAAACAAGGGATTACCTAGTGCCCGTGGCTCTTGGTAAAGTATTCGAAACAAGGTAACTTCTTACCATTGATCAGAGTGCTGACTTGAGAGACCAAGTGACTAGATTTTTCCAAAAGATGGTGTCCATCAGGATCTACCATTCTGGTCCCAAATTCTTGGCAATCCCCATCCTGCTGTTCCCGATTTCTCTTTGATGTGCTGCCATAGCCATCATCAGGGAAAGAGCTGGTTAATTTCTGACTGAAGTATCTCTGAATCTCATCCAGCTCAGTCAAGTTTCTTCTGTAAGCCGTGTAAGAGAAACAAAGATTCATAATGTATAAATACCTGACTAATTAACCTTGTTTTCCTAAGGTTTAGAACTAGGCTAAAAAACTATTATCTAGCCAAAAAATTAATCCATAATATCCCAGCCTAGAAATGATTCTTTCTGAGCCAAACAGGAAAAAATAAAGGGAACCTCATGTAAATCAGTTAATACTTAGCATTTTGATCACACACAAAACTCATACAAGGTTTGTTTGTTTTCCTCTCTTAGCTCAGACAGGACTTTTGGTAACAGAGTAAGTTAAGTTACAGGATGACAGAGATGGATAGTACTAAGTATTCAGTCTTGATTTGCAAACACTGCTTCTCTCCAGTCCTGGGACTTCTCACAGCTCTGCCAAAGCGGGACAAATCTAACCTGTAGCAACCCTCAATATTCCAGTCTTGTTTTAATACTGCCGTTAAGTTACAGTACTATACCACTAACACCCAGTTTCATAAGACTACTATATTAATTTTAGTTTATTTTAAAAGAGGATGCAAGAATTGCAAAATTTCAAGATTTACTTTGTGAACCTAAAGCCATATACCACACTGGTAGCCATGGGTTTGCTTTACCTGAGAGCAGTTAGAAGTGAAGTACGTGATGAATGTGACAGGGAATCTAATCTTCCAGCCCTTTGTGCGTTCCCTTCCACCTGCTGCAAGGACTCATGAAATCTGCGAACATTTTGCATGTGCTCTTCATGACGAGGTGTCCATGTCTCTGTTGGACTAATTCTGCTAAAAATGGGTATATATTTATATACATGCACCAGCACATCTCTACCTAGGAAAGATCTGCCAACTAAATATATCAAAGCCTGTTAAAAATACCCCCCCTGCATCATTAAAGAAGCATTAATGGATTAAGCCCAGACATGCAAAATTTGGCAAGAATGACATTAGGAATTCACAAAATGCCTGAGAACTGCACCTAATACACATCATAAGAGAGTAGATTGCAGGCATCCTCCTTTTTAACACAGAAGTGCAGCCCACAGATATAGGTGCCAGCTTGCAAGGCCCAATCTGGATCTAAATAGCCCGTTGTTCAGATGAAGAAGGAGCACTATTTGCCGGTGCCGATACTCTTTGCAAACTTCAACAGACAGAGTTAATAAAACCTTGCCTGGCAGGCTGCTTCTAGGTAGAAGGATTACCTTCCACATACTCTAAACAAACAGGCCATGAATTAATCCTCTTTCTTACATGTTGCTCAGTGTGAGCTGCAGTTACTGCTAGTAACAGCTCTGAACAAAAGGGATGTCCCCATAGCATCTGTTTTTAGCAAGAGTAAGCAGAAATTACTGCAGGGTGTCTACCAAAGCCAGTCTCAGGGATGTGCAATATGGGCATGCCTCTTCACCCCTCATTTGGTGACAACGAAAAGAAGCATGACAAAATACACAGATATGTCATAGACACCCATCCCTACCCCACATCCCACTAAGCAGGGCAGAGGAAAACAGCAGCCTCTTGGCAGTGGTACAACATTATATCTAGGGGTACAGGGAGTGAAAGAAGCAGCTGGGTGCCTCACTGGAGAGCGACTGTGATGCTGTAGTAAGGAATTGGTATCAGGACATTAGGAGATTGGCATCTCTTGGGACATTCACTCAAAAGTATATTTAGTAGAAAATTGACTGACAGTCTTAAAATTAAATGCAAGTACTGCACACATCTGTTTTAGTCCTTTAATCGCAGGGGCGTGGATCTGGAGTGAGAGGTGTGGCGCCAGGTATATTTCATCCTGGTCAACAGACTTAGAATTTGGGCTGGTAGGTGTCGGTATAATTTTCAAGCTCTGAAAACAATAAATATTTACTCTTATTATTTTATTCCAGAGATAGTCTTGTATCAGTTTTCTTACCGCTCCTGAGTAGTAAAATCAACATCCTTTGATGAAGTATTAAACAGTTGTCCAGAGTGTCTTGTAACATAGCTGGGGAGTGCAGTACACAAGGCCCTTGCCTGGAATGAAAAAGGACTGTGTGCAGGAATCTGCAACAGAAAGATTAAGGAGAAATAAATGTGAGACTTCACTGAACTAACCAACAGTATAAACTTAAGTTTATATACTGCTTTACGTTTTCAAAGCACTTTACAAAGACTGACCAGTGGGAACAAACCAACTTAAAATCTGGATTGTTTTATAAACATTAGTTAAAAGTAAGGCAGGTTCTAGCACCAACAAGTCCCCCTGTCATTTTTCATGTTTTTACAATCATACGTTCATAGTTTAAAAAAAAAAAGTCTCTCCCCCCTGTCGCTGTGTGAAACAATAGGGGAAACTGACTGAACAACTATGCAGGGGAAACAGTGAAACTGACTACATGCAGAGTGCTATCAAATACACCGGTAAAGAAACTGAAAATAGAGAAAAATTATGTTTTTAGTTTATAGTCATCTTACATGTAATAATTTCATACAGGCATGTCTTTTTCACTTATATTGCAAGCTCTGTGGGGCAGGGACTCTCTCTGATAGATGTTTGTACAAAACCTAGAATATTGGGGCTCGGGCATCTAGGTACATTTATTATAATATAAATAAGTTTTTAAAATTGAGAATTCAGGAATTTCCAGCATTTGTAAAGCCATGCTCAATCCACTACACAATGCTGTATATATAGTTAACTTTTCACTTTGTGAATCCAGAAAATTCATTGGTGGTTATTAGGAACGAAATCAGACTTGTGAATAGAAAGAAACTGGAGTACATACTGAAGAACCTGGTGCTTTGGTCCGAATCCTTGCCTGCCTTACTTCTTTGAGATGAATTATATTTTCAAGAGGGGAAATAGCTACTTTAATCTGCCCTCTGCATTGTCCACTGAAGTCTGTAATATTGTACCACCCACAGACCAACTGGAAGCCAGAAAGAAGGGGCGAGAGATCCACAGATGCAAATCCTATCACTCGTTCAACATCTGTGGGGAAAGAAGAGTGTAAATCACGGGGTTAAAACTAAGGTGTGCAAGCGTGACATTTGCACAGTTTAAAACAATCAATTACACAGCCGTGAAACTTTACCCAGCTTTACAGAGCAAACCTCAAAAAGTATATAGTAAGCAGAGAACACAAAGGCAAAGGCCAAGTTCAGGTAAAAAGGGAGTGGGGATTCTGAAGGCTGAGAACAAAGTAGAACTAACACCTGGAAGGAGTGGGTTTTTAGGAGGGACTGAAGGAGGAGACAGGATGTCTGCTGGACAAGGAGAGGGAAAAGGTTTCAAATGTAGACGGGAATAGGAGTGTAGACATGAAACTAAGACTGTTAAGGAGGAAAAGAAGGAAGCTGTAAAGCAACAATATAGGGACGAAAGGAGGGAGAAATGTCAGAGATGTGTGGTAGCAAGATTACATACAGCCTTAAAGTTGAGGACAAGGAGCCTGAATATGATGTTCTTAAAAACAAAAAGATGAGGAAGGTATGTGAGGAAGCAGTGACGTGACTGGAGTGGTCAGGGAAGGAAGTGGACTTTTGGATAGAATGCAAGAGTCTGAGCACATAAGCAGGGTGGTCGGAAAGCAGGTTACAATAATCAAGAAGAAAGTGACCCAGGCCCAGACAAGTGGTTTTAGTGGTGGGGACAGTGAGGAAAGGGCAGACTATGGTGATGAGGAGTAATGGGACCTACCAAGAAATTGGTTATAAAGGGGGAGAAGAAGAGAGATGCCAAGATTAAACCAAAGCTGTGAGCCTGGGAGACAGGAAGGTTAGTGGAGCTGGTGACAGTGATAGAGAAGGGAGGCAAAAATCAGGAATTCAGTTCTGGAGAGACAGAGTTTGGGTTGGAGGGTCACATCCAAGAGGAATAGTCAGAGAGGCATCTGGAGACTAATAATTCTGTCCTCCTGTCTAGTTTAACATCATGTTAATTATTCTATTAAATATTTCCCTTGTTCAAAATAGCAGCAGTGTTAAAGAAATTAAAATAGATACAGTGAAGGACCCATGTATTAAGGATTATGTAAAAACTGCTATCGCACTCACAAACCCTTTCCCTGCCTGGCAGAAAGTCTAGGTAAGCCTCTAGGGTCTTGCAGATTTAGTCCAAAAGAAAGTCGAGCTTTCCTATTCCATTCCAGGTTTCACACTCTGGTGGGCTAACAGTGTCACCCAGCATGCCACAGTTCCAGAACACGTATAAATGATTTGTTTACACAGAAGTGTATTACGGCTGCAAGTAACATAGATGGTTAGTGATATGAGAGCTGTAGGTCTGTCCATTTCTACTTCACTGCAGGTAGGAACAGTTGGAATGATGCTGTGGAACACCTCAGCAGACCACCAAGGAATCAGGGGGCTTCCAAAAATATAAGGAAATGAGTAGGGGTGCAGGCGTAGATTTGAAATACTAAATAACTATACCCATTAACTTGAGCCCATTGAAATTATTTAAAAAACAGATGTACCAGAGACCATTCAAGATCTCTAATCATTAGTTAGAGACATGTTTAGACTTGAAAAATCACAAATGCATTTTAAAACCAGTTCTTCTCTCTTTCCCTTAGCTGCAAAAACTCATTGTTGCTATTGCAGTTATTGATATTAACAGCACTTAGATGAGTGTAAGAATTTAAATTACAGTAACTTGAGGGCCTGAACTCACGCTCTGGCAAGTACAATGTCTTCACTTCACCTCTGTTATTACATGAAGGGTTATACACGTATGAACTGAGATATCAGAAAGGCTAGTGATGCAAGAGGCCTGGATAGCTTGAACAGTTGAAGGGAAAAGTAAACACATTTTGAAAAAACAGGGGAGTAAAGGAAAGTGAGAGAGTTGAAAAAAAAACTTTTAAGGCCAATTTGTGGAGCTCCATGACCTTCTTCTGGATCTAGGATTTCTTTTGGTTCTATTTACCGACTGATATTCCCTTTTCATTTTCAAAGCGCTTTTAAAATGCCTGTGTGTGATTATTGTTACGCTGTTCTGTTTATTGCAGTAACTTGTCTGTTCTCTCCTGCACATGTCAGCAGGCACAGGAACAAACAATCCTACCAGCAAACACAAAAGAGGACATTGTTTGGGTTACTCCAGCAGTTCAAGTTATTCTGTTGGGAAAAAAAAAACTTTTAGCAGAAATTTTGTCAATGGCTAATGGAGGTTAGTCTATCAGACTTGTACACTTTTTGTAGACTCAAAATAAAAGTTTCTGTGGCAAAAATCAGCCAGCTAAACTTTAATACATTTTAAAAAAATAGTATTTTTTGCCAGCACTGGAGAGAAAAATAATAAAATGCAGCTATCTCCCCAACATCACAGCATATTTTTTTAACTTAAATTTGTTTTGTAGCAATTAAACATTGGAGGATCTAGTTTAACAATGACATGAGCAAACAGTAACAGGGACAGTGAGTACCTTTAGCATTGTAACAATGAACAGGATGTGTGGATAAAGTGAATACCTACAGACTTAGGTATGTTGCCAGGCACAAGGTCTATGGCCAAATCCTTCAACTGTTCCGATAAATGCTAATATTGGCTATAACGTCATTTTTTAAAGTATGTTCATGCTGCTATAAAAGTATTTCGTTACATTTTGGTAATAATGGGCAAAAGAGTCCAGCCCTGAGTAGCTGTGGCAGAGGATCAAAGTAGTTTACCTTCTGACAGAGCTGTAATCTTTATCTGTAAATCAGATTCTATTTTAAATAATGCCTGTAAGTAGTAAATCAGGGGAAATCACACAAACATCTCCTGTTAGAATTGCTTGGACTTGTAAGGATTTGTGGGCTGCTGGGTTAAAGGCTCTCAGGCTGATGAGATGAGCCTGGTACATATGAGAGCAGGTAAGAACCTGGCCTTACATGCTTTCCTAAGGATTAGGGGAAGGCCCACAAAAAAAGCCTAAAATGAGGCTCTGGAGAGAAATGAGACTGAGGCCATAAATTAGCAGGATGATACCTGCCTCTGCTGAAAGCAGGAGACACTGGAGTTTGTAAGCCATTGCAGAACACTCTTCAGCTAACTCTGGAAGGAACAAATAGTAGGAAAAAGAGAAATAATAATCCATCCCCCCTCCCCAGGAAAATCTGACTTCTAAAATCCTGTCAACTTAAACTTGGTGAGAAGCAAGGTTTGAAACCTAAACTTAATTAAAACTAGCTAAAAGCTTCTCACAGTTGGAGGGACTTTGGCAAGATAGGAAACGAATGGGACTGCTTAGCTAGTATAGCCCTCTCCTAGGGAGAGGCCACTAATGTCTTTGAAATTCCTGTCTCCATCTGTTGGAAGGAGCCAAATTACCCACTCTGTGCTCTGAACCAGGGGCTTCTCTGCATTGCACCATGGTGGTTTACCTGCTTTATGCCATACTTTGAAGACCAGGGTTTGTTGTGGATCCAACAGAAGTTCTTTGGATAGTCTATTAAGAATAAAATCATCATAATCTGTTATGCAGAACAATAAAATTTGTCAGAAGCTAGCAAGGCAAAGTGTTTCTGGAATTTTAATAACATTTTGTCTACCTTATGAAAAGTAGTCTCTGAGTAACGGGGGAAAAACCCCAGTCTAGGCCATTAAAAGTGCAATGTACATAATTACCGCTACATGGGCTTGTTTTCTGCTTACCCAAGGAGTAAGTTTTTTTTTTTATCTTGTTCTAAAATATTTTTAAATTAGGGTAGTGAAAACAGCAGGGGGGGGGAAGAGATAACTGTGAAAATACTATCAAGCACTAGAGTAGCAAATTTTTAATAAAGATTAAGATGGCCACCTGAAACACTGCAACCTAATTTCTGAAAAAAAAAACAAAAAAAAACCACCTTCCCAAAATAGTGATGAGACAAAATCCCTTACTTCCCCCAAAGCATTTTCGGGTCACTTGGCATATTTCTAGTATTCAAGATAGGCTCTGAGCACAAATAACCTTAGAGAATAAAACTTGTAACTGCAGCTATCAATGTCTGAATGACTGGTCTCTGCATTATGAAAACAGCTGTCTAGCCAGCAAACCTGTCTCTGTGCAGTCACTGGTATAATTTCCATGCAGTCTATGACGGACAAGTTAGTGCCTAACATGCTAAATACAGTTTATTTATTGAGAGACAATGTGGGAGAGGTAACATCTTTTAGTGGACCAACTTCTGTTGCTGAGAGAGATGAGTTTATCCAGAGAGCTCTGTGTCAGTGCCAAAGCGTCTCTCTCTCTCACTAACAGAAGTTGGTCCAATAAAAGGTATTACCTCTCCCACCTTCTCTCTCTAATATTTTGGGACCAATACGGTTACAACACTGCGTACAACAATAAAAGATATTTTATTTACTGATTCATGCTGGTCGGTCTCTTTTAGTTTAGAAAATCCTAATGGCAACTGCTTCAGGTTTAATTCGAACGCCTGACTTCACAACTTTGCAGAAACCATGAGATCCCCACCAAATTGTACTAGTGTAAGTTATTTATTAATTGTATTGTGGCCTAAAAACCACAGCCACGGACCAGGACCCCATTGTTCTAGGCACTGTACAAACTTAATACAAAGACATAAAAGTGCTATGAAAGTGCAAAGAACTTCACTAACATTAATGAATTAATCCTCACGACAGCCCTGTGAGGCAGAAAAATGTTATCAGCTCCATTTTACAGGTGGGGAAACTGAAGCGCAGAGATGTTAAATGTCTTGCCTAATATCACACGAGAAATCTATGGTACAGCCAGAAATAAAATACACGTCTGACTCCTGGTCCTGTGTTTTAGCCCAGAGCATACCTTCCTTAGTACAACTCAATCCAGACACTATAGGCACTAGAGCTACTGTAAGATATGCAAACATGGATTTTCAGCTGTGACAAGCTTAGCAAGGCTCCTACTGCTTTGGCCAGAGAAAGCCTCTCTGTGTTTACTTGGTTAAAGCTGCTGCTTCTGGACCACAAAGGGACTTGCATAAAACTGTGAGTGGTGATAAAATAACATGCAGGAATCATAACAGGGCAGGTCCAGTTACTGGAGGACCACTTTACTAAGTGCATCTATTCATTCATTGTCTGGCCAGTGGGCTACCAGACACCATGGCTATGAAAGTGTCTGCCTCTGAAAGGCATTACATACCTTGTTTGCTGCTGAAAGTCCCAAACTGGCGAGTCAGTATTTTCTATTATTGCAGTGGCTATTGGAGCATCTGCATCAGCAACCACAAACATCACATAGCTACTGGGTGCTGCCACTCCGCGTTCAGTGAGAGGGCTCCCTAAAATATTGTGAAATGTGGTTAGAATAAGGCAGATGATTAATCATTTCATTAAAAAATTAAGTATCGTGTTACCAGCAGAACAAACCTATTAGCTACGGATAATAATGGTTACACCACGTGACAAAGATAAAAACTGTGCATCATGGCAAAGGCCAGCTCAACCTAACAGCTGGTGGTTTCCTTAGAGTAGCAGAGCTAGCCCAGGATGTTGCTGACATTCACTAGCTCCAGTCAGGATATGAGTGGAGTGCAAAATACTATTGTCTACCTTTACTATGAAAGTGACTCTAAAAATGACATCAGGGATTCTGTGATTGTTGATTACAGATAAAAAATTGCCCAGTTTTTTTTTTTAAATAAAATATTATCAGCTGTGCAAATGCATCCTGGGATCCAAAAGTCAAACTGGGTTATTTCTGGCTCATCTCACCAGTAACCAGTATTAAAAATTCCTCCTGGCAAATTCTGCCTTCAGTTACATCCAAGCAACACCATTCTCATCAATGGGGTTTTGTAGGTATAACTAGGGGCCAAACTGGTCACATAGTTAGAAATTAATTAGCAATTTTGTGGATAATGCACAACCCAAAATAGAACCCAGCTCACTCTCCCAGATCTGGAACAGGTCCAGAGAAGGGCTACCAGGATGATCAGAGGAATGGGCAATCTACCATACAAGAGGAGACTTAAGGAGCTTGTCTTGTTTAGCCTGACCAAATGAAGGCTGAGAGGAGACACGATTGCGCTCTATAAATACATCAGAGAGATAAATACCAAGGAAGGAGGGGAGTTATTTAAATTAAGTTAAGGGCCAATGTTGGCACATGAACAAATGGAAAAAAACTGTCCATTGATAAGTTTAGGCTTGAAATTAGATGATGTTTTCTACCCATTAGAGGAGTGAAGATTGGAACAGCCTTCCAAGAGAGTAATGGGGGCAAAAAACCTAACTTGTTTTAAGACTGAGCTGTATACGTTTATGGAGGAGACGGCACAATGAGATTGACTACAACTGCATATGGCCCATTCATGACTGCTGTTTGCAAATATCTCCAGTGGACTGAGGGGGAGGGTTGTGACTACAGAGAATTCTTTCCCAGCTGTCTGGCTAGTGGGTCTTGCATATGCTCAGGGTCTAACTGATCACAATATTTGGGTTCAGGAAGAAACTTTCCCTCAGGTCAGACTGGCAGAGACCCTGGGGGGAGGTTTCACCTTCCTCTGCGCAAGTGGCATGGGTCACTTGCTGGTTTGAACTAGTGTAAATGGTAGATTCTCTGTAACTTGAAGTCTTTAAATCAAGATCTGAGGACTTCAGTAACTCAGACAGAAGTTGTAGGGTCCTATTGCAGGAGTGGGTGGGTGAGGTTTTGTGGCCTGCTCTGTATCAGAGGTCAGACTAGATGATCATGATGGTCCCTTCTGGCCTTAAAGGGTATGAGATTTGAGTTGGCTCTGCAGGGTGAGTCTGACTGGTGACTGAATACGTTCCTGTACCAAGCACAACTATTTAGAACCATTACAACACAGGAACCCATCTCCTGTCAGGCTTGAAATAAGGAAATGTGCACCACCTAACAGACAAATGCAAGGTGCCAAAGATGTCCAAGGATTAGTAAGTTTTTTTATGTAATGTCTCACAAACATTACATAATAGGGATTTAGGTTCAGAACGTTCCTGTAAGGTAAGGAATTAACCCCATGTATAGATAAAGAACTGAGGCAGAGAGAGAAATAAACTCTGTCTACACTACACTCGCCCCCCAAAAGAAACCTCCCGTCCACTTCTACCACCAGTCAGCTCCCAGGGCAGCAATACGTGGGACTTCTTGACATAGTAAGGTGCTGGCAGCCTCTGGGGTTTTTGCCATAGTGTCATCTAGACATTCTCTGAGCAGGGATTAACTCAGCGGTGGTTAAAGCACTGGTGGCCACTAGCATCTCACCTGCACTTGTTCTCCCACTGGTCCTCCTATCACTGGTGGAGCTGCACCAGTGGGAAATTTTAAGGGGAAAAAAGGCTAGTGCATACAAAGCCTAAGTCAGTGGTTCTCAAACCTTTGTATTGATGACCCCTTTCATACAGCAAGCGTCTAAGCACAACCCCCTCATAAATTAAAAACTTTTTTTTATATTTAACACCATTATAAATGCTGGAGGCAAAGCAGGGCTTGGGGGTGGAGGCTGACAGCTTGTGAGCCCCCATGTAATAACCTCACGACCCCCAGTTTGAGAACTTCTGGCCTAAGTGATTTGCTCAAAAGGAAACGGTCCATCCCACAACTGATCTCCTGAGTCCCAGTCCCATTTTCTTAACCACAAGGCCATAGATAATGGGCTCTGACTGGCCTTCCCCGAAGTGTTTGCAAAACCGGATTCTAAAAGCTTTAGGAAACACTGTTTTTAATACAATTGCAGACAGGAGCTTAACAACACAAAGCTGAGCTACCACAGACGCCATACATTTTGCAATGTGGAAGTGAAAACTTTGCAAGGCTTTTGTTACAAGCAGATTATTATGACTTGCATAAAAATAGTTCAGGGCTGGAAACACAAACACTTGCCCCCAATTTTTTGTTTTCTACAAACCTGGGAGAAGTCTTGTGAGAAAAAAGATAAAGTAATCAGTTAATTGGTTTGACCTAGTTTGGCTCCCCTGGCAAACAATGTACATTCACAGTAACACAAGGTCATATCTAGGAATCTGGACACTTTCTCAAAACTAGAAGACATGGAATATAAAGTACCTCGGAAAGCATTGGGTGCTATATATTCTCTGGTCATCTGTACTGAATTATATTGGGAAAATGAGATACTGAGTCTGGCCTAATTTATGCCCTTTGGGAGGGTCCTTCAACAGAGGATTCCCACCTCTCAATTTTCTCCCTCCTTTGCAACTCTTCTTCTTAGGTGGTGTCAACACCAGCAAGCTTTGCAGCTATAATTCACTATTTGTAGATAATTTGTTCCCTTCTTGCACACAGATTGCTATTTAAGAAATCCCTGCAATTTGCTGTGACAACAGCAAACAAAATTGTGCTTTTTTTCCTGGAGATGACCTGGACGTAGTATTTATCAGAGGGCTCATTTTCAGGGCATTCACATATTAATAGACGTTAGAAATGAGTTCCACATCAACACTAGAAGCCAAAAGTGATCAAAAGACAGCCTATATCACCCTCATCTTTCCGTAGATGGCAGAGCCCATAACAGGGACATGTCCTAGTATGCTATCAGAGTGCCTCTGTGGGCTGCACTCCATATAAAAAAAATAAGGGTGGTTTAAGCAGCCTGCTGCATTTTACACAAATTAGATGCAGCACTTGGGCTCCTGGCAAGTTCAGCAGTTAAAATATATTCAACTTTTCTTCCAGTGAACTGAACTGAACCCCTTGCCACAGGATTTCCAATGAAGGATTAGGAAGAAGGCTCTGTGAGAAGCATCTCATTAGGATCCACTGACTGTCATGGTAACAACAAGGTAAGCAGCTACTGCACTATGCCCCCTATTTTAAATCACTTTAATGTAGGAGAATGCTATTGCAGCTACCAAAATGGCAGTCACACTTTGTGTTAACAGCCACATAAACCGTCTGTAATTCTGCTTGCCTGAAGATTCCTGCCTGTGAATTCCATCGGGGAATGGAATTTCTTCCTCCACACACAAGAAGCATTTCAGAGTTCAATCTGCTTTTCTTACAAACGTACAAAGAGCTTAAAACTTAAATAGGCACCACAAATGTTGCTATCCTGGGCAGGATTGTGGATGATGCAGCTCAGGTATTGCCTGTTGATAATACACATATGCTTAGATAAGCTGGCAAACCTGTCTGTAATAGATTAGTAGCCAGATGTCTCTTCACATGTAGGGGCAGAGCTAAGTAAAATGTCCAATCTGCCTTGGCAGTCTATGGCAAAGCTAATGTTTTTCAAGTTTTGCTTTTTGCTAGGGGCTGTCACTGCCAGGAAGAGCTCAAGCAGCACTAAGGAGGATCCTGTCTCCTGCAACTACTCCCACCTCCCTCCTTTCTCTCCCCTTTCCTCTCCGCCAACCTCCTCTCTGTCTCTATTCATTCCCTCCCTCCTGGCCCATTCTCTTTCCTTTATCATCTCTCAGCTCCCATCCATCCTTTCCCTGAACCCTTCTCCTTTCAGTCTTCACTGTAACCCCTTCATCTGATTATTTCTTGCCTGTTTTCTCTTTCCCTTACCCACCCTATGTTATTCTCATTCTCCCCCCTCCTTTTCTTACTTTCCTCATCCCTATCTCCAGAAATCCTCACAAATCATAGTTCCCACCACTATAATGTTAGTTAATCAACAGGTAATTAACATAAGGCTACAGGGGGGATTCAGATAACAGCCATACTGGGTCAGACCAAAGGTCCATCTAGCTCAGTGTCCTGTCTTCCAACAGTGGCCAATACCATGTGCTTCAGAGGGATTTCTGGATAAAGAGAATTGGGATAACTGACATTACACTGTAAATATCTATTCCAGGGAAATATCAGAAAAATTGAGTAGAAGCATGGGAGAAATTGACATTAGGAAGCTAGTAATGGCACACGAAAGTGACATCAGCAACTTCAAAACAAAAACAAAAATCACACCAAGTGACACCCAATATTATTATAACTAAAATGATGTTAGAGGAAAAAAAACCTATTTTTTCAGTTTACTTTGTGTTTGGTAGCACTTTATGTATAGTCAGTTTAACTGTTTTCCCCCATTTTTAATTAAAATGTGAAAATGTGATTGTAAAACCAAAAAATTGGTAGGAGGCTCAGAGACAGGTTTAGTACCTGCAGAGAAGTTTTGCTCATTTTTTGAAACTGACTAGCTATTAATGTTCCATTAAAATTCCTGAAAAAAAGATCATCCTTAATGTAATAGACAGGAACATTCATTCTATCCTTGTTATCTATAGTATCACAATGAACTCTTCTTTATTAAGAAAAATATTTTCGCTGAAACAGGCATAAAATAGTTTCTCCAACTCTTTTCTGTTTGCGAGCATCTCTCTTGGTATTCACAAACAATTCCATCTTAAAACTCACACAAAAGAAACATTGTTTATTGTGTTCCAAACTCCTTTTAGTAGCAAATAGTATTCCATCAAGTTCCTGAACACACAGAGACTGCGACCTTCAGAAGATTATAGAATCATTGTTCATTAAAATAACAAGTTGGACTCAGAGTGTACCAGCAGCACTTGTGCTTAAAGCACGGTTTGTCAATGACCATTTTATTCTTGCTTTTGCAATACCTCATGTCAGTAAACTCCAGTGGGCAATCATTTAAATTAATTCATCTCATAGACTCTAAGGTCAGAAGAGACCATTATCATCATCTAGTCTGACCTCCTGCACAATGCAGGCTACAGAATCTCACCCATCCACTTCTATAACAAACCCCCCTAACCGATGTCTGAGTTACTGAAGTCCTCAAATCATGGTTTAAAGATCTCAAGGTGCAGAGAATCCTCCAGCAAGTGACCTGTGCCCCATGCTGCAGAGGAAGGTGAAAAACCTCCAGGGCCTCTGCAAATCTGCCCTGGAGGAAAATTCCTTCCCGACCCCAAATGTGGCAATCAGTTAAACCCTGAGCATGTGGGCAAGACTCACCAGCCAGCACTCAGAAAAGAATTCTCTGTAGTAACTCAGATCCCACCCCATCTAACATCCCATCACAGACCACTGGGCACACTTATCTACATTGTTAAACAATAGATTTAACATTTCTAGGAAAAACTTAAAAGCATTAGCTAATCTGGGCCTTCCTACACAGTCTTTCCTGGCAGTATTGCTTTTCTTATTAATATTTATTGTTTGCATTCAGGTATTGCCTAGACCCTAGAGGCTCCAATCAGGATTAAGGGCCCACTGTGCTAAGTGCTAAACACACACACATGCGTGCCAAGATGTGGAGGAGTAAGGTTACACTGGGATGTATGTGGAAATCTCAAGGGATTGATTCACTTCTTTTTCAATAAAAAGACCTTAATTTAATACTAACTGCAGATCGTGGGAATAGCAGACAGCTTAAAAAAATTAAAAAGCTACCAAGTGTGTCACCTTAGGAGCACATGGAGTGCTAAGTATAATCTCACTAAAATGGAATATTTTAAAATATGTTCAGAATTAACAGATTGGAAGATATATTTAAAAGCAATTACTGGTGCTCATCATCATGGTAACTGGGCATCTGAATATCATTCTCATTTAACAAAGTGGAAAACTGAGACAAAATGACTTGGCTCAAGGTTACAGTGAGTTCATTCTAATCTTTATAGATTCTTATATCACCCCTCATAGATTCTAGCAGTTCCCAGATTCCTAGTTTTGTGTCACTAGTTTAGTTCCACAAATGAACAATAAGCTGAAAATTGTAAGTCTGAAAGAATGTTTTCTGTCAACAGTGACTGGAATTAAGGATGGGCAAATAGGCTGCTATTCGGATGAGCCGCTGACTCCAGAATTCAGTGGTCATCTCAACAGATATATTTTTCAACATTACCCTGCTTGTTTACATTTTGCCCTTGTCCATTTTGCATGGTGAATAGAAACAGAACGGGCAGGTTCACTTTCTGATGCTCATGAACTAACATGATGTAGTGGTACAGGGCTACAGCTCTGCAGGGGAATATTTAAATCCAAACAAAAATTGTTCTGATTGAAATTCAAAACATAATGAAAATATTCTTGTTAATATTAAGTTTTGTAAAATCTCTTGGGCATTGTTTTTATTAAATTGCTGTAAAATATCTGACAATATCTTTTAAAAGAACGTATTTTGCAAGAAGATTTCTTTTACCTTTTAAACTTAAGTGCATTGCTCTTTCCACAAGGATAGTGACAGCAAATGTGTTTTCCAGATCCTTTGTGTTAGTCTCATCAGATGGTTTCACAACAGGGATTTCTGAGCTTGGGGAATTCAGTTTCTGATTGTGGCTTTTCAAGACTTGCTGGTCTGGGTCAGGAACTTTCTCTGCGCCTTCATCTTCACTGTTACTAACGTCTTCAGCACAGTCAAACCCATGAGCAGAAGTAATATGAGCATGAGTGGAAGCAAGTGTAATGTGAACACGTACAGCAGCTCCTGACAGGTTTGAAGCATTGCGCCTGAACACTGGATAGATACCTGGAACCGGATATTTACAAACAAACAAGACAAAATTTAGTATCTTGGAAAGAGACGTTATATTTCATGACGACTAAAGTCTGTTCTCAGATCATTGGGGTGGATCTCAAATCTGGTAATGTCATCTCTACACAAACAGATCCCTCAGGGATTGTTAGTAACATGAGTTTGTAAAGGAAAAAAGTAATGGGAAACCCTAGGAAAGTTAATTCTTTATTTTCCCACGGACAGCTGAAATTAAGATATACAGCACTTTTCTCTCAACTTCATATGTGAATTGGAAACACTTCCTTTGGCATGATTTTGTGACTGTATCCAGGAAACAAAATTCAGATGCAGCCTGTGCATAGTTTTTGTTCTGAGGGTTTTTTACCTGCAGTTTCTAGTTTTAACCCCACCAGGTTTGAGCCTGGCCAAATGAGGGTCAACTGACTGGTCTAAGCACAGGGGTTCTCAACCTTTTTCTTTCTGAGCGCCCCCACTCCCACCCCAACATGATATTAAAAACTCCACAGCTGACCTGTGCCACAACATCTGGTTTTCTGCATATAAAAACCAGGGCCGATGTTAGGGGATAGCAAGCTAGGAAACTGCCTGGGACTCCATGCCACAGGGGCCCCCACAAATCTAAGTTGCTCAGGCTTTGGCTTCAGCCCCAGGTGGTGGGGCTCAGGGCCCCAGGCTTCAGCTGCATGCCGTGGGGCTTCTGCTTTCCGCCCTGGGCCTTAGTGAGACTAACGATGGCCCTGCTTGGAGGACCCCCTGAAACCTGCTCGTGGCCCCCCCAAGGGGCCCTGAACCCCTGATTGAGAACCACTGGTCTAGAAGATCAGACTGCAAGTTGGCAGGTGACCTGGAATTGATATCACAGTGATGTATGAAATATAGAACCAGAACAGAATAGAAAAGTCCAAGGGCTTTTCCAATTTTCTAGTCCTTTCCTTTAACTACTAGCAGACAATGCAGGTTTCTTGTGTTAACTCTAACCAGCGGCTCCTTTGCTGTGCTATTGTGCCTGATCAGCATTAATACTAGTTCAGAGATTCAGATTCTAATGAGGAATCCTTCCACAATTCACTGACACTAATTCTTCACCCATTTACTGATCACCATTACCTAATTCTTCACCAGTATAACTCACTAAGCTTTGAACTCTGACGCAAGTGTTTTACCCTTGCTCATCTTTTCAAGAAAACAAAATGAACCAACAACACAGAAAGGACAAAACAAGGCTGCAACTGGTTTGCTTCAGAGAATGACATATGGATGAGGTTAAACCAGCTAAAAAGTACATAAGGAAATGGAATAAAAAGTCAGGAAGCGTAAGAATGTTCTTTATAAACTGACCACTAACTGTGAGTGTTCTCCTTGACCTCTGTCCAAGTGCTGCAAGGTCCACAAACGCAGAGCCAATAAGGCGATCTGTATCCAGTGGTCTTTCAACGTTGTTTTCTTTCCCATAGGCCCGCCACACTTGGATTTCTAGCTTCTCCTCTCTGAAGTACCACAACAGTGCTTGGCTCCTTGTCAGTTCCATCTCGTCTGTTTTCTTAAACATCACCGTAACATGTTTTTCATCTTCAGTTAATTTTGGCCTCTGAAGTGAAGTCCAAATGGCTTCTTGATCATACAATTTATATCGGAGATAGCAGTAAGTGCTTTTATTTATGTGAGTCTGGCCTGCAAGTAGCATGCAATGCACTGGTAACCACACTCTGGGGGTAGAAATCGTCACAGTTGCGGGATTTTTGCTCAGATGCCATTCGTCGTCATCATCCAGACTATCTTCATGGTTTTCCTCATGATTCCAGCCTAAAAGCTTAGCAGCCTCCACAACTCGTTCTCTGTCACCATGATGAGCAAAAGTAATAGAAAGCTCCAGCCCGCCCACTATGTTTTCCATGATGTTTGTGCAATGAGAAGGCACCAAATCCTCAGGTAGGGTTACTGAGTACCATCCTGTAATACCTTCAACAGAACAACAGAGAGTAATCAGACTCAATTATTACATTTTTGAGAAATGCAAAAGAAAAGGGTTTTTTTCTCTTCCTGATCATTGTTCCAGGACCAGTACTTGGAAAAGTTTATTCCTTTTGAAAGCATTTGGTTCATCTAAGTATTTGCCACCTGTCAAGGTTAAAAATTATCCGGCCTTAAAATAAAACAAACAAACAAATAAATAAATAAAAATCACATGAACCTGATTACCATTTTACTTTAATTTTCCACTTAATTGATGATATGGTTTTACAAGTGAATATCCCATGAAGCTCTAGTTAATAAAGCTGGGATTCCTACCTTCCAGATAGTATATACAAACCAATTGTTTTTTAAACTCTAAGGTTTGAGAAAGTGGTTGCTAAAATCATATTCAGACTGAAGTGGAAACAAACAAGATCATCATCAGAATGTCCTGATTTCAAGGCCGGACAGTTTGTAACCTGTCAATGCAAGATGTGGTTATTTTACACTATGGAAATCTGGGAATCCAACCTTTTGTTTTCTCATTGTATGAGCATTTGTTTATAGCTGTTACATATCACACATCCCTGACTGAATATTGCAAGTTCTGGATTTCAGGGCAGTGTAGCTTTCAATCCCGAGAGTGGTTAATACATAGCACTTGCACCAAAAAATTCTGGCAATTAATATTCACTGGGTCAGCTCACTGTGGGTGTGTATTTTTCCATTTTCTTCTTATGTCCTGCACATATTTCTAGATAATAAGGACTGATTGGCTCCTCTCTCATCAGATGTGCATGAAGAGCTGTGCAACATGTATTCATGGTTTAATAGAATAGCTATTCCCAAATCTCTCCTTTTCACATGGGCTACCTAGCAGATCATAGCATATCCCAGCAGATGATCTCCAATGATTTTCAGTTAAATGTGATTTTAATAAGGAATCTTTAATTTAAAAAACCTCTAATGCTTATGAGAGAACTTTGGCTTCATAAAATAGGATGCAAAACGTGTAACCCACATAAGCAATACAGTATGTTACTACTGAAGTACTGTTTATATGGATAATGTCAGTAATATGGCATTTCTACTTTACCTGATCTTTTGATCAACAGGTCTTTGGTTGGAACCCTGACTGTTCCAAGCAGGTAGTCTCCTGATGTTTGAGTTTTCATTGAACCAGTGGCTGTAGAATCAAAATCAAAGATATCCAGACACATCAAGCTGAGCTTGATTTAAAACATGCACAAGTAATTCATAAAGTATTAGTCTCCTAATGAGAGCTATATAATTTTGTTATTAGAGATATAAGGTCATAATATTGGCATATACTTCCCTCCATGAAAAAAAGAAATGTGAAGGTCCACCAAGGAGGCACAACGTATATTGGCCAAACTCAGAATGAAAAACGGTGGAGTAAATAACCACACAGTTGTTGGCAATGCTCTGGCAGTGCACTCTACTTATAGGACGTGTGCTCCAGCACTGTTGTATTCTGGGAGTGTTCTAGGGAGTACTTCCACTACCAACATGCTCTAAAATAAGCACCCAAGTGCTATAGTACTGTCCACAGAGTAACTGAGTACCTAACTCATGCCAACAGTTAATTATTTTTTTGCCTATCACTGAAGGCTGGTATCTTTAATTAAATTGTATTAGAATATTCTACAACATAATGCTATAAAAAGCTTGATGATGTTGCCACTATATTGAGATAACAGAAAAAGTTGCCATCATAAAACTGCACACTACACCTCTACCCCCATATAACGCTGTCATCAGGAGCCAAAAAATCTTACTGCGTTATAGGTGAAATCGCGTTATATTGAACTTGCTTTGATCCACGGAGTGCCCAGCCCCGCCCCCCCCAGAGCCTTGCTTTACCGCGTTATATCCGAATTCGTGTTATATCGCGTCACGTTATATCGGGGTAGAGGTGTATTTTTAAGATATTGGTGCCTTAATGCAGCTGGAGGGAAATCAATTAATCAATTTAAATAAGATGTAAACAATTATACATAATACTGCTTTTGAAACCCATCTTCCTCTTTTAGAAATAATCTGTAACCTTCTCTACAAAAAGTTATCATTTCAGGCTGTGATCTCATCACATTTCAATCTAAACAAGGTTAGGCAATGTGATTAGTTCAGTGGGAGATCTCCAGGGGAAACCCAGAGGGCTGCAGGAAATACTGATGTTTCAGGAGGAATGCAGTGTTGTTGTAGCTGTGTTGGTCCCAGAATATTAGAGAGACAAGGTGAGTGAGGTAATATCATTGCACGACTTTAAGCAAGTCACTTAATTTCCTTCTCTTGTTTCCTCACCTATAAAATGGGGGTAATAAAGCTAATGTGCCTTTGTAATGTGTCCTGAAATCCTCATATGAAAGGTGCTATGTAAGTGCAGAGCAGCATCACTACTGTATTACCTTCTTTTGGATGAGATGTAAAATTGACATCCTGATCACCTGTAGTTGCTGAAAATCCCCTTGAAATATTAGCTATGGCCCCAAGCGCTTGGCCGAAGCATAACTGGAATAATTACATTTACCTACATTTCAGTTATACTGAATATTCACTGTGTGTCCTATACCTGAGAAGCTCATGTCAATAACACCATCAGCAATAGCCACCTAGGATTCCTACTCATTTTTGTTTTGTTTACCTGACTTGATGCTCTGGTGGTAGATGCAGAAGACTATCTGTGCAGACTGCACGAGCTCCCCCAGACAACATGCTTCTCCGCTGCTTCTCTGGATGACGAGGTTACATGGGAACTCAGTGTGGTGATCAAACTCTGGGCAGAAAGTTCGAGCCACAGCTCGGGTGGTGCGCTTCTCCCCCTCAGGTAGGAAGGAGAGGTGCATAGACACATAGGCATTAACTCCCACTTCTGCACTGGATTGCAGTGAAGGGTTCTTTTCTGCCACAGCTCTTCATATAAGAAGGAAAAATGATAGGGAGACACACCAGGTGTGCTTACAAGTGATCTAGTTAGAAGTACATATGTATGCCACCGCAATGAAGGGGTTTTTAACCCCTAGCTGCACTACAATGAGAACAAAACAGTGGATTCAACCTCTGCTCTCAGGTCTTGTTTACACAGAGACTTTTTGGGAATCTCCCATCCTTGATCGAGCACTGCAGCAGCTCCATCAGGGCTGGTAAAGGCAGGAATTCTAGTGTGGACTGGCTGCTGACAATTTTCAGCTCTTTGTTATCTAGACCTACTATGATCAGTAATGAAATGGTGGCCAAAACTGCTGTGGCCTGTTTATACTAGTGACCCTACCACTGCTCACACCAGTGACTACAGCTGGAATGGCAGGTGCTCAGCACCTCTGAAAATCAGGTCCACGAGGGCTCCCAGAATATCTCCTTTTGTAAAGGAGGCAGCAGGATCACTCCTCAGAGCAGCTGCTCCAGAAAGAAACAAAGAGCAAGACCCAAACTCTTGTTAGACTTTGATTAGCTGATTCAAAGCTCACTGAAGTCAAAGGGAGTCTGTCCAGTGGCTTTGAATCTGGGCCTGATTGAGGAGCCCATCAATGCTGCTCAGAGAACAGACCAAAGGACATTGCTCAGGAGTGCTGGGAACCACTCCTGTCCTTAAAGAGCAGCTCACTACTCTGCTTTAACCCTTCCTTCTATAATGCACTAAACTTGCCTGCTGAGACTAACCTTCAAGCCATTTAGCTCTCTTAAAGTAGCATTCCTTTCAAAAGGAATGTGTAGTCTACTAATTCATTTTATTTATGTGCTGTCATGCAAAATCCCAACCAATGAGAAGAGGATCCAAAGCACAAAGGCTGGCATACCCTTTTTTCCCTTTAATACAAAGTCTTTTATATTGTAAAAATTGTGGCTGAATTTAGCTCTGCTCAGTAAAGTGAGGGGCCAAAAGGAATGGCTAGAGCCACATCTGTTATAGGCAGGTATTGTACAAGCTTCCTCCCTAGCCCAGCTTTGCACCACAGTCTTGAACTACACCACGGCCTGTTATTTCAGTTCCAGGCCTCTCATGAGCAAACTGTACTAAACTCTCCAATGGTTTGGTGGACAGAAATAGCCACTGATGTTCTTTTCATAGTTTGAATCTAGATCTCCACAGATGAAAGGTTAACGAGTGACAATTTGTTCCACCACCATGACACGCTGCCCCCCCCCTCAAAAAAAGTTATGTTAAGAGAAAATCTTGTCTTAGAATTAGATCTTACCTGGCTGCTGCTTGCAAACCAGCTGCTCTGTGTATTTGTACAGAAATAGAAATGGCTCGAGCAGCTATTACTCCCCCTGCTGTTTTTAGTGAATGTCTGTACCTCACACTAACATCAAGCAAGCCTGGATTAAAAAAGACAAAGAAAAACGAAAAACATCTATCTGTTTTTTTTTAATTACAGCCAATATTAACCAAGATTTATTCTATTAATGTAAGCACATAATTTCACACAAAAAAAAAATCTATGAAAAGGCAGCATTATTGTTGCATAGTTAAGAATTAGAATAAGTCAGGATTGAATGTTTAGATACACTTTTGTTCAACCACCAGTTATTGCCCTGATACAGGAGTTAACCGTGTGAAATTCTACAGCCTGTGTTATGCAGGAGGTCCATCTAGATAATCCTAATGGCTCCTTCTGACCTTCAAATGTATGAATCTATTAAATGAAAGTTAAGGTTGCATCTGCACAACCTTAACTCTGCCCTTTTGTGTGAATTCATTATGATTCAGTCCTCACTTATATGATACCAAGATGTTGTGATTATATCAGACAGTTGCTTACAAACAGGGGGGTGGGAGTAAAATGACATATAAAATCCTTTAAAGATTTTAACATCTACAATACTCTCAAAGTTATCAGATTCCCTTTTGCCAATGCAAGTATATGTTCTGCAAGAAGCTCACTCCTCCATACCAGTAAGCCTCTGTGTTTTTTTCCTTGGTCACTCCCTCCAAGAATCCCCATCCTTTATTCTTGCGGTTTACTCCTCTCATACTCCATATCACAACTGTGATGTTGCACTCCATATTTTTCATGGAAATATGCTTATAATATGGATATGACATAACTGAGATGTACTTTATGCAAGATGGGTCTTGTAAGATATCATTGGAAAGGTTATGATTTACTGAATGTGATTATCCAATTTGTATGCCTGTATCCTTTCTGTATCTAAAGTTAGGAATATGGACTGTGTAACAATCACAACTGGGTGTGTATTGGGAAGACACCCACCAGACGACAGGCCATCAAATGTGATGAGCCATCAGGAAGGGACAACAAAACCATGAAGATACTAATCTCTCTCCGTCCTGTGAGGCGTTGGGTGGGGATATGCAATTGTTGTCTTGTCACTTGATACTAAACATTATCTGGGACTTCTTGCAACTTTCCCCTAAGGGGGGTAGGGGGGGACGACACAAGTTTGGGAAACAAAGGATTCCCACCTTATGGAAATCCTACTTAAGGGTGGGGAGGAAGACAAACGGGACTCCTCTGCTCCATGGCCTGTCTGCCAAAGAAGAAAGACTGCTAAGGTCACCTGAAGGGAAGGCAGGGGAGGAGTCCAGACTGAGACAATGGTCCAATCTGAAAAGAAATAGAACTGGAACTCTGATCCACAGAGACTTTACAACTTGCCTAAAATAACATTTAGGGTAAGAAATTACATTTTATAATCTGTTTCTTAAGTCTATTGAGTTTAGCTTGCGTACTTGGTTTTATTTGCTCAATAATCTGTTTTACAAATTCACCTTTTGTAGTTAATAAACTTATTTCTTGTTTATAATATAACCCAGTGTACAATTCTAATTGAATGGGGTGATAAGAGGCTGTGTATACCTTCCTCCACATTGAGGGAGGAGGCGGATTTCATAATATACCTTTGGGTCTGCACCCCAAGGGAGGTGGACACCTAAGTGCTGGGGCGAGTCCCTGAAGCTGAGCCTTCACAGAACTGATCTCAGTGTCTGTTTCATTCTGCAGTTTGGTGTGGCCCTGCCTGTGTGTGCTGGAGGAGGCTTAAGAGAATTGCTTGGCTCAGCAAGACAGGTAAAAAGGGTACCCAGGCTGGCATAATAGACAGGCTCAGTGGTATCTCAGCACATCAGGTGGCATCCTAAAGGAGGCAACCAGTCACAACCACCACCTTTGTTCTGACTGAAGAGTCCTAAAAGGATTTCCCTAAAAGCCTCTTCAGTGCTACTTTTGCATCATCTGGAAGAACCTCTACAGAGTGGACAGGCTCCTTCCCACTCCATAGAGCAGGGGTAAGCAACCTACGGCACGCGAGCTGCTTTTCAGTGGTACTCACACTGCCCGGGTCCTGGCCACCCATCCGGGGAGCTCTGCATTTTAATTTAATTTCAAATGAAGCTTCTTAAACATTTTAAAAATCTTATTTACATACAACAATAGTTTAGTTATATTATTATAGACTTATAGAAAGAGACCTTCTAAAAACATTAAAATGTATGACTGGCACGCGAAACCTTAAATTAGAGTGAATAAATGAAGACTCGGCACACCACTTCTGAAAGGTTGCCGACCCCTGCCATAGGCTAAGCCTATTGCGTCAATTCCCTCCTCCCTTCTGGTCTGAGAAGTGGGAGACCAAACTGGAGACTCATGTGGCAGTGAGATGTGGTAGGCCCAGGGCTGGTTCATTCAAACAGTTTTCTAGTAAATAAATACAATATACACCCAACCCTACACCCACTGAAGTCAGTGGAAGTTTTGTCATTGATTTCCAAGAGTGAGTTTTGACATCTTGGACTGGTAGGATCAACATGCTGGATTATTATTAGGCTTCAATCAAGGTGAGTTTCTCTCGTTCTCCTTGGCAGTGGATACACACACTTCACTTTTTAAAAGAAAAGAATGTCTTCACTTACCTGAGGATCGTGGACAAAATTCTGAGCATTCGGTTCTTGGGATTAACGGAAGAGTAAAGGTCTGTATCCCTACTTCTTCGCGGTGTTGCATTGTTACCATGGCACACAGGCGTGACAACGGCAAGGTCCCTTTTGCAACCATCTGATCTCTGACATTAGGATAATAGTACCTGCGCAAGACACACAGACGCATCAACCATAACATTTTGGTCAAGCTGTAGTGATTACTGGCTCTCAAGATTGAATACTGATCAGCTTTAATTCACACATCTTCAGATACTTTCCTATATTTAGAGAAACCCACACAAGGGCAATTTCACAAAAAGGTGAATACTCCGAATACTCCAGATATGGTAGTTCTACAGCTGTACTGATGTGACAGGCACAGGTGGTCACCTATCAATATTTCAACTAAAAACTGGAATCTAAAAGAAAACAAGAGAATGGACTAGCACAAAATAGACCAAACAATAAAATGTATGTAAATTACTAAGAGCCTATTGCAAGACAATGAAAAAAGGATTTAAAATCAGTAACAATACCATGAAGTTTGTTCTTGGAGCACCAGTTTACCAGCAATAAAGAAAATTTGAAAATAATGACTAGACAGTTTTTAACTGTGCTCTATAGCTATGAACTAGTTTTAAAGCCAATGCATTCCATTTAGTGAATAATGATCAAGTCAGGAGAAAGGTAATCACACATGCACACACTTAACTGTGCTTTCAATAGGAGTAGGGCCCTACCAAATTCACGGTCCACTTTGGTCAATTTCACAGTCATAGGAGTTTAAAAAATCATAAATTTCATGATTTCAGCTATGAAAATCTGAAATTTCATGGTGTTGTAATCGTAGGGGTCCTGACCCAAAAAGGAGTTGTGGGGAGGGAGAGGTGCGGAGGGATGGGGGCACAGCACAAGGCTATTTTAGCGGCGGTTGCAGTAGTGCTACCCTTACTTCTGCACTGCTGCTGGCAGTGGCACTGCCGTCAGAGCTGGGCAGCTGGAGAGTGGCAGCTGCTGGCCGGGAGCCTAGCTCTGAAGGCAGAGCTGCCACCAGCAGCAGCGCAGACGTAAGGGTGGCATGGTATGGTATTGCCACCCTTACTTCTGCACTGCTGCTGGCTGGGTGCCTGGCAAAGAGCCACCGCTCTCCGGGCGCCAAGCTCTGAAGGCAGTGCAGAAGTAAGATTGGATGTATTCTTGAGGTGCTGATTTTATTACAGAAAGACCTATTCTGTCTGGCACCTAGCAGTCTCTGTGCCTGAGCACCGCGCCAACAGTGGAGATCTGCTGATAGGTTCTTCTTGACAGTTTCTAGATTTGAAACTTGGAGAAAGGCCACAGGATGCTTGCAGAGATGGGTCCTTGGCTCTATTACACATTCAGTTGGCTCACAAGAGCCTGAGTTTGCTGCAGCAAAGCTCATGTATTAGCCAAGCCTTTTCTTCGGACTGTGATGAGCAGCAGAGGGTCATACAGTGTGTGAGATACACACGACAAAACTCACCATATGCAAACAAACATTCACACTATATTCTCCTAAAAATCAGTGGCTCAGTGGAAAGAAACAATAAAATAGCAGCATAAAATAACACACATATGCCACTTTATTAAGAAATGGAACCTAAGGACACACAGATTATTTAAACCCAACGCACAGATCATTAAACTAGTTATAAAGTGAAAGTACAATTTCCCAGTGATGTCAAAGAGTCAGGTGATCGGTGTCTCTGGAAAAAATCAGGTAAAAAAATCCCTCTCTAAACGCAATCTTTCAGAGGAATAAAATGCATACTCCATAGTGACATCACTAATTTATTGCTTGGCAGGAGATTTTCACTGTTAGTCACTCCTCTAGTCTCACTGTTTTCTGAGTGGTGAGGAAATGGATCTTTATTCTGTACCTGCACCAGATTTCAAACTGGATTCCTCCTCCTCCTGCTAATCCTTGTGGAGAGAATGCACTGAGCAGGAGCCTCTGTACTGGGACATCAGCAGGTACCAACAGGGAATGATGATGCTCATCATTAAAAATGGGATCAGGAATGCACAAAGTAGTTGCTGAGCGGAAAGGCTTTAACTTAATGCCTACAAAGTCAAACAAAGCCAGTTAAATATTTGATCCCAACTTTATATATCCA
The DNA here is from genome assembly GCF_016161935.1 of Mauremys reevesii. NCBI lineage: Eukaryota > Metazoa > Chordata > Testudines > Geoemydidae > Mauremys > Mauremys reevesii. The sequence continues at coordinate 16,530,160 of NC_052623.1, read as the reverse complement.
AGGAACAAGATGGCAAGCACTCAGATTGTAATCTGAAAACAACCTAATGTGACTTTGCTTAAAAGCTCATTGTCCAAACTCTCCCCATGGAATTCTCAAAGAAATACCTGGATGCTACAGAATGTAGTGCTGGTGACTCAAAAATAGCACTGAACTAATTCCACAGCAATTATTCTTCAGTGTGCTGTGGGAAGTGCTGTCTTTTGAATGAAATAGAAATCAGAGGTACAAAGCACTAACAACCCTAAACCTCTGACTGCCAGAAGAACTAGCCCATGGCTCTTTTAGCAAGAGAAGAGAGATTAACCCAGGTATCTTGTCCCAATTCCCGCTTCAGAAATTATATATACTTAAAATTCCCCTGCAATTTCAACTGCATATATCATTCAGTCCTAAGACTTTGTATAATGTTTCAGTTAAAGCAAGTGCCATATTTCAGCTACTGCAGAAGTGAAATAAGCCCTATATAGTCTAAGTCAGTTTATGGACTTTTTCCTACAAAGTCTTATGCATGTGAAGTCTGCATTGAAATCAATGGATTACTCACTGTGTGTAAAGTTAAGCACATGCTCATATCTTTGCAGGATTGGGGTCAAAGTTTATGAAGTGCTTTCGGATCTTCAGATGAAAGGTGCTAAAATCAATGGACACAGGACCCAATACCTTTTATTGAAAATCAATGGGAGTCTTACCATCTACCTCAAAGGGTGCAGCTTTTAGTTTGTTGAGCTGACCCGAAGTTAGCTATACATTGGCTTTCTGCTGCACTAGCCATATCAGGGAAGCACAGAGATACAGACACTGTACCCAGGGAGCTAGAACAGAAACAAACAACGCTTAGCTAAAGCAATGCTTTAAACAAAGTCCTATCACAAACCAAACTTACCGTTTTCATACAATTCAGTCCCTTGTAACACACTGGAGTCAGGCTCCTGAACTGGAAAATAGTACTGCACATAGCAATCAGCCTCTCCCCAGACTGTGGACTGTAGGGGAGTGAGCCCTTTAACGTTCCCCACATGAATCTCAAATGCATGCTCCATCAGTCCTTCCACCTCTCTCTCCAACTGCTAAATAAGATAAAGGGAATTCCTGTGAACAAGAGAAGCACCTTGGCGATAGTGTACAAGAGCTACATTCCTAAAGGAATGAGATGATGAGGTTCATCACCCTGACACTGACATTGCATTAAGTCATTTCCTCTATAGTTTATATAAACATTTAAAACATTGTAGCAACTTTTGTTTAGAAAATGAGAAACATCCCTTCCCCCAACTCTAACTGTTCATACAAGTCTTTCCCAAACTCAGGGGCGAGTCCCCTGGGAGAATACCAGACTTGTGTTAGGTGCACATGGTGCAGAGGGTCAGGTCTTAGACATTATAATGATGGACACTATAAACAATTCTAATCTAGATGGAAGCAGTGGGGATGTAGGAGAGGGTCAGCACTGGTATGGGGGGAAGCTATATGACCCTGGATCTGCTCTGATTTCCACTTCAAACATGCTGTTGCGGGCAGCTTCTTTAAGTTCTCCTTCCTGCTCCTGAGGCACATGGTCCATAATACAGCTGGACAAAGCATCAGATCATACGTACAGGGCTACAGGCTCAGAAAAGCCGTTCACCAGCCCAAGTTACATGCGTCTCCTCACACAACACAGTTTAGCTGCAAGAGTACGTGTCCAGGTCCAAGAGAACCACTAATGGACACAAAAATATGGTTTCCTGGTAGTGAGTGTGCAGGTGGGGGAAGCAACAATAAATTAAAACAAAAGAAAAAAAGAAAAAGAGGAAAAAACCAAGAGAATGGGATAAACGGGAATGGAGACACAAAACAGGGGAAGGTGGGAAAGGACAGGGAAAAAAAAAGCAAAGTATAGATACAGCAATTGTGCCATTGCTTGGAATGAGGGGTGACAACGTGATAATCCACTGTAAGATGGGCTCCGACAAAACATAAAGATGAGAGACCCTGTTCAGTTTATCTCTGATAAACCCAAGGTGAGATTGGCCACTGTCGGAAGACAAGATACTGAGCTAGATGGACTTTTGGTCTGACCCAGTCTGGCCGTTCTTATGTAATGAGTCTCTAAAAGCCAAAACAGCAGTTATGGGAGCATACCACTGAGTGACTCGCAGGGGGAGGATCCAGAGAGTGGGGAGGCCGCTGCGTGATGGGAGGTACAGTTCCTTCTTCATTTTTTAGTCTCTGCAGTGCCACTATTTGATCAGCTGAACCCATTGCCAGAATGACCCTTAGGCTCCCGTTTTTATTGCCTGTAAAAACATCTATCACAGACATATAGCTGTCCACTGCAACCACTGGATACTGAGCTTGAAGCAGCAGGCGAGAAATCTTGGGGTCTCTGGAGAGGAAAAAAACGGGTATCAGAACAAGCCACTAAGGCATCACATGTTTCACCTGAAGCCCTCAAGGCAATGACACAAGCCAATGTATCAACCCCCCTTCCCCCCTCTTTTAAAAACAACCAAACCAAACCAAAACAACTTTGGTCTTACAATGACCCATCACAGCTAAGGAGACTGCTTTCCCGCCCCCTACCTTTGGGCTTCACATCATACTGATTCCCCATTCTGGTGGATAGGAGAAACTACCTTCACCAGCTAGCAAGTAGTGGTCTCTGGGAAATGAGGTGAAGTGCTCTCAGCTACTGCCAGCCCAGCAAATGAAGGATGAGAGCTAGAGACCTGTCCAAAGATCCCCATTTAGGAGCACAACATACTGCCACTAGACTACAAAAACAGCCATTGAGTGTATGATTTTACTAGTTAAAAAACACTGAAAAATAACAAAAAGATGGGTGACAGTGGAGTGTTCCACAGAAACACTAAGGCCTTTAGTGGTAGTAGTCGGATGACATAGCAACATGTATTTACTTCTTGATAAATCCCAGCGTCTAATGTGCACTGAATTGAATAATAAAGCACCTTCCACCTAACTGAAGCACTGACTGATTTGCTCCTGTGTTTAATTTGACCAAAATGTCAGGAACCAGTAACTTTAATTAAAAATAATATAATTTGTATCCTTTATTTTGATCAATTTTAAATCACTTTAGGCAGGTATTGCTTGAACTAAGCTGCCATTAAATTAAGGAAGGAACCAAACCCCTGAACAAAAGAGGAAAAAAGAAATGTTCAGGAAAGACCACCTGAAGTTGAGCTATTCAGACAACATTTTTATATTAGAAGCACTAACCTGTGATATGTAAACTGACAGTTCCATGGTAGTCTTAAGGATAAGATCACCTGCTTATTTCAGTCACAGTTTGGGAAAGGACAGATTGAAACAAGTGGAAGGCACTGAATATTGTTTATAGTGCACATACCAATGTCTATTCTAATCCAATGTAACTAATGATAACTATGAACGCCACGGCTTGCTATTTGAGAATGGTCAGGCTGATCTGCTACAGACATATTTTCTTACAAACAGGATGAGTTAAGCTGGTTTAGTTGGACAGCACTGCAGCTGTCTTCATTTCTATGCGCTGTTCACTGGTCCACCTCTTACTTGCTTCTGCACCACAACAGTGCCGTGCAAATGGTGGATTTAAAGCAGTGAAAATCATACATTTCACATTAGTGAACATCAGTGGGCCCACTGTTGCTTGTCTTGTAGATTTTCTTGTTACAAATTTAGGGCCCGACCTTGCAGTCATCAGCTATGGCAGACTCCTGCACCCATGTAGGGCCCCTTTGAAGTGGGCTCTGCACAGACTTCTGAATCCACCTGCAAGGATCTGGTTGTAGGATCGGGGACTTAATACCAATGCTACTTTAGCAAAGTCCCAACAGAGAATATAGTTTAACAATAATATGGATCAGACATTTTGCACTGTTGACAAACTCTTTCCAGTCTGACCAAGGACACATGTTTTAGAGTCTGGCCCTCAATTCTTGAATCCTACAATGCAGAGCAGACTCTTGCTGCAGGCTGCTGTAAGGACATACGTTCCCTTTCTTTCCCCTGCCACTGGTCGGCACATACCCCACACTCTGGTCAAAAACAGAACAAAAATTCAAGAGCCTGTTTACTTGAATGACATGTAAAATTGATGCAGAGGAAGTTTCACCAATCCTAGTAGTCTGTCGCCTCCGGGGGTTCGCATCTTGTTCCAGGCTTCAATAACCATTACATTGTTCTTGAGTCTCTCCAGATGTTTGGGAGTTAATGAAATAGGCATCACCTAGTATGAGAGAGAGTTTACTGCACAACTAGTAAATGAAGCAAACTACATTAAAACAGAAGGGGAAGCTGTTTGTCAAACGCAGAGTATTCTGTTTTAACAGAGGAAGATTTCCCTAGTGGTCTGAATGCTGGTAGTTGGAGACCCAAATTAAAAATTCAGTTCAGGCTTGTCTACCCAGTTTTGGTAGAATTAGAAAATGTACCATGCAAAAAATGCAAAAAAAGGTGTGATTGAGATGGCAAGTGATTTTTATTCCAATTGCTTTAAATCTTTTTTTTGGGGGGGGGCGGGGCGGGCGGGGAAGAGTGAAGGGAAGCGTAAAACCTATTTATCATAAATACCAGTGAAGTGACTTGGGATAAAAATATGTCTTTGATATGTCTTTCCATGAAATCACACCTTCAATTAAGGCCTGAGGACTCCCACAATTCACATCTCTAAGACTCCCAATGAATCCTGCAATAAAACTGGGGAAAAACAGATTTGACATTCCTGATATTTTTAAAGGAAAAAAACCCAAGAAAACAAAACAAAAAAGTGGGATTTCTGCTATAACAATTTGGTCAAAATGATGTAAATACAACAGTACACCTCTACCCCGATATAAAGCACCCCGATATAACACAAATTCGGATATAATGCGGTAAAGCAGTGCTCTGGGGGGGCGGGCTTGTGCACTCCGGAGGAGCAAAGCAAGTTCGATATAACGCAGTTTCACCTATAACGCGGTAAAACTTTTCGGCTCCCGAGGACAGCGTTATAGCGGGGTAGAGGTGTATATGAAACATGGCTGAGTTTGTGTAACAACAGAAGGCTAAAATTTTGGAATTTCCTGGCTGAGGCTTCTTTCCCTTAACATTGCATTAACTCTAGCTTTTGTGCTGACTAACGCATATAGTATTTGAAGATAAAACAAAATACAGGATTATAAAGAAATAAAGTCATCCCTCCAACCATACAGCATTGGACACAACATTCTAAGCATCTCTTTCCCTTCCCACAAAGAGCAGTTGCTTTCTTTTCCTTGCTTTATTATATATGGGCTTCCTTGCCTACTTTCCTCTGGTATTTTACAGGTCTTGTTTACTGTTTGGGCAATTCCAGGATACACTCACCTGCATTTCATGGTTTGTGGTATGACCAAAGTAGTAATAAGAGCACTTTAATACATCAGAGAGAGAGAGTCAGAGAAGTCCTTATGGCTTGTATTAAGATAAAAACTTGGGCTTGGGAAAAAGTTTGCCCCTCACAGGAATATGCAATTTAGACAGCATAACAGGAGAGGTGTGTGACTTGCCTGAGAAAAGCTAAAGGCAGGTTGTGTTGTACCCCACATGACAGCAGATCTTGTTGCCTCCTCTGTGCTGAACAGTTTGCAGTTTAAATACACATTACAGGAACCATGGATTCCAGAGTCTCCAGCAATAAAATCCTTTCCATCAGGCACCATTAACAATACATGCAATAATAATCCATCCTCTTCCGATGCATTGATTTGTGTCATCAGGTTACGGGACGCAGACAATGGCATGGATGGTGGTGACGGCAGAGCCCCTCTTCTGGGTACTTCTGTTCTCTTTGAGGATTCCTGGTTACTTTCTTTCAAAAGTCGAGGGCTTTTTGCATGTATAACATTTCTGTCAGCTTCTTGTAACTTAATCCCTGGACTTCTGATGGCATAAACTGGGGCTTGCTGGACAGTACTAGCTGACCTGGCATTGACACTGGTAAAGTCTTTGTTGTCAGCTGCAAGCTCCAATGATACCTGCATTATATAAGGAGAAAGTATTTAATCAGAATATCTGCCCTCTGTGAAGGACAGGGCCAGCAATATCAAGTCAGAAATACATAGCATACTTGGTTCAACAGCTGCATTCATTTTCCTTACCGAACCCTAAAAGCTCATTCATGGATGTATGTTGATCATGAATCTCAACCCTTACGCTAAGAAATCCTACAGAAAGATTTGCTGAATAAAGCGATATCTCTCTAACACACACACAAAATGAAGAAAACCTGTACAATTTCAAACATATACAATAATACAGTTTGAAAAATTTTCTTAACACCAACTAGCCACAGTAAAAAAAATACTACCTGCCATTGAGCGCTTTATCTGGGCGTGTCTATACACGATTTTTGTTCACATTATATAGCATTATTTGATCACAATACTTTGGCATTGAATTCCTCCCTTTCCTTTGTACTTCCTGCTCTCTTCCTATCTCTTCCCTTCATTTTTCCCCTCTCCTGCTATGGTATCTTTGTCTTTGCCTTCATCTTTCAATGACTATTCCAGTTTAATTTTTCTGTTTTGTAATATTTCCTTCCCTTTATTTCTTCCCCCCTTCATTTAAGGCACCTCTTTCTACACTCCTTCCTTCCTCCTGTTCTCTGTCTCTTCCTCCTTCACCACTGATTTCCCCATTCATTTTACTTGTCTCCAAATCTCTCCCTCCATTCCCTCTCTTTCCTGTCATTTGCACAATCCACTGCATGCCCCCCCTTCCATTCCTCCTTTCTCATCCATTCCTCCATTCTTCTCCTTTCTCACTATCCCATTCCATTCTCCCTTGTAACCAACACAGTCATGCTTATCCTTCTATTCACTAACTCAGCCCATACACAACGGCCTCAATCTCTATACTGCCACTAAGTGACAAATAGATCAGTTCCCTGGCCACTCTGCTCCATAGCTTCCCCTGCTCTTTGGAGAAGGGGATCTGCCCACTCACCCTGGTCAGTGGGTTTTCCAAGCTTTATAATAGAAAACACTTGCCATTCTGGTGAACTACAAAAGTAACCGAACCAACCTTTGCTTATATTCCCCAGGGATTCCCCAGCTCTATAGAACTGAAATTCCCAGGTAGACTCCTCCTCCTCCCCTTCCCCTCAACTGGATGGTTCTACACTGTTCTCCGGGGAACTACAATTAGAACTCCTGGTTTTAAGAAGGTTACAGGTGTCTCCCTAAAGCCTTTGTAAAATACACCTCTACCCTGATATAATAGTGCCCTTGGGAGTCAAAAAATCTTACCGCGTTATAGGTGAAACCGCGCTATATCGAACTTGCTTTGATCCGCCGGAGCACGCAGCCCCGCCCCCAGAGCGCTGCTTTACCATGTTATATCCGAATTCGTGTTATATCAGGTCGCGTTATATCGGGGTAGAGGTGTATATATCGGGGTTCTACTCTACTGTACCCACAAACCTCCAGCTTTAAGATGTGGCATCAAAGTTAAGAAAAAAAAAGAAAAAAGATTCAGCCACCAAAATATAACCATAGAAGATGATTTAACTCAAACATTGTATGGGAATTTATTTACCTTTATAGGTCCAAGCTGTGTTTGACCTCCTTCTTCCTCCACAGGTAGCTCACAGCTGACAGTGAGCAGTTCGGACTGGATAACCTTCCGCAGTGTAAGAGTTGCTGAGCCAATCAGCACTGGCTGAGGACAGGAAAAAAAAGAAATTAATTCTAAGATTTCTGAAAGATTTGCTGATCAGGAAGAAACCCAAGAGTAATTGTGAAGTGACAACTTCTGAAGAAGCCTGTACACCACTGTTCTCTTTTTCAGCACAGAGTCTCAATGTTATATTAATACAAACCCAGCTTGTATAGAACTAATTTTCCATTAGTTCCTGATCCAGGCATCACCACGGGATGATGGCAACAGGGAGGTCTCAATTTCTGTGAGAATTCTGGATCACTGCAAGATTCCAGGGATGGAATATGATTTTGTACTTACCAAGGAGACAAATTATTGTTTTCCATTAGAAAATGATTATTAGGGCAGATAGAGAATGATATGTTTAATGTTATTGCAGATTTTAACAAAATCTGAACTGAGTTAACCCTACTTCCTGATTTTCTGTAGGCAGCAGATTACGTGAATGTGATTACTTACATGTACCCATTTATCCAAAAGAAATATACATTTTATTTTTCAAATGCACAGGTTACTCTAGTGTTTCCCAAGCTTTTGAAAGCTGAGTCCCTCCTTCAAGAAAATGAAACCAACCATGCCCCCTTTCAACCTTGCTGTGTGTTCTTATGTATACATCTTCCATGCAGCAGCACTGGGGTATGTACCACACTGAGAAATGCTGGATTACTCATGTTTGTTTGATAGTTAATGCTTAAATCCACCCCCTACTCCTTAAATGGCAATACCGTGATTTTAGAGAAGGGTGATGGAGAAACATATTTGGGCTTTTCAGTCTTGAACTGAGATAGCAGGAAGAACACCATATTATTCCCCTAAAAGCAACTGCACATACCTCAACCCCTTTTAAAATAGCTCAGTAGTTATTACTTATTAAAGCAGCAGCCCATTTGGATGCCATCAATTTGTCTGTCTTTCTCTTGTGATTGAGATTAGAGCAATTCCAATAGATAATGTACAAAGGACATCAGATTGTACAAAAGTATTTGAGTGCCCAGAACACATACATATTTGCTTACACAGATTAACTTGTGGCAAGTACCTTTTTCTGTGTGCTTTTTCTCATGTAGATTTTGAAAGCAAGATCAGAGTTCCACCAGTGCTCTATCATCATTCCACCAAAGTGAATAGGGAACACAAACCGCTGTTGAAATTTCACCACTGTAAGGAAGATTGACAGCTATGAGTGTTTGTCTGGACTTCCATGAAATTGAAAAGGAACAGAGAAATCTTCAGTCTGTATGCAGAGGGTGGGCAGGACTAGTGTGCATGTGTGAAGTCTCCAGAGGAGGAAGTTCCAGCCCACATCAGGATAGCAGGCAAGTACTCTGTGCATCTCTCAGGCCATATAAAGAGAGTGGATGGAGTATGAGGATCAGAGTCAAGGGTTCTTGCTGGAACCTTAAAATAGAATAACTTGAGTTTTCAGCTACTCAATTCTCTTATAACGGAAACTAACTTACCTTTTTGCAGGAGTAACAAATGCTCAGCCATACCTGTGCGTTAAGTTTTCCATTGGGGGCAACAGTCTGCTATGGCTATCTAATTTATTCCTTCATTTTTTAAATTAAACTCCATTACGTTTAGATCCCCTCTCCTTGCAGGAGAGTGTTCCATCTCCAAAGTCCCCGTGGTCCTGTGCACTGACCAACTATCCTGGCTCAGATGCAACTTATGCAGGTTCACAAGTGTATGTTTTGGGTCTCCCTTCCACAAAGCATAATAAAATATCAGAAAGAGCTAATACATTTTTAAGAGGTGTAGAATTCAACACAGTTGAGATTAAGAAAAAAGAAAACTCTTACCTTCGCCTGTGATTTTACTTGAAGCTATGCGAATCACTTCTGTTGTTAGGGAAATCTGTCCTGTTTCGTTTTTGGAGACTCCCACTGGAAAGTGGTACTCAACGAAGAAAGTGCTACAAATGAAAAAGTGAATTAAAGATCCCAGGCTTTCCGTGGTGTAGTGCCCCTAAGGCCATACACAACAGGAGTAAACTTTGTAGCCACAGTGTCCACAAGCCCACGTTATTGGGCCCACGGGTCCTTCAATATTAGTGGACTACAGGTTTTTTTATTGCACGTTTTATCTGAGTACTATTGCTACTGAGACTCTCTTAAAGAACTACAGAGATGAAAATGAATTTATTCTCCAATGTAATGCAATATTGTTACTTACACAATATCCAAGAACAACATTTGTTAAATTAGAGTTAAGAGGTAGGCAGGGTCGGTCACAATGGGCATTTTGACTTCCCCTACGGTGATCTTCTGGTCTGGGAAGAAAGTCCCTGCTTGCAGCTTCCTGAACAGGCCAGTGTTCCGACAGATGTGTGTGTCATGCACCTTTCCAGACCAGCCAGCGTTAATGTCCATGAAATGCCCATAGTGATCCACAAACACCGGGAGAACCATTGAGAAATACCCCTTCCGATTAATGTACTCGGTGGCTAGGTGGTTTGGTTCCAGAGCTGGAATGTACGTGCCATCTATTGCCCCTCCACAGTTAGGGAAGACCATTTGTGCAAAGCCATCTACAATGTCATGAACGTTGCTCAGAGTCACGGTCTTTTGGAGCAGGATGTGATTAATGGCCCCGCACACTTCTGTCAACACAAGTCCAACAGTCGACTTTCCCACGCCGAACTGGTTAGCGACCGATAGGTAGCAGTCTGGAGTGGCCAGCATCCACAGTGAAATCGCCATGCACTTCTCCAACGACAGGGCAGCTTTCATTCTCATGTCCTTGCACCCCAGGACTGGGACAAGCTCATTACACAGTCCCATGAATGTGGATTTCCTCATGCGAAAGTTCTGCAGCCACTGCTTGTCATCCCAGACATGTATGATGATGTGATCCCACCACTCAGTGCTTGTTTCCCGAGCCCCAAAGTGGCATTCCACTGTGGTCAGCATGTCCGTGAATGCCACAAGCAATCTTGTGTTGTAGCTGTATGTGTGGCAAGATCCATGTCGCACTCCTTTTGCCTTTGTAGTTTAAGGAATAACACCACTGCCACTTGTGACGTGTTAGTGAGAGCGAGCAGCATATTGATTAACAGTGTGGAATCCATTCCTGCAGGTGGAAGAGGCAGAGTGCACAGTACACAAACCGTTGAAAGATGGTGCCAAATGTGGACAGAAGCACAGTGATTGCTGGGATGTAAAGCAATGCATCACGGGGCATCAGGACAGGATCCAGGATGCCCCAGGATCCCATCTGCCTTCTGACACTAAGAGTTGTGGGAAGAGGAAGAAATGCTCTATGAGATAACTGCCTAGAGTGCACTGCTCTGAACACCGCTGCAAGTGCCGCAAGTGTGAACACTCTATCTTACAGGCAGCTGACAATGTGAACGCACAACAGCGGTTTCCTTTCAGCGCTCTCTCAGCAGCGCTGTAACTGCCAGTGCTGTAACTCTGCCAGTGTAGACATTCCCCAACGTACAGCATGTTTTTGGTTATCAGCCAGATATTAGCTTCCCAGAGGCAACAGCAAGGCAAGTAACCAATGCTCAGGCGGGGTGTGAAACAGCTCAGTGGTTTGAGCATTGGCCTGCTAAACCCTGGGTTGTGAGTTCAAGCCTGGAGGGGGCCATTTAGGGAACTCTGGCAAAACAATCTGTCAGGGACAGTACTTGGTCCTGCTGTGAAGGCAGGGGACTGTACTCAATGGCCTTTCAAGGTCCCTTCTAGTTCTACATTTCTATGATTCTATGTGAGAAACAACCCATCAACAGTGTATTGTCCAGCAAAGGAGCTACAATGCAGTGACTCACCTGAATGAGGCCACACCAGGGGAATTGCTCAACCTTGCTTGGAGAGACTCAGCAATACCCTCAGACTTGTGTTTTCCACACACATGGACTGAGGGTATAAAACAGACAGAGTGGACACATACTGGGCCTTTCTCCTTCACCCACCTACACTGCAAGCAACAACATTGAAGACTTGATACTCCAACTGAGAGGACTGGCCCAGATTTCAAAGGTGAAATCTGTACTACTATAGACTGCAATATCCAGTGGGGTGAGAAAAACTGCTTCTAGTTGCTGCCCAGTTTAATAGGGTTGAGAGTTTAGACTGCATGCTTATATTTTATTTCTTTTGGTAACTAACTGACTTTTTGACTATCAATTAATATCACTTGAAATGTATCTTTTACAGTCAATGCATTTGTTTAACTGTTTATCTTTACCAGTGAGTTGGTATGAAGTGTGGGGGCAAATCTGCTCAGGTTTGACAAATGCTGGTGTACGTCCCCTTGCTGTTGTTGAAGGGGTGAGCCAATTAATAAATTAGACGGTATATTCCTGAGGTACAGTGCTGGGGAGGATTTGGCTGATGCGTTTCTCTGTGTGATTCATGAGTGGCTCTGGGAGCAGTCATGCAAAATAGCTGGGTGTGGGGCTCCACATGCGGTCGTGCTGAGTGATAACAGCGCCTGGCAGGGCTTGCTGCCGGTCACTAGCAAGGCATTGTGAGAGACAGCCCAGGCTGGAGAGAGTTAAGGAGGCACAGAGGTCCCACAGGCCCAGTCTGCACCCTGGGGATCCCATCATAGTAATATCTTTTATTTGACCAACTTCTGTTGGTTAAAGAGACACACTTTTGATCTTACACAGCACTCCTCAACCACCTTGTCTCCCTAATATCCTGGGACCAACACAGCTACAACGGTGCATATTTTATCATTGTATTTTGTTTAAAAGTCTATGATGTGTTACTTTTTAAGACAAGGAGAGGAGGAAAGAACCTCAGGACCCTGCTGAGATAAGGTCCATTGAACAAAACACCAGCATTGAGAACCCTGGTTCCAAAATCCAACAAAGGCGCGTGTGCACACACACACAATCATAAAAATACTAATTCTTACCGCTTTTTAGCTAATGCTGGTCTTGGTGGTTTCCCTATGAAGCTTTTCTTGCCTGGTGTAGTCTGGGTGCTTTCAGGAGGAATTCTCAAGCTTTCAATTATGACTCTGGCTAAGTGTATTCGACCCAGCAATGCCAGCCTATCCACATTTAAGGTTATGGCTTGTCCTTCCTCTGTGGGAGCTTCAGAAAGTGGTAGTGGTCTAGCAGGAGAACAGCTGAAAAGGGTTAAAGCAGAGAATCCGGCTTAGACGAACATTCATTGCAGCAAAACCCTAAGGGAAAACTGTAGGCTGGCAGGGTGTTGTTTTTTTTAAAAAATGGTTCACAATACATGAACACGCACATTTGTTTTTTTTCTGAACTACACTTTTCATCACACGTTTCCTACTCACGCTTTACAGTCAAAGTATGTAAACTGAAGATAATGAAGGTGGCTTCTATATTAAAATGTGTTATGTACTTAAAATACACCTATATAAAGAAGGAAAAGTGCAGACGTTTTCTTTCGATGCAATTCTAACTGCATAAGACAGGATACCCTCCTAACTCAGCTCTGCAACAAGAAAAGGTTCAGGAAGCCTGTGACACTGGTCAGAGGGTGCAGATGCTGCAACAGACAAAGTAAGTTCACTTGTGTGCATGGGACCAGCAACAGGCCTATGGACCACTTACATACCATGTAAACTGTATCTTGAGGGCTTTAGTGGTATGTAGGCTTTTTGTGCTGCATCTCCACAGAAGTGAATTTCACCTGCAGAGAGTAGAATGCAATGATAGCAGCAGGTGTGGAATTTGGGAACAGCAGCACAGCCATTTAGAAAGTCAAGGAAGTATACTGATTTGGGTTTAAAGAAAAGTTTAGTGTATCATTAAATTGGTTAACTGGATTACTGACAGGCGCCACTGTAAACAGTGTATGAGACTGACAGTGAAGCTACTCTCAATGTGAATACAGTATTGCTTGGTGTAACTTCCTCTCTGACTGTTTGACAATCTTTTATGCTAAGAATTTTATTTATTCTCTATTTTTTTCTTATTTGTTTCAGGTTTAGCTGTAGATTTTATTGTAAGTCAGGCAAGATACCTTGAGCCTTCTGTTTCTTTTTTTATGAAGCCTGTGGTAACATGCTTTCTGTAGAGGCTTTGTAAATAATGCATACATTCGGTTAAAAGAACATTGTCGTTTCAAATGCAGTTAAGAACTAGCTTTTGTAAAAACAAGCTTATAAAAAGTTTACACGCTCTTATTTTTTGTTTACTTGTTTTTAAATTCCAAGGGAGTCAGATTTTCACTCCTCTGCAATGCAGGCAGCCCAAATATTGCATGAAGAACTTTAAAGTGAAACTGGCTTTTAACAAAAATGAAAATGGAAGCGTTCATCTTCATTATGCAAGCTAAAGGAAATGCAAAAAGTAAACAAACTACAGAAAACAAATAGCAACTTTGGTTTAAAATATTTTCAGTTTTTAGTCATTCAAAAAGTGCAAATTATTATTAGAAAGGTAAATACTTTTTTTGTTTTGCAAACATGATTTTTAACTTGACTGTATCTCTTTAAGCAGCTGGTCACATTTTCTTAAATGATGGATGGTAACTCTCTGGATTCCATCATACAAAAGGACATCAAATTGGTTATTCAAAGCTCTGTTACACTATATGCAAGTGAAAGTGCATGGGTGTGTAGTGCTTCTCAATCTATTTACCATTGTGGGCCACATGTGTTTTGTGTGCCGCATCCAATATTACCTGTATGGACCTGAGGATGTCACGTGGGCCACAGCTGTGTGCTGATTGGGCCACAAGCTGCAGGTTGAGAACCACTGCATGACTATTGCTAATGGCAACTTATGATTTGAGGCTACTGCACACAAAGAGTCTGTAACTCAATTGTTCACCTGGGTTTCATTTCTGTTGCCTTTTCTTTCTGATCACAGATGCTAGAATCCAAAGTTTTCTGTGACCTCTGATGGTTTCCGTGGTCACCTTTCGCAAGCTTTTTTGTCCTGATTACTTTTTTAGATGATATAATATCCTCATCATCACTGAGGAAGTCACTTAAACTGGTATCAGACTTCTAAAAAGAGAGATTGGAAAAAATAAAAGTTTAATATGATCAATGACAACAAAAGGTACACAACAGCCACAATAAATGAGGGTGGGAAAAATAGCATGTGATCATGTAATCAGACAATCAAAAACATACTTAGAGGGGACAGATCTAACACTGCATGGGCAATCTTTATTCTGGCATTTCCAAATGAGTGCTTGACTGTCATCTTAATAATGTTCTTTTATCAGTTTTTAATGTACTTTTTAAATACATTGGCAAACTTCTATAGGCTACATTACAAAAACGCTTTATAGATACTAAGACGTCTCTCTTCCTTCTGATCTCATGTCTTGATTTTCTTTTACTATAGCACTGTGACCTAAGCATCTTCCCCTCGTCCCTCACTTACATGAGCTGTGTAAAACAAATTCTCCAGCAGACTCTGGTCATAGTGAGGATCGTTCAGCTCGCTGTCATACACCTCACTTCCTGCAGAGAGAGATTCTGGAGGGGAACCTGTCCCATCCCAGAAATGCACAGGGGATAAATCAGCACTGTGGACACAAGAGGAGGAAAAAATATCCTTCTTAATATAGCAGTTTCATATCAATTCTAATTGCATTGTTTATAGAACAGCCACCTTTATATCCAGATTTGAACTTAGTTGTGATGTTCAAACTAGCAACAATGAAGACAGTGCTTGACAATAATGAAGAGTCCAGTTAAGAGAGATGGCACAGGCAGAAACAAAACAAGCCCCCCTCACAATGTATCTCAGACTTGATCTGGATAGAACTCCTAAAGCAGTGATACTCAGACTGAGGCTTGGGAGCCGCAAAGTGTCTCTGTAATGTGTCCCTTGCAGCTTTTTGCAGCACATGATATTAAAACACTGTGTGATTTACTTATTAACCAATCTAACTTATTAACCAATCAGGATGCATTTGCTATGTTATTAACCAATTGGAGAATAGTTGGTCAGTAATTTTGCTGTGAGATATAACAACTGTAAATGAAAGAATGAATCGATACTTCTGTGGCTCTTTTGGGTAATGCTGATCGCTAATTTGGCTCCTGAAGCACAGAGGATTGAGTATCACTGACGTAAAGGGATTAATGGGTAGTCTGCTTTCCATTGGCCAGAGTCTTTGGCCTTGCTTCTAAAACTGTCAAAAGGGGGAAGGACTTAGGAGTGGTAAGTCGAATAAGTCACTGAATAGCTACCAGATAAAACAACTTTCGGTTACTACCAACATGGCTAGATATCTGCTAGTGACCTACTGTAGAAGTGAAAGGCTTCATGCCCCATTACCAATGCCCTGAATTAAAAAGCATCCCATCATCCAAACATTATTAATAATCTGCTTTTAAAAAAGTTTTCACAAGATGGTATTTTAAACCTGCCACTTTTGTGAGATGAACTGGTGAATGTCAGTCCACTTCCCATTAGAAAGCTCTCAATTTCACCACACAACTTCACCACCACATCTAAACGTCAGGATAGCACTCAGACACCCAGATTTGGATGGACATGGAGAGCCAACTCTCACATTGTTCACTGGGAACAGGGTAAAGGTACATTAGTGGAATACTTCTTGTGCTCTGTTCTGAGGCTAGGCAACAACTGCATTTTCCAAGGCTGTCAATATGATACCATGCACAAGCGTCAAACTAAAATCTGGATATTCCTCCAATACTTTAGACCAGGGGTCGGCAACTTTCAGAAGTGGTGTGCCGAGTCTTCATTTATTCACTTGATTTAAGGTTTTGCGTACCAGTAATACATTTTAACGTTTTTAGAAGGTCTCTTTCTATAAGTTTATAATATATAACTAAACTACTGTTGTATGTAAAGTAAATAAGGTTTTTAAAATGTTTAAGAAGCTTCATTTAAAATTAAATTAAAATGCAGAGCCCCCCGGACTGGTGGCCAGGACCCGGGCAGTGTGAGTGCCACTGAAAATCAGCTCACGTGCTGCCTTTGGCACGTGTGCCATAGGTTGCTTACCCCTGCTTTAGACTGTTAAATAAAAAGAAGGGGAATTTACAAAAAAGTGAAAAAAGAGAGATTTTCACTGATTTTGCTGGCAAAATTTTTTTTTTTTAAACTTTCCCCCAAAGAGGGAAAGTACAAGAAGACAACGGCAAGAAAACCAGAAAGGGAAACTGATTAGAATTCTGAATCTGCAAAGATTTAAGCACGTTCTTAACTTCATGTGTGCAAATAGCTCCAGTGAAGTCAATGGTACTACTCATGTCTATTAAGTTTTTACTTAGTTTAACTTCTAAGTTATTAAATGTAATAAAATATATAAATCTTTGCAGGATGAGGGACCTGACTTGGCTTCACTATTTAACTGAGTGAAATGCAAAAAGGAAGCAATTATAAACAGGGAAAATTGTATATACTATCTTGAAAAGCCACTTAAAAGCCACATAAAAATGTAACCAACTCTTTGGATTAAGAGTGGAGAAGAGGCAATTTAATAATTGGGCAAAGAGCAAAGTGCCACTAGTGCCACTCTCTATTTTGCTTAAAGTCTAGATTGTATATTTTTTTGCCTAATATTTGCCTAGTATCTCTGTCAGCAAAACATAAATACAATCAATTTGCACTAGAAACAGTGCTTAGTCTTCCAACAACATCAGCAATATTGCTTGAACAAAAGACCCTCACAACTAAGGTGGGCAGAAACTCAAAGTGTAAAATACTTTCTCTTACCACCACCTGATAACCCAGTACTCCAAAATATTTCCAAGGACACGCTGACTCAACAAGAATCCCGTATAATACAAGAAAGAGATATTTGGGTCATTTTGGGAATGTTTACGATAACATCTCAGTGTATGCCATGGCACTCACCTGCCCAGTAGTAGGTGTATTGCTCTTTTTTCAGCATGAGAGTCAAATTCTTGAACTGTGAATTCAGATGCTAGGAGAAGTGGATCTTCAGTAGTGGATATGACATCAGGGTCCAAGGTTTTAAGGCTCCTGGATGACAGTTATTCCAGTGAAGAGGAATCAGGAGGAGGAAGAGTAAGGATAATAAGTGTTTCTGGTTTGTTCTAGATTTTATTCATTTCAGCTATCAAATAAACAGATTTTCTCTTATTTAGCACAAATAAAAACCTATATACAGTGTGTTTCTATTTGCATTTTAACTCCTTAAGTACAAAAAGGACAAATTCTGTTATACAACATTAGGTAGATTTTGCTTCAAGTTACAATTTTTGATCCAAACTTGTTAGTTTATATTGTGCCAAAAGTGCTACCCAATCCTGCAGTTTAAACATAGTAGTTGCAGGCTCTCTATGCTTTTTCTCATTCTCTTTAAAAAAAAAAAAAAAAAAAAAAAAAAAGAGTGCTCATGAAAGGTACCTGATCAACATTCCTGGGGAGACTGAAATCCTCTACTTATTTACAAATCAAATATAGCGTAGGCAGCAGCGCTGGAACTGTCTCCCTACCAACCTGCCTCAAACTGTGGGATCTCTTTTAGGCCTGACTGGGTAGCTCAGCCTCTAAATTCCTGTAACCTTTTGACTCTGCTTAGACTACCAGCAAGGGTGCCAACTGTGGATACCTGTGCATCACGGACAGAACTACTCACTCATATCAGACAGATCTCTGAATGACCTTCAGATGGCACTGACATTAAGTCATTACCAACATGGACTGGAACTGGTGAGGTGAAATGTAGGCGCTTATTTACATCAGGGCTTTAATTTCCCTTGTTTGAATAAGAATACTGAAAGATGTGACCCAAATCACAGCATTATAGGAAAATATGATAATGCCTTGAAATTTATGGCTTGGAAGTAAAAAACACTCCCTCCTTCAAGCTCACTTTGCTGTTGCTTTGAAGGTGTCTCTCTTTACAGAAGGATGTACTTCATTCAACTCAACATCAGTATCTGGGCTGAATTTCATTGCAGAAACAGCCATGGCATTGCGGAGTTTATTGCCTTGATCCAGAAGAACTGGAAAATAAAGAATAAAAACTCAAAATTAAAAATTAATTTAAAATATAAAAGCCATGTGCACATAAAGTAAATATGCCAGGTGTAAATGTTATGTCTCTATCTGTCATTATAAAGAGCCTTTGACATATTGGAGATTAAGTTTGCTATATACCATAAAGCATATAAAACACAATGGGGAGTAAGAGGGAGCAGTCCTACTTCAGCCTTGAGCACAGGACAGTATGAAGCACATCTCACTTGTGCTAGATAGACTGAACCTGATGGTGAGGAGAGGGTATGGTAGGTAGGGTTGCCAGATTAACCCATGGAAGGTTGGCTTGACATCCAAAGGTTTCTCACTAGCAGTCCAATTTCAAGATTTCTCAGTAGATACAATGGACGGCTCAGAAGATTGGTAACAGGATATATGGAAGCTTCCACTGTTGGTTTACTCATCCAAATCCAGCTCAGGATGACAATGAGCTAATAATACTATAGCCTGACAGCTGATTTGGTGGCCCATGGCAACTGAGTTAGTGTTCTAAGTCCATTCTTATCAAACAAGTGCTGATAACAAAGAAAACACAAAATCCCACTACACAGTT
Source organism: Mauremys reevesii (assembly GCF_016161935.1). Classification (NCBI taxonomy): domain Eukaryota; kingdom Metazoa; phylum Chordata; order Testudines; family Geoemydidae; genus Mauremys; species Mauremys reevesii. The sequence continues at coordinate 16,511,003 of NC_052623.1, read as the reverse complement.
TGCACTCTTGATAGCCATCTCAGCAGGTAAATCAAGGATTAAATAGGCTAGGAGACTGATATTCCTGTCTTGTTCCTCCAGGTCAGAGATGAGGCAGGATGAGGTAGTTTGTACAGCTGCTGCCCATGCTATACCCGTTCTATGGATAATCAGACCACCTGCCACCAGCACTAAATTAAATATTTTTATGTATTAAATACAAAAGTGCTTTGACTGTCAGTTTAAGTTCCAAATACTGTCTCTAGAACATTGCATGTAACACTTATCCTGAAGCCTTTAGTCCTACAAGAGCACCAGCTTGTGCCAGCTAGCCACATGCCAGCTAGCTGAAATATTAATGAGCTTGTACAGTTTCAAATGAAACCTAAACCCTGATGGCTAATATTTACAAACCTGAAAGGAGGTCTTTTGTAGTTGGATTGTGCACAGACAGTACATGTGCGTTACTGTGGCTCCCCATAGGTGTTCCTGCTTCCAATTCAAGATCAGAACTGTTGGGAAATGATTCCTGTTTCTTTGGAGGATTCACTTTTAAATTTTCATCTGGTAAAATCAGACGGTGCTGAGACCCAGAGAAACTGTTCTTTATGTTCTCAGAACTCTCTTGAAAGAGCAAGTGGTCTATTCCTCTATTTAAAAAGATAAAGTTTAGTAAAACCCAAAGTTGATTTGTAAATATAGTGCTCCTCAAACTCTTGTGCACTTTCCTTAATCAGAGTACTGCATCCCCCACCTCAAAGAAAAACGTGACATATTTGTATTTGGGTGCACAGAGGAAAACTTGACTTCTGTTCTTACACTCGCACCATGAAATACGCTGACTCAAATTATAATTAAAACAGTTGGGCCACATCTTCAGCTTACGTAAACCACATAGCTTCAGTGAAATCAGTGGGGCTCTGCAGGTTTATACCAGCTGAGGATCTGGCCCCTTATTCTTTTCCTAGCTAGATGCCTAATTACAACATGATTTAGACTACACATGGAAGTACTTCTTAATCTATAAGTACTTCTTACATAAGGCTGTAAGAAAGTGGTGACTGTTTGGTTCAAAAATAGCAGCCAGTTTGTTAGAGTTGTGGTTGTGGTGTGGTCAGCACAAAAGACACACCGTGTGTTCCTGCCTGGCTCTTGAAGGTAAGCATGATGGCGGGGCAGTTGGTCCAAACTTGAGCGAGTGGTGTTGTGACCCCATACTCCAGGTCACAACACCACTCGAATTTGTAGAATCTATATAAAGTTGCTGTTTCCACAAAAAAATTGCGGCCCATGATTTTCTTACAGCCTTAGTCATAAACACATTGCTGCTGCTTAATAAAACATCTGAAATGAGAAGAAATTCCTTTATTTTATCTGGAAAAAAGTTACCTTGGCGTAGCGGCCCTGCTACTGTTAGCAGACTCTCTTCCAGCCATACCAGGCAGTCCATGTAGTTGTGCTGGAGCAAGAAACGGAGTCTTGCTGGATTCAGTCATCCCTCTGGCTCCCTGAGCAGAAGCAGCAATGTCTAAACTCACATCTGTGGTTGGGATGGAGCTGCTACTGTCATAGGTTTCAGACAAGGGCTCTAAGACTAGAGATACCTGAAAAGACACAATGTGCGAAGAATGTTTTTTAATTAAATGCGCCAAACATTCTACGGTTGTTTTACTTTCCATATTATGCGGCATGTTGCATTTTCCACACTAGAGGCTACGTACTTGATACAGTTATGTCAGATACTAGCTTAATCTCTGGAATATTTACAAGCAGTTAGTTCACATTACACATTTTCAATCAAAGGAATCAGTTTCTTCAAGGGAATATAGCCCAGGGGCAGGGCTTTCAAAAATGCATACTTAAGGTTAAATATAGGTTTAGAAGCCTAATTCTAGGCACCAATTTTTTAAAATCTTGGCTGGCTCAGGTGAGCTGTGGAGAAAGAGATTTCAGTACTACCTGTAGTTCTCCTAGTTTCTCAGATGTTGGTGAAATAACGGTGAAAAATCCACTGATTGGGTGGCTTGGAGATAGTTGTGATAGTCCATTGATTTGAGCTCGACCAATTGGAAGATGGTCAGGTTTGGTCATTACCTCCAGTACAAGAACACCCATATCTACAGGAGACAGGAACAGCTAACTTAGATCTGGTGTAAGACAACATATTAAAAAACCCTGTGTGAACAACAATAATATTGCAGTTAAAATTAGGGCTGTCAATTAATCACAAGATTAACTAAAAAATTACTGTATATACTTGATCATAAGCCGGTTCTTTTATAAGCCGATGGCCCCCCTCGTTCATAAGCCGACCCTATAATTCAGGGGTCAGCAAACTTTGGCTCCCGGGCCATCAGAATAAGTTGCTGGTGGTCCGAGATGGTTTGTTTACCTTGAGCGTCTGCAGGCATGGAGATAAACCTAAGTAAACCAAGTGTCCCGGCGCGCCAACTGCTTACCCCATGGGCCGGGACAGCAACTGGTGGGGAAATTTTTTTGGAGGAGGGGGAGAAGCTGGAAGTCAGGGGAGTAACTCCTGTGATCACCCCCCACATGACCCCACCCCTAGGCCGGGACCCCCGCACTCTCCCCATCCCATCCCTTCCCACCTTATCTGGGGAGGGCCAGGGGAGGATGTCTCTGACCTGACTGGAGCTGCTTCGGCAGGCTGGGCAGCGCGGCTGCAGCCTGCGCCAGCGCCCAGGCGGCGTGGCCGCAGCATGCTCTGGGGGGTGGGGCTGAGCGGCACGCTGCAGCCTGCCAGCCCCATAGCTGCAGCTGCTTTGGAGGCTGGGGGGAGAGCAGCATGGCCAGAAGTGGAGAGACTCTGGCCCCGCCTCTTCTCTTCTGTCTTTGCTGGCTGTGCTGCATCTCCTTGCTCCCTCTGTTGGAGGGTGAGGCTGTGTCCCACCTCTCCCTCTCTATACCCGTTCATAAGCAGACCCCACTGGTGCTTCCCTTTTCTACTAAAAAAATTTGGCTTATGAACGAGTATATACGGTAATCGCGATTAAAAAATTAATCGCAGTTTTAATCACACTGCTAAACAACAGAATACCAATTGAAATTTATTAAATATTTTTGGCGGTTTTTCTATTTTCAAATATATTGATTTAAATTACAACACAGAATACAAAGAGTACAGTGCTCACTTTATATTATTAATTTGATAACAAATATTTGCACTGTAAAAAATGATAAACAAAAATAGTATTTTACAAGTAGCCTAGTAGTGCAATCTCTTTACCCTGAAAGTGCAACTTACAAATGTAGATTTTTTGTTACATAACTGCACTCAAAAACAAAACAATATTTAAACTTTAGAGCCTACAAGTTCACTCAATCCTACTTCTTGTTCAGACAATTGCTCAAACAAGTTTGTTTACATTTACGGGAGATAATGCTGCCTGCTTCTTATTTACAATGTCACCTGAAAGTGAGAACAGGCATTCCCATGCCCCTTCATGCTTCGGCCACCATTCCAGAGGACATGCTTCCATGCTGATGATGCTTGTTAAAAAATGTGTTAATCAAATTTGTGACTGAATTCCTTGGGGGATAATTGTATGTCTCCTGCTCTGTTTTACCCGCATTCTGCCATATATTTCATGTCATAGCAGTCTCGGATGATGACCCAGCACATGTTGTTCATTTTTAGAACACTTTCACTGCAGACTTGACAAAATGCAAAGAAGGTACCAATGTGAGATTTCTAAAGATAGCTACAGCACTCGATCCAAGGTTTAAGAATCTGAAGTGCCTTCCAAAATTAGAGAGGGACAAGGGGTGGAGCATGCTTTCAGAAGTCTGAAAAAAACAACACCCTGATGCGGAAACTATAGAAGCTGAACCACCAAAAAAGAAAATCAACCTTCTGCTGGTGGCATTTGTCTCAGATAATGAAAATGAACATGCATCGGTTCACACTGCTTTGGATCATTATCGAGCAGAACCGTTATCAGCATGCATGCATGTCCTGTGGAATCATGAAAAGACATATGAATCTTTAGTGCATCTAGCACATAAATATCTTGCGACGCTAGCTATAACAGTGTCATGCAACTGCTCTAACTTCCCGCTGACGTAAACAAAAAGCGGGCAGCATTATCTCCTGCAAACGCAAACAAACAATCCTGCAGTAAGGTTCTACAAGTGTAAGGTGATACAGAGCTTGCTGGAGGATTGGGCCTTAAAGTTTTTGGTTTTTTTAAAGGGTTCTTGACAGGATTGTTTTGTCTTCATGACATTTCAGCTGCAAAAAACACAGGATGCTTATTGTGACAATTCTTTGGCTAGAAGACACAGAGCGCTCACTCTGTCTCTTGAATACTTTTTGCCATGATCAGTCTACAAGGATATTTAAGAACATCTAGTAGTATGGGATAGTTTTTTATTTTGATGATTCTCCTGAGGGTTATAAACATGCAATACCCTTTGAAATATCAAACATGAGACACTACATAAAACCATCTTTTAGATTCAGTAAAAATAAAATTAAGTTATTACTTATTGATGCACTTCCCAATTCCTGCTGAAGTCTACTGAACTGATGCCATAATACAAACAATTTCAACTGCAAAATTAATACAGAGGATACAGCTATTGTACCTGTCAGGTAGGAGGCAAACTGTTTTGGCCCACAGCGAATTGCATAGCGGGTGGTGGTTTTCACTGCTTTTTGCTCAGTCTGTGAAGTATTCCTGGGATTAAACAGTGTCCCATCTGATGTCTCCCCCCACCACCTCACCCGGATGAGAACAGAAGTAGGTGGTTTAGACACCATCCATAAGATTTTACTGACTGTTAACTTGAGAAAACAGCGCAACTGGCCTTCAACAAGAGGTGGTAAACTTGTAGAAGGGGAGATATCACTGATACCTGTGGAGATATAACACAGTATTATTTCTCGAAAATATAAATTCAAGTAGTATATTTGAGATGCAGATCACTTTACAAAGTTAAAAAAAAAATACTTGGCGTTTACCCTGCAGATACGTCTAACATGCTATGCTATACTTAGGTTACCCTATAGATATTTAGAACATTATAGCCTACAACCTTTGTGCACTGCAGATTCTTGGCATGACTGTAACACACCTGGTGTTCACATACAAAATTTGTTGCCACAATTAACATTCACACCACCACTTAGACTATGATTGCTCTGCGCAAAGCCATCTTTAGCACCAGTGAAGCTGGAAAGTGCTGCGGTTGCAACTGGTCTGTCCAGTACTGCCCAGCAATGCTCCCCACCATCCTTCAGGGAATGACCACCCTGGATGATGGAATGACATCTTCCACATCCCTTCTGCATCTCCAGGGTGCCCACCATACGCATGGAGCCTGTCTTGACCCAAGTGTGCCCTTAGGGTACCTGTTGCTTCAACAAAGGTACTCCCTATTACCTAAGTGGCTTTAAGTAATCACCAAGACTCATACGGGGCTCCCAGCTCTCTGTTGCACCTCAAGGGCATGACACACCACATTATAATCCCCAATGGCCACTACGCACCTACCGCACCAGTACAGGTAACTACTACCTCCCGACAGGGTGCACAAGGTACTGCCACCCCATTATCCAATCATGCTATGAAGGGTGCTACCACCCACTCCGTCAGATGCCCATCACAGGATCTGCTGCCTCTTATGAGCCCCACAGCACCCACCACTGCACGCCCTACTGCCACCAACTGCTGAGGGTACCTACCGTGTCCCCCCAGGGTACTGCTCCCTCTCCCCGCCCAGCCAGGGTATCTACTGTGTCCCCCCGGTACTGCCTCCGCCCCTCCCCAGCCAGGGTATCTACCATATCCCGCCCCCGGTACCACCCACCCCCTGCCCAGCCAGGGTATCCACCGTGTCCCCCCGGTACCGTCCCGCCTCCCCAGCCAGGGTATCTACCATGTCCCCGGGTACCACCCACCCACCCAGCCAGGGTATCTACCATGTCCCCAGATACCACCCACCCCCGCCCAGCCAGGGTATCTACCGTGTCCCCGGGTACCCCCCACCCCCGCCCAGCCAGGGTATCTACCGTGTCCCCGGTACCACCCACCCCGCCCAGCCAGGGTATCCACCATATCCCGTCCCCCTGGTACCACCCACCCCTGCCCAGCCAGGGTATCCACCGTGTCCCCCGGTACCGTCCCCGCCTCCCCAGCCAGGGTATCTACCATGTCCCCCCCGGGTACCACCCACCCCACCCAGCCAGGGTATCTACCGTGTCCCCCGGGTACCACCCACCCCAGCCCAGCCAGGGTATCTACCGTGTCCCCGGGTACCACCCACCCCCACCCAGCCAGGGTATCTACCGTGTCCCCGGGTACCACCCACCCCACCCAGCCAGGGTATCCACCATATCCCGCCCCTGGTACCACCCACCCCTGCCCAGCCAGGGTATCCACCGTGTCCCCAGGTACCACCCACCCCGCCCAGCCAGGGTATCTACCGTGTCCCCCCTGGTACCCCCCACCCCCCCCCAGCCCGGGTATCTACCGCGCCCCCCGGATACGGGATACGGGCCCCGCCGGGCGCTCACCTCTCCTCTTGCGGGCGCCACCTCCCACCCTGGGAGCGGGGCCCTTCGGCCTCTTCTGCTTCATCCCCCAGCCGCTCCCCCGCGCCAGGCCCGGCTCTCAGCCACCGCCGCTGCCCGGCAACCGCCGCCGCCTCAGCCCGCCGCGGGGCGCCCTGGGACACGGCGGGAAAGCCGCGCACAGCCCGGCGAGATGAACTACAATTCCCAGGGGGCGCTGCGGCCCCGCTTCCGGCGCGGGAAGATTGCGCGAGGGGGAGGCACTTCCGGCAGAGACGCTCCCCCGCCAGTGAGTCGTAGCGGGGGCGGACTCTATTTCCCGCGGTGCGGCGCGGCGCGGCAGGGGGTACTTCCGGCGGGCGGTGGGTGCAGTTGCTGCTGGCTCAGTTGGGGCGAGACCTGCCCTTGTGTGTCGGCCTCCTCCCGTCATGTCGACCCTGGAGAAGCACCTGCACCTGGGCCGCCTGCCCCCCAGGCCCGCCGTGCCCGGCGGGGGCGGCCAGTCCGGCTCCAAGATGCGCATGGGGTAGGTGGGGGAGGGGAGCTGCGGATTTTACCACGGGGACGCTGGGGATCGGGCCGATCGGCAGAGGAGGCGAGGGGGCCCGTGGCGGGGGGGGGGCCCGTGGGGGGATGGAGGGCGATCGGCAGAGGGGGCGCGGGCGGAGTGGAGGGAGGAGGATCGACAGAGGAGGCGAGGGGCCCGTGGCGGGGTGTGGTGGGTGGGTAGAGGAGGGGATCAACGGAGGAGGCGAGGGGGCCGGTGGGAGGGTGGGATCAGCAGAGGGGGCCCGTGGGTCGGTGCGGGGGGATCGGCAGATCGGGCGAGGGAGCGGGGGGTGGGGTGCGGGGGGATCGGCAGATCGGGCGAGGGCGCCCGTGGGTGGGGTGCGGGGGCTCGGCAGAGGAGGAGGGCGCCCGTGGGTGGGTGCGGGGGCTCGGCAGAGGAGGAGGGCGCCCGTGGGTGGGTGCGGGGGCTCGGCAGAGGAGGGGAGGGCGCCCGTGGGTGGGTGCGGGAGGATCGGCAGAGGAGGGGAGGGCGCCCGTTGCCTGGTGGGTGGGTGCGGGAGGATCGGCAGAAGAGGGGAGGGGGCCCGTTGTCTGGTGGGTGGGTGGGGATTGGTAGAAAAGATGAGGGCATCCGTTGCGGGGTGGGGACGTGGTGGTGGTGGTAATAATATTTGAAATTATTAATATTGATATGGGAAACCACCAAACACTAATTTAACCATCAATTCCTTTATTAAATCCAAAGGCCAAATGGTATTTATACCATTGCTCCAAACATGCCTAAAAAGCCTAACTAATAAGCAAGTTACTACATCCAAAGAGTAACAAAACATTTACCGGTATAAGCATTTGATCAAGATATTTACAAATGGGCTAAACCTAGGGGTGCTTAGATGCATGGGCTCCAAAGTGGTCAGGCAGGTTTTAGCAATGAACCCCTTTAAGAGTTTACTTTTTACACCCTTTAACAAACAAGTGATGCCATCACCTATTACTGACTTCAACTAAAAAACTATTTGAGACAGTTCACCCTTATTTCCAATCTTAATCCAGATAAAATTTACAGCCTCCTTTCTTCACAAGGCCTTTTCTTTCTTCTCTTCTCCACGCCCCTCATTCTCCAGCAGAACAGAGGGAACATTTGGGCTTGTTTCTTTTAAGACAGTTTTTGTTTTGTTACTGTAGCTCTTTATTTTATTAGTTACTTTTGAAACCATACAACCTCCCCACACTACAAGTAATTCTACTTTTTATTTTTACAGCCTTCTTTAACTTGCTGGTTGACTCTCTCTCTCTCTCTCTCTAATTTTATACTTATCCTGCGGGGGGGATTGGCAGAGGAGGCGTGGGTGCCGGTTGTGTGGTGGTGGTAAGGATTGACAGAGGAGGTGAAGGTGCCCATTGTGGGTTGGGTGGGGATTGGCAGGAGAGGCAAGGGTGCCGGTTGTGTGCGAGGGAACATTTGGGACATTGGCCTCAGGCATGGGATGGGAATTCTAACACGTTAACTTGAGATGTATTTCAGCAGATTGAATAGTTTCCCTGGAGGGTGACTTTATGCTAATAATTTTGATGTTTCTTGTGTGTTTTTGTTGGAAATTCAGTTTCAAAGCAGGGTGTTCACAAATGCTTATGAGATGTGTCTGGACCTAACTTGTCAGACCATCTGTCTGTCTATATGAAGAGAATTAGACAGCTGAATGCCTATTTACGGTAAAGAGCATCTCCTTAGCTTGGCATAGGCAGCTGATTTGACTCCTACTCAGAGAGATTCTATTAACTGATGCACATTGTCTAAGTGGGAGCTAGTGTTCCTTCTACCCAACTGACAATGATGACTTGAAATAGTCATGGTTTGAAACTGGGGCCTACCTGCTGCCTTTTCCTTTAATTCACTTGTCTAATTGAATACACTCTATTGTGAAGATCCTTCAACATCCTTCTCTCATGAACAGAGCCTGGTGAAGATAAATATTTCAGGACATCTCTTCATTTTCAACTATGAGTCTTCTCTGAAGCTGTTTGTTATTTATGATTGAAGAAATGCTCTTTTAACTGGTGCTAACTCTGTGCAAGTTTAGCTTAAATATTGTTACCCAGCAGGAGTCTACGTGAAGCTGGGCAGTAGGTGAACTCTGCCAGGTGCGTAAGTCCTTGCTCCTGGGAAGTGACAATCTGCCATCTGGGATGGCACAATACAGAGCAAACAGGTAGTGATCTTTATAAACAAGTCTAAGTGTATAATTTGAGAGCGAAGGCCTGGTCAACACTTAACGTTTAGAGCAACCTGGCTATGTCACTAAGCTGAGCTAATTCCCAGGGTAGATGCAGTTAGGTTCTTCTGTCAACCTAGCTGCTGCTCCTTAAGGAGGTGGATTACCTACATCAATGGAAAAACCTTCCATCGACACAGGAAGTGTCTACACTATGGAGATGCAGCTGTACTGCTGTAGTGTAGATGTGCCCCGAGAGAGAAAGATTGGCCAATGTTAATTATGAGGCTGTTTGAGGTGTAGGAGGAGGGATGAAAGAAAGGAAATGGCTAGGAAAGCATCTTGGCAGGAGCATAGTGACAGAGGGGGAGATGATGGGCTGGAGTTAAGGACAGTTTTGAAGGTGGGAAGAACAAGCTTGAACTTTTATATGGTAGAAAAGGAGATGTCCATGGTAAGGAGATGATTATAGTAGTCACAGAGGAATGTGGTCTTGGCAGTGGGGTTCTGGATGACCTGGATGGGGAGAGATTATAGCTGTGCAGATTTGGAGAAGGGGAGGTTAGCTGTAATCACATGAGTGCACAGGCTGTATGTGGAGATGTTGTAAAGTAGCAAAATTTGGTCAGGACCCAGATATGAGGGGCCAGAGACAGGGTTTGGGCGCTAGGGAGGACAGTGTTGGTAACAGTGACAGAGACTAATGGAAAAGTAGGGGGCTTATGGAAAGGCAGTATGTTTGGGTGTGCACGTTACTGGCTCAGGTTCACTTCCAAACCAAAGAGCGTGCATGTTGCCTCCACTTAGGCCACGGATGAATTTAGTTGGAATTTGAAATGATGGCACAAAATCCAGGTAGAAAATGATGGTACAGAATGAAACAGAGTATGCAAAGTAGTGTTTTGTACTTCTCTACCATCTTTTCTCTTAAAAAATGGCAATGCTTTATGCAGATGGAAAGTACCATTATCACAAGTTTTGCATATGGGGAAACCATAGCAGAGAGGAGTTACGTGATTGGCCCATAGTCTTACAGTGAGTTAATGACAGTCATAAATATAATACAGAGGTCCTGACAACCCTGGATCTAACCATTTCTTAGTGATCACTCACAATAACTTCCACTTCTGCACTTTAGCTATTAGTCCCATGTTTAAGGTAACATTACATTCGTTAAAAGGATGTTAAATAGTGGTTAACAAAAGGAGCGTAAAGGATTTAATTCTACTTTGGATGTAATTTGTAGTGATTCTTAATCTTGCAGCCTAGGTATTGTGGTGATGGGCTGTTCAGAAGTACAGGTAGTTAGACTCTCTACCCTTTTCATACACTAGTCAGGTGAACAGAAAGATCCTTCACCCTGATGTGCACTAGCTGTTTCTATTGAAACAACTTTTACTAGTCTCAAATAGTTTAACAACATAACTGTTGAATGAAACTTGTTAGAACGAGGTCTACTGCCACTCCTATCAAGTGCTGCCAAAGTCTTCTATATTTTTAGAGGCTTAAACTATGCTATAAAAATGTCCTCTCTGCTGGAGCTGGCATGTATCATCTCGGTGGGGTGGGGGGGTGATTGTTGCTAACTCAAGATTGTTAAAAAGCAGTGGTTTGTTTTTCTCCAAATGTAGGAGTGTAAGACTTGCCACACTGAAAGTCCACTGCTTGCATCCGAAGAAGTGGGTGTTCACCCACGAAAGCTCATGCTACTATACATCTGTTAGTCTATAAGGTGCCACAGGATTCTTTGCTGCTTCACACTGAAAGAGATCAGTAGATCATCAAGAATAGCATCTAAATTGGGGCGGTGACTAATAGCTGATCCTTCAGAAGAAGGTAAAGCCTACTCCTGTAATACATTTGGGGCTGAATCCTGTGAGGTGCTAGCATCATCAACTTCTATTGACTTCAGTGTGAATTGACGGCATAGGAACAGTGCCCAAGGCCTGATTCTAGGAGGTGCAATGCCATTTATTGGGTGAAATATCCTATCAGATGAGTACAGGAAATAGGCTTTACCCTGAAGCATAAGATCAGATAATTTACAAAATTAAATTTTGTAAGCTGCTCCTCTGTGATATTAACAATTCTTTTGGCATCTGCAGGTGGAGGGAATGTTTAAGTAGATACCTTGTTACTTCTTGAAAATTTGTATTTTTTTTTGTATTTTTACCTCTGCAGAAACTTTTCACATAGTTCTAAAGGCTCTCTTTAACTTTCGGCTTATTCCATTCTATATAAATGAATGATATGCAATAAAACTTACTCTAGATCTTAATTACTTTGTTTTAAAAGTTTCAAATAAACATTAATAAGCTATACTCCTTGTTAATATTTTTTCATAATTCTTTTTAAAACTGAATTTCATTGAAGTATTTAATGACATGGCTTTGTACCTAAAGCAAGGAGTATCAGAGTTAAGAATTACCTTCTACTTTTCACAGAAGTAGAAATGAGAGAATGAAAAAATCTGCAGTACATTTTGTTTAGTTACTGCAGAGGTCTTAGGACATTGAACAGTTTGTGTTTGTATCAAATGTTCTACAGTGGTACAGAAGCACTTGGAGTGAATTAAAAACTGCCACAACTTTACTAATCAAAAGTCTGAAAAGGCAGTCCACCTATTAGAGAAGTTTTTGTATGTATCTGCTGTGAAATCTTTTTGACGAGGTTTTAATAAAATGAGTAGAACTGAGTGACTTATCAGAGGAGGATACTTGTCTGGAGAGTGCACCTGGCTTTGAGAGCTTGCTGGTGTCTATTCTCTGACATGCCACTGAGTTGGAAGACCCTTGAGCAAGTCCTTTAACTACCAATGTCCCCATGTGTAAAATGGAGCTGCTTACCTACTTCATAGAGATGTTCTGAGGATTAATGTTTAACACTTAAACCCATTCCCTCATCAACCTTTTATTTAGCTTAAGTATGGTAATTTGCATTTAAAAAAAACCCCACCCTAACATTCACACTTTGCAAAAAAGGATCTTTCAGCCTTATTTTATATAAACCTTCCCATTTCTTGTCCATCGTCTCTCTTGTATTTACGTTAAATATATGAAGCTGTAAAATGTGTAGAGTTACCAATGCCCCCCGCCAATTTTTAAAGTTTCACAGTCACAATTTGCTATTTAAGTGATTTGCTGTCTCCTGTTGCTGTGTGAAAGGCCCACACAAACAAGGAGACAATGACTGACCATACAAGGAAATAGTAAAACTGACTATAAATAAAAATATGCCTCAGTGCAGGGGGCTGGATTTGATGATCTCTTGAGGTCCCTTCCAGCCCTATTTCTGTGATTCTATTATGTTACCTCACTCGCCTCGTCTCTCTAATATCCTGGGACCAACATGGCAACAACTAAACGGAATAAAGTGCTGTCAGATGTGCAAAGTAAAACTAAAACTTTTTTTCCTCTAATCTTTTTTGTTTATAATCATCTTAGATATTACTTGGAACAAAAAATTGGCAGGCATGTGAATTTTTTCTTTTTAAGTTGATATGATACCTTCTCATCATTTTGATACATCTGTTCACTTGGAGAAGGGTTGGGTTTAATTTTTTCAGACTTGGGAATAGGCCCAATGGAATCTGGTTAGACTAAGTACACCTCTACCCCTATATAATGTGAATTCGGATCTAACGCAGTAAAGCAGCACTCCGGGGGACGGGGCTGCTTTACCTCATTATATCCGAATTCATGTTACTGCAAGCGGTTCCTCTGCGCCCGCCTGTTACTTTCTGTGGCCCTCCCCGGGGGTCCCCCTGCCCCAGCTCACCTCTGTTCCGCCTCCTCCCATGAGCGCGCCACAGTGCCGCTTCTCCCTCCCAGGCTTGCCAGGCCAAACAGCTGATTGGCAAAGCAAGCCAGGGAGGGAGGGACAAGCAGAGCGGCGGCGGCGTGCTCAGGGAGGAGGGCGGAGGTGAGCTGGGGCAGGGAGCGGTTCCTCTCCCTACCCTGATATAACGCGGTCTCACCTATAACACGGTGAGATTTTTTTTTTGGCTCCTGGGGACCACATTATACCGGGGTAGATGTGTATCTTAAAATGTTAACAGGCTGATTTCCTCCCAATAACCCCTCTGCATTGCTCCCACTAGACCTTTGACGAGGGAGTGCTGACTTGCCTGTCTCATCAGTCACCCAGTCTGTCGGGTGTGACTTCTGAGGTGTTGTGGAGCAGGTCGTGGGAGGTAGAAGTGGAGTGACTTGGATCACTCCAAGCAAATAGAAAAATGATTTACGAGGGAATTGATTTCTAAAACAGGCGCCCTTTAAATAGTGGTTGGATGCTTTTTTCAGAACATCTTCCTCCGACTCTGATGTTATCCATCTTGGGAAGGAGTTGTTGCTGAATTCTGCTGTGCTGTGGAAGTGTAAATCTAACAACTCAGCAGGTGTCAGTGGAGTTACTCCAAATTCTCAGCAGTGTAATGAGAGCAGTGTTTGGCCCTGTGAGATTACAAAAGAGCACAGCCATGTAGCAGGAATGTGTATCCTTTGATCTGTACTTTAATTTATGAATAATGGTAGAATTAGTATTTAAATAACCTGAGTACTGAAAGGTTAAAATGGCTGCTGCAACATAGTGCTGGCTGACTTTAACAGAGCTACAAGATGTACATTTGATTTTTCTCTCACCTTAGAGCGCACTGCATCTCTTTCTGCTAACTAGCTCCTTCACAGACCCCTTGTGCTAGTTAACTCCAAGGACATCTCCTTTTTTTCTGTCCCATTCCCCCTGCTAATAGAGGATTGCTAGAATATGTTGTCCCATCACATTTTAAATGTCTCAAACGGTGGAGGTTCCACTACTTCCCTTGGAAAATATCTCTATCCAAACATTAACCTTTTAAAATTTGGGCTTGAAATATTTACCAAAGCTCACGTAGTCAGAGGCTGTTGCAAAAGATGAGGTGACCCCCTCCCAGCGAGATGGTATTGCCATACTAACTATAACAAGAGTAATCAATTAAGGTGGGCTATTATCAGCAGGAGAAAAAGCTTTTGTAGTGTGTATCTATTGGGTTTCCGGGAACGGGGTGGGCGAAGCCCGCCCCATGCTAACGGATCCCCCCCCAGCCTAAGGGGAGGTTCCACAGGGCCTCAGAAACCCACTAATTGCGGGGGACAACTAATAAAAGAACAGGGACAGGAGTGCGGTCAAAGGGTCATAAGAAGGGAGCCTGACGGGGACACCGAGCAGAGAACCCCGGACAGCGCCCACTGCGCCTCGAAGGCGTCAAGGGAGCCAGCGGACGCCGCCCAGAGGAACTCCGCCCGGAGGCGTGAACGGACTAAGGATCGGAAACAAGCCCCACAGTCGCAGGAGTCTCCATTGGCCAACCGCCTCTCCCTGGTCATGTAGATGGCCATCTTAGCCAGGGCGAGGAGGAGGTTGACCAGGAGGTCCCGCGACTTCGTGGGGCCATGGATAGGGAGTGCGTGGAGAAGGAGGTGGGGGGAAAAGTGCAGCCAGAAACTCAATAGGAGATTGGTGAGGAGCCGGTATAGGGGCTGCAGCCTGGCACACTCTACGTAAACGTGCGCCAGGGTCTCCCTCACGCCGCAGAAGGGGCAGGTGTCTGGGACGGGTAAACCGCGCCAAGTACACGCCCGTGCTCACAGCCGCATGGAGGAGCTGCCAACTAATATCCCCGACGGGCCTCGGGACCAGGGCGGAGTGCAGGCTGGCCCACCGGCGCTCCTCACCCTCCAGAGGTGGCAAGAGGTCCTGCCACTTGGTGTCGGGGCGGGACACGAGGGTGAGGAAGTGAAGGGTGTGGAGCACGAGCGCGTAGAGCTGCTTCCTTGGCGCAGTTTGGAAACGGACCGGCTGCAGATCGTGCAGCCGGCTGGCGGAGAAGGGGCGGGGGGGCTGGTTGGGTCCACGGGGCAGGGGCCCGATGAAGAGGTCCGGAGGGCTTGGGGTGGGCGGGGCGTGCCCTCACGCAAGACCCGGTCGAGGTAAGCCCGAGCAGCGGGCGGCAAAGCGGCCTTCACCTCTTGTAGTACGCGCCGGGGAGTACAAGGCCTGGAGAGCACCCTACCTTGCCATGCACTAACTAACGTACCCTTAGTATAGAGTCCCCAAAAAGGATCGTCTTTCTTCCTTGGATGAATGGAGATCTTTATGGGCTCACCTGGTTTTTTTACAGGTTGGGCTGAGCAGTCCACAGATGTGTGGTGTACGCCTCTCTGCTTCATTCAGCCAGCTGGATCCTCAACATCTGCATTCAAATCTAGTTTTTTCACATTCAGAAAATGAGAGGAAGCTGAGATAACAGGATTTATCATTATCTTAAAATAGGTGTGTGATGTGTCATCTTCTAATTGAAGCTTGACAACGAATAATACTGAAGTCGGGGAAACCCAGAGAAGTAAATCTAGAAATATAATAGAAAATAGATTTTATTTTTACAAAACCTCAAGTTTTCTTTCCATTTTTCTTTTTTTAAATGAAAGTTAAAATTCTGCAGAAATGTCCCACATTCACCAGGGAAGATTTCCTTCTAACTGTAGGAAGTGGACGTTGCAAGCCCCGACTTTAATATTCTCTGCTGATTATCCTCCCCAGAATAGAAGTGGAAAAAACACAGTTAAAAATGGTCGCCTGGTACTCTTCCTCTCCACTGCTTTTGTCTTGCTTGATTATGTCATTGCAAAAACAAAGCCTTGTTAGTCCTGTTGAATGAGTTTAATGCTGAGCGTGAGATTTTTGCCCATACATCTGTGACGGTGCCACCCATAAGGCTTTATGGAAATATGCTTATGAATGTATGTATGTGTATATATAACATAACTAGAATGTGTTTTATGCTACTGTCAGAGGTTTGTTCCCCACTTCAGCGTCCAAAAGGTGGGGACCTGCATGTACCCTTCTAAGCTTAAATCCTAGCTTAGATCTGATAGCGCTGCCACCAACCAAAAATATAGTGTTTTGGTACACTTTCCATTCCCCCCAATCCTTCCTTTGGGAATCCAAGACTCAAACCCCTTGGGTCTTAACACAAAGGGAGATAAACCATTCCCCCACCTTTCCCCCTCCCAGACTTTCTCTCCCTTGGTCGTCTGGAAAGACTCCACTGATTCAAACTCCTTGAGTCTAAAAACAAAGAGGGATTCACCTTCCCCCTCCTTTTTTTCCCGCCACCTCTTACTGGTGAGTTAGACTAATCCCCTGGGGTCTCAAACAAGGGAAAAAAATCACTCGGGTTCTTAAAAAGAAAAGCTTTTAATTAAAGAAAGTTTTTACTTTTTCTATCTCTGTAAAATCAGGATGGAAATGCTTACAGGGTATACAGCTTATAAAAACTAGAGGGACTCCCTCCCCCCTAGCGTAAGTACAAGTGCAGCAACGGAGATAAAATATCCTTCCAGCAAATACACATTTGCAAATACAGAAAAACAAACAAAAGACTAATCCGCCTTTTTAATTAATACTCGCTATATTGAATAGAAGAGACTATTTTAGGAAGCTTGGAGAGCCTGGATGTACGTCTGGCCCCTCTTAGATCCAAGAGAGAACAACCCCCAAAACAAAGAACCCAAACAAAGACTTCCCTCCACCAAGATTTGAAAGTATCTTGTCCCTTCATTGGTCCTCTGGTCAGGTGTCAGCCAGGTTCACTGAGCTTGTTAACCCTTTACAGGTAAAAGAGACATTAACCCTTAACTATCTGTTTATGACAGCTACATATGCCATGTAACACATCTCTGTAAAAGTCATGATCTACTGAATCTATGAATCCTATTTGTAGGCATGTGTCGGTTTTGTATTCGAAGTTATGAATATTGGCTGCGTACTTGTTTGAGTCTAAGTAGGCTCTAATGAAGCAGTTGGTCGGCTTCCTGGGAAAAGATGATTCTCAGTGCCCAGGCAAGAAACACTGAAGCCAACAATGAACTTGGAGCCACCAATCCACATCTGGGCTTTCCCAGGAATGTGGCTTGGCTGGTAAGGAACTCGGTCATGCATGGGCATGTGACTTTCCCAGGTGACTCCAAAACTCCATTTTGTAGCTGGACTTTGCATAGGAGAGAGGATGGGGTCTCCACTTACAAGAGAGTCTATTTAAGCCCAGGGGAGACCCCTCCATTTGGTCTCCAGCTGGCTAAAGAGAGGGCCTCTCCACCCCCAAAGATACCTGAAAGAAACTGGAACAAAGGACAGTGCCTGGAAGGGGTGTGAGTGATTGCTGGACCCAGACTAAAAGGAGATTAGTCCGTAAAAGGAAGCATTCTGAAACTGGTGAGGATCTTATCTGTATTCAGTTTCTTACTTTGTTAGACATAGACTTGCGTGTTCTATTTTATTTTACTTGGTAATTCACTTTGTTCTGTCTGTTACTACTTGGAACCTCTTAAATCAGGGGTTCTCAAACTGGGGGTCAGGACCCCTCAGGAGATTGCAAGGTTCTTACATGGAGGGTCGTGAGCTGTCAGCCTCCATCCCAAACCCTGCTTTGCCTCCAGCATTTATAATGGTGTTAAATATATAAACAAGTGTTTTTAATTTATAAGGGGGGGGGTGTCACACTCAGAGGCTTGCTATGTGAAAGGGGTCACCAGGACAATAGTTTGAGAACCACTGACTTAAATCCTACTTTCTGTATTTAATAAAATCACTTTTTACTTGTTAATTAACCCAGAGTGTGTATTAATAGTTAGAGATGCACAGCTGGCTCCCCCCCACATCAGTGTTATAGAGGGTGAACAATTTGAGTTTACCCTGTATAAGCTTTATACAGGGTAAAATGGATTTATTTGGGTTTAGACCCCACTGGGAGTTGTGTTCTTGTCTTTAACACTCAGCTGCCCATCTGTGAGCTGCTTTCAGTTAAGTCTGCAGCTTTGGGGCAAGTAATTCAGACCCTGGGTCTGTGTTGGAGCAGATGGGAGTGTCTGTCTCAGCAAGACAGGGTGCTGGGGTCCCGAGCTGGCAGGGAAAGCAGGGGCAGAAGTAGTCCTGGCACATCACTTGGCAGTTCCCCAGTGGGGGGTTCTGTGATTCAACCCGTCATAGCATCATCAACAGAATTGTCAGCAAAGTTTCCTTTGTAGACTCTTTTATTCGTAGTGGTGATATAAAGGGTGCGAGAGACTGAGAGAGGCCTTGAGCTCAGCTGGATTTCTAGTTTCCTGGTTGAGTTTTCTGCTGTGGCAGTTAGAGGGGAAAAAAAAATCATCTTCAGATTTATAAACTGGGCATTTCTGTTCTGAGTATTGTGCTGTGTAATGTTCCCCCAGTGTCTCTTACAGCTTCACACTCGGAACAGGCTGCATTTTGTGTGGCAGCTCGGCACCTCAGTGTATTGTTACCAATTTCAGGTCACACAGTGTAGTTCTCACTCGATGCAATTGCTAGTTCATGCTGGATTCAGTTCCTACTGATATACCTGTCAGTGAGCAGGGCTGGAGGCTAGATCCTTGTTATAAGCGGGGAAGTAAGTCAGCTTGCTCTAATATTGTGTTCTCCTCTCTAGGGGATAAAGAATGATTTTCACATTTTGAAAAAGTGCAGTGTTGCAAAAGAGCAAGTCTTGCTGTATTGCCTGTGTTCAGGCTCCAGTCTCTGGGGCTGTTCAGTGCCGGGTAGGAAGTCACCAGCTGGCCACATGAAGTTGCACCAACTGAGAGCCGTGATTGAGTGGGGGCAGAAGGGACTGTGCGTGGTGGACAGGAAAGAAAATGCATACGTTAGAAGGGAGCTGTAGTGCCTCCCAACACCTTTGCCTCTTGAGTGCTATGTGCTGAATGAGTGACAGCGGTATTTCATATTGAATGTTTTGGTGTGCCTCTCTTCCGAGTAAAAACTCTACTGGGGGTACAGTTTTGGTTTTAACTTTTTTGGATTCTGTTACCTTCTCTGTTTTTTTGTTGTTGCTGGTAGGGGCTTATTTGGTAGAAGGGGGTGACAGTCTAATGGTGGAAAGGCCTTTTCAAAGAGGAAGGTTTTGCAGCGTTTCCTAAAGATGCCGACAGGGTATAACTGCTTGTAGAACTGCTGCTCCAAAGGATAAGACAGTAGATAAGCAATAGAGTCTTGGACCACTGTATAAGGTGAGTATAATGCTGAATAGCCCAGGAGATCAAGTCTTTTTCTAGCAACAGAGACGATTCCACTGAGGCATCAGCAGTGCACGCTGCCTTGCTGACATGCCTTATCTCCCTCACCATAGAGAAAACCACCATAGAAGTCAGTTACTTACTTACATACGAAGTTGATCGGCACTTTAATAATACATAAGGTCTCTATGGACCTGATGTGTGCAGGAAGTCGTCTGTTCCATCAGCTGAATCTGTTCAATCCAGCCATTGATGTCTGGACTTTTGTTCTTAGTCCACTGTTTGAGAATGGCTTTCTAAGCCAATAATGTTAGCGTGAAAAGAGACCCTTCCTTGTTCTCTCCACTGATGACAGCTTCCTTATGAGTCTCTCAGGTATACGTAGTGCCGGGTACACAGTACAATGCTCTTTCATGGAGTACTTTGGCAATTATTTGGCAGATATCTAATTGTGAAACCAGCTGTATTTCTCCCATGTGTGCTATTAAATACCTAGGAATATTCAGCCAACTGGATCACTCAATTGGCCATTCAATTTTTTTGGTGAAGCTAGAACCGTGTTTCTCAAGCAGTGGGTCTTGACCTCCAGGGGATTCACGAAAGGTTATCCAGGGGCTTGCAAGGCATTTAAAACTCTATTAAAACCGGAAACAAAATCTTGCTCCCACGTTCCCTTGCCTTTCAATGTCAAGTGTTCTATCAACCTCTCGAAACACACACTAATTATATCAGCTTAGCATTGGTACTCTTCCATATATTTTTTATTCTTTTATTGTGAGTCATGAAGATTTTTTATTTTTTTTTTTTTTACTTCAAATAAGGTATCACCAATCTGAAAAGGTTGAGGAACACTTTATTAGAGTAATATCCTTCCTAATGTTATGTTGTATTCTGGAATGTTCTGTTTGTCAACCGGGGAAACATTTTATTTGAAAAATAAAGTTTTGGTATTTTCCATTAGTACAGCGTATCCCTGTAATGTGTCTTTGCCTAAACAATCTAGGCAAGATGTTGACAGTTTGATTTTTATCTCACTATTCTTAGTTTCATCCATGCTGCTCCTGCGATAACACTCCAATAACAGACAAAGAAGCAGTTTGGAGAGTAGTTACTTGCACATTGATCAAATTCTCCCAGTCCAAAGGCTCAGCGGGGACAATGTAGAAGTGGAAACGTAGACTCTGAATTTGCGGGCTCTTGTGGAGTTAATCCTATTCAACTTCAGTATAACTTTGGTAATGGTGCAGTACATACAGCATTTAGGCATTAGACCTGTGCACATACCTGTTTTATTTAACATAATAGATTCCAGGGAACTTGTTTTATTAAAACTCTCTTGTGTGAACTTCCAGCCTGGGATTTAGCTGTTCTATCCCCATTAATGTTAATAGGGATTATACAGGTAAATCCCCATATGCCTCACTATATTTAACTTTTCTTTCCATAATTTCTGCACTGTCTTGTTGGCCACAGTGAAATTTACATTCTCTTTCTAGGTGATCTTCATTGGTACTAACTATACTGTATAACAAGAGGAGACTGTTGTTGGTACAGTTCTGATCTCCTCACAAACGCTGATTTATCAGCTGCAGAATATCTTTATTTAGATGCCATGCTAGATTAAAAACCACCCTTGTTAAGTAGCTGACTCTTTACTGTTCAAGCCAAAAGCATCAAAATGGTTTTTGTAGATGGCCAAATTCCATTTTAATTATTGTCCTTGGGCTGAAGCATAAAATTAGGACTAAAAGAACAGAGTACTTGTGGCACTTAATAGACACTCACACATTTATTTGTGCATAAGCTTTCGTGGGCTACAGCCCACTTCATCGGATGAATAGACTGGAACATACAGCAAGAAGATATTTATACATACAGAGAACATGAAAAGGTGGGAGTAGCCATGCCTACTGTAAGAGGCCAATCAATTGAGATGAGCTATCATCAACAGGAGGAAAAAAAACTTTTGAAGTGATAATCGAGATGACCCATAGAAGGTGTGAGGATACTTAACATGGGGAAATAGATTCAATTAGTGTAATGGCCCACCCATTCCCAGTCTCTGTTCAAACCTAAGTTAATTGTATCTAATTTGCATATTAATTCAAGTTCAGCAGTCTCTCTTTGGAGTCTGTTTTTGAAGGGTTTTTTTGTTGTAAAATTGCCACCTTCAAGTCTGTCACTGAGTGGTTAGAGAGGTTGAAGTGTTCTCCCACTGATTTTTGACTGTTATAATTCCTGATGTCAGATTTGTGTCCACTTATTCTTTTGTGTAGAGACTGTCCGGTTTGGCCAATGTATATGGCAGAGGGGCATTGCTGGCACATGATGTCATATATCACATTGGTAGATGTGCAGGTGAACGAGCCCCTGATGGCGTGGCTGATGTGATTAGGTCCTATGATGGTGTCACGCGAATAGATATGTGGACAGAGTTGGCATCAGGCTTTGTTGCAAGGATAAGTTCCTGGGTTCCTGTTTTTGTTGTATGGTGTACGCTTGCTGGTGAGTATTAGCTTCGGGTTGGGGGGCTGTCTGTAAGCAAGGACTGGTCTGTCTCCCAAGATCTGTGAGAGTGAGGGATCATCTTTCAGGATAGGTTGTAGATGTGCTGGAAAGGTTTTAGTTGGGGGAAGAAGGTGACGGCTAGTGACGTTCTGTTTTCTTTTGTTGCGCCTGTCCTGTAGTATGTGACTTCTGGGTACTCTTTTGGCTCTGTCAGTCTGTTTTTTCATTTCAGGAGGTGGATATTGTAGTTTTAAGAATGCTTGATAGAGATCTTGTAGGTGTTTGTCTCTGTCTGAGGGATTGGAACAAATGCGGTTGTATCTTAGAGCTTGGCTGTAGACAATGGATTGTGTGGTGTGTCCTGGATGGAAGCTGGAGGCATGTAGGTAAGTATAGCGGTCAGTAGGTTTCCGATACAGGGTGGTGTTTACTGTGCTAATAAGTGATGGTCACATAGTGTCTAGGAAATGGACCACTTGTGTGGATTGGTCTAGGCTGAGGTTGATGGTAGGATGGAAATTGTTAAAATTGTGGTGGAATTCTTCAAGGGCTTCTTTTCCATGGGTCCAGATGATGAAGATGTTATCAATGTAGCGTGAGTAGAGTAGGGGCGTTAGGGGACGAGAGCTAAGGGAGCGTTGTTCTAAGTCAGCCATAAAAATGTTGGCATACTGTGGGGCCATGCGGGTACCCATAGCCGGGCCGCTGACATGAAGGTATATATTGTCCCCAAATGTGAAATAGTTGTGGGTGAGGACAAAGTCACAAAGTTCAGCCACCAGGTTTGCTGTGATATTATCGGGGATACTGTTCCTGATGGCTTGTAGTCCATCTTTGTGTGGAATGTTGGTGTAGAGGGCTTCTACATCCATAGTGGCCAGGATGGTGTTTTCTGGAAGATCACCAATGGATTGTACTTTCCTCAAGAAGTCAATGGTGTCTCGAAGATAGCTGGGAGTGCTGGTAGCATAGGGCCTGAGGAGGGACTCCACATAGCCAGGCAATCCTACTGTTAGGGTTTCAATTGTTGAGATGACGGGGCATCCAGGATTTCCAGGTTTATGGATCTTGGGAGCAGATAGAATACCCCTGGTCGGGGTTCTAGGCATGTGTCTGTACAGATCTGTTCCTGTGCTTTTTCAGGGAGTTTCTTGAGCAGATGTAGTTTCTTTTGGTAACCCTCAGTGGGATCAGAGGATAATGGCCTGTAGAATGTGGAATTAGAGAGCTACCTAGCAGCCTCTGTTCATATTCCAACTTATTCATGACGATGACATTACCTCCTTTGTCAGCCTTTTTGATTATGATGTCAAAGTTGTTCCTGAGGTTGTTGATGGCATTGTGTTCAGCATGGCTGAGGTTATGGGGCAAGTGATGCTGCTTTTCCACAATTTCAGCCCATGCACGTTGACGGAAGCAATCTATGTAGAAGTCCAGTCTGTTTTGACCTTCAGGAGGAGTCCACGCAGAATCCGTCTTTTTGTAGTGTTGGTAGGAAGGAATCTATGGGTTAGTATGTTGTTCAGAGGTGTGTTGGAAATATTCTTTGAGTCAGAGATGGCAAAAGTAGGATTCTAGGTCACTGCAGAACTCTGTCATGTTCGTGGGCCTGGAGGGACAAAAGGAGAGGCCCCGAGATAGGACAGATTCTTCTGCTGGGCTAAGAGGATAGCTGGAAAGATTCACAATATTGTTGGGTGGGTTAAGGGAGCTACTGTTGTGGCTCCTTGTGACATGTAGCAGTTTAGACAGTTTAGTGTCCTTTTTTCTTTTGTAGAGAAGCAAAGTTTGTATTGTAAATGGCTTGTCTAGTTTTTGTAAGGACGACGTTTTTGTGTGGAAGGTTGGTTTTTCATTAGAGTATCCAGTTTTGAGAGCTCAGTGTTAATCTTTCCCTGTTTGCTCTATAGGATGTTGATCAGGTGGTTTTGCAGTTTCTTTGAGAGTGTGTGGCACAATCTCTTAGCATAGTCTGTGATGTATGTAGATTATAATGGATTTTTTACCTTTAGTCCTTTTGGTATGATGTCCATATGTTTGCATTTGGAAAGGAAGATGATGGCTGTCTGTCTGTCTATCCGAGTTTTTTGATGAAGTTGATGGGTTTCCACTCCATACGGCTAAATGCAGTGGCTTGCATAATGACAGGTTTCAGAGTACTCTGAAACCTGTCAAAATTAGGACCATATACTACTCATAAGAACATAAGAAAGGCCGTACCGGGTCAGACCAAAGGTCCATCCAGCCCAGTATCTGTCCACCGACAGTGGCCAATGCCAGGTGCCCCCTGAGAGGTGAAAAAACAGGCTGATCAAGTGATCTCTCTCCTGCCATCCATCTCCATCCTCTGACGAACAGAGGCTAGGGACACCATTCTTAGTCCTAGCCCTTCCCTCTCCTCAGGCAGCAAGGAGCACAGTGACTGACTGCGCTCTTGATCAACAATAGAACTCCTGATGTTAGTGGAACTTTGCACAAAGATCAAGGATAGACTATGACCTGTCTGTAGTAACCTTTTCATTATCATAATAAGTCTTGTTCAATATCACTTAGTGGGAAAACATTCTCACTCACAGCTTCCCCCTACTTCTGTCCTTTGTTGCTCTCTGATTTGCCTCAGAAAACCTAATGGGAGGTAAATGGGATTGGCTATAAAACTGCTAATACTATATGAGGGAACTACAGGCAAAGTATCCTTCACTTAACCCTCTGTTGAGTGTTGTGGTGACATGTCCATTTTAAACATGTGCTGTTTCATCAGCTTATGGCAATTTGAGTGAAGCATTATAAAATACTCATACTCTTGCAAAAATTTTGTTTTGCAGTCCTGGAAGGAAACGAGACTTTTCCCCAGTCCCTTGGAGCCAGTACTTTGAATCTATGGAAGATGTTGTGGTTGAAAACGAAAACGGCAAGGATATATCCTTTTATTTTATTCCCAGACTGAATTCTTCCTGATCTCAAGTGACTGGTGGGATTGTGTATCTTGGAGTTTATCAGGGATTCTCTTGCATTTTTTTTTAATTGTTCCCTCTGTTACCCATCTTTTCCTTTGTGCTAATCAGTGCTACTGCCCCAGGCAACACCTTTGTGCCAACGATTAGGTTGCAGTGGAAAAATATCTAGAAAAGTTGGCTTCTTGGTATTGCTTTCTCACCTCAGTTAATGTTTGGTCATTCAAAACAGTGTCCATGGGACCTAGGTAATAGTGTGTTAATGCTCTAGCCTTTCTCCTCTGAAAATGTGAGATCAAATTCACACACCCCTAAACTTCTGCCAGGTTAGTTCATGTTCCTGGGATGGCCACTTTTCTAGTGCAGGCTTGTCAACCTCGCAGATTTTAATACACCACTTCCCTGATATAATGCGACCCGATATAACATGAATTTGGATATAACGCGGTAAAGCAGTGCTCCGGGGGGTGCGCACTCCGGCGGATCAAAGCAAGTTCGATATAACGCGGTTTCACCTATAACACGGTAAGATTTTTTTGGCTCCCGAGGACAGTGTTATATCGGGGTAGAAGTGTACAATCATCATTCTGTTCAGGCCAGGCCATGACAAGGATAACGTGAGGAGCTGCAGGTCAGGATTGAGGTGCATTGGCACAGCTGTGTGGGAGACATTTACACCGTGTACCTGTACAGGGATGAGAGAGTGCCAGGCATCTGGAGACAGTTTCACTAGCACCAAATTCACCAGGGGAAAACGTCTCTCTTCCGTAAAAGAAGCTGAACTCCTCTTGCGCTTCACCATGTTCATTCAGCCTGTGGTTGAGTGGTGCCCTTTAGCAATGTACCACTAGCTGCATGCTAAATGGGAATTTGGCGGGGGGGGGGGGGACACTCCTTTTCCAGAGGGAAAGGAGAGCCATAGCTAGGTTGAGAGCTGTGGTTCTACCTCAGCCTTCTCCTGGAGTGAGGACAGCTTTAAATTCTGCCCAGGATTCAGAAAAACCTTGCCAGCAGAGACTGCCCGAGAGATGTTCTGAAACAGTACGTTTCCTGAGTGCCTTCCCTTACTCTGCCCACTCTGTGCACTGCACTGGTTGACTCTGGATTCTCCGTTGGGAACCAAGTGATGAATCTGTCCAACTTCAAGGAAATCCCTTGAACCATTCAGTTTCAGGAGCAAGGGGAGCAAAAAGAGGCCAGTGCACAGGACCAGGAATAAGGAGTTCTGAGTTCTTTACCTGGGTCTGCTACAGATGCGCTGAATGACCTTAGCCAAGCTATTCCTCTCTGTATTTCAGGTTCCCCATTTATAAAATGGGGACAACACCTACCTGTCAGGGTTGCTGTGAACCTCACTTATTGTTCGTAAAATGCTTTGAGATCCTTGAATAAGACGTGCTGTAGATGTGCAAAGTAGCATTTCTATAGATTAGACTTTGTACAAATTAGTATAACTTAAACGGGTCTCAACTGCAAAGTGAGAAAAGAAAAGTAAATCCTTTCCAGGCTGATGTAGGAAGCCAAATTTCAATCCAGAACCAAGAGCTGTTGTTGTTTCTGTAGGTCCAGAAGTGTGTGTGGTGCATTAGATGATTAAAACCACCATGGAAGCAACCTGAGTAACATTCTTTACTTATAGGTTTCAGCCTAGCAGCCATGTTAGTCTGTATCCGCAAAAAGAACAGGACTATTTGTGGCACCTTAGAGACTAACAAATTTATTTGAGCGTAAGCTTTCGTAGGCTGAAACCCACTTCATCGGATGCATGCAATGGAAAATACAGTAGGAAGATATAGATACACACAGAGAACATGAAACAATGGGTGTTACCATACACACCGGAGTGATCAGTTAAGGTGAGCTATTACCAGCAGGAGAGAGGAAAAAAAAAACTTTTTGTAGTGGTAATCAAAATGGCCCATTTCCAGCAGTTGACAAGAAGGTGTGAAGAACAGTACTGGGAGGGAAGAGAATAAACATGGGGAAATGGGCCATTTTGATTACCACTACAACATTTATTTATTTTTTCTCTGCTGCTGGTAATAGCTCACCTTAACTGATCACTGTAGTGCAGACAGTGGCAGTAGACAAGCATCCACCGAAATGCCGCTGACAAGCAGCAACGTCAATAGGTGTCGCCGCTGAAAATCGGCAGCATTTCGGCGGCGACGCCTCTGGATGACGCTGCTTGTTGCCATTTTGTTTAAATTGAAACATTCCAATGGGAGCCTGCCCAGCTCCTCGGCAGCAGGGAGTCGGGGAGCCTCTCTCAAACTGGAGCTTTCACGGTTGTCGGGCTCCCTGCTGTGCAGCCAGGGCTGTCGGGTTCTAGCTCTTTGCTCTCTGGCAGGTCACTGGGAGTCAGGTGCTGCTGGCTGCTCCATTTCATTTTTTAGTTCTACTTTTTGTTCCAATCAAAAGAGAAACTTTTTTTTAAATGTCAGGATTTCCCTTGGAACAGAAGTTTTCTATTTTAACCAGCTCTAGTTAAGTGACTTCTCCAATCGGTCTGTGTATTAGAGCCCAGATCTCCTGACTCCCAGTTCAGTGTCCTATCCCTGGTGCGCACTGCCTTGAGATTAGGGGGTTTTAACTCTTTGTTTTCATTTGCGGACCCCTACACAGCTTCTGGAGGTGTGGACCCCTTTGGAAATCTCTGACTGGAGTCCATGGACCACAGGTTGAAAACAGTTTTTCTACTGATTGCTACTTTTTTAAGCTGGCTTTCCAGGATACGGAGATAGCTGATGTCTCCCTGCAGCTTACCTTAACAAAGACACCACACTACCTCATGGATTCCCAAGGGTAATTTTATTGCCCAGAGTGACACGTATAGGTTTGTCTGTTTCCTCTGTCAAGTAATGGGAGAGCGTGTTAGACAAAACACCAGTTTGTGGTCCCCAATGGTGTCCTGAGCATTCCAAGCTTTTAACTTCATTTTTCCGTGTTGATTTGCTTTCTTTGATACACATTTACGTTACAGATACTATTTTCTTGGAGAAGAGGGTGTGTGAGGAGGAACATAATAGAGTATGGGATGATGGGAAGGTAGACAGTAAAGCTAGGTGGATAGTATGGGCTAAACTTTTCCCTTGGTTGTAGTTTGATCTGTAGATTATGTATTAATTTGATTACTTAAGAATGCCCAGTTATCAGTCTGAGATGTGACAGATTCTTGTCCCAAGATCAGGCCCAGTATTAAAATTACTGTTCAGTTGCGAATCCTGATGTGCAGTTGCAACACGCACGTTGTAGGAACCCTTCTGTATTTACAGTAGTTTAATACATTTAGCAAACCTTCTAACCCAGTAAGGTAGATGGAGATAATATAGAATGTACATCTGAACATCCATATACTCACCCCGTCCCTTGTCGAACAACCTGAAATGTTAGCCATTATCTTCCTCATCACCATCACCTTCCTCCTCATCATCAGTGGCCTCATTCTGTACAAACCTATTGATGCTGAACAGAGGGCAGAATTGGGGCTTTCTTGTGTACGCGAGTAGTAATAAAGTTCTGGCAACCTTGTATGTTCTGTGAAGGGTCAAACTCAGTAGCTTGTTTCAGATGATTTTATTAAGAAACATTGTCCTTAACTGTTCATACACTTTTCGAATTTATAAAAGTGGATCGGAGGGCCCTGTCTTACTTTTGTTGCATGGCGGAGGCCATTCTGCTCTTTCCTGGGCTGTGTTCAATGTAAGTAAGTTGATTGGAAGTAGAAGTACGTGTATACAAATGTTGCGTCTTCCATCCATGAATGACATGAAAATATGAAACCCTGCTAAGCATGGGAAAGAGAATTCAGAAAGGTCCTTGTAATCTGCCTGTCTGTTGAACTCATGTATTCGGACTCTTTATCACAAGCAGTAAATATATTTTATGAACAAAACACATCTAAGGCCGAGCGTCTGCCAACAATTAGGATGTGGAGCTTCATCGAAGCAACAGCAATTTCCATGCCTCTGACCTGTTTTAATCTGAGATGCCAGGATGTTGCTCATCACAGTTAAACCAACTTTTTTCCCCAGATTGACTTTCCACACATAACAAGATGATGTTATTGACCATCTTTAATGGAGAGGAATAAGTTTGAAGCTATCTTATTTTCACCTTGACAATACTGGTGTTGCATTGATGGCACCACATTATGACCAGGTTTGAATGTTCGTTCGGGAAAGCCTCAGTGCTTGAGAAACACTGAAACCCAACCTGATGTTGTGTCAATGGGAGCAAGTTTCATGGCTTAACTTTTTCCCCCCCAACAAATATTAATATATATATAAAGCCTACAGGTTATAAACCCAATTAATAGCAGCATGTATAGCTGTACTTGGGGCCCTGACTTTAACCCAGCAACTCTGATTGTAGATCTTGTGCCTGATAGGTGGGCGTCTCCATCTCTTGATCTAGTCTGTCTAAGGTTTTTATAGGGCAACTTTCAGTGAAGTATCTGTGAACTTTATAAAAACCTTAAAACAGATCAGATACACACCAGTCACGTGCAGTTTTCACCGTGGTGTTAGTCCTCGTGCAGTTAGGCCAGTGCAAAGTGACATTGTGAACGAAGGTCCACACAACTAATGGGAATGAACAAATGAACAGTTTGCAAGCATTTCAAGCATTGTCGTTTGCAAGCGTTTCAGAATCCCAAGATGATCGCTACTGAATAAATCAGAGGTGGTGCACCTAGCCATGAATCATGTTATAGTCCTCAGTTAACTTCTAGTATGTCAATTATTTATGCAGTTACTGGACTTGGCAGTTAAACATTGTATAGGATGCATGTCATTTGACTTTGCCCTAGACCCACAAAAACTATGTAGCTGGAGAAAGAACTATGAAGACCATTAGTCCATTCCATTCTGCTGTCAGTATCAGCTTGTTCCCTGGGTATATTTTTTAATGAAAATTTACTCTAGTCATTCATATATTAAATGTTTGGGATGGAAAAAATTATTTTTTAAAAATAATTGTGTGGGTAAACACTGTAAACAAAATTGCTACAAGCAGAATCTACCTACCTATCTTTCTCTCTCTCTGCTCATTGGTCTAACAACTTATTGGTAAATGTAATGGTCATGGATGGATTTGTTCTTGGCTCACCAAAGCAGTTCTGTTCTGATAAGTCAAGGTCATGAGAGAGCTTCCCTTACTATCGCAGCATTCAGATTACCATCTTACATTGTGATTTTTAGCAGATGACCTCTCAAACTGCTGGTTAAATTAATGCTTAATTTTTTTACCATTGACAAACTGGGGTTCCGAGTTGATTTTAAAC
Organism: Mauremys reevesii; assembly: GCF_016161935.1. NCBI lineage: Eukaryota > Metazoa > Chordata > Testudines > Geoemydidae > Mauremys > Mauremys reevesii. The sequence continues at coordinate 16,480,953 of NC_052623.1, read as the reverse complement.
GGTCTAAAGTCTGTTTCTGGCTGTAATGGTTGTTCTCTAGATTGTGGCTGCCAGAGTTATTTTAGAATTGGGAAAAGGAAACAAAATGTAGTAATCAGAAGGATGTCGTTTTAATGGCCAATATCTCGTGACAGACTGGGCCAGAAATGAATGCTCTACATCAGGGGTAGGCAACCTATGGCACGTGAGCTGATTTTCAGTGGCACACTCACTACCCGGGTCCTGGCCACCGGTCCAGGTGGCTCTGCATTTTAATTTAATTTTAGATGAAGCTTCTTAAACATTTTAAAAACCTTATTTACTTTACATACAACAATAGTTTCTATATAGATAGACTTATAGAAAGAGACCTTCTAAAAACGCTAAAATGTATTACAGGCACACGAAACCTTAAAGTAGAGTGAATAAATGAAGACTCGGCACAGCACTTCTGAAAGGTTGCCCACCCCTGCTCTACATCAATGACAGAAAGGGATTCCCATATCTGAATGGTATAAAGCATCCATTTCTAGCCCTAGTTGGTAGGCGATACTGTCTTTAGTCCCTTGGTCCAGCATTGTATTTTCCCTGGGCTTGGATATAGTAAGTTCTGAAACATCAGGTCAGTGCAACTGTCAGTCTGTGCCTATCAAGTAGATGGGGCTCTCTTGCTCTTCCTTCTGTTAAGAGCCTTTCAACAGATTTCACCCCTACCACTGGGACATGATTTCAGCAATTGAGTGCCCAACACAGAATCCTATTTTTGAAGCCTTTTATTCAGCACAGAATGCTACTTCATCACCATGGTTCGTGAAATAACTTATGTAAATTTAGATGGCAGGAACAAATAACGAGGCGTGATCTTATTGCCGTCTGGTGTTACTTAAAAAGCATCATCGTTTTGTTAGTAACCCAGAGGACAAGAACGCTCAATTTGGTATATTTCAGTGTTACTGTAAAATTCCATTCTTTGAGAGCAAATTGAGTCTGTGCTGTAAAGCAGCTGCTATATCTTCTTGCCTACTGTGGAGGCAGGGCTAATTTTGGAACATGTAGGGGCTTGGAAGGGGAAGCATCACTTCAGTGTATATAATGGTATTGCTGCACTTCAGTTTTTAGAGGTGTTGTAGAGATTGAAACTTTTCTCCTAAGAAATTTGATTTCTCATTTGTCTGAGTTATGGAATGTAGTGGGGTGGTGGGGAATATCCTGTAATCAGTTGACTGATTGGTGAAAGGGATGGTGCTTTTTTATTTCCTAATTAAAGATCACATACTAAATATTCTTGCTTCAACTTTAACTTCATGGCTACTCTGTGCCCCGTGTCCAGTCTTGCTTCAGCAGTGTCACGGACAGATGTTTCTTTTAGACACATCTTGGCTTTTTGCTTCCGTTGCAATGATTCATTTAATATTGTGAGCCCCTTTCTTAAATGAGGTGTGGCAGTTTTCAAGCTGTATATCTTTGTCCCCTCTTGCAGTCTGCGATCATTAACAGGATTCAGTGTAGGACTGTGGCTTTAGATCTCAGAAGTCATGGTAAGTAATTAGACTTAAAATCAAATTCATGTTCCGGTACATTTCTATTTATTTTTTACATTTGCATTTAAATTAGATTTAATTGAATTACCCCATCAAAAAACTGAGTTTATAGAAATACCTATGAAATAGTCAAAACATTGCTACTTGATAGTCAAGGTGGGGATGAAAAGAATGTAGCCCATGTAATTCCACAATAAAGCTAGTGGCTTCTGTTTTATATAGAAGTGAAGATTCCACATGCCTGAATATTCTGCTCCAACTTGATTCCCCATACTGACTGGGATCAGTAGTCTTGGTGAGCCCAACTACCATGTAAAGGATGACTGTGTAGGCAGCCTGCTCTGTAGGAACCTAGGGATGATCGTCAGTCTTAAATTGCCAATATATGACCTTTACTTGGGCATAGTTTCCCACCTCTGAACTACAGTGTAATAAAGTACCAAGCATTTTTATTAAACTTATCGTTTTAATTATCCAAGATGACTGAGAGGTGATGGAAACACAGTTATGATTACTGAGTAAATATGTACAGAACTATTATAATATCTGGGCTCATAGTTGCTCTTATTTAACGCCTGAGGATTCTGAAGATTTTTAATCTGCTTTAATAGTGTCTTTTTAATTCAATTTGATTTGATTTATTTGTTTTTTTTTGCTTCACAGGTGAAACAAAAGTTAGGAATCCTGAAGATCTGTCTGCAGAAACTATGTCAAAGTATGGAAGTTTACATTCTCTTTAGCCATTTCAGACTTTCCCAAATCCTTATATCTTCTCAATTCTTTGTTCTTTCATTCTTATCAACTTTTTACCCATCTTCAGTTTCCCTTCTATGAAGACATCATACATGCCAGTCATGTAAGGGGGCACTAGAACTTAAGCTGAGTTCCACTTTTCATTCTAATTCATCCTTCTCTTAGTTGCTCATAACTTTCCTTCCTTTTCGGAAAGTTTGAGCAACATCAGGTTAGCGGCAAGTTGAAATCATAACTCCAACAGTAGATGCTAGATATTTCAGACCAGACTTGTTCTGTAGATCTCTCTGAAAGGTAATGCTGGTGAGGAAATTCTCCTTTGTGATTTAAAAGGTATGAACATTTAAAGTTGGTAATGCTATGGATCCACATCAGAATTTTTCTCCCCCTTTTAGGTTTGGGGTTTTTTTGTTTTGTTGTTTTTTTAAAAACTCCTTCAGTTAAAACCCATCTGCAGTTGAGCAGTGTTTTTTTTTAACTCACTTTTTAAAAAAATTCTCCAACTCTTTCCATTTAAAAAAAATGTAACATCAAAGCTAACTGCTGAATTTGAGTTTTTACTGCAGTGTTCACTCAGCCACTTTGTTCATATGTAGTATGATATTCTTTACTTTTTTCTCTGTTAAATGCCAACTTGGGAGAGCTATTTGTTACTGTCCTATCAAGGTACAGATTATGCACTGTGACAGATTTAACAATGCAGGAATGCACTGATCTTCTGGAATGTCATGATTTTGGGGGGGATGTAATTAACTTTTTCTCATCCTGAATGTGGAATTTGCACTATTTCTTAGTATTGGATGTCTGTAAAGATGGAAGCGAAAGTGTGATTTCTCCACTTGCCCAGCACCTCCTACACAAACCTTTCTCCCCTGTGACTGTCTCCATCCCCAGCTCTACCTTCTCCACTGCACTTCAGCCTGTGCTTCCCTTTCCCATGACTGTCAGTTCTAAGTCTCCAGCCTTGACCTTCCCGTGGAGTCATTTCTTTGCTTTTAAATGCCTCTGAGAAAAGAACAGCAGGCATATAGACTTCCTTCATTCTACCCTTGCTTCTCCTGATCTTCTCTTTTGCCTCCAACCCTGTCTTCTCAACTTTCCACTCGCCTTCTCTGCTCAAAAGCTTACCAATTTTGTCAGGGAGAGAGTTATTTATCAGAGGGGTAGCCGGGTTAGTCTGTATCCACAAAAACAACGAGGAGTCCGGTGGAACCTTAAAGACTAACCGATTTATTTGGGCGTAAGCTTTCCTGGGTTGTTAAATCCCCACTTCTTCAGAAGCATGGAGGAGAACTCCATGCATCTGAAGAAGTGGGGTTTTTTTACCCACAAAAGCCCATGCTCAAAGTTATTTATATTCTCCTTTACTCATTGTTCCTGGAAGAGGTCACAAGACACACATTTAGGGTCAGATCCAAAGCTGGTGTAAACTGGTGCATCTCCACTGAAGCCACACTGATTTACACTAGCTCAGGGTCTGGTTCTTGTATTACTCTACTCATGGTAGTATCTGGGTGCACTGTGCCTGGCTTAAATGTAGGGAAAACCCCTTTCCATTATTATTTCAGCCTGTATTTCAAATAACACTTCTTATCCATCCTGATGTGGGTCAGTTTTCTTTCCCTTGAAAGATTCCTTTTCCGTACCTGTCCTTCACCCTTGGGTGAAGGTTGAGTGTGACTCTTGCCCGGTTTGGAACCACTATGTTGAGAAAACGCGTCCTGCATAGAATGAGACTTTCAGGCATGGTGAGAGCTGCTTAATCAAATTGCAGTGACCTGCTTCTGAGTGCAAACCCTTCTTTTGTGACAAGCTGTGAGAAAAGCAATTACCTTTCACTTAAAATACCCACATTTAGTGCAGAGAGATTCTCCTGAAGGTTACAAAGTCCTTCCTACTAACAGACCCGCTTGGTTTGTTCCAGGGAGGCCATCTGTGAAATAGATTTTGACTTATTGTGCACCTGATTGCTGCTTCTCACATCCCGACAGCTCCTAATGTGCATGTGGGTGTCCTGAGGAGCTGCCATATGCAATGATCGTTTTACAGATCTGGAGCAGCGCTAATATGGGACCAAACAAATAGGCAGCCTTTCATTGTAAACCTTCCTGCCCTCCTAATGATAGATTCGAAAGCTATTTCCAGTTTGTCTTTAAACTGGAGCACTAAACTGTCACTAACTTGTCAGATTTGTAAATCCTCCTGCATTTTTCAAAGGAAACAGTTTACTTAAATATCTGTTTTGTTTTTTTTAATTTTCTTACCTGTTAATACCTTTAAATTATTCTTCACCACCGATGCTGTGTGTGTCTGTTTTTCTAGTCTCTTGGCTCGGACAGAGAAAACAAGCTAGTCAGACTTGCTGTGTGACTGTCATGCACTAGGCATAATGTTCTTTGTGTTTCCAACACATAAGAACGGCCAGACCGGGTCAGACCAAAGGTCTCTCTAGCCCAGTATCCTGCCTTTCCCCAGGTGCCCCAAAGGGAATGAACAGAACAGGTCATCATCATCCCCTGTCACCCATTTCCAACACGTATGGTGAATTGTTAACAGCCAAGAAAGCCTGTGTGTGTGTGTGTGTGTATATATATATATAATATAAAAATTTTATTTTTTTTTAAGTTGTGTGTCCCTTAAACTACTTACTATCCTCTTTTGAAAAGGTGCTGAGGCACTGCAGTGCCAAGTGTGTTCTAAGAACTTGAATATAACAATATGCTTGGTCTTCATACCAGTCCATAATGTCCCTGCCCCAAAGAGCTTCTCTTCCAGAGAGAGAATGTTTTGCTTCTGTTCTACATGCCCAGCCTCTTACAATCCTGGTGGCTGGGGTTTGTTTAGGTTCTCATTGATTAGGGTTGAGAACGCAGTAATAATAATAGTTTTATCTTCAATTATTATCTCCTAGAACTGGAAGGGACCTTGAAAAGTCATTGAGTCCAGGCCCCTGCCTTCACTAGCAGGGCCAAGTGCTGATTTTTGCCCTAAATCCCTGAGTGGCCCCCTCAAGGATTGAACTCTCAACCCTGGGTTTAGCAGGCCAGTGCTCAAACCACTGAGCTATTTCTCCCTCCCTGATGCCTCCTGACCCTAGTTTATTCTCTCCTGCAGGAGAATTGATTAGTTCTCTCACCTCACCTGTAGTTCCTTTTGTGCTCCACAGACCTGGGGGAGGGTGGTCTAGTCTCCCACTTTAGACGGATTTCCTGTTAACGGAAATGGGAATGACATTTTCATATCCCTGATTCAGGAAAGCACTTGTTTAATGTTAAGCATGTGCTTTGAGGGCTTTCCTGAATCCCTGGCCACTGATAAGAGAATGGACTTCCATATCTATTACCATTGGGGCAGATGATCTAACTTAAAAGGCAAGTGTGCAAAGAAACTCAGTATTAGGGAAGAGTAGGAAATAAAAGCAGAGGGTTCGGAGAACGTTTTTCATATTGAATTTTTCCATTCCCCTGCCGATGCATTTTTACAAATCTGCTTCAGAAACACATTGGGGAAGGATGCCAACCTTCTGTCTCTCTTCATTTGCCAGAGATGTTGGAAACGTGGTTGAAGCTATGTACGGGGACCTCCCACCTCCAATCATGCTGATTGGGCACAGTATGGGTGGGGCCATTGCAGTGCACACAGCAGCATCCAATTTGGTACCCAGTTTATTGGGTCTTTGCATGATTGATGTCGTGGAAGGTAAGTGGTGGGTCGTTTTTTTGTTTTTGTTTTTTTTTAATGTCCTTGGACAGTGTCATGTCATGTTCTTCCTCTCTCCTCCCCTATTAACTTTGTTGGGCCTGGGAGGTCTTTCTCTATTGTGTTAACAGTATGAAGGTTTCTCTTCTCTCTAATGGATATGCCAGCTATTGTATAGTGTAGTATAATTACCTTAACCTTTGGTTTTGGTTTTCCTAGCTGGACTTTTCAGTTTGATTTTGTTTATCATGATTGCAGTGCAACACCCATTCTTATAACCAAGACCATGATCGGTGGGGAGTGTCTTACAGAACCGTATAGTATCACCGCTGCTCTCTGCTGCCTAAAATATCAGACCTGTTCAAATATGACATGTTAACCCTCGAATGGCAGCAGCGTACAAAACTATACAAGCCCTGATACTATTACAGCTAATGGAGGTTTTGTGGATAGATTTATTGTAACGATAGAAAACCTGTAAGAGCTGTTAAAAATGTGGATGAGGGAAGCAAAGAACTTACAAATTTGCTGACCTGGAAACCAGTTTTTGGAAAAACTGTGAAAGCTGGTTTGGAGCGGCTGGGTCTAGTTCACGACTATAACTCTGTTAATCAACTTCTCTTAAATCCTGAAATTTGCCTCAGTTCTCCCCCTAACACAGTTCACACTGTTATATATCAAGATCATTGAGAACCGTTGGGAAGGATGTTGTCAGATGTTGGGTTCGTTTAAATCAAAACATTTTGTTTTTAGGCACAGCCATGGACGCACTGAACAGCATGCAGAATTTCTTACGGAGTCGTCCCAAAACATTCAAGTCAATTGAGAATGCAATTGAGTGGAGGTAATGGGCAAGTTTGTGTACTCTTCATTGTATTGTTAATTCTGCAATTGATCTAGGAGGAAGGGTGGTCTTGTGGTTAAGGCATTGGATTAGAGCCCTAGAGACCCGGGTTCTATTCCTGACTACCAACGCAATTCCCACATCTGCAGAGTGGGCATTATACTTCACTGCCCTGCAAGGACATTGTGAAGATAGTCATTAACGTTTATGAGACACTCCTGTCACAGTGATGTGAGAGCCATATAAACATCTCGATAATCGTAGCATGCTGGGAACTCCAGTGTTTGTATGCCACATCTCTGATTCAAGATGAGTGCTCGCAGGGTGAACTTGGGAGTGCTCCTATTATTACTGGACCTGTTAAATATTGAATGATGTACCCAGTTGACCCTTGATGTACCCAGTTGACCCTTGATGTTTGATCACTTTGATTCTCCCCTTTCCCCTTTTTTTTTCTAGTGTAAAAAGTGGACAGATAAGAAATCTCGAATCAGCCAGAGTTTCTATGGTTGGCCAAGTCAAACAGTAGGTTTTGTTTTCTAAAACTTTCTTAAATGTTTTAAGACCCCAAATTGGTAACAGAGCATAAGTGAGCTTAAAAGAAAAAATCAAATCAATCTTCTAGCAGATATCAGCCCCTCCCAAGGCTGACCACGGTGGGTGAGGAGAGTAGTACTAAACCATTTACAACCATCCACGTTCCTATGGTTAGGAAGGCCCCAGCAAAATTTCACTGGGGTAGGATGTAATTACCCATCAGGGATAAAAAAAAATGTCCTGTGCAAAAACCATTTGCACATGCAAGTGATAGAGTGCAAAATAACAGGTGTGCAGTGGCCCATGCAAGATGTGCTCACGCCAATAGACTAGTTGGATGCCCCTTCAGAAATTTGGCCCCTAAATTCCTCCTGCCAATTCAACTGAATATAGTATTTTTCACTTGCTGTGCTCCTGCTGCTGTGCGTTGTTAAATAGCTCTCCGTTGCACTCTGAAGGTGGTGGAGCTGAGTGGTGATGAAAGTAATCTGTCTATTGCATTGTAATCCTGTACAACACCATGATGCTTGCCAGCAGCATCAGATATCTCTATTGTTTATATTTTAGTATTGTCATAAAAATTTTTTTGCTAGTTTGACCTGGACTCTTCCTTTCTTTCTCCTTGATGTGGTAGAGTCTCAGATCAGCCAGTCTCTCTGAGCGAGCCAATTCTATCCTTTAGGTGCAGGCGGTCTCTCCTAGAATCGTTAAGATGTTGCTTTTCACAATGGAAAAGGAATCAATTTCCAGTCCTATTTTACCAGGTGTGAAGATGCTGCTAGTCCTGAGATCCCTAAAGCTATAGTGGAAGGGATTATTGAGGAGGAGGAGGAAGAGGAGGAGGAGGAAGAAGACTATGAAGGAAGAGGATCTCTTAACAAAAGGAAGAAGGAAGATGATACAGAGGTGGGGAGTTTCACTGTGTTCTGCTGGAACTAATGTCTTACCCTAGAGATGAAGAGACTAGTGATCTGGAGATCTCCAGGGAGTAAGAAGGCAACCATGCAACCAGCAAAGGAGATGCTTCCATGGAGCTAGGTGCCTATGAGACAGCATGTAAAAGTTCTCCAAAGAAGGAATAATGAGCAATTGTGCAACTCTCATTCAGGGCCTTAGTGTAAACAGGAGTTACTCCTGTGACTTCATTGCTTACCCCAGGTCTGAGTTTAGGCCTGGGTCTCAGACTGCTGGCTGCATTGTGAGTTACCACTTGAAAGTGTTTCTAGATGTTCCTGAACTTGGCCGTTGTACGTGGTCTAGAAGAGAACTACTCTCCTGTCCCTTAAGTCACCGTGTGCTGGGTCCTGACTCTATTTCATTATATTATAAAGGCTCATCAGTTTCTGCTGGGTGGTATAGACCATGTGACCTAACGGTCTTAGTCCCACAAGTAAAGCTATTAGTGCACGGTGCTGCAAAACTGTATCTTGCCCAGGCTTCGCTGACGGACAGGTCCAGGTGTTTTTGTGTGTGAATGTTTAGTTCCAGTGAAAGACGGCAGATTGACAGTCCTGGAAATTGAAGGTGTCTCTTGCTCAACACACCAGGTACAGCATGTGCAGACCCATTAATTTACTGTGACGTGGAGTGAGCACGGTTAGGATTAAGCAGATAATCCAGTCTGCCGAGCAAGGTTGCCTAGTTAGGGCCATGTATGGGGGACAAACTGACATTAGAGTCACGTCAGCATTTGACTCTGTGCTTTTACTTTATCTTCCGAGTCGCGCTTTGCTGATTTAATTCTACACTCGTTGTTTCAGTTGAATACTAACACTGAGCTCTTTATCCCCTTGTAGACAAAGAAAGAACATCTGTATACATGGCGAATCGAACTGTCGAAAACAGAAAAGTACTGGGATGGGTGGTTCAGGGGCTTATCTAACCTCTTCCTCAGTTGTTCTACTCCAAAGCTGCTGCTTTTAGCGGGTAGGTGTTTCCTTTTTCTCCCTAATTAGAGCGGTCATTCACTTTGATAACATTCAGCCTGTATTTTAGAGGTGGGAAGGTAAGATAGTGGTCTGGGCATAATAGGTCTGGCTTCTATCCTGGCCCTTCTATGTACTTTGAGAGACGGGGCAAGTCATTTAGTGTCTCTGCCTCTACTTCCTCCTCTGCAACATGCACATGGGAATTGTGGGATTAGATGTGTGTATTGTGACATTGTCTCAGCTGTCTGACAGGTGTTGCAATTGTAGGATTGAGCCAATGTTCTGCTAGGAACAGGACTGAGACCCAAGCCAACCCACAGGACTAATCACTTAGTTACTGCAGACCTGGGCTGGATTTGAACTCGTGACCTGAAGGTGAAAGGATCAGTAGTCCAAGACCAATCCCTATCGCCCTCCAGTCCCCTGTGATCGGGAACACTGAGTCTCCCATAGTTGAGTGCCATTTAAAGATGTCTGGGAGGATGGATGGATGAATGTTCCTTCAAGTTCTTGGCAGTGATCCTCTTCTGTCACTGTATGCTCCTGATTTGCAGCAGGGAAACAGCCTAGTAAGTGTCGAGATGCTGTTTCTGTTCCATTTTTCACACCAAACATCTTTTGCAAAGTCTTAGCAGGACCCGACTAGACACTCTCTCCCTGGCTTCTCCCTAACACATCTGTTTGCTTTATTCCAGGTGTTGACAGGCTGGATAAAGATCTAACAATTGGACAGATGCAAGGTAAATATTTAATACTGCTAGCTATAATGCTCTTTCAGGGGATAGCTTGTTGCAGAAAGTGAAAGAGAGCTGGAGAAGAAGGCTGAAATGGTCCTGCCCAGGGCAATCTATATTGAGACAAACAAATATTAAAGAATGTAGTTAATCCCCAGAGTAACAGTGTGATCCCTTGTCTATGATTCTCTCTAATGGAAGCTAGAGGAGTTATTAGATCTTGCCAGTCACCCTGGTGCTAATGCAGGGCTGTGGTAGTGCTTTTGTTCAGACTGGTATTAAATATTCAAGTGATGGGGCTTTGTCATGTCTCATGGGGATCATTCAGTGATTTTCAGTCTTGCCATTAGGAAGCTTTTCCTGATTTTCAGTCTGTTTTCTTTTAATTCCATCCCATTGTGCCTAGTTGCACCACCTGGTGCCACCTGAAACAATCAATCTCTCTGTCTCTCTGGTGCAGGCAGACTTCTAGTAATGCTTGAGAGACGTGGCAGGGGAGGTAATATCTTGTACTGGACCAGCTTGTGTTGGTGAGAGAGACAAACTTTCGAGCTTATGACCTGAAGAAGAGTTCTGTGTAAGCACGAAAGCTTGTGTCTCTCCAACAGAAGTTGGTCCAATAAAAGATATTCCCTCATCCTTTGTCTGTATAATGTCCTGGGACCGACACAGCTACAACCACCTCTAATAATGTTACATTAGCACCTTTCTCCATCCGGTCCCCATCGCCGATTTCTTTGGAAATCGGATATTGGAAGGGAAAATGGATGATTGGATAAAGGTGCTGGTGTGGTAGGTCTGACAGCTACATTCATGTCAGGAAGACGGGATGGCATTTAATACGAAGCTCTCGGGGAATCCGGGATTAGGAAGATAGTGAATGAACATGGTTTTAGTTAATTCAGAGCTCCTGCACAAGAAAGAAGGCAAGTTCTTGCCTCCTGCAGAAGCTTTGTGTTCTACATATGCTGCTGTTTGACATCTTGGGTCAAACATAGCTTCCCGAGTCCTCATCAGCTAGATACGCCAGTGAGGGTAACTCGTAAAGAGTTTGAGATCTCTAGTAGAAATGTCCATAAAAGCGCAGAATATTTTTGCACCTTAACAAGGTCAGTCCCTGCCTTTTAGTCTTTATAGTGGGTTGGCTTCTGCAGTCACATGTAACTCATGCCTGAGTCATTGCCAGGCAGGGATACGTTCACTCTAAAAGCAGCTGCACTGACTGTTTGGTCTGCAGGAAAGTTCCAGATGCAAGTCCTCCCTCAGTGTGGCCATGCAGTCCACGAAGATGCTCCAGACAAGGTGAGCCGCAAAGCGGGGTGAGCTTTCGTAGCAGCCTTTTTACGAGTTAGATGCAAAATGGGTCATCACCAATATGAAACCGGGGGCAAACCTCATAGGCCTCATGTGTACCACACCTATAAGGGGACGTGGTTACTGATAGAGCCGATGGGATTAAATCATATCCCTGCAGTTGGCTTGAGAGCCTGGACTGGCCAAGACTTTAGCCTGCTTGTGAGGAGACAGGTCCCACCTACGTTACAGCTTTAACTGCGTCGGGGGGCCAGGGGTGGCGTATAACTGACTCATGGCATGGGATTTTCCATCCTTAACTTCTCTTAGGTTACCTCAGCTTTTCCCTCCAGCCTTTAGTGCAGGTGGCTGCTTTCCTGAAGGGATAATGTCGTATTCAAACTGAGTAGTTAAAATTTAGAAAACTTCATATAACCATTATTTGTAGCAGTTTGTGTACTGACAAACAGTGACTCGCTTATGCTAGTGTGCCAGTAAATGAAATGGTACCGTGGACTGAGCATGTCTGGAAATGAGCTTCTGAGTTCTTATCTCAGCTCTACTGTGGACTGTTCGTGTGGCTTTGAGTCACTTAACTGCTCAGTGCCTCAGTTTACCCCCTTGTAAAATGGGGATATTTTTACCTATCACAGTGAGATGTTTGGAAGAAAAGTTATTTGTAAAGCATGACATAAGGAATTTGTTGCCCTGAGTTAATTGTTAAGGGACATCAACTTAAATCACAATTGTCGCTTTATTTTTTTTTTTTAACCTACTATAGTACATGCCTAAGAATTACTGTAACTGAAGAAGATGGCGAAAAACATTTTTGTGATGTTTGGTTTTTTGGTGTGTTTTTTTTATTTTTTTTAAGTGTGCACTTTATGTATGGTCGGTTTCACTGTGAGAAATTTCACACAGAGGTGGGGGGGACTGTTTAAAATAGTGGGAGGAAGATGTACTATTTTGAACTATTTTAAATTTTGAAACTGACCAGACTTCAAGGTGACTCTGTCCCTTTAAACTCTGATTCCTTCCCCCCCATCACCTCCCTTCAGGTAGCTGAAGCTGTTGCAACTTTCTTGATCCGTCACCGGTTTACAGAACCAATTGGTGGATTTCAGTGGTAAGGATCTCTGGGTGCTAGGGCTGCATGATTCTCTTCCTGACCCCCACGGGAAGTCTTGCATTCCTTGTGTGTATCCAGGGTGGGGAGAGATGAGTATAACAAGTGGTTGGGTGGAAAGGGAAGTAAGGATCAGCTTGGAGCTTTAATGTAACATTAAAAGCAGCATGTCAGTATGCAGTCTAGCTCACACGCAATATTGTATTTCATGTTCAGTGTGTAAAGATTTCACTGTCTCTAAACTTCTCCTATTCAAACCTACTGATGGTAATAATAAACCACTCAGACTTGGAGGGAGAAGATGACATGGGCCTGACCTAGCTGATTTCTTTCTTTGTGGTGGAAATCCTGATCCCTGATGGGGCAAAACTAGCAATTGCACAGAATTTTTTTTTTTAAACGGACCCAGTCACTGAAAATAGTTTACGAAGGTCATTCTTGGGTCCTAAGGTGGTGGAGAATGTCTTCCAATTTCTAAACGTGGCTATGGCTGTTCTTATAATCTGGATCTCTGTCATGGAAAAGTATCAGAGGGGTAGCCGTGTTAGTCTGGTTCTGTAGAAGCAGCAAAGAGTCCTGTGGCACCTTATAGACTAACAGACGTTTTGCAGCCCACTGCTTGCATCCGAAGAAGTGGGTATTCACCCACGAAAGCTCATGCTGCAAAACGTCTGTTAGTCTATAAGGTGCCACAGGACTCTTTGCTGTCATGGAAAAACGCAATTTCCAGCATGTTTCCTCTGCCAAGAAACATTTGCAAGAACATACGTTTAAAGCTTAAAGCTGCATACTTCGCTTCTCAGATCTCACGGCTGTGTCACCCACAATAGTCTAATGTAGTCTCCCATCATAATGAATTTCAGGAGCCAAAGCTCCTCTCTTGGCAGTGTGGTTGATGAGCCTAGATAATGTAGAAAAAAACACCAAAGGTAAATTAAATGAACTGTGCAGGCTGCTGCATGTTGACTCCCAGGGTCTCCTAATCATATTTACAACAACAGGGGATACTGACCTGTTGGTAGGGGGCATTGAGCTGCCGGAGGTACATCCGTCAGATGAGGTTTGAAACAGTGTTGTCCTGACCACCCGTTGTTACAGATCTGTTAGAAAAGGCGGGTTAACCCATGTGTCATGAGCAATTATTCCACTGTCCCAAAATTCCTCCTGAAGATTTAATTGAAGAAAAACTTTAGTTCAGAGTTACTAGGCCAAAAAAAGTTATCATGTTTCACCCCTGAAGTGACCGTATCTTCAGGGGAAGTGGTGTCAATGAGTGAGTGAACCCATCCCGTGCTCTTCAGGGTGAAAGGCGGGAGGAACGTAGAACTGTTAACAATATGAATCGGAAACCTGAGGGAAGGGTACAGGGTGTGGGTGTGCTGTAAAGCAATGGAAGTGGGAGAAGTCACCACGGCAACATTATGCTGCGTCTGAGTCTGTAGCAGGCTTTGGCAAGCTATTGCTGTGAGGATTATAAGGCCTTGGCTTGCTGCTATCATGGTTGTACTTGACAGCAGCTTCGAACGAGGTGTACCTGAGGGATGGGCAGTTTTATACCTACTGCAGTCTGCTGCTTTAAGCTATAGAGAGCAGGATAAAACTCTAGTAATAGCGAGAGCTGTGTATCTATATTGCTGTTCTACCTGCATGCAGCTAACTGGGACATTGCCCATGAAGACTTAACCTACATTATAGATCCTTTGAGTTTCAGCTTTATTAGCATTAGTGAGTTACCTTGGGTGATGTGGATTTGAATTCTACAGAGGATCATTGAGATTTAATAAACAATGCTTCTTCTCTCCCCGCCAGTGTGTTTCCTGGTTGTTAATACCCTGATGTTCTCCAGCACTGAGTTCCATTGTAAATAAACTGCACCAGAGGCCACTGTGATGTATCCATATCCTTCTCATCTATCCAGTTCAGCAATGACAAGAAATTGGCATGAGATCAGTCCCATAGAGCTGGTTTCTAGGCATTTCCTTGCCGGAAGGCAGCTCATACCGGAGTCTTTGCGAAGCTCGTCGGTCTCTTGGACACGGGCTCCTCTCCGCTGTTGCAAGGAAAGACAACCTGAAACCCCGAGTTGTAGAACATCTCTCATCTCCATGAATCCTCAGGCTTTGTTGAACACAACCACTAAGGGGCTTTGGGCAGATTGGATTCCCCGAAGGGGATTGCAGCAAATCTGAAGGCGTCAGGATTTCTTCGTGGAACTATATGGGAAATGTCCCTCGACTTTTTTTTTTTTTTTTAAAGCATGTGAGGAACCGGCTTCTTTGAGAGTTTTTCATCTCACCAGGGCCAGCTGTATAATTTTAGGGCCTGTAAATTGTGGGGGAGAGAACCAACTGCGCTATGAACTGCCTTCCCTTCTAGTTCCACTAGGGGTGGGACTGGGAAAATGGGACCATGAGCTCTTTTGAGGGGTCCTGCTGCTTCCTTGACAAGTTCACTCCCGGGGTCTCTCTGGAGAATAGCCTCAGCACCACTCTATGGCAGGCACCCAGTGGCCTGGGGAAGCCACAATATCACCAGTAACATCATGATCTGTCACGAACAGGCCGATGGCCGTTCTCTGCTTGTGGAGGTTCTGCACCTCTTGTTCCCGCACACAAGTGAGTGGAGATTGGCACCTTGGGCAGCTGTTTTTAGGAGGAAACTAGACAGACCAGGCAGTGGATGGGATGCTGAGCGAGCTAGCAGTAGGGAGAGAGAGGGACTTGGAGGAAAATCCCACCAACAGTCTGACCTTGGCCCAAGCAGTTGCTTGCCATGCATGTGTGAGGCCCTGCTCAGTGTATTGTGGGGAAGTCACTGTTCTGTATTTGATGTTTAGCACTGATCAGCTACAGGCCTTTATTCATGCAGTCACTCTGAGAGAGAGTTTCTTCAGGGCACAGGACAGCGCTGGATAATTTGTTAGATCCTTCTCACCTCTATGAAATCCCCCACGAGAGCAATAGAACACTTGCGCGTGGAGCTGTTTGCAACAATATCTTGATGTTCTTGAACTAATAAAATTGCAGCTTTATTCCTTAACCCTTTCATGCTGAGTGATGAAGTGACTCTGCTAGTTGAAGCATAGCTCTGTTACTCGCCTGGTCTTGGAGATGCAATGGCCGTGGGCGTATCCTATGACAGCCCTAGTAAATCCTTGAGATTTGTGCTGTGCTGGTAGGGGAGGAGGGGAAAATGGCACAAATAGCAGGTAGAGCCCAGTCACGCATAACGTTCATCCTGAGGGAGAACTACTGTTCTCCTCGTCTGTCTCATTCTCACACACACTAAGGGCTTGTCTGCACTACCTGCCGGATCGGTGGGCAGGGATCGATCCAGCGGGGGTTGATTTATCGCGTCTAGTCTAGATGCGGTAAATCGACCGCTGAGCGCTCTCCCGTCGACTCGGGACTCCACCAGAACAAGACGCGGAAGCGGAGTCGATGGGAGAGCGTCAGCTGTCGACTTACCGCAGCGAAGGCACGTCGAAGTACGTCGACTTCAGGTACGCTGTTCACGTAGCTGAAGTTGTGACTCTTAGAGCGACCCTGCGCAGTAGTGTAGAGAAGCCCTCAGTGCTGGACTCTTCAGCTGTGCCCTGGCTGTGTATCTCCCCCACCCCCGTCCCCTTGGCCACCAGAGTCTGAAACCACTAGATTAGAAACGAGAATTTGCAATTCCAGGTGAGTTTTGCGTCCATGCGCCACTTAGGCGACTGATGCTGAGATGCTAAACAAGCATTTTTTGGCTCCTTGTCTAGCCTTCTCTATCAGTCACAACCTGGCATTGCTTCACCAGGCGATTCTGCTCACTGACCAGTAAGGACCCAGGACTAAGTCTGTTCCAGTTTGTCTGCTGATTAGTTTCATGGTTTCCAATAATTGAAAAGTCAGTTTATAATTGGAAAACACAGCAAAAAACCTCCCTTTCCCCCACTGCACATCTTGCAGTCTCGCAAGGTTCTTGACCCTTTTCTGGTTACTCTGGTTGTCCAGCTGTTTGTAGGGGCGGGAACCGAAGCGGTGGTATGCAGCCTTAACCCAGGCCCTCATTCAGCAAGCTACTTACCCGTGGGTTTAATTTCAAGCATGTGAATAGTCTCCTTGGAGTCAAATTCTGTCATGTGCTTAAATCTCTTGTGGGTTACTACATTAGATAACTCCCCGTGTTCACCTCTCGTGCTGTCTTCTCCCTTTCTAGAGAAGGGAACTGGTTTATCAGATGGCCCCACAAAGAGCTTCTGTTTCAGCCTTTGCTATCACACCACCAGGATGGTGAGGGGCTACATTTCCATGCACTGTGCCATTGGCTCCCTGGAAATGTTTTTTGGTTGTTACACCTTGGCAGTTATGACCTTGTTTTATGAAAAATAAATATTTCACAACCTCTTCTGGTGTGGCTGTTTTATGCCAAGCTCTCCAAGTCCTGGCTTGTAGCAGAGAATGGATTTTCTTTGCGGGGATCCAGCTAGCTTTAGGTTTGCGGAAAGCAGATTCAAAGGGCGGGAGTGGGGAGGAATTGTGTATGTGTAGGGGTGTTACACTGACCACTTTGGTTGGACTGCATCAACCTTTGTGAGTCTAACGCACCTGCAGCATTTTCTTAGTGACATTTTTAATGACCCTGTATGAACGGCAAACATACGGGGGAGGAAGGGGACGTTAATGAAAAGGTCCCATTTCTGTATTGCATCCTTAACGATTTAGAGCCCTCTCTCGCCTCTGTTCAGGTTGCATTAGATTAAGGATCAATGGAGCCTTTAACCCTGGAAAATCTCGTGTCTTAGCTAACACAAGATACAATTTGTTCACTTGGGAGTCTGGTTTGTTTAAGGTTGGGGGTTTTTAAAATCAAACAATGCAGCAGCAATCTTGCTAAACGCCCAGGGTTATCTGAACCAAATATAGGCGACTGCGTGACTTGAGGGTCACCAAAACATCTGTTCTGTTCTTGTTTTGTTAAAAACCCAGACCCCGCTGGTATTACAGGAATGTGCAGCCCTGCCTTGTTCCTGAGAATAGAGCCGCATGCTGCTCATTGACACCGACTTGTATCTTAATGGCAGTTACACTAGTCCAGTGTTTGGAAACGCTGTTGTCTAGAGGAGTGTGCGCAGCTGAAAATCAAAGGGCTGTCTCTTTACATTAACCCGCTTGCTGACTTGGGCGCCTGTCTGGAGCTGGCTTGTCTTTTAAGGCTTCGCTCTTTGCCTTTTCCTCTCAACCTGGCCTTGTCAAACACACTTTCAAAACGGCAGTGGGCTGGAGATTAGACCCAAGCCAACTAAAGATTTTGTCCATCCACTATTCTGAATAATAAAACCCCTCCAGTAAAAATTCCAAACCCTGCAGCGTTACATTAAGGATGTGGCGGTGTTGTGAGCTGTCACGAGGATTGAGGCATAGAATCCCTGAAGCTAGTCGTGTTGATCAGAATACAGCAGCTGGGTAAAAAGCAGGGGAATAAGGATAACTCTGGGGTGGGAGCACAAATCCTACTCGATTGGCCAATGGAGCCAGTGTCAGTAACTTTGTCGCCACCATCTGCTGACTGTGAAATGTTTGTGGTCTTGCACCAGTTCTTAGAAAACTTCTCTGTATCACATATCAAGTACTGAGACATTCCCAACAGGGGAGCCAAGACTTGAACTGGGGCATTGCAGAATGACCTACCCTGTCGCCTCCTAAAGATCGCTCCAGGGCGGGGTGGGGACACATTCGTGGGACAAGCTTGCACTTGCATTACTCCATATGCCACATCCATTCAGGGACTAGACAGCTTCCGTCTCCGGGCCAGCCGGGTGATTGTGCTGTGCTCGGCAGAAATTCAGCACAAACCTACCTGGTGACTTGGTACTTTCTGGTTCAATGAAGACATTCCGGAATGCACCATCCTGTGACATCACAACTGCTGTGCCTTGGATGAGTCGCAGTGGGACTGTGGTGTTTGTGATATCACATTTGGGGCTATTGTCACTGACCCAGGGAAGTTGCGAGTGGATTTCACAGAGCAGATGCGTGGTGGAAAAGGAAGTAACGGATGTTTGTGCTGACAATTGGGGGCCATCCAGAGCTTCGCTCTGTTCCATTGCCACTTCTAGGTTCACTTAAAAATAAATAGTGTAAAGCTCCAGAGGCCAGATTTTCAAAAACGTTCAGCACCCAGCAGCTAACACTGTTCTCAGTGGGCACTGAGCCCCTGAAAATCTGGCCTAGATCCTCACATAAGGCCAGAATAAATCTCACTTCACAAACCTGCCATGAGTGAGTTAGCTATGGTACTGTCCCTTTAAATGTGTTTTTTTTGGGCCCTGGTATATTTATACCATTCATGTCCCAAAGCCTGGTGCCCTGCTGCTGAGCAGCACTTGCCAGGTTGTGCTGCCTGTTACCCCTCGACTGTGCACAAGTCTGCTTCTCTTTCTCCTGCTGTCCGCTCTGCCCTGGTCTGCTTTGTTCATTGTTCCTCAGGAGGGTTCACACTGCAAGCTGGTATGAGCCTGCAGGAGGGTGGGAGGTGCTTGGCCTTTTGACTATTCGGAACAAGCCTTATTGAGTGTGTAGCCATTGGAGCGCGAACTTGGGAGCGAATAAAGCTACGTTCAGTTCTAGCTGGGCCTGGGGGGCGAGAGCTTTGTGACCTCATATCGTTTACTTCTTACCTTTTTAAAAAATGGCAGTATGGATCTGCTAACTTCCTGAGAAGCTGCTGAATGCCCTCTGTGTCCTGGAGTTCTGTATGAGCTTCATTCTGTTTGTATCCCGCTCAGTGTCCCATTACTCTTGTGTACAAACGATAAAGCATTGTGAAAACCTCCGCTAAAAACCTCCTTTGTTTCCACTTAGCTGTGGTACGTTTGCCTCTCTTCTTTAACGGCCTAAAGAGGATGGATGTACGTCCTGTCTGCCCTCAAGTCATTCTCATTACTTGCTCAAACTTAGTTATTTTCCAGTAACTCATGGAAGTCTCTTGTGTTTGTAAATGTTCTGAGTTTCCTTCTCTATCCATGATCCAATGTGACAGGGATGTATCAAGGGGAACTAATTCTCCACATAATTTGTGCTTTTCTTCCGCTCCCTTGATTGGTTACCCCCATCTGTATAGAAACATCTGAAAGTAATAAATGTGGCTCTCTGGCTGTTAAATTACCTGTACTGTGGTATGTTGGATTGTGTCTCTCTTAACACTCTATGCACTTGCATTGCGCCTTCCCGCCGAGGGGCTCTGAGAACATTAGAGACAATACTGAGTTCAGGTTGGGAAGAGTTAACCCCATTTTACAGGAAGGGGAAAGTGAGGCATATAGGTTGAGCGACTCATGTGTGGCCCCCTAATGAGTCTGTGGAAGAATTGGGCGTAGAGTCTAAATCATGCGATTTCAGTCTTGTGCTCAAACCACTTGGCTTGTTCTTTTATCCTACAGAATTCTTCACCCCTAGTCACTGTCAGTAGAACGATAAAGCTGTAGCACTAAACCACAAGGGGAATCCAAACTTTGCCCCACCCTCCCCCCAGTCACATTGCTAACCCGCCAGCAATGTAGGGTGTTTTCACTGTGGAACTAAGTCGGGGGATCGGCACCCAGGTCAGCCTCAGCTGGATGGGAGCAGCCACACTGCAAAGCCACTCAAGCTCTTGAGTCCTCCGGTGCACTCACCCGTGTGTTGCTAGGATTGCGTGGAGTGCACCCCATGGGCCTTTGTGCTGCAGTATGCTGACCTGCTTCATGAGTCTTTCCCAGGGGATAGTGGGGGACTGTGCCCTCCTGGGCATGCAGAGGGAATTATGGGAAGGCACTGGAGGACTATCAGCCTCCTTGCAACGTGGGCAGGTTTCTAGCTGGAGGAAAAGCCTCTCTTGGGCTTTAGCCTACAGCCCCAGCTCCCAGGGGCTGAAAGCACCACTTATGTGGCAGGGCTTTGTGTGTGGACAGGAGGGCGGTTAGGGGCAACACCCCAGCAAAAGCATGAGTGAACTCTGCAGTGAAGACATAATACCCCCAGTCACGTGTCTAGCTTGCTCAGAAGGCAGGTAGGTGTATATGCAAGTGCACAGCCATGATCTTTCTTTGTGCTTCATTGATAACTGGATAACACCCTATGTGCTTGAAGTTGGGAATATTCGAACTACAGCGTAGATCAACTTGGAATTACCCCTCCCCTACGAGAGCAAGTGGCTAAAGGCTACATCTTATCATTCTCCCTGGCTGCACTGGACAGCCAAGCTCTGTAGAAGTCTAAGCAAAATCCGCTGTGGGGACAAGCTACATGCGGTAGGTTGTTGTAACTGGCAAAGTTCCAGTTTCTGTGCTAATCCATGGGGAGAGCGCCAATACCTGGTAGCCATAGACCCCCACAATGAACAGCTCTACTGCAGGAGTAACGAGGTGGCTTCTGCCTTCTGACTCCCAGTCCAGTGTCCTAGGCACTAGCCCTTGCTGCCGGCCATAGTTAACGTTGTTTGAGATCCTCAGAAAAGTGTCTGTAAAAACAGGCCTCGCTGCCTCAATAGCCCAGCACCTTGGGTGGCCCCAGTCTGAGCAGCTGCTGGGTGCCTCACCAAGTAACATAAGGTGTTGGCGCTGCAGAGCCAACCTGCCATGGGGAAAAGGAACTAGATTTTCCTCTGGTTCCCACCTCCACCGAATTGCTCGCTAAGTTCTGCTGCACAGCCAGGTACCCCCTAGCGTGCCTTTCGTATCCAGGTTGAGTTTGCTTGGGCTGCCAGTTCGAAAGCACGTCACGGCACATCTAAATGCAGCAAACGGGGCTGACCTCTGCCTTCGTTAGTGTCACTTTCCCGTCTGTAACCGTGATTTAAAACTAGCTTTGACAGAGCATTACAAACATCTGAGGGAGCTTTCTGCACTCAGAGGAGTTGGATTAGAACGGCATCTTAAACTTCCTCCATAGCATGGACCACTGTGTCCTTCTAAATGGGCTGTCAGGGGGTGAGTGCTACCACAAGCTCAATGAGGCTAGAGAAATTGTATCATGGAGCATCTCCTCTACTATTCATGACTGCACAGACCCCACCTTTCTTCCCATTCATGAGTGAATGGGCCTCCTCCTCCTGCCATTCACCATCATAGGGGCCACCTGCCCACCTCCCTTTACAAATATACAGTGAGCCTGCTGCTGCAACAGCTGCCGTTCCTTAAAGGGAAAAGTCAAATCGGGGGGGGGGGGGGGGGGATGTATCCTCAACTCCTCTTAAACAGCTGGAAATAAGGAAAACCACCATCATGGCACCAGCCAACTCTCCATCATCCACAGATCACACCCTCATGGGACCAGCCAGCTCTCCACCCATAGATCATAGCTGGGACCTTCCTCTGTCACGTAGATGACAGACATTTCTTCCTTTCTCTAACATACGTAATGTGGCCACAAGGTGGCACTGCCCTCCGGCTTGTTAGACTTCTTGCAATTGATGTGCTAGCTCAGTTCAGGTTGGTAGGCAGGATGCATTGAATAACCAGGATTTCGTAGTTGTAAATGTGGAAATAATTAGTTTGTTTTGGCAACATTTTAAACAAAAGGGCCATTGATTCTCCATTAGCTACTGAACCTCCCATGTGAAAGAGTAAGAACATAAGAAGGGCCACACTGGGTCAGACCAATGGTCCATCCAGCCCAGTATCCTGTCGATCGACAGTGGCCAGGTGCCCCAGAGGGAATGAACAGAACAGGGCAACTTATCGAATGATCCATCCTCTGTCGTCCAGGCCCAGCTTCTGGCAGTCAGAGGTTAAGGGACACCCAGAGCACAGGCCTGCCTCCTTGCCAAGTAGCTGCCTCTTGTTTGTTTGTGCAGTGCCTAGTGCAATCGGGCACTGATCTTGGTTGGCCTCTTTACACTCCCGTGAGATGAACACTGAATGATAAGAGATGAGAGAGGTTAGTTCCAATGGCCATGTTCTTCAGGATGTGCTTTTTTCCAATGACTTTCCACATCTCCTAGCTTGACTCATTGTCGCACGCTGGCCGAATCCATAGGGACCCGAACTATGATTCTCAGATGGAGGCTCTGAAATCTGGATTTAGGCACCCCGGAGAAGTGACCTGATTATTTTTTCCAGAGGTGCTCAGCATGCCTCGATCACATTGCAGCCACACAGGAGCTGGGGGAGCTCAGCAGCGCTTCTAAAACCCAGTCACGTTTGCCTAAATACAGACTCCAGGAGCCACCCTCCTAAGCACCCAGTTTTTAAAAGCTTTTGCCCTGGTTTCCAAAGGGGCTGAGTATGTCTAGCTCGCATTGATTTCTAGGGGGAGTGGTGGTTGCTCGTCCCCCTGAAAATCAGCTCAGGTGGTTAGACACCCTATACTGTCTTAGGAGGACATGAGGTCTGGTAGCTGGCTTCTTTTTTGCGCTTCTGCGGTGCTCCGGCCGCTTTTTTTTTTTTGCTTGGGGTGGCCAGAGCCACCTTATGATCGCCTTATATCCGAATTTGCATTATTGTGGGGAGCGTTATAGCAGGGTTTCCCTGTATCTGTGGTACTGTGTGCTTGTAGCAACCTGGCTGGGAATGCTGAGGAGCACAGATTTTCTGACTGTAGTGGAACAGAGACTCGGGCCTACAGAATCGTATCCACTGACCCATCCCAAACCTCGACCAAGGGCCGGCGCGAGCTTTACGCTGTGCTGCCGGGCTTTGACTGTAGTGATCAAGGGGTGAGCAGGATTAGCTGCCCTCTCTGTGCATGATGACAAACCCGACACCTTTTTCAACTCTTTCTTCAGTGCCCTCTAGTGTTTCCAAGTGTGCATTGCGCTTGCTCCCATCTGCTTTGTTCAGTTGACCCCGGACACACCACTTCAAGTGATGGCTCGTTCTACCGACAGCCCCCATTTCATTCCAGTGCAGTGGTAGTTGCCGGTCACCTCTGCAAAAACAGGCCCACTGAGTCTGGAAAAACAGGGGCTAGTGAGGTGCTCCCAGCCCCTCTCATCGGCCGGAAGCCAGCACCGCTCACCCCGAGTGATCAATATGCCTGCTGAGCCGGCTTGGAGCCCTGTGCTGCCTTGTGTTAGGAGAGGGCAGCCCACCCTCAGTGGGGGTTGATAGGCCTTCTGGGGGTGCAAGCAATGCAGGACGGGGCCCTTAGGAATCTGCTGCATTACAGCCAGTCTCCTTACCCAGTCACCAGATGCTGCTGGGGAACCAGCCTCGTGGCCGGCCTGCCTCCCTGAAGAAGGCTCCTTTACCTTCCAGCCACATAGTCGCAGGTGCTGCAGCCCCGGCCAGAGAAAGGGATCTTGTATCTGGTGCCCCGTGGGAGCTCAACTCTCACACAGGCAGCGTTGAATTCCTCTCCGGGCAGGCACAGAGCCAAGAGAGAGCCCGCGCCGCTGGAATGCAGGAGGAGCGAGTGCCTGGCTGGGGTCTGCTCCATGGAGCTCTCTGTTTCCTGATCTCTCTCTCGCACGCGCACACACAGCCAGACTCAGGGCCAGCCTGGCTGCCCAGTTTCCCCTTATGAGCCGCTTTGTGAGAAGCTAGTCACTGCAGGCTGTCTGATAATGGCTGCTTGTCAGGACTGGAGTGAGGGGCTAAGCACCCCCCCCCCCCCGAACGACCACACATCTCCTGCTCCAGCACTCGGCGCTAGGTTAGAGCCCAGAGCGCTCCACTGCTCTGCTGGGTGACCTTGGGCAAGCCACTTCACTCGCCCTGCCTCTGTTTCTTCCCCGGCCCTTTGGCTGTCTCGTCTGTTTGGATTGTAAACTCTTTGGGGGGGGGGGGGAAACTGCCTCTTACTAGGTGTGTGTGCAGCCCCCAGCCCCGTGGGGCCCCGATCTCCCTCAGGCCCTTTGTCACACAGCGTGCTAAGAACTGGCCGTTGCTCAGTGAGGACAAATGACAGGGCTGGCTGGACAGCGGGGCTTGGGCTTGATCCAGCAGGTCCCTTCCAGTCCGGTGGGAAATGTCCCGCTCCATTGTCTACTATTAGGAGGTTCTTATGGAGCATTATTATGTATATTATGGTAACACCTGCAGGCCCTGATTAGTATCCACTCCACCCCCCAGTCCAGGGCACCAGTACTTCCCCTGTGGCACATACTCCAAGCTCCGATAGGCTCCACGGGTCTGATGGCACAGCCTTGTGCTCCGCCCGGCCTTACAGCCGCAGATTGCTGCCGGCAGCCAGGTAGTGTCGGCACGGAGAGGAGACATTGGGGCACAGCGTCCCATGGAAGAACGCTTGTGATCCAAGGGCCTGAGGCTGGGTTGTAATAAAGTTGCTTGTGCTGTACAGGGCGGATCTTAGTACCTACACCAGCCAGTCCACTCCCAGTGCTGGGGAGACGTCAGCCACACACAGTGGTATCTAGCTGCTTTGATGAAGGGCAGGCCCTGGGCCAATAGTCTGAGCACAGGATTTAGGATTCCCCTGTAAACTCTGGCTGCTTGAGCTGCCCAGCTGCAAATTAGGGACGATAATTAACACTCATCTGTTTCTCAGTGGACGCCTGAGGCTCTCTGGGCTTCATAAAGCCCTTTGTCTCTGGAGAGTCTTATGCAGCAGCCCAATGTAGGTAGTTATTTTACAGCTCTGTGTCCCACTCAGGGTAAGTTCTGGCGTAGCCCGTGGCCGTATCAAGCCAGCTCCCCAGCACTTCACAGATTGTCCCATCAGCCTCTGCAGATTCATTAGAACGGGCTGGTAAGCATCTAGCCCTTCTGACGGTGAAGGAAACCTGGATGCAGTCCAAGGCCATGCTCTCTTGCTGAGTCTGCAAACAGCCTATGCAAACTGCCCCCATTCATCTCAAGGAGATGTTAACCCTGGATCCTACTGATTGGTATTGAAATGCATCCTTAACTATTTCAGTGCTGATCCTTTTAGCAGACACACACAGCCATTCTGGGACTGAGGGGACAGATTTGGAGCCTGAGCAAAGTGGGTGGAGCCTGAGCAAAGTACTGCCTGCCTCTTTCTTTTCTCTTTCTGAACCCTGACACCGAAAACATTCTATTGCTCTCTCATGTACCATGTGCTGGGTAATAACAGAATCACAGAAGTAGAGGCCTGGAAGGGACTTCTATAGATCATCGAGCCCAGTCCCCTCCACTCAAGACAGGACTAAGCAGTAACTAGACCATTCCTGTTCTTAAAAACCTCCAGTGACAGAGACTCCACAACATGCGAGGACTCCATGTTTTCTAACTGGCTCTTTACTAAGGCCTGGTCCACACTAGAGAGTTAGGTTGACATAAGGCAGCTTATGTCACCCTAACTCTGTAACCGTTTACACTACAATGTTGCTCCCACCAACGTAAGGCGCCCACTACACTGACCTACTAACTCCACCTGTGCGAGAGACATAGCGCTTAGGTCAATGTAATTAGGGCGACACAGCAGCCATGTTGACATGGGGCTGACAGCTGGCGCCAGAGACAAAATATGAACTAATAGCAGCTGTGAAACTGACAAGAATGTCAATTTCACGGCTGGTAGGTTCCCTGCTGTAAAATTGAGTCACAGCTCCGGCTATCAGCTCCAGCTGTGAGCCCGCACAGCTGTCAGTGCCCCACAATGCCCCACTTCAATCAGCACAAGTGCTCCTGGTGAGGATGCGCACCACCGGCAGAAGTAGGGTAGTTGTGGACACCAAAAGTCCATTTAGTTGCTGCAGTGGCTGTAGGTCAACCTAACTTAAGTCAACCGAATTTTGTAGTGTAGAGAAGCCCCTAAGAGAACTATTTACAGAGCTGCTGCAAATGCAGCTCGCATTCCAGCCATGTGCACACAGACTGACTTCCTGGTGCTGTGCTCCTCCCTCCAGGTTCCAGGTTGGTTGTTACAATTACTATGGTGGTGGGTCTGCTGCAGAAAGCTAAATAGAATAGACCCTGAGCTCATTAACGGTAAAAGCTGGTGCTGGACTGTCTGGTGTAGTTATTGAAAGTCCTACTTATGCACTGGACAGGACTTGAGCCTCTCTGAAAATCTTTCTGGATGCACTGCAGAACAATCTCACTGAGCCACTAGTCTACCAGCTCAGCAGCTGCTATGGTGCCAGCTGGTCAGTTCTTTCAAAGGCTACTCATGAAGCAGCTTTTGCAGCGCAGGCTTAGCCATTGGTGCATTCAAGGCTTCCAGAACAACCAATACCCTCTCCTGTGATTGCTGCCAGAAAAAAACCCCGGCGTGTTGTTATGCTGGGACAGGGGGTGGAGGAGGGAAATCCATCTCTGCGCTGGTTAACCACAATGGCCATTCCTCAAATATTAACTCAGTTGATTTCACGCTGCCTGGGAGGTGGGCGTGTGATCCACAGCTCCATGGAAAATGCTCCTTTCTTTTCCTCTTCTGTGTCAGTCTGGCTGCCAGGGCTGAGTGCCAGAAAGATGTCGGAGCCGAGAGCTGGGAAGGGCAGCTGTGGAACTGGAGAACCAGGGGTGGCCTATTGTGGCTTTGGAGGGGGCTGATGTTAGCGAGTGTAGGCAGAGTGAGCACAGAGAGGGATTATTTAGAGTGGCGCTAGGAGGAATGGGATGAAGCTGAATGAAGAGAAGGATTCTGTTCAGGTTCCTATACTGAGCCCATCCTGGGGTATCTGAGTGCCCGGCCTAGGCTGCAGAGCAGGGGAAGTGAAAGGTAAGAGACTGTGCAAGAGCCTCCCAAGGGCCAGGGACGGGAGCCCAGTCAAACCTCCAGGCTCAGGTGGAAGCCCCACAAGCCCAAGCTTCTCTCTGCTCATACAGCACTGAGCTAAATGCCATCAGCCTCCTGGAGGCTCCCAGACACTAACCACCCCCTTTCGGGGCTTGGGGCTGGGGAGCAAAACGAGAGCAGAACAGCAAGCAGCAAGCAGAGAGCAGAGCAGAGCAGAGCAGAGAGGGACAAGAGGGAGAAGAGAGAGAAAGAGAAAGAAAAAGACAAACAGGAGAAAGCTTTTCCAAAACAAAGCTTTTCCATGGCACTTTTCACAAGTAGATCTCCTCAAAGCAAATGTCATTATCCCAGGCGCAGATTACAGATGCCCAACAGCCACTTGCAGAGACAGTGTGGCCTGCCCAGGGTCAATGCAGCAGCCAGCCACAGCCCAATCCAGCTCTAGCCACTAAGCCACCCAGGGGGCCCTGGGCTGGGCCACACAGAGGGCCCTGGGAGGGAGCCCACATGGAGCCAGGGTGCAGAGCGGTTCCAGCCTGAGAGCCCAGCATTCTGCTTCCAAAGCTCGCTAGCGACCAGTAATAGTGCATCAGGACCTGAGCAGACATCTGCTGGAGGAGGCAGACTGCTGCTGAAGGAGCGGATGCCATCTGAGTCCTTCCAGAGAGCCAGTGAGTGGCTGAGGGAAGCAGGGTAGCGAGAGGCCAACTCAGCAGTCCAAAATCCAGCATTAAGTGATGTCACCTCATGCCTGCCCAGCTCTAGTGATCAGTGTGCCTCCTCAGCCATCAGTGTGCCCTCTTCTCCACTGAAGGGTGTCTCTGTCTCTGGGGGCTGGGGTGAACAGAGTATAGACAGTCACAGTATATCAGTGTTGAGTCCGCTGTCCTCTGCTGGATGGGCTGCTGTCTGGAATGTCTGCTGAATAGACCCTGCAGACCCTGCAATGCTAATGGTGATTCTCCTAATCACCCTCTAACTCAGCTCACGTGGGTAGTGGTGCTTTGGGATCTGCCTGCCACTTCCTGCCACTGGGGTATGCAGTATAGTAACCGGCTGTGTATGGCTGGTGTTTATTATTGTAGTATGTTATGTTTAAAGGGCAGTCTCTCTGGTCTGTCCATGGGTCTGTCCATACTGCAGCTGGGAGCTCTGCTAATTAAAGTTAAAAAGTGGATGTGTGGAGCCTGCTGCAGTGGGCTTGTGTTTGCTTGGCTTGGGTGGCCTAGCCCCCGGGCAGACAGCCCACACAGCCTCACAGCAGCAGACAAGCAGAGCTAAGCTCACTGGTGCGTGCCTGTCTAACTGTGCTGGGAATCACCCCTCCCAGCTGCAGCAGAGACATAAAAAATAAAAAAGAAAACCAGAAGAGAGAGAGAGAGGAAGGATATTTGCCCCTAGAGAGTCTTTGAAGAGAGAAGAACTCCACTCCCAACACCTCCAGCCACTGTGCTCACTAGCTGCTCACTGCACACTATCACACACAGCAGCTCTTTTGCAGCACACAGACACACTCTACAGCTGCATCACTCTACAGCAGGTTCAAGTTTCACCAAATAGCAAAACAACACTCAACAGGCAAAAGGCAAAGGGAAAACAAGGGCTCGATATTCCAGTCAGTGTCCCACCGGGCATCGCGTTTAAAAGGCTGCTGTGCCAGCTGCCTGTGAAGTTATAGCAGTGGAGACAGCGGATCCACGGCAAAGAGGAGAGGTGGGAATAAAAGGAGACTCATGTGAATGGAAAAGTCATTGGGTGCATCCTAGCTCAGCCATAAGATAATGGCTGGATGCAGGAATTGCTGGGTGAGGTTTTTCTGGCCTGGGCTAGGCAGGAGGTCAGACTAGATGAGCACAATTGGCAGGGCATCACAAAGGGCAGGGGGCAAGGGGGGCAAGGGGGGCCAGGGCCCCCCAGGCCCCCCCAGGGAGCCACACCACGGAGTTTTCGGGGGGGCTGGAGGTCCCTTCACTCGCTCGGGGGGTCCCAGAACTCGAGCCCCGGGCCCGGGCCTTTTCCGCTCCAGGTCCAGGGTGTGGTCGGCGGGGCGGGGGTGGGTCCCGCACCCGACCCCCTGAAGTGCCCCCCCCAGCGGCGGGGGGGGGGGTCTCTCCCCCGCCCCCCGCCGAAGTGCTGGGTCTTCAGCGGCAATTTGGGGGCGGGGGCCCCCCCGCCACCAAAAATCCCAGGCCCCCTGAATCCTCTGGGCGGCCCTGCAATCAATGAAGCTACGTCTGACAAGCGAGGAAGAAACACAATTGTGAGGCAAAGGAATGCGATTGTAAAGGAATGCGATTGTGAGAGGAATGCGATTGTAAGAAAGCAATAGTGTAATACAGGAAATACACTGAAGCTGCACATATCACAAGGATTTGACAGCCCCTTTCAAAGTTCCCCAGAACTTGCTGATTAGACTTGCTTGACATTTTTACAAATGAAGGGCTGGAGACTTGGCGGGAGGCTGGTTGCGAAATTGTTCTTTGCAAAAAAATGGCAGCTGTGTTTTGGTTTTTATTAAAATATTTGTGACTTTCATCAGCTTAAGTTTTACTGAAAAAAATCAAAATGTTTCACGTCTCAAAACCAGCAGTTTTAAAATGAAAAATATCCGTACTGTTTTCTATGTAAGCTTCGATTACAAAATGTGTAATAAAAACAAACAACTAACGGATGCTTCGGAGGCTTCGAAAAGCAAACGACACTGAGATGTTGAACTTCTGGAGAAACCTACACCACTATCCCGATATAACGCGGCCTGATATAACACGAATTCAGATATAACGCAGTAAAGCAGTGCTCCGGGGCGGGGGGAGGCTGCACACTCCGGTGGATCAAAGCACGTTCGATAGAACGCGGTTTCACCTATAACGCGGTAAGCTTTTTTGGCTCCCAAGGACAGCGTTATATCAGGGTAGAGGTGTAATTTCCTACAAGCTCTATTGCCGGGGACGCTTCCCCTTTAAGGCAGGCGGCTTCCCTGGGACCTGCTGGTTCTGCTGGTGCACTGGAACCTTTGCATGCTGGGATAGAGCCAACACAGGCGACATTAGCAGCGTCCTCTCCTCCTGGGCTGTGCTTCTTGCCAGATTGACATGTCACTGCAACAAGGGAACGGAGCACAGTCTTGGAAGCGGGAGCCAGCCCAAAGCTGGCGTACAGGTAGCTGTCTGGTTGCTATAAATCAGTGGGTCTCAAACTTTTGTCCTGGTGACCCCTTTCACACGGCAAACCTCTGAGTGCGACTCCCCCCCCCCCCGCCCTTATACATTAAAACTGCTTTTTAATATATTTAACACCATTATAAATGCTGGCTGCAAAGCAGGGGTTGGGGGGTGGAGGCTGACAGCTCACGACCCCCCCATGTAATAATCTTGTGACCCAGTTTGAGAACCCCTGCTACAAATTGAGGGTCTGCCAGCGGACACAGCAAATCAGCATCATTCAGCTCCCTGCCACAGCAGCGTTACTAGCAGTGACTTGCTCTTCTATCCGTTTATACCTACTGCCGAACTGTGGGCAATACAGTAAGACACCGACATTGCTCCTTAACTGGCTGTGTTGTCAGAGGGTCGGTCTCCTTTAGTGAGGCTGTTTGACTAGGCAGAGCTACAGACCGGTGCTGAGGCTGTTTAGTTTTTGTTTGGGAATTTTACACCTGGGTATTACGGTAAAACCTAGAGGGGATGAAGCCCCCTTTGTATGACGTGCTCTATATGCACATCTCCACCGTGCTGAGAGGCTTCAGCTGGAGTATCGTGCCCAGCTCTGGGTGCCACATTTCAGGGAAGATGTGGACAAAATGAAGAAAGTCCAGAGAAGAGAAACAAAAATGATTAAAGGTCTAGAAAACAAGACCTAGGAGGGAAGATAGAAAAAATTGGATTTCTTTAGTCTGGAGGAGAGAAGACTGAGAGGGGACATGTTAACAGTTTTCAAGGAGGATTGTTACAAGGAGGAGGGAGAAAAGCTGTTCTCCTTAACCGCTGAAGGTAGGACAAGAAGCAATGGGCTTAAATTGCAGCAAGGGAGGTTTAGGTTGGACATTAGAAAAAGCTTCCTAACTGTCAGAGTGGTTAAGCACTGGAATAAATTGCTGAGGGAGGTTGTGGAATCTCAGCCATTGGAAGTTTTTAACAAGAGGTTAGAGAAACCCCTGCCAGGAATGGTCTAGTTATTATGTAGTCCTGCCTTGAGTGCAGGGGACTGGACTAGATCACCTCTCTGGGTCGGGTCCCTTCCAGTCCTTAACACAGTTAGGACTCTATAGCAAGAGACACTCTGTGTGTTGAAGAGTTAAACCGTTGGTTCCCAAACTGTGGTACGTGTGTCACTGATGGCACGTGAGCTTGTTGGAAGTGATACACAGTACCTGAATGGTCTGTCCCCTTTAAAGGGTGGGGATCCAGCCAACCCCTTACCCATCACATGGCTCTGTACGTTTTTCGTCTTCCTCTGCAGCATTGGGCATGGGTCACTTGCAGGTTTAAACTGGTGTAAATGGTGGATTCTCAGTGTCTCTGCTGCTGGACCTTGCCCTTCTGAAGCAAAGAACATTCTTGATTCAAGTGATGAACGTGCCTTTCAGTTAGAAATTGTAAAGCTCCAGAGCTTGGCTGTCTTGAAGGCAAAATTCAGAAAAGCAGGACATGGTGATTTCTGGACTCAATATGCTGCCCAGTTTCAGAACAGCCAGAATCCAGCCATCTATCTTCTAACGATGTTCGGCTCAATGTACCTCTGTGAAGCTGGGTTTTCTACCATGAACTTCAGACAGATGAGCATCTTGACCAGGGCATGCGCCTTGCCCTGACCTCCTACAAACCCCTCCTCACAAAGCCTGCCAGAGTCATCCATGTCTCCTCTCCCATTAGAGATTGCCACAAACACAGGGAATAATGGTGAGTTGTAGACTTGGTTAGAAGATAGAAACACTAATACTTGTGTTGCAGTCAAGGTCTTTATTTATTGGCAGCCGAAATTATTTTTTTTTTTAAAAATGTCAGTCTTCTGCGCAAACGGCCTGCCTCGGGTCATAACGTTCTCCAGTCAGCCTGGATCCAGGTAGATCTAATTGAGTACCGCTGCCTTACCCTCACCCAATGCAACACTGATTCCTCCAGCATATTGTTCAGGTCAGAGTCACCCCATTAGGGGACTGCCCCAGCTATTCAGTCTCCCTTTGCTCTATTTCCCCCTGATAGACCAAACTCTGCTCTAAATGACACTGGTGCCAACCTAGTGTTGAAGTCAGTGAATAACTCCAGACTCAACACAGTCAGTGTAACTGAAATCAGACTCTGGCCCTCAGCCTAGTTCCTCCCCCTTGGCCATGGAAACGTCCTAGGAACGGCATCACGCCCTTTATGCTGTTCTTGTTCCCCAGCTGAGCCAGCTCCGGCGCACCCAGCAGCCTCTTTCTCTCCTTACAAGTTCCCTGCTCCCCTCCCACAGTGACTTTTGTTCCATTCCCCCCTCCTAGATCCTTAGACTCAATACGCAGCAGAGGAAGCCTGGCTGAGACGTGCCTTGGCAGCAGGCCATATTCCAGCTGGCTTTTCCAGGTGGTCCCTGCTTCTGGCTCCGATGGCGGTGGGTTTCCATCCCCCACCTCCTCCCAGGCCTTTGGATCGGGTGGGGTGCTCACGCTCTGCTCCGGCCCTTAGTCGTCCGGGTCGGGGCCGCACCGCCTTCGGAACTCCTGCCCGTGTTCGTGGATCCATTTGTTTGCCACTGTAAGAGAAGGGAGGCGACACACACTGAGAGGGGGCGGCGCTGGGCCTCCGGATGTGTTAACCAGGAGAGAGTCTCAGAGGGTGGAGGTGGAGGAGAAGCTCCCGCCTGCTGCTGGGGGATCACGCCCTGCAGCAGACAGGGAGCAGGGAGTGGTCAGGACTAAGAGCCAGGGGTTCGTTCTAGTCCCGGCTCAGACACTGACTCAAGTCAAGCATCCCAAATCGCCCAGGGCCAGATATTCAAAGGCTCTGCCCCACAGCAGGCTGAGCTGTTTTTGAAAATCTGGCCATTTATTTGGGTGACTCCATAAGGGCTGAAAATTCTGGCGTGAA
This sequence comes from Mauremys reevesii, assembly GCF_016161935.1. Taxonomy (NCBI): domain Eukaryota; kingdom Metazoa; phylum Chordata; order Testudines; family Geoemydidae; genus Mauremys; species Mauremys reevesii. The sequence continues at coordinate 16,447,830 of NC_052623.1, read as the reverse complement.
GTGCTCCCTGCCTCAGTTTCCCCAGTTCTAAAATAGCGAGAGTAACAGAGATGCTAGGAAGGGATACGGCCCCTCCTGAGGTAGCCACCCACTGACTGAAGAGGCCAGAGGGAGAACTCCCCGATGAGCTGGTTATCTCCTAGGCCTTTCTTACCTCTTCTCCTGAAGCAGCTGGCTCTGGCCACTGCCAGATTGAGTGTAAAGCCACTAATGCTTGGAAAGCCCGAGGGGAGCCTCCAGCGGGAGGCGTCTCCCAAGGGCAAAGGGAGGGTGTGCGTTGCTGGATGAGCGCACGTCTGTACTGGGAGCAGCAGCGAATCCCAGAGCCTGAGGCAACAGACTGCGGCTCACGGGCTCGGGCTACAAAGGCCACATAGCCGCTGTGGCTCGGGCTCTGAAGTCTGGGGAGGCGGGTGGGCTTCGGAGCCCGAGCTCCAGCCTGAGGGGCTATTCTTAGGGCGGTAGCCCAAGCCGTGCGAGCCCCAGGCCACCGACGCGGGCCACTCGTTGCGTAGAGACACCGAGACGGATCGGTCTGGGAGGGAGCTGGCAGCGCAGCGCTCACTCCCTGGGCAGTGCCAAGCTGCTGCAGCGGCAGGTGCTGGGGAACCCGGCAGGCGACGCGCTCAGCGGCTGGAGAAAGCAGAGCTGGAGCTCTGGACTGCTCCCTAACCGGAACGCACGGCCCGTAGGATGGGAAGGAACCTGCTGGGTCATGGTCCCCTGCTAGCGCAGGCAGCCCCGGCACCTCCTCCCCGTCAGAAACTGCTCCAGACTAAGGGTATGGCTACACTTGCGAGTTGCAGCGCTGGTGGAGGCTTTCCAGCGCTGCAATTAGTAAGTGGCCACACCTGCAGGGCACTTCCAGCGCTGCAACTCCCTGGCTGCAGCGCTGGCCGTACACCTCACTCAGCATGGGGAATAAGGATTCCAGCGCTGGTGCTGCAGCGCTGGTCATCAAGTGTGGCCACACACCAGCGCTGTGACTGGCCTCCAGGGTATAAGGGTGTATCCCAGAATGCTTTAAACTAAATTACTCCCTTTGTTTTGTTATGCAGCCTCTCTTTGTTTTGTTGTGAACCTCCGGAGCTCCATTGCTACCGGAGCTGCTCTACCGGAGCTGCTTATCGGCTCCTGTTTGCTGTGATCAATCTGTGAACAATCAAATGAGATCCTCCTCCCTGCGTGATTCACAGGGGTTGAGTGTTTGCATTTTGCTTGACCAGCAGTGAGAAAAGGAGTCATTCACAGGGGTCGAGTGTTTGCTTTGCTTGAGAGAAACGGGGGGAGGGGGCAGAGGGGGGAAAGAGAGTATGTTGGATGCAGGCTGTTTGCAGTTAACAGTAAGGGGGTGGGAAAATTTTCTGATTTTGCACAGTGTCAGTTCCAAAAATCCACTCTCTCTTTCCCCCCCCGGTCCCTGTCACACTGCCCCACACCCCCCTTTTTTGAAAAGCACGTTGCTGCCACTTGAATGCTGGGATAGCTGCCCATAATTCATCACTCCCAACAGCGCTGCAAATGCTGCAAATGTGGCCACACTGCAGCGCTGGTAGCTGTGAGTGTGGCCACACACCAGCGCTGGCCCTGCACAGCTGGACGACCAGCGCTGCAACTACCAGCACTGCAGATTTGTAAGTGTAGCCATACCCTAAGGGAAGGTCCAGAGCAGGCTGAACTGAAGCCGGAGCAGGCTCCAGGCTGGGGCGCCAGGAAGATGTGGGCCCCAACCTCCGGGCTGGCCGCCATCTTCACAGGGAGGGAGCTAGTTCGGCTTTTACTCACACCCCCAGACTAGCTTTATTTTTGATGCCTCCCTCCCGCTTTGAAGGATACTCGTTACTATGGCAACAGGAACTGTCCCAGGCCTGGGCAGAGCCACAGGCTCGCATGAGGAGAAGCAGTAACCCCTGATGCTTTCCTAGCACGTGCCATTGGGCCACTGCCAAGCACTGAATGAATCAGGCATGAACCCTCAGCCAGCCCCTCTGTCCCAGGGCAGGATTAGCTCTGCAGCTGGGGAAACTGAGGTACAGAGGGGAGGTGAAGGGACTCATCCAAGGTCACGGACACAGCGGGGACTAGACCCCCAGGAGTCCTGACTCCCCTCTGTTCTAACCACTAGACATTGCTGCCAACTGGCATATAGGTCATTTCTGTGATTGTTTGCAGCTGAAACCATCCCACTTTTGCATGAGATGTAAAATGTGCATGTTAGACACCACCCACCGGCAGGGCTGATTCCCCATTGGCCTGAGCACCTGGTGATGCTCTGCTTCAGACAGCCTCGGTCCATTCTGAACAAGAGCGAATACTGCCCAGTGGGAGCATCCAATCACAGCTCAATGCTGACAGTCAGCTGAGCGCTGGCCGTGACTGGCAGACACGGTAAACGCAGCCAGGCGGCATTCTAGACGCACGCCTGCAGCTTGGGCCAAAGGCCACCCGTGGGAGTCAGAGGAACTGTGTGCTAGTCTTGGTGGTGCATTCATGTTACATGGGTCCCTGTACAATTCATGTCGCTGCTCTGTGCCTCAGTTTCCCCACCTGTAAAATGGGGATGAGGCCCTCCTTTGTAAAGTGCTTTAAAATCCAAGAACATTACCTTTGCTGGGTTTATTTCAATGTGAGCTCTGTGTGTTGTGAGCCTCCCAGCTCTCAAAAGCTAAGCAGGGCCAGGTTGGCTTAATACATGTATGGGAGACCTCCCTATGTAGCTAGAGCAGAGATGTGGCAATCCAGTAGGTGGTGCTCTGGTGCTAGAGGCACATTGTCTTCCTGGAGGTTTTGGCTATTGGAGGAAACGTAAAACTAAGGTTCTGAGCACTTCTGGGTGTTAAATGGTCTCAGGTCACTTTTCACAAGCGTCAGGGCGTGCTGGCCAAATTCTACTTTACACCGTGATTCCCTAAATTCTCCCCATAGTGTCAGTCAGACACAGTATTCTCCGCATCCTCTCCTAAACTGTCATGCAGCACTGCAGTGAACAGTTAAACAGCTGCCAGGCTTCACCCCAGAGGTGGCCGCATTTCAGAAGGGGTGACATGATGTTTAAGTATCCCGCACCTGGACATCATTTTTTTGCAAAGTGCCTGGAACTCCTGTTGCAGAGGATTATTAGTGATTTGAAGGTGTCTCTGCCTGGTCCCTCTGCCCTGTGGCTATTTTGGCATTGCAGCACCATCTCATCCCTACTTCCTGCCTGTACTAGCATGCCCACCCTGGGCAGACAGGGTGACTAGCTTGATGCCCTCTGCCAGGCCATCCTTTGCCAGCGTTCCACTGCACCAGGGTTTCAAATAACAGAGCCCCTGACCCGGGAGGCTAGCGGGCTGTGCATTGTGATGCTCTCCGGCGTCTCTTACCCCATTTGTCTCCCGCGAGCACTGGGCAGCCGGCGTGGAGGGTGTCCCCGTTCCCGGCTCCGTTCCTGTGAAGGTTCCACCAAAACAGAGCTGCATTCTGGAAACGAGACAAGACGCGTGATGGATGGGGGTGCTCCCTCGGCAGCACGTGGCGCCCACTGGGGAGCGCGTCACAGGTGCTGTCGCTGCTCATCCACAGCGGATCGGAGTCTGTTGCAGTCCCTTCTTGGGAGGTGTAGCGCGAGCTGTAGCGGTTAATGCTTTTAGCTCTGGCATTCCCCAGTTCCGTCTCCCAGCATGGCAGCTGTCCCACATCCAACCGCGCACTGAAATGACCTGTTTGTGCCCGTGGTGCCCAAGGTACACGCTAGTTTCATTGCTCGGGAAGAAAAGTTGATGGAGGAGCAGTTTGTTGTATACACACCCTTGTTATTCAGCCTTCTCCCAGCCTGCCCATTAAACTGGAGGGGACCGAGACAATCGCTTTGCAAAGGCTGCAAACTGCTACGGCTGCTTAGCACTCCCTGGGGAAGGAGACTCCACTGCCCAATGGGGCAACGGCTGTCTTGTGGCTAAAGCACTGAACCGTGGGTCGGGAGACCTGGCTTCTGTTCCTGGCTTGGCCACTCCCAACAGTGTAAAGGGGCTTTCGGGGCCCATGTGTCAGTGAGCCGCTGACCCACTGCGAATCTTCTGCATAAAGAGCTGGAGAGACTATATTGCTGGAGCTCATGCTGGAAAAAACTCCCACTCACCTTGACCACAGGCACGCTGAGGTTTGCATAGATAAAGGCAGTGGATCCTCCGGCATCTACTGAGCTCAGCTGGAAAACAAGGGCAGCGCTCACTGTCACACTGTGTGTTTACAAAGCCTCTTTCACAGGGGGCCCTTTACTGAGGAGGCTGCTTTTCACGTGGGGAAACTGAGGCACAGAGCGACACTTCGATTTGCTTGAGGTCACATGGCCTTCAAGGCCCTGCACAATTCTGCCCCTCCCTGCTTGTCTGTTCTTGTCTTTTATCACCTTGCTGCCTTGCGCTGCCAATGCTGCCTTTAAGCCAATTTGTTGGCTTCTCTCACAGACGGCTCTGTATTTTTTTAACACCGCCTGGAATGTCCTACCTGAGCTAACTCATACCCTGGTGCACATAATTAACACCCGCAAGGGCAGAGCTAGGCTGGTGTTAGCTACTGACTGGCTCATTGTATCAACCCTGTGCCGAGGTTCTGTAGAATCTGAGCTTTGAAACCGTATGTCTAGCCCTAGTGATAGGGAAGAAAACCTCCTGCCTGTGACTTGATGGGGGGCTGTAACCCAGAGCTCAGAGAGGTGTGGACTGCCTTAATCCATCTCAATTGGGTGTTAACCCTGAACCCTATTGACATCCTGAAACATTCTTAACTCTTTCACTGCTGATCCTTTTAATCAAAAACATCCAGCTGGTCTGGGATTGCGGATAGAGCTTGTATAGCGTACGTTCACTCCTAGTCCAAGCCCTGCAGCTGGGAATAGAAACCAGGAGGCTCCCTGCTCTAACCACTAGCCCACAACACATCTCATTGCCTGACAGGGTTCCAGCTTAGCGTGATGGAGGCTCCCTGCGGATGGTATGCCCAGCCATCTTTTATCCACCCTTCACACGCACTAAGAAACAAAAGCCTGTCCAGGCCCCAGCTGGCAAGGAATACTCACATAGATCATGACTGTGGCCAGTCTGTTACCCGACTTCATTCTGTAAAGGGGGCTCTTTCTCGACTGCATCAAAAGAGAACAGTTGTTCATTCACGGACCCAGCACTGCTGCACTATTCATAACAGAGCTTAATGTTACCAGTGCTATGGGACATGGCCTTGTGCTCAAAGGAAGCAGTTCAGGCCAAAAGCACGATCTACCTTAATGAGATCCACAGTGCCCAGTTGCCTGCAATCAGAAATTAGAAATTAACAACAGGACAGACCAATGGACAAGGTCACCTATGCCACACATTTGCATCTGCCACCTCAGGGCCGATAAGCAAATAATCTTGTAGCAGATTCCTAAACATGGCTGCTATTCGAAGCATATGCACTGGCTTCTTCTATATTTACCATCCCTTACATCAAGGCCTGCAAGTCTTTACTACGATGGAAACAATGAACACAGGGCAGATTCTGATCTAAGTTACACACACGTTAATCAGGAGTCACTCTACTGAAATCAGCCGTCACCCAGGTGTAAACAGGGGGAAGGGAGAGCAGAACCCAGCTTATTGCATAATACAGTAACTCCTCACTTAAGGTTGTCCCACTTAATGTTGTTTCGTTGTTATGTTGCTGATCAATTAGGGAACATGCGCGTTTAAAGTTGCGCAGTGCTCCGTTATAATGACGTTTGGCAGCCGCCTGCTTTGTCCACTGCTTGCAGGAAGAGCAGCCCGTTGGAGCTAGCTGGTGGGGGCTTGGAACCAGGGTGGACCGGCAGCCCCCCATCAGCTCCCCACTGCCCTAAATTCCCTGTGCTGCAGCCACCCAGCAGGCTAGCAATTGCCAGCAGTTCAGCTGTCCCTCCTCCTACTGCCATGTGCTGCTCCTGCCCTCTGCCTTGGAGCTGCTCCCAGGAGCCTTCTGCTTGCTGTGCGGGGGGGCTAAAGTCAGAGTGTCCCCCTCCCCCCTACTCCTGTCCCCCACTTACCCCTTCTCCATAGAGCAGGATGAGATGCAACAGGGCTCAGGAAGGAGGGAGCATGCTGGCAGCAGCTGCCTCTCAACTGCTGGACTTAAAGGGGCAATGCACATCTGTCTCTCTCATGCACGGTGTGTGTCTCTGCCTCCCCCTGCCATGCTGTCTCCCCTCCCTCCATTTGTGCTGCCTTGTAGAGTGTGAGGCTACATTAACAACAATGTGTTAATCCTTGAGGGCTCTGCCAAATGCTAGTTTGTCATTGAATGGTAAGGCATTCCCTTACTGGGGAAATATCCCACCCTCTTCCACCCTCTGATTTCACCATCTTTGCTGTGTACAGCATTTATGTTTAAAACTTATACGGTGTGTGTATATATATATATATAAAATATAGTTTTTTTCTGGTGAAAGAAATTTCTCTGGAACCTACCCCCCCCACACACATTAATTCTTATGGGGAAATTGGATTCGCTTAACATCATTTCGCTTAAAGTCGCATTTTTCAGGAACAGAACTACAATGTTAAGGGAGGAGTTATTGTACGTGTAGAACTGGCTTTAAAATACCAATTATTTTTCACTGGAAATGTGAAATTTTTTCATTCTTTCAAAATGTCCCATGGAAATGTTTTGCGTTTTCATTGAAATATCCCAAACCGGGAGACTTTCCAGTAAAACGTTTCCATTTAAAAATGCTGATTTTTTTTAACCCCAAACCAAAGATTTGTTTTACTGAAATAAAATTTCCATTTCCATTTTTTCAACAAAAAGCCTGAAAACGTCAACCAAAAAATGTGCCAGTGATTTTTTTCATTGTGGTTGAAAAGCCTGTTTTCATCAAACAAAGGTTTCAGTGAAAACACGTCACCCAGCTGTAATTATGTGACAAAACGCCCTTCTGGCCGGCTATGCTGTGGCTGGCAGATTCATTCACAGGAGCAAGGGCAATTAGAATATGTTACAGGGCCCCATGGACAATTCCAGCCCCAAGGCACCGCTGATTACAGATGAGTTGGGCGTTGGTGCCTCTTTGGGCATCTTCTCTGTTGTAGAGAGACAACAGCCCTGGGAGTTCCGGTCAGGTGGAAAGGATCAAGCAAAAGAATCCTGTGACAAATGAAAGTGGGTGGGGGGGGTTGCTCCCTTTTTTGGACCCAGCCAGCCAGTTAGCTATAAAATCCCTCTTCGTCGCTGTTCTCTACTTGCTTTACTTGTAAAGGGTTATAAAGTCTTACCATGCATAGGTAAAAGGAAGGGAGTGGGCACCTGGCCAAAAGAGCCAGCGGGAAGGTTAGAACTTTTTAAAATTGAGGAAAAAACTTTCCCTTTGTCTGTCTGTGTTGTTTTCCAGAGATGGGGGACAGAGCAGCGATGCTGTAAAAAGCTTTGGATCAGGTATGAAAAGTCATCAGATCAGACCTAGAAACTACTCATTTAAAACCCCAGATATGTAAGTAGCTCAGGAAATGTCTAGGAAGATGCGATTAGGTTTAGCTCTGTTTATTTCTTTATGGCTTGTGGACTCCTCTGTGCTAACCTCAAATGCTTTTGTTTTGCTTGTAACCTTTAAGCTGGACCTCAAGAGGGTTATTCCTGATGCTTAATTTTTATAAGTGGGTTTTTTAAATCTAGCAATAGCCTAAGTTTCCAGATGTATTTTTTTTTTGTTCTTAATAAAATTTACCTGTTTTCAGGACAGGATTGAATTTTTGTGTCCTAAGAGGTTTGTGCATATGTTGTTTAATTAGCTGGTGGCAACAGCTGATTTCCTTTTTTTTCTTTTTTCTCCTTTCTCACCTCTTCCCCGGAACTGCGGGGGGGAGGGGGAGTGAAAGGGCTTGAGGGTACCCACAGGAAGAAATTCCCAAGTGCGCCTTCCCGGGCTCTCAAAGGGGTTCTGCACTTGGGTGGTGGCAGCATCTACCCATCCAAGGTCAGAGCGAAGCTGTGACCTTGGGAGTTTAATACAAGCCTGGAGTTGCCAGTATTAATTTTTAGATTCCTTGCGGGCCCCCACCTTCTGCACTCGAAGTGCCAGAGTGGGGAATCAGCCTTGACAAATCCCATGAAATAGACTGATCAGTGCGACAGCCCTGAAGCGATACTGAAACACAAGAAGCTGCTGCAGGGCACGGTGAGCCCCATCCAGTGCCAACAGATGCCAGAGGAAAGCCTCCTGTTGACTTCAATGATCATTGGCTCAGGCCCTATGTGAAAATTACCCCTTGTGATCCAGTCTCACGGGCTTTGTTACTTACAGTGGCATGGTCAAAATGAGGCTCGTAGTGTCCACCTATCCCATAATTCACCACCTGTAGGTACTCTGCATACGGTGGCCGAATGTTCAAGCCAGTCAGGGCTGCGATCCTCTGATCTAGTGACACGATCACTGGGTCGACGGTGTCCTTCAGCCAGGCGCTAGAATGCATAGCAGACAAGCTCAGAGGGGTCGCCAAGAACAGCTGGCAGCAGGATCCCCATAGGTGGAATCTTTCTAAATGCCCAACGAGCCAGAGTCAATCGGGTTCCACCAGGGAAGAGATCCCCAGGGACAAATTTGGCCCCATGTTTGTAAGGTGCAGTAGGGTCAGGGTTATCATCCTTATTGGACGGATAGGGAAACTGAGGCACGGAGAGGCAAAGGGCCAGAATTTTTAAAAGGAAAAATCCACTTGTGGCAAACCCCTAATTCACACGTGCAATACGACCATGATCTACAGCCCAATGGGTGTCTTTTCATTGACTCAAATGGGCTTCAGTTTAGGCTCTAAGGGCCAGATATGGAAAGGTATTTGGGCACCTATCTACATCTTTGGGCGCCTAAACCCCTTTCAAAAGCTAGTGCGAGGTGACTTGTCCAAGCTCACAGAGAGAGTCTGTGGCAGAGCCAGGAAATCCCCCCAGCCATCCCCAGGTCTGTTCCTGAAACAAAATCAGCTTTTCTCCTGCCTCTAACTTGCTGCCAGTGGCTGAATGCCTCACTCAGAGCAGAGGCCGCTCCAAACAGAGACGGGTGCATGGCAGGGGGCTCAGCTGCTGTCTGAAGGTTGGCAGGTAAAATGTGTCCAGCGAAGGGATCTTTACTTTCCTGGAGCTGGTTTCACTGGGCGCAGCCCTGAAAGCTTCTTGCTGTGCCTGGAGTATTTATGTCGAAGGCCTTTGCCTTTGTCAGAGTCCTGGAGGCAGCGTGTTTTGGATCAGTGCGTGGAAACCGTATTCTTCTACCGGATCTGTTTGCTGACATTGGCGCTGCTGTCGTCCAGCCTTTCAGAGCGTTCCAGCATCTAATCACCTGCCAGATTCTGTTCTTCACTTTAGCTAGAAACAGGCCAGAACCAGCACCCTGGATCCAAACACTACAGGGTGGGGGTGAGGGGGGTATGAAATCTAAACCCAATGCTAAATTCCATGAATGGCACCTATTTTATTATTATTATATGACATTGGTACCTACAGGCCTCAAGCACAGTCAGTGCCTCATTGCGCCAGGTGCGGTACATGTGCACACAGTCAGTCAGGTCCAGATCCTCAAAGCCATTTAGGCACCTAATTCCCTTTGATTTCAATTGGAGTTAGATGCCCAAATACCTTTGAGGATCTGGGCCATAGTCCCTGCCTCAAAGCGCTTACAATAGAGAAGACAGACAGAAGGTGGGGACAAGGAAGAGGTATTGTATCCCCATTTTACGGAAGGACAACTGAGGCTCAGAGAGGTTAGGGTAGATCTATACTGTGATAGAGACCCAGGGCATGGCTGCGGCTGGCCCAGGTCACCTGACTCAAGGGGGGAGAGGCTCAGACACCCGTGAGCTACAGCGACCCTGCCAATCCAAAGTGAGAATATTGCAAAGGTGCAAAAGCCACCCTGCTCCCCACCGCCCGCCCTGCCGGTCCCAAGGGCGCGGTGCCAACGTTGTCAATGAGAACCCAGAATGGCACTGGCTGGCAGAAGAGTCCCCACACTGGGGCTGGCATCCGTTTCGCTAAATTGCAACTTCTGTGCGTGGACCAAGCCTCGGGCTGAGCTACATAAACACCGAGGATCCTGCCTTAAGTTGCTGCTGCAGCCACTTTGGGGTTTCGGGGAATGTGCAGAAAGGCGGGGGACTGGCCCAACAATCCTGAGAAGGCAGGAAAGAAAATCATCTCATTCAGCGGCTGCCTTTTGCCGATGGCCATGAACTGCTGCCTGCATGGTGGGGTCACATTACACAGCGCGGGCGAGTCATCGGGGCAGAATGTAGCCCGCAGAGCCCCCATAAGGAATAAATCATCTGCTGGCCAACAAATCACTGAATCCCGCCCAGACGTATGCCTGAAGCGCCTCATTTGTTCCGTTGTTTTTCAGCTAGAGGGATTTTCAGTGTCATTACGAGGTTTGTAGAGAAACCAGGTTCACACCCAAAATGTTAAACCTGGAGACAAATCCAGTCTTGCTTTTTATATTGTACCTCAGTTGTGACTACTGGGGTCTGCTGGTTTGAGCAGGGGCTTAGGTGTTAGTGTGGCTGGATTCAGTCTTCCCTCTGCCACTGACTTACTGTGCTGCCTTGTCCAAGTCTCTGTGCCTCAGTTTACCCCATCTGTATGACAGCAGTAATTATACTAACAGATACCTCATTGCAGAGGCGGTGGCTAGAATTAATGACTGAATACAAAGGGCTTTCAGATGCTTGGCGGGGAAATGCTGTGTGTAGTCTGGGTTTCTCTGTCAGACGCTGTGCACATTGGAGGCGAGTTCATCTGGTTAGGGGATCTAGATCATTGTCTTTTAAATTAATGTATCTAGTTATCATTTCCTTCTCCCCATGGTTTAATCTCCCCTCCCTTTTCTGGGTCCTGTCATGACAAACACCTTCTCACTGGCAATGGGGTGACCTCTGCCAATGCCCCTTCTGCCTTCGTTAGCAGCCCTCTGGAGCTGCGGGGGTTAAAAATTCACTCTCTCCTGCTGGCTCTGGGCCTGGGAATGGAATTCCATTAAACAGGGCGTCTGGGGATGACGCTGGGAGGCTGAGCCTGGAAATATTTACTGGGATCACTGCAAAGCCACACTACTCCGGGCCTGGATTCTGGATTTAACTCTTTCCTCCTCTGCCGGGAGCCAGGCAGCAAAGGATCGTCTGAGTTCCAGCCACACATGCTCTTCCCGCTGCAGACTGAAAAGCCTGTCACTGCAGGGGAGCTCAGAGACCAGGGATGGGATCTGGAGCCCCATACTCCAAGGATACTGGTTTAAACCCAGCCAAAGGTGAGAATGGTCTGATGTCCCTCCCATCTAAAATTAGTCAATATCATTCCCATCTCACAGCTGTTCGATCACCCTGCTTTGTGTCATCGCGGGACCATCGACACTGGAGCTGGAGGTGCAATTTCCAGCCGGAGTGAATATATCTGCGCTAGCTCCGATTGAGCTAGTGTGCTAAAATAGAAGCGGCGCTGCCGCAGTGGGATGGCCTAGAGCTGCCTGGAATATGGACCCAGGGTCTCAGACAGGCTCCTACTCTATTTTTAGCATGTTAGCTCGATCGGCGCTAGCGCAGGGCTGTCTCCTCGAGCTGGGCATTGCCCCTCCAGCTCCGGTGTGGACGCACCCTGGGACACAGACGTTCCCAGCTCCTAGTGAGAGGTGACTGCAGAGGCCTCGGTCCCTTTCATTGTTACCCCAGCACATTTCCTGGCAGGGAGTCCTTGAACATCCAGCTCTGCCCCAGACTGTCTAAGGCCATGGCTACACTTGCAGATGTGCAGCGCTGGGAGTTACAGCTGTGTTCGTACAGCTGTGTAGGGAAAGCGCTGCAGTGTGGCCACACTGACAGCTACCAGCGCTGCAGTGTGGCCACATTTGCAGCATTTGCAGTGCTGCTGGGAGTGGTGCATTATGGGCAGCCATCCCAGTGTTCTAGTGGCTGCAACGTGCTTTTCAAAAGAGGGGGGTGGGGTGGAGTGGAGTGTGACAGGGAGCGTGGGGGAGACAGAGAGAGAGGATTTTTGGAGCCGACACTGTGTGTCAGCTCCCTGCCTTGCAAGTTCTAAGGACTGGAAGATACACAGCACCAACCTTCAATCATTTTAAAACTTTCGACCCCTTCCCTCACCCCTCTCTTATTCACTAAATGCAAATAGCCTTCAGACCACATAAGCAGCTGTTTCAAAATGGACCCCCCCCTCCCCCCCTTCTCTCCTCAAGCAAATTATCTCTCTCCTCAAGCAAACACTAGCAAACACTAGCTGTGCACATTCCAAAGGAATTCCCCTGCCTGCCTCTGCTCCAGCAAACAGGAGCTGTGTTTGTTTTTTAGATAAGCAGCTCCGGGAGCCCGGAGTTCACAACAAAACAAAGACTGTTATCTGGTACTTAAAGCATTTTGGGAAGGTTCCGGAGGTCAGTTACAGCATAGTAAGATTAATCACTGTTTACACTTGCTCCCCAGCGCTGCATCACCAGCGCTGCACTCGTTATACCTGAGGCAGATCAGGTGTACGGCTGGCGCTGCAGCCAGGGAGTTGCAGCGCTGGATGTGCCTTGCAGGTGTGGACAGTTACTAAATTGCAGCGCTGTAAACCCACCACCAGCGCTGCAACTCTCCAGTGTAGCCAAGCCCTCAGTCTGATTCCCCGTCTTGCACCCAGGTCAATCGGGTATGACTCCTGGACTGAGTTACACCAGGCCAGCGAGGTACAAAGCAGGTGTCCTGTGTGCATTTGGGCATAAAAATTCCTCAGTCCCTCATCTGTACAATGGGGGGTGGGGGGAAAGGGGATAATCCTTCCTCTGTCTGCTGTGTCTATCTGTAAGCTCTTCAAGGCAGGGGTGCTGTCTCCCTGGGTGTGTCTATGCTGCACTCTGCGGCTGCAGCACATGGAGCCGTAGCCTGGGTACCAATAGCAGTGAAGCCTCGGCAGCACGGACTAGCCACCCACGTACAAGCTCGCCAAGGAGCCTGGGTATGTAATCGGGCATCTAGCTTGTGCTGCTGTAGCTTCATTGCTATTGGTATGGGAGCTAGCTAGGTCAAAGCTAGCTTGGGTAGGTCCACACATGCTGCAATCCCCCCCCCATTGCAGTGTAGACATACGCTGTGTGTTTGTACAGCACCTAGCACAATGGGACTCTGCTCTAGTCAAGGGCCTCTAGGTACTGCTGTAATATGATTAACAATAAGACGGGTCAGACACCGTGGCAGTGAAACCATTTCCCTTAGGCAGCCCTGCAAGGTAGTTCGACCAGGCGTGGAATTCCAGCTGTGAGAACCCTGGCGCCCGAACATCCCGGGGGGTTAATTACCTCTTACTTATCCGGTACTCGGCTTTCTGCTGCGTCTCTTCCGAGGCAACCACTGATCTCTGTAGCTGAGCAACGGGGAGACGAGAGCACAAGAGATAGTCAGAGGACGTAACAAATATGGGAGCTGCAGTGGCACGTAGGCACATACACTCCCAGGCGGATTAAGGCAGGAGCTATGGATCTGCTCATTCAGGCTTTGTGCCAGGATGGGGCCCAATTACCCAGCCAGTGACAGCAGGGCACTGAGCTGCCTGCTGGTGTACCTGGCCCAGCAAGTTCCCACCCCACTGATGCTCAGGTGTAGCCGTGGCAGTGGGGAATCATAGAATATCAGGGTTGGAAGGGACCTCAGCAGGTCATCTAGTCCCACCCCCTGCTCAAAGCAGGACCAATCCCCAGACAGATTTTTGCCCCAGATCCCTAAATAGCCCCCTCAAGGATTGAACTCACAACCCTGGGTTTAGCAGGCCAGTGCGCAAACCACTGAGCTCTCCCTCCCCGCAGTGCGCACAGGCCTCCCTGTAACAGGGCAGGCCCCATGAGCGCTGCAATGAGACGCTCAGCACATGCCAGACAGCGGGAGGGAGAGGAGAGCTGGGCCCGGCAAGAGGCTGAGCTTGGGCCGCTCTCGTTCAGCCCCAGGCCTGCAGCACTGACGACTTGTCGGCCCTGGATTCAGTTACTAATCTCCCCGGGGGCTGGTTTGCTCCAGTAGCAAGGAGCTCCAGAGAGGCAGCTAGAGGCATGCGGTTTACTTCAGAACAAAGCGTTTAAACTCAGGGCTGATGAGCGGACGAGTCCGTCCCTCTCTTTTTGTTACCTCTAGATGGCAGCTTCTTGCTCGCGTTCCTCTGGCTGGGAGACCATCCGCCACTAGCCCCCTGCCCTCCTAAAGAACCAGCCGCCCGACAAGCTCACGCCGCTAGCGATTGTCATCCCCTGTTCCAAGTGGTGAGCCGGCAACCGGTGCAGGCAGCCAGGCCGTGAACATGCCACCAGCGTGTCAGGCCAGACACTCGTTTGTGTTTCTAAGACGGCTTCTGTGTTGAGGAACTTAGCGGGATTCGTAGATTTTAATGCCACACTGAACTCTGGGTAGCTCGAAAGCTTGTCTCTTCCACCCCCAGAACTTGGGCCACTAAAAGATCTGCCCTAACCCCCCGTGTCCCTCTCATATCCTGGGGCCAACAGGCTACAACAACCCCTGCACAGCACAGGCCAGAGAACGTCCCTGCCACAATACCTGGCTAAACTGAAGCAGATCTTCTAGAAATCACCCAGTCCTGAAAAACACGTCACCCCGCTCTCGGCCGCAGTGCGGCTCGGACCCACGTCCTTCGGCACGGCAGGAACAAGCCCCTACCACTTAAGGCTAAAATCCCATCACAGGGTGCAGTGTAGGTGGAGCTGGAGTCACGAAGGCCTGACCAAGTGCCGAACTATCTCGTGGGTTGCTTTGGATGTGTGGATGGGGTTCAGACCCACCTCTAGCTGTCCAGACGCTCCCGTTTGTCTGCATTCAGATCACATCCCCTCCCCCCTTGCCCTGGAAAGGCAGCTCTTGTGGCTGGTAGGCGACTGACAGGTGGTTCTCTGCCCCATGGAGCTGTATGAGGACAGGTGTGTGCATTGGCTCTGCAAGGAGCCTTGTCTGATGAACTCACCCAGGGAGCTGCAAGTCCCTTGATCTTCTCCGCCTCCAGGTCACTGACGAAGTCATGGTACAGGGCTACGTACGGCTGCAGCCGGAGCAGCTCTCTTTTCACCGGCTGGAGGATCAGGTAGGGGCTGTCGTTGGTCTCGTACGAGCAATGGAGGGCTGCGATCTGATACCGGGTTGGCTGAAAGGAAACCAGTCCAAGGAATGTGAGGAAGCCACGCAGTAGCGTAGCTGGGGAGGGGAGCAGGGGGAGCGGCCGCTCCCCCTGAGCACATTCCCCCAAAGCGGTGCCTTTTTAACTCACTCACAAAAAAAGGTGCCACCCGCTGCCGCGCTTTTACTCACCCGGCGGCGCTTTTACTGACGGGGCGGCGCTCCGGGTGTTCGGCGGCAGGTCCTTCACTAGCTCCGGGTGTCTTTGGCAGCACTGAAGGGCCCAACGCTGAAATGCCGCCGAAGCCCCGTGGAGCGAGTGAAGGTCCTGCCGTCAAGGTGCCGCCGAAGCCCCGTGGAGCGAGTGAAGGTCCCACTGCCGAGGTGCCGCCGAAGACCCGGGTGAGGACAAGTACTGCAGCGGGTGGCACCTTTTTTTCTCATCACTCCCCCTGTTCCCTCCACCTGGCTACGCCACTGAGGAGGCAGCTGGAGACTCCAGCTTACAGGGGACTGAACCTCATCTGGGGCTGGGGAAAGGGGCAGCATGAGGTGCCCTGAGCCGCATGCTCCCTCTTTCCCAGCGGGATCGTGCTTAGAATTTACCCAGGGCTGCAAAGCCTTCGCCTGCAGCGCTGACGAGGCAGGACCTTGGATCCCGGGGGCTGGCAATGGGTCACAGAGTCAGCTCAGGGATATCGGCTCAAACCTGGCCTAGGCTGACAGTGACCCAAAGCTGCTATTATGTGATGGCTACTGGGGGCCTGCTGGGCCTCCCTCTGGAGACGGAGCAGGGGACCTGCAGCACTCAAGGGCCTGAGTCCAGAGCCAGGCTCCAGCGCTGGGGGCTGGGCCAGCCCCAAACCCTCCGGAGAGAGGGCACAGAGGCGGGCACACGACAAACACCGCCCAGCGGGTTATACTAGCAGATGTGTGTCTGTCACAACAGGACTGCCTGGCCAGTGGGAGCTACCTCCCCGGGGGTGGAGCTGCTAGGCCAGGTGTGAGGCGCACACCGGGGCTGTCCTGGGCAAGAGGACGTGAGTGGGTCTCGTTCACCGTCACCCCCCAGCCCTGCATGAAGGCTCAAGGCTCCATACCTGTGACCCCAGAGTCTGGCACAGCTCTTCGTAGAGGTCCCTAGTCTGCAGGTGAGTCACATTTGGCCTCTGCAGGCCCATCTCAGCCTTGGCGCGCTCTGGACTTTCCACCAAGAGCTTTTCATACTTCAGGACGTTCCTAGCGATTCTTTTGTTGCTGGGATCTGTTGGGAGCAGCACAGTCACGTTACCCCAGCCCTCGGCAGGGGGCTTTGGCCGTGTTTCGATACTCCACGGACACAGGCACCACTGACTAAGTTCATCTGCCAGCTTTCATAGCGTTTTAACAGCTATTTCTTCATCTGCTCTGGCCTTCTTTGCTGAATACTAGAAAATCAGTAGCAGGCAGCATTGTTGCAGCTGTGTCGGTCCCAGGATATTAGAGAGAAAAGGCGGGTGAGGTCGTATCTTTTAATGGGCCGGCTTCTGTTGATGAGCGAGACAAGCTCGAAAGTTTGTCTCGCTCACCAAATAACATCAGAGGAGATTGTAACTCATTCCACTGGAACAATTTACCAAGGACCGTGGTGGATTCTCCATCGCTTGCGGCCTTCAAGTCATGACTGGCGTCTGTCTTAAAGGCACACGCTAGCTCAGACACAAGTTATGGGCTTGACCCAGGAATGACTGGGTGATGTTCTCTGGCCTGTGCTATGCAGGAGATCAGATTAGATAAGTGTTCTCAGACGTTTTGTGTTGGCCACCCTTTCACGCAGCAAGCCTCCGAGTGCGACCTTCCTTATAAATTAAAAACACATTTTTTGATATTGAACACTATTTCAAATGCTGGAGCGGAGCGGGGCTGGGGGTGGAGCTGAGTGGGAGGGGCTCGGCCTCTCCGCCATAAATGGGGCTGACAGGCGGATCCCCGCCATGTGTGGGGCTGACAGCTCACGACCCCCCACATAATAACCTTGCGACCCGCAGTTTGAGAACCCCTGGATTCGATCATCACAAAAGTCCCTTCTGTCCTTAATTAAAATCTAGAATCCACAGTCACTAAGGGATTTCCTGGTTGTCACCAATCCCATGCTGCATCCCATAGCCAAACTGAATTTCATGGGGCGCGTGAGGACAGAACACAGATCCCTACCCTGGGCCACTTGAGCTAAAGTGGGGCCTCTATCACCTGACCCGATATGATACCACTGAGCAGTTCTAATTCTAGCCAGTAGAGGTCAGTGGTGCACATACCCAGTGGTCAGTTGGTTATGAAGCTTACCAACTCAGGTAACAATTTTCAGGCACCTAGAAAAGCGTGTAACAACTAGATACGCATGAGAGTCAGACCAATAAATCCTTGGGCTTGATCTGCAGCCTGAGTTAAGGTCCCTTTGTGCCACTCCAGTGGTGCAAAGAGAATGAATGCTGCCTTCAGCAGGCAGCGAAGGATTGCCTGGGGACCGGGCCAGAATCTGGACCGTACACTGCAGCCAGGCTGGTGTGACAGAACAGTGCAGCCAGCCTACATTATAGCAACCCTGGGGCTGCTCTAACTTGCACCTGGAGTCAGTTTGGCCCTGGCTACCCCAGAATTGGGGGAGGGGTGAATTGCCTCCCCCCCACCTCAGCTGTGGTGAGCATGAGCTCAGCACAGCTGGTCTATAAACCTGGCGCTCATTTAGCTCAGCAGTTTAGGAGTTTTACAGCCTGCTGTGTAGGAAAGAGCGGCTCTCCTGGACTTACCCTTTCCAGCCCTCCCCCCTGTACTTCCTTGCCAGCCCTGTTCAGGGGCGGCTCCAGGCCCCAGCATGCCAAGCGCGTGCTTGGGGCGGCATGCCGTGGGGGGTGCTCTGCTGGTCGCCGGGAGGTCAGCAGGTGGCTCCGGTGGACCTCCCGCAGCCGTGCCTGCGGAGGGTGAGCTGGTCCCGCGGCTTCGATGGAGCATCCGCAGGCATGCCTGTGGGAGGTCCACCGGAGCCGTGGGACTGGCGACCGGCAGGGCGCCCCCTGCGGCGTGCCACCGTGCTTGGGGCGGCGAAATGGCTAGAGCCGCCCCTGGCCCTGTTATATACTGCACAGCATGGGGAAGGGGCTCCATGGGCCACAGCTGGAGAACCCCTGGTTTCAATGAAAAGCAGCTTTTCACCCAGAGCGGAGGGAAAAGTTGCTGATTTCCCACTGACAATCACATACCATAGTGAAGAAACTCTCTGGAGAGGCTTAAGGCATGAGAAACATTTCCTGCCTAGGAGAGAGAGAGAGAGAGAGAGAGAGAGGAAACATGGGTGTCCCTGGTACGATGGGTGTCCCATATGCATTTGCTCAAGCCAGGACACCCCACCCCTTGCTCCTTCGGCTCCCACCATGCACCAGAGAAGTGGACCCAAACCTCAGGCACAAACCAAGCCAGATCAGCTGCAGGAATCACTGGCGTTGTCAGTCCCTGACCCACAAGCACCAGGGGGTGCGTACAAGCGCGCTCCGAGTTCTGATTCTGATCTGAGCATCACGGCTCAGGCTGATTCAGAGTCGTAACGGCGATGAGTCTGAACCGAAGCACCACTGAAATCAATGGGGGGGCCCGTTGGCTTCATAGGGCTTTGGGTCGGGTCCGGCGTGCGCATGCACCCGGTGCCCTGGGCAGGGTGGGAAAGACACTTCCCCTAAGGATTCCTCTAGCTTTGATGAACGATTGGGCACCATTAGAAGCTGCTCAGTAGAGGCTGGCACAGGGGTGTTCAGGCCACACCCCCTCTCCAGCCAGCACCACCCACTTCTGGAGCAGTGCGGCTTGGCTGTGGGTCCAGCCAGAGAGCAGGCCATGCTGACACCTTGCATCATCACCACAGGGTGCCATCACTGGGGGCCCAAGCCCTGCATCACACCAGCTTATCCGGGCCTGAATCAAGCTCAGCAGCGTAGCTACAGCTAGACAGCCAAGCGGCTGCTAGCGGTACCTGGAAGTGTGGGGAGGGAGGGAGGCTGCCCCTGGACAGAGGATCTGAGGCTGAGTCATTCTGGCTGGCCAGGGTGAGATTCCCCCAGTGCTAGGAGCTTGCCGCTGGACATTCAGTCAATTGCAGTCACTGGAGCAGGGCCGGGGAGGGATCTGGGGAGTTAGTGGCTTGGAGGTTCAAAGACAGCGTCCAGGCTGGCTGCAGGGGCAGGTAGGACGCCAGCAGAAGGGGCTTCCTTCCACGCACGGTAACGCACCGCTCAACCAGCAGGAGGCGCCTGAGCAAAACAAGCACAGCCCCGGAGCAGGCAGGGAAATGAATGAGATGAAACAAGAGTGTCGTTATTGGAGGAAATGGAGGGAGGGGAGTTGGCCGAGAGGCTCCTGGGGGGCCAGGGCGGGTGGGGAGATGAACGCGTGACTGATGCACAAATAAGCAAAGCCACCGGAGATGGGCCTGCGCTGCAGCGTTCAGCTCCGCTGTGGCCCACGATCCCCGCGCAGTCTGGGGAGAGCAGATCCGGCTTTCATGTCACCCCACTACAAAGATAGGAGCCAGCTGCAATCTGGGTTTGGAAACCCAGCCAAATCCCTGAGGGCTGGGCTGCGGCTGCCGTATGCCGGGCTGCTGGTGCAAAATGTCCTGCTACTGGGGCAGTCAGCCCTCGGGGGTGGGGTGGGGTCAGCCCAGCATAGGGGATCTCCTGGGCATACAGCCAGCGTACTGGTTCCCACAGGACCTCCTCCCATGTGCTGGTATAGAGGGAAAAGGAGGCGTGGCCAGCGTGTCCTGGTGATCACTGACTTGTGCCCACGTGCCCTGGGATTAGGAGACCACAGAGGTGGTTTAAAGACATGGCTGACACCCCCCCAGTCTGTGTGCTCCCTAGTCACAGCCCAGGAGCTGGGCCCAGGTGTTTGCATCTGGGGTGCTGGTTCAGGTCTCGTTTCCATGCGCACCCAATGGAGAGCCCCTCACGTTACCCAACAGAAACAGCATGACCGGCTTTGGCTGCCAACCGCCCGTGTTCCTAGCTCAGCGCGATCTGGAACGCAGCCCGGCCGAGCAGGTGAAGGTTGGCCCCATGGACTCGCCTTGAAATAGGAAAAAGCCAGATGGTCCAGCGCGTCCTCTAGGCTGCCCTCGTCCTCCGTGTTCCACTCCCCGTAGGAGACGCGGAAGAGGCTGACGGCTTCCTCCAGCCACGCAATGGAGTGGTAGTAATCCGCCATGTCGTACGCCACCTGCAGGGGATCAGACGAGATGCTGCATCCACCCGGAGGGCTGGAGCGGGGCATGGAGTGGTGGGGCAGGGAGGAGGGGAAGGAAATGTGTCCGTGGGCTGTGTTATAACACAGCTTGGCCTCAGTGCTGCAGCTCAGCAAAGCTCAAACAGAAATCAGTGGCCAAATGCGTCCCTGGTCTGACTCCCTGCTAGCTCCCTGCTAGCTCTTGTTATTTGTTCTCCCTTTGCGATCTAGGCCCTGTTGTGCAAGGTGCTGTACAGACCCAGGGTAAGAGGCAGCCCATGCCCTGTAGAGCTTGCAATCTACATAGACAAGACAGACAAAGGATGTATTGTTACTTCCTGAGAGGCAGCGTGGCCTAGTGAATAGGGCTGGGACTCAGGAGAGCTGACTTTTATTTGCTGCTCTGCCGCTGGCCTGTTGTGCAAGTCATTTCACTGCTCTGTGCCTCGGTTTTTCCAGGTATAAAATGGGGTTGATGCTGCTGCTGCTCTCCTTTGCAAAGCACTTTGCGATCTACTGAGGAAGAGTGCTGGATAAGGATTAGGATTTTTCCATAATTTTACATTCCTTTTATACATAGGGGAACCAGGAGGTTAAGTGACTTTTCAGTATTATACAGGAAACCTGTAGCCCAGCTGAGACCTGAACCACATATCCTGAGGACCTGGTTAGTGCCTTATCCACATGCCCAGCCTTCTCTCCCTGGTGATGGGTTTGCCAGTCCCTAAGCATCTTAGCCCCACTGCTTGCCACGGGGATAGTGGCTGAGTCAGACATGCAGGGTGGGACCCCAAGTAATGTCCTTGCCTGTGAGGGTGGGCGCCCCTTTCCCAGTAGGGCACAGCTCATGCTCCATTGCTGCTGGGGCTAGTCCAGTCAGTGATAACTGCAAGAAGTGAGCTTTCCATCCAGGTGAAGGACTAGCAGAGGGTAAGCATGGATTGCTGTACATTCAGCTACTTAAAACGCTACAGTGGAACAGCTGTAGTGCATCAGAGTAGACACTACCTATGCCGACAGGAGGGGTTCTCCGGCTGGCGTAGGTAATCCACCTCCCTGGGAGGCAGTAGCTGGGCTGACGGAAGAATTCTGTCTGCACTGGGGGTGAGGTGGTATTGCTTCATCTCCCAGGGCGTGGATTTTTCCCACCCCGAGGGGAAGTAGCTATGCCGATGTAAGTTACCAGTGTAGATCAGCCCTTAGTCTTCCTCCTGTTATTCCCCCCCCTCCCCCCGCTTCTTTGCTGTCTCACCGACTGCATTTTTTAAAGTATTTTTGGACCGGGAGTTGAGATTTGAACTATTTGCCGTGTTCAAAACAACACGGAACATTTTAAAAAGTGGCGCTCGGGGGGTTTACACAGTATCTGGTCTGGCCAACCCCCCCTCCCCAAAATCATGAGTCCGGCTGCAAAAAATCATGAGATAATCTTCAAAATAATGAGATTTGAACCGTAATACACTTGGGATCTTGTTTTATGGGCCTTCTGGGTTTTGACCCATTAGGGGGTCACGTTTCCAACCTCTCCTTGGCAAAAAGGGGGGTAGAAACTTGCTTTGTTAAATGAAAGCTGAGATTTTTCACTTGACACGACACGACTGCTGGAGCCGGGGCTGATAAATATGCAAGAGCTGGCAACAGCGTTTGAGGTTTTTTATCCAAACAAGAGATGGTTTTGCAGAGACATTCCAATGATTGTTATTCACCAGCATAAGTGTATTGGTCCAGTACTTTATTTGTGATTTCTACGCTGACAGTTCATGTATAGTCTAGTGGTTAGAGCAGGGGACTGGGCTCAGGTCCTCAAAGGTCTATTAGCTCTGCCAATGACTTGCTGTGTGTCCTTGGGCTGGTCACTTAATTTCTTTATGACTCAGTTGCATCCTTTGTAAACAGGGACAAGTGATACTTAACCTAATTCCCAAGGGTGTTATTATTAATTTGTGTTTTCATAGCATGTAGGAGCTCCAGTCATGGCCCAAGACCCCATTGTTCCAGATGTTGTACAAACACAGGCCAAAAAGTCAATCACTGCTCCAAAGAGCTCACAACCTAAGTATAAGTCAAGAAGAGACAACGGGTAAATGCAGACGGCCTGGGGAATACACAGAAAAATGAGACAGGATAGGCCAGCATGACAGGCAGCGGTCTCAGCACATCCACGGTCTATCAGTTTTCAGGTTGTGGGGCTTAATTAATTGATCATAAAGCACTTTGTAATGGCTGAACGATCGCCTGTGTGCCCTAGATCTACTGCAGGGAATGTGGAGTTCTCCTAAATGATGAGGGAAAAAGAAACCAGGAAATCTGAGTTACATCTGCTGCCCCGGGCCCTTCCCTTCCTATAGCCACAGGCAATGAGAAAACCTGTTCTCCGGGCTATAACTGAACTCCCAGAATGTTGTAATTAATCACAGTCAGAGGTCGGGACCAGACGTCTCCTTGCCCGGTGTGACTGCATGAAACAGGATCGCAGCGCTTGCTGTCACTGTCTGCCAGGAATGTCTAGGAGATGAGTCAGAAAGGGTCTCGCAATATTTGAGGAACGAAATATCCAGTGTAATTTCTTATCACTGTAACTTCATAATTTCCCCCAAATGATCAAGGTCACATACATCTGAAGAAGTGGGTTTTTTACCCATGAAAGCTTATACCCAGATAAATCCATTAGTCTTTAAGGTGCCACCGGACTCCTCGTTTTTGTGGATACAGACTAACACGGCTACCCCCTGATACTGGTGAACTTTACAACATCCAGGAACTGTTACCCTTGCAAGGCAAGTCTGATTGTCCCCATTTCACAGCTGGACAGATGGAGGCACAGTGGGGTGAAGTGCCTCACCCGAGTTCACGTGGCAGGGCTGGGAATAGAACCCAGGTCTCCTGATGCTGTGGCTGGTGCTTCCTCAGGGTAAAGAAATTCTGGGCTAGACTGGAGTCCCAGCTGTTTCTGTCAGAGGCATTCAGAACTCGCTTCCCGCTTGCGCGCCTGAGTTCGGGGCCCCCAGCTCCCTCTGGGGGAGCTCAGATGGGACCTGGCTTAGCCATCACAGCTGGGACTGGAGCTCCCTGGGCAGCCTGTGCTGCTGTAGCTGGTTCAAAGGGTGATATTTGCTCCGGGTGAACGGGCCCCATGAAGGCGGCGTGCGCTGGGTCCGGCAGGCCCTTTATTTAAATCGCATGTGGAGCCTTTCGTAGCAAAGTGAGCTTTGAATTTGTGACAGCGCGACATGAACATGGCGGCGGCAGAGCATCGTAACCGGCCTGGCACACTGACAAGGGACATAGGCCCCTTATGTTAGGCTGGCTTCTGCTAATGCTGCATCTCCTGGTACCAGCCCCTGCTCCTCGGCGGGGTGTGCTCCAGGGGGACTTCCACCATTTGTCCTGGATTCCTGACAGTGCTGTTGTGTGCCTGCCGGAGGCTCAGGGCTTTTCCCAGTGGGGGGGGGGGAGGGGGGCTGAGGTGGGCCTTAGGCCCCCTCACCACAAGGCCCCATCCCCTGCTGCCCCTCTTCCCCCCGAGGTCCCTCCCCTGGCCAGGCCAGAAGCCAGAGCCAGGCAGTAGCAAGAACCACCCAGGGAGTT
The DNA here is from genome assembly GCF_016161935.1 of Mauremys reevesii. NCBI lineage: Eukaryota > Metazoa > Chordata > Testudines > Geoemydidae > Mauremys > Mauremys reevesii. The sequence continues at coordinate 16,423,864 of NC_052623.1, read as the reverse complement.
GTGGGGAGCCCCAGAGTCCTGGACTCTCCACCTGCTCTGGGCGACTTGCCCCAGAGGGTGGGGACACAGGCCAGGGGCTGCTCTTGGGCACCCCAGCTCCCAGCCCAGGGCAGGTGGAGGGTCTGGGGCTCCCCACAGCTGCCCAGGCTCCCTGGGCACCAGCTCCAGCTTCCGGCCTAGCCAAGGGCCGGAGTCCCTGCATGTGGCTCGTTTTCACACCCTAACTGCCCAGCATGCAGCCCAGTCACTGCGGAGTGAGCTGGGGACATGGGTTTAGCACAGACTGGATTAGAACCAGTTGATCAAGGGTGCCCTGGGTGGAGGCTGTGGACTAGCTGCCAGTCATTTCACTGGTGTCTTCTGTGCCTGAAAAGACGAGGGGCCTACACATAACACGTACTCATGGTAACCTAGGCTGGCTTAGCACATGTGCCCATGTCTCCCCCTAGTGGCTGGCCCCAGTGGTGACACACCCTGCTACTTACAGTGGAAGGGAGCTCTTTAGGGCTTGTGCTGAGGGTCTTGAGTTCAATCCCGCCAGCACAGCTAATGCTCTAGTTTTTTACACGCACAATTAAACTGACCACTGAATTTGTGGCCAGGAAGCAAATTTCCTCCAGGGCCTATTGACAATGAGCCTGACGGGAGGGAATTTCATCCTGCGTTGGCTGCCCTGAGGTGGGATCAGGTGGGCAGGTCTTGTCCCATCAGCTGAGGAGGGGCAGGGCATTGATGGACCTGGGCACTTACTAACCCACAAGGACTTCAAGCCACTGCAGTCAGCAGCCCCACCAGCCTTCATGATACGTGCAACCCACGTTAACGCAGCCTGGCTCTTTGTCCCCCTCTACTGGCTGGAGTTCATCCCCGCAGATGGCTCCATAGGAGATGCTTTTACGTACAGGTTGAGTGACAGCCTGGTAACCCCTTTGCCCACGTCCCTACAGTGCTGACCCTATGGCTCCCCCTCACCTTGCCGACGAGGAAGCAGTCATCAGCGGAGAGCGGGAAGAGCTGCCCCGGGCTGTAGATGTCGGGGAGGTGGGTGCCGCTGGCTCTCCGGAACACGCCTTTCGCCAGCCCCTTCACGCTCAGAGCATAGACATCCTGCAGCCTCATCAGCGCCCGTGCTGCTCCCTCCAAGTCCTCGAACTCGGGCAGGTCCTTCTCCACCTGCGTGTAGCCGTCCTTGAGCGCTGTAATGTCAGTGGGGAGAGGGGGAGAGGATCAGCTGGGCTGCGGAGAATGGAACGCCAGTGCCCAGCTAAGCACTTCCATTGGCTGGAGCTAAGAAGGGATTCATGAACAAGGGACTTGCCCTGAAACACCATCCGAGCAAATGGGACCTTCCCCTTGTTTGCCCATCCAGGGGTACCCAGCCTGCCCGGACTTGTGCCCCTGGCTCTCACTCCTCTCTGGCCCCAGAACTGACTCTCCTCTAGTGTCTCCTGTTATTCCCTTCCCATTTCCTCTCCTCACCTTCTTCTCCTTCCTGGCCATCACCTTCCTCCCCCTCCCAATTTCCCCTCCCCCCTCATTCCCCACCACCCCCTCGTCTACTTCCTTCCCCTCCCACTTTCAATCCCTCCCTTGAGCATCCCCCTCATTCTCTCTATATGGAGGTGATGGATCCAGGCCAGGTGACACCAGCTGAGCCTCTATCTCCAACCCCCCAGCTCCTCTGGACACACGGTGGGAGATTCACAAAGGCATGTAGGTGCCTAACTCCCATGGGGATCAATGGGAATTAGGCGCTCGAATACATCTGTGAATCCCACCCACTGCGCTCGTCCGCTGACTCAAAGCAGGTCAAGCTGGGGATACGCGGCAGCCGTGGGTTCGGCACAGCCCCCTCTCCGGTACCTTGGGTGTTCTCACTGGCTTCCAGGCTGTGCACCACATTCAGCCAATCGGACTGCAGCCTCTTGATCAGCGTGTAGGCGAGTAACGGGTTCGCCGCAGAGCCCCCGGCTCCTAGGTGCAAATCCTGCACCTTGTTGTAAAACCTGGAAGGCATGAGCAGGGCAATCCCTCACAGCCACTGGAACCAGCCAGCGCGGCCCATTGCAGCAGGTTGGGCGGTGGGCTGGGGAAACGCCTCAGCAGTGAGATCTGGAAAAACTGGGGGATGGCGGCTCGGGGGAAGCGCCATCAGTGGAAACTAGACAGGACAAAGCAGGGGTCAGGTGGGCTGGTCCTGCCTCCTCAGCTGGAGGAAGGGCAGGGCTCTGATGGATCTGGGTAGCTCTCGTATGATAACAAGAACAGAGCGGCTCTTACTGAGCCCTGGAGAACATAGCGTGTAGCGCGAATGAGCAGGACGAGGCTAAGCCAACATCTCGAATGACTTTCATTCCCCCGGCTTGAGTTCAGATCAAACCCACTCCGAAATGCAAGGAGTAGAAGGGGTCACTTCCTGCTGCTCACGTGAGCTTGTGGTACCTGGTACTTTGTCTTTTCCGTGGGCATATCAGCAGTTGCAATGGCCGCTCCATTGTCTGGCTCAGAGATACCCAAGCCCCAGATCCCTGCTTTGACTCCAGCTTGGATCTAACGTTCGATTTTCTGTTGTGCTCAGCTGAGCAGGGGGGGAAGCCAGAAAATGGTGCCTAGAGCGTGACTCATTCCAGATGTTAGTCATGTGACCAGTTCTCATAAAAACGTATTTTCCACTGACCTCATTATTAGACTCCTGAGCTCAAATCCAGATCCTGTGGTTGTCTCCCTGCAGTAAATGCCTCTGTGTGAGGAGTCACATGGCCCTGACTCCTCCATAAGCAATGATGACTGGAGAGTGTCACCTGGCCAGTCAGAGGGGCCAGAATGAACCTCCCAGGTCTGCACACCATTCAGCTTTGGGCTGGTACCAGATCTGAACCTGGAACTGGGTATATTACAAATGGCCCCTGTCATTCTAATGGGATGAACCAAAGCCCCAGAGCCAAACTCCCTTTGTGGTTGAAATCTAGATCCATAGCCTGCGCCCATCTCCAGTCAAATGCAAAGGATACTCCTGAGGGAATTCTGCGCCAAAAAATTAAAAATTCTGTGCACAATATTTTAAAATTCTGCAAAGTTCTGCAAATTTTGTCAGATAAATGCGGAGGCTCCAGCCTGGCAGTGGGGCGCACAGGCCACTGGCTGCACAGAGGTGGGAAATCACTGTGCAGCTCCCCTCCTCAGGATACGGACTCAGCGGTGAGGCTGCACCCAACTCTGACACAGCGCAAGGACCAGGTGCACCAGGTGTGGGCAGGCAGGCTCAGCAAGGCAGGATCCAAGTGTGGAGGGGCTTAGTGTGGGGGGATCCAGGTGTGGGTTGAGAGGGTTCTGTGTGGGCCAATCTGGGTGCAGGTGGCTCAGTGGGGGATTTGGGTGCAGGGGGAATCTGGATGCACAGCGGCTTGTTGGAGGGTTCTGTGCAATGGTAGGGGAGGTCCAGGTGAATGTGGTTGGGGCTCAGCAGGGGGAGTCTGAGTATTGGGGGGATAGAGCTCAGAAGGGGAGTCTGGGTGTGGGGGGGAGTCCAGATGCTGGGGGAGTGGGGCTCAGTGAGATGGGGATCCAGGTTCAGCTGGTTGGGGCTCGGTAGGGTGGGGATCCGGGTGCGGGTGGCTCATTGAGGTGGTCCAGGTGCAGGGGGAGTGGGCTCATCAGGGAGCGTTCTGGGTGTGAGGGCAGTGAGGCTTGGTGAGAGGGTCTGGTATGAGGGCATCTGGATGCATGGGGGTAGGGCAGATGGGGGAGCAGCTCCCTGTACAGTGATCCCTCCCCCTGCAGCTGAGGAGTGATGGGTGCAGGAAGCAAGGGCGGGGGAGGGGAGGGGAAGTTTGCAGAGCTTTCTACAGATGGGGAGAAATCTGAGGGTGGGTCTGGCATGGCCCCAGATGCCGTGCAGGGGAAGAGGAAGTCCCATCCTCTCCAATCCAGTTGGGACTAGCAGCTGAGCTTGGTGCAGGGTAGGAACACAAGCCAGGTCTTCCCCAGCCCCGCCCCCTGCCCCACAGTGATTTACCTCTCTGCTGGCTGATCTGGGCTCCTGAAACATACCGCTGGGGAGGGTGGTATGACCACTCTTGGGGCTTCCCTTTGCTTCCCCATCAGAAAGTCATTTTTCTGCGAGGAAGCAAAGAAATCTGCAGGAGACATAAATTCTGCATGTGCGCAGAATTCACCCAGGAGTAAAATGAGCAACACATATTTCACCTACTCAGATCTCTCTCTTACTATTTTTATTGCAGTAGTTCCTTGCAGCCCCAGTGAAGATCAGCACTTCATTAGCTAGGCCAGTGGTCCCCAAACTTCTCACACTGTGCCCTCTCTTACCTCTCTCCATGCCTCGCCCCCACAAGTCACCGTCAGAAGCTGGGGCTGGGAGTGGACTCGTGGCCAGAGGCCAAGGCTGGGGCAGGGCTGGGGCTGGGGCCGGAGTGCTGGCAGCCAGAGCTGGGGCCGGGAATGGAGCCTCAGCTGAGCTGCGGTTGTGGCCAGCAGCCGGGGCCGCAGCTGTGAATCGGGCCGAGACTGGGGCTTCAGATGGAGGCAAGGCCGAGGCTGGGAGCAGAGCTGCACCTGGGAGCCAGGGTGGTGGTGGAGCAGAGCTGGGGGTGGAGCAGGCCTGGATGGCACTCCCTCCCCACCCTCTTTGGGGGCTGGCCCAAGCCCCACCGTGCCCCACACTTTGGGGACCACTGAGCTAGACATTATACATACACAAAGTAAGACAGGCCACAGAAAGAGCTGGGTTGTTGTGATCAAAGAATAAATGTGAGACTTTCAAGATCTATTCATGGACAATTTACAATGAGAAGAGAAACCTGTAGAAAAATATTCCTTGTGAGTGAACTGCTGAGCTAATCGCTACACTACATTGCTTACACACTGCAGGGGTAGGTGCCAGAAAAGTCAGAGAGGAGGAGATCCATGAAAGCCCTGGGTTCTAAAGACAACAGGAATGTATTTAAAATGTATTTAAAGTGTGGCTGATCAAACACTTCCTAGGCAGATACCTCTGGCAATGTCTACAAGACTCATCTTGTACGGAAGCCAGCTGGTTAGAGTATCTTTTATTGCATCTGTGTTTTCCCTGTGTGGAAGGTAGCCACAGATGTAACACAAGGAAGCAACAGTCCAAAGAAATAACAGAGGATGGGCATATTCCCTGGTCCTTCATTGAGCAAACCTACCATGTAAGTTTAGCCCCAATAAGGACTGTGTTGAAATTAAGTACAGACAGATCTGGCCCATATTCCTAACTTTTGTTCCAGGGCCTGGCTCTCCTCTCACACTAATTCGGTGCAACTCCACTGATGTCCATGGAGTCACTCCTGATTTCAGCCAATGCAGTTCAGCAAGGTACCTACGCACACGCCCGACTTAAGCCAGTGACTAGTTAGTGCCATTGGAGTGGGTGGGAATGTTCTTGTGGTTAAAGGTACCTTGCTGAATCAGGCTCTTAGGGCTTGTCTACACGGAGCAGCAATGCGGACTGTGGGGTCTGAGTTCTAAAGTGCATTCACACCCCTGTGGCTCACTGCTGCTCCGTGTACACTGGCCTTAGTGCTTTTCAATCCAATGAGAATTATAACCCATCAGACTGAAATAATTGGAATCAGTTCTCTGTCTGGAGATGAACCAGTTCTGCTCTGTCCCCCGGGCTCTGAGCTGCCCATTTACAGCTGCTTGCAATCCTGAGACGCAGCCTCCGTCGGCCTCCCAGTGAAACACCACAATCCGCACGTCATTATTCATTTGTATTTAAGGCAGGAGTTTTCCCATGAGCATAACAACACAGGTGTCTAACTCCCATTGAGTTCCAGTGGGACCCGCCACCTCCATGTAGAGCCACCAAGGTATTTTGGTGCCTAACTCTCTTAGCCTCCCTGGAGAACCCAGCCTAAGTCCTTCCGTGGGCAAAACTCCCTTTGATACCCATGAGCCAGATTTTGACTCCCGCTGGTGGGAAGTTACTCCGCTGAAGTCAGTGGGAGTTTTGTAGTCTCCACTCTGGTCCAATGAAAATAGCGCCTAGGGCTGAGGCTATCACCCTCACCCATGCCGAGACGCCCTGGAGCACCCAGGAATAAGTGTTACTCAGCGTGAGGGCGGGCTGCAGGATCGGGCCCGGAGGACGGCCTGGGGGATGACCTCAGAGAGCAGCTCCGCCCAAGGAAGGGCTGAGTTAAGACCTTGGGATCTGGCCCAAGTAGCTGGATCTAGTCTGCTTACGGGCAGACCCGTACTGGCCCCATACATTGTCACAGTTAGTTATAGTCAGAGAGCCCCCAGAGGCCCCATTGTGCTGTGTAGCCCTAGAAGCAGACATGGCCCTTGCCCCAGAGAGCTTCCAGCCTAAGCAGTGAGACTAAGCACTGAGCTAGCGGTGACACCAAGCACCTCCAACTCTTCTGAGGTCATCGAAGGCCTTGCTAGGCTGGAGGTTTGCCCCAGTGCTGGCCACCATTGCAATCCCAGCCTAGACAGGCAAAGCTGCTATGAACTGTCATTTGCACTGACGTGACAGAGTCCAGGGGCTCATAGTGGTGCAAATCATGTCTACCCTTGGGGTTTGCACTAGTGCAGTTACACCAGGGGCTGGCTCTCAATGACTGAAAGCCTCCAGGTAGACAAGACCTAAGTGTTACTTAAAGTCAATCAATCTATGCTGATTTACACCAGCTGAGGATCTGAACATGAGCGCCCAGGGTGGAGCTGTGGCCCAAAGGGCTAATGTGATCCTCGGGATTTGGCAGTGGCCCAGTCCTGGGGGCCACACTTCAAGAAGGATTTTGATAAACTAGAAGGGTTTGGAGAAGAGCCGTGAGAAGGATTAGAAGATTGGAAAGCAAACACCTAAGGAGCTCAGCAGTGATACATCCAAGGAGCTCAGTCCAGTTAGTTTATCAAAGAGAAGGTTACGGGTTGACTGTGATCGCTGTCTAGAAGTTGCTACATGGGGAATAGAAATTTGATAATAGAAGGCCCTTCTTCGATCTAGCAGACAAAGGTCTAACAAGAGCCGAAGGCTGGAAATTGAAGCGAGACAAATTTCATCTAGAAAGAAGGCCCAAAAGAAATTAAAATTGAGGGTAATTAACCATTGTCACAACTTCCCAAGGGTGGTGGTGGATTCTCTATCACCGGCCATTTGCAAACAAAGATTGGATGGCTCTGCTCTAGGAATTATTTTGGGGGCGTTCCATGGCTTGTATTATGCAGGGGGTCAGACTAGATCATCGCAATGGTCTATTCCAGCTTTGGAATCTATGATTCACAGAACCCATTCAGTTTGCCAACTCTCATGATTTGATCACCCGGCTCACACTATGTCTCAAAGCCCCAGCTCCCAGGATCATGAGAGATGCTTTTTATCTGAATGTAACTTTCTAGCTCTCACGATATCAGAGCAAAGCTTGAAAACACGTCCACTAAAGGCTCAAATGAAATGACCCAAAATGTGTTGGTTTGAGTCTTGTGATTATTTTTGGGGGGAGGAGGAGAAGCTGATTCATGAGTTTTGAATGGTTGGGGCTGGCAATAATGGAGCTAGGAAAATCTCCAGGAGCACAGGAATATTCTGTCTCTGACACTGGCCAACATCAGATTCTCAAGGAAGGGGTAAAAACCCCACAGCAGAAGCAGCTGTGAGACAATTTGCCTCATGTCTCATTGGCTTATGCGCAGAAGCATGAGGTTTAATATCCCTCCCACCACATTTTTGTAAGCATGAGTTAGGATAATGCTAGATATCCATGTTATCCCCCTGCCTGGGGCTGCAGATCTGACCCTGTTGCCAACCTGACCGCATCCCACTTTGTTATTTCACATGTTAGAGCAATAATTCTGAGTCATGTTTGTTATTGGTGGAAAAGCAGTTGCATTTGGGGGCCAGGTCCCACAGCCGTGCATATGACCCGCTCCGTGTCTGTTACAAATAATGCCACAAGGTTCATCGCTAATGAAATACATCATTCCTGAAATGTGCTTTTGTTTCCAGACATTTTACACTGCTCCATGCAGGAAACCGCAGAACAGCTGAATGCTGCATTGTTGGGATCGGAGGCTTTCCACCACGAAGCCTCAGGCTGACAGGCTGCTGTGGGATGGGGGACTCCGTAGTTAGCAAAGAACGGAAAGGATTATTGCACAATGGTCAGACTCTGGGTTTCCTGGGCAAAGATTTCTTCTGCACTACGGATGACTTGGGAAGTTTCTCCTCTCGCTTACACCAGTTTTACATCAGTGTAACTCCAGTGACTTCACTGGAGTCATTCTGCATTTACACCAGAGTAAACAAGACCGGGACCACCCAAGTAGGTCCTTTGGCACAGCTTCACCCCTGATTGCAATGGCATGGCCCTGCTTGCACCAGGAATAGGCTTGGACCTTTGCATGTTACACACAGCAATGAGCAATGCAAGTGCACTGCTGCTGACTCCTGTCCTGCCCAGCTGGGTCTGTGCAGATGCATGGTAAGACTGAGCAACAAACATCACAGCTGTGACATCTAGTTTATCCAGTTAGCCTGGTAGGCCACGTACACACACACAATTCCTGATGTGCACGTGCACACACACACTTCCTGGTGCACGTGCACACACACACACACAATCCCTGATGCACGTGTCACACACACACAGGGTCAGTCACATGCTGCGCACACACTGATAATAGTGCCTAGACATCCCCATTCACTTGCACAAACACAAAAGCAGGTACACATTCACCCACGTACTCACTGGCACACTTACACGGGACACTCATATGCATGTACTGTACATACAGACACGGACAAACACACTTAAGCACTGTCAGCCCGGAGATCATGAGTCTCAAACCCTGCATAAGGTAAAACAAGGGTTACCCCTTTAGTCCAGTTAACAGCCGACACAAAGAAAAATTCCAGCACTGGGCTCGGTGAGGCATCTTGCAGGACCCCAGCGCACAAGGTTTGTCTACACTGCAGCTGGGGGAGCCTGGGTAGACACCGACAGAGACATGCTAGCTGGATTAGAGCGAGCACGCTGAAATAGTGTGGCTGTTGCAGCACAGTGGCCTGGGCTTGCCGGCTGAGCACAAGCTCACCTGACCCCCTGGGTCTGTATTCTGGTGCTGTCCGCACTGCTATTTTCACTCACTCCTGGGGGGATTCTGTGGGACTGCGCACCTGCAGAAAATGCCCCCCGCAGAATTTCTGCATTTCCCTGCAGAAAACGGCAGGGAAGCCGCATGGGTGGGGGGGGAAGGACCATGTGCACGGGTTTTTTAAGTGGCCTGTCCCCCAAACAGAGGTGAGGCATGGGGGGACACACAGGGTTACGTGCCACTGCCTCCCCAGCTCCCTTTCCTCATTTCTGCAAGCGCAGAGCTGCCCAGCTGAAGGAGGCTGCGTCTCCTGCTCCACTGACTCTGCAGCTGAACGCTGCCTCCTGGGTCTCAGTGCCAGTCGTGCTCCCCTTCTGTGTGTTAGGAGCCTTCCTGTTTTCTGTGCAACAGCGAGTGCCCATGGTGGGGGCTGAGCAAGGGGCGTGGGGGAAATGAGGGAAGGGGGGTGGGGGAAGAGGCAGTGGGGAAGGAAGGGGGTGGAACAGGGGAGGGGAGGGGAATGTGGGAGTGAGGGGAGAGGGATGGAGAAGAAAAGGGGATGGGGAACCACAGGGGGATGCGGGAGCCCGGCATGTGGTGTCCCCTCAGCAGCAGCTGGGGCTCCCCTGTTAAGCAGGCCCACTGACCTCTCATCCTGACAAGCCTGACCCCCCCTACACCTGGACCCCTCTTACAAGCTCCTCACGCCCAGACCCCCACCCCACTGAGCCCCAACAAGCTGAAACTGGACCCCCACCCCCATAAAGCCCCACTCCTCCAGCACCAGACCCCCCCCAGCCCCACACACCCAGACCCCCCTGCCAAGCCCCATCTCCCCACACCCAGACCCGCCCTGTGAGCACAACCACCATCACCTGGATCCCCTGCAGAGTCCCATTGCTCCTGCACCTGGAACCCCCCAACAAGCCCCTGTGTATCCAGATCTCCCACTGAGCCGCCCGCACCCAGATGGCCCCACACAGAAACCTCACCCCCCACACCCGGATCCCTCCACACTGAGCCCCTCCACACTTGGATCCTGCTGGGCTGAGCCTGCCCAGCCACACCTGGTGCGCAGGGCCCCGGGGTGTTTCTGGGGCAGGTCCGGCCCTTGCACCATGTCAGGGTCAGGTGTGGCCTCACTGCCGAGTCCCTGTACTGGGGGCTGAAATGCTTTAGCCTGATTACAGTCCTGGGCTTAACACCAGGGGATTTGTGTCAAATTGAACAGCCTGTGACACACAGGAGGTGAGAGGATCTAATGGTCCCTTCCAGGCTTCAACTCTAGGAAAACACACTCACACACACACACACATGTATTATACACTCATGGTCCTGGGCACACACATACACACACAGAGTCCTGGGCACGCACACTCACTCACTCACACACATGTGTTGTTACACACACACACACAGTCCTGAGCATGCACACTCACTCACACACATGTATTGTTACACACACACAGAGTCCTGGGTGCACACACTCACTCACACACATGTATTATTACACACACACAGTCCTGGGTGCACACACTCACTCACACACATGTATTGTTACACACACATGGTCCTGGGCGCACACACTCACTCACTCACACACTTGTATTGTTACACACACACAGTCCTGGGTGCACACACTCACTCACACACATGTATTGTTACACACACACGGTCCTGGGCGCACACACTCACACATGTATTGTTACACACACACACACACACACACACACACAGAGTCCTGGGCACTCACACTTCATTCACACCCGCTCACATGCCCTCCCTGCCTGGGAACCCTCAGACTGTGAGCAGGGCCCATCCTTCTCAAGTGTCTGGAAGGAACCTGGCACATAGCGGCTGCTACTGCAAACCAGCATCACTAATAATAACAAGCACAGCTGCATCCATCCCTTCCCTCCGGCACATACCCTTTGCTAGCACGTCCCTGGCTGGCTCCTCCTGTATTTGGTTTGCTCACTCCCCAGCCCTAGGTGAGGCAGAACCACGATTCTCCAAAGCCCATCTCCTGTGGCACCTGGGACTCTCTCTTCTGCCTCTTATCGGTGTGTTTAAAACTCGCCTCTCCCGGCGCTCTAGGCGCTTGCACACCGATGAACAGAGACGCAAACCAAATGCAAAATGCTCTCTGGTTCCTTGCTAATCAGGATCACCAAGGAGCCCAAGGGAGTTAGGTGCCTGCAGTCAGCGGGAGTTGGGCTTTGGAAAATCCCAGCCCCATTGCTCTTTGGGGCAGGCACCGTCTTTCATTCTGTTTGTACAGCCCCTAGCACGATGGGGTCCCGCTCCAGGCCCGGAGCCGAGTGAGCCACCTTCTTAAATACACAGGCTCTGAGGCGCCTCTGGATCAGCTGTCCTGCCACTGAAGCTAACGGGGCTGCACTGGAGCGATAGGGATGGGGCGGCCGGGCAGGGAGCGGGATTGTGCCCAGCCACGTGCTTTAATCAGGGGCCAGAGGGGACCCCACCGGGGCCAGCTGAGCACTGGGAAAGTTCATCGCTCCGTGTCCTGGCTGCAGCCCGTGGGGGCCTCCCTCCCCCAGCCCTGCCCCTCCCGTGTCCGAATGGCCGGGCTGATCCAGGCTTTGCTGGGAGCCGGGTCCCGCGGCAGAGCCAGGCTGCAGAACCCGGGGCTGCGGACCCCGCGGGATGTGGGGGTGTCTGGATCGGGGGCTGGGAAAGCCAAAGGGTCCAGGGTGCCCCAGCTCGGGTCCCGGCCCCGTTACCTCCGCAGGTCCTTCAGCCGGCGGGTCTCCGCCTCCAGGTAGGCTGCCAGGTGCCGCAGCAGCCGGGTCTCGGTGGCCAGCGCCTGCCGGACGGTGAGCATGGAGGTGAAGGTCTCGCCCTGCGCCCGGCGCAGGCAGCCCAGCCACAGACCCAGCGCAGCCACCTCCGCCAGGCGCATCGCTGCGGCGCTGCCGGGGGGGCTCCGCTCCGACTGACCCCCCCGTGCGGGGCCCCGGCTCCGGGGTCTTCCCCTGCCAGCGCCCGGGCAGCGGCGCGTCCGCCCCCAGCCGGAGAACCGCAGCCCGGCTCCGGGCGCTCCGCCCTGGCCAGTGGCAGGGACGGGCACCGCGGGAGGAAAAGAGCCAGACGCGAAGCGGAGCGGGGGCCGCGGGCTCCGGGGCGGCTCTGGGGCGGCAGCTGTAACTGACAAAGGGGGGAGCTTAGGCGGGATCAAATCACTGGCCCCATGACTCGAGCCGACTTCTAGCTAATGGGGCAGGAGGCCGCTTGCCCGGGGGAGGGATTTATTCTCCCACCCCCTGGGCGCTTCATGCAGCTCCCCCCGGAGCAGCGTGTTAGAGACACGGGCGGGGTCCCAATTCCCCGGAGAGAGCCATGAACATACAAGTAGCGGGTGATGTGCGGCTCCAGGCAGGGAGCTCACCCGATCCCAGTGATCCCTGCTGGTTTCTGCCTGGCAGCACAGACCAGGGCTGGTCTACACTTCCTCCTTGGACGCATTAGGTCGAACGTATAATGTGTGTGTCTACACTACAGAGCCCTTTCCGCCGACCTAAAGGGCTCCTAAAATCGATGCCTGTACTCCACCTGCAGCAGAGGAGTAGCGCTAGAGTCGACTTCCCCAATCGAATTATGGGTAGTGTAGACACAGCACAGTGTAATTGGACGTTTTGGCCTCCGGGAGGTATCCCAGAATGCTCCAATGTGACCGCTCTGGACAGCACTTTCAACTCCACTGCACTTCAGCCAGGTACACAGGAAAAACCCGGGGGAACTTTTGAATTTCATTTCCTGTTTGAGCAGCGTGGAGAGCTCACCACCACAGCTGACCATGGCTGCCCAGGTACGCAAACGTGCTCCAGCGTTTAGCACACAGGAGACACTGGATCTGATTGCCATGTGGGGCGAAGAGCATGGGGAGGCAGATATCTTTGCCAAAATCGCACGGCGCATGGGGGAAAAAGGCTACACCAGGGACGCACAGCAGTGCCGGGTGAAAATAAGGGCGCTCAGGCAAGCGTACCAGAAGACAAGGATGGCGAATAGTCGCCCCGGTGCTGAGCCACAGACATGCCGCTTCTATGAGCAGCTGCATGCGATTCTAGACAGGGACTCCATCAGTTTCCCAATATTGGTCGTGGATAGCTCCTGTGGCGTCACGTATGTGGAGTGCTTTGTTGATGAGGACAGTCTTGATGAGGAAGAGGAAGAGGAGGAGAATGTGCAGCAGTCAAGCGGAGGATCCACTCCCCCCAAAAACCAGGACCTTTTCCTAACTCTGGAGCCAATCCCCTCCCAGGACCCACTGGTGCAGGACTGTGATGGCGGGGAAGGCACCTCTGGTGAGTACACACCTGTAATAACACTACAGGGGTTAAATGCAATCAGACTGCCCGGAGGGGGGGCGGGGAGAGGACATTGGGGCAATTTGCCCCAGGCCCTGGGCCCCACAGGGGCCCCCATGAGAATATAGTATACTATAGTATTGCAACTTTTTTTTATGGAAGTGGGCCCCGAAATTGCTGAATCCTCTGGGCGGCCCTGAATGCAATTGTGGTTAATGTTTACTTGGAGGTAAACCATTGGGATACAGTGGAGGCCAGTCCAGCCATGCAAAGGGTGCTCCCTGGAAAACCCTGTTCTTGTGCCAAGACTTTCCACACCAAAAACTGTCCCCGGGTGTGTCCTCACACCGCCTACCCTTTCTTGTGTGCTAACCAGGCCTGCCTGCAAACCGAAATCCACTGCCCAGCGTTCTGCTGTGTGTTGTACCTTACTGGCAGGCGCTGCTTTTAGAAGACAAAATTTGGCCAGGTACCTGGGGGGATGTATTTCCTGCTGTGAATTGTTTAATTCATTGCAACAGTTAACCCTTTCTTTTCAACAATGGATGTTTTCCCTTGCAGCTGCAGCATTGTCTCTGGCGGGTGCTTCCTCCACTCCAGCACAAAGGCTGTCCCAGATTAGAAGGCAAAAAAAGCGGACAAGGGAAGCTCCAGGTTTTTTGCCGCCCAAAGCAAAAAAAAAATTGACCCTGCCCCCCGCCCCACCCTATGCTTCTTCGGTTGAATGCATGGAGGCTTACAGGGTCAGAGAACATGAAAGCATGCAGGGAACAAGCGTGTAACATGCAAGAGGCAATGTTGTGGCTTACGCAGGAGCAAAAGAGCTGCTGAGGAGTCCGGTTGAGATGCAGGAAAGGCAGCTGGACCTTAGTGTCCCGCTGCACCCAGTGATGAACCAGCTGCCCTCCGCCTCAAGTTCCAGACCCTCCTCCCCCGGACGTCCTAGAATGCGGTGGGGGTGGAAGCTCCGTTATCCCTTGAACTCAACTCCAGGGGATGGTTCATGGAGCAGAGAGCTCTCATTCCCACAGCTCTGATTGCTAGACAGTGCAATGGTAATAAGTGACGTGTCCTGGCCCCTTCCCTGCCGTATCAGGCCCTTCGACCCTGGTTATCATGGCTCTTCATTGCTGTCTCTGGTCACTGTTTGTTAGCATAATAAAAATGCTACTGAGGACAAGAGGCTCTTTATTCACTGTGCACACTGTGGTTGGGGCGGGGGGGGGGGTTAGTTTACAGGGCAGTACATGTGAAGAAGGGGGCAGGCTGGTAAGGAACAACTCACTGAACTATCACATCAGGGTTGGATCATTCATGAAACGGGTTTCTAAAGCCTCTCAGGGACGCAGTGCACCTCAATGTGCTCTTCCTATTGCCCTGGTGTCTGGCTGCTCATATTTGGCAGCCAGGTGATCTGCCTCAACCTCCCACCCTGCCAGAAACCAGAGCCGTAACTAGCTAGTTTTGCACCCAAGGCAAGAATATAAAATTGTGCCCCCCCAGCCCTCCCGAAACATCCCCCCCCTAGTGCCAGCCAGCCCCACAGAAACAAACCCTCCTTCCCCAGCGCTGCCCCGCTGAAACAGCTGTGGGCTGGAAAGGAAGGTTTGGGGCAGGGGGGAAGAAATGGCAAGCATAGGATGACCAGATCACAGCAGTAAAATAGGACCCATCCCCACCCCGCTCAGCCCCACCATCACACCCCTCTTCACCCCCTAACCCCCTGCTGGCCTGCTGTGTCCCTCCAATCAGTCCCCCACCCACCACTTGCCTCCTTTCACCTTCTCCCTCCCCTGCCAGAAACCCCCATACCCACCCCTAAACCCCCTGCTGGCTCACTGCTCACCTCTTTGCCCACCTGCCACTTGTCCACCTGCTCACCTCCGACTCGCCACTCACCCCCCACCCTGTATAAAGCCTCATTCAAAGAGCCAGGGGTCACTATATTACTGCACACAGCAGTCACTCGATGCAGTTGTAGATACATTTCTGCATTATGCATTTTTGTATAACTTTTATATGACTTTGTATTGAGCCTTGGTAATATGTTATAGCGGGCCCCTAAGGTAGTGTAATTAAGGTAAAAGAAAACTGTCTTTTTGCTAGAAGTAGAATAAGATCTTCCCCCCACAACAGGGTAATCAATTGCCCTGTTGAATGAACGAGGTGTGAATGAGGAAGGCGTGGAAGGCAGCACCTCCAGACAGCTGCAACCCTGGGAGAGGGGCTGGGAGCCAGAGCAAGGACAATCAGACTTGTCAGGTGGGCTGACTAGAGAAGAGCAGACATGCTGACGGCCTGGGGGGTTAGGCGCAAGCACCTTCCTTTGGGAACACCCTCTTTGCAGCATTGGGACAACCCCCAGCCCAGAGAAAAGCAGCAAAAAGGACCAACAGACACAGTCCCAGATTTTGAATCTGGGCGATTTGCCCCCCTCCAGCGACTGACTTGCCGCTCACCTTCCCCCCCCACCAAAGTATAAAGCCTCATTCAAAGACCCAGGGGGTCACTATATTAATGCACACAGCAGTCAATCAATGCAGTACCCAAAATTAAAATACTGAAAACGGATGCCCCCCTCCATCCACCGACTTGCCGCTCGTCTCCTCACCCCCCATCCAAGTATCAGGGGTGGCAGGTTTGTAGAAATGTTGGTGGTGCCCAGAACGCTCAGATCCCGACCCCCCCCAAACTCTGCCCCCTCCTGCCTAAGGCTCTGCAAGGGAGTTTGGGTGCTGGGAGGAGGTCTGGGGTGCAGGCCCTGGGTTGGGGCAGAGGATTGAGGTGTAGGACGGTTGAGAGGTTGGGCTCTAGGATGGAGTCTAGGGTGCAGGCTCTGGGATGGAGTTTGGGTGCTGGGTGCAGGTTCCAGGCTGGGGCACAGGGTGGGGGTGCAGGATGGGTGGAGGGGTGCAGGCTCTGGGAGGGAGTGCGGAGGGCTGGGTGCAGGCTCTGGGAGGGAGTTTGGGGGCAAGACAGGGTGTGTGGGAAGAGGTGGGGGTGCAGGCTCTGAGATGGAGTTTGGGTGCTAGGTGTAGGCTCCGGGCTGGGGTGCAGGATGGGTGGAGGGGTGCAGGCTCTGGGAGGGAGTGCGGAGGGCTGGGTGCAGGCTCTGGGGTGGAGTTTGGGTGCTGGGTGCTGGTTCCAGGCTGGGGCACAGGGTGGGGGTGCAGGATGGGTGGAGGGGTGCAGGCTCTGGGAGGGAGTGCGGAGGGCTGGGTGCAGGCTCTGGGAGGGAGTTTGGGTGCTGGGTGCGGGTTCCAGGCTGGGGCACAGGGTGGGGGTGCAGGATGGGTGGAGGGGTGCAGGCTCTGGGAGGGAGTGCGGAGGGCTGGGTGCAGGCTCTGGGATAGAGTTTGGGGGTCAGAGAGGGGGTGTGAGCTCGGGCTCTGGGAGGGGTTGGTGGGTGCTGGGGGGGAGGGGACTGTCATTCCATGTGGCTTCCTTCCTCCCCTGCTGCCCTTCTCCATAGCCTCACTGGGGGTGGGGGATGGGGCTGCCCCTTGCCCAGTTTGCAGGAATGGTGGCTGGGGAGGGTGTGTGCAGATCACAGGGTCAAACACTCACCGAAGCCCCAGCAGCTGCTCAGGCAAGTGAGGTCCACTGGCTGCAGATGATCCTGTCTGTCTCCCACCGGAAGCCCCCTCGGCATCTCCTCCAGGTGGGTGCCGGAGGAGGGGAGGGCTGCGAAGCACGTGTGTGCCTCCTCCCCCCACCCCCTCCTGCAGCTGCCTCAGCCGGCTGCTCGGCTGCCTGCTGGCGTCCTGTTGCCAAGGCAGCCGCAGCTTTCGTTCCGGCAGGGACGCTCTGGGGGCTTTTCCGAGCCCCTCAGCTTTGGGCACCCGAGGCAAGGGCCTCACTCACCTCACCCTTGTTACGGCACTGCCAGAAACTTCCCCCCCTTACTTTCACAGATATTATGTAGAACCCAGCAAGCAGCTTTTGCTGAGGTCTAACCTAGTGAGTAAACTGCGCCAGCGCCCCTTTAGCCATCCAGAGGCACATTCTACCACCACTCTGCACTTGCTCAGCCTATGGTTGAACTGCTCCTTCCTGCTGTCCACGCTGCCAGTGTACGGCTTCATGAGCCACGGGAGCAAGGGGTAGGCTGGGTCTCCAAGGAGAACTTCTGGCATTTCAACATCGCCAACGGTAATTTTCCAGTCTGGGAAGACAGTTCCTTCTTGCAGCTTTCTGAAGAGACCAGAGTCCCTAAAGATACGCGCGTCATGTACCTTTCCTGACCAGCCCATGTTGATGTTGGTGAAACGGCCCCTGTGATCCACCAGCGTTTGCAACACCATTGAGAAGTAGCGCGTCTGGTTTATGGCTGCTTAGTCCCACCCTGGTGAGATGCCTCATTTCTCTTTCCCTTTGTGGCTGCTGCCCCTGCTTCTCCCCTCCTCCCTCTCCCCTGCTGCACACTTTCCCCCTTCCCAGGAGGCTCAATTCATGCCCAGGCTTGAAATTTAAGGAATTAAAGCTATAGGCTGGAAAAATCAGTTAAAACATCTTGACAGTGAGCTCTCTCAGGCTGCAGAATAGCCTCCCCAAGGAAGTGGTACGATCACCAGTGCTTGGGACATTTCAAACAGGACAAAGCAAATCAGTGGAGTATTAACTACACGCAGCATTTCTAAAACTGGGGGCCCTGACCCAAAAGGGGCTCACAAGGGGGGTTGCGAGAGCAGCAGCTTCTGGCCAGGCACCCAGCTCTGAAGGCAGTGCTGCCACCAGCAGCAGCGCAGAAGTAAGGCTGGCAATACCATAGGTCCAGATCATGCCACCCTTACTTCTGCGCTGCTGCTGACAGCAGTGCTGCCTTCAGAGCTGGGCGGCTGGAAAGCGAACATGGAGGATGATTTAAGGGTCTTTTTCAGTTCCCTGGAGCCACGATTGAAAAAATTGTGTGCTTCAAAACAGCAGCACCCCTTGCATTAAGTGTCCAGATCCTGGTTTGTATATAGTTGTGTATAAAGCCACAATCCATGGACAATGTTATGATTATTAACACCAATTGGACAATTGTCATGATTATTGCCACAATCACTGGAAAAGGCTTCCAGCTCCTCAAACCGTATCCTGTTGTCTTTTTTTTTTCCCAGGAAATGTATTTCTTAAATGCCCATTTTTTTATTCCTGAAAGCTGTTACTTTACACTTTTAGAAAGGCTTCAGTGCCTTTGCAGGGATACTGATTACCTGCTTCTTTTAATTCTCCTATGAGTATGTACAGTAATTTGCTACCACTTTTGGGGGGGTTGTCACAGCCTGAAATATTTTCAAAGGGGGTCCCAGCAAGAAAAGTTTGAGAACTCCTGAATTACAGGGAACAATCCTGCACCAGCAGAGGGATGGACTTGCTGTTCTAGCTGGTCTTTTTCAGCTCTGCCTTCTGTCATTTCTGACTGCACAGGATAAGTGCATTCGCTGGATGTTTCTGCCAGAACAACCAGCTGTGAAATAGTATGTGTAATGGTCATCATTAGGTTCCAGGGTGAATAACCTATTTGAGTGAGTTTCAGGCTGCATGCAGACTCCAGCAAACCAGAGTGAACCAATCTACACTCAGTTCCCATTTGTGTGGTTATCCTAAGGCTAGAAAGGTGATTTTATTTTTAAATGGAAGTTTTGATTACAGAGTCCAATTCTGTGGAAAGGGCTGGATTCCACTGCCACAGAACTACAAAATCCATGGGGCTTTGCTGCTGTTCTGCTCCTGGCATTCTACGTGTTTTATTAATATCTCCCCGGTGGCTGGACTGGACACATACTGTCTTTTTGGTGTGTTTTTGTACAGCACTTAGCACAAAGCAGTCCTGGGCCATTCCTGGAGCTCCTAGGATAATAATAATAACAATTAATTATAATAATTCATTAATAATAAAGAAGAATTGCATTAAAAACCTTGTAATAAGCAGTTTGTCTTAGCCCATCTAAGACCATTTTCAATTTTTGGTTTAGGCACCACATAAATTTTATTCCCTCCAGTGATTCATTTGAATTGTGCACCATGGATGAAAAGTTAGTTTGTGGTTGACAGTAGATCTATTAATTCAATCCCAATGATTGCTCTCTGAGTGCTCTAGTTGCCACCTGGCTAAGCTAGTGAACTAAAGACAGGAAATGGGAAGAACTGGTTATTTCTCTGTCCATAATTTATCACTGAATATTTTTCCTATCAGGTATGTAGGATGCTGCCACTGTAACTGCCAAGATATAGAGAATCACTGGTCTTTTTAAACAGCAGGTGTTTATTAAGGGAAACAACACAAATTACAGACATGAATAAATAGGCTTCCACACAGCTTGAGTTCTAGCTTTGTCTGCTTTGTTTACCATGGCCATACTCAGGGCCGGCTCCAGGCACCAGTGAACAAAGCAGGTGCTTGGGGCGGTGAATGGGAAGGGGCAGCACGTTCGGGTCTTCAGCAGCACTTCGGCGGCGGGGCCCCTCAGTCCCTCTCGGAGGGAAGGACCTGCCGCCGAATTGCCGCCGAGGTATGAAGCGGCACGGTTGAGCTGCTGCCGCTGTGCCACCAATCACGGCTGTTTCTTTCTTTCTTTTTTCCCCCCCTTCGCCGCTTGGAGCAGCAAAAAAGCCTGAGCTGGCCCTGGCCATACTCAGGGCCAGCTCTTTAGCTTCTCATTGGAGCTATGTTGATTTCAGCTGAGAGACAAATCCCCTAGCTGGAACTCTGTATACAGCCTGCAGAGACATTTAGTGGCTGAATAAGATGTTGCAAGTAGACATACCATAGCAGCAAGGTAAAGCATTCTGGATGACATCATGCTTTTCCCATTGGGGCCTTCCATGTCCTTTATGGAGCTGTGAGGATCCTCCCCCATCTCCTCCTTCCTCCATCTAGTTTAACACCTTCAAGGTCCTCATTATGGCCACAAACCATCCAACAGAGACAGCCTAGCCAGAGCTCCTCCAGACCACTCTTTAATAGTCTGATGCTGAATGGTAAACAGGGAAGCAGTATGGCCTAGTGGACAGAGCACTGGACTGGCACCTAGGTTCCATTCCTGGTTCTGCTGCTGGGTGACCTTAGGCAAGCCATTGCACCTCTCTGTGCCTCAGTTTCCCCAGCTGTAAAATAGGAATAAAGTGCTGTATAAAAGCTATAGATTATTATGACTCCAGTCCTCTTGCTTCCCTGCCAGGGGCTGAGCGAATGCCAGCTGACTGAGCAGATCCACACCCAGGGGAGGAGGGGCCAGATCTGCAGCTCCAAGCACAGAGCCTTTCCTTCCCCATGACCGGCACCCATGGAATGATCTCTGCAGCAGTCTGCTTGTTCTGGCCCAGCTGCAGTTGCATCATACACAGGGCTTAAATTCTCACAGAGTATTTCCTGGAGCCTCCCAGGCCCCCCCAATATGCTATAAAACAGGGGTAGGCAACCTATGGCACGGATGCCGAAGGCGGCACACGAGGCGATTTTCAATGGCACTCACACTGCCTGGGTCCTGGCCACTGGTCCGGGGAGGCTCTACATTTTATTTAATTTTAAATGAAGCTTCTTAAACATTTTAAAAACCTAATTTACTTTACATATAACAAGTATCAGAGGGGTAGCCGTGTTAGTCTGATTCTGTAGAAGCAGCAAAGAATCCTGTGGCACTTTATAGACTAACAGACGTTTTGCAGCATGAGCTTTCGTGGGCACTTGCATCTGAAGAAGTGGGTATTCACCCACGAAAGCTCATGCTGCAAAACATCTGCTAGTCTATAAGGTGCCACAGGATTCTTTGCTGCTTTTACATATAACAATAGTTTAATTATATATTATAGACTTATAGAAAGAGACCTTCTAAGAATGTTAACATATATTACCGGCACGCGGAACCTTAAATCAGAGTGAATGAATGAAGCCTCGGCACAGCCCTTCTGAAAGGTTGCCGACCCCTGCTATAAAACCTCCTGGTGGGGGTTGAAAATATTTACCAGAGCTCTGCTCTGGGCAGCTCTGGCTGAATTTAAGCCCTGATCACACATGAAGCGGGCTATGGGGCCAAATCTCCTGCGAAGTGCAGAGCACCCCCAACCTCCTATTGCAGTGGGAACTCAGGCCGGGGGGAGGGGGGGACTCCACACATGTCAGGATCTGGCCCATCACTTTGCGTGGAAGTTGCAGGTGCAACCCGTTCCTCAAGGTTTGGCCCTAGAGAGGCCGCGCTCTATGCTTCACTGGGTTTCAGTGCACCCAGGGGCTCTGCGTTAACTCTCAAGAAGACCAATGCACCCATCTAGTGGACAGTGAGCAAACAACCACCACAACTGCAAGGGGAATCGGACGTCAGCGCTCACTCGCAGCTGCACTGCTTGGTAACATTGATAGTGGGCCAGGATGCAGGTGTGGGGATCGCCACATAGATCTAGACTCTAGTGACCTGGCTCCTCAAAGGTATTTAGGCACCTAACTACGGCCATTGATTTTAATGGGAATTAGGCACCTAAATACGTTTGAGGATCTAGCCATGTTGTGATAAGTGGGCCGACAAACTGACTCTGGTTGTGAGCTCAGCTGTAAAACATACGGGAAAGTTCACAAGTTGTCACATTAACCCACACTAACAAATTTTGATGGGAAAAGATACAAAAATTAGACCAAAAAATGGAATTAGTCCAAACAAAAAGGCCCCCTGGTATAACTCAAGGCCTGTGTTCAACTCCTGCTTGGCAAAAAAAGAGGATGTAGAACCAGAAATTAAAGAATGAAAATTGGTGTGTCACATAGTAGGTATAATTGATGGATAAAATAATGAGGAGCTGGGCCTTTTGGGGTCCTTAAAGGAAGACTTTGGGGGGAAAAGAGGGAAGAACAGATGGAGGCTACTGGAACGAGGTTCCCCATGATAGCCCCCATCCTGCTCTCTCCTGGGACCCCGGACCTTCTTAGTCCTAATCCCGAGACTGTCCTGACCAGACTGGGCCAGAGAGGGGGATCCACATGACATCATCACCCCGACAAGCTGCAGTTTAGCTGAATTCCAAACACCACCTGAGGTGAAACAGGATCCGACTTTAACAGCAACACCAATAACAGCTCCAGCTCATCGCCACTAACTTCTTCTCTTTTCCCCAAAAGGCCGGTTAGTATCAGTTTTGGTACCATCTAAGAGACAGTCAAGCAAGGGGGGGTTCCCTTCTAAAAACTCTCCAGCTAAAGGGAAAGGGAAGTTGTTAAAACGAAAGTCTTATTTAATACTTTACATTGCAGATGCTTCAACTGTTTGTCCTTTTTGCTGTATCTTTAATAACGGACTAAAAGGGTGTTTAATGGTGTGTTTGCCATGGCACTAAGCAGGCTGTGGTCTCTGTGGACCCAATCCTGAACCTTATTTAACACTGTTTAATGTTGGACAGTGACCGGGTTACATTCACATCTTTGGCCCATATATTCCATCTAAATTAATACAACTGTTCATTCCCTCTGAAGCATCTGACCACTGTCGGAAGAGCGGATACTGGGCTAGATGGACCATTGGTCTGACCCAGCATGGCCATGCTAATAGACTTTAGGAGCTTTGTGAGCCATCGCCATGAACTGCAGAGACTTGTCAATTCCCTTTAATAGGAAAGTTTGCATACATTTGGGCCATCTATTAAAATTAGCAATGCATTTACAGATTCCTCCTGGATATGTTTCATCACACACAGAAAGGAGTGAAGATTTCCTACTACACCCCCCAGGACGGTGGGGCATCATTTCACAGTTAAAGGTAACCTGCAAAGGAATATGTAACGGTGGGCTTAATTTCTCGATTCTTTAAATGACTGCTTCATGGAGCAGCTGGTACAGGTACCCACAAGGGGAGAGGCAACTCTAGATTTAATCCTGAGTAGAGTGCAGGAGCTGGTCCAAGAGGTAACTATAGCAGGACCGCTTGGAAATCGTGACCATAATACAATAGCATTCAATATCCCTGTGGTGCGAAGAACACCTCAACAGCCCAACACTGGCATTTAATTTCAAAAGGGGGAACTATGCAAAAATGAGGGGGTTAGTTAAACAGAAGTTAAAAGGTACAGTGACTAAAGTGAAATCCCTGCAAGCTGCATGGGCCCTTTTTAAAGACACCATAATAGAGGCCCAACTTCAATGTATACCCCAAATTAAGAAAAACAGTAAAAGAACTAAAAAAGAGCCACCGTGGCTTAACAACCATGTAAAAGAAGCAGTGAGAGATAAAAAGACTTCCTTTAAAAAGTGGAAGTCAAATCCTAGTGAGGCGAATAGAAAGGAGCACAAACACTGCCAACTTAAGTGCAAGAGTGTAATAAGAAAAACCAAAGAGGAGTTTGAAGAACGGCTAGCCAAAAACTCCAAAGGTAATAACAAAATGTTTTTTTTAAGTACCTCAGAAGCAGGAAGCTGCTAAACAACCAGTAGGGCCCCTGACGATCGAAATTCAAAAGGAGCGCTTAAAGACGATAAAGTCATTGCGGAGAAACTAAATGGATACTTTGCTTCAGTCTTCATGGCTGAGGATGTTAGGGAGATTCCCAAACCTGAGCTGGCTTTTGTAGGTGACAAATCTGAGGAACTGTCACAGATTGAAGTGTCACTAGAGGAGGTTTTGGAAATAATTAATAAACTCAACATTAACAAGTCACCGGGACCAGATGGCATTCACCCAAGAGTTCTGAAAGAACTCAAATGTGAAGTTGTGGAACTATTAACTAAGGTTTGTAAGCTGTCCTTTAAATCGGCTTCGGTACCCAATCACTGGAAGTTAGCTAATGTAGCGCCAATATTTTAAAAGGGCTCTAGAGGTGATCCCGGTAAATCTAACATTGGTACTGGGCAAATTAGTTGAAACAATAGTTAAGAATCAAATTGTCAGACACATAGAAAAACATAAACTGCTGAGCAATAGTCAACATGGTTTCTGTAAAGGGAAATTGTGTCGTACTAATCTATTAGAGTTCTTTAAAGGGGTCAACAAACATGTGGACAAGGGGGATCCGGTGGCCATAGTGTACTTAGATTTCCAGAAAGCCTTTGACAAGGTCTCTCACCAAAGGCTCTTATGTAAATTAAGCTGCAGTGGGATAAAAGGGAAGGTCCTTTCATGGATTGAGAACTGGTTAAAAGACAGAGAACAAAGGGTAGGAATTAATGGTAAATTCTCAGAATGGAGGGGGGTGTTCCCCAAGGGTCGGTCCTAGGACCAATCCTATTCAATTTATTCATAAATGATCTGGAGATAGGGGTAAACAGTGAGGTGGCAAAGTTTGCAGATGATACTAAACTACTCAAGATAGTTAAGACCAAAGCAGATTGTGAAGAACTTCAAAAAGATTTCACAAAACTAAGTGATTGGGCAACAAAATGGGAAATGAAATTGAATGTGGATAAATGTAAAGTAATGCACATTGGAAAAATTAACCCCAACTATACATACAATATGATGGGGGCTAATTTAGCTACAACGAGTCAGGAAAAAGATCTTGGAGTCATTGTGGATAGTTCTCTGAAGATGTCCATGCAGTGTGCAGAGGCGGTCAAAAAAGCAAACAGGATGTTAGGAATCATTAAAAAGGGGATAGAGAATAAGACTGAGAATATATTATTGCCCTTATATAAATCCATGGTACGCCCACATCTCGAATACTGTGTACAGATGTGGTCTCCTCACCTCAAAAAAGATATTCTAGCACTAGAAAAGGTTCAGAAAAGGGCAACTAAAATGATTAGGGGTTTGGAGAGGGTCCCATACGAGGAAAGATTAAAGAGGCTAGGACTCTTCAGCTTGAAAAAGAGAAGGCTAAGGGGGAATATGATAGAGGTATATAAAATCACGAGTGATGTTGAGAAAGTGGCTAAGGAAAAGTTATTTACTTATTCCCATAATACAAGAACTAGGGGTCACCAAATGAACTTAATAGGTAGCACTTCATCTACCCACCCTCCAGTCCCTCTTCCGAGTGCACGGGCAGCCCGGGGCTGCACTGACAATACCTTCAGACTCAGACCAAAGGTCTCTCCAGCCCAGTATCCTGTCTTCCAACAGTGGACAGTGGCAGGTGCCCCAAAGGGAATGAACAGAGCAGGTAATCATCAAGTGATCCATCCCCTGTCATCCAAGATTCATGGAGGATAGGTCCATCAATGGCTATTAGCAGGATGGGCAGGAATGGTGTCCCTAGCCTCTGTTTGCCAGAAGCTGGGAATGGATGACAGCATTAGGAGCCGGATGTGTGTGTGTGTTTTGAATCCCAATTTCCAGTTCAGTCCAAGGGGCCTTAGTGGGGTTTTTGGCTGGCCTCTCCCAGTACCAAAAGAAAGGGGAATGGATGAAAAGAAATCAGAATCCTGAGACTGACAGTCCCCAGGACCAAGGGGGAAATGCCAACGCTCCAGGTGAGCCCGATTGACAGGGCAGGCTGGCGAGTGAGGGGACCAGGAGCCCAGGATCCCATCCTCCGTGTGAGAGGAGCTGCCTGAGGCGAGCGGGGCAGAGCTAAAGGGAGAGCAGCAGCCAGAGATAGGGGAGCTGGAGCAGCTGGGAACAGGCAGCGCAGACCAGCCGCGCTGTCAGGGAGCCAGGGCCAAGCTGCAGCGGGGAGCTGCGGGGCCAGATCCGGGACTGCAGGCGCCGGTCACGCTGGAGCCGGACGCGGGGAGTGGCTGGGAAGAGCGAGGGGGCTCTGGGCAGGGGCCTAGCGCAGGGAGACGCCCCCAGACACGCAGGCCGGACTCAGGGGAGAGGGAACGTGACCCTGACCGGGGGGGTGGGCAGTGCTTGGTAAAAGGGCCCAGCTGCCTAGAGCCTGAGGCCTGCGAGGGAGCCGGGAGTGTGAGGAACAGGCTGTGACCTGCCCTCACGTCCCAGAGACGCCGGGTGTGGTGCCCCCGAGCCCACAGGGCGGGTCCCTTGTTCCCCTTAACCCTCTTCCATTTTTCCTTGTTTTCCTTTCAGTTGCTGTTTAATAAATTGTATTTGGTTTGAACTTAATGTGCTGATCAGGGGTCAGGGAAGCGGCCGGTGCGGAGAGAGTACCCCGGAGCGGGGCCACCTCCGAGCACACAAGAATCTCCACTTTCATTTAAAAAATACTAAATGTCCAGCCCGTCATGTTCAAAATGTGACACCCCCCCCAATGGTTCAAAAAGTATAAGGCAAATCAAAAGAATCCCCCCGATAATTTTAATATCTCATGATTTGGGAGGCCTGACTTGTGATGTCTGAATGTATTGGGTTGGCAGTGCTTGCCGATTTGTGGGGGGTATGGAAGCACTTAGCTTTACAGCTAAGCAAATAATTCATGGGGAATAATTTAGGCTGTGAACCCATCCCATTTCCTCTTCAAAATTCTCCGTAAGAAGCTTACAGGGCACTCAAATTTATCCCTATTTCACAAATACTCACAGTGTGTGGATTGGACACTCGAGTCATAGGACTTGAGTTCTGTTCCCTGATTGGATGAGCAGAACTCCAAGAAATCTGATTGCTAACGTGAATGCTCTCCTTTCCTTATTCAGAATTTATTTTCAGGGAATATAATGTACTATCGAGGAGACAGTGTGTTCCAATGGGCAGAGCACTGGCTGGGCAGTCAGGAAACCTCAGTGCAGTCGCAGCTCTGCCACTGACTTGTTGCATGAGCCTGGATGAGTCGCCTCTCTGTACCTCAGTTTCCTCATGTGTTTAATAGTCTACTAACCCAGACTGCCCTTTGAAAGGTGCTTTCACAGATTCCAAGGCCAGAATGCTGTATCACACAGGCCAGAAAACTTCCCCAAAATCATTCCTACAGCAGATCTTTTAGAGAAACATCCCGTCTCGATTTAAAAGTTGTCAGTGATGGAGAATCCACTACAACCTTTGGTAAATTGTTCCAGTGATTAATTACTCTCACCAATATCAATGTATGCCTTATTTCACACAGGCTCTGTTCAAGATGGTTTCTCTCAGCCACAGTCTCCCAGCAAAATGGTGACTGGCTCTCCCCTTGCTCAGGCTCTCTTCCAGGGGCCCAAAAATGCTGGTGGTTTTGTTTTCTTAGGTGAAAGAATGTGGGGTTGTTCTCCTTTATTTTTTGGCTTTTTTATGATCCACAGAAAAGGCCTAATTTTTCCCTAAAAGCAACAAAGAATCCTGTGGCACCTTATAGACTAACAGACGTTTTGCAGCATGAGCTTTCGTGGGTGAATACCCACTTCTTCGGATGCAAGATGACTTGCATCCGAAGAAGTGGGTATTCACCCACGAAAGCTCATGCTGCAAAACGTCTGTTAGTCTATAAGGTGCCACAGGATTCTTTGTTGCTTTTACAGATCCAGACTAACACGGCTACCCCTCTGATAATTTTTCCCTGTTTGTTGGTTCTTTTACTTCAAAAATATAGAGAATATCAAACTGGTTTTCCAGGAGATCTCACACGGTGCTGCCAGCTCTGGGGATATTTGGTGTTTTTTTTAATTCACAACTCCTGGAGTCAGATTTTTAGGTGAAAATATCTTCTTTAAAAAAGGTAATTTTCTAGCCCATGTGGCTGCAGGGAAAAAGCTTAAAAAATGTGACCCCTAAAGGCTCCAAATCCAGAGGCAAATAAAAAGACCCTCTATTATTTTTAAGATCTTGTGATTATTATGTTGATCTTGGAATTTTTTAATACATGGGGTTAGTAATATTGCTGATGTGGCTTCTGAGCTTTCTTGGCCCCTAATTGGAAAGTTTTGATATAGAATCTTTAACAGTGACATCTCTTCTCCCACATGTTTCTCAAGCATTTGAGTTAAATAGATTTAAAAAACTGGAAGAGTTTATTAATTCCTTCAATTGAGCTTTTGAAAAAATGCAGCGATGTCATTAGTTCAAAGGCTCAATAAAAATAAACTAACAAAGTTTAAATCAGTCTGAACAAAACTTCACTTCCTGTCTCACTAATCAGCTTTCACTTGCTGGATGTCTCTGAGGTCATAATACTATCTGAGTGAGTTCTCCAGTCATCCAGAAAGTCTTCCAGGGAAAACAGGGTGAACAATTTTTAATGTGAAAAAACAAGCAGAAAGAAAACCTTATAAAGAAAATAGACTCCCCCCAGGCTCTCTTTATCCATCATAAAGAAGGGCCCAGACCCATTTTCTCCCCTGCTTATGAGGTCACATTTAAAACCAAGATTGTCTTTGGCCCTTCTGCATCCATAGACATTGTACAGCAATGTTCACTTGTCCAGGGCAGCAGCTGAAGGGTTAAATACACAACTGATGCTCTCATGACTGGGCATGGTGGCAGTCACAAGACTGGAGGGGTGCTGATGTTCTCACCATTTCCATATCTGGCTGGACAAACTAAGTGCACAGTGACAAAGAGCTCTGCCTAATGCCCTGGGCTGAGCTGCATTCAAACACAACAAACTAGCTCACCACGGGGATTGGCAGGAAGGACTGACACACACGCCATGGGCCAGATTTTCCTTTCCAGCTGACCTCAGGGACAGAGGGGTGAGGCCAAGGTGGCTCAAAGCCCCCTTTGCTTCTCCCTGCATTCGAGGTCCAGCCCCTGGCGTAACTTACAGCAGCCTTGGGGCTGATCTAATTTATGTTCGGCTTCAACAGCCTGCAAGAATAGCCAGAGCACAATGGCACCCCAGGAACACACCCTCCCCTGGCCCTGACATACTCCTCTGCTGGGGCAGCGAGTGGGCAGTGAGCAAAGAGCTGGTTCAGTGGTGCTACCCGTCTAGGGCACTTCTTACACCAGGGATATGCCCCGGTGGTCCGTTTCGCCGGCTCCATGGCCTCTTCGTGCCAGCGGGTAACTAAATAAAAGGAAATACCAAACCACACAGTGTGTGCTGTTGCCATTGTACTGAGATTCAGGAGCAGGGAGCAGCAGCCGTGTCAATATCAGCACATTTAGCAACCTGCTGTAATAAAACGTCCCTGCTGGCCACAGCGTGACACATCCCTAGGTGGCTAATAGCGTCTAAAATTAAGATTGCTGAGTTGGGAGGTGAGCCTGAGAGCCGAGGGGGCGGGTCTCTTCTCAGGGGAGATAATGACTGTTTACTGTGCCATAGGAGCCATCCTAAACCACACAGCATACGACAGCACCTTCCCCCAAGGATCGCAAAGCACTTTACAAGCATTAACAGATGCCTCCTCCCAGCAGCCTGGTGCCGTACGAGATGAATGGAGGAAACAGACACAGACAATTTGCGTGACTTGCCTGAGGCCACGTACGGAGACTGTGGCAGAGTCAGGAGCAGAACATGATCCTCCTGACCGTCCCATGCCTTCACCACAAGCCCATCTCGCCTCTGCCAGCAACACAGCCTGCACCCTGTGCTATGCCTCACCCAGGGAGTGACACACTCCTCCGGCATGTGGCGCCAACCCCATCACTGTAAATGGCCGGCTGCAGTGCGTGAACGACTTCATGGTATAGAATCTGGATTAATGGGATACTTTGGTGGAGAAAGAAATATCCTGATTTTCCAGGCTTCCATAGCCAGGGATAAATTGAGTTTTCATGGTTTACCCCTTTAGGCATGACTGATACACCTGGGGTAGGCACGGCACTGGTGCTCTCAGTTCATAGACAGGGCTCGCCACTACACTCTTTGCAAGTAACCAGTGTTATCACACTGCTTCCTATCATCTCACACTATTTCACTGACAAAGTCAAAATGGCAAGGGCTTAATGGCTTGCTTGGTTCTTCATTGCTGCTAGATCTTTCTAGGTACCTGCTGTGGGAGTAGCCAAGGGTATTATGTGCACAGCATACATGCTGAGATGTTAGGAGTATAACACTACTTAGAATCCAGAACCCTAGCACACAAGAACCAAAACCAGAGAGAGACAAAGCAGGCTGCTCCCCCAAACAATGGCGAGACATCGCTCACCTAAGTTCCCTGTAAGCTGCACGGCCATGCAGCAGTCTATTTAGTGCCACGCAGGCACTCAGGGGGCCTGCCGCAGCCAGGGTCTGGCTGGGGGAGGGGGTGTCCCTCTCCCTTCCCCAGCCTAGCCCAGCCCCCAACCTGCTGCGGCCGGGGTGCCCCAGCCCCTCACCAGCCCCAACTCTGCTGCAGCTGGCCCTGCCACAGCCGGGGCGGCGCAGACCCAGGTGCGGCGGGAGTGGCCTGGCCCAAACCCAGCTGCAGGAGTGCGGCCCGGCCCCAGGTGCGGCTGAAGCGGCTCGTCCCAGCCCAGTGATGTCACACAGCACCTCCATAGTGGTGCACATAACAAAATTCATTCCGTACATGGGTGGGAAAAATTAGAGGGAACACTGGGCACTCACCCTGCCTTGCTCCAGGCTGGCTAGCTTGCAGATAGACTGCTGAAGACTCCAGATCGCACATGTCCCCATGGAGCTCCCTAGCCTGGAAGCAGGACCAGGAAACTCCTTAAACCATCAAGTGATAGCTTGTGATTTCGGCTAAAGTAGAGTGGCTCAGCAGGGCAGGAGAGTAGAGGGTTGCATTGTATCTATTAGTGGGATAACTGCCCCCTACCCTTCCTGGTTTGAATGTTTGAAGTAACCTGTTTCAGGTATTCCGCACGTGGATTCATTTTTCACTAACCTCCTAGAATGTTCTGGACCTTCTAGAAACTCACGGAACCTTCCAGAGTTTCTGAGAACTACATTTTCCTCAAAGCTCCTAGAATGTCGTCAGCCATGTACGGACAGCTTGGAAGATTCTGCTCACGCTGACAGTCACAGTCATGAGTGGGGAGAGCAGCTTTCCGCAGCTCAGGCTCATTAAAACATATCTTCGATCGACGATGGCCGATGGAAGACTACCATCGCTGGCTATTTTATCGCTTGGAAATGCCATTGGCCAGTCTTTGGATCTCGCTGACGCTGTGCGTCAGTTTGCGAGGGCAAAAAGGCGAGAAAAGGGACCTTTCGAACTAAAGGACTGGCGTTAACATTCAAAGGTTAATACTGGCCCACCCAATGTTGGTGCCCAGTTCAATTTCTTGATGTTAGTACATTTCAGTTATTCTTCAAATTAAAAAGTTTCTATAAGCTTAGAGGAAATTATTTTATTTGATTTCCTTATATATGGCATGAATAAATGCAGATTTACAGATCCTAGCATGCAAATGTATATGACAGGGATAAATCATGCATGCAAATCGTGCATCAAAGTCATGAAATAGGCTGCAAATGCAATAAAAAAATAAGGTATCCACAAGTTTAAGAAATGGAGGGGGCACCAAAGGTGCTTCTCGCCTGAGGCACCATTTGGTCTAGGGCCAACACTGCCCCTGGGATCCACCGGGATGACCTCAGCAGCCCTGAATTAGCTTCAGTGCCTGCAGTTCTGCCCCCTCTAGGAGCAATGACAGAGCAAAAATCAGCAGCCAAACAGCCTCCGTCCTTAATGCAAAGTATTTCGAACCAAAGCACTTAAGAGAAAATAGATCTTAAACCAATAAACCAGTCTACATGCCTGCCTGCCTCTCCCTACGGCTTGCCATTCTCTGGAGCAGGACAGGGACAACTCCTTCAGACTCCCTCTGCAGAGCTTGTCCCCTGGACAGCTCCTGGCAAATCACCCTTTCTTCTCCTGTGTGGAGCTTTGTAGCTGCTTAGGGCCCTTTGATCTTAGTTCTCAGCATCAGCAGGACAGCAGGGTCATATTAGCCTGGAAGTAGACCATTGTCCCATAATTACCCCCCATGTTTGCTGGGTGGTTGCTTATCGACAACTATTGTGTGGTTTTCCTGTTTGCTCTCCCTGCAGCCCCCGCTCAAGCTAGGTCAATGCATTCATACAGGAAAGACTTACAACCCAATGTGCAATACCTTCCCCTCGCTGCCCAGTCCCATACAGTGTTCAGAACTCTGTTACATCAGTGTCCTTGGATTATTACACAGCACCTCCGCACCCATCCCACCGTGTCACTGAGATCACATGCTGGCCCCACAGATGCTGACAAATCAGAGGGAGTTTAGTGAACACACTGAAAATGGGGAGGAGACTGAAGGGACTGGGTTCTAAGGACAGACTGAAGGTGCCATATACATATATGTACGGCACCCATGGGTGTGCAGTGCCCTTAACAGACGTAATGAGTCAAACGAGCCTGCAATCTAACACGGCTTGATCTAATATAGCAGGGGCTTGATTCTCCCCGTGTTTACCCCAGGGCCAAGCAGGAGTAATTCCGCTGAAGCCACGGCTGTAAAACTGGTGCAAATGGACGGAGGCTCAAGGTCGCTCCCGTCTCTTGCTGATGTTCCGCCTAGCAGAGTAGGTCTCATGGCTTTGGATTCCAAAGGATTCCCAGCCAATATTTAAACCGAAGGAGCTTAGCAAATCTGAAGTGTGATGTCTAACCTACCTCCCAAATCAAGGCCTGGATCATGACATAGCTGCTTTTAGGCCTTTGCTAGTGCTCCCATGCCAAACTCCACCCCTCTGCTGCCAGGCACTGAACCGATAAATACAGGCTAGCTGGTTAGAATCAACAGAAATCAACATCCCGAAAGCCAAGCTCCATCATGAATGCCCTGGGCCTAGGGTTTCTCCTCCTTCTGGCACTGACAGGAACCATCAGTAAGTACCCCTTCAAAAGACATGGGTCCCCCATCACTTTAAACTACTCAAACTGCTCGTTCAGGGCACGAGCTAAGCGTGTGCGCATGGAAGAATCCAAAGCTAAAGGACTACGCAGAGTTGTAACGCTATTACAGCCTCCGGGTCTTTGGCTAGCATTGTCCAGGGGAGGACGCCTGCCTTTGTGAAAGCAGCTAGGGTGATCAGACGCAGAAATCCGGAGGAAGACCGGTAGGATTGGTTTGTTTTGCATGCTGCAGGAAAATTGCTCAAGACTTTTGAGGCAGGGAGATCGTTCCGCTGGGTCAAATTCTGCTCCTATGTAAATCCACTGAAGTTCAGGGGAGTTACTCGGCACTTATGCCAGTACAACGGAGAGCAGAATATGGCCCATTTATGACCAGCATCTCCAGGGAGCACCAGCAATCCCAGACCAGGGTGTCTTAACTAAATTGGGATCACACAGAGACACACTCCACGTGGTCCAGCACTAGAAACAAACGGGCCCAAATTCATCCCTGGGGTCACTTGACTAGTGAAGTCGGGGTGTGTGTGGGGGTCACACCACTGCTGAAGTTGTCCCTGGTGCTCTCCTCTCTCCTGGCCTAAACAGTGCTTATAAATGCCTAGGGGAGGGTGTCCAAGTGCTCTGATTATAGCAGCACCCCGGGGCCCGGGGAAAAATGACAAGTCACCATTCAGCCCCTGGCAAACAGCAGCAGAGAAGGCCATGGGCACTGTGTGCTAATCACTGGGCTTGTACTGGGGTGACCCATGGTCAGCTGAGGCAGAGGGACACTGATCTAGCCCACCCCCGCTTCCATCCTGCACCTACGTTTCCCTGATGCTCACGCTTGCAACAGCAGCTTGCGGAGGAGGGGAAAGCACCAGAGATGCTGCTCCCAGTTCACGGCAACTCCCCGGGATTTCAGTCTGTCTGTCTATTTATGAACCCAAAAGAGTCAGGAAACTCTCCAGCTTGTGAGATTCCCACCCTTGGTTTTGGAACAGTCCAGGCTCTCAAATAGCTTGTCCTGCTCGCCCCGGACTTTCCAGAAAAGCCTGTGCACTGTCAGACAGACTGCTCTAGTTTTGGTGACATCGTGTGCATGTCAAAATCAGGTTTGTAATCTGAGCCCGAGGCCACAGGCCCAAGCCAGGGCCCCAGCTCCTGGAGTCAGGCTCTCTGCTTTTTAAAATGTCCTCGCGGATGCAGAGAAAAGGTTGAAACTGTGAGCCAAGTGTAACTGGCCCCTGCCTGAGTATGCAGGTAGCCTGAAACAGTAGCTCCAGGAGGTGTGACCTGCCCCATTCGTCTTATTGCTGAAATCTTCTGCCACCTTCTCAAGAAGGGGCGAGGCCACGGCTTGGGGTGGGGGCCATGGTGGAGGGGCAGGCATGGGGCCGTGGCAGACGCACGTGGGATGTGCCTTGGATTGCTTTCATTCAGCCCTGTTTATAATGGAAGGGTAGATTCAACCTCTTTTGCTGAAAATTGCCCTGTTCTATTCATTCCCTCTAATGTATCCGGCACTGGCCACTGTCAGAGACAGGATACTGAGCTAGATGGACCATTGGTCTGACCCAGCATGGGCATTCTTATGCTCTTACGTGGAGGCATGTTACTCCAGTTTAACAGTGTAGACAGGATCTCTTGCCCCATTTACCTCCTGAAGGAGAGGAGCGCGGATGAAGCTGTGAGTGTAAGTGACAGGAAGGCAATGAGCCTTTGGTTACGGGACTGGCAATTGAGAGGGTTTATAGTGCATTTTGTCAGTAGATCTCAAAGCACTTTACAAAGGAGGTCAGGCTCATTAGTTCCATTGTGCAGATGGGGAAACTGAGGCACGGAGCATTGACATGACTTGATCAAGTATCAGAGGGGTAGCCATGTTAGTCTGGATCTGTAAAAGCAGCAAAGAGTCTTGTGGCACCTTATAGACTAACAGGGTGAATACCCACTTCGTCGGATGCATGTAGTGGAAATTTCCAGGGGCAGGTATACATAAGCAAGCAAGAAGCAGGCTAGAGATAATGAAGTTAGTTCAATCCGGGAGGATGAGGCCCTCTTCTAGCAGCTGAGGTGTGAACTAACCTCGTTATCTCTAGCCTGCTTCTTGCTTGCTTATATATACCTGCCCCTGGAAATTTCCACTACATGCATCTGACGAAGTGGGTATTCACCCACGAAAGCTCATGCTCCCAAATGTCTGTTATTCTATAAGGTGCCACAAGACTCTTTGCTGCTTTGACTTGATCAAGGTGACCCAGCAAGTGAGCTTGAGCCAGAATGAGAAACAGAGGCCAGGGCTAGGAAAGGTAGGATGATTTGGTGGTTACAGCATTGGACTGGGATTTAGGTGACCTGGGTTTAGCTCTGCCACAGATCCTCTGTGTGACCTTGGGCAAATCACTTAAACTCTCAGCTCCTCGGTGTCCCAGCTGTAAAATAAGAATAATAAAACTTCCTTCCTTCCACCCGCTGTTTGCCGTGGCTATCTAGACAGGGACGCTTACTGTGTGTCTACTCTGCACAGGCTTGGCACACGGAGCCCTGAACGTGGTTGGACCTGCTAGGTTTTACTATAACACAAATAATGGGAACTGGCTGGGCATTTTGCAGTGTAATGGGTATTCATCAGAAAATGCTGATTAGCTGAAATGGGAACGCTTTGCAGGAAAGGGTCTGTTTCGAACAATTATTTGACTTGAAAAAAATTTGGAAGAACGTTTGGAAATTGTCAGAGCCTTTGTTCTGACCTCTTCAAAACAACAAGTTCTGGTTTTCCGCTGCAGAGGGACTTTTCATTTCGAAACGTGAGCTATAGTTAAAAAAATAAATTAAAATGGCCAAACCAAACCATTTAATCTTTTTCAGATCACAACATTTTTCGCGATTTCAACTTTTTGCCCTGATTCAGGATGGAATTTTTTTTTCAATTGTCATGGGACAAGAAACCCATTTCCCACCCAGCTCTATAAATTCCAGCCCAGTTCTCTAGCCACTGCACCCCTCTGTCTTAAAACTTTAGGCTAAATCTGTTCAATAAGCCAGCTGTCCTCAGTAAGGGGGTGAGCCAAAACCCACTGAAGTCAATGGATGACTTTCCACTGAGCAGACCTCAACTGCATCCCAATCTCCGGACTTTAAGAGTCCTGTAATATGGCAGGTGCCACCTGAGTGCCCCCTTGTGGCCAATGGTCACTCAGTGGCACCCTGACTATTTCCCACCCCCTCTTCACTGGGAACCAAAGACCTACGTCATTTCCTTGTTCCAGGGACCCACCCCGAGACTTAGCTCCACTCATCTGTGGTCCCTCTCCCCAGGCACAGCCTGCCCCGATCCCTCCTCTCGTCCTCTCACAGACCTTTATAACCTCGGGTGTAGCCCTCCCCCCTTTAACTGGCTCACCTGGGCCCACCTGTTCTGATGCAGGGGCGCTGGCCCTGGCCTACTCAAAGGGACAGGCCCCCATTGGCGTGCATGTCGAGCAGCAGGCTAGAAGGTCAGCGTGTTGTCTTATGAATTCACTCCCAGCACCGCAGCAGGGACACAGGCTCTGGGCATCTCCTGCCTGGTTTTTTTCAGCTGCTGCTTTCTCCCTGCCCAGGTGCCCAGGAGGTCGCTCCCATGACTACCTTGACCTGTGCCAACCGGAGAGGGTACTGCCGCCGCTTCTGCCTTGCCCACGAGATACACGTAGGCCACTATGGCTGCCCGCGGCGATACAGGTAAGAAGGGGCTGCGTGGCCCGGCTTCTCCTGGGGCGGGAGCGGCCCCCTGCTGTGTGAGGAGGAGGAAACACACCAGGCAGAGACTGGAGGGAAGGGACGAATGGTGTTTCACTGCCTGTGCCCGGGGGCACTACTGGTGCAATGGCCTCGGAGAGCACATGGTATAGCCACCATCTTGGCTGGCACACCGGGGATTGAACCAGGTACCTCCCCAAGGAAAAAAAGCATGAAGTGCTCCTGGTTGAGCTAGAGAGCCATAGCTGCTTCCTGTAAGAGGTTCATACCCTCTGCAGATCAGCAGCCAGCGAGTGTCACAGTTTCAGGGTAACCACACAATTACAAGGTATCCCCCCCGTGGTCCACTCCAGGAGGGCCCAGTGAGGTCTCAGGCCTCCAGCCATCACCTGTCTCTGGGCAGGGCCCCTCCTGACTGTGGGGTTTAAGGCTGCACCGCCCCCTGCCCTACTCTGTGATACTCCCAGCAAACCAAGCTGCCTAAAGGCCAACATCTCTCCAAGCTATGACCCATCTATGCCAGCAGTTACAAGTTACCAGCCCGCTCTCTCTCAGCAGAGCACATTTATTCTTCAGGTAACAGCATCCCAGAGAAAACGTAAAGATCAATCAGTTCCTGCACGCTTACTGAACATGCCAGAAGTCACCCAGCAATCTTATGGGGCCCTATAGACCAGTGGTTCCCAAACTTTTCCTGTCGCCCCCCCGCACACCAGTAATGGAACCTGTCTGTGCCCCCATTCCTGCTCAGCGTGGGAGCTTGAGCTGAAGGCGGAGCTTGGGGCAGAACTGGGGATGGGGAAGGAGCTGGGGTGAGAGGCAGAGCTGACCTGGGGGTGGAGAGGGAAGGGGGGCAGAGCTGGGCTGTAGCAGGGGCTGGAGCGGGACTGGGTGGTGCTCCCTCCCTGCCCCCTGTGGGGGCTGCACGGGTCCCACTATGCGCCCCCCAAAATGTTCCTCCGTGCCCCCCTGTGGGGCATGCCCCCGAGTTTGGGGACCACTGCTATAGACCACAGTCTTTCCAACCCTTCAGCAAGGGCTGGGAGTCCCCAGAGGCCCAAAGACCCTGTCCCTTTGCTAAATCCAAAGGAAGGCCCCTGAGTCTGTTTGAACCCGGCCCTTTCTACCCAAAGATTTGCTGTGTCTCCCAGCCTCCTGCAAACAGGTAAAACCAGGCCCGCTCCGTGTCCCCAGGTGGTCATGCTTCCCGGCCAGACTGATCCCAGGAACACACAGTGCACATCACCTGTGCTGGCACCAAGGGCCATGGATATTCTACAGCTGACCCAGCTCAGTCTAATGGCCTTGTGAGGTTTTCCTGCTCTCAGTGTTAAATACATAATGGTCCCCAAAGCTACTGCGGGGGGTTGCCATATCCGTCAGCGGGGGGGGAGGAAACACAATCACCAGTGGGCTACATAGGCAAGGCCTGTTCTTTTATTTCCAGGTGCTGCGTACCGAAGATCTACCTTGTGGAATGGACCAAGCCCTGAGGTGCCAGATCCATATCAACTCCCCCCTAGATGTGTGTCATGTTTTCCCCCATTCTCTGGCTTGGCTTGTGCCTCAGCCTTCTAGCAAGTGACATTTGATGCTGGAACTGGGCTATTTTGCCAGTCTCAGTCAGTCGATTCAGGCCTGAGCCAACTCCTATTCAACCGAAGTCTTTCCATTGACTTGAATGGGAGTCGGATCATGCCCAAGAGTTTGATTCTGCCATCCTTACTCCCCGGGGGCAGCCTCCTTCACTGCTAAGTACGGGAGTACGGCTGGGCCATGCGGGGACTTCAATTTTTAGTCGACTCCTCACTGATTTCAATGAGGACCCAGATCAAGGTCCCATTGCGCTAGGCACTGTACAAACGAACCGTGAAAGACAGTCCCTGCCCCAAAGATCTTATAGTCTTTTGCTTCAAGACCGATGGTACCACAAGGGCCTGTTTTATTAGCACTAGGTTAACAATTGGTTGAGTCAGAGATGGCTCACTGTATATTTTCCACTTTCCTTGCAGAGGTTAAGAGACATGAGACAGAAGAGTCACAGATCACTCACACAACTTTTAGGGAAAAGATTCATGATGTAGCTTTGGGCTCAGATTCTGATTTGGTATAAATCTGGAGTAACTCCACTGAAGACTTCAGACGTATTACTCTGCATTTACACGGGGGCGGATGAGATCAGATGCTGCTGGCCCTTTAGCCATGCACAGAAAACAAATCAGAAAGATGTAGATGTAGCCGAGCAGAACATACTGTAAAAAACCAAACCAAAACATGGCTTGTAGGAAACCAGTTAGTGCCGAGAGAGAAGGGAACCTGGAAGTCTGGGGCCATAAGAGGAGAAGAGTCTGGGTAATGGGAAGAGCTGAGTTATCGAAGACCTGGAAAATACTCCCCACAGGAGAATTTTGATTAAATTTGGGGATTTCCCCATTGATTTGAAACACACATTTTACACCTTGCGTTGACATGTCAAAACATTTCATTTCAATCAAAAATCCCCTCGTTTTTCATTTCGATTTTTCCAAATCGATTTTCACTTTTCATTCCACAACACGTTCAAGAGTTCAACTTTTTGTCCCAAATCGGGACAAACACAAATGGCAAATTTCCCATGGCAGGAGATTCCGTTTTCCAAACAGCTTTTGCCACAACATGGGCTCTGTTCACACAACTAGAACTGAGCCATCCCAAGGCTGAAGGTTGTAGCGTGACCGGAACATGCCCCCTGCTACCGATTCATCGCCATGGACTGTCCAGGATTGTAATCAGTTTTGTGTCATTTCATGGGCCTTGGGCATTGTGTCATTTCATGCGCCTATGGTGCACCATATTAGGCTCCTGCCGGCTGTAAGGCTTTGGTCTAATTCTGGCTGTTGGGTTTAGGCTTGGGGTGTTTAATAGCCTGTGATAGACAGGCGGTCAGACAGATGATCGAGTGATCCCCTCTGGCCTAAAGCTCTATGATCGTTATGGGGCATGGTTAGGTTCTGTCTCCACTAACACCTCGTAAATGGTCTGTAGCAGTGTTGATCTCGCTCTTATTTATCCCCTAGCACAATCCCCATCGAAGCCCATAGGGGCTGTGAAGGCTTGAGACACAGATTGGGCCAACACATATGTATGGTTTGTTTCGTGTCAGATCCTGGTCTCACGTACACTGGTGTTTATCAGGGGTAACGCCCCTGACATCCATGGAGCGACTGCAGGGTAAATCCAGAGCCCGGGCGCACAGAAGCTTGCCCTGCGTGGCTTGTAAAACTGCTTCAGATTGGCACGCTGGGGCTTGCTGCCGCGACTCCCATAGCAGCAGAATCGCTCCCACTGCCTCCCGTATTTTGCCTCCCACACATGCACACTCACAGCACCCTTCTTTTGTCTGTTTGCTTGGTTTGCAGCCAGAGTGCTGAAGCGGCACGGAAGCCATCCTCAGCTGAAAGCACATCTGACCTGGCTTAATGGGGTGGGGCGAGGGGCCGTGCAGTGGGTGGCCGCCGTCTATTCTGCTGAGCTCGGATGACTGTCTAAAAACAATATACACCACCAGCACAGCCAAACTGGGATCGAATTAGCACAGATCTCAAAATAAAAACTCAAGCTAAGAGAGGGTGTGTTTGTTTCATTGCTCTCCCAGGAGCATAAGCATGTGCCATGATTTCCAGTTCAGAGGGAAATTAAACCTGGACATGAGCTTTCAAAAATCAACACTTTTTTTTGTTTTTGTAGCAACAGAGTTAAAGAGTAGAGGGCAATAGTGATATACACACATACGACCCATCACACTACACTCCTAATACCTTGCCCTTAACACCTCCCATCTGAGGAGCTCATGGCAATTTACAAGCTTGAATGAATTCAATCTCACACCTACCACCCCCCGAGTGCACCAGGTAAGTAGTAGTAGCCTTATTTTTCAGATAAATCAGAGAGGATTAGAAGAGGATTCCCTTTGGAGGTCTGAGATGTGGACTGAGATCTTTCTGAGTTCTTAACTGAAAGGGCAGGGTGCTGAATCTTTAACAAAGAGAACTTTTCTCCTCCATGGATCTTGGGGATTTGAGTTAACTGGTTATTAACAAAACCAAACGGGCTGAATAAAAATCACTGCCCCTCTCAATCTCTTTTATGCCACTGTAATGGCAGGTGTTGTCAGAAGTGTTGTCAGAGTGCTACCGGTATGGTGCTCTGCTCTCTCCAATGTTGATATCACTCAGCTGCGTGCGTGTGTTCCCTCTGTGTGCTGCCCCAGCTCTGCGCAGATAGCTGACCCGAAGAGAACCCCCAATAACCACAGAGTCCAGTAAGATGCAAAGCCACGTCGGCTAGGTTTATTGCGACCTCGGACACCCTTGCAGGGTCCCCGTAGATTACTTAATCTACCGGGAGTACTGCGAGAGAGTGCCTCTTGGCAATGGACCCGGCTCAGTCAGTGGCGGGACTTTCCACTGCCCCCTAGGCCGGACAAAGACACCGCCCCAGGGATGCATTCTTATACACAGGTACAAACAAGCTACACATCACACCTGACGTATGCTTCCACGTAGCAAGGTACAACCCCTCTACGTATTAAGGTGCCGCCGTCTACCTTGTACATGTTGGTTCGATCAAAACAACTCTATCCATCATTTTACCCTTTTGCCCCTGTCATTGGGATGGGCCAGCCTGTTCTTTGTTATGTGTGTGGAATGTGCAAGTATGTAAATGTTCAGTACCTTTTAGGTACGTATCTTCTTGCAGCGTCAGCCCTTTCCTTGCCAGCTTCTGTGAGCAGGGCCTGCCTCTGGCTCACAGCTTAACTTTGCTTTATGTTAGCAAAGTCTTGACCATTACTTTAGTTCAGGCCTCAGGCCTCATACTGGGCCTTTATCAGGGCCTGCACTTACTACAGCAGGAACCTACTAGGTTCTCCAGTTGTCCATAGCAGTTTACCCCACCACAGCTGGGATGGTATGGGGGGTTTGGGGCAGATGGAAACAGAGAAAGCCCAAATGTCTGACTCAGTGTGGGGAGGGGGTCATCAAATTTGTTTGAACCATCCTGACGTACTTACTTAGTCCTTAATCATCTACTGCTGGGTTAGAAGTTGTAAGTTTCAGCCCTTAAATACATACCTGGTAAGGTCCCGTTTCTGGTAGCCGACATCTGATTTTGTCCCCCGGGTGGCCTGGCTGTGTCTCCCTGTCCCTCTGCTCTGCCACGTTGGGAACAGGAGCTGAGCAGAAGGACTGAGAAACCAGCACAACTGAGGAGTGTTGGCTCACCTGCCCGGCCCCTTTAGCTCGAGACATCTTGCTCCAGCTGCAATCATCACAGCCCGTTCTCAGTTCCATGCAGCCCAGCCTCCACAGCGAGTCAGCTGAAGAGCCAGAATTAGAGCCCAGGCCTCCTGCCTTCCCATCCCACGCGCTGACCCCAGAACAACTCTGCCTCCGAACGTAGCAGCTGCCACTCTGCAGCTGTTAAACAAACAGGAGCACCACGGGAGGGATACAGGCATCAGCGGAGAGCTTTATTAATACCCACTCTTTCGGAGATCAGCGGCGTAACTGTATCGTACATAAGGCCTTTTGTTTTAGACAGTTACAGTCTCAAGCAGTATCTTCGCATGATGCAGAAAAGCATTGACAGACCCCAAGCCATCATTTGAGAGAGAGTCCAGTTTTTGGCACAAATCAAGGGTGGGCTTTAATAGAAGAACATCTATTAATAGTGCTGCACAGGGTGCAGCCCCAGCCTGCAGCTGCTGTGTTCAGTGGGGTTGGGAACGATGGGTTGCTTTCATCTGCTAACATCCAGCTCAGACTACACCACCCCTCCTCTTCTTTTGCAAGGGAGGGCTCGATCCTGCATTCGCTCGAGCAGGCATTCAAAGCACCAGGGGCCTGATGCCAATGGAGTGTGGATCAGGCCCTCTCTGTGGAGAAGAATTTAAAACAGGGGCCATGTTCTCACTTTAGGTGCGAAGAGGCTGCACGTTTTGTTTGTTAAAGGAGACGAGGAATAAATAAAACCAGCCCAGCGGACACAGACCCACGCAGAGAAAGTTCCTTACTAACGAACCGCGGCCACGTACAGATACAGGCGCCAGGCGCTGCCCATGTGCATCAGGACTGGACGCACCAGCACCGACCATGCGCCCCGGCCTCGTCAGCAGAGAGGATTTAACGCCTTGTGACTATAGGTAAATAGCTGTCAGTTGCTGGGACCAACCACTGGAGGGAGACATGGTTACATCCTCTCAGTCCGGGGTTCGGGTTTCTAAAATGAAAGCACAGTTCACGGTATACAAATGGCTTTTGTGTGCTGCTACCTAGCACAGGGACAGACAGGGGCGCTGGGACACTTTTTATAGTGAGAGTGCTGTGTCCCCCCCTTACCCATGTCCGCTCCCCCTGCCACCCCCTAGAGCTGAGGCTGGGAGCAGGGCCGTGGCTCTGGGAGGGGGGCATGGACAAGGGTAAGGGGGTTGAGGCCACAGCTGGGGCCGGGGGCAGAACCCCAGGCTCAGGGCCAGGAGAGGACCCTGCATGTGGGGCCGGGAGCAGAGCCACGGGGCTGGCAGCCAGGACCCTGGGTGCAGGGCCAGAAGCAGAGAAAACCTGGAAGTGCTGCCACACCCCCCAGACCCCTAGTTCCTGCGCCTATGAGTTGATGTGATTCTAACCAGCTGGGGGCACTGGTGGACGTTAAGCATTTCCATTGGAAGGGCATAAGAATTTTGGCCCAGGGCCACGGCGCATCCACCCTGACCAAACAGTTGTCCCGACTCCACAGAAATTATTACACTCAGCCGTTGAGCCAGCACCTGCCCATTACTGATTTAACCAGGGATCTGGGTCAAGCAGACTCTGGGGCCAGATTCACTGACATTCTCCAGCTGTTTTGGGCTGCTGGAGACATGCAAATTGGCCAGTGGGGAATGAGTGAATCTAGCCCTTTAAATTCTGTAGCCACTCTCCTGTTGAAGCCGTTTCATGGCAAGGGACCCGGCCGATGCAGTGAGCGATCGGTGCCATTACAGAACCGATGTAAAAGGCTACAAACAGAACCGGTGTAAGTGGCTACAAACAGAGAACCGATGTAAAAGTAAGAAACAAAAGTCAATTCATCATCAAGTGGATCTAAAGGGATTTTCACAGGGCAGCAAAGATCCTGGAGGGACTGATTTCAAAATAATTGGCCTGGTTTTCATCTCGCTTACACCTGGGATTTCCATCAACTTCTAAGAAACTCTGTCATTTACACCAGAGCAAGTGAGATCAGAATCAGGCCTGCTAGCTCGCCAAGAAAGATTTGGGGCTAGATCCTAGAAATGCAGGTAGCTTTACCTGTGTGAGGAGCCCCATTGAAGTCAATGGCACTTACTCATGCGAGTAGAGTTAAGCAGGTGGATAAGTGTTTGCAGGTTCTGCCTCTGTAAGGGCTAGATATGTACTGCTTGGCTAAGTGCCGACTAAGAGTGGGGGGGAGGAGAAATAAGGTAACTGCTTATAAATATATTACTTTTATAATACTATATATTGTATAATACTATTACTTACTGATTTTCCAGTAGCACCCAGAGGCTCTAACTGAGATCAGAGCCCCATTTGTTGTACAGACACATGGTAAGAGCCAGGCTGTGCTCCAAGGAGCTGACAGTTTAAACAGACATGACAAAGGGTGGAAGGGGAAACTGAGGCACAGAGAAGCAAAGTGATTTGCCCAAGGTCACCCAGAAGTTCAGTAGCAGAGCTAGGAGCAGAACCCAGGTCCCAATCCAGCACCACAGACACTACACCACAGGGCTTTCCAGAACTATTTTCAGGAGGGAGAGCCACAGGTTAACCTGGGGCCTCTAGCACATCGGTAACACAGCAGAGATGCTGCACGGCTTGCGGGTGACATGCACAGACATGATGTGGAGTAGCATCGGCGTCTGCCTCCAAGCTGGTGTCTGCTTGCTCCCCAGGGCAGAAGCGATGCTGTGGTGCTGATTTATGAAGGGAGGGATGTGTATGCTCCTGGAGCAGCTTACAGGGCGAATGAAGAGAGCTCACTCGCCCACACACCAGCTACACCGGGACTCACCCAAGGAGAGGAAATACTTGAACAACTTCTCCAGCTGACACCGCAAAGAACGCTTTACGGAAGCTGCGT
Source organism: Mauremys reevesii (assembly GCF_016161935.1). Classification (NCBI taxonomy): domain Eukaryota; kingdom Metazoa; phylum Chordata; order Testudines; family Geoemydidae; genus Mauremys; species Mauremys reevesii. The sequence goes on along the minus strand of NC_052623.1, from coordinate 16,379,023 downwards.
GGATGGTTCCCCAAACTGAGAAATGGCCAAGATGCTGCTAAGCTACTACTCCTGCAAACACGGGATCTTCAGTGACCATGTGTGGTCATGTCCTTACTATCACCTTTAATAAGACAGCACCAGTGTTCCCTCTAACGTTTCCCACCCATGCGCGGAATGAATTTTGTTATGTGCACCAACATGGAGGCACAACACCTCCATATTGGTGCACGTAACAAAATGCATGTGGTGGGGGTGGGGCTGAGGGGTTCGGAGTGTAGAAGGCGGCTCAGAGCTGGGGCAGAGGGTCAGGGTGCACAGGAGAGGGGGGTGAAGGCTCCAGCTGGGGGTGTGGCTTCGGGGGTGGGGCCAGGGATGAGGTGTTTGGGCTGCAGGCTGCCCCAGGGCTACGGCAGGGAGAGAGGACTCCCCCCAGCTCTCTCTCCTCACAGCAGCACCTGGGCTGGAGGGGGAGAGGCGCCTCTCCCTGCCGCGGCAAGTCCGGGCCGAGTTCGGGCCGGGGGAGCAGCACCCCTCCCTTGGCTGCGGCAGGTCCGGGCTGGGGCAGGTCCGGGCTGGGGCTGGGTGCTCTTCCCCTGGCCGCAGCAGATCCAGGGCTGAGCTGGGGCTGGGGGAAGGGCGGCCCTTCCCCCGGCTGTGGCAGGTCCCTGCCAGGCGGGTTCCCTGAGCGCCTGTGTGGCACTCAATAGGCTGCAGCGCGGCCGCGCAGCTTACAGGGACCTTAGGACAGCACCCCCAGCAGCGCAACTTTCACAGCGGATTCCCATCCCCCCGCCTGCACCCAGAGTAAGTTCTCTTTTGTGTCAGCGCAATTCTTAATGGACGGGCCTGTATGGGAGAGAAACAAGGTGGGTGAGGGCCCATCTTTTATTGGACCAGCTTCTGTTGGTGCAAGCGACAAGCTTTGGAGCGCCACAGAGCTCTTCTTCCCCAAAGGAGGGTTAGTGGGTTACAGATCAGTGTCAGGAGACAGAAAACCAGCGTCCCTTAGAGTCTGTGGTTTTGGGGGGTCCAGCTTAAGTCAATAAAGACCCCGGTTTTGTGTCTCATGACAACGATCTGTAACCCACCAACTCTCCTCAGTCCTATGGCTGCAAAGGTGTCAGCTGCCCACTTCACTTTGAATGGCTTCTTGCAACATGTGTTAACCCCTTATGCTTCGCAATCTGTCCACCTTGCATTGAGCTGTGACGCTGGGAGGAGCCTGCCCGGACCTGGCGAAGAGCTCGGGGTGTCTCTCTCCCCTCCCTTGTCTCTGGGACCAACAGCACTGCAAAAACCGGGGCTCTGTATCACAGGGCAAATGCCCACATTAGCACTAGCTGAATGTGCCACCTCCCCTGGCAGTCTCAGCAGAGGGACCAAGGATTGACAGGTCTGTGGAGTATGGACTGAGCAGTCCTCACTCTGGGCCACACCCTCAGTTGGTGTAACCTGTGGAGCTGATTCACACCAGCAGGTGTTTTGGCCCCTGGCAGTGGTGCACCTGGCTCAGGGTGCTGGTACATCAGGAGGACGGCCATGGAGAGGCTGGCACGGCTGCCTGGGCTGTGGCCAAGTTCTCAATCTCAGATGGAATGACCCCTAGAAGTCCCGGACCCAGAACCAGAGAACTCTGAAAGAAGAGGCTGATTTCGGAAGCCCAGGCCTCGTGGGGGTGAGAATCTCCGAGGGCGGGAGAGGGGAGCTTACTCCCCCGGAGGACACTGCTATCCGGATTTTAGCTTTGGAGATCCTCAAAGCGGAAGAGCTGGAAGGCGATCTCCTCACACGCGTGATTCACCCCGCACTCAAACAGGCAGCCAAACAAGAGCAGTGCTGGCGCCTCCTGGCACACGGCCAGGTCTGAGTAACCACACGGCCCTTGGTACAGGAGCCAGGGGTGCTCCCACTTGGCCTCGTTCAATGGGGACCGGTTGAGGTAGATGCCCAGATTGACCCGCTTGTGTTTACTGGTTGGGTGGGAATAAAGCAGCCACGACACAGGGCTTCTGCGGATGGCGGAGGGGGCGTTCTCACCGTTCAACAGGCAGGTCACCTTGGAGGCTGGAGCATCTGGCCCTTCCATGCCATCCGCCTCCAGAAGCCCTGTTGTCGGTGTGAAGCTCACCACGCTGCCCTGGCAGCCGTGAGGCGGCTCGCACAGCTTCTTGCACGAGGAGGGGCTCTCGAATGTGAGCCCCTGGTCTGTGCTGAGCGCCGCTGCCCGGCACCGGCAGGGGGTGCGGGCGTTGCAGTACAGCACAGGGTTGCAGGCCCGGCACGCCACCTCAGCCACCTGGCACTCCACCGTCTTCATGCCCTCAATCAGCTCACCCTTGTGCCAGCGCTGCCCACCATCGTCACTATAAAAGACCAAGGACCGGGGTTGGGTCCCCCAGGGCAGCGGCAGGCGGCAGAAGCGAGCGGTAATGTGGTAGGTATAAGCCGGGATCACCAGCCGCCCAGAGCTGAGCTGCACCCCGTGCCCTGGCCCCACCGCAAACGTGGCCCAGTCCTTCAAGTCTTCCCCAATCACCTGCTCCGTCAAGTCCGTTAACGAGCTCCAGGTCTGGCCGGCGTCTCCGCTGCGGATGTAGCAGAGCCGGGCGGCGTTCTGCCCGGTCCAGATCTGCCGTTGCTCTGAGACGTGCTGCCTCACGCAGATGAAGAACAGGAAGACAGTCTGACTCTTCCGCTCGTACACTGGGCAGGGGCTCATCGTGCGGTGACCCGGTAACACTGCGCTCGTCAAGGGCTCCCTGGGCCCCCACTGCAGCAGGAGAGAGGGGGCGAGAACAGGTAGGTCAGAGGGGTAAGCGAGCGGGGCCCACTCCTCAGTACATCACGATGACCATCCTATATGGCCACCTCAGGGCTGGATGGGCCGCGGTGCTCACACTTCGCCCAACCACCAGGGGGAGCTGTTGGGCCCTCAGCACTTCTGAAAACCAAGCAGCTGCCAAAACGGGGATCGAAGAGCTCGGGGCTGGAGGAGTACACTGGTGAGCCCCCCCCACCCTGCTTTTTCTTTTTCTGCTTCAGCAGCACTCCGGCTTTTTTTTTTTTCCTTTGGTCCTGCCCCCCCATGTGTCCCGATATTTTGTTCTTGTCACCTGCTGATCCTAATTAGAACAGGGGTTCTCACAACCCATTTTTTGGTGGCCTCAGAGTCCAGCCACCAACTCTCACTGGTGGCTGCACTGACACTTTTTCCTAAAATACTTAATTAACTCTAGGAAAACAATAAAAAAATGCACAGATTCACCTTCAAGTCATTGTCATTTATATTTGTAGGGTTTTTTTGGCAGACTCAATACTGAAAATAACGCACCCCCCTCCCCCGCCCCGGTATCCAGGGCTTAATGGGTCCTGGGGCTTGCTGTGAAACGTGCTATTTGTATATTTGTTAATATCACAGCACACTTTAGCTGCCTGGGAGGCTATGAAAAGTGATAAGTGATATTAACAAACATACAAGTAGCACTTTTCAGGGATAGCTAGTAAGTCTGCTGTGAAAAGTGATACTTGCATGTTTGTTAACATCACTTTTCTCAACAAGCCCCAGGACCCATTAAGCCCTGGATGGGGGGGCAAAGGGGAAGCAGCAGGGGCCAGAGGTGATAGTGGGATGGATGCAGAGCCGAGGGAGACAGTGGGGGCCCGAGGCAATGGGGGGATACAGGGCCATAGGAGGCAGTAAGGGCCAGAGGCAATGGGGGTGAGTGATGATCCCCACTGTCGTGTGGCCCGAGCCAGGGCCTGGTGTCTGCTGCCATGTGGCCAGGGCCGGGGCTCAGCGCCCGCAGCCAGAATCCGGAGCCGGGGACAGGAACTGTGCGGCTGGAGCCAGGGATCGGAGTCCGCTGCTGTGCAGCCAGAGCTGTGGGTCAACGCCCAGGGCCAGGGCCTGCCGCCGCACAGCCAGAGTTCAGAGCTGGGTGCCAGAGTCCAGGGGTGTCTGGCTGGGGCCAGGAGTCAGCGCCCGCCGCTGCATGGCTGGAGCCAGCGCTTGCTGTTGCGTGGCCAGGGGTCGGCATCTGGGGCCAGCTCCCGCGCCACGGGGCAGGAGCCCGGGAACAGAGCTGTGGGTCGGCACCTGCTGCCATGCAGCTGGGGCAGGGGATCTGCACCAGAGGCTGGGGCCGCGTGGCTGGAGCCCAGGGCCAACGCCCGACACCGCACGGTGGAACTGGGGGCCAGAGGCCGACTGAAGCCCCACGGCTGGAGCCGGGGATCAGCATCTGCTGCCCAGCGGCCAGAGCCAGGGGTTGTCGCCCAAAGCCCTTGGAGCCCACTGCTCTGAGGCTGGGGCTGGAGGCCAGCGCCTGCTGCCACGCAGCTGGAACCAGGGGCTGGAGGCTGAAGCCCTGCAGCTGGAGGCCAGGGCTGCGTGGCCAGAGCGGGGGAGTCAGTACCTGCTGCCCCATGGTTGGAGCTGGGTTCCTGAAGTCCCACTGCTGGAGCCTGCTGCCCAAACCCCCTCCGCAAATGGAGAGGGAGAGAAAAAAGGCTCTTGTAGCCCCTGGGACTTCCAGGAATAAAATGGATCCAGGAGCCCCCCCAGCCTATCGTTAGGAGCTGACGATGCGCTGGGCGCTGTGCAAGACATATCCAGATGTGAAAAGTCTCTGCCCTAGAAAGCTTGTAAGCTAGACACAGGGGCAAAGATGCAGCAGGGGATTCTGAGAAGGGAGTTAACAGATTGCTGTGGGCAGGGGAGGAGAGTTGATGGGGGTTTGAGGACGGAGCCCTCCCCTGTTATATTCCTTAGGGATGTGATCCTGCAAGGTGCTGAGCAGCCTCAACTCCCTCTAGACTTCAAAAGGCCCCCGGCCCCTCATCGGAGCGCTCTGCCCCGCACAGGAGCCAGCCCTGCACCAGTATCATTAGCTACTGGGGGGTGAATAGCCTGGAGTGCAGGTATCCAGGGAGAGGCACAACCCCAGGGAAGCGCTAATGCTGAGACACCTCGGGCGGAGAGCGGGCAGGTGGGGCTGCAGGGAAACAATGCACAGGGAATTACCTCGACTGAAGTCCCTGTCTTCCGACCTCGTCTCAGCACCAGGGACTCAGCGTCCTCGTCCCTGGCGGAGGAGCGTTTCTCTGCGAACGCCAGGAGCGTGTCTGGGGGGATATACAGCAGTGCGGGGATCCGATAGGTGATCCCACTCTGTGGATCCTGGTGGAAGAGAGTCGCCTTCCCAGAGCTCATCGAAGCCTTGATCATGATGTCTCGACGCAGCAGAAACCTCAGCTGGGGGAGAAAAGGGATCAAGGGGGTGAAAACAACTAGCTACGTAGCTTCCCTCAGCCACAGAGCTGCACCCACCTGCTCAGACAGGAAACATACTGGGCTCCTTCTTTCCCCAGCTCTGCCACAGACTCACTGCATCAGGCAACCAGCTCAGGGACCAATGCTGCAAGGAGCCCAGTGCAGACTTAGCTCCTACTGATTTCAATGAGAGCAGGATCCAGCCCTGATCAGCAGGGGTTGGGGGCTGGGACACTGAGTTAGGGCCAAATTCTGCTCGGTTACGCTGGAGTAATTTCTGGCTCTGGGTTTACACCAGCGTCACAGAGATCAGAACCCGGCCCCCTCTGTCTCCAAGTGAAAACAGGCACCTTCCTCCAAGCCCCAGCCCGGGGCAGCAATTTACCGTCAGCCGGTGCCTGCCCTGCCGGAGGGGCTCCCTGCAGCGCTGTCTCCAATGCAACCGGCTCTGGCCTCTCCCTCCTGGCCCGGCTTTCTGCTCTTCCAGCGGGACCGGGGCAAACTGGACCAGGGAGCCTAGAAACAGCAGAAGAAGTGAAACCCTGGCAGGATTCAAGCCCTACTGAGCCGAGCCGAGCCGAGCCGAGCCCACCCCACCGGTCCGCCCCTCCCCCACAGCTTCGCCCACACGCGCTACAGCGCCCCGCCCCCAAAGCGGCCTCCGCCCCGCCCCCCGTCATGGCGAGTCCAACAGACCTGCCCCCCACCTCCCACTGCCCCGAGTTCTTCCCGCCCCCATCCGACCTGCCCCCCACCTCCCACTGCCCCGAGTCCTCCCCGCCCCCATCCGACCTGCCCCCCACCCCCCACTGCCCCGAGTCCTCCCCGCCCCCATCCGACCTGCCTCCCACTGCCCCGAATCCCCATCAGACCTGCCCCCGCCGCCGACTCGGCTCCGCGGGGTTCGGGCACCGCGAGCAGCCGGACCCGCTCCCTGCCTCTCCCCGGCTCCCTCCTCCCGCGGCCGGTGCGCAGCTGAATCGCTTCCCCCGGTACCGGCGGCAAACCGGGCTGCTCTCGCTCACTGCCCAGATCCTGGCGGGGGTAAAGGCCCGTGAACCCCGCAGTCCCTGGGGTGACCCTGGGGGCCCTGGGCCAGTCCTCGGGCTCAGCCCTTCTGCCCAGCGAGCCCCAGGCAGGGTCCCAGGCCAGCAGGGACCATTGTGATCATGGAGTGTGGCCTCCTGCATCGGCCGGTTACCCTCCCTAGTTGATATTTCCAGCTCTCACAGTGCTTCAGAGCAGGGGTAAATCTCCCGGCCCTTCCCCGGGGGGATCGATGGGAAAACTGAAGCACGGAGCAGGGCCGTGACCTGCCCCAAGTCTGGCAGTGAGTCAGGGGCAGAGGCCGGACTAGAACTCAGTCCTGGGGCTTGTGCTCTAACCATTAGGCCAGGCTGTTTCCAATACCGTGTGCTGAATTTTCGGTGCAGGCACTTGGCCTCTCAGCTGCACAGAGAAAGCCACAGCGCTGCTCTCCCCCCGACAGGCAGGTCACCACGTCTCTCTGCCTCCTTATCCTGTAGCACCTCTCATTTCCACCCTTCAGTCTGTCCCTCCCTGAGGCCCCTGGCGTCTGGCAGTCTTGCTTCGCCACCTAGTGGAGCTTCTCCATTTTGAAGCAGGTGGAGGAGAGCAGGGGCGGCTCTAGACACCAGCGCGCCAAGCAGGCGCTTGGGGCGGCCGTTTCCCGGGGGGACGGCATTTGGCTCCGGTGGAGCTCCCGCCGGCATGCCAGCGGCAGGTCCACGGAGCCCGTGGCGGACCTGCCGCAGGCATGACTGCGGCGGGTCCCGTCTTCCCGCGGCCGGTTGAGCTCCGCAGGCATGACTGCGGCAGGTTCGCCGTCCGGGCTCCGTGGACCTGCCGCAGGCATGCCGGCAGGAGCTCAACCGGAGCCGCGGAAGAGGACCCGCCGGGACCGGGAACGGCGCAGCGCTCCGCGCTGCTTGGGGCAGCCCGATTTCTAGAGCCGCCCCTGGAGGAGAGGAAGGTGATAGGAAAAGTCAGCATGGATTCACCAAGGGCAAATCATGCCTGCCCAACCTGATTGCCTTCTATGATGAGATAATTGGCTCTGTGGATATGGGGAAAGCGGCGGATGTGATATATCTTGACTTTAGCAAAGCTTTTGATACCATCTCCCACAGTATTCTTGCCAGCAAGTTAAAGAAGCATGGATTGGATGAATGGACTATAAGGTGGATAGAAAGCTGGCTGGATCCTTGGACTCAACGGGTAGTGATCACCAGCTCGATGTCTAGTTGGCAGCTGGAATCAAGTGGAGTGCCCTCGGGTCGGTTTTCTTCAACATCTTCATTAATGATCTGGATGATGGGATGGATTGCACCCTCATCAAGTTCCTGGATGACATTAAGGTAGGGGAGACTTAGATATGCCGTAGGGTAGGGATAGGATCCAGAGAAACCTAGACAAATTGGAGGATTGGGGCAAAATAAATTGGATGAGGTTCAACAAGGACAAGTGCAAAGTCCTGCTGTGATGGGTTCAGTCACAGAGACCCCCTTGAGACTGTCACCTGACGTACTGGAATTACCTTTGAGCCTGTTTTTCCTGCCAGCTTGGGACTCCAGAACCCTGCCTTGTTGAGCCAGACACGCTAGCCTGCTGCAACACAGACCCAGGTCTGGTCCACGCCGCCAAAGCCAGACTTTAACCAAAAACTGCTCAGCAGGTCACCTATCTCCAGCACCCAGACACCCAGTTCCCAATGGGATCCAAACCACAAATAAATCTGTTTTATTCTGTATAAAGCTTATCCAGGGTAAACTCATAAATTGCCCACCCTCTATATCACTGACAGAGAGACATGCACAACTGTTTGCTCCCCCAGGTATTAATCACTTACTCTGGGTTTACTAATAAACAGAAGTGATTTTATTAAGTATAAGAAGTAGGATTTAAGTGGTTCCAAGTAATAACAGACAGAACAAAGTAAGTTACCAAGCAAAATAAAACAAAACACGCAAGTCTAAACCTAACACATTAAGAAACTGATTACAAGTAAATCTCACCCTCAGAAATGTTCCAATAAGCTTCTTTCACAGACTAGACTCCTTCCTAGTCTGGACCCAATCCTTTCCCCTGGTACAGTCCCTGTCAGTTCCAGCAGATGTCTTAGATGGAAAGCCAGGGTGTTCTCATGACTGGAAGTTCTCTTGTTCTGTTCCACCCCTTTTATATCTTTGGCACAAGGTGAGAATCCTTTGTCTTTCTCTGGATTCCCACCCCTCCTCCTAAATGAAAAAGCATCAGGTTTAAGATGGATTCCAGTATCATTTTTATAGTGGGGATTCTGTACCCCCCTTACCCATGTCCGCTCGCTCGCCACCCCCTAGAGATGAGGCTGGGAGCAGGGCCGTGGTTCTGGGAGGGGGGACATGGACAGGGGTAAGGAGGCCGAGGCTGAGGTCACAGCTGGGGGCGGAGTCCCAGGCTCAGTGCCAGGAGAGGACCCCGCATGTGGGGCTGGGAGCAGAGCCACGAGGCACGGGGCTGGCAGCCGGGACCCTGGGCACAAGGCCAGCAGCCAGGACTCTGGGTGTGGGGCCAGCAGCCGGGACCCCAGGTGTGGGGCCGGAAGTGGAGCCCCACGTAAAATCTGGGGTTGCTGCAGCACTCCCCAGACTCTTAGTTCCTGTGCCTATGAGTTGATGTGATTCTAACCACCTGGGGGCAGTGGTGGACATCAAGCATTTCCATTGGAAGGGCATAAGAATTTTAGCACAGGGCCATGGCACATCCACCCTGACAAAAGAAGTTGTCACGACGCCACAGAAATTATTACACTCATTCCTCAGTCTGTAGTTTGCCCACCCCTGCCCTAGGAAGTCCCGGACCCTGAACCAGAGACACCCGAAAGAAGAGGCTGTTTTCGGAAGCCCAGGTGGGGATCTTCGGGGGGGGGGGTGCGCCTCACTTACTCCCCCGGAGGACACCACTAGTCAGATTTTTGCTTTGATTTGGGCTCCTCCAAGGAGCTTTGGAGATCCTCAAAGCAGAAGAGCTGGAAGGCAATCTCCTCACACGCGTGATTCACCCCGCACTCAAACAGGCAGCCAAACAAGAGCGGTGCTGATGCCTCCTGTAATACAGCCAGGTCCGAGTAACCACACGGCCCGTGGTACAGGAGCCAGGGGTGCTCCCACTTGGCCTCATTCAGTGGGGACTGGTTGAGGTAGATGCCCAGGTCGACCCGCTTGCTGTTATCCATCGGGTGGGAGTAAAGTAGCCACGACAAGGTGCTTCTGCGGATGGCGGAGGGGGCGTTCTCGCCGTTCAACAGGCAGGTCGTCTCGTGGGCTGGGGCGTCTGGCCCTTCCGCGCCATCCGCCTCCAGAAGCCCTGTTGTCGGTGTGAAGCTCACCACGCTGCCCTGGCAGCCGTGAGGCGGCTCGCACAGCTGCTTGCACGAGGAGGGGCTCTCGAATGTGAGCCCCTGGTCTGTGCTGAGCGCTGCTGCCCGGCACCGGCAGGGGGTGCGGGCGTTGCAGTACAGCACGGGGTCGCAGGCCCGGCACGCCACCTCGGCCACCTGGCACTCCCCCGTCTTCATGCCCTCAATCAGCTCACTCTTGTGCCAGCGCTGCCCGCAGTCGTCACTATAAAAGACCAAGGACCGGGGTTGGGTCCCCCAGGGCAGCGGCAGGTGGCAGCAGCGAGTGGTAATGTGGTAGGTATAAGCCGGGATCACCAGCCGCCCAGAGCTGAGCTGCACCCCGTGCCCTGGCCCCACTGCAAATGTGGCCCAGTCCTTCAAGTCTTCCCCAATCACCTGCTCCGTCAAGTCCGTTAACGAGCTCCAGGTCTGGCCGGCGTCTCCGCTGCGGATGTAGCAGAGCCGGGCGGCGTTCTGCCCGGTCCAGATCTGCCATTGCTCTGAGACGTGCTGCCTCACGCAGATGAAGAACAGGAAGACAGTCTGACTCTTCCGCTCGTACACCGGGCAGGGGCTCATCGTGCGGTGACCCTCTAACACTGCGCTCGTCAAGGGCTCCCTGGGCCCCCACTGCAGCAGGAGAGAGGGGGCGAGAACAGGTAGGTCAGAGGGGTAAGCGAGCGGGGCCCACTCCTCAGTACATCACGATGACCATCCCGTATGGCCACCTCAGGGCTGGATGGGCCACGGAGCTCACACTTCGTCCAACCACCAGGGGGCGCTGTTGGGCCCTCAGCACTTCTGAAAACCAAGCAGCTGCCAAAACAGGGATTGAAGAGCCTCATTTTAGACTCTTGGTTCTGCCTTCCCCTAAGGGAGCACGGGCTGGGCTGCAGCAGCTCCCCTGAGGGCTGCGCTGGCTTCTGCTTTAGTGGCTTGGCTCTGCTTTTCCTCCCTACGCGGATCCAGCCAGACACAAGCTGGCTGCAATTAGAGACAAGACACACGCCAATCACGCAGTCGCTAGCTCCGTGGGAAAGAGACTGTCGCACTCCCAGCCAGTTCCCTGGCCCGGCCCAGCCTCCGTCTCCTGGGCGTCTACACTGCATTTGGAGTGAGCCTCCCAGCCCAGGTCGGCAGTAGGGTTCCCAGGTGTCTTCCCCCGTCATAGTCCTTAAGGGTGCGATCCTGCAAGGTGCTGAGCTCCCTCTGGACTTCAAAAGGCAGGCAAAGGCCCCCGGCCCCTCATCGGAGAGCTCTGTGCCTCACAGGAGCCAGCCCTGCACCAGTATCATTAGCTACTGGGGGGTGAATAGCCTGGAGTGCAGATATCCAGGGAGAGGCACAACCCCAGGAAGTGCTAATGCTGAGACACCTCGGGCGGAGAGCGGGCAGCAAGCAAGGGGGGGGGGGGGCTGCAGGGAAACAATGCACAGGGAATTACCTCGACCGAAGTCCCTGTCTTCCGACTTCGTCTCAGCACCAGGTACTCAGCGTCCTCGTCCCTGGCAGAGGAGCGTTTCTCCGCGAACGCCAGGAGCGTGTCTGGGGGGATATACAGCAGTGCGGGGACCCGATAGGTGACCCCACTCTGCAGATCCTGGTGGAAGAGAGTCGCCTTCCCAGAGCTCATCGAAGCCTTGATCATGATGTCTCGACACAGCAGAAACCTCAGCTGGGAGAGAAAAGGGATCAAGGGGGTGAAAACAACTAGTTAGGGAGCTTCCCTCAGCCACAGAGCTGCACCCACCTGCTCAGACAGGAAACATACTGGGCTCCTCAGACAGAAGAAGCAATAAGCCTGAGCCGTAAAGGCAGGAGTGCATTAGCTGTGTGCTGCAGAGCTCAGCCATACATGGTTACAGCCCACCTCCAGCTATGCACATCCTTATTTCAGTTTCCTTTTGCTGCTATTTCTTTTGCTCCCAAGTCCCCAAAATGGACTTTGTTTCCTCCGTGCTCTGATGCCGCCCAGAGTTTCCTGCAGACTTCAGAGGGCGATGGAGCAGTTTAAGCCCCACATTGAGCTTTTGTAGATAACGCTGGATGAAATGCGATCATGACATTTTTAATTAGTGTCAGTGAGAAACTTCAGCCTCTCTTTCAAATAACTCCACGGGGGGAGGGAGTGCAGAGCCCGGAAGTGAAAGGAACAGAAAGAGAAACCCCAAGGGATCAACCTAGATTAGAAGAAGGACATTTTACCTTTGTTAAAACAAGAACAAACACTGGCCACAGCGAAATGTGGACGAAGGCAGGATGGCCCTGTGGTTAAGCCACAAGTCAGGAGATTTGGCTTCTTTCCCCATCTCTGCCATAGACTCACTGCACAGGCAACCAACTTAGGGACCAATGCTGCAAGGGGCTCAGTGCAGATTTAGCTCCTACTGATTTCAATGAGAGCAGGATCCAGTCCTGATCAGCAGAGGGTGGGGGCTAGGACACTGAGTTAGGGCCAAATTCTGCTCAGTTACGCTGGAGTAATTTCTGGCTCTGGGTTTACACCAGCGTCACAGAGCTCAGAACCCGGCCCCCTCTGTCTCCAAGTGACATGGGATTCTTCTGTCCTAAGTGCAGGACTCTGCACTTGTCCTTGTTGAACCTCATCAGATTTCTTTTGGCCCAATCCTCTGGCATGAGCAGTGGCTCGGTGCAAGGGGGGATGGCAGGCGCAGGTCTGATGCGGGGGACTCAATGCAGTGGGGGGCTGGTCCGATGGGGGTGGGGAGACTTGGCTCATTGGGTGGTGGGGCCAGGAGTCTCCCCACCCCCAGCAGACCTGCCCAGCCGCCACTCACCGCAGACTCTGCTCCGCACTCATGGCTCTGTGGGGTTCGGGCACTGCAGGGCTCAGGGAGCAGCAGGACTCGCTCCCTGCCTGTCTCCAGCTGTCTCCTTCTGTAGCCGGTGTGCAGCTGAATCGCTTGCCCTGGCACCGGAGGTAAACCCTACGCTGCTGGCGGAACCGGGCTGCTCTCGTTAACTGCCCAGATCCTGGCTGGTGTAAAGCCCTGTGAACTCCGCAGTCCCTGGGGTCATAGGCGCCGATTCCATGAGTGCTCCGGGGCTGGAGCACCTCTGGGGAAAGCACCCACCACAACTCCCCGACCCACCCCCAGACCCAGCTCACCTCTGCCTCTGCCTCCTCCCCAAGCGCGCCACCGGGTCCTGCTTCTCCCCGCTCCCTCCCAGCGCGTGTGCCGCGAAACAGCTGTTTCATGGGGCAAGCCCTGGGAGGGATGGGGGAGGAGGAGGAACGCGGCGCACTCGGGGAAGAACCAGGGCCAGGACAGGGATTTGGGAAGGGATTTCAAATTGACCCTTCTGATTGACAGGGCGGGCAGGCTAATCAGGGAGTCAAGAGGCCAGGTTCAGTCCTGTCCTCTGTGTGAGCTGGAATTGCCTGGGTCAGACAGAGTGGGGCCCAGCTAAGGAGAGAGCAGAGACCCGAGCTGAGCAGGGGAGCAGAGCTGTGCCAGCCAGAGGGGCCAGAAAAGCAGCCCAGGAAGCAGGTCAGAGTTGGGAGCAGAGTCAGACACAGCCCAGGGAGAGCAGACCCTGTGCTGGGAGCGGAGCTACAGCCACAGAGCCAGTCCAGAGAGACAGCCCAGGGAGAGCAGACGGACAGACCCTGTGCTGGGAGCAGAGCTGTAGCCACAGCCCAGGGAGAGCAGACCCTGTGCTGGGAGTAGAGCTGCAGCCACAGAGCCAGAGGGGCTAGAGATGCAGCCCAGGGGGCTGGAGGCAGAGCAGCAGCATCAGTATCAGTGCAGAGGCCGAGTGGAGCTGGAGCTAGAACAGTGGAGCTGGGGCTTGGGCTGGAGCAGTCTGGAGCCAGGTGTGGTGAGCAACTGGGGCCAGCCAAGGGAGGGACCCTGGGCAAAGGGCCCAGCGCAGAAAGACACCCCCAGCCAAGGGTCCTTGCAGGCCAGACTGGGAGGAGGATCTTAACCCGACGGGGGGCTGACGCTGGGAAGAAGGGTCCCACCACCCAAAGCCCGGAGGTGTTTGGCCACCACCAGAGTGAGTGTCCAACCCGCAGCATCCCTGCAGCACAGCCAGGGCCTGAGAAGGAGGCCAGGGACCACAAGGAACAGACTGTGAACTGCCCTGACATCCCAGAGACACTGTCTGTGATGTTCCCTGCCACAGAGCAGGGTGATGTGTTTCCTTTAACCTTTCCCATTTTTCCTTATTCTTTTTTAAATTTATTGTTGATTAAATAACTTGTATTTGCTTTAAATCAGTGGTTCTCAAAGCCGGTCCGCCGCTTGTTCAGGGAAAGCCCCTGGTGGGTTTGGCTGGTTTGTTTACCTGCCGCGTCCACAGGTTCAGCCGATCGTGGCTCCCACTGGCCGCGGTTTGCTGCACATAACTTGGTCTGCACCGCTTCCTGCAGCCCCCATTGGCCTGGAGCGGCGAACCGCAGCAAGTGGGAGCCACGATCAGCCGAACCTGCAGACACACAGCAGGTAAACAAACCAGCCCGGCCCGCCAGGGGCTTTCCCTGAACAAGTGGCAGACCGGCTTTGAGAACCACTGATTTAAATTGTATGGGATGATCAGTGGGTCAGGGAAGTGCCCAGTGCAGAGAGAGCACCCCGGAGTGGGGACGCCCCTGTCCCAGGTGACCACAGCAGGGTTGGGGGTCGAGCCCCCCAGGAATCCTGGGCCCAGCCTTGTCGGGGTTACGAGGACTCTGCCAGACAGGAGAGCGGAAGGGGAGTCCTCAAGGGCAGGGAGGCCTCTGGGTAAAGGAAGTGGAAGCGAGGACTCAGATCCTTTCGCTAGCCCATTTCACTGGGGTAGTGCAGAAGACAGGAAAGTTCCCCACAATAGTGGGACCATTTTCCCCCACTTACACATGCAAGACCTACCCTTTGATGGGGTAGGTCTGTTTGCCGAGTAGACTGACTCCAGGCTGCAAGGCCTCAAAGACTCCAGGGCGACAATGAAATCTTTGGCTATGCACACACTCCAGCAACCCAGCGAAAGCCCTTTAAGCCCCAAGTGCCGCAACAGTGCCCGTATCCTCGGCTGAGGCAGGAATTCTACAGGCGCAGGGTAGGAATGGCAGCCCTAAACCTTCCCATCCCCCGTCTGGACGGGGCCAGGGCCCGACTAAGCCTTCGTCGGGCTCAAAACAGACATTTGGAAGGTGCGCCCGAGGATGGAGCACCTGTCTCAACACTGGATCCTTCCCTGCATAGGCGCTGACTCCATGGGTGCTCCTGGAGCACCCATGGAAAAAAATTGGTGGGTGCTCAGCACCCACCAGCAGGTCCCTCTGGCCCCATCCCGCCCTCCTTCTCCAGCTCACCTCTGCCTCCGTTGCAAGCACGTCACCGTGTCCTGTTTCCCCTCACTCCCAGCGCTTGCGCCGCAAAACTGCTGATTCGCGGGGCAGGGAGGGAGGGGGGATGAGGGAGAATGCGGCGCGCTGGAGGAAGAGGCGGGGTTGGGGTGGGGATTTGGGGAAGGGATCCAATAGGGGCAGGGATGGGGTGGAGTTAGGGCAGGGACTTTGGGGATGGGGTTGGAATGGGGGCGGGGCCAGGGGCGGGGATGGGGTGGAGTCGGGGCAGGGGCAGGGGGGCGTGGGCACCCACCGGCGCTGGAGAAAGTTGGCGCCTATACTTCCCCATGTTTTTTGAACAGTTTATCCTACTTCTACCGTGCATGGTCCCAAATAACATCGGACTGCTGGGTTCGTCACATGGTGGAAATGGGATATTCTCTCCAATTCTGCTCCTACCCTCCTTCCCACCCCCCACCCCTTTCCCATCCCTCTTCAGGTACCCTTCTAACGAGCAACTCCTTATCCAGGAGGTGCAGGCGCTCCTCGCCACAGGAGCAGTGGAGGAGGTTCCTCAGGAGCTAAGGGGCAAGGGATTCTATTCCCGATACTTCCTAATCCTCTAAGCCAAGAGGGGTCTCAGACCCATTCTAGACCGGCCAGGACTCAACAAGTTCATGGTAAAGTTGAAGTTCCACATGGTCTCCCTCAATACAATTATCCCTTCCCTGGATCTGGGAGACGGATTCTCTGCCCTCGACATGAAAGACATGTACTTTCACATATTGATTCTCCCTGCTCACAGACGCTTCTTAAGGTTTGTGATTGACCAAAAACATTATCAGTTCACGGTCCTTCCCTGCGGCCTGTTGACAGCCCCACGTGTGTTCACCAAGTGCATGTCAGTGGTAGCAGCCTTCCTCCAAAGGAGGCAGGTGCAGATATACACTTACCTAGATGACTGGCTACTCGGGGAGCGCACCGGGGAGCAGGTGGAGTCACAGGTCAGTCTGGTCACATCCACATTTGAGAGACTTGGTCTCCTCCTCAACATGAACAAGTCCACCTCTGTCACCAACCCACAGAATAGAATTTATCAGGGCAGTATTGGACTTGGTCCAGGCAAGAGCATGTCTGCCAGAGTCCCGATTCCAAGCCATGTTATTTATCATTCGATGCATGAGAGAGTACCTGACTCCTACAGCAAGGAATTGCCTCAGTCTCCTCGGTCACATGGCCGCCTGCACATATATGGTCCAGCATGCCAGGCTGAGGTTTAGGTCTCTACAGATGTGGCTCGCTTCGACATACTGCCCAGGGCACAACCGCCTGGGCTTAGTGGCAGGACCAGATGAACCTTTTGTGGGCCCGGCGCCAAACACATTTGCGGGCCCCCATGTAATCATGATGGGCCCCTTCTGAGTGTGGGCCTGGTGTGGTGGCACCATTGGCGCCATAATATACCCGGGTACTGAATCTCAAAGACATTTTTCATTTTGATCACACACCTCTGCTTAACTATATGTATTGCCATACCCAGCTGCCTCAGCCCCCAGTTCTTCTCATTGAGCTGTACCCATTGGGCTTTCCAGTGTCCACAGTGAGCAGAACTTTCATAACGATCATGGAAACTCCCCACAGTTTTATCTCCTTCCTCAGTCAGACATTCGCTAGCCATGTCTCCAGTAACACCCTATGTCTCCAGTCACAGTATGTGATCCTGGCCTCAGCTCAATAAGGTTCCACAGCCAGCAGATACCTGATCAGTTCTGACAAATTCCTCCCCCAGCCCCCATCCTGCTATTTGAGCACGGCACTTGCAAACATCATTTCTCCAACCCTGGCTCAGTGAGCACTTAGCCCGTGGGAACCTGCAGTCACCAGCCTTCTTTTTCCCTCTGCTCCCATCTACGTGCTATTCCACTACGTGGTCACCACCACCTCTCCCCAGGCTTGTTTCCCTTCTACCTTGGAATGCTCCCCAGATAGCTGGTCCTATTCTCCCCCTGCAAACCTGACCTGCTTCCACTTTCCCTGCTCCGCTTGACATTCCTTTCCTACGGGTGACCTCTGTTCCTTGAGGTTAACTCCAGTTTCTTTATCTGCTCCCAGCTTAATGGCCCCCAGTAGTCACAGAGCCACCTGTAGCTTCTCTGGCTATAGCCATGGGGCCAATTGCCAGAGGCCAGCCTTAGACAGGTGCACCTACTAGCTGCGGGAGAGGGGTGGCAGTTCTAAGACTGAGCATGCTTGAACCTTGCAATGGCAGCACTAGGGACACTCAATCCTCAGCGCTGGCCTTAGGCAGCTGTGCACTCTGCCCCCCATGCCCCATTGCACTGAGCCCTGCCGCCCCCATCAGACCTGCCCCCGCCACTCCTCACTGCAGACTCTGCTCTGCACTCACAGCTCCGTGGGGCTCGAGCACCACAGGGTGTTGGGAGCAGCAGGACCCGCTCCCTGCCTGTCTCCAGCTCCCTCCTAGCTGTCTCCTCCCGCGGCCGGTGTGCAGCTGAATTGCTTGACCTGGCACCGGAGGTAAATCCTAAGCTGCTCTCGTTAACTGCCCAGATCCTGGCTGGTGTAAAGCCCCGTGAACCCCGCAGTCCCTGGGGTGACCCTGGGGGCCCTGGGCCAGTCCTCAGGCTCAGCCCTTCTCACCGAGCGAGCCCCAGGCAGGGTCCCAGGCCAGCAGGGACCATTGTGATCATGGACTGTGGCCTTCTGCATCGGCCAGTTACCCTCCCTAGTCGATATTTCCAGCTCTCACAGTGCTTCACAGCAGGGGTAAATCTCCTGGCCCTTCCACGGGAGATCAATGGGAAAATTGAACCACGAAGCAGTGCCGTGACCTGGCCCAGGCTGGCAGTGAATCAGAGGCAGAGCCCGGACTAGAACTCAGCCCTGGGGCTTGTGCTCTAACCATTAGGCCAGGCTGTTTCCAATACCGTGTGCTGAATTTTTGCTGCAGGCGCTCGGCCTCTCAGCTGCACAGAGAAAGCCCCAGCGCTGCTCTCCCCAGACAGGCAGGCTCCCAGTGTGGGAACCTGCCTGTCTGGGGCCACCGCTTCTGCCCACTCCCCTCCCCCGCGTTATGCTGCAGCTCCTCTCATTTCCACCCCTCAGTCAGTCCCTCCCTGATTCCCTGCATCTGGCAGTCTTGCTTCACCACCTAGTGGAGCTTCTCCATTTTGAAGCACTTGGAGGAGAGGAAGGTGATAGGGAACAGTCAACATGGATTCACTAAGGGCAAGTCATGCCTGACCAACCTGATTGCCTTCAAAGATGAGCATAAGCGCCGACTCGGAGCACCCACGGGGAAAAATTGGTGGGTGCTCTGCATCCACCAGCAGCCAAGCTCCCCGCTCTGCCTCCCCACCCCAACTCACCTCCCCCTCCTCCCCAGAGCACACCGCATCCCTGCTTCTCCTCCCAGTGCTTGCTGCTGAGGAGTAACAAGCTGTGGGAGGGAGAGGGGAGGAGTGGGAACATGGTGCTCTCAGGGGAGGAGGCGGGGCCGGGGTGGACACTTGTGGAAGGAGTAGAATAGGGGCGGAGGGTCAGAGTTGGGGCGGGGACTTTGGGTACGGGGTTGGAATGGAGGCAGGGGAGGGGTGGGAGGGGTGGGGCAGGGTGGAGTCGGGGCCGGGCCAGGGGGTCGAGCACCCACCGGCGCCAGGAGAAGTTGGCACCTGTGATGACGAGATAATTGGTTCTGTGGATATGGGGAAAGCGGCAGACGTGATATATCTTGACTTTGGCAAAGATTTTGATATGGTCTCCCACAGTATTCTTGCCAGCAAGTTAAAGAATTATGGACTGAATGAATGGACTATAAGGCGGATAGAAAGCTGGCTAGATCATCGGGCTCAGTGGGTAGTGATCAATGGCTCCATGTCTAGTTGGCAGCCGGTATCAAGCAGTGTGCCCCAGGGATCGGTCCTGGGATCGGTTTTGTTCAACATCTTCACTAATGATCCGGATGATGGGATGGATTGCACCCTCAGCAAATTCGTGGATGACACCATAGGCGCCAACTCCGTGGATGCTCCAGGCCTAGAGCACCCATGGGGAAAAATTAGTGGGTGGCTCTGCACCCACTGGCAGCCAAGCTCCCCTCCTGCCCCCATGAGCACACCACATCCCCACTCCTCCCCATATCTCCCAGCATTTCCTGCCCAGCCACTGTGAAACAGCTGTTTGGCAGGGTTAGCATGATGTGGGAGGAGCGGGAATGTGGCGCGCTCAGGGGAGGAGGCAGGGAAGAGGCAGGGCCGGGGCAGGGATTTGGGGAAGGAGTTGGAATGGGGGCGGGGAAGGGGTGGGAAGAGGTAGGGCAGGAGTGGGGCCTCATGGAAGGGGTGTAGTGGGGGCAGGGCTAGAGGCGGGGTGGGGTCGAGCACCCACGTGAAAGAGGGGGAGTTGGCGCCTATGGATGACACTAAACTGGGGGAAGATATAGATATGCCGGAGGGTAGGGATAGGATCCAGAGAGACCTAGAAAAAATGGAGGATTGGGCCAAAAGAAATTGGATGAGGTTCAACAAGGACAAGTGCAGAGTCCTGCTGTGATGGGTTCAGTCACAGAGACCCCCTCAGGACTGTCACCTGACGTTACCTCTGAGCCCATTTTTCCTGCCAGCTTGGGACTCCAGAACTCTGCCTTCTTCAGTCAGACACACCAGCCTGCTGCAACACAGACCCAGGTATGGTCCATGCCGCCAAAGCCAGGCTTTAACCAAAAACTGCTCAGCAGGTCGCCTATCTCCAGCACCCAGACACCCCGTTCCCAATGGGATCCAAACCACAAATAAATCTGTTTTACTCTGTATAAAGCTTATACAGGATAGACTCACAAATTGTTCATCCTCTATAACACTGATAGAGAGATATGCACAGCTGTTTGCTCCCCCAGGTATTAATCACTTAATCTGCGTTTACTAATAAACAAAAGTGATTTTATTAAATACAGAAAGTAGGATTTAAGTGGTTCCAAGTAATAACAGACAGAACAAAGTAAGTTACCAAGCAAAGTAAAACAAAACACGCAAGTCTAAGCCTAACACATTAAGAAACTGATTACGAGTAAATCTCACCCTCAGAAATGTTCCAATAAGCTTCTTTCACAGACTAGACTCCTTCCTAGTCTGGCCCCAATCCTTTCCCCGGTACAGTCTGTTGTCAGAGTGCTACCGGTGTGGTGCTCTGCTTTCTCCAATGTTGATGTCACTCGGCTGCATGCATGTGTTCCCTCTGTGTGCTGCCCCAGCTGTGCGCAGATAGCTGACACAGCAGACCCGACGAGAACCCCCAATAACCACAGAGTCAGTAAGATGCAAAGTCACGTCGGCTAGGTTTATTGCGAATTCTGACACAATGGCAGTTCCCCGTAGATTACTTAGTCTACCGAGCGTACTGCGAGAAAGTGCCTCTTGGCAATGGACCCGGCTCAGTCAGTGGCGGGACTTTCCACTGCCCCCTCGGCCGGACAAAGACACCGCCCCAGGGGTGCATTCTTATACACAGGTACAAACAAGTTACACATCACACCTGACGTATTGAGGGGCCACCCCTCTACGTAGCAAGGTACAACCCCTCTACGTAGTAAGGTGCCGCCTTCTACCTTGTACATGTTGGTTCGATCAAAACAACTCTATCCATCATATTACCCTTTTGCCCCGTCATTGGGATGGGTTGGCCTGTCCTTTTATTATCTATGAAATGTTTCAGTATAGTGTATTCTAGTGCTGTGTTTATACTTCGGTATGCTAGGTGAATATATGTTTATACTTCAGTATGCTAGGTGAATATATGTTTATACTTCAGTATGCTAGGTGAATATATGTTTATGCAACATCAGCCCTTTCCTTGCCAGCTTCTGTGAACCGAGCCGGCCTTCAGCTCACAGCCTTACTTTGCTTTTTTGCTAAGTCTTGTCCATTACTTTAGTTCAGGCCTCATACTGGGCCTTTATCAGGGCCTGCCCTTACTACACAGTCCTTGTCAGTTCCAGCAGACATCTTAGATGGAAAGCTGCAGTGTTCTCATGACTGGAAGCTCCCTTTGTTCTGTTCCACCCCTTTTATATCTTTGGCACAAGGTGGGAATCCTTTGTCTTTCTCTGGATTCCCACCTCTCCTTCTAAATGAAAAAGCAACAGGTTTAAAATGGATTTCAATATCATGTGACATGTTCACATGTCCTGTGAGACTTCATTACTCACAGGCTGGCACACAGGAAGGTTTGCAAGTAGCCATTTACAGCCAATTGTCCTAGTCAACAGGAGCCATCAAGATTCCAAGCCACCATTAATGGCCCCCACTTTGCATAATTACAACAGGCCCTCAGAGTTATATTCCACATTCCTAGTTTCAGATACAAGAATGATACATTCATACATATAGGATGATCACACTCAGTAGATGATAAGCTTTGTAATCCGAAGAAGTGGGCATTCACCCACGAAAGCTCATGCTGCAAAATGTCTGTTAGTCTATAAGGTGCCACAGGATTCTTTGCTGCTTCTACAGAACCAGACTAACACGGCTACCCCTCTGAAGCTTTGTAATGATACCTTACAAGAGACCTTTTGCCAAAGCATATTCCAGTTACACCATATTCACTCTTATAAACACATTTTTATAAAGCATATGGAGTGCAACATCTGGGTTGAGTTTGGGCCGGGAGAGGGGCGCACCTCCCCCGGCTGTGGCAGGGATGGGGCTGCGGCAGGTCCGGGCTGGGGCTGGGTGCTCTTCCCCTGGCCGCAGCAGATCCAGGGCTGAGTTGGGGCTGGGGGAGGGGCGGCCCTTCCCCAGCTGTGGCAGGTCCCTGCCAGGCGGGTTCCCTGAGCGCCTGTGTGGCGCTCAATAGGCTGCAGCGCGGCCGCGCAGCTTACAGGGACCTTAGGACAGCACCCCCAGCAGCACAACTTTCACAGCGGATTCCCATCCCCCCGCCTGCACCCAGAGTAAGTTCTCTTTTGTGTCCGTGCAGTTTTTAATGGACAGGCCTGTAGGAGAGAGAGACAAGGTGGGTGAGGGCCCATCTTTTATTGGACCAGCTTCTGTTGGTGCAAGTGACAAGCTTTGGAGCTCCACAGAGCTCTTCTTCCCCAAAGGCGGGTTAGTGGGTTACAGATCGGTGTCAGGAGACAGAAAACCAGCGTCCCTTAGAGTCTGTGGTTTTCGGGGTCCAGCTTCAGTCAATAGAGACCCCGGTTTTGTGTCTCATGACAACGACCTGTAACCCACCAACTCTCCTCAGTCCTATGGCTGCAAAGGTGTCAGCTGCCCACTTCACTTTGAATGGCTTCTTGCAACATGTGTGAACCCCTTATGCTTCGCAATCTGTCCACCTTGCATTGAGCTGTGACGCTGGGAGGAGCCTGCCCGGACCTGGCAAAGAGCTCGGGGTGTCTCTCTCCCCTCCCTTGTCTCTGGGACCAACAGCACTGCAAAAACCAGGGCTCTGTATCACAGGGCAAATGCCCACATTAGCACTAGCTGAATGTGCCACCTCCCCTGGCAGTCTCAGCAGAGGGACCAAGGATTGACAGGTCTGTGGAGTATGGACTGAGCAGTCTTCGCTCTGGGCCAGATCCTTGGTGTAACCTGTTGAGCTGATTTACACCAGCAGGCATTTTGGCCCTGGCTGTGGTTCATCTGGCTCAGGATGGCAATGGAGAGGCTGGCACAGCTGCCTGGGCTGTGGCCAAGTTCTCAGTCTCAGATGGAGTGACGGATGCTTCGCTCCTCTGCAAACCAGGCCCTAGGATGGGGTGGGGAAACTTTTTGGCCTGAGGGACACATCAGGCAATAGAAATGGTATGGCGGGCCATGAATGCTCACAACATTGGGGTTAGGTGCAGGAAGGGGTGCAGGTTCTGGCTGGGGATACGGACTCTGGGGTGGGGCTGGGGATGAGAGGTTTGCTGTCCAGGAGGGTGCTCCAGGCTGGGATCAAACGGTTTGGAGAGCGGGAGGGGGATCAGGGCTGGGGCAGGGGATTGGGCATGGGGAGGGGCTCAGGGGTGCAGGCTCAGAGCGGTGCTTACCTCAAGCGGCTCCCGGAAGCAGTGGCATGTCCCTTCTCCGGCTTCTACGCGTGGAGGGACCCCCGACCCTTGGAGTGGGACCATGCGGCTGCTTCTGGGAGCTGCGTGGTGAGGTCCCCGAGCATGTACCCTGGAGTGGGGCCATGCTGCGGCCCCCGACCCAGTGCCCCAGCTGGAGCGGGGCTGAGCCACGTGGTGTGGCCCCCGACCTGGCACCCCAGCTGGACCACCGGACCAGGGCAATCCCCAGACCCCGCTGCCCAGCGGGAGTTTGGGGCCTGGCTTAAAACGGCTCGCGGCCCGAATCCAGCCCACGGGCCGCAGTTTGCCTACCCCTGCCCTAGGAAGTCTTCTGCAAACCAGGCCACAGGAAGTCCCGGAGCCCAAAGAAGAGACACCCAAAAGAAGAAGCTGCTTTCGGAAGCCCAGGCCTCATGGGGATGAGGATCTTCACTGGGGGGGGAGGGGGGGTGCCTCATGTACTCCCCCAAAGGACACCACTAGACGGATTTCAGCTTTGCTTTGGGCTGCTGCTCCAAGGAGCCTCTGCCCTTCTGGAGATCCTCAAAGCAGAAGAGCTGGAAGGCGATCTCCTCCCAGGCATGATTCACCCCGCACTCAAACAGGCAGCCAAACAAGAGCGGTGCTGACACCTCCTGGCACACAGCCAGGTCCGAGTAACCACACGGCCCGTGGTACAGGAGCCAGGGGTGCTCCCACTTGGCCTCATTCAACGGGGACCGGTTGAGGTGGATGCCCAGGTCGACCCGCTTGCATTTATCTGTTGGGTGGGAGTAAAGCAGCCACGACACGGTGCTTCTGCGGATGGCGGAGGGGGCGTTCTCACCATTCAACTGCCAGGTTGTCTCGGGGGCTGGGGCGTTTGACCCTTCCGCGCCATCCGCCTCCAGAAGCCCTGTTGTCGGTGTGAAGCTCACCACACTGCCCTGGCAGCAATTCTCGCACAGCTGCTTGCACGAGGAGTGGCATTCGAATGTCTGCCCCTGGTCTGTGCTGAGTGCCGCTGCCCGGCACCGGCAGAGGGTGCGGGCGTTGCAGTACAGCACGGGGTCGCAGGCCCGGCACGCCACCTCGGCCACCTGGCACTCCACCGTATTCATGCCCTCAATCAGCTCACCCTTGTGCCAGCGCTGCCCACCGTCGTCACTATAAAAGACCAAGGACCGGGGTTGGGTCCAGCAGGGCAGCGGCAGGCAGCAGAAGCGAGCTGTAATGTGGTAGGTATAAGCCGGGATCACCAGCCGCCCAGAGCTGAGCTGCACCCCGTGCCCTGGCCCCACCGCAAACGTGGCCCAGTCCTTCAAGTCTTCCCCAATCACCTGCTCCTGCTCCATCAAGTCCGTTAACGAGCTCCAGGTCTGGCCGGCGTCTCCGCTGCGGATGTAGCAGAGCCGGGCGGCGTTCTGCCCAGTCCAGATCTGACATTGCTCTGAGACGTGCTGCCTCACGCAGATGAAGAACAGGAAGACAGTCTGACTCTTCTGCTCGTACACCGGGCAGGGGTTCATCGTGCGGTGACCCTCTAACACTGCGCTTGTCAAGGGCTCACTGGGCCCCCACTGCAGCAGGAGAGAGGGGGCGAGAACAGGTAGGTCAGAGGGGTAAGCGAGCGGGGCCCACTCCTCAGGACATCACTTTGACCATCCCGTATGGCCGCCTCAGGGCTGGATGGGCCGCGGTGCTCACACTTCGCCCAACCACCAGGGGGAGCTGTTGGGCCCTCAGCACTTCTGAAAACCAAGCGGCTGCCAAAACGGGGATCGAAGAGCCTCATTTTTGGCTCTTGGTTCTGCCTTCCCCTAAGGGAGCACGGGCTGGGCTGCAGCAGCTCCCCTGGGGGCTGCGCTGGCTTCTGCTTTAGTGGCTTGGCTCTGCTTTTCCTCCCTACGCGGATCCAGCCAGACACAAGCTGGCTGCAATTGGAGACCAGACACACGCCAATCACGCAGTCGCTAGCTCTGCGGGAAAGGAACTGTCGCAATCCCAGCCAGTTCCCCGGCCCGGCTTCCCTCTCCTGGGCTGCTCTCCTGGGCGTCTACACTGCATTTGGAGGGAGTCTCCCAGCCCAGGTCGGCAGTAGGGTTCCCAGGTGTCTTCCCCCGTCATAGTCCTTAGGGGTGCGATCCTGCAAGGTGCTGAGCAGCCTCAACTCCCTCTGGACTTCAAAAGGCCCCCGGCCCCTCATCGGAGCGCTCTGCCCCGCACAGGAGCCAGCCCTGCGCCAGTATCATTAGCTACTGGGGGGTGAATGGCCTGGAGTGCAGGTATCCAGGGAGAGGCACAACCCCGGGAAGCGCTAATGCTGAGACACCTCGGGCAGAGAGCGGGCAGCAAGCGAGGGGGGGC
Source organism: Mauremys reevesii (assembly GCF_016161935.1). Taxonomy (NCBI): domain Eukaryota; kingdom Metazoa; phylum Chordata; order Testudines; family Geoemydidae; genus Mauremys; species Mauremys reevesii. The sequence continues at coordinate 16,353,651 of NC_052623.1, read as the reverse complement.
TGCAGGGAAACAATGCACAGGGAATTACCTCGACCGAAGTCCCTGTCTTCCGACCTCGTCTCAGCACCAGGGACTCAGCGTCCTCGTCCCTGGGAGAGGAGCGTTTCTCCGCGAACGCCAGGAGCATGTCTGGGGGGATATACAGCAGTGCGGGGATCCGATAGGTGACCCCACTCTGCGGATCCTGTTGGAAGAGAGTCGCCTTCCCAGAGCTCATCGAAGCCTTGATCATGATGTCTCGACACAGCAGAAACCTCAACTGGGGGGAGAAAAGGGATCAAGGGGGTGAAAACAACTAGCTACGTAGCTTCCCTCAGCCACAGAGCTGCACCCACCTGCTCAGACAGGAAACATACTGAGCTCCTTCTTTCCCCATCTCTACCACAGACTCACTGCATCAGGCAACCAGCTCAGGGACCAATGCTGCAAGGGGCTCAGTGCAGACTTAGCTCCTACTGATTTCAATGAGAGCAGGATCCAGCCCTGATCAGCAGGGGGTGGGGGCTGGGACACTGAGTTAGGGCCAAATTCTGCTCAGTTAGGCTGGAGTAATTTCTGGCTCTGGGTTTACACCAGCGTCACAGAGATCAGAACCCGGCCCCCTCTGTCTCCAAGAGAAAACAGGCACCTTCCTCCAAGCCCAGACTTTCCCAGCCCAGCCCGGGGCAGCAATTTACCGTCAGCCGGTGCCTGCCCTGCCGGAGGGGCTCCCCGCAGCGCTGTCTCCAATGCAGACCGGCTCTGGCCTCTCCCTCCTGGCCCGGCTTTCTGCTCTTCCAGCGGGACCAGGGCAAACTGGACCAGGGAGCCTAGAAACAGCAGGAGACGTGAAAGGAGAAGCTCTAACCCTGGCAGGATTCAAGCCTTACTGAGCCGAGCCGAGCCCACCCCACCGGTCCGCCCCCCCTTCCTCCTCCCCCACAGCTTCGCCCACACGCGCTACAGCGCCCCGCCCCCGGTCATGGCGAGACCCGCAACAGACCTGCCCGCAGCCAACCCACATTGCACCGAATCCCGCCATCAGACCTGCCCCCCACCCCCAGTGCCCCGAGTCCTCCCCGCCCCATCCGACCTGCCCCCACCTGCCATTGCCCCAAGTCCTCCTTGCCCCCATCCGACTTGCCCCCCACCTCCCACTGCCCCAAGTCCTCCCTGCCCCCATCCCACTTGCCCCCCACCTCCCATTGCACCGAGTCCTCCCCCCACCACTCCCATTGCACCGAGTCCTCATCAGACCTGCCCCCGCCGCCGACTCGGCTCCGCGGGGCTCGGGCCCCGCGAGCAGCCGGACCCGCTCCCTGCCTCTCCCCGGCTCCCTCCTCCCGCGGCCGGTGCGCAGCTGGATCGCTTCCCCCGATACCGGCGGCAAACCGGGCTGCTCTCGCTCACTGCCCAGATCCTGGCTGGGGTAAAGGCCCGTGAACCCCGCAGTCCCTGGAGTGACCCCGGGGGCCCTGGACCAGCCCTCGGGCTCAGCCCTTCTGCCCAGCGAGCCCCAGGCAGGGTCCCAGGCCAGTAGGGACCATTGTGATCATGGACTGTGCCTGCCCTGCCGGAGGGGCTCCCCGCAGCGCTGTCTCCAATGCAACCGGCTCTGGCCTCTCCCTCCTGGCCCGGCTTTCTGCTCTTCCAGCGGGACCGGGGCAAACTGGACCAGGGAGCCTAGAAACAACAAGAGAAGTGAAAGGAGAAGCTCTAACCCTGGCAGGGATTCAAGCTCCAGTGAGCTGCGCCCACCCCACCCCTGCAGGCACTGCTTCAGCCAAGATAACTGCTAAAGAGACGTGCTACAGCGCCCCACCTCAAAAAGGCCTCTGCACCACCCCCAGTCATGGCGAGTCCCCACAACAGACCTGGCTCCCTACTCCCGCATTGCACCGAGTCCCCCCGCCACCAACAGACATACCCCCACCAACCCCCATTGTATCGAGTTCCCCCCAGCCCCATCAGACCTGTCTCTCCACCCCCCCAATGCGCGATTCCCCCCCACATCAGACCTGCCCCCACCCCCATTGCGCCTAGTGCCCTCCACCCCCATCAGACCGGCCCCCGCTACCCCCCATAGTATCAAGTTCCCCCCATAGTCAGATGAGGCCCTAAAACAAACCCTTGGTATCAGAGGCCCGGTATGAGGCCTGAGGCCTGAACTAAAGTAATGGTCAAGACTTTGCTAACATAACACAAAGTTAAGCTGCGAGCCAGAGGCAGGCCCTGCTCCCAGAAGTTGGCAAGAAGGCGGCTGCTAATTACACGTATACACAGCTCTAAAAGGTATCAAGTACTAATAGGATGAATGTGTGCCAGGATGGCACCAGAACATTCTGGTACGAACACATTCCACAGAAATAATGGGGAACAGGCTGACCCATCCTAAAGACAGGGTCAAAAGGATAATATGATGGATAGAGTTGTTTGTTCAAATCAACATGTACTAGGAGAGAGGCAGCACCCTAATACATAGAGGGGTTGTACCTCAGTGCGTCAGGAGTGATGTGTAACCTGTTTGTATCTGTGTATAAGAATGCACCCGAGTGGACGTCTTTGTCTGGCCTAGGGGGCAGTGGTAAATCCCACCACTCACGAGATGACAGTGGGGTGGTCACCGTTGAATGACAACACTGGATGTTAACTGCTGCAGATGGTAAGTAATAGCTGGCAATGGCACTTGTCCGGAGTTTCGATCACCTGTGGAAGCAAAACCCGCGCGCACCTGCCACTCGGATGGGCAGCCCCGAACTGAAGTCACTGCCGCTCTTCTATAGCGTGAAACCCCGTAGGGAAACCCCATAGAATCCTGGGAAAATCCAGTTAAAACTGGGACTTGTTTACTACTTGGGCCACTGCTGACCGCTGGAAAGGGCGGGAAAACACTCCAACTGCCCTCCTGATCACATGACCAAGCCCTCCATTTTAGATAACAAAATGGGTTCCATACAAAAATAAATCATAATACTAATAACCTGACAAACACAGCTTTAGGAATTTGCCCCTAACGGCAAGGCAGTGGCATGGACCTCTTTAAGGCCTCACTGGACACTGCGGACTCAGCAGCGTGCACTTTGTCCTCAGGGATAGCTATGCGGTGTAGTTCATGGCTGTAGGCCTCGAGGCTCTCGCCCGAGGTTCAGCAAACTATGCAAGACCTGCCCCTTTGACGGGGTGGGTCTGTTTGCTGAGCAGACTGACTCCAGACTGCAAGGCCTCAAAGACTCCAGGGGGACAATGAAATCTTTGGCTATGCACACACTCCAGCAACCCAACGAAAGCCCCAAGCACCGCAACAGCACCCGGTAGAGGCAGGCATTCTACAGGCGCAGGGGTAGGAATGGCAGGCATAATCCTTCCTATTCCCCATCCAGACAGGGCCAGGACCCTACTAAGCCTTCGTCAGGCTCAAAACAGACATTTTGAAGGTGTGCCCGAGGTTGGAGCACCTGTCTCAACACCAGATCCTTCCCTGTGTTTTTTGAACTAGTTGTCTATCCCACTTCTACCATACGTGGTCCCAAATAACATTGGACCGTTGGGTTCTTCGCATGGTGGAAATGGGATATTCTCTCCAATTCTGCTCCTACCCTTCTTCCCACCCCGTTTCTCCATCTTGCGTCAGGGATCCTTCTCACGAGCAACTCCTTATCCAGGAGGTGCAGGCGCTCCTCGCCATAGGAGCAGTGGAGGAGATTCCTCAGGGGGCAAGGGATTCTATTCCTGATACTTCCTAATCCTCAAAACCAAGGGGGCTCTCAGACCCATTCTAGACCTGCCAGGACTCAACAAATTCATGGTAAAGTTGAAGTTCTACATGGTCTCCCTCAATACAATTATCCCTTCCCTGGATCCAGGAGATGGGTTTGCTGCCCTCGACATGAAAGACATGTACTTTCACATAGCGATTTGCCCTGCTCACAGATGCTTCTTAAGGTTCGTGATCGACCAAAAACATTATCAATTCATGGTCCTTTCCTGCAGCCTGTTGACAGCCCCACGAGTGATCACCAAGTGCATGTCGGTGGTAGCAGCCTTCCTCCGAAGGAGGCAGGTGCAATATACACTTACCTAGATGAGTGGCTACTTGGGAGGCAACACATCTTGAAGAACAACAGTTATGAGAGGTAAGTAACCAACAGTTTTGGTCTCATTGGGAGTTGGGACAGCAGCCTGGATAATGGTAGTCTCTGAAGGGTTAGTCAGAAAGCATCCTAAATGGTAAGACTGTGTAAGCTTCCTAATGCATCTGATGCTGACTCAGTGTTCACACTGCAAAGAAAAACCTGCAGCATAAAGTCGCAGGGCACAGGTCAGGTTGGCTCGGGCGTTTAAAAATAGTAGTGTAGATGTTACCGCTCCCACCTTGTTGAGTTTCAGAGCCTGGGCTCCAGCCCGAGTGGGAATGTCTACACTGCTATTTTTAGACCTGCAGCCAAAGCCCCATGACCCCGAGTCAGTTGACCTGGGCTCAGAGACTCAAAGCCAGGGGTTTTTCTCTGCAGTGTAGACATACACCTCATTAGCCTGCTGCTTGCTTAGGTGATTGCCAAGACTAGCCAGCTGATGACCTGCGAGAACAGTGTGGCACTGTCAGGCTAGTGCTGACTTGGCAGGGGCTATCACAGTGATCATAAATGGAGTCAGTGGTGGGTGAATTGCAACCTTGCTAAGCATGAATGGAACCCAATAGCAGGAAGGGTAGGGGAACAGCATGTGTCACTACGTGCTTGGTTTCCAGAGACCATGCTTAGATAGGGAGCCCCATAACAAGGTCTGAAGTTTGACTTTAGATCCCTCTCTGGTGATCCCTACCCCTGTAAAACTCCTTCTGGAAGGAACCAGCTGCAGTAAACAGACCTGCAGCTGGAGGCTAGGCTATGAGAGTTGGTTTCTCAGCTTCATTATTGCATCCGAAACAGATGGATGTTGTTTCCTGAGAGGTTCCGGAGGCACAGAGCCCTCCGACGTACAAGGCGTTTAGATGAATGTTGTCACATGCATGCTCTTCCTCTAGCTGAGTGGCACCTGCCAAGAGGGCACAGCGGGTGCAGGAATGGCTGCTCTCAGGAGTTCCTCACCCCCCTCCAATTCTCATTCAATTCAGAGAACATCCTGAGCAAACACAGCCGCTTCTCATCTACTTCCTCCTCTCAAAACAAACAAGGTCAGGGTGGGAGGTTTCAAGAGCACTCAGCCTTGGCCAATCACAGCTCTCATTGAAGGAGGCTGCCATTACTTTGGCTAAGGCCCAGTGCTTATGAAAATTCCTCCCTACATGACACTGGTCCCCTAGCAGCCCCCTGCACTGCTAACCTCTCTAGCAAGCTGTTCTCCGCTACTTCCCGCACGTTCCATTGCTTCACCTTTTACGTATTCTTCAACAAAGAGGGTGACAAAATGTGTAAGCTCTCCAGAGTCAGGCCCATCTTTTTGTTCTGTTTTGTGTGGCGTCTACCACTGTGCGCTCCTGATCCTTGACTGGGACCCTGGAGGCAATGCAAATAGGCACAATACAAATAGGTCACGTAATCTCACTTTTTAACATGAAGAAAGCAAAGTCCCTTCCAACCAAATGACCTCATAGCCAGGACAACTCGTTTTCAAAGACAAGATGGGCTGTCTTAGCCCATTGCTGTTCTTTAAAGGGCGACAACTTAATTGTTTTGAAACTGAATTTTTTTTCCAAATCATTGTAAGACAAAGGTACTTTTACTCCCTTGCTGATGGTTATAAAGGTCTTTTCAGTTGGGCAGTTTCTCCAAGAAACAGTGAAATGGACTCCCGAGAAAGTCCTGTCAAATGCACAAATGGAAGGGAGTCAAAGGCCCAGCTCCACAAAGAGGCTGGGGCATCCACAAACCCTGGCTTGGATGCCTAGGCTATGCATGGGCCCTGAGAATGAGACCCACAAAAGCCAGCACCAATAGCAGACACCGATGAGAGGGGTGTGTCCTAAGCCCGACCCGTCTCAAGAGTTAGGCACCTATGTCCAAGCTGGATGGAGGCACCTGTCTGTGCTTGTGATTCACCGCTGGAAACTCTTCTGGACGCAGGTGCCTAAGCAGTTTCTAGCAAGAACAGCAGCGGTGCACTTAACTCCACACAAAATGGCAAGGGAAGGGCTATAAGCACGTAAATTCCTTTGTGGATCTGGGTCTAACTCTTCAGTGTTAGTGATCTCAGGAATGTATGGAACGTGGTAGTGGGTACCATGTTTTTCTAGACAGGAATGTGATTTTAAGATGACTGTGCTCCTTTAATCTCTCCCCCATGAAGACCGCAACACTGTTTTCACATCTGTTCTTTCCTTTTATTGAAAAAAAAATCATTTAGAAAAATGACAGTTTATATCAGGGACACAACTGAACAGAATCTCAATACGAAATATGCCAGTTGGACAAACATGAAGGACATTTACAGCTCTAAAAATGCCATTGCTTTTATTTTTCCACCTTGTCGATAAATTTCGTGCTCTAACATACAGAAGTAGCATATTTGCAGTCTCGATATTTTTCCCTTCCAATAGATAAAAGGATTTGATATAAAAATTGATCCCACCCACCCACTCCCCAATCAGATAAATATAAAAATAAAGAAAAACACTTGTTTGTGAATGGACAGAGTTGTTTTACATAAAGGTTTTGTCCTGAATTCCTAACATAAAGATTCACTATGAAAAGGATAAAATGAAGTCAGCGAAATGTGAATGCTAAAATCCCCCAAACACTGCATGGCACAGAGCTACATACTATAAAGCACTGCCAGGTAAAAAAGGAGGAAGTCAATACAGCATTGAGCAAAAACCTCCCTCCTAAAGGTCTTTGATAGGTCAAATGTCATCCATCATAATCTCAAAAGTGACAGAGCAACCTGAAAGGCAGGTTAAACACTGCAACCACACAGATCAAGACCGTCTGTAGCTAGGCATTAGCTTCAAGATCTCGGATCCAAGTTTAAAAATCCTGCTTTATCCAGAATTAAATAGGATTTCAGGACAAAAACAGAGGCAAGTAACATTCTTTGCTATTTCACTTTATTTATTGGTATTAATTTAGCATGATCCACGCAGGAAGATAGCCATTGGAATAGTTATTTTGTTTTTCTTTCCGTGGCCAAACTGTCATGAAGCTTGGAGATTTCTGGTTCGTAGGCCTCCATGACCAATGTTCCATTGTCATCAAAGAATTTAGCGATAGATTTGGTGAACTCTGCTTCTCTCGGCTGTTTGGTTTTCCCGCTGATGAAAGTCAATTTCAGGGTGTATTTGTCATCAAACCTTGAAGGGACACAGAAAGAGAACCCTAGTCAGAGTTTAGAGAGGGGTTACTCAGATTTGGCACAGCTGAGTGGCTATATTGGGCTGAGAGCCTAGTAGCCAAAAAAATACCCTGAATTTGAACAGTGTCACATGCCACAGCAACTCTCATCTTCACCACAGGCATACAGCCCAGGTCCCAGCATGCAATGCTCTACCTTCTATGCACAAAGATGCTGCAACATGCAGTATCAGTAAATTATAACTCAATATTAAAGGGTTTTTTTATTGCTCTTTTTGGGGTTAGAGCTTTCTGAAATTAACATTAGAGTTAAAATAACCGATAAAATTCAAACTTCTCCATGGCTGTTGATTGCTCTGACTGTACTGCTATTTTAATTTTAACAGGGTGAAACTGACGCAGATGTTAATGGACAAGCTCTTGAATTGTAAGCCTGCTTTTTGGTAAGCATCAATGTGCATTTAAGAGGCAGTTTTGCTTGAAATTAACTTGTTTTACATTTTCTATAGACAGATGAGTCCTGGATTCGTAGGAGAGATTCCCTAAGCAACTAGCATTAACCTCATTTCTTTTTCGGTAAAAGTGCTCAAATGACACAGTGAAAATAAAAACCTAGGCAGAAAGGCCCGTCCATTCCTGACTCTGCAAACAGACAAAATTAAGTGTTTTCTTCACATGTCAGTAAAGATCAATCTCTCCATGTCACAGTGGACCTGACTTCCTGAAAATGGCAGGATCCATGCCATGAGATCAGTTCAACAGCCATGGAAGATTTCCACATGTGTTTCTAGGTGTTTTTTTTTTTTAAATATGTATCTATATGATCTTTTAAGGAAAACTGTGTTTTTTAAGCCAAAGATGAGACTGAGTGGGCCACATAATGCCTCCCTATTTTAAATGACATGAACCAACTCCTCGTATCAGAGGGGTAGCCGTGTTAGTCTGGTTCTGTAGAAGCAGCAAAGAATCCTGTGGCACCTTATAGACTAACATCTGTTAGTCTATAAGGTGCCACAGGATTCTTTGCAACTCCTCGTAAGCATTTCCTCTGCCCTTAAAAGTGAACTAACATTGCTTCCACTCCCTCACCCACTTCCTTCCTGCTCTGCTTTCATTGTTTCAGTTAATAAAATGCTTGTCTCTCCAAAAGTCTGACTGTTTTATACTTTAATTAAAATATATTTTACAGGCCAGGAATAGAAAGCACAATTAAATCACAAACAGGGAGCCAACCATCTCTCCCTATATGCGTATATATCAGGGGTTGGCAACCGACGGCATGCGTGCCAAAGACGGCACGCGAGCCAATTTTTAATGGCACGCGGCTGCCTGCTGGGACTCCGTGTGCCATTAAAAATCCTGCCCAGCGCGGCAAGCCGCGGGGTCCGCGGGCCCGGGCTGGAGCACCGGGCCGAGTGCAGCAAGCCGCCGGCCCCTCTCCCGCTTTCTCCCCTCCCCTGGAGCCCTGCCGCCGCGCACGCAGCGCTCTGGGGGCCGGGGCTGCGCGCTCCCACGGGGCAGCGTTTGGCTCCGCGGGGAGGGAAAAATGCTCCCAGCTCACCCGGAGCCCTGCCGCTGCGCGCGCATCGCTCTGAGGGGCAGGGCTGTGCACTCTCGCAGGGTAGTGTATCTGGCTCTGCTTGGAGCCTCAAGGTAAGGGGACCGGGTCTGGGGGTGGATAAGGGGTGGGGAAGTCAGGGGACTGGGAGCAGGGTGGGTTGGATAGGGGGTGGGAGGGGTGTAGCTGGGGCGGGGGTCTCTGGAGAGGGGAAGTCAGGGAGCAGGGGGTGGTGGATGACGCATGGGAGTTCCGGGGTCTGTTATGGGGCAGGGGGTGGATAGGGGTCATGGCAGTCAGGGGACAGGGAGAAAGGAGGGTCCTGGGGAGGCAGTTAGGGTGGGGAGTCTCTGGAGAGGGTGGTCAGGGGGCAAGGACCTTGGGGGGTTGGATGAGTCGGAAGTTCGGGGTGGGGAGGCTGTCAGGAGGCAGGGGTGTGGAGAGGGGTCGCGGCAGGCAGGGAGCAGGGGGAGGGTTATATGGGTCGGGAGTTCTGGAGGTCCTGTCAGGGGGTAGGGAGTGGTTGGGATGGGGCATGAGAGTCCCAGGAGTCTGCCTGGGGGTGGGAGGTGTGGATAAGGGTTGAGGCAGTCAGGGGACAGGAAGGGGGTAGGTTCCTAGGGGGGCAGTCAGGGGACAAAGAGCAGGGAGGCTTAGATAGGGGATGGGGACCTGGGGGCAGTTAGGGGCAGGGGTCCCAGGAGGGGTAGTCAGGGGACAAGGAGTGAGGGGTTGGAGGTTCTGAGGGGGCAGTCACCCAGCCCTCTGCCCTGAGGCCTGACCCCCCCCCCCCCACACACACACGCAGCCCTCTGCCCCGCAACCCCCCCCCACGCCCCTGCCCTTGGCCCTGTACCTCCCTCATACACACCCAGACCTCTGCTTGACTTCACCCCACCACCACCCCAGCCCTGACTCTGGCACCCCCACATCCCCAGCTCCCCCCACATCCCCACCCTCACCCTGAGCACCAAATGGGAGCTCCTGCACCCCCCCCCATTCCCACCTGCACCTCTCTCATCATATGGGAGCTGCCCAGGTAAGTGCTCCCACACCCAAACCTCCTGCCCCAACCCTGAGCCTCCTCCCTCATTCTAGCTCCTGGCCAGACCCTTCACCCCCAGCCCTGTGCTCAGTGCACTCCCACCCTCAGCTCAGCGCAGAGAGAGGAAGAGAATGGGCCAGAACCAGGGAGAAGGTAGGTACCCACTCTGTGTGGGCAGGGCCGGGACCCCAGACCGGCAGCGAGCTGAGTGGATCCGGCAGCCGGGATCCCGGCTGGCAGGAGCTGGAAGATGGAACCCCTGAGCGGCAGTGGGCTGAGCCGCACGGCCCACTGCCGGTCTGGGGTTCTGGCTGCTGGACCCTTGCCAGCCGGGGTCCCGGCCGCAGGCCCTGCTCAGCCCGCTGCCGGCCTATCTGAACAGAACCCCAGACCAGCAGCAGGCTGAGCGGGCCGGCGGTGTAAGATCAACATTTTAATTTCACTTTAAATGAAGCTTCTTAAACATTTTGAAAACTTTGTTTATTTTACAATACAACACTAATTTAGTTATATTATATGTAGACTTATAGAGAGACCTTCTAAAAATATTTAAATGTATTACCGGCACGTGAAACCTTAAATTAGAGGTTCTGAAAGTGAGTGAGTGAGTGTGTGTGTGTGTGATCTCTTTTGGTGTCATATCTGACAGCAGCCAGTACTAGATGTTTTAAAGATACAGGATTCCTAAATTCCTTCCTAACCCATCAGTCAGTGATTGGTTTATGCCTGAAGCATGAGGATTTATATCCCTTATTCTTTTAGCTTATCTAAGCTAACTCTCTCTTCATTTAAAAAGTTTCTTTTTTGAATCATGCTAAACTCTGGGGTCTCATGAGTTCCACATGTTAGTTACAGGAGACAGAAAACTGTATACTGCATACAAATTTTAGCCATCTCAAAACGAGAAATCATGACAGGAGCTAAAGTAAAAGCAACTAAATGTCCAATAACTCTATTTGCATGATTGCAGATTGCAGTAACGGGTCTACTTTTCTAAAGGATGAAGAATCAGGCCTAAGTGACTAAAGGACTGAAGGAGTTGACTTAAAGAGCAAAAAGACTTAATTTGGCTAAGTAATGGCTTACAAAAGGGGATGTAACGACTTACAAATACAGAACCTAAAAGGGTGCAATATAGAGCGGTGGTTCTCAATCTTTTTGGGCTCAAGACCCATTTGTAAATGTTTATGGCCTGTCGCTACCCAGTGAATAGTCTGGGGGTGGAGGCCCTGGGATGGTTTTGGTCGTGTCCTGCCCCCGCCCCCGGTTGGGTCCTGCCCGGCACTCATCCCACAGTGGCAAATCCAGTGCTGTGAGGCTGGCTGGGCTTGGCTTTCCGCTTCGGGCGTTGCAACCTCCAGGGTTGCAGCGCCGCTCAGGTTCGGCCCGCCCCCCTGACTGGACCAAATTTGTTTGTGTGGAGTCGTGATCTGGCTCCTCAAGTTGCAGTGCCACTGACTCAAATTTGGCCTTCAGAACTGGGCAGCTGAACAGTGGTGACTGCTGGCCAGGCCTCCAGCTCTGAAGGTAGCACTGCCATCAGCAGCAGTGCAGAAGTAAGGGTGGCAATACCATACCTGCTACAGGGCTCTACCAACGGGCTGAGAAACACTGATACAGAGAGCAGAAAATATCTGGGGTGATTCCATGTGGGTACTAAGGGCAATAGAGCACTGGGAGAAAGACAGGCTCTAAGGAAGCAGGTCTCAGACCATTCAGGGCTTTTGATAGAACCAACACTTTGAATATTGCCTAGAAGCCAATTGGGAGGCAATGCAGTGCATGACACAGATGTAATACATAACCCTTTGCATAAGACTTATGCCACACCCGCCATTTGGCTCCTGTGCTACTCTGAGTAAATCTGCACAGAAAAAGGTGACAGACCCAACAGGAAGCAGAAATGACATTCCTGCCCTTCAGTAACTACAGTAAGTAGGCAAATCACAGGCCTCAGCAGGGCGTGGATGTTCTGTCATTATGGTCCTTTAGTAACTGTGGTTCTAGAAGCAAAAATACCTTTTTAGACTGGAGGAAAGTTGCCAGATGTCATCAGGGTCCATCCCCGCAGGATCCTTTCGATGTGCTACCAGGAAAATGCTCTTCTCCTTGTATGAGGTATAGATGGTCAGGATTCCCATCATCACAAAATAAGTTCGGGAAAGTTAAAGAAATTAAGGGAATACGAGAGCCATGCAATAGTAACAAGTAGGACACGTGAACAATGGAATGCACACAAATAAATGATTGATCTCTACACAGCGATTAGGGTATTTAATTGCTTTTGACAAGATCATTTAGAGCTCAGGTTTTGGTTGACATTTTTATTAGTATGAACAAGTTAAATGCAAACATACCGTGTCAGTCTCTAGCTCTTAAAAATCTTCCCACTACCACAAGACCACAGATCAATGCCTGAAGTGACATGAATGGTGGGCAAAAGTTTATCAGAACCTCTCTTGAATGAGATTTACCAAGGAGTCAGATAGAAAAATCAAAAGATTAAAAGACAATTAAACGTGACTATAAAGAGACTAAATGGTGTTTTCAGTTACTTGACTGAAATTTCATTGGCAACATCTAAAGGAGGCCTCATGAAAGCCTGAGGCAGAATAAGCAGTGGAAATAATCCTTGTGTCTAGGGTCACACAGAAGGTCAGTGGAATAGTAGGGGTTAGAAGCCCAAAACTCTTGGCTCTCAGCTTTGTGCTCAGTTTACCAGCCCACACTGCCCCCCGAGACGATCTGCACAATTCAGAGACATTGCTGTATATACAGAGATATGTTGCACCCTTTAGCCATCACTCTGAACATGGTATCCTGAATTGTCTGCACTAACTCCTATAGCCAAAAAGCAGCAACAAAGTCACAGAATGACAGAGAACATTTATCAGAGTAACATTTATCATTCAAAAACAAAACAGAATGATAAATGTTACTCAATACTTCAGATTTACTAACTGTTCTCTAAAGGTAACTTACATTTATACTGTGGCCTCTTCCCAATTTTTATGCTTGATGGCAGCCTCTGACAATTGCTCCTGCTTGCCATTTCACTCCCAGCACCCGACCTGTAGTATCACAGGAAGCAGCTGGTGCTATAGGAGTCTGTTTACAGAAATACAAGTTTCTTATGCTAAAATATTGAGGAAGTGGACTTGGATGTTAAAATAAAACACTGAAGTAGAAACCTGGTAAGTCCCACTGTCTGTGAAATTCAGACAGGACCTATCAATTTTACTTCTATGTCTGCTAAAAGAGGGAAAGACAATTATGGATTTTTTTTTTTTTATTTTTTTTTTACTGGTTGGGGAAGACAAACACGTCTTAAACCTGCAGCACACAGGAAAGGATATGATACCACACAGAAAGCGAGAACAGGTTTAGATTCAGGAAAGGGATGCAGATAATCCCAAATCAAAGCCACGACGGCAAAGAGACAGGAGACTGTGCAGATGATGAGGCGGCCATCAATCAAACAGAAATTCTCCACATACTTGTACTTTTCCAGGAGAACCTGATGGGAAAGCAAAGAGCCCAGTTTATTGTACACTTGGCTACTTTTACAGATGGCTTCCACAGACAAATTAATTCTCTATAGATGCACTAATTTCAATTGCATAATTCAGATGATTTTAATTAAAGCGTCAGAAAGGGGAAAACCAAATCCAGGAGCATCACAGAAACAGCAGTAAACGTGGTGAGAATGCTGCAACTTTAGATATATTTTATATCTAATTTAAATAGTCTTTAAATGTACATATGTTCTTTAAACTTTTCACTGACACGAGTAAAAGCCATTTTAAGGCTAACTAGCCAATTTTATTAATGCAAAATGACACAGTAATTGAATTGGAAGCATCTAAGAAAGCAAGTGATTTCTGAGTCATTCACAGCTCTAGGAGATGACACTCAGGGTACGTCCACACTACCCACTGAATCGGTGGGCAGCGATCGATCTATCGGGGATCGATTTATTGTGTCTCATCTAGATGCAATAAATCGATCACCGAACATGCTCCCCATTGACGGAACTCCACCAGGGTGAGAGGCAGAAGTGGAGTTGAAGGGGGAGCCGTGGCCGTCGCTCCCGCACCGTGAGGATGGGAGGTAAGTCGAAATAAGATACGTCGACTTCAGCTATGCTATTCTCGTAGCTGAAGTTGCGTATCTTACATCGACACCCCCCCCCCCCCAAACACCCATAGACCAGGCCTCAGTAGGAGTCTGATCCTGGAAACGTATGTGTGCAGATCTATCATCGACTTTCATGAGAGTTCTGTACAGAGCGAGGCTCCAAGGTGGAATCTGTGAAGGGACTCAAGTGTTGCAACACTGAGGGCACCTAGAAAAATCACAGGAGCAACAGTGCAACCCCCTCCAGCTGGGTTAGGAACCTAGGCTCCCCATATGATGAACAGGGAGAGACAGGCACCTAAGAAAGGCGATCCACCAAAGCCAGCCCGCTAGGTGCGGAACCACCTAAATCAACCTAGTTGGGGATTGGTCCTGCTTTGAGCAGGGGGTGGGACTAGATGACCTCCTGAGGTCCCTTCCAACCCTGACAGTCTATGATTCTATGCCAACCAGAGGGGGAGGAGGGGGTGCTAATCCCTGTCCTGCTCACAGATACAGACTCCTAAGTCTGGGCTGCAGGGAGGCGCTCAGTTCTGCTTGGGAGTCACAAACTAGGAGATAAGTGTAAATTGTGTGCAGGACTTGAAACTAATGGCCAAGGAGGGGAGGGCGAGGAAGAAGACCTCCCGTACAACCCATTAGCCTAGTGGCTAGGGTACTCCCCCAGGATAGGGGAGACTCCTAGATCGTGACCTTCCTCCTCCTGAGGAGAAGATGGGATTTGAACAGGGATCTGCCACCTCTCTGGTGAGTGCCATAACTACTAGGCTGAACAGGCATTCTAATTCGGTCACTGGCCCAATTAATATTGAAGTATTCCATTGCTTAATTCAAGTGGAACAACTTCAGGAGGAGACATTGAGGAAATCACAACAGAATATCCCATAGCCTGGTAGCTAGGGCACTCACCTGAGAGGGGCTGCTCCCTGTTCAAATCCCTTCTCCTGCTAAGGGTGGTGGGACGACTTGAACTGGGGGTTCCCCACACCATGGGTGAGTACCCTATCCACTAAGCTAAAGGTTATAAGGGAGGTCTTTCCCACCCCTGGCTGTTTTGTGTGGGCACCTCAGGTGAGTTCGATCTGGAAGGTGTGCTCAGAGGGTGCCAACAGGATTGGGCCCTTGCATATGATTTAGGGGACTGAACATCTGTCTTTCCTGGTTTGTGAAGGGCTTGGGGGCTGAGGTGGGGATAAGCCTCCAAATACCTACCATGAAGCAGCAGTGCATATGTCCAAGAAGGAAATAGGCGCCCAGGTGCCTAGAGTGAAGCAGCAGTGAGCACACCCAGAAGGAAAAAACTTAGATGCCAAGTGAGTTTAGGCATCTACTGGGTTAGGCAGCAGCCAAGTGGGAGTTTTGTGCCTCACAATAGTGCCTAAAAACGGAACTTAGGCACTTAAGTACCTTTGTGGATCCCACCTGCAGTGATTTCAAAAGGCCCATCAGGAGGCTAGCAGTCAGTCAGTCAGAATTTACCTTTTTGGCAGAATCATCCAAAGAATTTTTCACAGCTGATCCATCCCACTTGTCAATTTTTACTGGTTTGTCATCAATCCTCCACTGCAATGCAAATTGAGAAATCAAGTCACTTCCAAGCACTTGGCATGTGTAAATATTTTATTTGTTTCTATACTGAATAGGAAGATAAAAGAAAATATGATAGCTCAAAAGATTTTATAAATTTTATAGTTGCATGGGCAAATTTAAGTTTTTTGTTTTTTTTTTGGTTTTTAGCCAAGTAATGGTTTTTATACTTATTAGTGCCAAAGGAAGGGCATTGGCCACTTTAAGTTTGTTTTAGCACAAATTTTGGCCAGTTTATTTTTAGCATGTTAACTATTTTTTTTTTTAGTTAATTTATTTTTTATTTATTTATTTATTTTTAACCTATAAAGTATCTGTATATGAACGACTGTCCAAAGATTAACAAAATCTAGTATCTATTACACAATTGTGCTGCAGTACTGTAAGTGGATTGCACCGCAATTCAACATGATGTTAGACCTTCCAACCAGGCTTTTTTCAAAGCAGACTTCAGATTTAGTAGATCTTATTGCTGTGGCCATGATATACCAAGTTTTGAAAAGGTTTAATCTGATGAGTCTCATAAACAGCGCTGTAGAAATGATCCCGTAAAGAGACAATTTAAAATGGGGAGTGATTTTAAAGGCAAGCATAGAACTGAAATTATCAATAGATGCCACTGATAGGAATTTTAATGATGTTAATTCTTTTCCATCAAATCTTCCAAAGTACTTGCATTTGCTATGAAAACTCTCTCTCTCACACACACACACACACACACACACACACGTGAAATTTGAGGGGAAAAAAATCAGGAATCTCATGAGGACAATTTAATGGCACATACAAAAAAAGAAGAAACGACAAGTTTCTCACTCAGACCCTAGACCAGCTGTTCTCAAACTGTGGGATGGGACCTCAAAGTGGGTCGCAACCCCATTTTAATGGGGTCACCAGGGCTGGTGTTAGACTTGCTGAGGCCCAGGGCTGGAGTCCCACCACCTGGGACTGAAGCTGAAGCCCAAGCCTGACCGCCCGGGGCCGAAGCCAAAGCCTGAGGGCTTCAGCCCTGGGCAGTGGGGCTCAGGTTACAGGTCCCCCACCTGGGGCTGAAGCCCTTTGGCTTTGCCCTCCCACCCCCCTACCCAGGGCAGTGGGGCTTGGCTGAGCTCAGACTTCAGTCCCCCCTGCTGGAGTCGTATAGTAATTTTTGTTGTCAGAAGGGGCTTGTAGTGCAATAAAGTTTGAGAACCCGGCTTTAGACAGAGATTTTTTAAGAAAACAAGGACAAAAATAATCCCCACTCTTTTAACTCAGCTATATGCTGGCTATCTAGCCACTTGGCAGTGTGAGCTAGTGGAAAAGAGCACTGGACTGGAACTCTGGAGACCTGGATGCTATTCCCAGCTCTGTCACTTGTGTGCTGAGTGGCCTTGGGCAAGTTACTTAGCCTCTCTGTGCCTCAGTTTCCCCTATGTAAAACAGGGATAATGACTTTGACCTCCTTTGTAAAGCGCTTTGAGATCTACTGATAAAAAGTGCTATGTATGAGTTGCATATTATTATTACATTCAAATTTTTCACAAGTTGTCGCCCAGTGATGCGACCCTACAGCTTATGATGGACCAAGTATAACTGCATGTGTGTAATGAAAGAGTTAACTCCCTCCCTAAAGTTCATAAAACTCGTAGCAATATCTGTGTTACATTCATTTGGCAGTACTGCTTTGAGCTGTGTGTATTTTAAATGGCCTGATATTTTGATGGGACTTGGACCATATGTTAGATTCTGATGGGGAAATAATACAAGTTCAGAATATCTCCTAAGGTGAAGTTCACAAGATGGTTTACCAATTTAGTGCCAGAGGAGCACATTTCTCTCTCGGGTTAAAATAAATTATTTTTAAAAAGATGTTTGCCCTGATTTACTTCTACAGGCACTGAAAAATAATCATACAATTCTGCTCTGAGAGACACAGGCATGAATCGCTGAATGGCTAAGAAACTTCAGCACATGTGCGAGTGCAGGAGCTAATTTTACAAGGCAGAGTAGTAATGGGCCCTTTGTATTTAACTCAAAGTGCCAGTAGTGAACATAGCCCTTGTTTTGGGGTAAGTTTAAAATAGAAGAACAGGAGTACTTGTGGCACCTAAAAGACTAACAAATGTTAGTCTTTAAGGTGCCACAAGTACTCCTGTTCTTTTTGCGGATACAGACTAACACGGCTGCTACTCTGAAACCTTTAAAATAGAAGATATTTATGGAAGGCCACTGGACCCCGATTTTTACAGCAATGCTAAGGTTAGTATAGAATGAAGCATAGCTGAGAAAACCTTTTCTTACAGATTATAATGGCATACGAGTCAATGATTTTTAGATCATTTAGATCACCCTCCATATTAGATCATCCACAGGGGTTTAGTTGAACACATCTGTTTGGGATGTGGGAGACAGAGAGGGGAAAGTGAAAAAGGTTGAGGGGGAAGGAGTTCTGATTTTCTTTCTAATAACTAGATTGGTAGCCAAACCTTGAGTAAGCTTCACATCCCCACACCACCACCTGAGTCCCTCCATCCCTCCTTATCTGTTGTCAGAAAGAGAAACCAAAAGGAGATAGAAGAAAATAATTCAAAATGTCATGCCTGCACACAAGCATTTCCTGTGCATCCTTCTCCAGAACATCCAGGCTGCATTTCTCAATTAGGGGGTGGGGAAGGGTGGGGGTGGAATCCAAAAGTTTTGTGGGAAGTTACTTGCCTACAAGCGGTTGTATTTTCATTACAAGAGCCTTAAAATGTATTACTGTTCCAAAAAGAAATTACATAAAAATGGCAGCTTCTTATGCTACAGATCTGCTGTGTCTGTCACTCAAGCGTCAAAAATAAGTTACTTCTGTTAGACCTGCAGAGTTAACATAGACTAGCTTGATCCTATTCTGTTGCTGATGTACAAACTAGAACTGTGAACTGTCAATTGCAGAACCACGTTCTATCCTCTATTACACCCATAGAACCCAATGGAACCAACAGTGTTACAAATAGGCAGAAGTGTCATTTGACCTGCAGAATCTTTGTTACTCGTGATGAAATACAAGAAAAGAGGCTGAATTTTCAGGGCTGACAGAAAAACTAGCTTTTTATTTGTGAAACTGAACAAATTTGATACAACAGGTAACTTCAACAAGCCATATAAAAGTCTCTTTTTGGAACTGATCTGCCCGCTTTGAGATGAACTGTGAAAAATCAGAGAAATTCTCAATTATATCTGTGCGCCCTTTATTACATTACCAGAACAAATATTTTAGCTACAGAATTGCTTCACATTTCTGAAGCGACATTATTGCTCACTGCTTTAGTAACCGAGTGCCTCACATTAACGAATTTTGCCTTAACCCAGTGGGTTAGGATTTACCCCACTTTTACTTTTTTTGCTTTTTTGCATCAGTGAATCTACCCCCATGCCAACCCTAGAAAACACACAGCAGTTTGTTCAGGACGCAGCAGCAATGGAGAAGCCCTGCTGACAGGTGGTAATCTCTTCTAGAGGCTAGGTACAGTAGAATCTCAGAGTTACTAACACCTCGGGAATGGCGGTGGTTCGTAACTGAGTAAAACTTTATGATTATTCTTTCAAAAGTTTACAACTGAAAGTTGACTTAATACAGCTATGAAACTTTACTATGAAGAAGAAAAATGCTGCTTTCCCTTTATTTTTTAGTAGTGTAGGTTTAACATAGTACTGTACTGAATTTGCTTTCTTTGTTGGTTTCTGCTGCTGCCTGACTGCATCTTCTGGTTCCAAATGAGGTGTGTGGTTGACTGATCATTTCATAACTCTAGTGTTTTGTAACTCTGAGGTTCTACTGTACTTTTATGCTTCCACCCCTCCCAGTACCCAAGTGCTTATAGTAACACCAAGACTCATTTGAGTAAACTACCATGTTAATCCTTCCTCAAAGCTCACTCCTGCATCTCAGCAAGTTAACACACACAAAATATACCCTATTATGGAAGGAATTCAACATGTTCACATGTCAGAATTAAGTCACTGCATGATCTTTATCTTAGTCCTTCCTCGCCCCTTTCACCCGGTCATTCTTATTTTATTAGATTGGGGCATTTTTAAGAGAGTGACCTTGTCTTTTCACATATTTCTAGGAGGCACACAGCACATGTTGGGGTGCTGCAGACATAAATAATCAGATGTCTTGCAAGGTCGTCCCAGGATAAGCAAGGATCTTCCTGCACAAGTTTGCTCCAGTAAAACCCACTTGTATACTACATCCAACCCCACAGCCTTCTGTGACAAGGACTGAGTGAAAGTGACACCCAAGTTCTTAAACCACCTCACTGTCGGGAAGCAAGTCTCCTCAACAAGCAAGGGGCATAAATGAGGAAACAGCAGATACTCTATCTTATATTTGGAAGTAATTTCACCAATGGGCCGCTACTACGTGGAACAACAGGGTAGCTCAGATCAGCCCTCAAAAGATGATATATGTCAAATCCCTAAGGATGACAGCATGTCATCACCACTAATTGACTTCCATCTTACACTACAACATCAAAAGAGAGGGTTTCAGACCTTGAGGGTGGAACGAACACCTGCATGTTTAAGGATGGTTGGCACCCTCTCCTCCACATGAGGTTAAGTAGCCAAGAGGAACAAGTCAGCATTGTATGTAGACTATGGTTGTAATAAAACTATTTCAACTCAACTAGAGAGACAGTCTGTCAGGCTGTGGCTATCAAAATCAAAAGGGCTGGACCTGATCTAGCTTATCGTCCAAGATGAACTGCAAGCCCTATTAATGGAGCAAGACTGTATGGAGTAGTCAATATGCATAGTACCCAGAAAAGTTCTACCTGACAGTATATTTATAACACACTAGACGTGTGCTAAATATTTGTCCCTTGCCATGGCATACCTCCTGACCTTAGTCTTAGCTCTTCCGTAAATCTGAATAAAAACCCTTTGTAATCAAAGATATTCGGACACCAGCAATTCTCCAGATATCGCCTCACCAACATGTACCCCAACTGCTCTGCTCCCTGAGATCATCAGGTTTCATTAAAGCCATCCGAAGCATCCCAGAAAGAATCAACATGGCGGAGAAAGACCAGGTCTCAAGTAAGAGTGTGTGCACGCATGCAAACAGAAATCCTGAGGAGGATACAGCAGATTATAGTTAGGGTTTCCAACAGATTCAATGCACTGTTACTGAATGACTCAGTTTCTGCACCAACTGGACAGCCACCATTTCAGACGATAAAGATATTTATATTCCCCAGCACACATTGGCTTTAGTTGCACTTTAAATAACCACAATTAAGTGCTTACCAAGCACATTGAAAATAACGAGGATACTTCCAGAAAGCATTACACTAAAAACCACAAACTGCTGCCATTTGAAATCCGAAAATTAAACACATTTGCTTGCAGCAAGAAACCTGGAAGTATTTAATTGAAAAAACCCACATTGTTCATGGCAACAGTTAACATAAGTGTTTTTAAGAGATGACTGCAGCTCTAAAAACCTACAGCCTACAGGATATCTTGATCTCAAACTCGATTGTCTCATTCCAGGCCAAAGTCAAAGCTGGTGCAGAGAAAGGGAGAAATAAAGAGGCAAACACCTTGCCCTTCAAAACTGGGCTGAGATCACCAAACTCACTTCATATTAATAACTATATGCATTAGGCCAGATCGACACTACAAACTTTTCCCAGTATAGCTATGTCTGTCAGGAGTACAATGAGGTACAATCTGTAATTGACAAAACTGTGCCAGTAAAAGCCCCTAGTGTGGACTCAGCTTAAACCAGCAAAACTCGCACTTTTGCCAGCAGAGCTTATTTTGCTCAGAGTAAGGTGGTGGTGGTGGTGTGCATTTGGAATAAGCAATGCTGGCATAAGCTGAAGTCATACTAGGAGCACTTTGCTGATCTTGTGCAGCTGTACCAGCAATATGATCCTAGTGTAGACCGGCCTTAGTTTCCTGTGTTTTGTTACTTCTGCATTTTACTTCCTACCATACGCTGCACATGCCAGGCAAAGAGACAACACCGAAAAGAAACAAAGCAGAGGGACCAGTTACAGCTGTCCATTATTTCAAATCTGCATTTACAGAACCACACCTCTGTGCTAAGTAGATTCCGATAGCAAAATGCTCCATGAAGCAGGGTTGGTACTAAAGAGTGCCTGGAGAGGAGCATGTTAATTGCAAAATGTAATGTTGGCAGCAGAGGGCTTGCTTGAGCCAAGAGCCATGTTTCGATGCTCACATGTGGCACATATATGCCAAAAGCACCATTTCAATGTACATAGGTGAGGAAGCCTTATGGGACCAAAGAGCCCCCCTCCTATATTCACAGTGGGGAAAGGGGAGCACATCTGGGTACAAAAAGCCCTACTTCAATATTCAATAGCTACATAGAGGTCTCTTGACACTCAGATACAGGGTGTGAACGATGTTCTTCTGGGAGGGTGTGGGTGCCAGGACTCCTGTGCTGAGGGTCACAGAACCAGCCCCAGATGGATGCCTGTGCCCCTGTACCAGGGATCATGGCAGGTAATGCTCTAAGGGGCCAGGGCTCCCACCTCGGGGTTCAAAGGGGAGAGAGTGCGCCAGGATCAACCTGTGCCCAGTGAGGGGGATCCCTGGGGGAACACAGGAGATGGCTGAAGGGGGGGCAGGGAGCAGCCTGCCCCCAGTGAGGGGGATGTCGGGGGGGCAGGGAGCAGCCTGCACCCAGTGAGCGGGATGTCGGGGGAGCAGGAGCAGCCTGCACCCAGTGAGCGGGATGTCGGGGCGGGGCAGGGAGCAGCCTGCACCCAGTGAGCGGGATGTCGGGGGCAGGAGCAGCCTGCACCCAGTGAGCGGGATGTCGGGGGCAGGAGCAGCCTGCACCCAGTGAGCGGGATGTCGGGGGCAGGAGCAGCCTGCACCCAGTGAGCGGGATGTCGGGGGCAGGGAGCAGCCTGCACCCAGTGAGCGGGATGTCGGGGGCAGGGAGCAGCCTGCACCCAGTGAGCGGGATGCCGGGGGCAGGGAGCAGCCTGCACCCAGTGAGGGGATGCCGGGGGCAGGGAGCAGCCTGCACCCAGTGAGGGGGATGCCGGGGGCAGGGAGCAGCCTGCACCCAGTGAGGGGGATGCCGGGGGCAGGGAGCAGCCTGCACCCAGTGAGCGGGATGCCGGGGCAGGGAGCAGCCTGCACCCAGTGAGCGGGATGCCGGGCGGGGGGGCAGGGAGCAGCCTGCACCCAGTGAGGGGGATGTCGGGGGGGGGCAGGGAGCAGCCTGCACCCAGTGAGCGGGATGGCGGGGGCAGGGAGCAGCCTGCACCCAGTGAGCGGGATGTCGGGGGGGGGGGCAGGGAGCAGCCTGCACCCAGTGAGGGGGGTGGCAGAGGCGGCTCTGGGTGGGGGGCAGGGATCAGTCCCCCGCCGATGCCCGCAGAGGCGCCGCGAGGGGAGGGGCCTGGCCCCGGGCTGCGGCGCCTGAGCCAAAGGCCCTTGGTCCCAGCCGCGGGGCGCCCCGAGCCCGCCTTCCCCTCCCCCAGCCCGCTACCTTCTCCAGCAGCCCGTTCTTGCCGCCCTTCGCCGCCATCTTCTCTCCTCCCTCCACCCCGCCCCCTCCCGCGGCTCGGGGCGACCTGTGCGCCGGCGATTGGCTGCGCAGAGCAGCCGCGCGGGGGCTGACGGGATTTCTAGCACGTCTGCCTCCAAAGAAAACTACAGCTTCCGCCGCTTGGGGCACGTGGCCGGAAGCGGGCGACCCGGGGCATTCTGGGATAGGTAGTTTTTTGCGTTGCCTGATCTGTTAGAGCCGTCGGGAGCGTCCTTGTTGCTATGGAGACTGAAGGGGGAGAAGACAACATGGCGGCTGCCTTGTGGCCCTGATAGCCGGCGCGCAGAGACCCCGCCAGCGGCTGACGCGCCCCAGCACGATGGCGAGGGAGGCACAGGTACTAGCAGCACCCACAGGGGAGAAATGGGGTGAGAGGGGCCGCGCGCAGCGTCTTACCGGGAGTTAGGCTAAAGGCCTCGCTAGGAACTTGAGGACCAAGAACTCTATGATTTTAACTTGGCTCCAACGCTTCGCCCCACTGGGGACTCCCAACTAAGTCAGGCTGCAAACCCCACTGGTACCTCACACGAACCAGGCGCCGACTCCATCGTACCACGTCCCCCACTGGTACCTCACACCAACCAGGCGCCGACTCCATCGTACCACGTCCCCCACTGGTACCTCACACCAACCAGGCGCCGACTCCATCGTACCACGTCCCCCACTGGTACCTCACACCAACCAGGCGCCGACTCCATCGTACCACGTTCCCCCACTGGTACCTCACACCAACCAGGCGCCGACTCCATCGTACCACGTTCCCCCACTGGTACCTCACACCAACCAGGCGCCGACTCCATCGTACCACGTTCCCCCACTGGTACCTCACGCCAACCAGGCGCCGACTCTATCGCACCAATGCCCCCACTGGTACCTCACGCCAACCAGGCGCCGACTTCATCGCACCACGCCCCCACTGGTACCTCACGCCAACCAGGCGCCGACTCTATCGTACCACGTCCCCCACTGGTACCTCACACGAACCAGGCGCCGACTCCATCGCACCACGCCCCCACTGGTACCTCACACTAACCAGGCGCCGATTCCATCGCATCACGCCCCACTGGTACCTCACACCAACCAGGCACCGACTCCATCGTACCACGTTCCCCCACTGGTACCTCACACGAACCAGGCGCCGACTCCATCGTACCACGTCCCCCCACTGGTACCTCACACGAACCAGGCGCCGACTCCATCGTACCACGTCCCCCCACTGGTACCTCACACCAACCAGGCGCCGACTCCATCGTACCACGTTCCCCCACTGGTACCTCACACCAACCAGGCGCCGACTCAATCGAACCACGTACCCCCACTGGTACCTCACGCCAACCAGGCGCCGACTCTATCGTACCACGTCCCCCACTGGTACCTCACACCAACCAGGCGCCGACTCCATCGTACCACGTCCCCCACAGGGACCTCACACCAACCAGGCGCCGACTCCATCGCACTAATGCCCCCACTGGTACCTCACACCACCCAGGCCCCGACTCCATCGTACCACGTCCCCCACTGGTACCTCCCGCGAACCAGGCGCCGATTCCATCGTACCAATGCCCCACTGGTACCTCACGCCAACCAGGCGCCGACTCATCGTACCACGTCCCCCACTGGTACCTCACACCAACCAGGCGCCGACTCTATCGTACCACGTCCCCCACTGGTACCTCACACGAACCAGGCGCCGACTCTATCGTACCACGTCCCCCACTGGTACCTCACACTAACCAGGCGCCGACTCCATCGCACCACGCCCCACTGGTACCTCACACCAACCAGGCACCGACTCCATCGCACCACGCCCCACTGGTACCTCACACGAACCAGGCGCCGACTCCATCGCTCACGCCCCCACTGGTACCTCACCCGAACCACGCGCCGACTCCATCGTCCCACGTCCCCCACTGGGACCTCACCCCCACCACGCCCCGCCCCCAACGTACCACGGTCCCCCACTGGTACCTCACACGAACCAGGCGCCGACTCCATCGTACCACGTCCCCCCACTGGTACCTCACACCAACCAGGCGCCGACTCCATCGTACCACGTCCCCCACTGGTACCTCACGCCAACCAGGCGCCGACTCCATCGTACCACGTCCCCCACTGGTACCTCACACCAACCAGGCGCCGACTCCATCGTACCATGTCCCCCACTGGTACCTCACACCAACCAGGCGCCGACTCCATCGTACCACGTCCCCCCACTGGTACCTCACACCAACCAGGCGCCGACTCCATCGCACCAATGCCCCACTGGTACCTCACACCAACCAGGCGCCGACTCCATCGTACCACGTTCCCCCACTGGTACCTCACACCAACCAGGCGCCGACTCCATCGTACCACGTTCCCCCACTGGTACCTCACGCCAACCAGGCGCCGACTCCATCGTACCACGTCCCCCACTGGTACCTCACACCAACCAGGCGCCGACTCCATCGTACCACGTCCCCCACTGGTACCTCACACCAACCAGGCGCCGACTCCATCGTACCCCACTGGTACCTCACGCCAACCAGGCGCCGACTCCATCGTACCACGTTCCCCCACTGGTACCTCACGCCAACCAGGCGCCGACTCTATCGTACCACGTCCCCCACTGGTACCTCACACCAACCAGGCGCCGACTCTATCGTACCACGTCCCCCACTGGTACCTCACACGAACCAGGCGCCGACTCCATCGTACCACGTCCCCCACTGGTACCTCACACTAACCAGGCGCCGATTCCATCGTACCACGTCCCCCACTGGTACCTCACACCAACCAGGCACCGACTCCATCGTACCACGTTCCCCCACTGGTACCTCACACGAACCAGGCGCCGACTCCATCGTACCACGTCCCCCCACTGGTACCTCACGAACCAGGCGCCGATTCCATCGTACCACGCCCCACTGGTACCTCACACCAACCAGGCGCCGACTCCATCGTACCACGTTCCCCCACTGGTACCTCACACGAACCAGGCGCCGACTCCATCGTACCACGTCCCCCCACTGGTACCTCACACCAACCAGGCGCCGACTCCATCGTACCACGTCCCCCACTGGTACCTCACGCCAACCAGGCGCCGACTCCATCGTACCACGTCCCCCACTGGTACCTCACGCCAACCAGGCGCCGACTCCATCGTACCATGTCCCCCACTGGTACCTCACACCAACCAGGCGCCGACTCCATCGTACCACGTCCCCCACTGGTACCTCACACCAACCAGGCGCCGACTCCATCGTACCACGTCCCCCACTGGTACCTCACGCCAACCAGGCGCCGATTCCATCGCACCAATGCCCCCACTGGTACCTCACGCCAACCAGGCGCCGACTCTATCGTACCACGTCCCCCACTGGTACCTCACACTAACCAGGCGCCGACTCCATCGTACCACGTCCCCCACTGGTACCTCACACTAACCAGGCGCCGATTCCATCGTACCACGTCCCCCACTGGTACCTCACGCCAACCAGGCGCCGATTCCATCGTACCACGTCCCCCACTGGTACCTCACACTAACCAGGCGCCGACTCCATCGTACCACGTCCCCCACTGGTACCTCACACTAACCAGGCGCCGATTCCATCGTACCACGTCCCCCACTGGTACCTCACGCCAACCAGGCGCCGATTCCATCGTACCACGTCCCCCACTGGTACCTCACACCAACCAGGCACCGACTCCATCGTACCACGTTCCCCCACTGGTACCTCACACGAACCAGGCGCCGACTCCATCGTACCACGTCCCCCCACTGGTACCTCACACCAACCAGGCGCCGACTCCATCATACCACGTCCCCCACTGGTACCTCACGCCAACCAGGCGCCGACTCCATCGTACCACGTCCCCCACTGGTACCTCACACTAACCAGGCGCCGACTCCATCGTACCACGTTCCCCCACTGGTACCTCACACTAACCAGGCGCCGACTCCATCGTACCACGTTCCCCCACTGGTACCTCACACTAACCAGGCGCCGACTCCATCGTACCACGTTCCCCCACTGGTACCTCACACCAACCAGGCGCCGACTCCATCGTACCACGTTCCCCCAATGGTACCTCACGTCAACCAGGCACCGACTCCATCGTACCACGTCCCCTACTGGTACCTCACGCCAACCAGGTGCCGACTTATCGTACCACGTCCCCCACTGGAACCTCACATCAACCAGGTGCCAACTCCATCATGCCATGTTCCCCCACTGGTACCTCATGCCAACCAGGCGCCGACTCCATCGTACCACGTCCCCTACTGGTACCTCACGCCAACCAGGCGCCGACTCCCCCCGCACTGCGTCCCCCACTGGTACCTCACGCCAACCAGGTGCCGACTCCATCATACCACATTCCCCCCTGGTACCTCAAACCAACTAGGCGCCGACTCCATCATACCACGTTCCCCCACTGGTACCTCACGCCAACAAGGCGCCGACTCCCCCTGCACTGCGTCCCCCACTGGTACCTCATGCCAACCAGGTGCCAACTCCATCGTACCACGTCCCCCACTGGTACCTCACACCAACCAGGTGCCGACTCCATCGTACCACATCCCCCACTGGTACCTCACGCCAACCACATGCTGACTCCCCCGTGCTGCATCCCCTACGGCAACCAAGCACCAACTACACCGCACTGCATCCTGCACTGGTACTCCAGCCAAACCATGCACCGACTCACTCGCGCTGGGTCAGCCACTGGTACCCCACGCCAACCATGCATGGCATCCACCGTGCTGGGTCACGTACACGGATACCCCACAGTAACCATGCGCCGACTCCTGTGTCGCATCCCCCATTTGTACCCCACATCAACCAGGTGCCAACTCCACTGCGCCTCCTCTCCTACTGGTATCCTATCCCAACCACTAACTGCGTCCACTGTGCCACGTCCTCCACTGGTACCCCACGCCAACCACGTACCGACTCCCCTGTGTTATGTCCCCCACTCATACTCCACGCCAAACATGTGCCAACTCCATCATGCTGCATCCCCTACTGGTATCCCATGCCAATTTCACTGCACTGCGTCCTCTACTAGTATCCCGTGCCAACCATGTGCCAATACCGTCGTGCTGCATTCCCCACTTGTACCCCACGCCAAACATGCGCTGACTCCACCATGCCGCTTCCCCCACTGGTACCCCATGCCAACCACAAGCCAACTCCACTATTCTGCGACCCCTCTGGTACCCCACGCCAACCATGCGCAGACTTCACCGTGCCGTGTCACCCACTCGACCCTCACCCAACCATGCACTGACTCCCCCACATCGGGTCTCCCGCTGGTACCCCACGTGCCGACTCCCCCGCGCCACGTCCCCCACTCATACGCCATGCCAAATACGCGGTGACTTCACCGTGCCTCATCCTCCGCTGGTACCCCTTGCCAACAGTGCGCCAATTTCCCCGCTCCACATCCCCCACTGGTACCCTGTGCCAACCATGTGCCAACTCCACTGCACCTCCTTCCCACTGGTATCCCATCCCAATCACACGCCGTATCCACCATTTGTACACCGTGCCGCATCCCCTTCTGGTACCCCATGCCAACCACGCGCTGACTCCCCCACACCACATCCCCAACTCATACCCCTTACCAAACATGTACACACCCCACCATGCTGTGTCCTCCACTGGTTCCCCACCCCAACCACACCCCAGCTCCACCGTGCCTCCTCTCCTACTGGTATCCCATCCCAAGCATGCGCCGCATCCACCATGCCATGTCCTCCACTGGTACACCGTGCTGTGTCCCCCACTGATACCCCTTGCCGACTCTACCATGCCGTGTCCTCCACTGGTTCCCCATGCCAACCACTTGCCGAGTCCACTGTGCTGAGTCCCCTATTGGTACCCCATGCCAACCCCCTCACTCTGCATATCCCGTTGGATCCCACGCCAACCACGTGCCGACTCCACCATTCCGCATCCCCTACTTGTACCCCACACCAACCATGCACTGACTCCATTGTGCCGCATTCTCCACTGGCACCCCACGCCAACAACGCACCAATTCCACTGCACCGTGTCCTCCACTGGTACTTGATGCCCACTATGCACCGATTCCCCTGCACCGTGTCCACCACGCCAAACACGCACCAACTCCATCGTGCCACGTCCCCCACTGGTACCCCATGCCAAACACATGCCCACTCCCCTGTGTCGCATCCCCTACTGGTACAACACGCCAAATACGCACAGACTCCACCACACCACATCCCTCACTGGTACCCCACCCCAACCACATGCTGACTCCACCATGCCGTGTCCACCACTGGTACCCCATGACAACCATGTGCTGACCTCCTGGCTCTGCATATCCCATCGGTATCCCACACCAACCACATGCCGACTCCACTGTGCCACGTCCTCCACTGGTATCCATGCCAACCACATGCCGACCCTGCTGCTCTGTGTTCTCCATCAGTACCTCACACCAACCATGCGCCAACTCCATTATGCCGCATCCCCCTTTGGTAGCCCACACCAACCCCATCACACCACATCTCCCCACTGGTGCCCCACGCCAACTCCTTCGTGCTTTGTCCCCATTGACACCCCCACACCAACCACATGCTGAGTGCTTCGCACTGTGTCCTCTGTCGGCACCTCCACACCAACCAGGTGCCAACCTCACCACTTCCTTGCGTCCTCCATTGGTAACCAGTGCCAACTCCTCGTGCTGTGTTCTCCATCAGTAGTCTATGTCAATAACATGCCAATGCCTCTGTGTCGCATCCTCCCATGCCAATGTCATGCTAACACCATTGCATTATGCTCCCACCATTGTTACCCATGCCAGTGACACATCAACTCCACACTATTATGCCATGTCCCCTACATTCGTATCCCATCCTAACCACATGCTAATTCCATTGTGCCATGTCCCCCAACCAGTATCCCATGCCAATGACATGCTGACTCCATTGCACTGTCCCCTTTGTTACCCCATACCAATGACATGCCGACTCCATTGCACTGTGTCCCCCCAGTCAGCATCCTGTGCCCATGCTGTGCCAACTGCCATCATGTCACATTCCCCCAGTCACCCCACCTCAGTATCTCATACTGATGGCACACCATTGGGCTGGCTCCCCACCAATCCTGCATGCCAACACCTCCTTTAATGCCTTTATGCTACCTCAGCTCCATGCCCAGTCTTCTGCCCCTTCAGTGTATACCCCAAATTAAGAAAAACAGTAAAAGAACTAAAAAAGAGCCACCATGGCTTAACAACCATGTAAAAGAAGCAGTGAGAGATAAAAAGACTTCCTTTAAAAAGTGGAAGTCAAATCCCAGTGAGGCAAATAGAAAGGAGCACAAACACTGCCAACTTAAGTGCAAGAGTGTAATAAGAAAAGCCAAAGAGGAGTTTGAAGAACGGCTAGCCAAAAACTCCAAAGGTAATAACAAAATGTTTTTTAAGTACATCAGAAGCAGGAAGCCTGCTAAACAACCAGTGGGGCCCCTTGACGATGAAAATACAAAAGGAGCGCTTAAAGATGATAAAGTCATTGCGGAGAAACTAAATGGATTCTTTGCTTCAGTCTTCACGGCTGAGGATGTTAGGGAGATTCCCAAACCTGAGCTGGCTTTTGTAGGTGACAAATCTGAGGAACTGTCACAGATTGAAGTGTCACTAGAGGAGGTTTTGGAATTAATTGATAAACTCAACATTAACAAGTCACTGGGACCAGATGGCATTCACCCAAGAGTTCTGAAAGAACTCAAATGTGAAGCGGAACTATTAACCAAGGTTTGTAACCTGTCCTTTAAATCGGCTTCGTACCCAATGACTGGAAGTTAGCTAATGTAACGCCAATATTTAAAAAGGGCTCTAGGGGTGATCCTGGCAATTACAGACCGGTAAGTCTAACGTCGGTACCGGGCAAATTAGTTGAAACAATAGTAAAGAATAAAATTGTCAGACACATAGAAAAACATAAACTCTTGAGCAATAGTCAACATGGTTTCTGTAAAGGGAAATCGTGTCTTACTAATCTATTAGAATTCTTTGAAGGGTCAACAAACATGTGGACAAGGGGATCCGTGGACATAGTGTACTTAGATTTCCAGAAAGCCTTTGACAAGGTCCCTCACCAAAGGCTCTTACGTAAATTAAGCTGTCATGGGATAAAAGGAAAGATCCTTTCATGGATTGAGAACTGGTTAAAGGACAGGGAACAAAGGGTAGGAATTAATGGTAAATTCTCAGGATGGAGAGGGGTAACTAGTGGTGTTCCCAAGGGTCAGTCCTAGGACCAATCCTATTCAATTTATTCATAAATGATCTGGAGAAAGGGGTAAACAGTGAGGTGGCAAAGTTTGCAGATGACACTAAACTACTCAAGATAGTTAAGACCAAAGCAGATTGTGAAGAACTTCAAAAAGATCTCACAAAACTAAGTGATTGGGCAACAAAATGGCAAATGAAATTTAATGTGGATAAATGTAAAGTAATGCACATTGGAAAAAATAACCCCAACTATACATACAACATGATGGGGGCTAATTTAGCTACAACGAGTCAGGAAAAAGATCTTGGAGTTATCGTGGATAGTTCTCTGAAGATGTCCACGCAGTGTGCAGAGGCGGTCAAAAAAGCAAACAGGATGTTAGGAATCATTAAAAAGGGGATAGAGAATAAGACTGAGAATATATTATTGCCCTTATATAAATCCATGGTACGCCCACATCTCGAATACTGTGTACAGATGTGGTCTCCTCACCTCAAAAAGATATTCTAGCACTAGAAAAGGTTCAGAAAAGAGCAACTAAAATGATTAGGGGTTTAGAGAGGGTCCCATATGAGGAAAGATTAAAGAGGCTAGGACTCTTCAGTTTGGAAAAGAGGAGACTAAGGGGGGACATGATAGAGGTATATAAAATCATGAGTGATGTTGAGAAAGTGGATAAGGAAAAGTTATTTACTTATTCCCATAATACAAGAACTAGGGGTCACCAAATGAAATTAATAGGCAGCAGGTTTAAAACAAATAAAAGGAAGTTCTTCTTCACGCAGCGCACAGTCAACTTGTGGAACTCCTTACCTGAGGAGGTTGTGAAAGCTAGGACTATAACAATGTTTAAAAGGGGACTGGATAAATTCATGGTGGCTAAGTCCATAAATGGCTATTAGCCAGGATGGGTAAGAATGGTGTCCCTAGCCTCTGTTCGTCAGAGGATGGAGATGGATGGCAGGAGAGAGATCACTTGATCATTGCCTGTTAGGTTCACTCCCTCAGGGGCACCTGGCATTGGCCACTGTCGGTAGACAGATACTGGGCTAGATGGACCTTTGGTCTGACCCGGTACGGCCTTTCTTATGTTCTTATGTTCAGTAGCTGGCTGACACTGTTACCATTCTGAGCACAATGGCCCTGCATTACCCATCAGTATCCTATACTGATGTTGTGCCAGCTCCCATCACACGGTCTCATCTCTTTGGTAACTCACAGCAAAGCTCTGCTGGCCACCACCTCACCGCTTTACCCTGTCATGCCAATGCCACACCAGCCATCCTCACTCCTCCATCAAGTCACTTATTTAGGTGCTTAATATTTGACACCCAGGTTTTGAAACGTTGGCCTATGGGACTTGCTCAAGGCCTCAGAACATGAAGATAACAAAGGAAAGGGGTAAGAAAAGGGAGGCTGAGGTTTAAAGCAAAAAAATAATGGGAGTCATATTCTATACTGAATCAAGCAAACATTCTGATATTTTAAAGATGGATTTAGTTGTCTGAGGGGAGGGATAGCTCAGTGGTTTGAGCATTGGCCTGCTAAACCCAGGGTTGTGAGTTCAATCCTTGAGGGGGCCACTTAGGGATTGGGGCAAAAATTGGTCCTGCTAGTGAAGGCAGGGGGCTGGACTTGATGACCTTTCAAGGTCCCTTCCAGTTCTAGGAGATTGGTATATCTCCAATTATTACCTTTATTTAAGAACTCAAGTTTGAAAAATTTGGCTGTAATCTCTCCATCTCAGTTTACTCTTGTATATAAGAGTAGGGAATGCCTACCATGTCCCACTCACAGGATTATTTTGAGGATTTACTAGCTAACCTTTGTACAGTGCTTTGAGTAATATTATTATCTGTGATAGTAAAAGTACCAGTGAAAGTGTTAACTGGTTTATTTGTGCCTTGATCTTCTTAGTAACTCTGCAGACAAGATGTCTACAACAAAGCTGTATAAACTGGACCATGGAAACAGTTATGCAACCAACTGCTTCCCTGCCAGAAACATTTTGAGGACAAGTGAAGAAGGTAACATTTTTTTGACTGCTAATAACTTTGTCACCCTGCAGTATAATAGCATGTCAGATTCCATTGAACTCGAGTCATTAAAGGCTTGGGGCCAGATCCTAAGCTGGTATAAAGCAGTGTAGCTCCGTTATTTTCAGTGAAGCTACGCTGACTTACACCACCGCAGAATCTGGCCTTTGGACTTCTGATGTCTCTCCATCACTCATATGTTAAAATACATGTTTTAAGAGATGAATCTCATTCAGACTAGAAACTCTAGACACTTACTTCAGTTTGTATGCAACAGTTCTTGCATCTGCATGCACTTAATATGGGAAAAGTCACTGGGCCAAATTCAGCTCTGGTATAAATGGCTTTTATGGGACCTGCACCTCTTTACACCAAGGCTGAATTTGGTTAAATGTCATACTTTTAATTAGATTATCATCACAGACAGTAAGTCAAGTGTAACTGTCACTATAATGATCTGGGGAGGGGAAGACCAAAGAAAATAACTCATTTTTCATGACACGTATTTGCTATCATGTGCATGTCATAAGTGTACACAATGCTGTACATTTAGGCGAAATGACTGGAGCCTGGTGAGGCACCTTATATCGATTTTAATGGCTCTTATTAACATATCGGAATAGGGTTAGTGTGACAGTGCACCACTGACCGCTCTGGACAGCATTCTCAACTCGGATGCACTGGCCAGGTAGACAGGAAAGAAATTCATTTCGACAGCGTGGAGAGCTCATCATCACAGGTGACCACGCACAGCTCATCAGCACAGGTGACCACGCACAGCTCATCAGCACAGTTAACAATGCAGTCTCCTGAGACCCCAGCATGGACCGCTCGGGAGGTAATGGATCTGATCGCTATATGGGGAGAGGATTCAGTGCTAACAGAACTGCGTTCCAAAAGACGAAATGAAAAAGTATTTGAAAGAATTTCTAAGGCTATGACTGCTAAAGGCCACAGCAGGGACTGTGCAGTGCAGAGTGAGTTAAGGAGCTCAGACAAGCCTACCACAGTGCAGAAAGTTAAGGAGCTCAGATGCGCTACCAGAAAACCAAAGAAGCAAATGGAAGGTCCGGGCAAAACATGCCGCTTCTATGCTGAGCTGCATGCAATTTTAGGTGACTGTGGATTCCGAGGTGGGGTTGTAATCTCTGCCATGTCTGAGGATTATGCAGACGGGAAGATGAAGAGGAAGAAGAAGAGGAAGACCAGCAGCCAGGAGCTTTTTATCACCTGACGGAATTACCCTGCTCCCAGCCCTCACAAGCAACTATTGCAGAGAATGACGCCCTGGAGGGGAGCTCTGTGAGTGTACCTTTGCAAATAGCAAACAGTGTTTTTAAGCAAGCCTTTTAATGATTGATTTGCCCTGAGGACTTGGGATGGTATAGTTACTTAGAAAAGTTTGTTAACATGTCCGGGATTGAGAGGAAATCCTCCAGGGACATCTGTACTCCAGAAGCCTTTGCAGAAGGTTTCTGGGCAAGGCATCCTTGTTCTGCCCACCGTGGTAGGACACTTTACCATGCCATGCATGTAGCAAGTAATCAGGTATCATTGCGTGGCAAAGCATCGCAGCGTATGGTCCCGGGACTGCTGGCATTCAAGAAGCATCCGCTCTTTATCTTGTTCTGTTATCCTCAGCAAAGTGATATCGTTCAGGATAACCTGGTTAAAAATCAGGAACTTAAGTAAGGGGGGTGGCCATTTTTCTACTGGGTTCGTGGAATGCAGCAGCTTAAAAACACTTTCCTGCTGAAATGCCGATGATCTTTTCTGTTTGGTCACCCCAAGCTACCGGACAAGCAGTGGGTGGGAAGGTTGTTGATTAGCAGGTATTAGCCATGCGTTGGGTAAATCACTGAGACAGTGGCTTACCATGGCCGCAGGCAAGCTGAATCCTGATGCCTGGACCTGTGTCTGTGAGATCTGTAACCCCAGAGATGCAAGCAGTCACTATTAAGATGAAAATCACATGTGCTATGTAAGGTGAATAGTGCTTTTCACTGTGAAAGAGTATAACCATTGTTC
Source organism: Mauremys reevesii (assembly GCF_016161935.1). Classification (NCBI taxonomy): domain Eukaryota; kingdom Metazoa; phylum Chordata; order Testudines; family Geoemydidae; genus Mauremys; species Mauremys reevesii. The sequence goes on along the minus strand of NC_052623.1, from coordinate 16,318,177 downwards.
TGTAAAATGTATCTTTCTAAATATTTATCTCCCCTCCTCCATCCCAAAGGCTAGCACAGATAAGGCGGAGGAAAAAGAGATGAGATGTTCTCAGATATTATGGAAGTTACACGCAATGAAAGAGCTCATCTGAATGAGTGGAAGGACGTGGTTTCAAATTACAGGAAAGAGGCCAGTGAACGTGAGGACAGGAGGGACAACCGAGATGAGAGGTGGCAGGAAGACCGGCAGGAAAATCAGCGGTGGCGGCAGGAAGATCAGCGTGTGGGATGCAACTCTGGGGCTGCTGCGTGATCAAACTGACATGCCTTGTGGAGCTTCAGGAACGGCAGCAGGATCACAGAGTGCCGCTGCAGCCCTGTATAACCACCCTCCCCTCACCATGTTCCTTAGCCTCCTCACCCAGACGGCCCACTCCACCCCGTGGACAGCCCAACCAGAAGGATGCCGTTACTCTGAATTTTTTTAATGGCCTTCTCCATCCCTCCTTTCCTCCTCCCAAAGCACACCTACTTCTCTCCCTCTTTTATAATGAAAAATAAAGAATTAATGCTTTTAAATGAGAGTGACTTTATTTGCATAAGTAAGCTGTACTCGAAGGAGTTGCTTACAGGGACTGAGTCAATCAAGGGGTTGGGTGTTCATCAACAAACACAGCAGTCACACTGTACCCTGGCCATTGATGACCTGGTGTGCTCTTCTAATCTCCCTGGTGTCTGGCAATCAGCGGCCAGGTGATTTGCCTCAGCCTCCACCCCGCCATAAAGGTCTCCCCTTACTCTCACAGAGATTGTGGAGAATACAGCAAGCAGCAATAACATAGGGGACATTGGTTTGGCTGAGGTCTGCCAAATGCACATTCCACCACCATTCTGCACTTGCTCAGCCTGTAATTGAACAGATCCTGACCACTGTCCAGGCTGCCTGTGTATGGCTTCATGAGCCATGGCATCAAGGTAGGCTGGGTGGCTGGGTCCCCCAGGATAACGACAGGCATTTCAACATCCCCAACTGTTATTTTCTGGTCTGGGAAGTAAGTCCCTTGCTGCAGCCGTTTAAACAGAGTAGTGCTTCTGAATACGCGAGCATCATGAACCTCCTGGCCATCCCACGTGGATGTTTGTGATCCACCAGTGCTTGCAGCACCATTGAAAATGGGTGCCCTGGTGCTGCGGTGCCAAGATAGGGATATGGGTTCCATCTATCGCCCCACAGTTAGGGAATCCCATTGCAGCAAAGCCATCCACTATGGCCTGCAGTCACAACCTTCGTAGCAGCAGCTTAGTGATTGCTTTGGCTACTTGCATCACAGCAGCCCCACAGTAGATTTTCCAACTCCAAATTGATTCCCCGACCGCTGACTGGTCTGGTGTTGCAGCTTCCACAGGGCTATACGCCCTCGCTCTCTCTACTGTGAGGGCTGCTCATCTTGGTATTATGGCGTTTTCAGGCAGGGGCAAGCAAGTCACAAAGTTCCATGAAAGTGCCCTTACGCAGTTTCGCAGCCACTGGGAATCGTCCCACACCTGCAACACAATGCGGTCCCACCAGTCAGTGCTTGTTTGGCCCAAAATCGGCGTTCAATGGATAGAATCTGCCCCATTACCATCAGGATCTCCTTTGAGATAATTCTGTGTCCACGTCCTCATCACTGTCATCGCATCCGCCTCTTACTCGCCTCGGTTGAAGGTCCTGGTTCATATATATACTGAGAGAGAGCGCGAGGTGTTAAAACATCCACGATTGCGGTATGGAGCTGAGCAGGGTCCATGCTTGCTGTGCTCGTCTGCACGGTTCACCAAGCAACGGTTGTCTGCCGCTGTCAGGGTGAGGCTGTACCCAGAACCACCGCGAAAATGATTTTTGCCCCATCAGGCACTGGGATCTCAACCGGAAATGCCAAGGGCAGAAATCACCGTGGACGACACCACCGATTTAATGTGTTTAGTGTGGCCACGCACACTCGATTTTATAAAATCTGTTTTACAAAACCGGTTTATGCAAATTCGGAATAGTCCCGTAGTGTAGACGTACCCTAAGAGTGCCTGCCCTTACAAGCTTAGTCTAGAGTCATGTGTGAACACGACAAATTAAGACTATGTCTGCACCCGGGAACTGACCATTGGTAATTAAACAGATGGGACATCATAAGGGTAGGTACTAATGGTGTATTGTGTACACACTATTCATGCACTTCTAAGTTTTGCCTTGCACCCACACTTGCACAAGAGTATGCCATGCCAATTGCATCATCCTCTGGTTCTTTTACACAGTTCCCAGCACAGCTCCCTGAAGCAGTGGCTTCTGGGAGATTTCAAAAGGCCTTGTGGGAGCCCAGGGAATCGTAGAAGTCAAATTATTTCCTGGGAAAGTCCCACAAGGTTCCGAGACATGGAGCCATTTCCAAGTCCTTTTTGCCAAATGGAGGCCAAGAATAACACTCACCTTTTGCTTCTTGCTCAGCCAGAAGGGTTTCTGCTGGAGCTTTTAGAAAGTAATTGTGATGCAGCTACGCTGGGAAAAGGACTTGGACATGGCACTTGTTCTTGGAAGCTTTTAGGAGTTTCTCAGGAAAATATTTGGCCTCTTTCCCCTAATTTTCCTCCTTGACACCCGAAGGTCTTTTGAAATCTCCCATGAGCCACTGCTTCAGGGAAGTGTGCTGGCTATTGTTAGGTATCCTGGTGACAATGTAGCTAAAATGGTGCAGAACAGCACTAGTATATATGTGCAGGGAAAAGCTGCATCTCAAGCAGAGTGGTTAGTTAAACATTGCAGCATTGGTACAGGCACTAGGGATGGCTTGCATGTTCATTTACTAATTGTTCAATTCTGTAGCGCAGATGCAATCATTGAGTCAAAAGTTCTACTCCAGCTCTCTTTGGGGTGGTGCAAATCTGCACCTCCTGCTACTAACACATTCTAGCCCCTGGACTGTAAAGTGTTTTGGGCAGGGGCCATCTTTTTGTTTTGCATTTGTACAGCATCTAGCAGAATAGAGTCCTGGTCCAGCAGTGGAGCTCCTAGATGCTATAGTGAGACACACAATAATGATCAGAATTCATAATGTAAACAAGTACATTTTAAAACGATGTTTAAATGTACCTGAAAATGTTCCAAAACTTCAACTGATACAAAGTGGACAGTTGTATAATCTCTAGGGCTTCATTTTAATGAGAATTTCAGTAGGAATCACAGCCTGATGACAGAGTAGGACAGGAACAGTACAGCTGTAGCCAGAGATGCAGGGAGCAGCATATGTCCCTGTAGCAGGGTGATCCCCTGCTCCTGTCCTGAAGGGCTTAAAACAGCCCAGAAGAGGGCTGGGCTGGGCAGGGTAAAATCCTGGCTGATTGGGGGAAGTGGCTGCAGCTGGGGCCATGCCCCAGCCTGAGCAACAGGGCCTTATAAGAAGGCCAGGGAAGCCAAGAGAAAACAGCCTCTCTCTGCCTGTAGAGGGAGAAGGGCCTGGCTGCAGGGAGCTAGAGAGAAAGTATCTGAGTGGAGCACGGCTAGGGACAGGCTGAGGAGCTGGGGAGCTCCAGCTTGGAAAGCCCCAGGCTCCTGCCTAGCATTAGGCTAAAAGGTACTGGGGGTTGCAGAGGGCAGCCCAGGGGTAGGCCAAGGCAGCAGGTCCAAACCCTCCTTGCCAGCGATGAGTAGGCTGATACTGCAGTCTGCCCCAGGGTGTGGGGCTAGGCAATGACTGGCAGTAGCCATACACTGAGGTGTGGTGGGGATAGTGGGTGGGGGTTCCCTGCGGAGGGGAGACCCTGAGAGAAAGGGGTTACTGCCAGGGGGCAGCACCCCATGTAAAAGGGCACTGGGTCCAGGGAGGGACACAGGGGCCAGAGGACAGGCGGCTCACTGGCCTGCAGAAGGCGCTCCAGAGCTGGAATGAGCTAATTCCCAGGAGTCACCAGCAGGAGGCGCTGCAGGGGTGAGTCCACTCCTCTACAGTCCCCCTATTATTGTTTTTAGCTATGTCCTATATATTTGGTGGGATTGTTTTAGTTGAGTCGATATCCATGAAATACTTTGAAATTACAGGAAAAAATTCAGGATTTATGTAAAAACAGTAGTAAAATTCTGCTTTTCTGTGTCTCTGGCTACAGCCTTGATATTTCTGTCCTTATCTGACAATAGAGTTGCCCCCCTGATTATTTTATAGAAAGATCCATTTTTTAAAAAGTGATTTAGCCATGTTTTACATCTGATCAAATGCCAAAGTGTCTACCACACTGTTGGTGCTGCACAAACACATTCTTTGCTTACTTTGATGTCTGTTCCTATCTTGTACTTCCTTATGCCAGGGGCTGGTCACTGGCTGGTGGCTCACAGAGCTGCCCAGAAGACCAAGTTTGAAGCAGTGATCTGTGCGAAATCCCTTCAAGAGAAAGTAGGGGGTATTCCAAAGTACATGTCAGAGCTCCAACACCATGGATATACAGATGAAATGGTTCAAGAGAATATCCTAGATGGGCCATTTCTGGTGAGTGCAAACCTAACTGAATGAGGCAAAATACCTGTAAATTATACTTCGCAGTTACATAGCACTTTTAAGCTCTCGAAGTGCTTTCCCAGCTAACTGAGGCCTGGTCTACACTGGGGGGGAAGGGGTCGATCTAAGGTATGCAACTTCAGCTACGTGAATAGCGTAGCTGAAGTTGAAGTACCTTAACTCGAATTACTTACCCGTCCTCACAGCGCGGGATCGACGTCCGCGGCTCCCCCGTCGACTCTGCTACCGCCACTCGCTCTGGTGGAGTTCCGGAGTCGACGGGAGCGCGTTCGGGGTTCGATATATCGCGTCTAGATGAGATGCGATATATAGAACTCCGAGAAATCGATTGCTACCTGCCGATCCGGCGGGTAGTGAAGACGTACCCTGAGGAAGCATCACAACAGTCTTGGGAGGGAAAGTCTAAGCATCTGGTTTGAAATACCTTGGTGGTCTTGTTACTAGTTTCCATTAGTATTGGAGTCAACTTGTGCTTTTATCCTATATTGTTCAGGCTGTGTGGGTCACACGGGTGATACCTTAAAAGCTGAGGTTCTCTTCCTTCTGTAGCGACCCCGTGGCAATTTTTGGAAGAATTAGGGACTTGTCCCTGTATCTATAGCTAAGTTATTCAGCAGTGGTCTGCTTGGCTGCCATCTTCCATGCAATAGGTAAGTTCATTTCAGTGATAATACTGTACCTGCAGACAGGTCAAATATTATTTAGATTGTAAACTTTTTTGGGCTAGGGACTCTCTCTTTGTTCTGTCCAGCACAGTAGGGTACTGGCACCACTGCAATGCAACTAATAAATAAAATTTTGAATTCTCTACTACTAGAAGTGCTGCAGAATCCATGTGAACAAAAGTCAAGACAGATGCTAATATATGCCTGGAAAATCGACCCAACGCCATTCCCTACGTCTCTATTGAGCAAGTGACCTGATCCTTTCTGGCCTTCTTCCCAGCTTTACACCCCTCCCCACAACATGTCAGCTCCCCCCAACCCATATCTTAGCTGTTCCACAGAAAGTTCCCTATTCTCCTTCCTTAGTCACAACATCCTCTTCTCTATGCCTCCTTCCCTCCAAAAGCACTCTGACTTATTAAACCATGCCCTACCTCCTAATTAATTGAGACTATTCTAAAGGTTACTTCAGGTGCTCAGATTCTTAACCAAAATAGCATGAACGATGGTCTTGCGCAAAGCTCTATGATCACACCACAGTCCCACCTAACTTCATATGCACGGTATGGCATTAAGGCCTGAGTTGTCTTCACCACCCAGCTTTAAGAAATTTGTTTATTTCATGTCTGCAGCCAATTGGCTACAAATACTCAGCCTATCAGTGATACATGATCCCCACATATTAGCAATCATTGCCAGCTGATCAGATGTGTCTTCTTTTAGAGCCCCTTACAAGACCAGTTCAGACATACAGGAGCCAGAGGGAAAATGCCCATGCCTCTTCAGATGCAGAGAAATGCAGGGGCTATTGTAGAACCAAGCAGACAAGGACAGGTCATGATACTCATTGCTCACTGGCAGAAAGAAATAACGGTCTAGCAAGTTTTCAAAGACAACCTTTAATGATTTCACAGGATGTGGTTCAAACTGCTTTGTAAACATGTAACCTCAAACTTTGAACAGCATCTCACTGGGTTCAAAGAAGACAAATGGTTACTGCAAAAAGTGTCTGTTTTGTTACTGCAAACAATGACCCTCACACAGCAAAACAGTCTTTTTGTTCCATTTTTTAAATCCAGTTGTCATTGAAAAATCACTCAGGGCTTGTCTGTACAGGTAGTTAATCCGTTAAGTACCTGTTAAGCTGGGATGTATCTATAGTGCACTAACTGCTTAGAAATAGTCGATCAAAACGCACTATGGAACTTTTACTGCGTAGTAGCCGGGTCCACGTGGCCACTTCGTGTGGGGCAGGCTACTGTGCTACCTATTTATAGCCCAGCTTGCCCCACACAAACTGTCAGTAGACCAGTTTTCTCTAAGAATTTTATAAACTCATTAATATAATACAGAACTAACAAGGAATAAACTGTTTAATATTTGCTAGAAAAGGAATGTTTTTGTGCATAATTGAATATTGTCCTTTCCTCATATCCTGATGCTCATCTGAACCCCTCTCCTCTTCATCCTCTTAATTTACTACTCTTAAATTGCTGTCACCATTCCCACCTACCCCATTGACATTCCTCATCTCTTGCTATCTTATTCTCCATTCCTTTTCTCCTCTGTTCTTCCTTCTGTCTTTTCTGGGAGTGCTGCTTCAGCTTAATTGAGTTGGCTATTGAAATTGTCCCCTGCACCCAGTAATGTTGCGAGAGGATACACAGATCAGTGAGAACGGGAGGCAGTAAGGCAAACAATGCATGTCTTTAGGACCGCATTTTGGAAACATTGCACCCAAAGTGAGATGTCAGCATAAAGGCTGCAGATGTTGCCCTCCTTAGAGTGTAAATGAAGGAGTGTGGAAGTGCATGGTACAGCATGTTAACAAATGCTCCAGCTAAAAGCCATCGTTCTGTAAAATTTTACAAACAGTTGCATTATTTTGCCATGGACCATTGAGTGGTGTCTTGCTTCAGCTCTGTTTTGTCCCTTTAATACATGGGAGGCTGAATCATAAGCCATAGCTCAAGACTTCCATATATGGTATAGGGATGAGATGTAATAAGATGTTCTCAAGAATATATGTTTATCTTAACCCGGGTGGGTGAAACTAAACAGGAACAAGGCACTTTTGTTCCAGATTAAGTGTCTCCACACATGAAGTTAATTATGAACAATTAATCAGGAAGTATTCCATTTGTAGACAAGGCCTTAGATTCAGTGTCATGGATGGTTGGCAGAAGGGGAACAAAAGGCTTCAGAGTTTTAGTTATTCAGAGCAGATGACCTGAACATTAGCATCCATGGTCCTTTCACAATGGCCAAAGATGACTGGATTGTTTGTAAACAGGCAACAGCAAGAGCCATGAAACTATTGTGATTTATTTTGAATCTTTCCACCTTGGCAAGGGGAATAACAAGTGAAAGAATATACTCTGATGTTTCACACAATTCAAATTGGCTCTGCTGTGACCCTTCCTTTGCTCTGAAACACAGGGTTCTTTCTAGACTTTCCAGTACTTAAGATCACAGGTTGCTTCCGTTGGGGGTCAACTACCAATGTGACATTTCACCCTGTACAGGAGGGATCCTATAGACACCCTCTCACATTGGTACCAATGGATGCAATTAAGACAGTGAGAATCCCACCACTTCTCCAGGAATCTTCTCACATCATTGGTACCATCCACCTTAGTGAAGTACCTGGTGTGTACTTTCTCACATACCTTCAGCTCACATTTGGCAGAGCAGATCTCACACACGTAAGGTTGCATGGATATTAATTCAGCATCCAGTATCCCCTCTAGGAAACCTTCCAGTTGCTTTAGCCCAAAGATCTTTTCCACTTTTTGCAGGAATAGAGAAGGATGAAACTCAGTTATGGCCAGCCCCTGAGCCAGGTAATGTGGGTACTTCCCCATCAGTCTTCAAAAACTGCAGTAGCTCAGTCTTGTCTTCCACTTTGCAGAGACTAGAGATGCATTCTTTCTCTAGCAAACTCACATTTTCCTGGGGTTCATCCAGCACGACTAGTAGAAGAACTTAGGGTCCTGCCCTGCTGCCCATTCAATTCAGAGATTAAAATAAAGATGACCCATGTGGAATTTGCTCTGGTATGTTTGACATTGAGGCAGTGGAGATTGATGCCACAGTTCTGCCTGATAAGTCACTCTATGGTGCAGGTCTCATCCCACCCTCTCACGTGGCAATATGTGAAGACTTCTATATTTCATCTTGATTTCCAGCTGCCTTTTTGACTTTGGTTCAGCTTTGCACAGGTAGGGCGTTATCTCACAGTTGCAGCCAATATAAAATTTTGGTTTTATCCTGGGATGTCCTCTGTATCTTTTTCCTCAGACTGGCTAGGTGACAACTGACACATCCCAAGCCCTAGTTGAATTCAGTGAGGAACCCTTGCAGTATTTTGGGTGTAGCCTAAGAGAGCTGCCCACTCAAGGCACCTTTCAAAGGGCCCATGTGCCTTGAATTTCTTTGTGATTCTGTCCAGATCCACAAGTTTCCTGGTTCATTGTCCTATCTGGGAAACAGTGCAGTGGTCTTGACTCTGAATAGATTCTTGTGATCTGCTGTCTGAGGAATCCAGGCTGGGGTACATTGCAGAAATTCTGAGTGGGAGAAAATAATTAATCTAGTAAAACAACATATATGCAGTGGGAATTAAACTAAAACCATGAGTTTTCTGTAGAGAGATGCTGTATTTCCTCAAACACATGGGAGAACATTGCTGACGCTCTCCCCCACATAAAACTGCGAGCCTCAGCTAAGTTATTGGCACTGCTTATGTTTATGTATGGAAGAGATATGGTATTGCAGTGGTTCAGGGAGACAGGAAACATGCTATGTGTGTGTATGTATCAGAGAGAGAGAGAGAGGAGAGAAGAGAGAGCAGCCTGGGTTCTGAAGGAACCCTGCAGGGGACAGTGGATAAAGTGGTCTGAATACAGCCATGGGAGTTGTAGGTAGGACAGGGTATACCATGTTTAGGAGTTAGTATGTTGGGAGCCAGGTAACTCTGTATTTAAAATAAACTAAACCAAAAATTCAATTTAGAGAAATAAAGACAAAGGCTAGGCAGAACATTTGAAAATACATTTGCTACTTTAACTCCGGGAAAGGACCTACCCATTGCAGCCTCTGACTGATTAAAGCTGTGAAAGTAAAGTATAAAAGAATGTTCCATCAAAGTCAGCAGGACTACACATGTGCTTAAGTGCTTTGTTGGATCAGGACCTTGACAGCCATTCTATTCTGTAGCAGTTAAAGTGAAAACATCAATGTAACAAAACTGTTGAGTCTCTGAAAACAAAGTAAAACCATCAAGTAAATGAGGAAAAAACAAACATGCAAGGGTCTTATGCTTTTGGTACAGGCCTGGGAAAGTCAGAAGATCTGGTTCTATTCCCACTTTTCCCAAAGTTCCTTTTTACTGAAAGTATGACTCTGCTTTGAAAAGGTGCTCTGTTAAAATGCTATCAGAGTTCCAGTGGCTCCATGTGTTCAGTTTTGCAAGTAAACAAATATTTGACGGCCAGCCCTGCAATCTTGTTTTCCTGTTGAAGTTACCCTCATCCCCCCGACCCCGTCTGTTTTATTGTTATAAATTATTTGGATTACAAGCACTCCTGGAGACGCCAACTGAGACTGGGACTCCACTGGGCTAGGAACTGTATGAACACATAGTAAGAGATAGTTCCTGCCCTGGAGAGTGTACAATATGACAATAGAATCCATATTGGCTGACTCCTTGTCCAGTGACCAGACCATGCTGCCTCCTTTTCCTAGCATATTACTGAACAGCAGTATTGTTACAGAATATCAGATTTAAAGGACCTCAAACTGTGTATCGATGTCTTATTCCCTCTCCCCTTCAGTGCCCCCAAAAGATTGCATTACATATTGTATATACACGTGCACACAAAAGTTGAATTGGGGCTTGCCTACATGTGAAAGGTATTCCAGAATAAGGTAGGTTGTGAATGAAAGCAGAACAGCTATTCCAGAACAACTCTTTGTTGACAGGCCCTTAATATCTGGGGTCTGATTAAACCTGTAACTTCAGGGACAATCAGAGCCATGGCAGAGCTTCTAATTTCTTACCTTCCCTAGTTGGACCTACATATTAAATATTCCTTATCAAAAACAGATTTTTTAAAAAAGAATGGAAATATATAGGGATGTGCATTTGTTGCAGGAATTAGACTGTGTGAGATATGCCCACTTCCTCTTAATGGTGGTTCCCTGCTGGATACTCCAGAGAGCCAAAAATGTTTAGGGTTCCTGTCTGTGTTCTGCAGGAGGGAAATTCCTTCCTGATCCTAGTGATCAGTACAGCCCTGTCCACATAAGTACAAGTCTCTACAGCTAAGCATCTGATCCCATATATACCTCAAAATAATGTTCCACACACCCCTGACATCCCTTGTCCTTATTTAGGCCCTCATCCTTCAAGTTACTCCATGTGGGTGGACCCCAACAGTACCATTCTTCCTCTTTTATTTTAATTATATTTCAGAGGGTGATTTTCAATCTGCCTAAACCAGGCTGCATGTAGGAGCAAGTCTTTTTGTATTACCATTGATAGATGCAGTCAGGAAAGTTACAGGAAATATTCTAGATCCTTCATTAAAATGAGTTCAGTTCAGTTTGTGAGTTTACCTATCCCTTGGATAGTGTTTATGAAAATTTTCATGTACTCACCAGATGTTTTCTTTGGCTTGGTCTTCTGTAGCATAGCTGCTTAAAGTCTTCAGTATCTCTGGCACTCCCTAGGGTATGTCTACACTACGGGATTATTCCGATTTTACATAAACCGGTTTTGTAAAACAGATTGTATAAAATCGAGTGCACGCAGCCACACTAAGCACATTAATTCGGCGGTGTGCGTCCATGTACCGAGGCTAGTGTCGATTTCCGGAGCGTTGCACTGTGGGTAGCTATCCCATCGTTCCCGCAGTCTCCTTTGCCCATTGGAATTCTGGGTTGTGATCCCAATGCAAAAACAGTGTCGCGGGTGATTCTGGGTAAATGTCGTCACTCAATCCTTCCTCCGGGAAAGCAACAGCAGACAATCATTTTGCGCCCTTTTTCCCTGGATTGCCGTGGCAGATGCCATAGCGTGGCAATCATGGAGCCCGTTTTGCCTTTTGTCACTGTCACCGTATGTGTACTGGATGCTGCTGACAGACGCGGTACTGCAGTGCTACAGAGCAGCATTCATTTGCCTTTGCAAGATAGCAGAGACGGTTATCAGTCGTTCTGTACCGTCTGCTGCTATCATGGGTGCTCCTGGCTGGCCTCGCATAGGCAAAAATGGAATGACCCCGGGTCATTCCCTTCCTATGTTTTGTCTAAAAATAGAGTCAGTCCTGCCTAGAATATGGGGCAAGTGTAGTAGAGAACCAGAGAGCACAGCCGCTCCGTGTCAGAGCCCCGGACATCCCGCAGAAATGATGAGCTGCATGCCATTCTAGGGGGTGCCCCTGCAACAACCCCACCCGTTGCTTCCCTCCTCCGCCATCCCTCCTGGGCTACCGTGGCAGTATCCCCCCATTTGTGTGATGAAGTAATAAAGAATGCAGGAATAAGAAACACTGACTTGTTAGTGAGATAAAATGAGGGGGAGGCAGCCTCCCACTGCTATGATAGTCCAGGCAGTACAGAATCTTTTCTTTAGACATGAAGGGGGGGAGGGGCTGATGGAGCTCAGCCCCCAGTTGCTATGATGAAGACGGTTACCAGTCGTTCTGTACCATCTACTGGGAATGACCGGGAGTCATTCCTATTTTTACCCAGGTGCCCCCGGCCGACCTCACCTGAGGCCAGCCAGGAGCACTCACGGGCTGATGATGACGATGGATAGCAGTCATATTGTACCATCTGCCACCGGGGAGGGGAGAGGATGCTGTTGTTCACTGCTGCAGCATCGCGTCTACCAGAAGCATTCAGTAGACAAAGGGTGACATTGAAAAAAGTCAAGAAACAATTTTTTTCCCTTTTCTTTCACGGGGAGGGGGGTGGTGGTAAAATGGCGAGCTATACCCTGAACCACCCCGGACAATGTGTTAGACCCTACAGGCATTGGGAGCTCAGCCAAGAATGCAAATGCTTTTCGGAGACTGCAGGGACTGTGGGATAGCTGGAGTCCTCAGTACCCCCTCCCTCCCTCCATGAGCGTCCATTTGATTCTTTGGCTTTCCGTTACGCTTGTCACGCAGCACTGTGCTGAGTCCTGCTGTGGCCTCTGTCTGGAGATTTTTTCAAATGCTTTGGCATTTCGTCTTCCGTAACGGAGCTGTGATAGAACAGATTTGCCTCCCCATACAGCGATCAGATCCAGTATCTCCCGTACGGTCCATGCTGGAGCTCTTTTTGGATTTGGGACTGCATCGCCACCCGTGCTGATCAGAGCTCCATGCTAGGCAAACAGGAAATGAAATTCAGAAGTTCGCGGGGCTTTTCCTGTCTACCCGGCCAGTGCATCCAAGTTCAGATTGCTGTCCAGAGCAGTCACAATGGTGCACTGTGGGATACCGCCCGGAGGCCAATACCGTCGATTTGCAGCCACACTAACCCTAATCCGATATAATACCGATTTCAGTGATACTCCTCTCGTCAGGGAGGAGTACAGAAACCGGTTTAAAGAGCCCTTTAAATTGATATAAAGGGCCTCGTTGTGTGGACGGGTGCAGCGTTAAATCGGTTTAACGCTGCTAAAATCGGTTTAAACGCGTAGTGTAGACTTAGTGCCTCTGTGAAGCAATTCCTAGTCTGTGCTGCTACCACCAGCTGGTCATTGCTCTACATATGGCCTTGGTTGCAGCTCTCTCTCCATAGAGAGACAACTCAGCCTTCCTGAGACTGGCTTTTCACAGTTCATACTGTTCTCATTGGCTTGATATAAACACTAATATGTATGTAGATATAGGCAGTGACTAAAAATTTCTAGGTTATTTGATGTTCTCTAGTCTTGGCAAGGCATTGGAGATCTCCTTTGTTCTGGAAGATGGTCTCTACTGACAGTGCATATGCTTGGAAACTTTTCCAATTTTGTTTAAATCAGACTCTTAGGCTGGTTTTATCAAATGTTATTTCTAGTTCAGCAGCAGAGAACATGGCAAGTTCTCTTTCTAGAGCAGTGGTCCCCAACGTGGCGTCTGCGGGCACCATGGCGCCCGCCGGGGCATTTGTGTGCCCACCTAGTGCCCAACAGGGGAGAGAAGCCGTGGCCCCGGGCCTGCCGGGGACAGAGAACTCTGGGGCTGCAGGCGCTGGTGTTCTCTGTCCCTGGCAGGCGCAGGGCTGTGGCTTCTCTCCGGCTTCTCCAGGGCTGCAGGCTGTGGGCTCAGTTCTCTGTCCCTGGCAGGGGCGGGGCCGCAGCTTCAAAGCTGGAGAGAAGCCGCGGCACCGCCCCTGCCGGGGACAGAGAACTCTGGGGCTGCAGGCTTCATTCTATATTAAAGTAAGAATAATAAATATATTTGGACCAGCAGTTCAACAATGTTTTACTTTTTTAAAATAAATAAGATAAACTGTTTATGATATTTATTTTGTAAAAACGCCTTAATTTTTCTTACAGGTAGATAAAAAAAGAGCAAATTCACATGGTAAGGTGAAAGTCATTGCTGAATAATTAAATTAACCCTTTTACCTGTAAAATTACCCTTTTTATCTTATGGATTCATATATTATGCAATATGAAATTATGTTTTTTGTATTATTTAGTGTACAAATATGAAATAAACCTTGAAAAATTGTTGGTGCCCGCCATGCTCTTCTGAAAATATGAATGTGCTACTGGCCACAAAGGTTGCGGACCACTGTTCTAGAGAGTCCAAACTCAAATAATGCAACAGTCTTCCTGTTTGAATATTGTTCTCTCAAAAACTATAACTATTTGAGGTGGCTACAAAATGTTTTCTAAATCACAATTATACAACTGAATACATTGAATATTAAACAGTAACAAATTAGGGCACTTTACTGTGCACATAAAACAGATTTTAAAGAAATTAGTAGTGTAAATATCGACACAGTTTATACACTTAACACAGTTCTATGAAGCTTAAAATTACTGAATCTTAATGCAAAGGGCTGGATCCCCAAGTGTGCTAGAGGGGGGTAAAACTGGCTTTACACCACTTTCCTCCTACTCTGATCCTAGGGCTCATAGGGGTCAACTGGCCTACATTGCATATCAGAGCAGCTCTCGGGCTGGTCTAACTTGTGCTGGTGGATAATGACCCTCAGGAGGCCACTCTGGTGTGGCTGCCCTGGCATACCCCCAGGATGCCCCCTTTGTGGGGGGGGGGTGGAAATTGGCTACACCAATGTTTTTCGCATTAAATGTATGATTCTTTACTTTAGGGCATAAAAATTCACTCACCCCTGGTGAGAAGAAACTCATCCTGGTAATTGGGGATGAGAGCAGCAATTTCTGCAGAATTTATGCTTTAATTTGGGAAAAAAACATTTGTCTTTAAGAATATAAAATAAGCTTCTGAACATGACCGGATGCAGTGCTTCCTTTCTGATACTGCAGCCAGACAGCTCAAATGTCTCTGTTGCAGCTCATGGCTTTCCCAAGCCTGAGTAGGGGGAAGTTAACAAGACTCTGGTCAGTTTCATGGCTATCATTCAGAACTCATTTTGGACAGCAATGAAACAGACCCTTCCCCACCTACTCCCTTCACAGCAGCCCCCAAGAGGCTGTGAAAGGGCAGTTGTGAAAATCCCCAACAATTAGCTGGTTCTGGGAGGGGGAAGCAAAAGCTGTTTCTTTTCCAGCAACAGAATGGATGGAGATTCAAATTTATCAAAACATCAAGCACTCAAAGACTGACAAACAGTGGAACCCCTGAGCAGAGTTCAGGACCAAGCACCCTGATAGGAATCCCAGCAACCTCCCTATTCTCAGCATTTGGGGGACAGAAGTGGGGTTCTAACTATGGCATTGTTGACTATTGCTGGTGCAACCAATTGATTTATCTATACAAAAGTGTTTAACTGATTGGAGAGTTAATTGATTGCCAGCTACTTTGTACATGCTAAGCTGGACACTACAAATGTTTGTGTTTTATACCATATGCTGGGCCCTCCCACCCCTTACCCATAGGCTCACTACATCAGTTTTCAGTTAAAATTAATTTGAGGTAGTTTTTACATTTGTATCTGCTAGTATGGACACTTGTCAAACATTCATTCCAAGAAACAAACATTTGTGATTTGCCATAGCCTGATCCCTAGGATAAACCACAGACATTTGTATCCTGGAACAAATTTATTAATGGCAAAGGGTTCACACCCTGCTTCTGTCATTAAACGGGATATCTCCTTTGTTTGGAAAAACCGTTTAACTGTGGAGTGTGCGAAAGAGGGAGAGAGGGCTGCAGACTGAAGATGGCTGCGGTGTTCCAGTTAATAATGCTGACATTTACACTGTCTAGCACTGATACTGAGGTGAATGAGGAAAATTTACACTAGAGATATAGTGTCAAGCAGTTTGCAGCTTCACTACACAGTATCTGGTTACTTAAGGTTGATTTTCTTTGCCATTGTAAGTGCTACATGCTGAATTTATTTTTAAAACAAAAGCTCAGGCAGCTGAATGCCTAGGGAATTCCCTAAACTGCTTCCAGTCCTCACCTCCCAGCTGCTCCATCCTCCATACTGTTGCTACCCAACCCCAGCACTGAGAATTTCCCAGAACAGACCTCCCTTTACAATGTAGAGCCATCCCACTATGCCAGTTCTGATTCAGTTTCCATATTTAGTCTATCAAGAAGCTAGGATGCAATCTAAGAGTTGCATTTGGTGCTCAGAGGGTCACAATTACATTCCTGACTTTGGCTGCTCCATCTTGTACAACATTAAGGGCTGAGTTGCTTTCACCACACAAGAGGCATCTTCATGGTTTTACAAAATTATTTTCTTACCTATATGAAGCCAACTGACAACTTAAAGATCCCTGCATATTAGTAACTATCACCTGCCAACAAGATCCAGCTACTCATGTAACTCCTTGTAGTAGTAGCTAATTCATGGATACGGGAGCCAAAGATAAAATGTGGACTGCTCCTTAGCAAAAGGAGAGTGCAGATGGCTAGCTGCACAATGTAACGTAGAGGGACAGATCATGAGATTCAGGCTATAAACCACAGACTTCTGCTGGCATCATTAGGTTGGTCAGGGCTCTGTTCACTTACTGATGTAGCTGTGCTGCCAAAAGTCCCTAGTGTAGATGCAGTTACACTGCCAAAATTGCACTTTTACCAGTATAGCTTGTTTCCTTGCGGGGTGGGATGAAATAAACCCTACCGGAAAATGCAGTTTTGCTGGTATAACCACATCTATACTGCATCCAGACTAGGAGCTCTTTGGGACATAGTATACCAATATGCCGATACTGGTAAAGCACCCCTAGTTTTGACATGGCTTAGCTGTTCCTACACAGAAAGAGGTGATAGCAGCAGATCTGCTAAATCGTTACTCTTCATTTCACACAAGAAGAGTTACAAAGAGTATGTCTACACTGCAAATTATGGTGCAATTGTAGCACAGGTAGCCATATCCCCCACTAACTGTAATCTAGCTGGTGTGGGTAACAGTAGCAGTGAAGAGCCAGTGACATGGACCCCTGAGTAGCCTAGGGACGTATGTAGGGCCCTGGGGAGCTTGTGCTGGGGTGGCTAGCCCACTCTGAAGCCCCAGCCACCTTCACTACCGTTACACACTCTAGCAAGATTAAAGCTAGCACAGATATGTCTATCCATGCTACAATTATACTGTGATTTGAAGTGTGGATCCAAATTCTGTGCTTCACAGACTTGTAATTTCACTGTCTGAAGAAACCACAAATCACCTGGCTTAAAGAGCAAGACAAAAGATTATCGCAGAAATAGTCTGTCTTGTCACTAACTACAAACATTCTCTTCACACAGTGAAAAAACAACCGTTTCCTCCCTCATTTTTAACACGAATGTAACACACTTGGTAAGACATTTTAAACCCAGTAAAACAAAGCAAACCTAATAATAAATAAACTGGTTAGAAGTTTGCTAAAGATGGGATTTTTCTGTGTCCAAATGAATATCCCTTTCACTATATTATTCCCCTTATACATAACCACTTTCACTGTCCCAACATACCTCTGGTGCTCTCTCTCATCTCTTCTGTCCCTCTCCTATTTCCCTTCCCTTTTCTCTTATCTCTCCAGAGAGTTCTGTAGTGACTTCTCTGAGCTGGTTGTTGGGCCTGATTAAGTGAATTGTTTTTGCTGAACCTCACAATACAGATCAGGCTTGGAGGCAGCACTCTCAACCTGTTATCAGTAACGTTGCAGAGGGATGTAAAGATCAGAGACACAAATATGTCTGTAGGACATCATCTTGGAAATTCTGCACCCAATATGAAATGGCAGCATAAAAGCTGTTGATGTTGCCCTGTTTATTGGGTCCACAGTGTGTGTAAACTCATAGATCAGCAGGTCAACAAGTCACTCTGAATGCTTCTTTTATTAAATTTGAAAAATGACAATAAATGCAAAGAAGTGCATTCTTTTGTTATGGGCTCTTCAGCAACATCCTGTTTGAGCACTTTGGCCCAGATCCTCAAAGATATTTAGCCACCTAACTGATTGATTTTAATGAGAATTAGGTGCCTAAATGCCTTTGAGGCCTCACAATTAGAATTATGGCTGAATGACAAATGTTAACCAGAGATCCCCGTAATGGAGAATGGGTGCAAGATGCAACAAGACATTACAGGTAGGACCAGGTTTCACCATTTCAGGCACCTTTGTTCAAAGTGTTTGTGAGGATCTCTTAGGCTCTTGGCAGGAGAAGGTAGGAAGAGGCTTCAAAATATTGGCCCTCTAAAGCAAAAGAGCTGAAAAATAGCACTCAGAGTTCTTTAGGTTAGTCTCAGAGAAGTGGGCAGGGTATGCAAAAGCAACAGTGGGAGTCCAGAATATACAATGAATATTCATTCCAAACTTTTAATTACAAGTATTTCCTCTGATGTTTCTTCTTTTCCATATTGGTTCGTCTATGGCCCTTCCTCTGCCCCAAGACATAGGGGTCTTTCAGTAATTTCCTATATTTGCAGTGTGAGCCAGCTTCCATAAGAGGCGGACGACCAATGTAAAATTTCACCAGGTACAAGAAGGACCCTATGGGTACCCTCTCACCTTGGTACCAACGGGTGCGATTGTTAAGGCAGCGAGGATCCCACCACTTCTTCTCCAGGAATCTCCTCACATCAATGGTTCCATCTACTTTAGTGAAGTAGGTGTGTACTTTCTTATACGCTTCCAGCTCACGTTTAGCAGATCCGATCTCCCACAGGTAAGGTCGCAGGGATATTAACTCAGTATCCAGTATCCCCACCAGAAAACCTTCTGATCTCTTTAGCCCACAGAGGATCTGTTCCACGTTTTGCAGGAATAGAGAAGGATGAAACTCAGTCATGGCTCGGCACTGCTTCAGGTAATGTGGGTATTTCCCCATCACCTGGAAGAAATCAGTCTTCAAAAACTGCACTAGCTCATTCTTGTCTTCCATTTGGCAGATCCTAAAGATGATTTCTCTCTCTAGTGCCCAAACATTTTCTTCACGCTCACTCAATGCCACTGGTGGAAAGTGATGGTACCATTCCCCCGGATATCTGTTCAATTTGTAGATCAACAGAAAAATGATACCAGAGTGGTTTGCTCTGGTACGTTTGACGTTGAGGCACTGGGGACTGATTCCACAGTACTGCCTGATAAGTCGCTCTACAGTGCAGGTCTCATCCCACTCTCCTGCATGGCAATAATATGTGCAGGCTTTCCTGTACTTCATCTTGATTTCCAGCCACCTTTTTGACTGTGGTTCAGCTTCCCACAAGTAGTGAGATATTTCACGGTTGCAGCCAATATAGAACAGTTTGGTTTTGTCTTGGGAGGTCTTTTGAATTTTCTTCTCAAAGAGACTTGGAGACAACTGGCACATCCTGTGGCACTGGATGAATTTGGTGAGGAACCCCTGCAGTATTCTAGGGAATGCCCGACGGAGCTTTTCTCTCAGGGCAGCTTCCTGGCTCCCAAAATGTCCAGCTGCTCTGAACTCCCTTCTGGTTCTGGCAAGATCATCCATGAGTTTCATTATTATATTTGGGTCTATCATCTTTTCTGGTGCATCAGATTATGGCTCTGAAATGTTTCCTATCAGGTGTCACTGGGATCCCTGTTGGAATACAGAGGGATGATCTTGACAGAAAATAAAACACAATAAATATATAAAAACTACATCTCAGAGGTGCAAATTAACCCCAAGCCTGGGTTCTTCTGGAGAGAGTTACCCAAGTGCTATTCACAGCAATTGGAGCTGCATTGACTCCACTAGCTCATTTGGGTCCCATCAGAGCTATTGGCACCCACCATGTTTATGTTAACAGAATCTACTGGCATGGACTCAAAATCTGTTTAGTGCAGCTCCCAGTGTGCGTGCAAAGGTTGTTTTAAGCTCCCTTGCACATTTCTTGGTGCTGGTTGCCAATGGCCTCAAAACCCCAGCCTGGCAGGCAGGGATCACTAGGTGGCATTGGCTACATCCTTTTTTACCTGTCTACTCTCCTGTCATGAGAGGTTGGGGTGGTGATGGTATAGGAGCTGTTAGGACAGTGCTACAGCTACCTCCCCCCAAGCATTCCCCTAGGCAGTGGTTGGCTTTGATGCAGTGTGGCACTGTTGGAGTGGTGTAGAGCTCCCTCCCCAAGGGAGGATCGGGGCAGAAGTCTCAGTTTGGCTTTCTCCTGCCAGCCTCTCCACTGTTGTTAGTGACGTGGGGCAGAAGGTCAGAGGGGCAGCACAGTGAGCCCTGTGCACTGTCCGGTGAAGACAGAAGGGTGCATCCCAGGGGAGTGCGTGGGTGCTGGGGAGGAGCTCTGAGGGGGTCAATAGGGTGGGGGTCTCTAGGGTGGAAGGGCGGGGGCTGGGAGGGATGAGGAGGCAGGAATTGTGGGGTGGGATTAAGGGAAGGGGGCTTGGGGCAATGAGCGTGTCAAGGGCAGAGGGAGCTGTGGGGATGGCTCGGGGGATGAAGGGGTGAGGAGCTGGGATGGGGGCCAGTGGGATGGAGGAAGGGGGATGAGGGATGGGAGCTGTGGGGGATCAATGGGGTGGGGAGCTGTGGGGCTGGGGTGGGAAAAGGTCAATGGAGTGGGGTTGAAGGGAGGGGGAGTGTGGGGTGAGGTGCTGGTCTCCCGGGAGGGGCGGGGCTCAGGGCCTGCCTTAGGGGAAATGGGGCCATGGGCACACTTATATTTTGGGGCCTCTGGCCCCGGCTGCCTCCCACCCATCCCCGCTGCCTCCCGGGCTCCCCGGCCCCTGCTGCTCCCCGGGCTCCCCATTCATCCCCGCTGCTCCCCGGCTCCCGGCCCCTGCTGCTCCCCGGGCTCCCCGGCCCCTGCTGCTCCCGGGCTCCCCATTCATCCCCACTGCTCCCCTGGCCCCGCTGCTCCCCTCGGGGTCCCCATTCATCCCCACTGCTCCCCGGCCCCGCTGCTCCCCGGGCTCCCCATTCATCCCCGCTGCCCCCGGCTCCCCGGCCCCCGCTGCTCCCTGGGCTCCCCGGCCCCTGCTGCTCCCGGGCTCCCCATTCATCCCCACTGCTCCCCGGGCTCCCGGCCCCGCTGCTCCCCTCGGGCTCCCATTCATCCCCACTGCTCCCCGGGCTCCCCGGCCCCGCTGCTCCTCGGGCTCCCCATTCATCCCCCCACTGCTCCCCCGGCCCCGCTGCTCCCCGGGCTCCCCATTCATCCCCGCTGCTCCCCAGGCTCCCCGGGCTCCCCATTCATCCCCACTGCTCCCCTGGCCCCCGCTGCTCCCCATTCATCCCCACTGCTCCCCGGGCTCCCCCGGCCCCGCTGCTCCCAGGGCTCCCATTCATCCCCGCTGCTCCCCTGGGCTCCCGGCCCCTGCTGCTCCCAGGGTCCCCATTCATCCCCACTGCTCCCCGGCTCCCCGGCCCCCGCTGCTCCCCCCGGGCTCCCCATTCATCTCCCCACTGCTCCCCTGGCTCCCGGCCCCCGCTGCTCCCCGGGCTCCCCATTCATCCCCGCTGCCTCCCAGGCTCCCCCGGCCCCGCTGCTCCCCCGGGCTCCCATTCATCCCCGCTGCCTCCCGGGCTCCCGGCCCCGCTGCCTCCCGGGCTCCCCGGCCCCGCTGCTCCCCGGGCTCCCCATCCATCCCCGCTGCCTCCCTGGGCTCCCCATCCATCCCCGCTGCTCCCCGGGCTCCCGGCCCCTGCTGCTCCCAGGCTCCCCCGGCCCCTGCTGCTCCCGGCCCCTGCTGCTCCCCGGCTCCCCGGCCCCGCTGCTCCCCGGCCCCCGCTGCACCCCCCGGGCTCCCATCCATTCATCCATCCCCCCGCTGCCCCCCCGAGCTCCCGCTGCCCCGAGCTCCTTTCCGCGGCCTCGCACCGCAGCCCGGCCCGCCCTGCTGAGCGCGGCGCCCGCCCCTCAGGCCAGGCCCTGGCGCGGGTACCGGCTCCGGACGCTGCTTCCGTTGGGGCGTCGAGCGGGAAACGAGGCCGGGAGCCGCTGGCGCCACCCGGGACTTGGCTCAATGCGCCTGTGCGGGCCGGCGTCTGGCGGGAACGCGCCCCACCCCTCACTGCGCACGTCCGTCTGTGCGCGCGCCCCGCCCAGCCCCGCAGGGTTCCGCACACCCGGGCGCACTGAGGCCCTGCCGGCAGGGGGCGCTGCTGTGCTGAGGCTGTGGGAAGGGACAGCACCTCCCACCCAGCCCGCGCGGCGCCGATCGCTCCCCACCCAGCACGTGGCTCTGGCTCCCCGCCCAGCGAGCGCCCCGCACGCTGTCAGCTGGGCTCAGGCCGGCAGAGCCGGGTACCCTGCACCTCTGCGCGGCGTGTCCTGCTGCAGCGTGTTACATACACTGGGGCAGCCAGTGGTTTCCCCAGGAATTGAAATTAGGGGGGGTGTTCGAATTTACAGGGGGGGTGTCAGGACCAATGAGATATAAAAGAGATATGAATAAAGTAAATGTTTTGTTAGGATTATGCAAATTTAACATAAGAATAATGCAAGTTTCACCAAAACACATAACAGGTCTAGATTTCTAAAAAAATATACATTAAAAAAAAAGTATTTAATTTAAATTGACTTTTGAAAAGTAAGCCATCATGGGGTAAGAGGAAAGTCCTCTCATGGATCAGTAACTGGTTAAAAGATGAGAAACAAAGGGTAGGAATAAATTATCAGTTTTCAGAATGGAGAGAGATAAATAGTGGTATCCCTGAGGGGTCGGTACTGGGACCAGTGCTGTTCAACATATTCATAAATGGTCTGGAAAAATGGGTAAACAGTGAGGTGGCAAAATTTGCAGATGCTACAAAACTATTCAAGATAGTTAAGTCCCAGGCAGACTGCGAAGAGCTACAAAGGGATGTCACAAAACTGGGTGACTGGGCAACAAAATGACAAATTAAATTCAATGTTGATAAATGCAAAGTAATGCACATTGGAAAGCAATCTCAACTATACATACAAAATGATGGCATCTGAATTAGCTGTTAACACTCAAGGAAGAGATCTTGGAGTCATTGTGGATAGTTCTCTGAAAACATCCACTCCATGTGCAGCAACAGTCACAAAAGCAAACAATGTTGAGAATCATTAAGAAAGGGATAGATAATAAGACAGAAAATATCATATTGCCTCTATATAAATCCATGGTACATGCACACCTTGAATAGTGTGTGTAGATCTGGTCACCCATCCTAAAAATATATATATTGGAATTGGAAAAGGTACAGAGATGGGCAACTAAAATAATGAGGGGTATGAAACAGGAGGAGAGATTAAAGTGACTGGGAATTTTCAGCTTAGAAAAGAGATGACTAATGGGGATATGATAGAGGTCTACAAAATCTTGACTGATGCGAAGAAAGTGAATAAGGAAATTTTATTTAATCCTTCACATAACACAAGAACTAGCAGTCACCCAATGGAATTAATAGGCAGCAGATTTAAAAAAAACAAAAGGAAGTATTTCTTCACACAATATAAAGTCAACCCAGGGAACTCTTTGCCAGGTGATGCTGAGAAGACCAAAACTATAACAGGATTTTAAAAAGAACTAGATAAATTCCTGGAGAACAGGTCCATCTGTGGCTATTAGCCAGGATGAGAGGGATGCAACGCCATGCTCTGAGTGTCCCTAGCCTGTTTGCCAGAAGCTGGGAATGGGCAACAGGGGATGGATCACTTGATGATTACCTGTTCTGTTCATTCCCTCTGAAGCACCTGGCCTTGACCACTGTTGTAAGACAGGGTACTGGGCTATATGGACCATGGGTCTGTTGCCAGCTCAAAGAGCCCAAGGCGGAGCAACAGCGGGGTTCGTTGCCCGGTGTGCGTCGCACTAATTATCACACCAGGGTGGAGAAGCAAAACCAGGTTTATTTGAGTCCCAAATAAGGTGTCAGGGAGAATAGCATTCTCAGATCCTGCACGCCCGCTCACAGGCGGGGTCCCAACATTTATACCCCCCTTGTTTGTGTAAGCCTTTTGTTCGGTTTTCCCCCTCACCCCTCCCTTCCCAGCAACAGCTACATTAGGCATTACATTTCAGTGTGTTAGAAAAGTTCTCATCCACAGGCTTATCTTTTGGCCTTCACAGAACAAACGCATACAAATTTTCCTTCCCCCTCTCCCCCTCCTCCCCGCCGCTTCTGCTGTTCCAAACTCCTACATTTGCAAGCGGAGATTGCTGACAGCTACACATTTTGCTTGCAGTCTGTTAGCATCTTAGGCTGGTTAAAGTTCACAGCATGTAAGAACTTTGGTTCACTTCAGGCCCAAAGTCACAACTTTGGTTTACTCAGGCCTAGTGGCACCAACAGGTCTGACCCAGTATGACCATTCTTATGTAAAAATTAATTATAATAATAATGTTTAGTACAGAAACTCCCCAACATAATGACCTCCCAAGATAGCAACAATGTGAGATAACAACCTTGGCAAATACTGCATTTTAAAAATCTTGGCCTACTGGGAAACATATTTATATAAGTTTCCATTCCCAGTCACAAATCTAGCATTCTGGAGCAAAGTGACTAAAATATAGTCCAACAAACAAATGTTTATTTAACATGCCTTCACTGCACTCCACTCACCGATGTTGTCCTTGGTCAGTGGAGACTCAGAGTTCAGAGGTGCTTTCACATGAGTTCACCTTCCAGGTGGGGGACAAAAAGGCACAGTTTGCTCTGGCCATGGCTGTTCGTTGTGCCACCATTCACTCCACCACTCTGTTGCCAATGGCCCTGCGCAGTCACCTTCTGCTGTCACCTACCACTGTGACCTCTGCGAGTTGGTCTCTTGAGGTTCCACCAGCTCTCAGTGATTTCAGCTGAGCTCTCAGTGCGGGAACCTCGCTGCTAGTGCAGTCTGGGCTGTCTCTTACACAAAAACACTGTACCCACAGGAACACTGTCCACACAACAGGACTAAGCACTTAGACCTGATTGTCAGTGATTTCAGCTGCAGTGGTCACTTAACAGAACAAAAGACTATCTATGGAGCCTAATCAACTCTGTCTTTAAACAGTGGAGAGGGACAGGTCCCCACCCTCTCTCTTGATGCCTTCAAATCATCACAGACTAAGTACAGTTCTACTGCCCTTTACTTATACAATAAGAACATTTCATCCCCCATTCCCCCCACATTCAAGTGGTTTGTAACCCAGCCCCAGCCAAAATCTATCACTTGGACAACACAGCTCTGTTTGCTGGATCCCTAGGTAGATTAGGTGTGAATGTAAATATAATCTGGCCCTGAAGCCTTAGCCCCCATCTCATCACTAGCTGTCAGGGAGAATTCATTTAGATTTTGCTTACAAATCATCATTTGAAATTATTAGGTTGGCCAACATCACCGAAATGAATGCACTGACAGCATAAAAAACAGCTGTATAAGGAAGCAAGGAAGCTAGTCTATGTTCATACTTTTCAAATCTATTATACTTTTTCAGATACACATATTTTATCATACACTGTATAAGCTTTTAAAGTATGTATTAATGTTTCAGTTTAAATTCAGATTTCCAAACAGTCACTACATTGGTATGTAACTAGCTCACAAAACTGGGGGGGGGGTGTTGGGAAAATTCAGGGGGGGTGTAGGGAAATCACTGGGGGCAGCCCCTCTAGAAGTGAGAGCGGAGTCACTTGTCCCCGAGTCAGCATCCAGAGAATAAACCCAGAGCAGCTGGCAGTCCTGGTCCTGGTTGTTCCTGTGCCTTTGTGAGTCCAGATACCGAACCGTTGGATGTGGAATTGCCTGGCTAGGCTGCAGGGCTAACCCTTTGGTTTGTGTTCCCAGATTAATCTCCACTGTGTGAAGATCCCTTCAGATCTGTGCTCTGTGGATATAAGCAACAAAAATCTGGTCTCAGTAAGTAGGAGACGCTCTCTAAAATAAATGTGGAGAACCACCTCGGATCCTGAGAGATCCCCTGTGTTAGCTTGTGAGTGTCCATGCTGCAGGCAAACAGCGTGTGAGAGTGCAGACACCTACTTCCTCCCAGCAGCCAGGCCAGACAACTGTGCACTTGTAATATAACTCAGTGGTTCTCAATATTTTTGGGAACAGGACCCATCTGTAAACCTTGCCGGCCTGTTGTGACCCAGTAAAAAGCTTTAGTGCAAAAAAAGCTGGCTGATTTAAATATTTCTTACCCATGATACGTAATATACAATACAATAGTAAGTATTAAATAAGTACACTGGCCATACTGTAGTGGTGGCGCCTGTGGATAGATGGCTGGTGAAAATATTCTTGGGGCGGGTGGCTGAGTAAAACTGTCAGGCCCCACACGAGTGGATGGCAGGGCACGGGGGTGTCCCTGTCTCTATCCCAGTCCAGTGCGGAGGGGAGGCCTCGGAGAGTCAGGGGGCACACGTACCGTGTTGAAGAGTGAGCGTGCCTTGCACTCACCCTGCAGTAGCGGCTCCTATCCCATTGGCTTTTGCCACTTGGAGATTTTCTGTGTCAGGCTCCTCTGAATAGGCCATCTGCCCACCTCAAGAAGACAAGACAGGAAGGGGAAAGAAGGGGCGAAAAGATCACCAGTCCTTTTGTGAAGATGGGCAGCTGGGGTTAGAGGGGTGAGTGGCCCTGTGAGGGGCTAAAGTGGGGTTTCTGGGTGAGCCATAAGGGTCTGAAGCAATTGAACACCCAAGTTAACTCTGCAGTGAAGACAGACCCTCAGAGACCTGCTGTCCATTTTCAGAATGCACATAAGAAGCAAATACTAGGAAGTGCTACAGTTTAGGAGTTGTGAGAAAAAAAGACCCAGCTATTTCAAACTGGGTACGAACGCTTGTTTTTCTTTCCCTTCTTTCAGGCTAAAGAAGATGACTTTGGGCAGTTTGATTCCGTCGCTTATATCAATGCTACAGAAAACCTATTGACATTAGGTAAGCAGGTACATTGCTGAAATGTAGATATATCTCTTAGACAGAAGCATGTAATACAGGGAAGCTAAGCATCTCTGAGCTTATGGCTAGAATCTCACAAATAGGTTTCAAAAAGAAGGCACACGTGGCGCCCCTATGCAGGAGAATTGCTCCCCACCATCCAGTGGATTTCCTTGTAGAAGAAGTTCTTATAATAATGCTAATAATGCTTAGCTCTTACATAGTGTTTTTCATCACTAGATCTCAAAGCGTAAGAAGGAGGCCAGTATCACTATCCCCATTTTACAGATGGAGAAACTGAGGCACAGACAGGTGAATTGACTTGTTCAAGGCCACCCAGCAGGCCAGTGGCAGAACAGGGGATAGAAACCAGGTTTCCTTAGTCCCAGGTTTTGGGAGCAAAGGCCTGACAGATATCTGCTCTGATTTAACAGAAATTGCAGAGTAATCTTGTTTAGTGTTGCACATATGTAAGAAAGTTGCAATGTAATCGTGTTTGTGAGGAAAATCAGAAGATGCAAGCAACTACAGCACTAGAAAAAACTGGTCTGAGCTGGCACAAAACTTGTACTGGCGGGGGTGGAGGATTGATAGGGAAATGAGATACTAATACATAGGTATAAGAAAAGATAACAAAAAGTTATATATAAGTCAGCCTAACAAAGGGAAGTTGAAGCTGTGAATTGTCTGGTGCTGGAGGTGACAGTGGTGAGATCATCCTGATGTGCTTTTCCCACTTGTAAGTAATTGATCACTACTTGCTCGCGGTTTGCCTTTATACAGATTGGTTAGACCCACTTGCAGAGTGGTGTATTTCAAGCCAACACAAGCCTAGTGCTGTTTGATCAGTTATTAATTTGAAGAAAATAAAATAAACTAATTTCAGGCGAGAATAAAAAAATTAAGCTAAATGTTTCCTTCAGTGGTTCAGGAATACATGCAGGTCAGAGAGGAGGAAATGTGAAACTGACTTACATCTTTGAAAAAGCGCAAATTATATTGGGCCATCATGTATTGTAGAGATTGTGTTGAGCTGAGGTGTGGTTTATATTTTCTTTCAAATGTGTTCGTCAGTAATATCAAGAATTTCCAGAGTTGTTATAATTAATTACAACATTTTGGAAGGGATATTAAACCTCATGCTACAAGATTTAAGTGCATGTCTCTGCTCTTGGAGCTCAGGATGAGACCTAATGTGGGGGACAGATTGCCCCACATCTGCCTATGTGGCTCTTATACCCTCCTCTGAACCATCTGGCACTGGCCACCGAGGCAGGCTATTGAACTGGATGTGCCTTGGGTCTGATCCATAAACTGACCATCTTCCATTGTACCTGTTTAATCTTTACTAGCTTTACAATAGCATGAGCATAAGAGAACTCTGGGGCATGTAATCCAGCTGGTGGGTCATCTTTACGGTGAGTTAGCTAGGATAGGCCAGGGAGTATTGAAGTTTGGATGATTGGCCATGCAGAGGAAGACTAAGGCTTGGTCTTGGCATAGCTGCCTCAATCAGGGATGTGAAAAAGCCCACCCCTGCCCAGCATAGCAATGCTGACATAACTGCGTCTACACTGGGGGTTATGTTGATGGAAGAGTGCTTCCATTGATATAGCTAATGTAATTTGGGGAGGTGGTGTTCCTGCCTTGACAAAAAAAGAAACAACCTTTCTGTGGGTGCAGGCTGCTTCGGGGCGATGTTGGCATAGCGATGTCAACCTAGCTATGCGGATATAATCTCTGCAGTGTAGACATACCCTTAAACGTGACAAAACTGTGGGAAACTAAAAACAATGATGGTCAGGCTAAAACACTGAGGGATCGAAGATGTCAGCTTATGGGTGGGGTCTGTGAAGGAGCACGCTAGAAGAGTTTAAACACCCAGCATGGTAGGAGTTCATGCAGGGTTTTAAAAACAAAGATGGCAGCTGTGAACTGGATCCTGAAATATATTGGGAGCCATTGGAATGATCTGAGGATGGGATGATGTCATGCTTTCTTTTATACATGGGAAGAGAAGAAGCAGTATTCTGTACATTCTGGAGTGTAGGGAGTTGGAGAGCTACAGGGAAGGAAGTTGCAGCCATCAAGGTAAGAAGCAACCTTGAGGCATGGATGAAGACTGCAACTGAGACAGGTTCATACATGGTCAATGTGGCTGAGGTGGTGAGAGCTGCATTTGCAGGCATATTTAGGGATATGCAGCATTGCTCCTGACACGGCCAGTAGGAGAGGGGATCGGAAGAGGGGCAATGGTTGGCATTATTTTGTTGGAAATGGACCAATGCTCCTGAACGCGTTAGGCCCCAATCCAAGTCACTGATAGCACCTGGAGGACTGCCTGTGACACTGACTCCATGTGTTATTAATTGCAGGATTGGGGTCCCAGTTGTGACCCATGTGGAGGCCATTCCAAATTCCCAGGAGTCACCATAAAATCAAATTGCAGTCTCAGTTCTTTACTTAACAAAAAAAAGACAATGTTAACCCCCACCTCTGCACTCCAGTGACTCTCCTGATCCTTGGTGGGACAGATTGTTTAGGGTGCCCAAACTCCTGCTCTTTATTGTTTAAAAGGGCTAGCAGTTAGCTTCCATGTCGGCCAGTGTTTTGTTTCAGCTTGTTTTGCTCAAGAGTGGGAAGCGATGCTGAAAATTAACATTGATCATTTTACAAAAAGGAACTCTGGATAGCTCAAGAGGTAACAAATAGGATACAGAGTCTTTCACTTTGACTGCCGCCCAGGTCAATAATGACTAAAAGCTGTTACTGTCTGATGGCTGTTCACTGGCCCTTCTATGAAGTGGCTTTGATGGCCTCAGTCCAGTTCCTAATGGACATGGGTACACACTATGGGGGGGAGGGATAGTTCAGTGGTTTGAGCATTGGCCTTCTAAACCCAGGGTTGTGAGTTCAATCCTTGAGGGGGCCATTTGGGGAACTAGGGTAAAAATCTGGGGATTGGTCCTGCTTTGACCAGGGGGTTGGACTAGATGACCTCCTGAGGTCCCTTCCAACCCTATGATTCTATATATGATTAAACATTCACTAGAAATGGTACTGAGACCAGAGAATGAATGGCAATGGAGACTGAACTCATAGAGGTGGTAGGTCGCTCTAGGGAAGGCTTGAGGCATGGTGTGGCTTTCACTGCCATTACCCATGATGCACCTGATGTTTATATAAACAGGGGACTTTGGTTTCCAGGGTTGTCAAGCAGGATTCTCTGTTTGGTGTCTCCTTGTGGTTCCCTCATGTTGGACCTCTGACACCCCATCCCTGTTTGTTCATTTTTTTGTCCCCCATATTCAGTTAAGCCCTAAGTGCTGCCCCATCACTCACCTGAGGGGGTGGGCCTTCTATTGCTGTGTGCGTTCTGCCCACCTCTCAGGATTTAGGGGCCAGTGCTTTTCACCAACACTAAATTCACTTATAAGAGATTTTCAAGGCAGCATGAGGGAGTTAGCTGTCCATTTTCCATTCATTTTCAGTGAGAGCTGGGTCCCTCACTCTGTTAGGCCCCTTTCTTTTTCTTTTTTTTAAAGGCTAGAATTTCAAAACAAAACCATATAAATGATCATTAGAAAGAAAATCTGATTTGTTTTTCTCTTCTAGAAAAACATGGTCCCACTCTCTCCTGCCAGCTGGGCACCTTGGCTGGTTCCACAGCAAGATGTCAATTGTTCTTTCAATGCAACTTTCTCATACAACTTGTTTCTCTTTTTATTCATTTAGAAGCATTTCGTAAGTTTTCTGGGCTAAGGGAACTAGAACTTTCCTTGAATGGACTAAGAAATCTTAAAATCAGCGCTGGAGACTTTCTGCACTTGGAAGTAAGATTAGAGGGAAGGTGGAAACCGAACTCATCTTCTACCCACCCACATTTAGAGTTGTAATAGCAAGGTGTAACATTACTGAATATTTGTTATTAACATTATTTAACAGGGTATTTAGATTTCACTGTGGATATTGTAAAGGAAACCTGAGCAAAATGGTGAAGATGTGGGCAGAAAATACAATGAGGAATTCAATAAGGAGATTTTTATCTCTTCACCTTGGGCACAGATGTGATTCACATACTCCATTGGTGACAAGAGAGAATGTACCTATAGGCTGGTTGTTACTCAGTATTTCACATGGGATACCCATGTTGGAGATTAGTGGGATGAGATGGTGATGCCTTCAGAATTGCTTTAAATTCCCAGGCTGGCTATTTTTGGGCATCTTTCATTCAGACACTGTGAATAAGGAACATTGAAAAGATTTTTCTGATACTTTTATGGGAAAGGTCATTTTTAGATACAATTTTTCAGTGTCTAACTAAAGCCGCACACCTACATTCTTTAGAGTTGTTCTTTTAAACCAAGTATGTTCGTGATTAGAGGAAGGAGCACGGTGTAGTGTTTAGAGCACAGGACTGGGAGCAAGCAGACTAGGTTTTATTCCTGGTCCTGTCAGAGGTATACTGTGTGACCTTGGGCGAGTCAAGGAACCGCTCTGTGCCTCAGTTTCCCAATCCCCTGAGACCTCTTCCGTTTGCAAACCAAGCTAGGCTTACACTTCACACACTCAGAATCGTTTTGAAAGTGCTTTGAGAAGGGGAAGGTGCATCAGAAGTGCAAGGAATTATCAAAATATTTCTACTAATAGTGACTCGAAAACTCTTCTGTCACAAAATCTTCCTTTTTCAGTCACTTCCCCGACAATTTCTATTTGCCTGCTCGCACCTGAACTGTTGTCACAGGTATCAGATGCATCTGAGCAAGGGCTCAATGCTGAGCTCGTCCTGCAAAGGCTGAGCATCCGCCACCCCCACTGAAGTCACTGGAAGTTGAGTGTCACCATCACCTCATAGGATCGGGCCTCACTGAATATTACTTATTATTATTTATTAATATCCTGTATATATAGGAAACCATAAATAGTTCCAGCAGAGGCCAATGTGTTTGTTTTTTTGCTACATTGCTAATTTCTTTTACATTTCCCCTAGATACTGGATCTTTCGTATAACAATTTGTCTCCTGAGGATGTTCGGACATTGGGAGTTTTGTCTCAACTTAAGGTTCTTCACCTAACGGCCAATGGACTTCGATCTCTTCCTTCTGACCTGGCAGTCTCAGAGAAGTAAGTCCAGAAAGAGAGAGAATTGTGAAGCATTATTCATTTGACCCGAATAAAAAGACAGACTCTCACTGTGCATTATCAGTCTTTCTGAAATGTAACCACGGCACTGTGCTGTTTAAAAGACATGCTATTGTGGGTAAGGTGAGGATCATGTAGCAGGTTACATTAACATGACTGTTGGACGGCTGTTGTCATGGCTGCCAGGCCAAGGATTGACCTTATCTTGACAGTGATCACTTCTTACCTTGAAAACTGAAACCTGTTTTTTTTATTTCTGGGTAAAAAAAAATCCGTCGGTGAAAGAGCCTCCTGGCTGATGGCAGAGTGAGTGTGACCCCCTCTGCCCTCCCAGGAAATACGGAGTTGGCCAGCAGGTTAGATTCCAAAGGCACACAGGTTTATCATGGAAAATCCAGTTCGGTCAGTTAGCTGAGGAAGAGCTGTCTGAGCTGCAGACTTCTCTGTCGGTCAGCTCTGAAATTGAGCTCCACTGGCAACGGATGCCCATGAGACCAAATATTCCCCTCCACCTCCCATGTAGGGTGACCAGATGTCCCAATTTTATAGGGACAGTCTCGATATTAAGGGCTTTTTTTAAATATAGGTGCCTATTACCCTCCATCCCCTGTCCTGATTTTTCACACTTCCTATCTAGTCACCCTACTCCCATGGGTGATTGGGCAGGACAGAGCCCCCCTTACTAAAGGCTTGTACACAGGGTGCTGAACACTCTGCATACAATTCAGCAAAGCACTTAAGCATGTGCTTAGCTATAAGCATGTGATCAGTCCCGTTGACTTCAGCCCCCTGAGGACCATGGCACCACCTGTCCCGTGATCAAGGTGGGAGAAGAATCTCCTATCCACCTCAACACCCAAGGGTTGGGGTTTTATTTAACAGCTGCCTCCCCTAGAAATCTAGGACCTGTTCCCATCCCTCTCCCCTACCATTTCACGCCCAGCTGCTGTCTCATATCCCAGAGCGGAGGCAGAGGGCCAATCCGGGAACCTTTGTATTGCAGAATCTTATCTGTGCACTCCAACAGCTCCTCCTGTGTCAGCTCGTTCCTCTGTAACTTAAAGGGGCCCAACCCTCTAAACTGTTGGGTGTCTCCTGGGAAGTTCTGAGCACTTAAACTCCCATTGAAGTAAAAGGTCCTCCACACCTCTTAAGAGGAGCCTGTCAGCTGTATGTCTGTGGTTTGAATCGAGCTCAGGTTGGTAATTACCCCAAGTTGTTACTAGCTAGCTGTTCAGTTGCCGGCATGGTGGCCTAGTGGATAGAACACTGTAGTGGGACTTGGGAGACCTTGGTTCTGGTCCCACCTCTGCTGCTGAGTGACCTTGGGGCAAGTCACATCCTCTTTCTGTGCCTCAGTTACCTCTGTTAAATGGGGATAAAGATACTGACCTCCTTTGTAAAGTGCTTTGGGATGTACGGATGGTAAGAGCTAGGTGTTCTTACGTGTGAAATAGTTAAAGGAGTCTTCTCCATAACTGGCTCCTGTGAACAATTTCCCCCTCATCCCTGAGCGCCCCCTTGTGGCTGGGCAACCTGATGCTGTGATTACCATCCCACTTAACCTCTTGAGCCCCTTTGGACTCTACAACAGGCTCAATAATACCCCTCCTTGGGACTGGTTTGTTACCAAACCATAGTGCAAACAGTCTGTAAGAAAACTCCCAAAACATGGACCATTTATCATCCCCAGTCCTTAAATTCCCACAGCATCTGGGAGATCAGTGTGGCATATACCACACTCTGGCATCTTCCCCCACATCCATGTTCTTCTTTGGTCCTCTCTTGTCCTTTTGCCTGGAGTTACTGCAGCCCTTCCACATGGAGTGTAGCCCTGCTTTTCCCAGCAGCCCCTTCCCCAGCCTCCTTGCTGGAAATTCATCCTCACCAGGGGACCACCCATAACTCCCCCAGTTCCATTAATCTCTCATCTCAGAAAGGCTGTAGGCTGGGCCCTTCCACTGCTCCCCTGGCCCTCAGCCCTCTCTGGTTCCAATGTGGAGACATCAGTGGGTCAGCCCCCCTGATACTCCCCTGCCTTCAGCAATATCTAGTCCTTGGTCCCAACTTGGAAGTCAGCAGGCAACTCCCTCTGCTGCTGCCTTGAGCCTTCTCCAGTTTTGGGACGTCAGCCGGCAAACCACTCACCTACTTGCCCGCCTGCCCAGAACCTCCTCCAGGGGCCTTCTCCCTCTCTGTTCATGGCTTCCAAGGCCAGAATGGATCATTGGGATCTAGTCTGACCTCCTCGATAACACAGGCCACAGAGCTTCCCCAAAACAATTCCTAGAGCAGAGCTTTTAGAAAAACATCCAGTCTTGATCTAAAAATTGCCAGTGATGGAGAATCCACCACAACCCTTGGTAAATTGTTCCAATTACCCTCCCTGTTAAAAAATGTACACCTTATTTCTAGTCTGAATTTATCTAGCTTCAACTTCCCGCCATTGGAGCGTGTTATACCTTTTTCTGCTGGATTGGAGAGCCCATTAGTAAATATTTGTGTCCCATGTAGGTAATCGAGTCACCCCTTAACCTTCTCTTTATTCATCTAAATAGACTGAGATCTTTAAGTCACACTTTTCTAATCCTTTAATCATTCCCATGGCTCTTCTTTGAACCCTCTCCAATCTATGAGCATCCTTGTTGTGGTCACCAGAATTGGACACAGTATTCCAGCAGCAGAGATAAAGTAACCTCTCTACTCCTACTCAAGATTCCCCTGTTTATGCATCCCAGGATCATATTAGCTCTTTTGGCCTCAACGTCACATTGGGAGCTCATGCTCAGCTGATTATTCACCATGCCCTCAAATCTTTTTTAGAGTCTCTGCTTCCCAGGATAGAGTCCCCCATTGTGTAAGCATGGCCTACATTCTTTGTTCCTGGTTGCATACATTACATTTAGCTATATTAAAATGCATGTTGTTTTCTTGCGCCCAGTTTACAAAGAGATCAGATTGTGCTGAATCAGTGACCTGTCTCTTCATTATTTACCAGTCCTCGAATTTTTATGTCCTCTGCAAACTTTTATGAGTGAGGATTTAATATTTTCTTCCAGGTCATCAATAAAAATGTTCAATAGCATAGGGCCTAGAACCAATTTGTGTGGGACTCCACTGGACACACACTTGCTCGATGACTATGGCCTGTTTACGAACACATTTTGAGACCTATCAGCCAGTTTGTAATCCACTTAATGTGGTGCCATATTAATTGTATACAGTTCTAGTTTTTAAATCAAAATGGCGTGTGGTACCAAGTCAAATGCCGTACGGAAGTCTAAGTATATTACATCAGCACCATTAGCTTTATCAACCTAACTTGTCATCTCATCAAAAAACGGTATCAAGTTAGACTGGCTCTGTTTTCCATAAGCCGATGATTCGCCCTGTCCTCTTACTAGGCCAAACTGGGAGCACCTGTTCTGGTATAGGGGAGCCGGACCTGCTTCATTAGAGGGGCCAGCTGATCTGTGACAACCCCCTTGTTGGCTGTTGGAATGAACGGGCCAAGCTTGATATTTATTAGTTAGTGCTCGCATAGCGCTTAGCAGGCAGAAAGCCTTAGGGTTTTGTATAACTTTACTCCCCGGAGGATAAAAACAAATGATTTTTTAAAAATTAAGGGAAAATCAGATTATTTTCATTTAAGTTGGATTTTAAAATAAAGTGATCATTTTTGTCTTTTTAAAAGCTAAGCCATTTAACCATTTTCTGTTTAAATCTGAATTTATGATAAACTACATAAAGGCCTAAACTTGCTACACTCTCTTCATATAATATAAATAAATGTAATAAACGTACTGAGCACACCTCATAAACTTTGACTAAAAAGTTTGATAGACTCAATCGTGGGAAAACTAACTTTTTAGGTAAAGTGTTATAAATATGGCACAATATTCTATACTGCTTTAAGTTAAGTATCACAATCATTTTCAGCCTTTACAAAGGAGCGATCGTTGAGACTTCTTTTTTCTAAATGTCAGTATTTTCTTCTTTCTGTGTGTGTGTATATGTGTGTGTACGCAGAAAGTCTTTTACCTAGTTACCAAGTTCCATTTAGTAGAAATACTTCTATTTTAATATTTGTAGTCTATTCATTAGTCATCTAACATTGTTCAGAATGTAGCTTCTAATGTAGATTTCGATAATTGGGAAGTGTGGGGAAAAAATACGATAGATTTATTCAACTACTAACCCTCTGCCCCCAACCTTGAAAAATGCGGTTTTTGTGCATATTTGAAATTGAGTTTCAAATTTCATCCAAACGAAGCTTGATACAAGTAAGAAGTGAATTATTATCTAGTAAATAAGAAATACATCATTTACCATTTTCTAGCACACTTTTGCCAACTCTCATGATGTCTCACTTAAAGCCCAGGGCTCTTGGAGAGAGGTGATTATATGAGAATCTCAGCTTTCATCTGAAAAGATAAGAAGTTGCTAGCCCTCCTGGTTGCAGAGAATGAAAATGGGACCCAAGTGAAAGCTCAAAACCCAGAACCCAACCTGTATTTTATTTTTAAAATCTCTTGATTTTTAAGATA
Organism: Mauremys reevesii; assembly: GCF_016161935.1. Taxonomy (NCBI): domain Eukaryota; kingdom Metazoa; phylum Chordata; order Testudines; family Geoemydidae; genus Mauremys; species Mauremys reevesii. Next base: position 16,281,861 of record NC_052623.1, on the reverse strand, counting down.
ATCTTGTGATTTTTTGGGGGGGGCCAACTCGTTATTTTTGAATGTTTGGGGTTGGCAATACTACTGACAATAAAAAAATGGAGACATTCCAAATGTAAATAAATGTTACGTTGAGCTGTAGGATTGCTTAAAGAGATATGTACAGTCGTAGTGTATCCTGCTCGTTAGCAAAAGAAAAGTACAATATGTATTGCAAAGGTTATATTTAGCTGTAAGTAATCAAATTAACATGTTTTAATGGTTATCACAACCAGTGAGATTGAACTTTTCCTTGGGAAAATATCTAAACGTACACATGGAAAACATAATTACAATCAGTTGTTTAAATCCAGGGTTTCTGCCCGCTGATTTAAACTGTGATTGAAACCAGTGGTTGAAATCAATCTGTCCTGCTGACCCTCTTCTTGCCCCGGAGGGGGTCCCTGAGGCCGGGGGTGAGGCACATTAGTGGGTGGTGAAAGGGAAGCATGCGTTGCTGCAGTGCATGCTGTACCTGTTTGGTGGAGAGGTCGTCAGCGTCACTGTCCAGAACAAGGAAAAGCAAAGAATAAATATGTAAAAATGAAGGGTTGGATTTAAAGAGCAAACTCACGGGGAGAACTTCATGTAACTGACCATAATGATTTAGATTCCGATCCCCCTAGGCCTTTGCTCCTGTGGGTAGACCTCACACACATGAACAATGCCATTGAAATCAGTGGGGCTGCTCTCCTGGTGAGGGTGACTCCCACCCATAAGGAGCCCAGACCTGAAGGCCTAATTGTTAGGGGTACCAAGCACCACCAACTCCCATTGACCTCAGAGGTGTCGTGGGAGTTAGGGTGATCAGCTCCTCCCAGGATCAGGCCTTCAGTCCTTGCTCAGACAGCACTCCCATTGAAGTCAGTGATCCTGAGTATGGCCCTTAGGCCCAATCCTGCTCCTTTGATGCCAATGTCAAAACTCCCATTGTCTTCTATCGGAGCAGGATCTGCTTCTTAAGGACTGTTCCAATAATATGCTTAGAACCATCTTTAACATCGCTAAACCATGCCAGAAATATACTTAACGCCTCTAAATCATGCCAGTAACATGCTTCGAACTACCTATAACATATGTAACCCATGCCAGAAACATGCTTCATGCATCTAAATGCCAGGAACATGCTTAGAACCACCTAATCTTGCCCATAACATACTTGAACAGCTATTAATAATTTATTAACCCTTTATAAACCATTTAAAAATGGAGTCTTATTGGAGCCTGTACTTTAAAAAGGTAATGTGTAAAGACCAAGGCTCATGTCTCTGGGTGAACCAGTGGAGATCTGTTTCTTGCGGAGCAGGGAAAAACGTGTTTTTGACTTCTCTCCACCTGTTTGATTTATGAATGAGATCCCTTTTGTACTTGCAGTGACAGCCCAAGTTGTTTAAGGTTTCCATCTCTAGAAGTCTTGTTGCTGGATGACAATGATCTTTCTCACCCAAGCGTCTTTGTAAGCCTGGCTAATCTCCGCAGGTAAAGAAACCATCATGCCACAAATGTTTCTGACTTCTTTCGGCACACCGCCCATCTCTGCTCCCTGCCCTTAGCAACACATTGAAACTTAAAAAAAAAAAAAAGTCTTTGTAACTCATTTAGGGTATTTTCCTTTCCACTTTGTTTAATCTTGGGAACTGTAGGTCAGTGAAAACAGCCGCAAAATGACAATGTCCTGCTGGCTGTCCTAAAATAAATGGGTGGGACGTAATTCAGAATCATGCCAAGTGCTTTTGCTCATGTCCCAAGGCTCAGAAATGATGGATTGGAGCAGATTGCTCTTCCCATTTGCCTTCCATGGATTTAACTGCCTCAGATGGGCCCAGTGGTTATTTCAGTCCAGCTGAGTTGAGGAGATCAGTCAGTGCAGAATCAGGCCCCAAGCCCTCGCCAAGAGGGGACCACCTGCTGCAGTAGAATCGTGAACACAGTGGTGTGGTCTTGACACATGCTGTGTGTTCTAGAACAATAGGGACCAGTTGAGAAAAATAATTTACGTGGGAGGGGCTGTAGGGGCTGGCAGTGGAGCAGGAGGCAGCTGAGCTTGGAGGGAGGGGGGAGAGCCTGCTGCAGTAGAACAATAGGAGTTGAGAATGTTTTTGAAGGGGGAGGGGGCTTGTAGGGGGCATGCAGTGGAGCAGGAGGGAAAGCTTGGAGGGAGGAGGAGAGCTGCGTGCAGTGGAGCAGGAGGGAAAGCTTGGAGGGAGGAGGAGAGCTGCGTGCAGCGGAGCAGGAGGGAAAGCTTGGAGGGAGGAGGAGAGCTGCGTGCAGCGGAGCAGGAGGGAAAGCTTGGAGGGAGGAGGAGAGCTGCGTGCAGCGGAGCAGGAGGGAAAGCTTGGAGGGAGGAGGAGAGCTGCGTGCAGCGGAGCAGGAGGGAAAGCTTGGAGGGAGGAGGAGAGCTGCATGAAATTTTTCCACAGAAACTTTTTTTAGATGAAAAAAGCAGATTTGGGGCACAAATTTGTGTCCGTTTTGCCAAATTGTTTCATTCGTAACCAACCAAAGTAAAATCCAAAAGAAATGGAAACGTTTTGCTTTGACATTTTAAAGATGAAACATTTGGATTTTTTGCTTCAAAAAGACTTTTTGTTTCTAACTTTCCTTTAGTTTTTTTTTTTTAAATCAAACCCCTCAAACCATGGTCAAGCTTGAAAGGCTTGGTTTGGAAGTGTTTGAAATGAAATGTTCTGTTAGACCTGAAGCAGTTTCCCCCCCCCCTAACTTTTTTATTTGCTGCAAATTTGAAAAAATGTTTTTGGTTCAACCTGAAATAATGGTTTTCAATTTTTCGGAATTGCCATCAACCTGAAAACTCTCCCAGCTCCAGTGAGGAGTGCGTGAACAAGCCAAGGGGAGCTGGCAGGAGAGCATTTTCTGATAATACCCTGCACTTCTGTCACACCGAATGATCCGAAAGCCCTTGGCAAACATTCATGAGTCAGACACCACAGCGCCCCGGGAGTTGGCTAAGTGTTGTTATCCCCATTTTACAGGAAGGGAAATTGAGTCACAAAGCGGTGAAGTGTCGCATGCAAGATCACTCAGGCTGTCAGCGGCAGAGCAGGGACTAGAATATAGCCACTGTCGGTAGACAGGATACTGGGCTGACCCAGTATGGCCGTTCTTATGTTCTCCTCTGATTCCTGTTGCTGACAGTCACTAGATTGGGTTTTTTTGCAAGCATTTTGGAGCTGGCCTGGAGGTGGTGGTTTGGTCTGAATTCAAAGAGATGCTCCATATGTTATCGTTCTTCCTCAGTGCAGACATTCCTGGGGTAGAATTTCATATTGTCTGTGAAGTGCTGACGAGAGGAGGACGGCCAGACTGGGTTGGGACATGGGATTAGGTATCAGGAGCCCTTGATTTTATTTCTGTTTCTTCAACAAGTTTCCTTTGTGACCCTGAACGGGTCAGTTAATCTCTCTGGGCCTCAGCCTCCCCCTCTGTCAGTTGGGGATATCAGGCTTACCTTCCTCACAGGTTAAATTCAGCAGTGATTTTAAGCTGCTAGGGAGGTACCAAGCATTGTTCTATTCTTACAGCAGGATCCCAATTACCCAAACCCCAGGATCAGCACCTCCTGATTTAACCAACTGCCAGCCCGTCTTCCTGTCTGAGCCCAAATAACTGAACAAACGTGGGGTCACTCAGGCTACAGAGCCCAATCCTGCAAGACGCTGAGTCTTTCCTGTGAGCTGAGAACTCCCATAGATTTCTGTGGGAGGGAAGGACTCTCAGTACCTTACACGAGCGGGCCTGTGATTGTTACCTTAGCGTATTTCAGCATAGATGAAGAGCTGTGGGAGAAGCAGCTTATGTTGCATTGTTATTGAGAAGTACAGCATCCACGGAGGCTCAGGGACAGTTTCCCACTCCGGGTGCTGGTAACACGGCTTTGTTGCATACTGTGCAATGGTAACTTTCATTAGGCTTCATGGTCACTTCCTCTTCTGATCAGCCTGAAGCAGTTAAACCTGGACAAGAATGGGATTGCAGAGGTCCCTTACCTGCATCAGATGGAGAATTCCCAGTTCTCCCTCCACCCACAGTCGGCAAAGATGGGAACCAAGGCAGAGTCTTGCAGCTTTCCGTCTAGATTCGGACAGAAGCACGAGCAGCCGCTGCAAGCTGGGGCAGGGTTGCAAGGCCAGCTGGTGATGGAGAAAGAGCAACTAGAATACTTAATTTTACAAAACAACCAGGATCCAGACAGGACAGGTAACAGCTCCGCCTTTCATTCCAGCTCTCAGGGCCTGCTCCTCTTCCTGTTGAAATCAATGGGAACGTTGCCACTGATTTTAGTGGGAGAAGGATCAGGTTTCTTAATCCACGGCTGAGCCTTTCCAGAGCCACGTATCAGAAACTGCATGGCATGATTCAAACAGCAATACCATGGAGGATAATGTGTGTGTGTGTGTTATGGGGGAGGAGGGGAGAGACAGGTAACTCAGAGAGCGCCCTTCATTATGAGGTCAGACAAAGTCCCTTCTGGCCTTAAACATCTATATGGGGTGAAATCCTGGCCCCATTGAAATCAACAGCAAAACTCCCATTGACTTCAGTTGGGCCAGGATTTCACCAGTGGATTACAGTGTAACCAACACACCCACTATGTTGAGGCCCTGATCTGCGCCCTTGACATCAATGGATGTTTTGCCGTTAGGCCCTGAGCAGTGCTAATTGCTATAGTCGTTGGCAGACTCAGCCAGAGGCTTTGTTTGTCATGAAGACGGTCTCTTCCAGGCTCAGACTGACACTGCGTGTATCCCTTCCGATTCTCCTACACAAAACACAGCTCCATTATGATTTATTTATCATTTGCATTGTCACAGCACCCAAGATCCCTTGTTATGGACCAGGACCCCGTTGCGCTAGGTGCTGTACAAACAGAGAACAAAAAGGTGGTCCTGCCCCACAGAGCTGACCGTCAGAGTCCCATGCAGTTCTATTTAGAAGCCCGTGATTTGTTTGTGTTTTATTACAGAGGTTGTTTTCACTTCTGCCTCTCGAGAACCACCATTGCTGGTAAGAACTGTTTGCTGGCTTATAGAATCATAGGACTGGAAGGGACCTCGAGAGGTCATCTAGTCCAGTCCCCTGCACTCATGGCAGGACTAAGTATTATCTAGACCATCCCTGACAGGTGTTTGTCCAACCTGCTCTTAAAAACCTCCAATGAGATTATGGTCTAGGATGGGCATTCCAAAGTTCTCCTCCTCGGGTTCGTCTCTTTAGGAGCGTTAGCCTCTTTCTGCCTTATTCTTTAGAAGCCCTTCTGGGAATGCCAAGGCCTTAGCAGCCTGACTGATTTATGATCAGTAGCCTGCCGTAGCCTGGAGTCTTGTGCAGCTAATTTTCACGTAACCTGTGAATGTTTCAGCTCTTAAATCTGCTGCGTACGTTTAAAATAAAGCTGTGCCATTTTGCTGTACAGAACTGTCGCATCTTACGTGGGGTTAGGTTCTAAAGCCAGCGCGTAAGGCGAACATCGCGTGTAGTCAAAACCCCAGACCAGCAGCGGGCTGAGCTGGGCCGGCAGCTGGAACCCCAGACTGGCTCAGCCAGCTGCCGGTCTGGAGTTCTGGCCACTGGCTCCTGCCAGCTGGGGGATGCAGCCCCGCTTAGTCCGCTGCCTGCCCGGGGTTCTGTCCATCCGGTTAAGGTTAGAGTTTTAATTTATTTTAAATGAACACTTAGATTCTGGACCATAAGATGCAATCAGCAGGGGAAAGAAGCAGCTGGCTGTGCTGCCTGGCGCCAGGCCAGTGTGAACCTTGTAGATATAATAACGGCAACACACCTGGCATGTTACAAATGGGGAAACTGAGGCACAGAGCGGTTAAGTGATTTGCCCAAGATCTCGCAGTGCGTCAATGGCAGGCATGGGGATGGAACCCAGGAGTCCTGAGGCCTAGTCCTCGGTGTTAACCAGTAGGCTTAGTGCGTTCTCTCTTTCCTACTCGGTTTCATGAGTACTTTGCTGATCTTCAGCGAGTGTGGATTTTTTATGGTAATTGGACTGGATTTAGATGTCACCATGTCCTGGACACCCCCCTGCGGCAGCTCTGTCTGTCTGTCTCACTATTCCCCCCTCTTTCTGTAAGGATGTTTTCATGGAGGGAAACGACCGTTCATGTCTCGCCGACTCTGGGACTCCCCCTGCCAGTTTCAGGAACGCCTTGAGCCAGGAGTTTACGCCCCCCCTTCCGGAACTGCGCTACCTGAGCCTGGCCAACAACAAGGTGAGTCAGCCCGTGCGGTTCCAGGCTGGCGCTGTCCGTAGTAGTCAGGGTGAAATCGGGGCCCGTCAAGGGACAGGGGGGCCATTATTTTGCTGCTACATGCAACCCCTTGGTATGCTTTCTTGGTGGAACTGGAAATACACTCACCACGGAGCCTTGCCGTGGCCAGCTGTGCTCTGCTGTGCCTTGGGATTGTAAGAAACTTAGAAACCTCTGTCCCCTTGTTCTGTGCTAGACACTTGCTGTCCCCACAGTGACTCCACTCCTGGCCTGGTGGCAGGCTGTAGGAGTGAGGCTGCAGAAGGCACTGGGAGGCAGAGGTAGGGCCTCGGGCATTGCACCAGCGTCAGGAGCTGGAGGCACTGTGCCTGCCTCTGGGAGTGCTGGAGCAACACAGGTAGGAGTGGTCATTGCTGCACCTTTGAAATCAGTGGGCTCCAGCTGCTGACTGCTAGTGGGTGCAGAAGGGCGGGCGCATAGGCCACCCCTGCCCTGCCTCCTCTGAAGCATCTGGCACTGCTGGTGGTCTCTGTGCTTGGATTGTGCCAGTGCCTGGTGCAGTGAAGGGTACCGTCCCCTTCTCCTTACACCCCCACGCACAATCGGCTGTAGTAGCAGAGTAGTACTAAGACACCATCGCGCTGAGGGTGGTAGAGAGATCCAGTCTGGCCCCCTCTCTCGCCTGGCTGCTACCTGAGTGCTGGATCTTCCTGGTCAGACTGCAGTATGGCTGATGCTCATGGGGAATCTGCCTGGGGAAAGCCTGATGTAAATGGAATTGTTGTTCATCTTGTTATCAGTTATGATTGCAGATACACCCTCCTCTTTGCTATGGAGGTGTGGCTCATTGAGACTACATTTCCCAGCATGCATTGTTCCAGGCTGATCCGAGCTGCTGGACTGTGAGAGATGAGGGTGGTTGCACCCCAGCCCTGCCGTTCGTGTTTACTCGGGAAGAATACTGGCTGCGCAGTACACGAGCTTTGCCCCTCAGAGAGCGTTTTTTCATCCATAGATCTCCAAGCCCTTTACAAAGGAGAGCCAGAATCATCATCCCCATTTTGCAGATGGGGAAACTGAGGCACAGAGCTGTGCAGTGACTTTCCTAAGGTCACCCAGTGCTGGAGCTGGGAATAGACCCCAGGGTCTCCTCAGTCCCAGCGCAGTGCTCTACCCACTAGACAGCACAGTCCTCTCTGTCCCCAAACTGCTGCCTCAGGGATTCAGACCTTTATGATGACAGTAAAATTGGAATCAAAGAGGGCGCCTCAGCGCACATGAGCAGGGAGTGCTATGGCTTTGTATTTTATCTTGCAGATCAAAAATGAGGAGGACCTGCTAGCCGTGGCTCTCTTTCCCTCTCTGACGGAGCTGACATTCCATAGCAACCCCCTGACCACCCTCAGGAGCGGTACGGGACCAGCCAGGATCCCTGAGGGGTCTGGCCCTTTAAGAAGAAGGGAAACCCGCAGGGCCTGCTCCTGCTCCCTTGGAGTCAGTAACAAAACTCCCCTTGAGGATCAGGATCAATCCATTGCTCCCCGGCGCTGCTCATTTGGAAAAGGGGCTGTTTCCACGCATCGCCTTGGTTTAGCTGCTCCAGCGCCCGTTGTTTTGACAGCTGGCACGGACACAGGAGTCGAGGTGTTAGAGCTGCTGTTACTTTAAACTGCCGGCTGCCTGCTCAGCTCAGGGAGAAATCCCGCTGGCCTTAGTCTCCGTGACGTCACCAGGGCAATATGCAGGTTTTCAGTGTCCTGGGCCAGGGACATGTCTCTTGGGAAGGGTTGGCAGGGTGCACCATTGCCCACAAAAACTAGCCTGTTACAGCCTTGTGCTCTCCTGGACGCTGCTTCTGTAGCTTTAAGCCTCTCCAAAGGCTGCGGGGAGGAGGCAAGGCCTAGCCTATGTCCACACACCGCCCCGGCGGGAGCAAGCCCTGCCAAATCTACGGCGTGCGGAGCTGGAGCTTAAGGGAGTTAGGTGCACGACTCCACTGAGTTGCCAGGAGTTGGAAACCGAACTCCTTTAGGTTGCTATGATTAGAGCTCCAGTCTCCTAAGTCCCACTGCAGTGATCCATCGGCTGCTTCTTGCTGATAGCACAGTGAGGACTGGGACAGATCCATCCCCAGCTGCTGCGTCTCGTCGTGGCTCAGTGGAGCTATGCTGATTTACACCAGCTGAGGATCTGCCCCGATGCTTTTACAGATTAAAGCTTCAATCCAGCGGCAGCCGCTGGAAGCCAGAGGAGGTGCTGGCTCATTGTCCCACTGCATGAATCAGTCCAGCCCCTGCTAGCCCAGAGAGCCTTGTCCTGGAACTTGCTTTCTGCTGCCAGGACAGATACAGCTGATTTTAACACAATCCCCTTGTTTGGCAGGTGATCCACCTTTGCTAACCAGTTTCCTTCAGCACAGACTGGGGATTAAGCTAATTAGAAGAAAGATTTCAAAACTGGAGAAACCGCACATCTTTATTCCAGTCAAGGCCCATAGGAAGGTATGAATGGATCAGTGTGGGAAACGCAGCCTTGGTCCCAGGGAAGTCAGTGCTAAACTCTCACTGACTTGCATGATTCTGACCGCTCCTTGCTCACTAGCACCTGGCTGACCCGGCATTTCTAATCACTAGCCAATCTTCAGGGCGCAAACCATTAGCGCTAGTCCCGTTACCTATTCAGAGAACACGGACCCGAAGAATGGTCCAATTATTGTGGCCTCCCCGTGGTACGTCTGAGCCATCTCCAACTCTTAACATGGAGGAGGAGTTCACATCAGTCCAAACCACACACTGCAGCAACAAGTTGCAGTACTGATGGAATGGTGCTTCTCCCTGGGAGAAAGCTGGAACTGCATGTTCTGGGTGGTGGCGCAAAGGACAATCCTCACCCACCAACCACTAATGAGATGGCGTGAAGCTACACGCTAGCTGTTGGTTCATGCCAAATACAGTCAAGATATTGACATCAGTAGGCACAGAGAAATATGACAGGCTCCTGGCCCTGGTGATTTTACAACCCAAAGAGTTTACTGTCTAAATAACATACAGTCCGTATCATGGCCCCAGTTCAACAGAGCACTAAAGCACATGCTTAATTTTAAGCAGGTGCGGAATCCCATCTCTGTTAAGCACTGCAACTGGGTAATGTGACTTTCAATATAATTACATGGAGCCCCTCCATGTAGTGAACCCTGCAGAGCATGCGAGACCCGACCCTCGAGTGAGAGGGCTTCGAAGAAGCACACACGTCTCCATCCCATGGATCCAGAAGATCCATAGAGATGGGCACCCCTGATATATGGAGGCAGGAGCTGGGCTGCATGAATGACTGCTGCCCTCTCTTTCCTCCTGGCACATGCTTCATAGATTTTAAAGCCAGAAGGGACCCTCATGATCACATAGTTTCACCTTGTGTGTAATGCAGGCCACAGACTTTCTCCCAGTGATTCCTGCTCTGTAGCTCCAGCAGGGTCTGAACTGCCGTTGGCAAAGTCGTCTTATGGCTGCTCAGTAGCAGGTGGGGGACTTCCAGGAGTTAAGGATGCATCAGGCATGATTTACTGCTGCCTGCATTTCTTGCAATAATGACTAAACTTCCCCTGGATGTTCCGCAAGGGCTGCTTCACCCTGACATTTGTGCTGTCCAGCAAGGGCATCGCCAGGGAGTTGACTGAAGACAATTTGCTTCCCAGACCCTGGCAGAGCCTAGCACGTTCCTGACTCTCAGCTCTCACAACCTGGCCTGGAAGCTGTAGAATAAAAACATTCCGGCGATAATGGCAGTTAAATTCTGTTGTGGCTGAGCGAACATATAACCTGGATTGCTCTGGCCTTTAGGGATGGGGCTAAACTATTATAACCAGCTTAAAAATGGATCGAGGTGCAGAGAAGGGCTCCTTGGATGAGCTGCGGAACGGAGAACCTGCCTTATGAGAAGAGACTTACGGAACTTGGCTTGTTTAACATGACCAAGAGAAGGCTGAGGAGAGAGATGATCCCTCTCTATAAATACATCAGAGGGATAAATACCTCGGAGGGAGAGGAGTTATTTATGTTAAGCCACAATGTGGACACAAGAACCAATGGCTAGAAACTGGCCAAGAAGTTTAGGCTTGAAATTAGGCGAAGGTTTCTAACCATCAGAGGAGGTGAAGTTCTGGAACAACTTTCCAAGGGGAGCAGTGGGGGTAAAAAACCTAACTGGCTTCAAGACTGAGCTTGATCAGTTTATGGAGGGGATGGTGTGGTGGGACTGCCTGCAATGGCGTGTGGCCCATCAGTGACTGCCAGTAGCAAAAATCCCCAACAGCCGGAGATGGGAGAGGCCCTCGATGGGGAGGCCTCTGAGTTACTACAAGAATTCCTTCCCGGGTGTCCGGCTGGTGGGGCTTTCCCACATGCTCAGGGTCTAACTGATCACCCTGTTCGAAGTCAGGAAGGAATTTCTCCCCAGGACAGATTGGCAGAGATCCTGGGAGGTTTTCACCTTCCTATGCAGCATGGGGCAGGGGTCACTTGCAGGTTTAAACTCGTGTAAATGGTGGGTTCTCAGTAACTTGAAGTCTTTAAATCATGATCTGAGGACTTCAGTGACTTAGCCAGAGATTAGGAGTCTATTGCAGGAGTGGGTGGGTGAGTGAGGTTCTGTGGCCTGCGATGTGCAGGAGGTCAGACTAGATGACTACAATGGTCCTTTCTGGCCTTAAAGTCTATGAGTCATACCCTGATTCCGATGTTGGCTGTGTCTGCGTTCAGGCCCTGCCTACACACATGCTTTATTTAGTAATGCCACCGCCCCTTCCAGAATGGGTCAGAAGTCCTATAGGGCGCTCAGTATTTGTCAGGGCTCAGAGAGCTCTGGAGGATCAGCCTGTGCTTCTCTTCCAGGTAACATCACATGTCCCAAAGGTTCCAAAGCAGCCGCTGATGCTAGAAGCTCCTCTTGAGTCCTCCTTTTGGAAACTCTGGTCGGATACAGAGGGGGGTAAACTAGAGGAGTCTGAGGAAGGATCACATAGGTTGAGCCTGTCTGATCCTCTTCCGCCGATCAGGCCATCGTCAGCACAGCAGCACCAGGAGCCTTATGATGACACTGAAATGCTTGGTAGCCCCAGGGAGGTGCCGGAGAAAGAGAAATGTGATTCCAAGCTTGGTCCTGCCAGCGCTGAAGATGACACTGAATTCTTCTTTCTGACTCAGGTGTGTGAGCGTGTACTGTGTGTCTGCCTAGTATGAAGCCAGCCTCACTTCTGAATTCGTGAGTAAAGTATCTGGCATTCGAGAAGCAAAGGCTCGTCCACACATGCTCAGACGGTAGAAATGACCTTTGTTTTCTAAAAGAAGAAAGCATGGCATGCATGTAACTGAAGGTTATTATTCATAATTCTCCATTGACAAGCCAGCTGGAAATAGAAAGCCCAGCAGGAACAAGTACAACTACATGCACGGCTGGGGTGTTAGTGGAAACCAAAAATCAATTCTCTACTTTCCCGGTCGTGATTGCATTTATAAAGGTAACATGGTTGCAGGTGGACTAGATGGTTAGGTGCTTGGTAATGGAATATAGAACCTTGCTCTTGCAGTTACTGGTTCAAATCCAGCCCATGTCATCAAAAATCATTAATGTCTAATGGCTCTTTGCTGATGTGTGTGAAACAAGTTGGTTGTTGCTTTTCTCTTCCCACTGGGAAAGTGACCACATCACATTGGCACCAATTGATTCCCTTATTAGAAGTCTCAGCAGAGACCACACTCAAGGGACTACTTGTGCATGGAAACTGAATTCCCACCTCTCCTCTTGAGGTGTTGGGCCAGATCTGGACTAAGGTGCATTGGCGGGGCAGAACGGTGAAGTTCTCATTAGTTAGTTGGGTTGCAGTAACACCTACAGGCCCTAATTGTGCTGCGCACTGTATACACCCGTACAAAACCGTCCCCAACCACAGAGCTTCCAATCTCTGTAGGCCACTTCCAATTTCACACCTGGCCTAGGATAGACTTCAGTCTGCTGGGCGCTCAGGCTGGTACCTTTCATGGCACCAGATTCCCTTTCAGAAGTGACGAGCACAGCTTTCCAGACACCCTTTCCCCAAAATGTAGCCCTCACATTGTGTATGCGAGTAAACGTGGTTAAAGCGGAGTATTCCGAGAGGGAGTGTGGTCTGGTGGTGAGAGCAGGGTGCCACGCACCAGCACTGCTAACTTCTGTTCCCAGCATTTCTAGTGAGACTGTGTGTGACAATGAGCAAACTCCCTATTGGTCTTCGGCCTGGTCTGCACCAGGATTTTTCTGCTCTGCAATGCCCAGTGATGGAAACAATCACGTAGACAGGGCTGAGATGAGCTCAGGTGTCGTTACTAGCTGTTGTTTAACCTTAAGGTTGGATTGTGGTAAGAAGAACTAAGCAGGTCTTAGCCTTGTCTGAAAAATCCCCAGTTAGCAGGAATAATGCAGGCTACTCCAGGAGCGTGGCAGGTAAATTAACGCTTGGAGAGTGTTATGTTATTAGATGCTATACTTTAATTATGAAATATTATTATTACAATGCATTCAATTAGGAAATATCAGTGCATCAAATTTGGATGTTTAGAGTCAATTTCTACCCTCACTTGAGCCCGAGTAGCCCCAAGGGGCTATGGAGTTGCAGTTGATGGAGCTGGTAGACTTCGGCTCTGAGAGATCTGCATCTGATCTAGAGTTTGGGTGGGGTAAAGGCAGGTTTGGGGTAACTTGCTTTGCAATGAAAAGCGCCTGTTGTAAATCCTTTCCCCTGGATGTCTGAAGCTGGATGATGCGGATGACATCCCCAGCTCTGTTTGGAGACATGAACTGGAGGAAAGACAAGGGAAGAGGAAACACAAGTCCAGGACATCGGGCAGCTGCACGTATATTCCCAGGAAATATAAGGGCTATGAAGAACTGCTCCGTGTGAAAACTGACCCCGAGTTCATTGAGCCAGTGGGTAAGTCGGGAAAGCTGATTTCTCTTGCTCAGAAATGCTTGTTCTGCAGGTCAGATGAACTGATCGGAAACATCCCTTCTGACCTTGAAACCTCTGAATCTGAACCTGCCTTTGAACTTTAGGTGAGCAGGTGTAACTTGGAATCTGAACAGTCAGTGGAAAGGACCATGTTCCTAAAGTGCCTCTCTCTGCCCCTGAGCAACGTTGGCCTTAAACTGGTGCCTTTGGAGTTTTCCACACTAAGGGTAACGTTCACCCCGGGCATGGGGCCAGCACATGGTCTTTGGGTCACATAAGTCCCTCTCAGCCCTAAGAGGCTGGCCCTGAAGCAGGGGTGAATTCTGGGTAGGTGGAGTGAACCAGATCATCCTTTGGCCCAGAATCTTGTGCATAGCTTTGCTCTGAAAGGCCGTTTCCTTTGGCTAGTTCGGTACAATTCAGTCTGCCAGCTTCGGAGCCACCCACATATGAAAAAACAGCGGCTAGTGCTGGCAGAGCCAGCAGGAGCGAGAGGGCCCTGTGCTGCTGCAGGGTCTCAGACCTCAGTCTGAGACCCTGGCCACGTAGAGCCAGTGAAGAACCCATGATCCGTTTTGTAAGGAGAGGGGCATTAGGCTCGGTATCCTGGGTAAATTCCTGCTCCCCCAGCTGGCTATGGTGTTCTCCACTTCCTGTGAAAAATCCTGTTCTCTCCCAGGCTGGGCTGACGGCGGTTCTGATCCATGCAAGTGACATATTTTTTTTCATTGCCAACTGCACCCTGAGCTGGGTGTCTGACTGGCATGTCCGAGCTGAAGCTCCTGTCTCGGTTTTTATTTATGTGCCAGTGGTCACGTACTCCAGAATGGGCTGTCTTTTAGTGGTGACTGAGGTATATAGTCCTACGGTGTCTTGGGTACATAGCTTGTAGATCCATTGGTTAATGGCAGTGTGATGAAAGCAGCTAAAGATGATTTATTCTCTTATTAATACGGGAAGGCTCTTTGAAGAGGTCTGAAAGTAAGTGCTAAGTGTTACTGTAATAGTCAGCTGCAGCAGGGGGTTTCCGCAGACACTCCTATTTCCCTTTGTTCTTAGGAATGCAGCAAAATGTCCAGGCGCTGAGGCGTGCTCTGAAACAGCCCCTGGTGTATCGTGACTCGAAGGCAAGGCTCGACAGTGTGCAGAAGCCGTATGTGCCCAGAAAAAAGAAGGTAAAACGTTTAGGCTTTGATGGCAGAACAGTTATTTTTGTTCTCTGTCTATATCTGGAATTGGGTCCAAGCCAGAACTTTGGATCCAACCCCTGCCAAACTGGGCTCAGAACTTGGCAATGGACTCGAACGGAAGCCCTAGATTTGAATGTCCCCCCAGTCAGATCTGGGTCAGAATTGTGGGCCATCTCTTGTTAAATCCTTCACCTCTCTTCATGTCAGGCTCCAAAGTTTTGGCCCAGTGCTATCAGATACCTTCTAGTCTAAGCGAGTGGTTCCCATCTCCCGATATGTCGCGTGCCAGGCTTCGGAGTCTAGTACAATAAGCTCCCCTTATTCCTGAATGAAGAGTTTCTGTTCAGGGCCCCAGCCTATTGCCCATCCTTGCCTTTCGTTCCCTTGGGTGGACTCTTTCTCCACCACGGACCATGGCATGCTCCAGCCCCCCACCTTGCCATTACAAAATCATTCCAAGCTTAAGCGTGGCATGTTGTGTGCAGTTTGAATGGGAACTTTTGGGCATGGGCTCACCCCCACTTAGTCTGGTACCTGGGCACAGTTGCCCAAAAAGGTTGCCAACCATTGGTCTATGGTTTATTGAGGAACTGTCCATCTCCAAAATGTTGACAGTAGCCCACCAGGATGGGTAGATGCTATGGAATAAATTCTTACACTGCAGTAGAATGATGCAAGCGCCACGCTACTCTGTAATTGCACATCGCGCAGCATTTTAGGTACAAAGGGCAGCTGAGAAACATGGACCTGACGTAGATTGGCACGTCTGAGACGTGTCTGTGACCAGCTTTGCTCATACTGAGTCGAGCACTTAAAGCGGATAGGCCATGTTTCCAGTGAAAGCGCAGAACATTGCCGAACATTGCAGGGCAGGGCAGGGGAGGACAGTGGACATGGACCATCGCACCTGCTCGTCATTGTCTGCTTTCCTTGTAGATGGGGAAGCCACCAGGCCCTCCCTCTCGAAAGACTAAAGCCGAGGTGCTGGAAGACGTCCTCCTGGCCATGAGAGGCAACATGAACATCAGAGAAGTTCCACTAGGTATTTCCCCCCTGCATTTCTGCTCACTTGCATGCAAAGATTGTGATAGGACAGACCTGTGCAGAGGTTGGAAACATCTGCATTGTGACGTATTTGAAATTAAAGGTGTGTGGTCCAGTGCCTAAGGGCACTGGATTTGGAAGTCAAGTTAGCTATGTTCCACCCCTGATTTTTTGACAGTGACTTATGGGTGACCTTGGAAATGTCCCTTATCTGTGCCTCAGTTTCCCCATCCCTCTAGGAGGTGCTGAGAGCCTGTAGAAGCTGACAGCACTCGGCGTGTTATAGAATCAGACCCACGACAGCCAGGGTGTGCACGGTCCTCCTTGATGTGAACCTGCTGCCCTCTGTTTCCTTAAACTAAATGGAAAATGGCTTCCCAAAGTGGAGAAGTACAAAAGCGGGTAGTGAGCAGAGTGTAGCTTCCGGACCAGCCCAGCACTTCCCGCTGCAGGTTAAACACCACAAGCCAAGCAGAGGCACCGTGTTAAAATTTCCATTCTAAAGTCCATTTTTTCAGGTTCTATAATAGAATAATCCTTAGAACAGGGGCCACAGCATCAAGCCCTGTAACTGGCCTGCACCCCACTCCTGTTCTGCAGTCAGCCCCCCTTGACAGAGGAGGGAAACAGAGGCAAAGGGAAGTGACTTGTCCAAGGCCAGACGAGTTGGGATTTGAACTCAGGAATGCCAGGGGCCCAGTCCAATACCTCGGCCATTCTCTAGCTCCAGAGCAGAACCTTTCATCCCAAACTCTACGGTTTGTTTGTGCTTCCGACGCATCAAAACCTAACGCGTGACGAAGCAGCCCCGTTTGGAAGTAGTTGAGTGAGTGAGGTTCTCCAAACAAGGCAGCTGGTGTCCAGCTATAGAATCATAGAACATCAGGGTTGGAAGGGACCTCAGGAGGTATTAGTCCAACCCCCTGCTCAAAGCAGGACCAATCCCCTATCTGTGGACTAAACCAGTTTTACTGTATGGGCCCAATCCGTGCAGTCCCTGTTGCCTCCAGTAGGAGCTGCGGCTGAGTTCCGAGCATAGGATCAATGTTTTCTGTATCAGAGATGGGAGGGAAGCAGTAAAGATCAAAGTCACCGTGAGATTTTAAAAGACCAGTTCCAAGGGAACAGCGAGCTCATGCTTCTGCTCTTCCCCAGTGTCTGTTCTGCGAAAGAAGAAATCCAACCGGAAGGCGTATCAGGAGGCTCTGGGGTTGATGAAGGAATTCCACCAGAAGTACAAGGCTGCTTTGGCAACTTCCAATAAGGCAATTTGCAAGGGGAGTGTGACTATCCCAGAGCTGGGGCAAAGCCCAACTCAAGAAACTTTTGTGGAGATCGAGGAAAGTAAATCAGAGACTCTGCCTCAGGATACGGATGAGAGCGAGAGCCTTAACCATTACCTGTCACTGGAGAAAAGTTCGTCTCGTAAGAGGAGCGTAGTGACATTTGCTTTGTAAACTGGCCTGTGGAGAACAGGAACTTCCCAACTTTTGTGTTTCTTTCTAGATAGATTTTTGAGTTAGTTTTATAACGAGGTTAGTGCACTTTTAGTAGCGAGGGTTGAAAATGCAGCACAGTGAAAAGGTTTGTGTGTAACATGCCAGTACAGCTGTGCTCACTTGAGTCCACATAGTTACAGCTGCAATCAGTGAAATAAACAAATAGCTCACAAAACATCTGGTCAGTTATTGCCCTGCTGTTGCCAACGGCGAGGCCTGTGCCGCTGTAACGTGGTTATTCTGAAATAAGGAATCCAGCTGGCTCACATGCGGCAGGCAGCTGGCACGCTGCAGTGATTGATGGGGGCGAGCGTAGCAGAAATCCTTTCAGCACGCAGGGTGCAGTGCAGGGACTATAGATGGGTGGCTAAAGGCACTCGGGGACTGCACCCTATGTGGGTGGGTGTCCTTCATAAAGTAGTGAAAACAGAGGGAAGGGCAACAAATGGAGCTGGTTTCACGTGTTGCCATACTAACTTCAGCTCATCTTAACAGATCATTAATTAACCCTGCCCGGTTAAATGTATATGGACTGTGAGTTCTCTTCCCACGCCGCTCACACCTCAGACTACCCAGTGCACATGGATTCTGGACCTAGGAAACTAACGCATTAAAGTACTTGTATTTCTAGCATGGATAAGCAAGGTGAGGATTCCACTCCCCGTAACTGAATCATTCTGAGCTAGGACTAGGTAAGAACTCAAGCCAAAGTATTAAAACAGTTTCTAAGCAAATTATACTCCAGCGCCTGCATTTTTGGCACGTTTCATGGGTCACACCTGTAGCATAACCCCTCAATCACGCATCTCCTTTGTGGTTGTGTCTCACAGTCTTTTCCAGGGCAGCGGGGGGGGAGGGGGCTGTATTTGTGAAACGTGTGAAGCTGATTCACTCTTCAGTTCTAAGGCAAGTGGAGTAACTCAGGTCACTGCTGGAAGCTCATCCAGCGTTCAGAATTTAAACCAAGTTACTAGCCATTCACTCCTACCGTGCAAGTACAGCTGCTGCTGAGGTCACCTTGCTTGGAGTACAGCAATAGTCCAAAGAGATTTAAAAACGTTCTACATGGCTCAGAATTGAGTTAGGAAAACAATATGTGGGCTTAGTCGTATTTAAAATTAAAGGCCCTCCCCTCAACTCCAGAGGTGCAGTGGCAGGGTGAAGGTGCACCATTGTCAATCAGTAACACCCATTGCGACAGTGGCTGTGGAGTTGTTACAGACCCGGGTTGACTGCCTGAATGGGCTGTGTTCGTGCTTGTACTGAAGTACTTCGTGCAGCACTCGTCAATGCAAAGACTCATTTTCCTATAAGAGGCAGATGTTTGACAGAAACAATCACAGGGCTTGTGGGGAATGACCTGGGAGGAATGATTAAAAGAACCAGCGTGGGCGCAATTCAGCCCCGAAGGAATTCCAGGGCACTTGGGCTAATTTACCTAAACAAAATCTAAAATGGTGATAATGCTGAACATGTGCAGTGTGGAAAGACTGTAAACCCGCTCTAAGGGGAAGATACTATTTCCGCTCGGCAAGCTGAGCCGGCAATACTGCATCCAGGGCTGGTGGCGACATTTTAAAGGGGAGGTTGAAAAGCGCACAGAAGAGCCATTAAAAATGATTTGAGGTGTGATGAGAGAGACTGAAAGAGCACAATCTGTTTAGTTTATCAAAAAGAACGAGAGGGGCCAATCAGGGTGTAGAAACACCTTCACAGAGAAGAGAGGAGCTACTAAGGGCTCTTTTAATCTAGCAGAGAAAAGCGTAACAACTCCTGCAGCCTGAGTGAGCGAGTGTGTGTATATCTGGGTCTGGGCCAGAAGAAGAAAACCTTGGCCCCTTTAAGGATTGCTCCCCTCTCACCTCCTTGTGGACGGGAGGGACACGCTGGTGCTGGCTGGACAGAACATAGACTGTGGGCTCCCACGGTAGCAAGGGAAGGTTTCGAAGCCTGCCACCATGCCTGGGGACAGCGTTCTGTAGAGAAAAGCCCCCCCACGCTTGGGATCAGAACATCAGGTTTCTCAATTTTTCGGGGGGGGGGCGGGGGGGAGGCTAGTTGCCTGTTGCAGGCTGGATACCTTTCTGGAAGAGATACTTCGGTCAAATCACAGGGCTCAAGCAAGGGCTAACTGGGTGCAGAGGGGCCTGGATTAAGCAGGAGGTCAGCCTATGATCTAAAGGTCCCTTCTGGGCTTGGACTCTATGAATCTGTACCTTAGCATCGGAAGTGTTCCAGTGGCCCGACTCCAAACCCTCCTTCCCCATCTCCTTTCTGCAGCCAGGGTTGGCTCCTGCGTGGGAACGGTGCTGGGCATTAGGACCTCGGCAGAGCCCGTCTTTCATTCGCTTCCCCCCTCGCTGCAGTTATCCGTGACTATACAGCAAAGGTTCTTGTTCTCAGCTGTATTGCCACTGGGGATTGTACCTTAGCCCTGCCTCTGCTCCCCGCCTGCAATAGGAACAGAGTAAGACTATGGCCAATGCCAGCCCTGGGAGACACGGAAGCCCCAAGTCCTGGCTGTGCTACAAAAACAGCAGTTCGGCTCTTCTGCTGTTAGCGAGGGGAGGGGGCCCCCTCACCTACACAGGCAAAACTTCGGGCTGTTTGGTGGTGTCATTATCTCAGTCCAGTCCCACCCTCAGAGCTCTCATCTGCCACTTACCACATGCAGGCCAACCACCCCGACCACTGCCTTTGCTGGCAGCACTGGCCAGATGGTTACTGCGGTACATGAGGAACATGTTTTGATATGGAAACTGTATGCAGCTGTATTTTCGCATACCAGTCACTAGCAAACTTGCGTAGGCTGGGGCTGTAACCGGATAGAAGAGACACAGGGACGGGCTTGCTAGTTTTCATGTACAGCAACTTCAGAAAAAAACAGGTAATTCACTACAAGAACCTTGTTTTATTCTATTTTAACTTCTGCCTTTGTCCTAGGATTAGAGCCCTTTTCTCTGCTGTGAAACTGTACAAGATATTTGTACGACTGACACAGGGGGAGTTTGGGGATTTTTTCACTCTGCTTGAAATAACAGAAGCCACAGTCTGATAGAACCATGTCCCCACATGTTATTTTACCCACACATTATACACATGCAAGTAAATAAGCTGTCAGTAAACTCTGATGTGTTTTATAATGTTCTGATGAAGCCACAGGGGTTCAGCTGAGGCCTTAAATGACCTTTTGTCTTTTACGGCACTGGTTTTTGAACAGCAAGTTGAGGATACACCAAAGCACAATAATTTAAAGCATAGTGGAAAAAATGTAGCAACATCTATATTTGTTTTAAACAATTTGACAGTAAACACCAGAAAACCAGGCATAAAACATGATCCCATCAGTTAAACAATTTTTTCTTTGCATAGTGAATAGCTAATTCTCTATCTGTTTGATGCGCTGCCGTGTTTTAAAGATACGGGGAAGAAAACAGTTTACATCAAACTCATGTACAACATGGAGAGAGACCGTTCCGGTTTCTGAGCTACAGTTCAATCAGCGGACATGGCACAGGTTTGAGCTCATTGTGAAGATCTACCAAAGATCCCATACAGCCCGATCAGTGACTTGCTGGACCTTCATGTCCACATGCAAAAGTTGAACAAGGGATGGTCTTTAGTTTTCATCTCTCGTCCCCTTTAAAAATCATAAAGGATTGGTTTTGATGAAGTATTTTCCCACTGCACAGGACAAGCTCCTTATCAACCTTTCACTTGAAAGCTAGAAGAGGGCAAAGAGGTCCGGGAAGTCCAGCAGAGAGCACTGCAGGGCTATCTCCTTGATGCATGGCTAAAGGCCTGGTTTTAAAATCAGTTATAGTCTTTAAGGCTTCTATCTCCCCTTTGCTTTCATTGACAAAAGACAAAGAAGCACTTGATTAAGCTGTACTTCAAGACTAATCCATACTGCATGTACAATACCATTTGAAGAAAAAATACTGACAATATAGGACAGTGTTATACAATCATCTTTTGCACAATCCATTCTTTTGGCACTTTTCCTTCATTTGTTTACTGATGTCTGTAGTCACTAACCACCCTCCCAAAGAACCTTAATACATTTTTTTCACCCCATCTACAAATCTACTGAGTCAGAGTTGGTTTAAAGTCCTGTGGCATCTTTGGCAGATTCAGTCATTCACCTACTAAACAAAATCCCTAACCCCTTCTTGTCACAAGGAAGTGCAACAAGCAGTGCAATTACTTCACCAGCCACAGGGCCCCCACAGCTGAGCCCCATTTTAGCTTACAGGAGGGCAGTGAGGTGAGAGACTTTCACATTCTGGAAGAATTTGTACATGCCTTCACCTTCACGCAAAGTGCAGGGAGTAGGTTCAATTCCTTAGAGAATATTAGATCAGAAAGGAGGAGGATGCAAAACAATGGCCAAAATAGAGATTTTTTAAAATAAAATCTTTTGTTGTTTAGTGTCTCCAGACATGTGGAGATCTTTGACTCCATCCATGGTTCTGGTGTCTCCACCAGAGCTGCTGTTTTACTGATACTTCTCACTTGGCAATAGTTGCGACAAAGGAAGTGTAAATTTGCCCTTTGAATGCACGAAGGGCTGGCAACTTCTGCTGTTTGAAGTGCAGTTGTATACAGTACCCTATTTTTTTTACCCAAGCTTTTTGAGTAAATAATAAAAACACTGTTCATGTTACAGTAGTAAAACATTCCAACGGAGTCATCAACATTCCATCGACTCGAGTCTCCAGCCTCCCCAGCTAAGTGCACATGGAGATGCACAAACCAGGTGTCTGATCCAAAGCTCAGCAGCGTTAGTGGAAAGACTCCCATTGACTTCAGTGGACTTTGGATCAGGCGGTATGGGCCCAATCCTGCTCTCATTGACTTTAAAGGGAGTAGGACTGCGCCTATTCTAGCAAACTGGAAACTGTTCTTGATCTTTAAGCAACTAGATGGAGGATAAAATTGTAAATATAAACTGTAGTTTCCTTTTAAGAAAGGCTGAAATTAATGGACTAAAATCCTACACCATATTTTGTGGACAAGCACCCCTTGGAAATATTGAAACCAACCCTGCCACATTATTTAAAGATGCTACTGCAGACGAGTAATAATGTCTCATAAAAAAAAAAGTGACAGATTTTTAGGATCCACCGTTACTTCACAAGAGGATCCCAAAATCAAAGGCCTCCTTAAATAAATACTGATACAATGGACCATACTTTGTAAGGGCTTTTCTATGATGGTCCAGACCTGTACCCACTGAATCAATGGGAGCTTTGTATTAATTTCAATGGAATCAGGGCCTTGGATTAATCATGTAACAGTTGGCAGAGTAGGGCCCTTTGTGTGAACGACCCGTAGATAATAAAGTATGTAACAGACATTCTAGCATGGTTCTTTTCTATCAAGCTATGTTAGCTTGAGGAACTGTCCTGAGGCAATGGCTCCTGCACTTCCATTGAGACTCAGATTTAAAATAAAAAAACAAAATTAACACATGAAATGAACACACAAAACCCAAGTGTTTAAGTGACCTTTAAAAAAAAAAAAAAACACACAGAAGGACACTGGCCTAGGTGGGTAGGACTCAAAATCTCATTATAAGGAAAGATACATTCAGCTTGTGAAACCCACAGAAAGTGAGTTTCTCAAAAGCATTTTTGTTTAAAAAAAAAAGCCAGCAGCCAGGCCTAGAACAAGCCATGGTAATTGAGTAAGGAAGCCTGTTTCAAGATATTCACTCGGGTGGGGCGGGGTAAGGGGAAAAAAATCATGAATACACTTGGATAGTGTAAAAAAGCTTTTGCTCAGAACAAAAATAAAGGAAATTCAGGATTAAAGACTGTTGTTCCATCCTTAATGTACTCTGCTGTTCGCGAGTACTGATGAGACCAAATTTGACCATCAGTAACTCTGACCCATGCAAACCCATGGACTTCAATCAAGTTTCCTTCAAATTCACTGCTGGCTTAAGTGAGTGCAATGCAGGTCAAGTCACTGGAGTCGTATCAGCTTAAAATCAGCTGTGCATTTGGCCCAGAGAGGTTGCAAGTGTGTAACTAAGGGCAGAATTTCCTCTCCAAAGAGGATACAATAATACACAACCCATGAGCTACAACAGTTAGGCACAGCAGTCCAGTCTAAGAGAGTTCAGAAAGCCAGCATCAACTTCCTGGCTTCACATATTAGTTGAATAGCCAGTAGTTTGTGTGTGTTAATACGAGATATATATTATGTCATCATTACTACAAGATTTCTCAAAATGAAAGTGTCGATCTGTTGAAATATAGTATTTAAAATATATAAATTTTATCCATTAAAATATAAGATCTTTTTTTTAAAAAAAATCCAGTTTAAAGCAGTAAAAAGCTTCAGGGTCCTTGTAGTTATATGAATAAGTGGCAAGCCGGAGATGAAACCAATTCCTTCGTTGCCAGGAAGGCAAGCCATTCATCATCATTTAAGATGGAAGGAGAGAGCAAAAGACACGGCAGAAACAGATGAACTATTAAAATCCTTTTACATCAGCTTCTTATATGCTGCATTAGCAGAACCTCCCTGCACTCCACAGGTCAGCTGCAAGTTTTGCCAGCTGCTTGGTGTACTGCTGGGGCAGCGTGTTTCAGGTAGCTCTTTAAAATGCCAGCGTCACCTGGTATAAGGAGCAACAAGATATTAAACCAGCAGACTCACCTTTCTGAAGGGGGAAAAAACTCCACTGAAAGAACAGAAGATCCATCATCTAGGTCAGAAATTCAAGATTCAAAGAGTGACATTTTTGAGCCCATTACTGGTGGTAATCGAGAAAATTATTTCACTCAGTGAAACAATTGCAAGGACAGGCCTGAGGTGAAAGGGAGAAAAGCAGAGGTTCTTTGGAAAGGAAGGGCACCCATTAACAGTGAGCCTGGACATTTATCTTACCTAATGCACTGATCTATATTCCTTGCAATTGGTTCAAGAGAGAAAAACAAACACCCTCCATGATGCACGCAGGCAGATAGACTTCATCGGGCTGCTTAAAACATCAGAGTGATTTGGGCCAGACTGGCATTAAGCTCAACAGTGAAAGCCTTGTGGGAATTCTCACTTGGAAAGGGCTTCATGTGGTGATTGCCGCATGTGGGGTGGAGAACACGTTCTCCATTGGATACTGTCCTGGACCAGTCAAGAGTCCTGGGTTCTATTCCCAACTCTACCACTGACCCTGGGCAAGCTGATAGGCTGAAGTGTCAACTAACTGGATGCCACTGGTTTGGAGAGCCCCATTTCAGAGATCTAGGACCAAGAAACTTTAACAGTGCCAAGCACCCCCAGCTCCCAATGACTTCAACTGGAATGGGAGGGGCCCAAAATTAGCAGCCAAATTGTAACCTTTGTGCCTCAGTTTATACATCTCTAAAGTGAAGATAATGGCTACTTGCTGCTACCAAATGCTCTGAAACCTCTGGGTAAATAGTGCACTAAGTGCTAAGTAATACTACCAAGCGTGGCTGGTTTATACCTAGGGAATGAGCAGTACACGGGGCTCCCATGCTGCCACTGTCAAACGGATTCATTTGGGTGGCTTCCTTCCTTCCTGATGCTTCTCTTCCTAAATGTCCAAGATGAGCAAAACCACATTGCCTGGTTGGTTTCACCTTCATGCCATCCCAAGAGAGTGGGTTGGAAGTATTCACTTTGCCTTTTCTTTACAGCTCAGTTTTCTGCGATAATTACCAACATCGATTAACCAGTTTTCAACAATGCATTTTCCGTAAAATCCTTGGTTTGCATGTTTCCTACATTTCATTTGGTCTCATTACAATAACCTCTGATCTACGCTGTCTAATGTATTTCATTTTTTGTGCCCCTGGAAGGTGTTACTGAATCATATCCACTATCGGTGTATCCATTTGCTCCTTAGGACACAAAGGAGAAAGCATGGCTCATAACCTCTTTCTTAAGGGGTCCCATTGTTACAAGGTTATCACAAACCAGGGAGTTTACCTCACTATGGTATAACTTATGATCCATTCACAGTATCTGGCTGCAATATAAGGGAGAGTGTGAAACAGGCACAGGATTGGGGTGTTGGAGAGAAACAGTCTGGATGATTTATGTAAATATGTTTTCAATCCCTAATTTCTGTCTGACATGATGCAGCAGGCTGGACATTGGATTGACAAGGTCCTTATCATTGGGCTCATATACTCTTGGTATCCCATTGCCTTAGTAAGATGGTCACCACCAGCATTTAACTCAGAAATGTCACCTACTATGTTTAAGTACATTTCAGCGTATACATGGTGAGGATCAGTTGTCTTTCAGAGTGATGGACAAAACGGGACAGGTGAATTTTTGTTTTTAACCTGCAAGGACCCTGGCTTCAGCGTGAACTGGATCGAAAACGTCTTACCATCAAAAAGAAAAAAAAAATTTGTGGGTGGTAGTATGACAAGAAAATAGTTCCTCCTATAGGATATTTTGATAAACCTCATGTCCTCTACAAAAGGCAACATTGTTCCTAAGTGCTACTTTGCACCTGTAGTGCTCTTTGACCGCAAGAGATATTGATCTACTCTTCCTTTCCGCCTATCCATTGTCCTGTTTTCACTATCAAAAATTCGCTGCAGTTGTAAGGCCAGCCTCCTGTCTTCCTCCTCCTGCTGCAGCTTCTGTTCCATCTCCCTCACTAAAGGATCAGCTGTGGCCAAGCCCATCTCGCCAGCTGTCTGCCTCAGTCTTTTAACCGAACCATTCTGTTCCAAGTGCTTTGTTTTACAGTGTCTCTTTCGTCCTCGTCTCAGTGAAGGGGGCTGTTCGCCAATAACATTTTCAACAGAATTGCAGGTACCGTTTTGTACGTTGATCAATTCACTATTGTTCAGGTATTTAAGCTGCTTTTTTCCTGATGTCTTGACAGAAACCCCTAGCATACTGTTCCCTGGCAGCGCTGGGTTGACTCCAATTATTCTTCTTGTCTTAGCATTGGGGCAAAAATAATGACCAGATTTGTCCAGATATGAATTTGTTTTTACTTCAGACCCATCTGAAATTTGAGTGTTCAGAGAGATTCCATTTGACCTTGTATCTAGTTCAGAGAAACTGCCATCCATTGTTAAGGCCTGTGAACGGTTTTTCTTGTTACCAGTCCTTTCGAGCTTCACTTCACTGATCGAAGGGAAATAATCTAACTCTGTGTTTGTGTGTGCTGCAGAACCAGGTGGAATTTGATCATTTAACATTCGTGGCTGCTCTTTATTGGAGTTAGCAACGTCAGGAACCAGAAAGTCCTCTCCAGTCTCTGAAGCCAGAGATGTAAGGGTAGCTTTACAGAGAGTCTTTTTAATCTGGCGCTCCTGAAATATTTGCTCCCATTTTTTCAGGATTCTGGGACTAGCTTCATAGGTGGTTGGTTTCTGCAGGCTTCGGTTCAGGTTCCTTGGAGTAGACTTTATAATCAAAGGACTCAAGACTTTGCCGTCGGGAAGCCTCTTAGGAGGAGTGCATGGTGAGCAGACAATAGGTTTGAAATGATTCAGCTCTTCTGAGATACTGTCATTGCTCTCAGGGCTGATGGATCGCTCCGGCTTGTGCAGGATAGAGAGTGACGAAACGGAGTTGAAAACCGGGCGCTTTTCTGCTGTCAAATCTGGGGCAGAGAGACAGCGATTGTTCTGGGTGGATGACAAAACTCCAACGATGGGAGTTGACGCACTGGTCACTGATGGAACCTGTAAGACAAGTCATCGGGATTAGAAAGTTTGTCACTGTGGTGATCTAAAAAGAGGGGCCAGACTAAGAGTGAAATGGATGAATCTGCGAGAGAACAGAAGATGCTGCAAATCACAAACAATTAACTAGACCACTAGTTCCTAATCTTTCAGGCAACTGTACCTGTTTATCAGGCCACGATGCCTGCTGTACCAGCCAGCAGCTTCAGCCACCTTCTTCCGCCCGGGCCAGCGACTTCCTTATCCCACCATGTTAATAACGAGCACTAAGACCAGCCTTGGGGCTAGGCCCTGCAATCCTGCTTGCCTTCCATTCAGCTGTGCACTGTCTAATCTGGAATGCAGCCTGGGGTGCTCCAGATCCTGCAGCAAGTCAGACTAAGCGACTGTGGTTGATTAGAGCACATTGAAAGGCCCACAGGTAACCAGGGTGCACTGGAATCCAGAACAGCCTGGGTCCCAAATTCATCCTTGGCAGAATGGCTGTGCTTGGGACATCAAAGGAATGGAGAGTAGCTAGCCATAGTGTTGGCAAAAGCTTGAAGCACACGACAAAGAGAGGTTGATAACCATGGAACAGGTTCCTGACCCACAGTTTGAGAACCACTAGATTAGGTCATCTAAGAGGGTCCTTTTTTAGGACCATGGCCCATGACTGTGACCTCAGAGAGGTCCACAGTACTTTGGACCTTGTCAGAAAGACTATTTATGTCACCTGAGCAGGACCTACGGAGGATCTCCCCATCTTGCAAGCTGGGTTCCTCACCAAATGGCTATCCCAAGGATTCCTTAGGCTTCCGACAGTTACTGGATTCTTAGCATGATTTCCCCCCCCCCACTTGTGGAATGAAGATGAAGCAGAAGCTGAAGAGAAGGGGATTCAGTGCAGGAAGTGGACAGTCCCAGTAAAGGAGACAGATGCAGGCAGAAGATGGATGGTTCCTTATTCCTTCTTGAAAAAAGGGAAGCTCTGGAGAGAATGAGGTCATGAAGATCTCTCGCTGGACAGGGAGATGTGGAGGAAGAGTGGAGCTTCCCTTTGGTGACTGGAGACAGGGCCGCCCAGAGGATTCAGGGGGCCTGGGGCAAAGCAGGGGAGTGGACATAAAAAAAGGTGCCACCCGCTGCAGCGCTTGTACTCACCGGGCGGCGCTCCGAGTCTTCGGCAGCGGCGGTGGCGAGTCCTTCGCTTGCTCCGCTTCTTCAGCAGCACTGAAGGGCCCGCCGCCGAAGTGCTGCCGAAGACCCGGACTGCTGCCGGGTGAGTAAAAATTAAAAAGGTGCCTCTAGCCAGGGAAGGGATTCTCGGCCAGGGCTCGCGGGACCCCGGGCCTGGGGCAAATTGCCCCACTTGCCCCTCCCTCTGGGTGGCCCTGACTGGAGGTGAAGGCTCAGATGGACGTAAGGTGCAGTGGGAGAGAGGAAGGCTCTGGAGCAAGAGCTCAGCCAATGGCTGCAAGGGACACCCCATCTCCATGCAGGAAGACTCAGCAGAGAGTGTAGGGAAGGTAGGAGAAGAGCCAAAGGGCCACAGGTCTCATAAGAAGGCCCTACCACTGAAGCCCTTTGAAACATGCTACATCCCCATCTCCTACCTTGACCGGGCTGGGCCTCCTGAAGTGGACATGAGGCACCTGATACTTGGTGTGACTGGATTAGGTAACACTGACTGAATCCACTGTGTTGTATGATGCTGCTGCCAGGCACCAGGAGCCTGCAGGCCAGAGAGGCAGAAAATGGCCCAGTACGTGGAAAGCAGTAGTGGACTAAATGCCCAGAGTGATATCAATCAAATTGCTGATGCTAGGGAGACCAAATCCTGGGGCTGATGGTGCTACAAAGGCCTTAGAGTCTCAGAAATTGTGCAAAGGAAGAAGTCTGCCAGATATGCAACAGCAGCCCAGTAATTAGGCTGGAACAGCAGGTGGACATTTGCCGGAGAAAATCATGGGTTGGATTTTCAGAGGTGCTTAGTAGCCACAACTCTTACTGAAGCCCATCTGTGCCACAGGCTCCCTCTGCTGGGCCTGTAGCACCAGTTCATTCACAAAAAGAGCCCCACTGACTTCAGCAAGAGCAAGACTAGACCAACCGTTCCTAGAGAGGCGATGTTCATCAGTGATGGTGCACAAGGAAGGAGACAGTGACCAGGTCAACAATGATCATTTCTGCTCCACTTTAAAACTGATCTGCAAGGGGTGCGTGGCGGGGGTGGTGGAATAACTTTTCGCTAAAATGCAGAGGTTAAAAAGTAGTTTGGGGGTGGAATGGAGACAGTCTTTTTCCAGCTTGTGAGATTTGTTTTTTAAACAACCAGTGCATCAGGTTTGAAAATAAATCTGATTCACAAAAAAGGAAATGGGAGTACCCTTCGAATTCCCTGTTACCACATGATGCTAGGGAAAAAGTGTGTGTGTGTTGTCCATTTTTCCGTTCAATTCCTTCCAACCTGGACTGGAAGTCAGCTCCTGCTGTAAGTCGTAAGGGACTGATTAGCCATACGGATTTAACATCACGCCTCTGCCGACAACAATTGTTTTGACCGATAGATGATCTCCAAGTAACTGTCACTGTATAGCCTTCAACAACATTTCTATGATATGTACAAACTTCTCCCTCACTGGATGGACAGATTTCCAAAAACATCTGGTACCTTTGTTCTGTTTGCTGGGGCTGATCTCTGCCTGCTCTTTGATCGATCTTGAATGGTGTCATTGCAACTCTGACTCCTTTCCAGTTTGGAGGTTAGGTTCCTAAAAAACAGGGATATGTAAAACATTATCTGTGTGTATTACCTTAAAACAGCAAATTTCATGGCATCGTCAAGCTGGGCACATAGCTCATTCTGCTTATGTGCACCAGTTACCTGTGTCATGCAGGAGGCAGAGGTAGCCACCAAGACAGACTCTAGCTTGCACAGGACACCTCCCAACTACCAGAGCAGGGGGAACTTGGAGGAAGATGATGACTGATCTGTTTGCTGGGTCACTGCAACAACACACTGCTCTACACCCAGGCCTTATGGCAAAGCCACAGTTTAGCCCTGAATAAATGCATGACATTAAAGAAACCCTTGTCCTGTCCTACCCAATCTCCCCCACTTGGTACACTTGATGCAACCAAGGAGAGTAAATTTGTATAAGCAGCTCCTTGGAACAGGGGCCCGTTCTTGGCATTGGTGCTGTAAAGTGCCCTGCCACTTTTGAGACCCGTATAAACAAACGTTTTTATATATGACCCTACTCTGTAGATCTTTATAGAGTACAGAGACCGTAAATGTAATGAATTTTACAATACAGCCTTCAAAGGACACATACCCAATGCATCAATCCTCAAGAATTCTATGGCAACCGTGGGACAAATTGGTCCTATTCACGATCAAAGATTTAGAAAAACTAACCTATGAGAAAAGGTTAAAAAAACTGGGCATGTTTAGTCTTGAGAAACGCAGACTGAGGGGTGACCTGATAAGTCTACAAATACATTAAGGGCTGTTATAAAGAGAATGTTGATTGTTCTCCATGTCCACTGAAGATAGGACAAGTAGTAATGGGCTTAATCTGCAGCAGGGGAGTTTTAGATATCAACTAGAGCTAATAGTTAAGCACTGGAACAGGCTTCCAAGGGAGGTTTGGAATCCCCGTCATTACAGGTTTTTAGAAAAGGTTGGACAAACACTTGTCAGGGATGGTCCAGGTTTACTTGGTCCTGCCTCAGTGCAGAGGGCTGGACTTGATGACCTCTTGGAAGTCCCTTCCAGCCCTACATTTCTATGGATTCTATGATTATATTTTACCAATTACTCAATACTAAGTTTTCTAAAACAGCAATAACTTATTTTGGGCTGCAGGGCCGGCTTTAGGCCAATTCCACCAATTCCCCCGAAAATCGGGCCCCGCACCTAAGAGGGCCCCACGCCCAGTGGCAGGGCCGCCGGGGAGGTGGGGGGCAAGTGGCCGAGAATCCCTTCCCTGGCTAGAGGCTCCTTTTTAATTTTTACTCACCCAGCGGCGCTCCAGGTCTTCGGCAGCGGGTCCTTCACTCGCTCCGGGTCTTCGGCAGCACTTCGGCGGCGGGTCCTTCAGTGCCGCCGAAGACCCAGAGCGAGTGAAGGACCTGCCGCCGAAGACTAGGAGCGCCACCCGGTGAGTACAAGCCCCATGTGGCTTTTTACGTTTTTTTTTTAAGTCATCCCTGCCGGGGCCCCGTCGAAACTGTTTGAATCGGGCCCCGCACTTCCTAAAGCCGGCCCTGTTGGGCTGTGGTGACTGTTTGAATTAGATTTAAGTACTTCAGGGACGTTTAGAACAAAAAAATGAATTGAGCAATATTTATATTCGTAATGGACAGCCAGTGTGAACTAAGTCTGTTTCTTACCCTGTCAGAAAGGCGAAAGAATAGGCACTGCCTTTGGAGACAAAAGCCGACCGATGTGTGTGTTTGCTCCGGAATGGTTCTTCATTCTCTGAATCCGAGAGGCGTTCTGGAAACTGAAGTTAATAAAGGAAGAATCAGCTGGCATACACAAAAAAGTCACTCAGGAAATAGTTATTTTTCCTTGGGAAAATGTTTCAAGTCTCCAAAAGCCCATGTAGTGGCGACATTTGAAGTATGTAAAGAACAGAATGGGACTGCCAGCTAGCGTATAGTGTCATAGATCTATTAACTTCCCTTGAGCTAGAGTAATTTATGTCAGCTGAAGATCTGGCCTAATGTTTTTGCCACTTAGAAAAAAAAAATGAACTCATATGAGCAGCTGTGGTTCAGTGACGCACATTTCATTATCAAATGCTACCGGACTCAGAGCCCATAGTAATTCATCCAGCAAACAATACTAAGGGAGCAATAGTTTGATATCAGCATAACCTTTTATCAGCCGTAAACTATTATATGGTGCTTTCCATGCAGTCTGTGACTGATATGGGCAACAGCCAAAGCTAAACAAGAAGTTACTCTTTTACCTTGCTGACATACAGTCCCGATGACTCGTATTGTATATATTTGTAGATGTGTATTTCTACAAGTCTGTATATGTGTGTGTGTGTGAGAGAGAGAGAGAATACATGCAGTGGTATGGGTTGCTATACAGGTGTTTGAAATGACCACGTTACTCTTGAGTGGGGAAGCCAGAAGCGAGTTAAACAGGCCACTCCAAGTGGGAGTCAATAAAACCTTCATTCCACATCATCCCGTATTCCAAAAATGTCACATGTATTACAGATAAATTATTTTAGGAATGCTTTAGAGAGACTTTTTAAAACGTTACTGGGACTGTTTCTTGTATTCCTTCCCCCTAGAGCCAGGTGCCTTCGTCACTATGGAATCTAAATGTACAATGCACGGAAGAGTTATTCAAACCTCTAAAAGATGACCTACGGTAGGTTTTCTATAGCTAAAAATACAACTGTACAGTCTGGTATCTCAGGTCCTTCAAACAAGTTCTCTTGGGAAGCTACAGCTTTATAAGAACAGCTACACTGGATCAGACCAAAGGTCCATCTAGCCCAGTATCCTGTCTTCCGACCATGGCCAATGCCAAGTGCCCCAGAGGGAATGAACAGAACAGGTAATCATCAAGTGATCCATCCCCTGTCGCCCATTACAGCTTCTGGCAAACAGGCTAGGGACACCCTCCTTCCAATGACATATAGCTCCTAGTGTCAACTGTGCAAGAGTTGTAAAAAATGATCTAATGTCTCCATCTAGAAAAGTAATTAATGATCCAGGACTGAATCCTGTCAGTCCTGGGTACGTTTAATGCTGTATCTGGGATGGGAACAGTGTAGTATTTACTTACACATTCTTGATTCATTTTAAGCATTAGTGGTTCATCTTTTTTTTGCTGTTCTTCCATTTTTCTTTTTCCCACTTCCATGTCTTCTAGAATTAGCTTGTGGATCAGATCCTCAGACGTTTTTTCCTCTTGTAATTTTTCTTCCCTCAACTAGCAGTAAAATAACAAAGGAGACAATATACTTGAAACAGGCTGTTAATACAGGCAATGTATTTGTTGAATTAAACATGGAACTGGGAGCCAGAAAATCCTGTATTCTAATCCTGGTTTCTTACAATGATTCACTGTAGGAAAGTCCCTTAATCTTGCCACATGCCTCAGTTTCCCCATCCATAAATAGGGCCATCACTTCACAGGAGTGTTCTGAGGACAAGTTTTTGAGAAGTGTTTTGACACTAAAAGGTAATAAACGGTAATAATTGGAGATATACCAATCTCCTAGAACTGGAAGGTCATCTAGTCCAGCCCCCTGCCTTCACTAGCAGGACCAATTTTTTCCCCTGATCCTTAAATGGCCCCCTCAAGGATTGAACTCATAACCCTGGGTTTAGCAGGCCAATGCTCAAACCACTGAGCTATCCCTCCCCCCCTAACACGCACTATTAAGTACCAAGGCTATTATTGTCTTTACACATCTTAAACTGGTAGTGGCGTTGTTAGGACCAGTATTTGACACAGCCTTTTTCCTTGCATCTGTTTGTAAAGCATGACAAATAGTTCCATCTACATTAAGACGGTCACTTATATGTGATCCTACGACAAAGGTGCAATGTGGAAACATACAATACAGAGAGAGAGAGAGAGAGAGAGAGAGAGAACCCTCCCTCAAGCAAAGATTTCTGTTTTGATCTTCAAAGGGGTTACAATGAAGTGTATTCAGTTTGTTAGACACACTGCCAGTATCCTTTAAATTAATCTTCACCAAGGTTACAGCGCTGCCTCCCACACCCAATACTGGAGTTTACAGACAAATGTTGGCAGGAAGCGCTTAGTGCATCAACACCACAGTTTGGGGGTGCCCAAAGTCTGGGGTGGGGGAGCATTTGATATTTAATCAATCAATAGTAAATATTTGCCGATGTGATCACAGTAGATGTTCTTTAAAGCCGTAAGGTACTGCAGCTCTCCAGTGCTTTGATTTTCTATTCTCATGCTTCCTTTTTGAGTGCTCTCCTCCTTCCCCGCCACCACCTCTAAATTTGGTCTAGGAGAATAAGAAAATCGAGCTTTTGAGCAGTGAATATTTTCCCCACAGTTTCTAGACTTCTCCCACTTTTAGGCTTTCACCAGTATCTTGGTCCATAGAGATCGGCTCCAAAAAAAAAAAAAAAAAAAAATCCTGAGGGGTTGTGATGATTTGTTCATCATTAAACAGAACTGTTAATTCCAACTACAATGTCTTAACTGCCATATTTTCTGGTTCTCCTTTAGTCATCAGTTTGTTGCGTATCCTTTCCTGGCTATCAAGGTGTCTTTAATTTACAGAACAAATAAAATTAGCCAACAAACACGCTAAAAATTTTAATGACTGGAAAAATACTTAAGTGAAAAATTGTATTTTTAATGTAGAATATTTCATAACATACTAATACATAGTATTTAAACTAGTATAATGAAGTGTCCTAAATACTTTGGAGATATGCACAAAGCCCCTGCCTTGAAGAGTTTACAATCTATGGCCCCAATCCTGCAAGTGTATCTGTGCACGCAGAATCCAAATGAAGTCGGAGAGCTCCATACAGAGTTCTCATTACAGGATCTGAGCCTAGAAAGGCAACGTACAAACACTGGAGCGGGGTGGGGGGTAGGGGAGTGAAGAAAGAAGGGCAGAAACAGGAGCAATAATTGTATGACCAAATGCTGAAGTTGGGGTTGAGGGTACATTCTTTCGATGCATGGTTTGTTAATACTTCTCAGGAGATGACTAAAGTAATTGGTCTGAGTAATACAGAACCTTTTTACAGGACTCATATCAAGTCTTTACTCAGTAATGGGAAGTGTGAATTCAAAGGAGTCTGCTCTATTTGTTTTACTATGGGACACAATCTCAGAGGTTCATGAGTCCTGTATATAATGATTTAAATAGGGGTAAATAAACCAGGATTTTTAAAAGTTATTTCTGGCAGTCTGTCCGAAATCCTCCCCACATCTTCCATTCCTTCTCCCCCAAAATTTGTAGAAATCCACATGGAATTATCCATTTGTCTCCTATATGATAA
Source organism: Mauremys reevesii (assembly GCF_016161935.1). Taxonomy (NCBI): domain Eukaryota; kingdom Metazoa; phylum Chordata; order Testudines; family Geoemydidae; genus Mauremys; species Mauremys reevesii. The sequence continues at coordinate 16,247,181 of NC_052623.1, read as the reverse complement.
TATTTGGATTTTATTTTAACGGTCAAGTACAGTGAGACATACAAGAATGTTTAAAAACTTATCAGCTTACTGAAACAGACCATAAAGAGGTGCAAACATAACCTTCGTCAACAGAAAACACTCAGGGCTCTCTTCTTTGGATATTAAGAACAGCAGAGATCTACAAAAATCTTACAAAAAGAAAAAAGCATCTCTTGTTGACAAAGACTTTTTGTGCTCTGTTTTGGAGACCATATATATCTCCCGCAAGCCAAAGAGTTAATGTTGGCATCCAATAACATATTCGTACAAAGGTAACAGAGCTTTGTTTCCATTTGACTTAGAAGTATGCAAAGTTTGCCCTACAGTATAAAGTTTGGAAGCCAATAGCTCCAAATTTGGCTTGGAAGTTACTCTCCATGTACCCTTCCCCAGATATACCCATTTGGATGTAGTAGCTTCTGCAACTAGCAGGTTTCTCTAACCTGGAGGAGGGAAAAATGGGGAAAGCAAAAAAAAAACAACAACCCACCACCAGAGCAGAAACAACCCATATTCTAATTAATGGAAGACTGCCTGGGAATTTAGGCCCAAATTTTCTGTTTGAATGCAAACAGCCCAGGGAAGAATTTGCAACAAGAACACTGCAATCACTGTGTTATAAGGCACAAGGAAAAGAAAAAGCGAAACAGACGACCTTACTTGTAACACCCAACTTGTGAGAAATAAAAAAAAAAATAGGTTCCTAGAAGTTTTAGTTTTGATAATCTCAGCTGCTATTAGTAATGATAAGTAACAGCTCTTATTTTAACCTAGCTACCCTTTTAATATCCCAGAGGCCCTGCTCACTATGCTCAGAGCTTCAGAGAATAATCCCTTGCAAGTAATCCGAAGGAAAATGGTTTGTTTTTTAAGGTGATCAGATTTCTCATTTCTTGATATCAGAAATACTATTCCTATACGCTCACCATATATTTCCAGAATCTGTGAAACTCACATTTGACATCTTCTCTTCCTTGAACCTGTCCAGGTTTACGTAGTCTTTAAAGGTGCCCTCTTCTTAGGTGAAACTGCTCTGTCTACCCCGCTGCTGAAAAGTGACATGTCAGCACATGCCCCAGGTAGGAGTTTCCCTCCTGATTACAGAGTTTCCAAGGAAAAAACTGTTGTGTGAAGAGAACTGGATGCAACTATGGATTTACTCAATATTACAAGGCCTCCTCACCTCAGCAAAATAAAAGTACCCAAAGCAAGCTGCTCAAAACAAGAAAATCATCTTTTTTTTTTTGCTTAGTAAGATGAAAAACAAATGTGTAACTTTACAGTGTGCCGGTTTATCCTGAAACAAAGTCATCCATACTGACAAGAATAGTATTTTACTGTATTATCTAAATCTAATCAACACTCTTCAGTAAAATAAATGGAGGGAGGGAAGAAAGAAGGAAAGAAAGACTACATTGCATTCAACTGCAAGGGTTAAACTAGGGTCAATATTTAGACTTTCTACGGTGCCTTATATCTTAAAGAAAAATGTAAACACTTTAAACAATTATTACTCACACTTATAAGGAAGGTAAGCAAGTATCATCCCCATTTTACAGGTAGGGAAACTGAGACAGGTTAAGTGACTTGCTCTAGATCACAGAGGGAGTCTAAGGGTCTGTCTACACTGGCAAAGTTACATCACTGGCAGTTATATCGCCACTCAGAGAGCACTGAAGAGAAACCGATGTGTGTTCACACTGTCAGCTGCCTGTGCAATAGAATGTTCACACTTGTGGCACTTGCAGTGATATCTGGAGCGGTGCACTCTGGGCAGCTATCCCACAGAGCACCTCTTCCTCTTCTGCCACAAAGAGTTGTGAGAAGGTGGAGGGGGTCGCGGAGCATCCTGGGTACCGTCCCAATGTCCCGTGATGCATTGCTTCGCATCCCAGCAATCCCTGTGCTTCTGTCCGCATTTGGCGCCCTCTTTCAACTGTGTACTGCGTGCTCTGCCTCTTCTGCCTGCAGGAATGGATCCCGCACTGCTGACCAACATGCTGCTCACTCTCACTAACACATCACGAGTGGCAGTGGAGATATTCCTTAAACTACAAAGGCAAAAGGAGTGTGACATTGATCTTGCCACGCGTAGTAGCTACGACATGAGATTGCTTGTGGCATTCACGGAGGTGCTGACCACAGTGGAACACCGCTTTTAGGCTTGGGAAACAAGCACTGAGTGGTGGGATCATATCGTCATGCACGTGTGGAATGACTAGCAGTGGCTGCAGAACTTTCAGAAAGCCACGTTCATGGGACTGTGTGATCTCGCCCCAGCCCTGAGGCACAAGGACACGAGAATGAGAGCTGCCCTGTCGTTGGAGAAACGTGTGGTGATTGCACTGTGGAAGCTGGCTACTCCAGACCGCTACCGATGGGTTGCTAACCAGTTCAGACTGGAAAAGCAGACTGTTGGAATCGTGTTGATGGAAGTGTGCAGGACCAAATTGCATCCTGCTCCAAAAGACCATGACTCTGGGCAATGTGCATGACATTGTGGATGGCTTTGAACAAATGGGCTTCTCTAACTGTGGAGGGGCGATAGATGACATGCATATTCCAGTTCTGGCACCAGACCACCTAGCCACCAAGTACATTAACTGGAAGGGGTACTTCTCAATGGTTCTCCAGGCACCTGTGGATCACCGTGGGCATTTCACAGACATTAAAGCAGACTGGTCTAGAAAGGTGCATGACGCACGCATCTTTCAGAACACTGGCCTGTTGAGGAAGCTGCAAGCAGGGACTTTCTTCTCGGACCAGAAGATCACCGTAGGGGAAGTCAAAATGCCCATTGTGATCCTGGGAGATGCTGCCTACCCCTTAATACCGTTGATTATGAAGTCATGCATGGAGCACCTCGACAGCAGCAAGAAGCGTTTCAACAACAGGCTGAGCAAGTGCAGAATGACAGTTGAGTGTGCTTTTGGCAATTTAAAAGCCTGTGGGTGCTACCTATATGGGAGGCTGGACCTGGCCGATGACAATATTCTGATGCTTACAGCCACATGCTGTACGCTCCATATTTGTGAAGGGAAGAGTGAAAGCTTCATTCAGGGCTGGACTGCAGAGGCTCAGCGCCTGGAGGCTGAATTTGAACAGCCGGAGACCAGGGCTATTAGAGGGGTGCAGCGCAGGGCCATAAGGGTCAGGGATGCCTTGAGGCAGCAATTTGAAGCTGAAAGCCACTAATATTTGTTGCTATGCTCAGGAGTGCAGTGCTTGTAATGCTTGGAGGCAACTGTGATTGGTGCAGACGATGCACTGTGAAGGTGTAAGAAAACTGCCTGTTGCTTTGCAGGGCTCTGTTTGCTTTCAATGAATGGAATAAAGGTTGCTTTCAAACCAATAAAAGAATTCTTTTATTAAAAAACAACAACGGGAGGGGAGAGAGACAAACAAAAAAAATAATCAGCACTGTGGAAGATGGGGGAAGGGAGAATCCCAGGAGGTGACGGTTAAAGGTTTGTGTATGTCCAGGTAGCATATGCAACCTTGTCCTTTGGAGTACGGTGCAGCGGGTACTGTACTTCAGCAGGGCTAAAGTGCAGAGGGACGGGTGTTGAGTGCAGTGGGTACTGGGAGTCCGCAGGGCTGGACTGTGATGGGGCAGGAGTGGAATGCAGTGGGTACAGACTGGAGCCAGGAGGTTGATAGGAGTGTGTTGGCGGTGTCTGAGGGGCGCATGGGAAAGAGTTTTGCGACAGTGGCTGCAGGGGAGGGTGGGCACGGAGCTGCTCGGTTTGCAGCGCTAGTATCGCTTGCAGCGTGTCTGCTTGGTGCTCCGTAATGTTTAAGAGCCGCTCCGTAGCTTCGTTCTGGCACACTGCATTCTCCTTTTGGTTCCTCTTCTCGCTGTCCCGCCACTCTTTCAATTCTTGGTTTTTGGCCGCAGAGTGCATCGTGATATAACGCAGAAAGTCCTCCTTAGTTCTTCATGGCCGCTTTCTAATTCTGCGCAGCCGTTCAACGCCGATAAAGAGGGAGGCTGGGCTCCGAAGGTCATATATGTGAAGCCAAAATGCAACATTTTACAGAAGCAGTATTGTCTGCAACACACAGATCACGGATTCAGTGATTTAAAACACAGCCACTATTCACATACCTATCACTAACTGGCTGACCCCAGGCAAGCACATATGAGCCACAAGACCCCCAAAATGGTAACTGCAGTGTTCCAGGACCGTACTGTTCACTGGGCATGTAGCTCTTGGGGAGAGCCAGCACTGTAGGGGGGCTTTATAATCATTACTGTCCCCACATTTTCCACAGGCTGTGTTCATTATGGAAGATCTCTCGCTGCTGAGGGTGAGCACAGAATCAAAGGAGGGTCTTCTCCAAGCCTGCGGCTTCCACCCTGGCCCTTATGTGGCTTGTGTGTGTGCGCAGCAATCCCCCCCCCCACACACATATTGACAGCAGAGTGGCACGGGAAAGTTAGCCTTCATGGGGCAAGAAACAAAGCAGCTCTGCCAAAGAACTTGCGGCAGCGGATTGCCCAGTATCTCCACAAGAGTTTCCTGGAGATCTCTAAGGTAGATTCCCGTGAGGTGAGGGAGTCAATCAATACCCTGCTCCGCCATTCAGCCTAGGCATGCGGTGGTACGCGCATCATACAGACACAAGCCTGCTTTCTACAACCCTCCTGTCCCCAACAACTTGCTTCAGCAATTCCCAAAATCAAAGCCACTTACCAGAAGCCTCCTCTCCTGTTTGCGCTTCGCCAAGCTCTGACAGCTGTGACTGGCAAGCCTCCTCCGGGGTAGAGAAGAGCTCCTGGCTGCATGCACCTCTGACCTCCGAGTCGTCCTCTGCCTCTGGGTCCTCCTCTCCCTCCACATCCTCGTCCAAGATTTCCTCCTCCTGGCTCGGTCCACTCTCGACTGGCATGTGATCCACCGAAGAATCCACAGTGGCCTTCTCAGTGGACGTGGGGTCGCCGTTGAGTATTGCATCCAGCTCTTTGTAGAACCGGCAGCTTGTGGGCGCAGCACTGGAGAGGCAGCTTGCCTCCCACACCTTGTGGTAGGCGTTCCGCAGCGCCTACACTTTGACCCTGCACTGCAGTGTGTCCCTGTCATGGCCCCTTTCTGCATGCATCATGAAATCTGTCCGTAGGCATCATAATTCCTACGCCTGGAGCACAGCTGGGACTGGACAGCCTCCTCTCCCCAAATGCTGATGAGGTCCAGCAACTCAGCACTGCTCCAAGTGGGGGATTGCATGATGCGTGAAGCCTGAAAAGATGCACTGAGACCAATGCATGCATCACCAAGCAAACAGGAAGGGGACTTTCAAACTTCCCAAGGTATTTAAGGGGTGGGGCTCATGGTTGCTCACCTGAGGGCAGGGCAGTAGAGTTCACACCGATGACCAGAGAGGGGAGAACAGGCATTGTGGGACACCTCCCGGAGGCCAACTGCAGCACTGTAATCAACCAGGGTGTCTACACTGGCACCGCAGCGCTGTACCCCCAGCGCAGAAAGCTGTACGCCTCTCAGGTGTTTTTTTTACTGCGCTGCAACTGCGCAGTTTCTGTGCACTAAGTGGCTGGGCACTGTGTACACTTCGGGAGTTACATCGCAGAAAGCTGCTTTACTGCACAGAAACTTGCCAATGTAGACAAGGCCAAAGTTAGATATGGGATCTGAACGCAAGAGTCTGGGCTCCCACATACATTTTTAAATAATTTTGGCCACTGAAAAAGGAACTGGGGACCACAAATAAGGAACCACCCTCAGTTTCATGTCATGTTGCCCCTAGTGTTCAGGACTATCCAAATGATGATACCTATCTCATAGAGCTGGAAGGGACCCTGAAAGGTCATTGAGTCCAGCCACCTGCCTTCACTAGCAGGACCAAGTACTGATTTTGCCCCAGCTCCCTAAGTGGCCCCCTCAAGGACTGAACTCACAACCCTGGGTTTAGCAGGCCAGTGCTCAAACCACTGAGCTATCCCTCCCCCCAAAGCAATATTATGAAACTCTTGTTACAAGAGTTTGAGGGATAGTATTTAGCCCTCAAAATTTTACTTAGCTTAAAAATGTTTTCTCTTTTTAAAGTTGTGTATTGGTTACATAAGGTTTGGTGACAAGTGATAGAGAATTTTCTCAACTGACAACCTGTCAGAAGGATTATATTGTTCTTTGCTCACAGGATGAGATTTGGGGAGTATCCCCAATCCCCTCCTCTTTCAGATGAGGGGATGAAAGGGTATGTACATGTTGTGAAGGGAAGGAAGCAGGGTTCCAGTCTGGCAGTGAACAAAGACTGAAAAGAGGAAGATAGATGAACCATCAGGCCAAATAGGAATAAGACAAAAAATTCTATCCTCAAAACACACAAGTGGAATAGTCAAAATGCCAGAAGCACATTAAAATACTTGTCCTTTTTGCTGCAGTGGAAATGAGAAGGATTGCTATCAATTTTTTTCAGGTCAATAAAGAGTTACAAAAAGATCTCAGAATGATCTATAGCTGCTGCAACATTACTATGATTAAAAATGGGCTTATTACACTGAACTTCAAATAAAATATATATTAAAAAAAATCAAGACTCCAAACACCCAAACACACTCAGCAGCATTAGATTAGGTCTGCTGCACACTCAATACTTGTTGACTGACCAGAGCTATGCAAAGGACTACAAATCAGCTATAAATTCACTAACCAGAAGACGTATCCTGCACAGTGACGGTGCTCACATAAAAGGTTGTGGAACGTGGGGAGGAGGATGGGTGAGTCCCCCCAGAAGTTCCAGGCATTTAGCGGTTTGGAGGAGCAAAATCAGATGTCAGAATTAACATCCCATTGAAATGCACTGAGGCACTTCAAACCCCTGTAGTTACCAGAGGCCACTGTAGCTGAGGGTGGAATAGCAGCGATCAAACAAAGTTGCTAGTAGATGGTGGAAGAAAGATATTCCCTCAAGCCCAGCAGAAATCCCCGGTACACATCCTAATTGGTTGGGCTGTGCGCTGAGGCCAGGATTTGGGCTATTTGTAGTTCACACAATTCAGATTCAGGAAGAAAAACTGCATCTAGTCACATCTCCTTGGAGACAGATAGACACAAACACACAAAACCAGTGAAAAATTAAATTATGCAGAAATGATGAGTAAGCCCCATATCTCACCAGCGAAGGTCTCCTCCTCACCATTAGGAAGTAGATTTATAAAATCCTGGCGTGGCTGATACTTTAGACCTCCACCAAACGTTACATTCATTTTTTTAAGCCAAGAGGCTCAGTTATAAAATATTCATCTTTAAGTTTGTTTGTGTTTTAAGTTGTAATTTCCTAACTATAGTGGTGTCCATTTAAGTTAACTGATAAATTAGACATTTACGTGAATAAAATCTCTATGCACCTAATTTTTTACCAAATTCCCGACAGTGGTAAAAATGTCAGAAGTCGTTGCACTTTGTTTACACTAGAGGCTTGTCTAAGATAGAGAAATCATTTGATTGTAGCATCCCTCAGTTGACTGATTCACACCTTGCATCCACTTGCAAATGTGTCTGAAATCAAGTTAAAAGACCACAATCAATAACTCCTAGGGACAAAGCCTCAATCAACTGAAGCTCTACTGACTGTGTGTCACTGAGGCAACTCACTGCTAAAATCAGTGCAATCACCTCTTCCAGATGTCACTCTTAACCTTAACTCTGCCCCTTTGTATGTATGCATTACACTGGTCTTCAGAGGATGCTGAATTCTTCAAATGAAGACTGCAAGGATTATTTCATTAGAAAAATGTATTTCCCTCCCTTTGCAGATATGCATATATACTATCCTTATCAAAAACAGCTAAACTACTTTTGGTCAAGCTTTACCAAAATAAATAAATAAAATAAACAAACCAACCACACCACACCCCAAAATCCCACCTTTGCGCAGCCCCAATCCAGCAAATGGATCTGTTGTCAGAGGCCCTTGCTCTTGTGTGGAGCCCTGTTGAAATAAACAGGGTTCTGCATGCGTCCACACTAGCAGGTCTGATTATAGGATCAGGGCTTATGCCTGGAAAAAATGGAAGTTTCAGAAAGTTATGAATAACTCAGAACTGGGGGTGGAGGGGTTAGAATAGAAACTATTATCCTAGCTTAACTACAGCAGTCACTGCCCCATTATGATATTTCTAGAATAATGACTAGCCACAGGAGATATTTAGGGTTACAGTTCAGTCATTTCAGTGATTTGTGGGTAAAAAAATGCTTCTTCTTTTAAAAAAGGGACCACCACCCCCCCGGTTATTTAAGTCCAAAAGGGCTGAATGGATTCTCCTCAAATTTTTTTGAGTTCATCTTTTGGCTAAGACGAAGCTTTCAATGCTTGTGTTTGCCAGATTAAGATTCTGAAAGAGTTATAGTAGGAGAGGGGGAGATTTTACTGCAACTAGCTTTGCAAACCTATTACATTCATCATAGCTCATTCTTCTATAAACCCTGTATAGCAAAGATGGTAGAACTGCATCAAGCAGGTACATTTTCACCTTTTGGAAGGCAAATGAAGGCCGGTCAACACTACAAAGTTACATGGACGTATGTTGCCTTGCATTGACCTATTTGCACGTCTACTCTTAAAATTCACCTCCAGCCAATGTAAGTGCCTAGTTACTGTGCTATAGTAAAACCACCTCCCTTAATGGAATGGAACCACGATTGACCTACTGGGGTCAATCAGAGCAAGTGCAACCCTAACAGTTCTCCAGCAGCTATCCCACAATGCCCCATTCCTTGTGACAGTGACTGTTCTGGTCACAATTGTATACTCCACTGCCCAGGGGTCCCAGAGACCTGAAGCCATCCCTGCTTTACGTCCCCATGAGTATTTTTGAAATGCTGTTTCCTGACTGACCACTTGGCAGGCAGACCTAGCAACCCTCCCTTCTTGAGTGCAATTGCCCAACCAACCACGCCAGCTCCATGCACTAGATGCACTCTGGTTAAGAGTAGACAGGAGGTATGGGCTCCTGGGCCTTTGGGGAGAAGAGGCTATGCAAGCAGAGCTATGGACCAGCCACAGCAACATGGATATTTAAGAGCAGATTGCACAGGGGAGGAAGGCAAAGGGGTATGACGAGGATCAGTAGAAATGCAGTGTGAAAGTGACAGAACTGCGCCAGATATATCAGAAGACCAGGGAGGCCAACAACTGATTTGGTGGTAAAAGCAGCAGGTCTGCAGCTCATAGCAAACTGCGCGCCATACATGGCAGAGACTCCACCAGTACCTTGCAGACCACTGTGGACAACTCAGGCAAGCCAGAGACCCCTGCTGTGAACAGCCAAGAGGAGGAGAGGAGAGATGCAATGGGGTGGTCAGCTATGCTGTGAGCCAAGACCTGTTTGAGTCTAGTCAGTTCCACCAGCTGAGTGCAAGGATGAGCGCAAGGAAGGGGAAGGGACCTCAGGTAAGTATGTGCATCCATTTTTCCTTACAATGTTTAAATTTAAAAATGGCACCCAGCCCCAAATTAACAAGACACAGGTATCAACTTTTCACCATTTTACTCATATGAGAAGAGGTAGAGGTACAAACAAACAGATGTAAAATCTAAAACCCCTCCAACGCATCATCAGGGATCTACAACCCATCCTGGACAATGATCCCACACTTTCACAGGCCTTGGGTGGCAGGCCAGTCCTCGCCCACAGACAACCTGCCAACCTGAAGCATATTCTCACCAGTAACTGCACACCGCACCATAGTAACTCTAGCTCAGGAACCAATCCATGCAACAAACCTCGATGCCAACTCTGCCCACATATCTACACCAGCGACACCATCACAGGACCTAACCAGATCAGCCACACCATCACCGGTTCATTCACCTGCACATCCACCAATGTAATATACGCCATCATATGCCAGCAATGCCCCTCTGCTATGTACATCGGCCAAACTGGACAGTCTCTACGGAAAAGGATAAATGGACACAAATAAGATATTAGGAATGGCAATATACAAAAACCTGTAGGAGAACACTTCAACCTCCCTGGCCACACAATAGCAGATCTTAAGGTGGCCATCCTGCAGCAAAAAAACTTCAGGACCAGACTTCATAGAGAAACTGCTGAGCTTCAGTTCATCTGCAAATTTGACACCATCAGCTCAGGATTAAACAAAGACTGTGAATGGCTTGCCAACTACAGAACCAGTTTCTCCTCCCTTGGTTTTCACACCTCAACTGCTAGAACAGGGCCTCATCCTCCCTGATTGAACTAACCTCGTTAGCTCTAGCTTGCTTCTTGCTTGCATATATATACACCTGCCCCTGGAAATTTCCACTACTTGCATCCGACGAAGTGGGTATTCACCCACGAAAGCTCATGCTCTAAAACGTCTGTTAGTCTATAAGGTGCCACAGGATTCTTTTCTGCTTTTACAGATGTAAAATTGGCATCTGATATTCATTCCCCTGTTGGTTTAGGCAGGTGGAGAAGGGGGGCACAGGAGTTTATGTACATAGGAGTATCCCTTGCATCTCCTGAAACATATCCATGAAAAACTTTCATGGAGATACTGTGCAATCCTCTCCGAAAGGTTTCTAGAGATGGCTGCCTTTGGCTGGGGCTGGCAACCAGTGCTGCGGTGAGGCATTCCAAAAATGAAGTGTCAATAAGCAAGTCTTCTTAAAAGTGTCTATGGGAATAAGAAAAGTGAGTTCTGACACTTATCCTTCCCTTTCCACAATGATTGTAAATCCAATGGTACATCTGTCTGTAGCTGCTGCTGTGGCAGCCTTGAGAGATGTCGCCTTCACATTTGCAGAATGCCTGATTTTGATGAGGAGGAAAAGAAGAGGACTAGAGAGGCCATGTTCAGTGAGATCCTGCAAGCCAGTACTGCATTGGTCTGCAAACAAAAGGCCTGGAGGGCCACCATGGCAGAGAGCATGGAGAAGGAAAGGGCAGACAGAAGAAAGGTCCAGGAATGCCAGCAGGAAAAGAATAGGGAGATGCACCAGCACATAATGGGTCTTCCCGGGCAGCAAACACAAATGATGCAGACCCTAGTGGACCTACAGGTCAAAAAAAAAAAGAAAAAAAAAATCCCAGGAATCCTCACCCTTTGCTGACCTTGGAGAATTCCATGGTAGCAGTTCTCTATACCCCTCAACATTCCACATGGCATCATGGGCCGGGATCCTTATCCCTCGCACTCCACTCCGGGGAACAAGAAGGAAAACCACAGCTTCACATACACACCAGCAGTGGTTCTCACAGATCAGTGTATGTAGCCACGACGGGCTACATTTGTGCACTGAAATGGACTGAAATGTTTGTTTGCTGCCTTTCCAATTTTAAATTTCTGTTCTCTGAATTTATGTTCAAAGTTTACCCGTTTCTTGCATGACTGTTTTTGCCACTCAATGAAGTTCTATTTGAGGAGAATACAATTATCTTTATTAGTTCACAATGCATGCTGCAGAATGCATAGCAGTACTCAAAACACGCAGTACTTGTAAACAAACAGGAAGGACCACATAAAACATAGATTCAGGAAAACAGTCATTTATAAATGTACAGCAATCACTACACAATTCTTAGCAGCACCCAAAGCTCCAGGCCAGAGAACACTGCAGCACAGAACTTTACTGTTGCTGACTGTTCATGTGCTCTTTCCAAGCCTCCCTCAACAGCTTAGCTCCACACTGAATCCCTTTAGTGGCCCTTGTGTCTGGCTGTTCAAAGTCAGCAGGGAGCTGCTCCAGCTCCACCTGCACCTTGAAGGCAGCTTTTCCCGCCTTTGCCTCACAGATATTATGCAGGACACAACAGGTAGCTATAACCATTTGGATCTCAGTGAGAAAAATATCCCATCTAGTGAGTAAACACTACCAGTGTCCCTTCAATCTATCAAAAGCACATTCAACTGTCATTCTGTACCTGTTGAACTGGTAGCTGAATAGTTCCTTGATACTGTCGAGATGGCCAGCATATAGCTTCTTGAGCCAGGAGAGCTAGATCTACTCCAGCTACCCCAGAATCACACCTGGATTTCAATATCACTAATGGTAATCTGATGGTTGGGAACTTATGTCCCTGCTTGCAGCTTTCTGAACAGTCCTCTGTCCTTAAAGATGCAAGAGTCTTGCACCTTCCTGGATCAGCCCACATGGATATTGGTGAAGCATCGCTCGTAATCCACTAATGCTGGCATAACCAGAGAAGGAAGAGTAGCCTTTTCTAATGATGTACTCTGTCCTAGGTGCTACAAAAGGGATGTGCGTGCATCTATTGCCCCACTGCTGTAAATCCATTCACTATGGCCTACACATTGCTGAGCCTTACATAGCAGGAGACAATTAATGGCCCTACACATTTTTATGACAATGACCCCAACTGTGGATTTTCCTACTCCAAAATTATTTCCCACTGACTTGTAGAAAACAAGCGTTGCAAGCTTCCACAGTGCAACTACCATTTGCTTCTCAGTTATCAATCCAGCTCTCATTCTGGTGTCCATGTGCTGGAGTGAGCTCAGCACACAAATCAAGAATGTGGCTTTTCGCATCTGAATGTTCTGCGGCCACTGCTCATTGTTCAAACCTGCATTACGATGCGATCCCAGTGCCTGTTTCTCTGGCCCAGACGCAGCACGCCACCATCTGAAGCTGCTCTGTCACTGTCACTAACAACCTTGAATTGTTTTTTGCCATGTCCTTCAGCAAACTGTCCTTAAAGAAATCATCATGTCCACCATTAGTGCAGCACTTCCAGCAGGTCTGCAAACACAAGAGGATCGTGTGTCCTGTATTTGCTGCGTTCATGAGAATAGTACAGAAGTCTGCGGGCTCCATACTTCTGTCAAAGATGGCGAACACTGAAAAGTGCCGCACAAGTTTGTGAGATTTAATTAAAAAAAAAAAAGGTGAGAAAGTTATGGGATATGGATGACATTATGGGATAGAGAAAGTTGCATGCTGGGAACTTGACCCCTAGCTCCCAGAGATCCTGGAAGACTCATTTGTACTCCACACCTCACTGCAAAAAGTTCCCAAAAGGCACTGCACCAGATGACGGTGCATGGCACACTGGGATACCTACCCATGCCGTGTAGCCTTTTTCATCGACACAAGCACTCCTGGTGAACACATGCAGTGCTGACGCAAGCAGCCAAGTATGCATTCGCACGAGTGATATACAAACTCTGAAGGTTGTACCTTAATGTAACTTGTGTCAACCAAAGTTTGTAGTGTAGACATGGCCTAAGATGTCAGTAGTTCTGGAACCGGCTAACTGCCAACATTTTCCTGAATTGACTGAATGGTAGGAGGAATAAATGACCTTTGTTTTAGAAAAGCAAAGAATGCTTAGAATTCTCCATATATAGGTAAGCAAGCATATCTGTAAGGATTCCACGTTTCTCTGGAAGAAAGTCACAATTAAACAAAATACTATACCTTCCTCAGCTGGCTTTCATATTCCTCACGCAGTTCCCCCGGTTTGCTTAATTTGATGGGTGCTCTGAATATAAAGTCTAGAAAGAAAAGAAAAAAAGGAACATACTTTATGTATGATAATTAGGACTATCCTCAAGCTGCCCTTGTTACATTGTCTTGCTCTCCCAACTCAATACACAAAAGTGTTCTGAGAGCTAAGTGTCAAGCAATAACACTTTGCTATTCTATAGTACTTCTAATGGTCTCCAAGCGCTTTACAAGCAATTAAGCATCACAACCCCCCATGGAGGTGTTATCTCCATTTTACACGGATGTAAACAAACAATAATTAAGCAACTTGCTTGAAGTGTCACAGTGAGTCAGTGGCAGAACCAGAAATAGAAACCAGTGTTATGCTCTACTACAGTGGTCTCCAAAGTGGGGTGTGCGCACCCCGGGGTGTGTGCAAGAGGATCCTTCAGGGTGCAGCAGTTCAGGCAGCTTTTGGGGGGGGGGCACTTCGGGAGTTCGGGCAGGAGTCCGAGCGTTTTTTGTCAGTTTGTTTTGCTTGGGGCGGTAAAAATGGTAGAGCCGGCCCTGCAGCGTGGCAGGGGTGCGTGCTCAAAATTTTTTACTGATAGAGGTGCGCGATCAAAAAAGTTTGGAGACCACTGCTCTACTAGACCAAACTAGCAAGATCATCTACAAGTCTTTACTTACAAAGGCAGTACAATATCCTTATTCCTATATGTCTCTTGCTTCCATTTATCAGCATACCTATGAGATCTACATTCCATTCACCTACACATTTTGCAGTTTGAACTTCTCAATTAGCTGTCTTATTAGAACTATAATTAGAAAACAGAGCTTTTATTTTGTTTGCAATGCAGAGTAACTTCAGCAATCTTAAGTCTCACATACAATTTATTCAACTCTTTCCATAGTACACTAAAACAAAAATTTGTTAGTCTTTAAGGTGCCACAAGTACTCCTGTTCTTAAAACAAAACTGAATAAGTACAGGTCTGTCGCATCTTAGGGGCATTTAACATGCACGATTTCAGCTTTACGCAGTCAGCAAAAACAAAACAAAGAAAAATAACAATTTTAATACTGTTTCTGTAGTGCGGGCGATTCCGCCCGCCATTACACTCAATGTAATTTTGACTATATGCGATTTTCGCTTTACGCGCTGACTGCGGAACGTAAGCCCAGCATAAGATGAGACAGACCTGTAGAAACAAAACCAAGTTTATCATATTGGTGAACAGTCATTTTTAAGCTTCTGCAGCAGTAGGTTTTGTTACTCTATTAAGTTCTTAATGTCAGCTTTAAAAGTCCCCACCCACTTTGATACAGCACAAGTTACACTCTAGAGTCAGAGAAATTTTTAAGAGGAATCCAAGAGAGAAAGCAACCTGAAAAAAATGTGTTTCAATCTGAGTTCACCTACTCATTCAGGAAATACCCATGATGCAGCATTAATACAGGCAAGCTAGGCCTATTTTATATAAAATGTATGGGGTTTTTTTTGTTCTATAATTTTCTTCAACCATCCCCAACCTCCACCAAAAAAAAAGGGGGGGCGAGGGGGGATAGGGGGAAGTAAAAGATTTTATGAAACGAAACAAAACCACAAACCATATACGTTTTTAAGCAGATTTATTCCTCAACCATACGAAGGCATACAGGTCTGTCTCATCTTACACTGGGGTTACATTCCACAGTCAGCTCGTAAAGCAAAAATCACGTATAGTCAAAATTACATTGAGTGTAATGGTGGGCGGAATCACCCGCCCTACCGGTATAGTATTAAAATTGTTATTTTTCTCCTTTTTTTTTTTTTCCCGACCGCGTAAGGCTAAAATCACACATGTTAAATGTGTGCAAAATGCAACAGACCTGTACTTATAGTCCAAAATGAAAAGTTCACAACTGTGTAACTAACTCAAAAGAACACAACAGCAGAGTCTCCAGCCTACTAACTAGTGAGGTCCTACCGTTCTTTTGTACCTGCTTTTCAGTATCAGTATCTACATCAACTTACTTGCTTTTTACAGTCACTTGCCCATCAAAAAATTTCAGCCATGCTAAAAACACACACTCAACTGATAGAGAGCTGGCTGGAAAGTACAGGCATTTTAAAAGTTGACAAAATTCTGAATTCAACTCTCTTGTCTTCCATGATTTTCCAACATTCTGATGCAACAAAAACACAAGACAACCTCCTTCACAAGGCTGAATTTGGGGTACAGATCTGGAGCTTCAATTTTAAATGCTAGAAAGAACATAAGAATGGCCATACTGGGTCAGACCAAAGGTCCATCCAGCCCAGTATCCTGTCTACCGACACTGACCAGTGCCAGGTGTTCCAGAGGGAGTGAACCTAACAGGTAATGATCAAGAGATCTCTCTCCTGCCATCCATCTCCATCCTCTGACAAACAGAGACACCATTCCTTACCCATCCTGGCTAACAGCCATTAATGGACTTAACCTCCATAAATTTATCTAGTTCTCTTTTAAAACCTTGTCATAGTACTAGCATTCACATCCTCCTCAGGCAAAGAGTTCCACAGGTTGACACATTTATTAGAGTTAGAATGAGAAGCAGACACCTAGTACATGCAAAAATATGAAGACTGAAAAATAAGATGAACTAGCTAGCTTTATATGGAAACATTATCAGAAGCCCTGTTCATCTTCCAGAAGCTCCTACACTCTGCCAAACCAATTCCATCCTTCATGTTCATAACTCCATCCATTCTCAATAGTTAATCCCTCTCCCTAGTCACGCCCCTCTCTCTTTGAGAATTTAGGGCATGTCTTCACTAGCAATGTTAGAGCGCTGCTGCAACAGTGCTTTAACATGGCTGTGTAGCTGTGGCACCAGCGCTATGAAAAAAACAACCACCCACCTCCATGTGGGGAATGGCTCCCACCGCTGGTGCACTGTCTACACTGGCACTTTACAGTGCTGAAACTTGCAGCGCTCAGGGTGTGTTTTTTCACACCCCTGAGCGAGAAAGTTGCAGCGCTGTAAAGTGTCAGTGTAGACAAGACTGTCACTCTTGGTTTCCTGGCAGACATCATAAAAACTTTGAGGGTCTCCCTGCTTCCCTTTTTATATTTTAAAGTAGTAAATGTTTTCATTCACAGTCAGAGCCTAGTGCTTTTAAATATAAATTATGTTTATGCAAATATTTCAGTGATACGGAGGTGCAGAAATGGGGGCAGGAAGGAAGAAAGCCCTGATAAAATCTATTTCTTCTTTTATCTTCAGAAAAAGAACAGGTTTTTCACAACCTACAAAAGATTTAAAGATGTGAACATTGAGTAGGAAAAGTCATTCCTTAGAACAATCCAAGGACTATAACTAGGAGCTAAGGACAGAAATTAAGAAAATTTAGGCTGAAAAAAAAATCAATAATTTCTTTCTGAAAGTGAGATCTAGTAAGTAGCCTGCTCTCTCAAAGGAAGTTATTTAACTAGACTGGGCAAAGCACTAGAGAATGCATTGCAGGGAAGAATCCTGCAATGCCAGAAAGAGAGAGACTAGATGACCTAGTAAGTCTTTTCCATCTGTATGATAGTAAAGATGGTCTTAGAGAGTGGAATTCATTCTTCAAACCCTAGCAAACACTTACACTATCCTAAGGTTTGGACAATTTATGCCATATAATTTTGTAATATCCCCATAGCCATCCCAAAACATGCAGGCAGTAGAAGATATTAACTCCCAAGAGTCAGCCCCTAGCAGCAGCAACCAGAGCAGCACTGGGACAGAGGGAGCAGGCCATCAGAGACCTAGGATGCTTTCAGAACCCTTGACAGCAAAACTGTGAAGTATACTGAAAATGCACAAAGGAGGAATAAGGGAAGGTGTAGATGCTGATTGGGAAGGAGACATACAGAAGGGTGAGGCAACAGGCAAGCATTAAAATAAAATATAATAGAAAGGGAAACACTTTGAGTCAGCAGTGGAGGAGCATACTGGCCGAGAAGGATTCATATATTTCAAGGACAGATGGGACTTTGTAATAATCTCCAAAATCATCTGCCTGCTAAAACCTGACAATAGCTACGCAGCAAGTATGGCAAGACTGCTGCCTATATGCTGACCAATACTGTCTCATAGTTTCCTTCTGCTGCCTCATCTGTCAGTATCCACCTGTTGTCTGTTTTCTGATTGCACACTCTTTGTGGCAGGTACTATGTCTCTTTGTTCTGTGTTTGTACAATGGCAGGCGCAGTGGGGTCCTGGTCTATATGCAGGGTTCATAGGTGCTACTGAAATACAAATAATCTACTCCAACCTTCTGCAAAATATGAACCATAGAATTTCACTCAGTGGTTCCTGCTTCCAGCCTAATAACTTGCAGCTTAACGAGCTCATGCATTTTAGAAAGACTTCCCATCTTAATTTAAAGACTGCAAGTGCTGAAGAATTTACCACATGCCTTGGTAATCTGTTCCAATTGTTAATTAGGGAGATGGTGGTAGAAGGGATGGTTCAGAGGGGAAACAAATGTAAGTAATAAGATTAGTTGGTACCTTTATGTTTTGCTCACATCTGTGTATTAGGATTTGTCTGACTTGTGGTTTTAGATTATAAATTCTTCAGGGTAGGGACCTTGTTTTATGTGTGGGTACAGCATCTAGCATAATGGGGCCTCAATCCTCACTGGGGCATTAGGGTTCCGCCATATAATAATTTAATATTTACATTATTACCAGTGAGTTAACAAACAAGTGCCCTTAAACTGCAATGCTAGACGCAGGCCTAAACTGTATCTAAATTATTATTCATTTTTACTATGGCAAATATTAGACAGCATAATGGATAAATTAGTCTTTTGAAAAAAATCCTTAGGTATAATCTGTGCCCTCTATAATAGGCTGGTTCTGTACCAATGTTATCTCTGCATGTTATGGCCAGAAGAGAGTGAAATAAAGATTTCCCCAATTCAATTACCCCCATGCTAGGACAGGGAAGTCACAAACATCCTGCTTCTTGAAGCTCTTTCATAAGTAACATGCCATTTTATGAATGACAGCAACACACTGAATACAAACTAGCTGCCAGATTCATGAAGGCCTACTAGAACTGGGGGTAAACTTCAATTTGTAAAGAGATATTATTTCTACCTAGAGAGGCTTTGTTTCATTTTTTAATGCAGCGGGAATAAAATAGGCTCCCACCCTACAGAAGACACAGAACTCTGAGCAATTCTCAAGTGTTTGTGTGGAGAGGGAAAGGAAAGGGTTTAATTCAGTGTGTGTGGAGTGGGGTGGAGGGGGCACAAAAACTATAGTTTGAGTTATAGATAACTATTTTCATTCTAATACATTTTTGCTGCTAAGTGCTCTTTCTTCAGCTGTCCCAATCTCCGCTGGTCAACAGAATGAGGCACCAAATGCTGTCTTCAGCTAGGAGTCATTGTCACTTGTACAGCAACTCCCTCCTTCTGTCAGTCTCCTACCCCTATCCCTCCCTTCATGTTGTTTGAGCTGTTTCTCCCACTGGGGGCAGGTCTACACTACAGCCGGGACCAATGCTCCGAATCTATCCACTGGCGGTCGATTTAGCGAGCCTAGTAAAGACCTGCCAAACTGACTGCAGATCGCTCTCTAGTCGACCCCTGTACTCTACCTCCCCGCCCCCCATGAGAAGAGGAAGGAAAGTCCCCTGCAGTAACTCAACCTAAGGTACGTTGACTCCAGCTACGTTATTCACGTAGCTCTAGTTGCAGAGTGTGGGTCGACTTACCGCAGTAGTGTAGACAGAGCCTGGGTCCTTATCTATCCTGGGAAATGCACTGTTTAGAGCAGTGGTTTTCAACCTTTTATCATTTGCAGACCCCCTAAAAAATTTCAAATGGAGCTGTGGACCCCTTTGGAAATCTTAGACACAGTCTGTGGACTCCCAGGGATCCACAGACGATAGGTTGAAAGCCGCTGTTCTATGGTAATGATAGCCTTTTGCAGACCCCTTAGACATAGTCTGCAGACCCCCAGGTTGAAAAGCACTGGTGTAGACAGAAGCTACTAACAAATCAAATGTTAACTATTTGGCCTTTGTACGAACAAGACCATTCATATTTAAAACACATTAACTGGACAGAGGAGTTGAGGTAAAATATTTTCAAGCTAACTATTTTTCTAGTCTACACAAGGACACTAAGGGCAGAACTGTGTTTAACATCATGCTTATTAACACACTTTCTAACAGGATGCACTTGCCCAGCATAGACAAGATCTGTGTTTCTGCCTCTCATTTGTCTCCCTTCTTACACAGGGTCATATGTTTCTTTGCCGCCATCCCCACGGCCACCATCAGTGCTTTCACAAAATCAGAAGCACAGTGAAACTGACATGAGCCTCATACAGTTCACAGTGCAGAGGGCTTTTTGTCTGGATTGCTTCTGCTGGCAGTTAGCCTTGGGTTATGCACTCCCATTCCCTCCCTTGACTCTTAAGGAATTTATCTTCTTTGTACAATGGTAAAAGTTCTATTTTATTTTAGTATATGTCCAAAATTAAGTTTTGTTAAAAGGGAGTCTACAAAACTTAGTTTTAGTTTCAACAACAGAACGTTACCTCACCAGCATGAACCTCCTGGATACTATTATCAGATTCAACAATGGAACCGTACAGACTATATGCAAGAAACCCATGGATCACCACACTTACCTTCACAGACACAGGCCTACAGTACATAATTATTTCAGTACAACTATGTCGCTCAAGGGTATGAAAAATCCATACCCCACAGTGATGTAGTTATACTGACCTAAGCCCAGTGTAGACAGCGCTATGTTGGTGGGAGAAGCTCTCCTGCTGACATAGCTACTGCCTCTTGCGGAGGTGGATTAATTACGCTGACAGGAGAGCTCTCTTCCACCGGCATAAAGCACCTTCCCTAAAGCGCCACAGCTGCCCAGCTGCATCAGTGCCACTGCGTCAATGCAGTGAAGAAATCGGTTATCTACAGCCAGGCACTCGGATACCACAGGATACGTTTCAAGAAGAAAGGCTGGTATACACACCTTAACACACTTAAAACTGACTTCATCAAACAAGGACACTCCACCAGAGAAATAGATTGCATCATGGAATCGGGTACCCAAATACCCAGAGAGAACCTGCTTCAATGGGGGGGGGGGGGGAGAGAAATCAAAACAAAACCCTCTGACTGCACACCCCTAATTGTCACATACCACTCCACACTGGAACCATACAAGGTATCATCAGTGAGGACCCCATCCTGAAAGAAATATTTCCTGAACCCCCTCTTCTGGCCTAAAAACATCCCAATCTCATCATCAGAAGCAAGCTCCCCACAGAACAGGACCCACCAGTTCAAAGTGGCACTAGGCCCTGCTACAACAACTGATGCCAAACCTGCAGCTAAAATTCCACTGCTACAATGATCAATATCCTCCCAACACACCTTTCAAAATCCATGGTCCTACTCATGCCTATCACAACATGTGGTATACCTCATCCAGCGCACTAAATGCCCCAACAACATGCCTGAAACGAGTCCATCACTATGCTCTCAAATGAACTCACACAGAAAAATGATAGGAGACAAGAGCACAATATCAGCCATGAGTGAATATTTTTCACGGAACGACTGCTCCATGTCTGACCTCTTGGTCCTCATCCTCAGGGGAGTATCATCTCCTTTTTCTGTGTTTTGTGTGGGACTCAAACTGGTAGACATACGGTAAGGTGGCCTCAGACCACATCTATTGGATCTACTCCTACCTTGCCTGTAGGACCTGATCCTACTTTGTGAATCCTGCAGAGGCTTAGGCTTGAGTTCAGGACTGAGGTGCTGTGTACATTCCCAGCAGCAGAAATTTAGGCACCATGAGAATTTAGTCACCTACTAGGTTAGGCAGCAGCTGAGCAGGGGTTATGAAGATCTGAATTTTGGATGTAGGCATCTAAAGTGTCAGTTGGGCACTTAAGTTTCCCTCGTGAATCCCACCCCAAAGTCCTGTCTACATTATTTTAACTGTAGCAGAGGAACATCACTGTTTTAACACTTCCCCTACATGGAGTCTCCTAAAATTTTTAAAGCTAAGCCCAGTTCCCTTTCAACACTGCTATTTGTTAAAGGCAGAGACTTAAGAGCAGTCTACAGGTTCATCCACGCCTTTAACTCCTGCAATGAAGACAAACCTTATGTTAATGTTTGAGCATGAGAAAGTGAAACTAGCTAGTCTGTAATCTGTTTACACTGACCAGTCTCCAGAGTCTAAACATCAGCATTAATGGTGCATTGCTAATGAAAAAGCATCAGTGGTGAAGAGTTAATTTTTCAAATGATCAAGTGTTATAGGTAGAACTTTTAGAAGAAAGTTGTTTGTAGTGAGTGTTCCCTCAACTGTGTTGCTGTCTGCTTTACAGATGGACAAGGAATTAGCTAAAGGAAGTGATGAATTTAGTACTAGTAAACATTTTGCCAAGAAGAGACTCCCTTTGGCACTAAACTTTTCTCTTTTCCTAACACCATACAGATAAACTGACCTTACTTTATCAGCTGACTAACCTGATGCCAAAGAAAATACCTCAGTAATCATTTACTTCTGGACTATATATTTTGCCAGCTACAAAATAATTCCCAATCTGCCATCTCAGTCTATAGGAAAATTTTCAATTCCTGCACCCAAAATTGTGGCAATGAGTTTTAAAGACTTTGCTCTATTACATAATCTGAAGCTAAGCATATACAGAAAAGAGGAATAATACATTATCCACCACCCCAAGATCCCAGTCTGCCCTTCATTGACTTTTCTAAAATAAATTCATGTTGTCACTATTTGTTGACTAAAATAGCCAAAAGATATTTTAATACAGTAGTTATTTTATTTCCTTTCATTCTTCTCCCCTAAAAACAGACCTATTACAACTCACTACAGATAAACTTGTTAAAAGCTCAACATTGTAATAATGTTGGTTTAAGGCAACTGCCATGTACTCACAAGCTTAATTCCAAAGTATTTTGTCTTGAGATATCACTTATGAATATCTCACACAATAACCCTGCATTCACTTCAATGGTAAGAACCACTGGTTTCTGTCTACTGCCTGCTTACATCCATAAAATAATCTAAGTCGGATGCTTAAGGACCTTCCATCTAGATTTTTTGCTCTGGTTCTCCTCAACGCACACCCCAGTCAATCAACATTTAGGGTGATGGGTAACCAAAGGACAGCATGAAGGCAAATGCAGGTCAAACACTATAAATGCTGCCCATAGTCAACGCCAACTTTTTTATTTAAAAGAACCTCATAACTCGGTTAAAAAAAAGAACTAGATAAATTAATGGAGGACAGACCCATCACAGGCTATTAGCCAAGACTGACAGGAACACCACCTCATGCCTCCCAACTGCCAGAAGGTGGGCCTGGGCCACAGGGAATGGATCACCCAAAACTACACTGTTCTGTTCCTTCCCTCTGAAGCATCTGGCACTGGCCACTGTCAGAGATAGGATACTGGGCTGGATGGACCATTGGTATGGACCCAGTATGGCTGTTCTTGTCAACTGGTGTCCAGTCAATTTCAAAGAGTTATTTTAAAGTAATTCTAGGTACTGCCCTTGACCCAGAGCCCGTCTGTCAATGTTTGTGATATTCAAATCACACTGGGTTAGCGATTCATGCTTTTTTCTTCCATGTTGGTATGACACACACAAATAAAATGGGAAACTGATTACCTATTTAGAGGACACAGTACAACTGATTAACAATATCATGTAGTTAAATGTAGAAATGAGAGAAGTGTCAATGACACCTTTCCCTCTACTCTTTCAATTCACCATTTTAAGAAGTTATTCTAACATGAGCAGGTCAGCTCAAGAAAAATTGAGGGTCTGTTTTTTTTTTTAATTGATCTTGTCTCTTGACTACAGTTGCAAGGCCAACCCAGATGGTCTGAGAAGCTACCAGCTTCAAGATGAGATGCAAGAAGTTGTATGTTAAAGAAAGAGGGTTTGCAATCTGTTCTAGTTTACTAAAAGGTTGCGTGGCCTTCAGCCTAATGGTTAATTACTGATGTGACAGGATATGTAACCCTGGATAACATATCCTCCCTCTATGTAGACCTACCATTTTTGAAAATCAGTCCCATTGGACAATGGCATAACTTATGCTGAGAAGCAGTAACAAGGAGGCAAGCTAACACCATGAAAACATAATCACAATACATTATGAAAACAAGGTCTTAATCCACCCCAATTAGAAAGATTGGGGCAAGAGAGCTCACATGTCGCTGAGTCAATGTTTCAGGCTCTCTGTAGACTGAGGCAGATAGCCTTTTATGGATTATTTATTTGGAAAGTTCACTATGCAGCTATGAAGGCTAGAAATAACTTTAAAAGGGTGTGAAGAATCTGCACAATCTGAGCATCTCTCTATACTGAGCCCAAAACTCAATCACTCCAGCCCCTCTCCTGCACCCGCATTCAGCAGAATACCAGAGAGAAAGAACCCAGTGCCCCCCATGAGCGGAGTGCCAACACACTAATGAGCTGTGCCCCAGCAGACTTAGTGCATGTAATCCCCTCATCCCTCACTGTGTGACAGTGGTGAGAATAGCCTCTTCCCAGCCCAGAGTCCTGCCCCCAGGACTGAGACCTAGCATACTCAATACATGTAAGCCCCATACCCCACTGTGTCACTGATCGGCGGGGCGGGGGCGGCGCACACCCTCCACAGCCCAGCACCCTGCCCTGGCTGAGCCCCATGCACTCAGTGCATTTAACCCCTGCACCCCAAGGTGTCACTGATCCCAGGGGGAAGGAGGGCCCCCACAGCCCAGCACCGAGCCCCACGCACTCGGTGCATGTAACCCCTGCACCCCAATGTGTCACTGATTGGGGGGGGGCGCACACCCTCCACAGCCCAGCACCCTGCCCTGGCTGAGCCCCATGCACTCAGTGCATTTAACCCCTGCACCCCAAGGTGTCACTGATCCCAGGGGGCCACTCCACAGCCCTGCACACTCAGTGCATGTAACCCCTGCACCACACTATGTCACTGATCCTGGGGGAGGGAAAGGGGCCCCTCCACAGCCCAGCATCCCACCCCCTGGCTGAGCCCCACCCACTCAGTGCATGTAACCCCTGCACCGTGTCACTGATCCCAGGGGGGGGACACATCCTCCACCGCCCAGCCCAGCCCCCTGCCCCTGGCTGAGCCCCGCACACTCAGTGCATATAACCCCTGCACCCCTATGTGTCACTGATTCCAGGGCGGGAGGGGCCCCCCACAGCCCAGCACCCCGCCCCCGGCCGAGCCCCGCGCACTCAGTGCATGTAACCCCTGCACCCCAATGTGTCACTGATCCCAGGGGGGAGGGGGGCCCGCACAGCCCAGCGCCCTGCCCCCGGCCGAGCCCCCCACACTCAGTGCATGTAACCCCTGAACCCCCATGTGTCACTGATCCCGGGGGGAGGGGCCCCCCACAGCCCAGGGCCACGCCCCCGGCCGAGCCCCCCACACTCAATGCATATAACACCTGCACCCCTATGTGTCACTGATCCCAGGGGGAAGGGGGGCCCCCACAGCCCAGCACCGAGCCCCACGCACTCGGTGCATGTAACCCCTGCACCCCAATGTGTCACTGATCCCAGGGAGAAGAGGGGGGGCCCACAGCCGAGAGCCAAGCCCCATGCATTCAGTGCATGTAACCCCTGCACAATGTGTCACTGATCCTGGGGGGGAGGAGGTCCCCCCCAAAGCCCGGGGCCCCGCCCCCACCCAAGCCCCGCGCACTCAGTGCATGTAACCCTTGCACCCCAATGTGTCACTGATCCCAGGGGGGAGGGGGGCCCGCACAGCCCAGGGCCCCGCCCCCGGCCGAGCCCCCCACACTCGGTGCATGTAACTCCTGAACCCCCATGTGTCACTGATCCCGGGGGGAGGGGCCCCCCACAGCCCAGGGCCCCGCCCCCGGCCGAGCCCCCCACACTCGGTGCATGTAACTCCTGAACCCCCATGTGTCACTGATCCCGGGGGGAGGGGCCCCCCACAGCCCAGCGCCCCGCTCCCGGCCGAGCCCCGCGCACTCGGTGCATGTAACTCCTGAACCCCCATGTGTCACTGATCCCGGGGGGAGGGGCCCCCCACAGCCCAGCGCCCCGCCCCCGGCCGAGCCCCGCGCACTCAGTGCATGTAACCCCTGCACCCCGATGTGTCACTGATCCCAGGGGGGAGGGGGGCCCGCACAGCCCAGCGCCCCGCCCCCGGCCGAGCCCCGCGCACTCGGTGCATGTAACTCCCTCCCCCGACGGCGCAGCTCGGGCGAGGCTCCGGAGGCGGCCGCACCTTCGTCCGGCGCTCGCTGCTCCCCGCCTCCTCCCGCGGCGGCGGCCCCGCTCTGCTGCCGGCGGGCCCAGGTGGAGAGGCGGCTGCGGCAGAGCGGGCAGCAGAGGCCCGGGCCCTGCAGGCAGCGCTGGAAGCAGGAGCGGCAGAGCGAGTGGCGGCAGGGCGGCGTCACCGCCTCCACCAGCGCCTCCCGGCACAGCGGGCACTCGGCCCCCGCCTCCTCCTCGGCCTGCGCCCGCCGCCGCCGGCCCCGCCGCACCGGAGCCGCGGCCCGGCCGCCAGGGCCCGCCGCCGCCATCTTCTCACCCTTGGAAGGGACGGAGCGTTAGGCCGCGGCGCCGCCCACCTCATCCATATTCAGCAGGGCGGGGCGGGTAATATTCATGAGCCCGCGCGGCGCCGTGGCTTGTCCCCGCCCCCTCGGGAGTATTCACCGGCCGCTGCCGCGGTGCGCGGCCCGTCGCGTGCAGGCTCCGGACGTTCCAGTGCGCTCCCTGGGAGCGGGGGGGAGCAGCCGGAGCCCCTCCCCCCCCGCCTCGGCCAGCTACCCTCCCCCACCACTCCTCCGCCTGAGCCAGCGTGACCACCCCTGTACCCCCACCGCCCCTCCCTCCCCGCCAGCCTGCCCTCCCCCGCACCTCCACCCCGCCCCGCCTCGGCCAGCTACCCTCCCCCACCACTCCTCCGCCTGAGCCAGCGTGACCACCCCCTGCACCCCCACTGTCCCTCTCCTCCCCGAGCCAGCCTGCCCTCCCCTGCACCTCCACCCCCACCCTCCCCGCCCGGGCCAGCCTGCCCTCCCCTGCACCTCCACCCCCACCCCTCCTCGGCCAGCTACCCTCCCCCACCACTCCTCCGCCTGAGCCAGCATGACCACCCCCTGCACCCCCACTGCCCCCTCCCCTCCCCCGCCAGCCTGCCCTCCCCCTGCACTCCCACCGCCCCTCCTCCCGGGGCAGCCTGCCCTCCCCATGCACCTCCACCCCGTCACCTGGGCCAGCAACTCTCCCCTCACCCCTCCACCTGAGTCAGCATGACCACCCCTGCACCCCACAGCCCCCTCCTCCCCACTTGGGCCAGCCTGCCCTCCCCTGCACTCCCACAGCCACCCCGCCTGCACCAGCCTGCCCTCCCCACCGCCTCCCCGCCCCGGGCCAGCGTGCCCTCCCCTGCACCTCCACCCTTCCTCACCTGGGCCAGCAACCCTCCCCTCATCCCTCCACCTGAGCCAGCATGACCACCCCTGCACCCCACCACCCTCTCCTCCCCTCCCCGCCAGCCTGCCCTCCCCTGCACTCCCACCGCCCCTCCTCCCCGCCCGGGCCAGCCTGCCCTCCTCTTGCACCTCCACCCCCTCGCCTGGGCCAGCAACCCTCCTCCTCACCTCCACCTGAGCCAGCATGACCACCCCTGCACCCCACAGCCCCCTCGCCTCCCCACCTGCACCAGCCTGTCCTCCCCAACACCCTCCCTCCCCACCCAGGCCAGTCTGCTCTCCCCTGCACCTCCACCCCGTCGCCTGGGCCAGCAACCCTCCCCTCCCCCTCCGCCTGAGCCAGCATGACCACCCCTGCACTCCCACCGCCCCTCCTCTCCCCACCTGAGCCAGCCTGCCCTCCCCCTGCACCTCCACCCCATCCTCGCCTGGGCCAGCAACCCTCCCCCAGCACCTCTCCGCCTGACCCAGCATGACCACCCCCTGCATCCCCACAGCCGCCCTCGCCTCCTCCATCTGCACCAGCCTGCTCTCCCCCAACCCCCTCCCCCCGCTCGCCCGCCCGGGCTAGCCTGCTCTCCCCTGCACCTCCACCCCCCACTCGCCTGGGCCAGCAACCCACCCCCAGCACCCGCAACTCCCTCGCTTCCCCCGCCTGGGCCAGCCTGCCCTTGCCCAGCACCCCACGACCCCCGGCCTCTCCCACCTGGGCCAGGAAAACCCCAGCTCGCTCTGCCCTCCCCCCAGCACCCCGCTACCCTGGCCTCCCCCACCTGGGCCAGGAATACCACAGCCTGTGCTGCCCCCAAGCACACCACTGCCCCCTGACACTCCCCCACACACACCTGGGCCAGGGTTGCCCTAGCCTTCCCTGCCCTGACCTCTCCCATCTGGCCCAGTGATACCCCAGCCTGTCCTGCCCCCCAGCATCCTACTGGTCCCCTGTCCTCTCCCACCCAGGCCAGGGTTATCCCAGCTTGTCCTATCCCTCGGCTCCCCCCTGCTCTCCCGACCTCTCCAATTTGGACCAGCATTACACCAGCCTGCCCTGCGCGCACACACCCTCCCAGACCTCTCCCACCTGGACCAGGGTTACACCAGTCTTCTCTACCCCACTGCCCCCCTCGTGCTCTCCCAAACCCCTGCCCATGTCAGAGGCTTCTCCCCATTCCCCCTCAGGGTCTGTGCCCCAGCCCAGAGCACAGGTGTGGGGGAAGCAGGAGCCCAGTTCCCCATGTCTCTCAGAAGTAAGGGGTTGGGGGAGAGCTGGAGCAAGGGGGTTAGTGAAGTGTGTAGGGGACAGCCTGGGGAGAGAGCCCAGAGAGGGGCTGGGGTGAGGAAGCCATGCCTAGGAGGGTTGTTGTGATGAGCTTGGGGAGAAATGCAGGAAGCTTTCACCAATCCCACCTCACTCCCCCTGAGCGGCTCACTTCTCATCTGCTCTCAGCCCCCACTCTTCCCCATCTCACCTCTCAGCCACTTTTCACCTCTGTGCTGGCTGGGCCCCAGAAGGGGAGCAGAGGGGCTGCCAAAACCCAGCACAACAGTGCTCCCTAGGAAGGGGAAACTGAGAGCAATCCCTGTTGCAGGTGCAACAGGTCTGCTCAGTGCCTAACATTGCACATCACATCAGGCAACACTGTCTCTTCTGCTCCTGCCCCCTCCATGCCCACAAGCTCAGGCCTTCACTTCAATACACCCCGTAAGCCAGCCCAGCCCTCATTGCTGCCTCTGGGCCTTGCTCCCACCTGCCCAAGACCAATAGCAAACAATTTTATCCACCACCAGTTGATGCTTAAGACACTAAACCAAAGGCTGAGCCACCACAGGACAGATCACTAGGATGAACAGATGAAAAAGAAGCTAGACTTACAAATCCCTGCCCAGAACTGGCAGGTTAACAGACTGTCACTCTACAAGGCTAAGGCTTGCTCTCAAATACAGACTCAAGGACCATAAACAACTTCAAGAGGTAGAGTTGGAGTGAGAAAGCACCAAATAAATCCAGAGAGGTGACCTGGGCAGCCATGGGGTGAGAGGAGCAATTGAAAGACACTTTCTATTCGTGTTTCCAGAATGGGAGGGCGCATGAAAGAAATTACCTCACAGTAGCCGAAATAGAAAGGGACTTTCCATTAGTAAGTGATGAGAAAAACAAAACATGGATGAATAAAACTAGGGACGCAGAGAGACAACATCACCACCAGGTCTGGAATGGACAGCAACGAAATCACAGTCTGAGGGTAACAATCCTCCTCCCTTTGCAGATACCACAGTGAGCAGACAGTAAAAAGCTCTATTGTTCTCAGCTAACCAGCTGCTTTAAATTCCTATGGCTCTTTAGGGTCCTTAAGAGCCTATTCTTGCTCTCATCTGCCATAGAACTCAAACTGCTCCCATCTATGCCATACAGCTCAGGCCTCTCTTACAGCACCGCTCCCCCACTCCCCAGCACTAACCCACCACTAAACTTGAGCTACCCCCAAACCCATTCTTCACCCCATCACTCTAACCCGCCTCGAACAAAGCTCATGTTTCCGTCTCTTTAAAAAGATGGCAGATACTTTGTTATTAACAAGACTCTTCTCTATTTGCCAAGGCTATTGTGGTTATTTACAATGGCTCTTTCTAGGATACCAGCCAGATGCTTCTTTTAAAGTCTTTAAACAGCAACAATTAAATACAATTCTGATCAAACAGAAACAGGCTAAGTCAGAGGTTTTCAAACTGTGATCCCTGCGCTCCATTCAGGTGGTCCCCCGGATAGTTCCCTCTAAGGTGCGTGCCTGGGTGGCTGCACATGAGAGAATAAAGGGTCACCCACCTAATTAGTGGAGCTGCACAGGCGTGGCTCCACTAATTAGTTGCCTGGACCCTGGAGAAGATGCACATGTAAGGTGAGGTGGTTGCTTTGGGGGGAATAGGGGGTAGGTGAAAAGAGTGGGTGAGGGGAATTTGGGATGTGCAGTTCTGCAGTGGCCAGAGGAGGTGACTTTCCCCAGCTTCAGGGCTGTGGCTGTGGGGGAGAGAAGGCCCTCTTTCCCAGCCTCAGCACTGTGGTGGGTGACAGACCCCTCTCCTTCCCAGCCCCAGCTTTGGGGCTGCTACAGCTGGGGGGAGACCCCCTCTCCTCCCCAGCCCCAGCTCAGGGGCTGCTGCAGAGGGGGAGAGAGAGCACATCCATTGCATTAGAAAGGTAAGACTACTGGTATTAAAATATGAGTTGAGTGCTTTTATTTGTAGAACAAAAAAAATGTTAATTATTGAGATTTTTTTATTTAGCGCTTTTATCCAAAGCGCTTTACAATAGTTAGCTAACAGTACAAACAACATTTGGAAAGATCATTAAGGGGTTTGTGGAGACCCTCAGCAATGTTCAAGTGGGCCATGAAAAAAAAGTTTGAGGACCACTGGGCTAACCCATAGAGAACCCATTCTCCCAACCATCTATGTTCTCACTCCAAGCTCTCTGGCTTGTGCCTGTAAACTCAGGGGAGCTCCATAGGTAAGATTAGCAGGTTACAAACTTCCTGCTGGATTAACTGGGCAGGCAACAGGGGCCAAATGACAATCAAACCCTGTGATTTAACCCTTGCTGGAGCTGGATACACCCCTGCAGTAGATAGAGGGGTAGTGAGTTTTCTTTCCAGGGATCACTATATGCATCCAACACTGCCAAAGAGTTAGGAAGAGTGCTCCAAACCTCAATCTCACAGCATCACAATAACCCACTGCAGAGCTTGGGCTTCTCAAATCTCCACTCTTGTGTCCCATGAAGTTCAAGCATCTCCAAAATAAAATCTTTTGCCACTGATTTCACCCAGGGATTCCCAACCTATATCCATCCAGAGCCCCAAAATGTTCTCCTCAGTGAGGGCACAAGATGGTGGAGAATGAGGCTCTAAGACTAACTAATTTAGAGTCTAAGATCAGGGGGTGGGGGTAGGGATCTTGTCATTTAAAAAATCTGTAAAGCAGCAGGCATAGTTACACTGCTGTTTAAATCCCCAATCTTGCAAGTGACTGTGGGGGTGCAAAGCTATGTGCCTCTTGAGATCGGTGTTGAGTATTAGATGTTTAGTTGTACTGTATTAATAATACAACAGAAATAATTAACAATGTTCTTCAGATGTTTAACATTAATAATCCTTGTGTGAATAAGGCAAGCAAGATTTGGCCTCTACAGCAGAGTAAAAAGAAAACGGCAGATGGGCCTTCGTTGCTTAAACAAACAACAATTAATAAGGGTGGGGGTAGCTTTTAAATATTTTAATCATGGAAGGTGTGAAATTAAGGGGGGGCTTATGGGGATGAGGAATGCAAAATGCTTCTCAAATAATTTTCAGTGGGAGTTGCAAAATAATGGCTGATGAGCAGTGAGTGTTTGTGCAAAGACCCCTTCTGCTAGCAGAACTCTGCCTGTGCTGCACGTGCCAGCCTGCTGGGTAGGGAGATGAGCACAGCCAATAGCTTTGAAAGTAAACAACTCAGGCTCAGGCAGCTGGGAGTGGGCGTGTGCAGTAGGCACTGGCTGCTGTGAGAATCAGAGCACGTGTGCATGCCCTGCTGCCGCCACACAAGCCCCTGCAATTGAGTGTTGCCACTGCTTTCAGCGGCCGGAGAGCAGATCTTTGTGGACATTGCAGTAGACACTTTTCCTCACTGTGCAGGATTTGAAGAGGTGTTTAAAATCAGCTCCAGGGAAAGGGTGGGTGGTTTTGAATGAGAGAAGGTTAAAGGAGACAGTCTGTGAAATCCAGATTCACATGCCTTTCCCAGAAATCCCGGACATATAGGCCTTGTCTAATCTCTCGGGACTAGTAGCTTGGAGAAAAGAAGCTAGACCATGGACTAGCACTGTGTAGCTTCAGATCCATGTGGCATAAAACACAAGCAAGGTACAAGGGGACCCTGGCCAGCCATCCAACTGGCTAATGATTTATGGCAGTGGGTCTCAAACTTTTGTACTGGTGACCCCTTTCACACAGCAAGCCTCTGAGGGCGGCTCCCCTTATAAATTAAAAACACTTTTTGATATATTTAACACCATTATAAATGCTGGTTGAGAAGTGGGATTTGGGGTAGAAGCTGACAGATCACAACCCCCCATGTAAGAACCTTGCACCCTCCTGACCCCCAGTTTGAGAACCCCTGATTATGGGGACCCTGAGGTATTGGATGGGGAGGAATCAGCCTGTGAATTGTCTCCCCATATGGCCTGTTATTGGCAGGGCTGGGAAGATCAGAATGCTTCCTTCTCTCTGGTCCCATTGGTGAGTGATACAAGGTCAGCTTGTGAGTAACAATCTGCATTGGATACAGGGTACCCAAAAGAGCAGGCCTGGCCTAATATCCCTGAAACTGGGACTGCAGGGGGAGGCAAGCAGCTTGCAACCTGATGTCTCTGCCTCCCACACTCTGCAAAAGGAACTTGTGGTTGGATCACTTGGGAGTGGGCTGTATATGACAACTCAGAGCCTGATTTCTTCCTCTCCCCTCCACCCCCCCAAGGACCAGCTGGGGAGGCAAATCTCTCCTGGCACCTTGGAACTCTAGTTTGCATTTTTAAGGCTCAGTGCATGGAAGCCGTGTGGCTGGCTTTGCCATGCAGTCAGAACAGCAAGTTGCCTGGGATGAGAAGATGTTAGGGCCAGATTTGGAAAGGTATTTAGGAACCCAAACGTGCAGGTAGGTGCCAAGTGAGATTTTCAAAAGCACCTAAGTGCCCGACTTCCATTGATTGCACGTGTAGGCCCTTTAAAGCTCTGGCTCTTAGTGGCTAGTGAGGGGCATTCATTTGCCAGTCTGCCTAACTGCAAAAATACCCCTGAGGTGCCCTGGCAGGGTAGCTTTAGTTGTAGAAAGAGAACAATTCCCAACCCAATCCCTGGGTTGGCCCTGGATATTTTGGTGCTCTAAGCACAGTAGGGTGCCCTTAAAGGGGCAGAGCCTTCTAAATCAGCAGTTCTCAACTGGGGGGGGGGGTCTGAAGCCTCTGGGGGGGCACAAGTAGTTTCAGGGGGTCCGCCAAGCAGGGCCGACATTAGACTCACTGGGGCCCAGGGCAGAAGGCTGTCCTGTCCATGTGGCTTACTTGTAATGCTGATTCTGTTTAAGCCTAGCTAGAGAGGAGGGATGGCTAAAGCATACAACCTAGATGTTAGGAATTATGGGTTCTGTCCCTGCCTCTGCCATGGTCTTCCTCTGTGACCTTCTGCAAGTCACATTGACTCATATTTTCAAATGTGATCACTCATAAGTGGCCAGTTTTGAAAATTTGGGCCTTAACCGCTCTCGTCAGTTTCCTCTTCTGTAAAATGCTTCCCTCACCTGGGGGGAAGGGAGGGATAGCTCAGTGGTTTGAGCATTGGCCTGCTAAACCCAGGGTTGTGAATTCAGCCCTTGAGGGGGCCATTTAGGAATCTGGGGCAAAATCAGTACTTGGTCCTGCCAGTGAAGGCAGGGGGCTGGACTCAATGACCTTTCAGGGTCCCTTCCAGCTCTATGAGATAGGTATATAGTAATTTAATTATAATTAAATTTACAATGCTTGCAATCCTCAGGTGGAAGATTTTGTAGAAGTGCAATTATTATTAATTAAGTTTATGACCTTGTATGCAATGGTCACACTGCAGGATGTTATCCCATTTCTTGGGCCGCAGAGTCATTCAGCCAGGAGGTCCACTCCATTTTGTAGTCATATGCACTTTAATCAACCTACCAAAAATACAAGAAGACCTTCTGCCTGCTCTTTAGGGGATCAGTTGAAACAGGCGCTGCCTTGGAAACAGCCTGCTGTGAAAATAAAAATGTCCCCGTTGAGCTATGCTGTTCTCAAGCTATAACAAACATGTACGTTAAAATCCACATTCTTTGTGCTGCTATCTAAGGGCCTGTTCGTGAGCAACTACAATTCATATCCCCAGCTCTGCCAATGATTAGCAGTGGGACCTTGGCTGAGTCACTTAACCTTTCTGTGCTTCATTTTCAATGGAAATAATGATGCTTTCAGGGGCGTACACAGAGCGGGGGCATGCCCCCCCAGTAATAGTCCGGGGCACAGAACTTCTCCAGTCCTGGGGCCATGGAAGCAGGGAAGAGTGTGCTCCTCCTGGGGTGGGGGAGGGGGGAAGAGAGGGTAGAGTGAGTTCCTGGTCGGGGAGGGAGGAGAAGGGTAGAGCAAGCTCCTGCTGGGGCAGTGGGGGCAATGAGCTCCTCCCAGGGCTGGGGGGGGAGGAGTGAGCTCTCAGGTGGGGGGGGCACAGAATGTGCCCTTCCAAAAGGGGTCACATTTAAATTCCTGCGCACCCCCCTGGTGCTTTGTAAAGCACCTTGAGATCTACAGTGTAAAACATTAGGAAAGCGTTCTCTTCTTCTTCCTTGCATTAATCCCATCAAATGGGGTCCACTCTGATGAGTCCTTTCCCCCTACAAGTGCTGAGTATGATTACTTATTCATTGATATAATAAGCTCTTTGGGGTGGGGAACCATCTTTTTGGTCTGTTTGGTCAGCACCTAGTACAATGGGATCCTGATCCAATACTGGTGTGTTTAGGTGCCACAGTAATACAAGTAATAAATAATAAACACTAAGTGAGAATATTATCATTAGCCCTATTTTACAGAAAAGAAAACTGAGTCACAGGGAGGTTATGAAGCTCGCAGGGTTGATACAACAAGTGGAGACCCATTTATAGAACAGAGGGAGTCCTGTGCTCTGAACAACTATCACTTGCTCCCCTGTTGTAACTGATGCCAATTCAGCTTGAAGTGTTTAGTGGTTCATCCCATGGCCAGCAGGGGCCAGAACTGCTCCATGAAATGGGAGCCGTTGACCTGCCTCCTGCTTTTTGTGTGCCTCCAAGGAGATCTTTTGTTGTCTTATGCACTAAATCAAGAGGGCCTATTTATCCCTCTGTCTGGCCTGGTATTCAGTTCCTGCAGAAAGAGCTGCCCCATTGAGAAGTTCCACAGAATAACTACAATCAGCTGTTGCTTTTTACTAGTGATAAGTAGTAACAGCCAGGTGCTCTGATGACCTTTTCAAAGCTGAATTTAGGCTAAATCATAAGATCGGAGCAAGACTGTCCCCACCGCGATGTTTGTACAGCACCGAGCACACGAGGTGCTCAGTAAAATAATAAGCGTTTACTGACTAATGAATTGCTTGTCTGCCCTTGAATACAGTCTAACATTTAGGCAGTTAGGTACAATTCTACCCACTCCCCATCCCTTTTAGGAAGGTTTTGCGTAATGTCTAAATATAAATTATGGGTGGAGTGGCAATTTTGGATATTTCGGAGCTTTCACAGCAGTCAGTCCAAAAAAATATCCGGTGATTTGTTTCAAGTATCTAAGCAGTAGGCAAAGAGCTGCAGTTTGGTGGCTTGAGTGCAGGCTTAGCAGCCAGGACGTCCTGAATTGTATCTGAAACCCTCTGCCTCGGTTTCTTTCTCTGCCAAATAATGAAGATAAGATTTCCTTACTTCACAGAAGTGTTATTTACAGGGCTCTACCAATGGGGTGAATGTGGGTGAAAACTGTGAGCTCAGGTGGGAGGGGCAGGGGGACAGAAGGTTTCAGGACGGTTATGGGTGTAGCCAATGGGGGGCAGAAGAAAGCATCCCGATGTGTAGAAAGAATAGTAACTATGGCAGGCGACCAGCTTGGCTTAACAGTGAAATCCTTGAAGATCTTAAACACAAAAAAGAAGCTTACAAGAAGTGAAAGCTTGGACAAATAACCAGGGAGGAGTATAAACATATTGCTCAGGCATGCAGGAGTGAAATCAGGAAGGCCAAATCACACTTGGAGTTGCAGCTAGCAAGAGATGTTAAGAGTAATAAGCAGGGTTTCTTCAGGTATGTTAGCAACATGAAGAAAGTCAAGGAAAGTGTGGGCCCCTTACTGAATGAGGGAGGCAACCTAGTGACAGAGGATGTGGAAAAAGCTACCGTATTCAGTGCGTTTTTTTACCTCTGTCTTCACAAACAAGGTCAGCTCTCAGTCTGCTGCACTGGGCAGCACAACATGGGGAGGAGGTGACCAGCCCTCTGTGGAGAAAGAAGTGGTTCAGGACTGTTTAGAAAAGGTGGACGAGCACAAGTCCATGGGGCCAGATTCGCTGCAACCAAGGGTGTTAAAGGAGTTAGCGGATGTGATTGCAGAGCCATTGGCCATTATCTTTGAAAACTCATGACAATTGGAGGAGGTCCCGGATGACTGGAAAAAGGCTAATGTAGTGCCCATCTTTTAAAAAAAGGGAAGGAGGAGGATCTGGGGAACTATAGGCCAGTCAGCCTCACCTCAGTCCCTGGAAAAATCATG
This sequence comes from Mauremys reevesii, assembly GCF_016161935.1. Taxonomy (NCBI): domain Eukaryota; kingdom Metazoa; phylum Chordata; order Testudines; family Geoemydidae; genus Mauremys; species Mauremys reevesii. Next base: position 16,210,884 of record NC_052623.1, on the reverse strand, counting down.
GAGCAGGTCCTCAAGGAATCAATTCTGATGCACTTAGAGGAGAGGAAAGTGATCAAGAACAGTCAGCATAGATTCACCAAGGGCAAGTCATGCCTCACTAACCTAATTGCCTTCTATGATGAGATAACTGGCTCTGTGGATGAGGGAAAGCAGTGGATGTGTTATTCCTTGATTTTATCAAAGCTTTTGATACGGTCTCCCACAGTATTCTTGCCAGCAAGTCAAAGAAGTGTGGGCTGGATGAATGGACTATAAGGTGGATAGAAAGCTGGCTAGATCGTTGGGCTCAACGGGTAGTGATCAATGGCTCCATGTCTAGTTGGCAGCCGGTATCAAGCGGAGTGCCCCAAGGGTCAGTCCTGGGGCTGGTTTTGTTCAATATCTTCATTAATGATCTGGAGGATGGCGTGGATTGCACCCTCAGCAAGTTTGCAGATGGCACTAAACTAGGAGGAGTGGTAGATACGCTGGAGGGTAGGGATAGGATACAGAGGGACCTAGACAAATTAGAGGATTGGGCCAAAAGAAATATGATAAGGTTCAACAAAGACAAGTGCAGAGTCCTGCACTTAGGATGGAAAAATCCCATGCACTGCTACAGACTAGGGACTAAGTTGCTAGGCAGCAGTTCTGCAGAAAAGGACCTAGGGGTTACAGTGGACGAGAAGCTGGATATGAGTCAACAGTGTGCCCTTGTTGCCAAGAAGGCTAACGGCATTCTGGGCTGTATAAGTAGGGGAATTGCCAGCAGATCAAGAGATGTGATCATTCCCCTCTATGCCTAATTTGATACTGTTACACTGAGTTTGTTTTAGCCTCTGTTTCACAGAATGCCACTCAGGTTAAAAAAATAGAACTTGCTAAATAAAATAAGGACTATAATTATGACTTTACTGTGCACAATGGTAAAATAAAATTAGAAGAAATTTTAGGGTTAATACTTGGTATGTACTCAGTCCAAAAGCCAGAGCTGCAGTACATGCATTCAAAGAGAGTCTCCAGTAGATGTCTCTGTTATACAGAGCCAGGCTTTGCTCTAGCTTTTACAGCAGATGGTAACGTGTTCCCCAAAAGCAAAGCATTTCCCATTACAAAGCCGTGGTGGGCCAGATTTGGATCTGCTACCAGGGCCGGCTCTAGACCCCAGCGCGACAAGCACGCGCGTGGGGCGGCACTTGCCGGCAGGGGCGGCAGATTGGGCCGGCGGACCTGCCGCAGTCACGCCTGCGGGAGGTCCACCGGAGCCCCGGGACGACCGGAGCTGCCGCAGGCATGACTGCGGAGGGGACGCTCGTCCCGCGGCTCCAGTGGACCTCCCGCAGGCATCACTGCGGACGGTTCGCTGGTGGCGCCGGTCAGCTGGACCTCCCGCAGGCATCACTGCGGCAGCTCAACCGCAGCTGCCGGACCAGCGAACCGCCCGCAGCTGCGGGAGGTCCAGCCTAGCCGCGCGACTAGCGGACCCTCACCAGTCAAGCCCGCGGGAGGTCCGCTGCTTCCGGGGCGCCTCCCGCGCATGACTGCTTGGGGCGGCGGAATATGTAGAGCCGCCCCTGTCTGCTACACTAGTGGGAATCTGGAGAAATCCACCAAAGTCACTGTGATCAAAACCTGGTCTCCGTTCCAAGTAGAGTTACTAGGATATTTCCATTGCTGTGGCTCAGAGCTTCTGTTTGCTACAGTTTGATAGCTTACACCCTCTCCTCTTGTCTTTCATTTGCTGATTCTGCTTTTCAAACCTTGCCTGTGGATCAGAGCGATAAGGCTGGTAGTGGTGGTGCATTGCATTGGAGGGCATGCTGGGGTGTGTGTGTCAGCCATTGCTACCCACCAAGTGTGCACATATGAGGGAAACTTACAAACTGAGAACAGGATTTTGTGGGCCTCTGCAACATATACTCCACACTCTTTTCTGATCTACACTTTTCTTCAGGAATGTGCATGGTTACATCTATTTGAGATGGAGATAAGGATGCTGCAGTAGCTGACAGGTCACCTGCACTCTGACTAACTGGAAGATCAGGCATCTCCTCACCACTCACATCCTCACTGGGGCCGGAAGGCTCACCGTGAACATTTGTGTCTATGTATCTCAGGAGAGCTCCTTCCTGCTTAGATAGAAAAGCTTCCTTTGCCTTCTTTCTTTTTGTGAATGCTGCCCGAGGGTGTTTTCTTCTTTCACTCATGACTGCTGTTCTGTGCCAGCTATAGTGGCTCTCAACACTCAGTTGAAGGGGACAAATAAGCAGGCTGGTAGCAGGGCCTCAGTGAGGGAAGATATCAGCATCTTAAGGGCCTAACTGGCTCCTACTACTTCAGTTTACAGCCTGTTCTCCTCAAGTGGATTCAGAGAAGCAGCAGGAAGCTCCCTGAGAAGCTGGTGTTAATCAGTCCAGGCTCCTGGGGGTGCTCGAGAGGTACCTAAGAGGCTCCTCCTCCTCTGTCTCCCTGCAGCTCCTGCTGCTTTCTGTTATTCCCTCTCACCTTTCCTCCTGCCTGCCTGTTATATCTCTTGTGCCCTCCTTCCTCCAGCACCGCACTCCTCCATCTCTGTGCATCTAGAGCAGACAGAATACAGATGCACCAGCAGCAGACACAATTTTTACACTCTGGGTCCTAGTGGCGCCCCCCCACAGTCTGGCACCTGAGGCAGCCGCTTCAGTTCGCCTCATGGTAAGGCCAGCCCTGCCTGCCAGGCTGGAAGCTGGAGCCTAGCCTGGCTAAAAGTGGCCTGGGGAGCCTGGGCAGCTGTGGGGAGTTGCAGACCCTCCAACTACCCTGGGCAGGAGGTCCGGGGGGCAGAGACACAGGCCAGAGGCTGCTCTTGGGTCCCCCCCACCCTAAACAGGTGGAGAGGCCCAAGCTCCCCTGACTGGCTCTGGCTTCTGGCTTGGCCAGGGGGTGGGGCCTCAGGGGGGGAAGCAGAGAGACAGGGGTGGAGCCATGGAGGGGGTGGGATCTCATAGCCTCCCCACTTGTAGGAAGAGTCCGTGGCCCCTGCCATGGTGGCGCCTTGCAACCAAATGAACTTCAGAGTCCTCAGAAGTCACATCACCATCTCACGTCCAACTGCAGGTTTTACTTCCCACAACCCCTTACATAAACTAATTCAGCTCATCACCTAACGTTCTCCACTCCATGGAATAACAGGTGTGCTTGATGCCAGACTGACTTTTATTTCCTGCCTCTGTCACATGACATCAGGTTATACCCCTGTCACATGGCCAGGGTCAGTAGCCCTTGACATCAGGGGCTATTGTTGCAGTGGAAAGCCAGAATATTGTCTCAGACTTTGTATATGATCAGTTCTCTTCTCTCTAAGGTACGTATTTTCATAACCTTGTCAGCAGACACACATTAGAGATCTTTTCAAATGTCACTGCTGCCTTCTTTAGGAAAACAGTTCGGAGGATAAGGCAGAGGGTGTCTCTAGTGGATCTCTTCTTGACCCAAAGCTATTCAATATCTTTGCCAATGGTCTGGAAGAAATATCAAATCATTTCTGGGAAAGTTTGCAGATGACACACAAATTGGTGGAGTGATAAATAATAATGACAATTCAGTTATACAGAGTGATCTGGATCATTGGTAAGCTGGGCTCACTTGAACAATGTAAGTTTTTATACAGTCAGTTGCAAAGCCTATATATATGAACAAAGAATGTAGGTCACACTTACAGGATGAGGGACTGTATCCTGGAAAGCAGTGACTCTGAAAAAGACATAGGGTTCATGGTGACTAACCAACTGAACAGGAACTCCCAGTGCAATGGTGTGGTGAAGGTAGCTAATGCTGCCTTGCTATCTTTGGATATATAAGCAAGAGAATATCGAGTAAGATTCAGGAGGTGGTATTACCTTGGTATATGGCATTAATGAGACTATACTGCCCAGACTGTTTGAACACTTCTGTCGGAACCTTGATTGGCCTTTATTTCAGAGTCACAAACACTATGTCTATGTAATCATATAGAGCAGGGGTCAGCAATCTCTCAGAAGTGCTGTGCCGAGTCTTCATTTATTCACTCTAATTTAAGGTTTTGCGTGCCAGTCATACATTTTAACGTTTTTAGAAGGTCTCTTTCTATAAGTCTATAATATATAACTAAACTATTGTTGTATGTAAAGTAAATAAGGTTTTTAAAATGTTTAAGAAGCTTTATTTAAAATTAAATTAAAATGCAGAGCCCCCCCGGACCGGTGGCCAGGACCTGGGCAGTGTGAGTGCCACAGAAAATCAGCTTGTGTGCCGCCTTCGGCACCCGTGCCATAGGTTGTCTACCTCTGATATAGAGAGATACCCTGTTACCCGAGATAAAGGAAGTTGTATAGCACAGCACCGGGCTACAGATGGCATCCTAAGACTGCAGAGCACTCTATATTGAACTCGTGCTGCCCTGTGCAGCCAAATGTACTGAACGCTTTACTTACCGAATCAGTAGAAAAACACTTCCAGCGCGTGAGAAGCCCTTACCTCTTCCCCTCTCTATAGAAGGTAACATTATTTCACTTCTGTAGCTCTTCAACCTTCACAGCAACATCTGCAGACCTAAATTCAGATCAAGAGCAGGGTAAATGTCTGGATCACAACAACCCCACTCAGAGGGCTTGTGTAGATGACCCACAGTACTGCTTGGTTGTTTGACATGAGCATTGTACTGCATCAGGCATCAACCCCATCCTGGTCACTATGCAGGCACTGTACTGTAATATGCTCCATTTGTTTCCTCTGTCCATAATGCTGGTGTCCTCCTTGACCCTGACTTTTCCTCCTCCACACCTCCCATGTCTGCCTTCTGCCTATCAGCACCTCCCTATCATTTCCTGTGTCATGCCACTGCCTGGCCTCCAGCTGAAAGCCTATCCATACCTTCATCTCCTCTTGACTTGCAATTCCCACCTCTCCAACTTCCTGCATGTGTGTAATGCTACTGCCCACCTTTGCCCAAATAAACACAACCGTGTCATTCCCATGCTTAGCCCGTGCCCCTGGAGTCTCATCTTATTTCAGGATCCATTAGAAGATTGCTCATATTGGTTTTAAAGTCCTCCATAGACTTGTTCTACTTGATTTAACAGACCTCTCTCTCTCCTTCCCTCCCTGCTCATCCAATGCCGTCCTCCTCTCTCCCTTCAGAGAACCTCATCCCTCCTCTTGAAGCTCCTGTTGTCTGGAACATCCCACCTGTGCCTCTCCACGTCATTGACTCATTGTGATTATAGATTATTTGAGTATTGACATTGTGCTTGGCAACATATTCAGACATAGGAAGTTATGGGTCCCTTCTTCAAGGTCTTCAGATTCTAAATCAGATGCAGGTTAAATCATTCAGACTCCCCATTTAATTTGGTGGATCATCTGAAACCCACTGTTCTTGCCTTACCTCCATCTCCTTCAGGTTATTTTACTTCAACACTGTAACTAGAGGTGGTTACATTATTTGTGGTGAACTATATTGGTTGGGAATTTAGCCCATTTCTGCTCATGAATCCTTAGCAAACTGATCCTGATTTCTGCAAAATTATTAGATCCTCCTAACTAGCCCACTTTGATTTCATTGCTCGCTTGTTACATTGTTGAACAAGCATCTTTACACTTTCTCCAGTGCTGCCTCTCCTGCTTGAGAGGAGCTCCCTGTAAACATCCCGAAAACCACTTCATTGTCCCCTTTTGAAATTCCTCCTTCAAACTCTCCTTTGCTGTGATGCTTACAGAAAGCTCAACAACTGGTGTGCTATGATCAGGGCCAGCTCCAGGGTTTTTGCTGCCCCAAGCGGCGGGAAAAAAAAAAGAAAAGCCGCGATCGTGATCGGCGGCAGCTCCACCGCGCCACTTTCTTCTTTGGCCGCAATTCAGCAGCAGGTCCTTCCCTCCGAGAGGGACCAAGGGACCTGCCACTGTAAGAGCCCGACGTGCCGCCCCTTCCCCTTGGCTGTCCCAAGCACCTGCTTGCTGAGCTGGTGTCTGGAGCCGGCCCTGGCTGTGATCTCTGCCTGTTGTGTTGACACTATCATCTCATTGTTTCCTTGTGCTCCTCCATCTGTTTGTCTGGATCCACCTAAATCTTATACTTAGATTGTAAGCTCCTTGGAGCACAGACTGTTTTTTTATGATGTGTTTGTACAATGCCTAACACAACAGAGCCATAGTCCATGACTAGCTCCCAGGTGATACCACAATACAAAAAATAATGTTAATAGATTTGTTTCTGCTTCCTGGTTGGAATGGATGAAATTCTGAAACAGGACACTAACAAATAACAGGAATTTCCAGACTGAATCAGACCTGTGGTCCATCCAGTCCACAGTCCTGTGTCTGACAGTGGCCAGCATCAGATTCATCAGAGGAACGTGCAAAAAACCTGATAATGGACAATTATGAAATAACCTTCCCATAGGAAAAGTTTCTGTTTAACTCTCATCAGCTAATGGCTGACTTATGCCCTGAAATGTGAGGGTTTATAGCCCTTTTTAGTTAAGAAGAAATCCTAAGATTTATGTTTGCACATAGATACTTTTGATTGCAAGAGATTATGGATGTTTGTATGAGGAACAGACATTCCTCAACTTTGGCTTTAATTTACTGTGAAAGAGGGAGTGATGTACTGTGTGTAACTTTATAAAGCACTTTGGCATACACTTTGCATTAAAGAAGCTATTACAAATAATGTTGCACACAGTACATCATTCCCTGTTTCACGGCGATCTAGCACTGTACTAGAGTAAGTGTGACTGACACACCATCCTTCCCGAGTCTCTGATGTCAGTGAAACAGATCAGCCGCGAGCAATGGGGTGGAGAAATTTTTCAGGTTGGGTGTCTGGCTGGAAGACACTACTGAGGTTCTCCTCTGAGACTAAGATACATGCCTTCGCACACCCATTGGGATCTTCCATTGGGTGTGATCTATCACAGCAGAGTGAGAATGTCCTCAGAGATTGTTTCGCTGTGAACATGTGTGACGCGATGCTCAGACACTGATTTTCATCCAATATTCCATAGAGAGTCACCCTCAATGGACTGCTCTGCTCTTACCTGCATATGGACACTCATCAAAATGGAACTGGAAACAGGAAAGAAGGTGGCAAAGCAAGGTGGTATGTGTACTAAAACTTACAGCCAGGGGCGCCCTCCCTCAAGCTTTTGTGTTGCTGACCCAAATACAGGTGCTGATTGCCTTGAGACAAGGAGTCTCCTTCAGCTCCATACTCAGCTTCCAAAGACGCTTGTTGCTGATGCACTTTGGGGTGGTTTTCTGGGGGAATCTCATAGCTCAGTGGCATGGCTTTTACAATCAGAGTGCTCTAATGAAGCCTAAAGCAGAGCTGGGTCCATGAATGCAGGTCAAATTGTTACCCCAAAAAACAGGCTTCTGAGTGCCCCTAGAATAATCTACCTATTGCTCCCTTAATCTATCCTGCCTAAGGTATGTGTTTCCAGGGTAGTTAAGGAAATACTTGAAAGACATGGATAAACGACTGTATTCTTTCCAAAAACAAGGCACCTTTTTATTAATGTAACTAATAATCCGTAATACGGTAATACCTTAAAAATCTAAAGAGAACACAAATCCCTTACTGCCAGTTAAAGAGCATTTTAAGCCATAATAACGTACAGTTCAAATGATTCTAAGTGGATGCGCTCTGGAACAGATGGCCAGTCTGTTACAGATCACTGATATTAGGAATGGCAATATACAAAAACCTGTAGGAGAACACTTCAATCTCCCCGGACATACAATAGCAGATTTAAAGGTAGCCATTCTGCAGCAAAAACACTTCAGGACCAGACTTCAAAGAGAAACTGCTGAGCTTCAGTTCATCTGCAAATTTGACACCATCAGCTCAGGATTGAACAAAGACTGTGAATGGCTTGCCAACTACAAAAGCAGTTTCTCCTCCCTTGGTGTTCACACCTCAACTGCTAGAAGAGGGCCTCATCCTCCCTGATTGAACTAATCTCGTTATCTCCAGACTGGCTCTTGCTTGCATATATATACCTACCCCTGGAATTTTCCACTACATGCATCTGACGAAGTGGGTATTCACCCACGAAAGCTCATGCTCCAATACGTCTGTTAGTCTATAAGGTGCCACAGGACTCTTTGCTGCTTTTACAGATCACTGACAGCAGTTCTTAAATTGGACTTTAAGTCAACATATATATGTTATGATTAACACACACTCATGCATCTTTATTAACCTATACACACACATAGCTATGCTATAATTAAAGCTGGTAGGTTTACTCTGTTCACTGATTTCTGCTGCTGCTGCTTTTCCAGGTCTGCATCTGTTCTGTTCTCCTCAGCTTCTGCTTCTCCAGCTGTTCCTCTCCTCTCTGCTCTCTTCCTTCTCAGCAGCTCCTAACCTCTCTGAATCTACACAACAGGCACAGCATGGGAATCAGCAAGACAAGCTGCCTTCAAACTACCCTGCCGATGTGCTTCACCCTTCTCCCGGGCAGACCACCTCTAGGTGGTTCGGGCTCCGTGGCCCATTCAGTCCTGGGTCTCTCTGCTGAGACTGCCAACACGGACAGCCAGTTAGTGCCAGTTGTGGTGGCTTTTGTGCTGTGGACCCTTCTTCACTATGAATGGGATTGAGACTTTTATCTTCATGCTTGGTGAAGATCTCCTGCCACTGTGGTAACAGGGGTTGTATACCACAACTGTGCAGCCATCGGTGTCCTACAAAGATGTCAGGTCCCTCCCACTCCTGCTCTATATGCGAAGTCAGTGTGGTACATTGGGGGTTGGATTACTCCTATGCAGGGGGTTGGGGGATAGCACAGTGGTTTGAGCATTAGCCTGCTAAAATCCAGGGTTGTGAGCTCAATCCTTGAGGGAACCATTTAGGGATCTGGGGCAAAATCAGTACTTGGCCCTGCTAGTGAAGGCAGGGGGCTGGACTTGATAACCTTTCAAGGTCCCTTCCAGTTCTATGAGATAGGCATATCTCCTTATTAATTAATATTTTGGGTGGGAGGCAGGGAGAAATAGCTCAGTGGTTTGAGCATTGGCCTGCTAAACCCAGAGTTGTGAGTTCAATCCTTGAGGGGGCCATTTAGGGATCAGGGCAAAATTCTGTCTGGGGATGGGTCCTGCTTTGAGCAGGGGGTTGGATTAGATGACCTCCTGAGGTACATTCCAACCCTGATATTTTATGATTCCCTGGTGGCTGTTCTCTTGTCTGAAAAAGAATTAACAGCTGTCACCTGTGTCCATGATATTAAAAAGAAAGATCAAAACACCCCAAGACAAAACTTTCCTCTGAGCCTCCAATGTGTTCAAGGTGATGGTTTACTTTGCAAGGGCAAGGACCATGTCTTCTCCTGGACCTTGGCCAGTGCAGAGAACACTGTGGTAGCTTAATTAGTAATCTGTTTAAGGGAGACATGTCCCTTTAAGAATGAGGTTATATGAGAAAGCAGGTGCAGGATATAAATGCTGACTGCACCTGAACATCAGCGGTTGAGTGCTTACAACTGCACTATAGGGGGTGTGCCGGTGGTCTGCTTCCTGGGCATGTGTAGAAGGCACCTGACTCCAGATTGTGCTAATTTATGTGGGTGTAGCTGTTCGTAGGCTTTAGAAATGGAATAAACTGCCTTCAGGGCTGGCTCCAGGCACCAGCAAAGGAAGCAGGTGCTTGGGGCGGCCAATGGAAAGGGGTGGCACTTCTGGGTCTTGGGCTGCAATTCGACGGCAGGTCCCTCACTCCCTCTCAGAGGGAAGAACCCGCTGCTGAATTGCCGCCGAAGAATGAAGCAGCACAGTAGAGCTGCTGCCGAAGTGCCGCCGTTCGCAGCTTTATCTTTTTTTTTTTTTTTTTGGCTTCGCCGCTTGGGGCGGCAAAAAACATTGGAGCCGGCCCTGGCTGCCTTGCATATAAATAGTCTTGGAAATAGATCCCTTCCTAGCCTGCATCTCTTTGTGGAAGCAGAACGAGTGAGCTTTTAAATCCTGAGGTGCATTCCTGTCACAGAGGAAACATCTGCTGAACATGTGGATTCTGAACAGTGCCCTCCACGTTGGTCACCTGGGCAGCGATTAATTGCAAGTAGACGACAAATGCAATCTTTAGCACCTGGAAGAAAACAAAACCAGCTTAAAGCCGTTCTCTTCCTTGTTGGATCTGTCAGCCTCCAGTTTAAATCGAAACGTTCTTATATGATGAAAGTCACTTGGTCGGACAAACTCTATGAAAAACGCCTTCTTGATCAATGAACGGGGCATGTTCCAGGGTGAAAACTAATAGAGACATAAGAGAAAGGCAAACACACACACTGAGGTTGGAGCATGGGCATCACGCATGCACGCACTTTCTTCTGAGGTTTTTAACCCTGGCCTCTCCCTCTTCTTTTCCCTTCCTTTCTCTCTTTCTCCCCATCACTTTCCACTCTCTTTCCTTTTGGACCTTTCCCCCTCCTTTCTCCCCTGCTCAGTGGTTGGCCCCTGCGCTGTCCATAGAGGCTCCACCTCCCCTTCCTAGTCCTGAAAGGTGTGGCACTTTGGATGCCTACTTTAGGAGGGCAGGATTCTGGGTGAGCGCAGCCTCTCTTGATGCCAACGCTACTGCCAGGATCCTGAATTTTAAGAACTACTACGCTAAAGCAGGGATGCGGTTGCTTTCCTGAAAGAAGAGTATGTGGAGGATCGAATGCTTGTGTGAAAACAAATTGCCAAGTTATTTTAATGAATTTTTCAGGCAGCCTCCATAAGAATTTTTTCAGTTCAGTATTTGTGTCAAGTTGCGATAGTGACACACCTCCCTATCTGGCCTAATGGAGAGAAAAAGAGGATTTTTTATTTGTTTATTTATTTTGGTAAAGGAGCAGCACAAAGAAAACTCTTCCTATGCCCTGAGCTTGGATAATTGCTGCCATCACTGAGCTTTGCACTTAGAAATTTTATATGGTGTCACCCCTCGCTCTGCCCCTTTATTCCAGGCCCGTCACAGGAGCCTGGTGCTCACTGATAAATATGGTAGGTGCTTTTCAAAGGTCACTGCAGGAAATCCCAGTCACCACAGCTCCACGTAGGGGTGTCAGTTTTGGTTGGACTTATTTCTGGAGGTTTCATCACATGACATAATCTAATTCTGGGGGCTCCAGGACAATCCTGGAGGGTTGGCAACCCTAGCCCCACTCCAGACTTAATTAACAAACTTTCTTTATTAATTACAAGTAAACCCATGAATGAACTCATTTACCGTTCCTCTAGAGGTGCCCTCTTTAGCCTCCCAAGCACAGGGAAGTCTTATTACAGATCCCAGTTTCAAACATCATTCTCAGAAGCTGCTGGGTCCTACCGCCTCCAAACTTGGTCTTACTGCCTCCTTCTCAGTACCCTGGACCCACACAGTCCCCAATGAGACTAGTCTCTGGTGTCTTGAGAGTCCATTTCTGGCACCTGCAGCCAGGTCCTGGAACAGCCCATCTCTAGCCGGCGAGTCTCAGCTCTCTCTTCTAACAGTCATCGCCCAACTGCAAGCATTTGAACGAGCATCCCATGGTGTAGGGTGCCGGAATGGGGGAGGGGGAGAGGGGCTGAGAGCCATGGCTCTCCCACTTTTGAAAGTAGACAGGTCTGGCCCATCCACCTTTTGTCAGGGGCCTGGGCCCTGCCCCCCTGCCAGCAGGGCCAGCCCACAACATTTTGGCACCTGAGGTGGGGAGCTCAAATGACGCCCCCATGTCCCATCGCTTGGGCCAACACTTTGAAAGGTCTCAATTTTGCCTTTTTCCTGTTCTACTCCTCTCATGGTACTGCTCTGCTACCTACCCCAATAAAGGGGAACTAACAACTTAAAATGCCTTGTTCAAAAATGTTAAGTAACACTTAACTTTCAAATGCCTGAACAGCAAATGTAACTTTTCTTGTCTGCATAGTAAACACTGGCATTTTTATCTGTTTGAATAATCAAAGTGGTGCTTTCCGTGCCTTCTTGGTTGCAGAGATTTGAACTGCTTCCTGAAGGTCCACAGTCTGGGCCAGCTCACGCTCTATTGAGATGGTTGCAAGGCCAACCAGCCTCTCCTGTGTCATTGTGGAGCATAGATGTGTTTTTATTAACTTCAGCTTGGAGAAGCTGCGTTCTCCACTGGCAACTGTTACACGAAGTGTTTAAAATTTTGCACAGAGCAACAAAAGCATTTTGAAAGAGGGTGGTCATCTTATTTGTGCACATATATTCCAGAACATCCTTTGGAGTTGATCCTGCTGAAATGTATCTTGAAAGGGCTTTCAGTTCATCACCTAAATCACTCGCATCAATATCGCGCATGTCATCATGTGTCAACACTATCTCTAGTGCCCTGCATTGCTGGTGTAGGTCTTCTTCAGGTATAGTGAGGAGTTTTGGAATATCATACAACATCCCAAATATACTGCTGTGTTCCTTGAGCTGCATGGAACGTTCTTCAACTGACTGTATTGCACAACCTAGAACCTGGTTAAAGAATTCAACTTTGAATTGTTGTTTGGGGTCTCTTATGGGATTATCCCGTGCCTCGTAATCAAAATGTCGTCTTCTTTGGTGACTATTGTATTCTTGAATGGGTGGGAAAATAGTTTCAGTGTGAAGTTCCTCTGCCAACTTCTGTGCACTCTTCAGAATGTTTTGAAATCCCTCATCTGACTGGTAAGAATGTAGGTATGAGTTTGCTTTGTCCAGTTGTTCCATTGCTCCAGCTATATCAAGGTCAACACCTTGGAGTCTCTTGCTTACAACATTTATTTCAAACAGTATGTCATGCCACAACACTAAGCCACACAGAAATTTGAAGTTATGTATGTTTCTGGTGATTCCATTTCCCTCTGCCACTGTTCTCCCACGAACAGTTCCTGTCAGAGCATTATCCTCCATAATGGCAACTATGGCATCTATCTTCTCAATTTGGTGTTTGATAGGCTTTATTGCCTCCACTCGACTTTCCCATCATGTGGCACTCAGTGGTTTCAGTGTCAGTGAGGATGTTCCCAGATGTTGCTTCAAAATTTGCCGTTGATGCAGAGAAAAATACATAGATGCTTTGAATTACATTAAAAAATTAAGCAGCCTCACTAGAAGCTGATGCTGCATCATTGACCACCAAGTTCAATGAATGAGAACTGCATGGGACAAAAAAAAGCTCGAGGGTTTAACTCTCAGATCCGTGTCTGCACTCCTCTGTTCTTTCCTCTCATATTGGCACCATTATCGTAGCTCTGACCTCTCATGTCAGCTGTTGCAATTCCCGTAGCTTCCAGCTTTTTAAGAAGCACATTTGTCATACCAGCTCCTGTAGTATCATCAATGTCAATAAATTCTAAGAAATGCTCTCTGACAGTCACCATTGCAGGGACATTTTCACTAGATTCTGTTGTTACAAAACGCATCATTAAAGTCATTTGTTCCATATGGCTGATGTCAGGTGTGCAGTCGAGAATAACAGAGTAATATCTTGCTGACTTCAGATCTGCCACAATCTTCTGTTTGACTTTTGTTGCCAGTAACTGTATGATCTCATTTTGAATTGTTTTTCCAACGCAGTGGTGTGTGTACATTTCTTGGGTGGTGACTCTTCTTAGATGCTTCTGGAGTACAGCATCAAACTCAGCCATCAGCTCTACAATTTTAAGGAAGTTTCCATTGTTTGGCACATACAGCTGATCTGAAGTGCCACACAGTGCTAGGTTTTGGGTAGCAAGCATTCTCACAATGGCAATGAGCCTTTTCAGAACATTTTGCCAGTAAAGAGACTCTGATGCAATATTTTCTTGATGCTGATCATCTATGGTGGCCTTTAACCTTAGTCTCATCTCAAGCTCTTTCCACCTATGGAATGCTCTCTGGTGATTTGCTGCCTTCCCATGGCATGCCAGATTTCTAGCCAGATTTTTCCAGTCCTTTGTTCCTGTAGAACCCAGTGTGGCTGAAACATTAGACTGGAAGAGTTTGCAACAAAACCAGTGTGCAGCATTCTGGGTTTTTGAGTACATAAGCCATGGCCTCTCCACTTTGTCACCATTGGGGATTTCACACCAGTAATGTGTTGGATGGAAACTTCTATTTTCATTGTCTTTGGGGAACATGAAGTTTTTCACTTGCTGTGGCCCATGCAGTACAAGGAAGTCCTTCAGGCTACTGCTCAAGTGGGTCCACAGTCCTGGATCATCTAGACTTAAGGAACTAAACTCAGCAGCAGCTGTTTCTTGCGCCTCCACCACACTCTTTTCTGATCTACACTTTTCTTCAGGAATGTGCATGGTTACATCCATTTGAAATGGAGATATGGATGCTGCAGTAGCTGCCAGGTCACCTGCACTCTGACTAACTGGAAGATCAGGCATCTCCTCACCACTCACATCCTCACTGGGGCCGGAAGGCTCACCATGAACATTTGTGTCTTTGTATCTCAGGAGAGCTCCTTCCTGCTAAGATAGAAAAGCTTCCTTTGCCTTCTTTCTTTTTCTGAATGCTGCCCCAGAGGGGCGTTTTCTTCTTTCACTCATGACTGCTGTTCTGTGCTAGCTAGAGTGGCTCTCAACACTCAATTGAAGGGGACAAATAAACAGGCTGGTAGCAGGGCCTCAGTGAGGGAAGATATCAGCATCTTAAGGGCCTAACTGGCTCCTACTACTTCAGTTTACAGCCTGTTCTCCTCAAGTGGATTCAGAGAAGCAGCAGGAAGCAGGAAGCTCCCTGAGAAGCTGGTGTTAATCAGTCCAGGCTCCTGGGGGTGCTCGAGAGGTACCTAAGAGGCTCCTCCTCCTCTCTCTCCCTGCAGCTCCTGCTGCTTTCTGTTATTCCCTCTCACCTTTCCTCCTGCCTGCCTGTTATATCTCTTGTGCCCTCCTTCCTCCAGCACAGCACTCCTCCATCTCTGTGCATCTAGAGCAGAGAGAATACAGATGCACCAGCAGCAGACACAATTTTTACACTCTGGGTCCTAGTGGTGCCCCCCCACAGTCTGGCACCTGAGGCAGCCGCCTCAGTTCGCCTCATGGTAAGGCCAGCCATGACACACAATAACAGGTGTGCTTGATGCCAGACTGACTTTTATTTCCTGCCTCTGTCACATGACATCAGGTTATACCCCTGTCACATGGCCAGGGTCAGTATCCCTTGACATCAGGGACTATTGTTGCAGTGGAGAGCCAGAATATTGTCTCAGACTTTGTATCAGTTCTCTTCTCTCTAAGGTACATATTTTCATAACCTTGTCAGCAGACACACATTAGAGATCTTTTCAAATGTCACTGCTGCCTTCTTTAGGAAAACAGTTCGGAGGATAAGGCAGAGGGTGTCTCTAGTGGATCTCTTCTTGACCCAAAGCTATTCAATATCTTTGTCAATGGTCTGGAAGAAATATCAAATCATTTCTGGGAAAGTTTGCAGATGACACACAAATTGGTGGAGTGATAAATAATAATGACAATTCAGTTATACAGAGTGATCTGGATCATTGGTAAGCTGGGCTCACTTGAACAATGTAAGTTTTTATACAGTCAGTTGCAAAGTCTATATATATGAACAAAGAATGTAGGTCACACTTACAGGATGAGGGACTGTATCCTGGAAAGCAGTGACTCTGAAAAAGACATAGGGTTCATGGTGAATAACCAACTGAACAGGAACTCCCAGTGCAATGGTGTGGTGAAGGTAGCTAATGCTGTCTTGCTATCTTTGGATATATAAGCAAGAGAATATTGAGTAAGATTCAGGAGGTGGTATTACCTTGGTATATGGCATTAATGAGACTATTAATGTAATACTGGAGTTCTGGAGTACTTCAGAAAGGCTACTGAAAAATTGGAGCAGGTTCAGAAAAGATCTACAAAAATGATTTGAGAGCTCCTTAATCTAGCAGCCAAAGGCATAAAAAGATCCAGTCTGGAAGATGAAGCTAGACAAATTCAGAGTAGAAATAAGGAGCATGATTTTAAGCAAAGGTAATTAACCATTGTAACAACTTACCTAGAGACATGGTAGATTCTCCATCACCTGAATTGTTTAAAGCATGATTGGATGTCTTTCTAAAAGATATTACCTCTTTTGACCTGAGTGTTTGGCCAATATTAGGAGTCTTGCAGGTTATTTCAGTGAAGAGGAGAAATTGATGATGGAGTCAAGTATTTCTTTGATGCAATCCTGAATATTTACAAAAAATGTACAAAGTTTTGTTTCCCTGAGCATAATAGGAATCAAACAGCAGGAGACAGTTTCTTTGCTCACAGTTATAAGCCTCTTTCAGCCAGTTCTCCACCCAAAAAGTTCTCTCTCTCTCTCTAGGCTTTTTCTTATATCCCGTTTCCTATGCTTGTTCTGGCTGGCCCCTTGGATTTCTGCTTCTTCTCTCTCACACGCACAATCACACAGTTGCAATTAAATCAATCCTCCATCCCAGCATTTGTTAACAGATTCCCAGGAAAACACTTGGACTGCATGGTGCAGCCATTGCCTGGGCTTGCATGTGGTCTAATCCTTGGGCAGTGGTTTTGCATTGTTTCAGCTACCACTAAACAAAGGGGCATTTAATTGCTCCCTCATTTAGTGTGAATGGAAAGCAGCTATCCTACTCAGCTGTTCCAACAAGGTGGTGGTGTGATTGCCCAACCTCTGTCATAACAATATGCTCTAGCTCAACCAGAATCTTTGGGCTCGATTACAGGAACTATTGGGTAAAATTGTGGCCTGTGATAGACTAGATAGTCAGAATGGTCCTGTCTGGCTTTGAATCTATGAAACTTGGGGTATGGCTACACTTACAAGTTGCAGCGCTGGGAGTTACAGCGCTGGTCATGCAGCTGTGTAGGGGCCAGCGCTGGAGTGTGGCCACACTGACAGCTACCAGCGCTGCAGTGTGGCCACACTTGCAGCACTTTCCAGCGCTGTATTGAGAGGTGCATTGTGGGCAGCTATCCCACAGAACACCTCGTCCCGTTTTGGCGCCGTTTTGGCGCTGAGTATTGTGGGAAGGGGAAGGAAGTGTGTGGGTCATTCCGCTTCCTGTTCCAACGCCCCGTGGTGCATCGCTTCACATCCCAGCATTCTGTCTTTCCGGCAACGTTTGGCGCCATTGTGAGTGTCTTTCTGTTTTACTCTGTGGGAAATGGAGCCCGAGCTGCTGAGGACTGTGCTGATGAGTGTCGCCAGCACAACACGTTTGGCAGTCGAGCTATTCCTTCAGCTCCAAAGTGACAGCGAGGAGTCTGACGATGATATCGATATCGATTCTCCTGCCGCAGACACCAAAGTGCTTGTGGCATTCACAGAAATGCTCAGCACCGTTGAACACTGCTTTTGGGCTCGGGAAACAAGCACTGAGTGGTGGGATCACATCGTCATGGAAGTCTGGGATGACGAGCAGTGGCTGCAGAACTTTCGTATGAGAAAAGCCACTTTCATGGGACTGTGTGCTGAGCTCGTCCCCACTCTGCGGCGCAAGGACACAAGATTGAGAGCTGCCCTGACGGTGGAAAAGCGGGTGGCTATTGCAATCTGGAAGCTGGCAAATCCAGACAGCTACCGGTCGGTCGGGAACCAGTTTGGAGTGGGAAAGTCGACCGTTGGAATCGTTTGATGCAAGTTTGCAAGGCAATTAATCGCATCCTGCTAAGAAAGTCCGTGACTCTGGGAGCGTGCAGGACATGGTGGATGGCTTTGCACAAATGGGTTTCCTAACTGTGGAGGGGCAATAGATGGGACGATATTCCTATTTTGGCCCCACCTGGCATCAGAGTACGTTAATCGAAAGGGGTATTTCTCTATGGTTCTCCAGGCGCTTGTGGATCACCGCGGGCGTTTCATTGACATTTACACAGGCTGGCCTGGAAAGGTGCATGATGCACGCATCTTTCGGAACAGTGGCCTGTTCAGGAAGATGCAGGCAGGGACTTTTTTCCCAGACAGGAAGATCACAGTAGGGGACGTTGAAATGCCCACTGTGATCCTTGGAGACCCTACTGCCTTGGCTCATGAAACCCTATACAGGGAAGCTTGACAGGAGCAAGGACCGGTTCAACTACAGGCTGAGCCGGTGCCGAATGACTGTGGAGTGTGCTTTTGGGCGTTTAAAGGCACGCTGGCGTTGCTTGTATGGGAAGCTAGACTTGGGGGAAAGCAGCATCCCCGCGGTTATATCCGCTTGCTGTACCCTCCATAATATTTGTGAAGGGAAGGGTGAAACATTCAGTGAGGCATGGATCACCGAGGTTCAAGTCCTGGAGGCTGAATATGCACAGCCAGAGAGCAGGGCTAATAGAGAGGCCCAGCACAGGGCTTCAAGGATTAGGGATGCCTTGAGGGAAGAATTTGAGGCTGAAAGCCAACAGTAATGTTTGCTGACTTGCATGGGAGTGAATTGCACTGTTGACACTGTTATTCTATTATCCCTAAAATGATTTGCAGTGCCTCTTTCTTTACTGGGCTAAGGTATCTTTCACTATCTGCTATAATAAAGACTGTTTTCAAAGCCAAGAATTGTTTTATTGTAAAGAAAAAAAATTCCTTGACAGACAGAAAAAAACACACAACATTTCATGAACACAAGAGGGAAGGGGTGTGGGTTGGTGAACTGTACAGTCACAAGTTTGCATGTGTCCTGTCTGGAGTGCTGTTTAACGATTCCTGCACTTCAGGGTGCATATACTGCATGGTTATGGGGGTTGAGTGCAGAGGGTAAGGGTGGTAGGTATCAGGGCTGGTTGGTGAAAGAACAGGTGTTGGAGGCAGCTGGTGGTGGTAAGAAACTGAATGCTGGGGAAAGGCGGTTTGAGCTGACATTGGGGCACAAGGAAAAAAGCTTTGGGACGGGGGGGGGGGGCTGTGGGGCAGCACGGGACTGCTCTGCCTGCATGGCTACGATTGCCTTGAGAGAGTCCGCTTGGCTCGACAGGATCTCTAGCAGCTGGTTTGTGCTTTTCTTCTTTGCCACAGCGTTTCTACGCCAATGTCTCTGGCGGATCATGCTTTCCTTCTCTCGCCACTCCTTCAGTTCCTTTCTCTCTGCAGCAGAGTGCTGAAGAACAGTCTTCAGCATGTCCTCTTTGCTCTTTCGGGGATTTCTTCTCAAATTTTGTAGCCTCTGTGCTGTGGAACATCTGCCCACTCCAGGAGTCAAGGTCACTGTAGAAATGAAACATTTAACAGGGGCAGCATTGTATCCACTATCTCCAGACATGAATTGTTACACTGAGGGAGTTCGCACTTTAACATTCTTTTCCCACACGCATAACACGACAGAAGCCACGAAATGGTGAGTGAGGGGTGCTTATAGAAGGAGAAGTGGGGCTTGATTGATAGAGGGGGGCTGGTTGCTTCGGTGTATCTGGAGTGATAGAGGGGTTGAGTGAAGATGCAGCTGCAGGGGTGATCTTCACTATCTACCTATCTCTTCACTTAAGAGTCTCCCTACATTTTTCACTGGAGTTAATCCTGCAAGATATCTCCCTGCTGAGTCACTAGGGGACAGCGGAGGCTCTTTACAGCAATGTGGATTCCGCCAGGGACCCTACGCGGCTTCCCTGTGTTCAGAAATGATCCCCACTCGCGGAACAGTGGCGCGGACGCCAGCGTGACTGGGACAAGAAACACAGTGGCTCTCCTATAAACCTGCGCAGGCATATTGCCCACGCTCTGGCTGAAACTTTTGCTGAGATAACTGAAGCAGATTACCGCGACGTGATAGACCACATCAACGGGCTATTCCACATCTAGAGGCTGGCATGCATGCAGCCATAACCCCCCTTCCTCTCCAGAAACATTTCCACCCAGAAAATAAAAGCCGCTTACCGTTAACCCGCTCCTCTGCTTGTCGTTCTGCAACTGCTGGCTGCTGCGATTGGGTACTTTCCTCCTGGCTTGAGAAGAGATCCTGGCTGCATGCCCACTCTGGGGTGTCTTCCCCCATCCCAGTAGCTTCACTCGTGGTTTCCTCCCCCCCCCCCCCGCCGCCACCGCCACCTCCTCCTGTCCCCAGCCTGCTCAGAAGTGTCCATCGTAATCCTGGGATTGGCAGTGGGGTCACCCCAAGTATCTCGTCCATCTCCCTGTAATAAACGGCAGGTCGTGGGGGCAGCTCCGGATTGGCGATTACCCTCGCGGGCTTTGTAATAGGCACTCCGCAGCTCCTTAACTTTCACCCTGCATTGCAGTGCGTCCCGATCATGGCCCCTATCCAGCAAGGACCTTGATATCTGCTCAAAGATATCGTAATTCCTACCGCCGGAGCGCAGCTGTGCCTGCACTGATTCCTCCCCCCAAACACTGATGAGGTCCAACAGCTCGCCATTGCTCCATGCTGGGGCTCGTTTGCCACGTGGAGGCATGGTCACCTGGAAAGATTAACTGATTGCACTCCACACCTGGCTGCAGCAAACAGGAAGGAGATTTTTAAAATTCCCGGGGCATTTAAAGGGCTGGTCACCTGAGGCAAGAGCAGTAGAGTGCAAACTGATGAGCAGAGTGGCTGAACAGGAATTCTGGGATAGCTCCTTATTCCCTGGAGGACAGGTAAAGCGCTGGTGAGTGTCCACACCTGCTGAGCAGCGCTGGATCCACCAGCGCTGCACTCCTTATACCCCTGCCGGGATGGGTTTTCAGCCAGCGCTGCAACCAGGGAGTTGCAGCGCTGGTTGTGCCCTGCAAGTGTGGACGGGGTGTAATTGCAGCGCTGGAAAGCCTCCACCAGCGCTGCAACTTGTAAGTGTAGCCAAGCCCTTGGATTGTAAACCCTTTGGAGAAAGGGCCGTGGCGTAGATCCTCTGATGTGGATGAGCAACTCTCAGTGCAGCACTGAGATGGGGTGTGGGAATGGTGGCTTTAAGATACCTTTATGCTCCCCTGATACTGGGCACTGCTGGGCCCTGGGCTGAGCCCCAGCATAAGTAAGAGTAGCCTTTGGGCGGCTATAATTGATGCCTGGCTGCTTATGGCCCCAAGGATCCAGTCCAGTAACCAAGACATAGAGATGTTCCATCCATCCTCCCTTTGCTTGGCCCTGTTCCTTGTATGGGAAACTGGGATAGTGGCAAAGGAGAGGCCTAGGAACGCAAAGCAGCTGGAATGCCCACCAGGATCTCACCCTTTATCTTTCTATATTCTTCTACATCAGGCACACAGAGTTTGCTATAAAAATAATAACATTAACGTCACAAACATTAACAACCCAAAGCCTTCCAGCACCCTTGGGAGAAAGGACATTATCCATATTTTATAGGAGAGGAAACTGAGGCACAGAGTGGCTAAGTGACTTCATGAAGGTCAAACAGGATATCTGTGATTACGCCAGGAATGAAACCCACATCTCTGGACTTCCAATCCATCCTATGAACAAAGCAGTTAGTGACGATAAGACCTAGTAGAGGTCTCTTGGTATGCTGAGCCACAAGTACTTTAGTTTGCTGGGTTGGGAGGCTAAGAACACTTCTGCACAGTGGCCTGGGAAAGACAGACAAGTTCTCCCACAATGCACTGTGGAACGATTCCTAGAGCGGCACAGCTCAGAGCAGCACTAAGAACCGTGGGCTACGCCCCAGAAATCCTAGCACCTGACCCAGGCTAACCCAGCACCGGCATGGACGCAGCTACATGGGTATGACTTCAGCGTGGCTTAGCAGGGTGGACATTCACACCCAGGGTTGGCTCACCTGGCTGCCTGGACTTGGGTAAACTGCAGTGAAGACATACCCTGAGAGCAGGATACGTTCCCCTGACTGGGGACATATCAGATGTGAAACTGACAATACAGCCTTTGATGTGTTGTAAGAAACCTTCAGTATGGTTTTTTTTTTCTTCAGAAGGGATAAGGTATTTGGGGGGAAGGGAGAAAACTGCATGGTGGGGGAAAAATCGTAGGAATGTTATTTACCATGGCGGGGTTAGGGGGGAGAGAATATTCCTGGGAAGGCTGCAGAAAGGGAGGGGTTAATATGTTTCCACTCTTTCCAAATCCTCCTCACTGAAGCCCCTCCCCTAGTGCAGCCAAGAAGCAGAGGAATTTCACAAAACTTAAAAAAAAAGTGGGAAAAAAAAATAAAAAGTGCTGATTTTTTTTCCTAAATAATAACTAACAAAGTTCCTTGCTTTCCCCAAAAGGAGGCGCCTTTGATGAGACTAAAACAAACTGCTGGCGGGAGCTCTGTGTAAAGAAGGAATTAGCTGTGTCGTGCGTGTGTCTCATACGCTGACTCTGTGGCTGCTTGCTGCTGCTCTTAAGTAGCTTTGTGGATATTGAGTCCTTTTTAAACGCTCTGCAAAGAAAGTGTTTGGGGTTTTGGTTTTTTCCCCCCCTCCTCCCCTTGAAAGGAAGAATGATTCCTGAAATCAGAGAGCTTTTCTTTTTCCTGGGATTTTTTCTGCTTTTTATTGCCTCTGAGATTGAAGCCAGAGCTCGTAAGTAAAGAGCGATTAAAAAATAAGATATAAAGGAATGATTAAGGATGAGACGTATGGGAGGGAAGGAATTTAATGATGGGGACCAGGACTGTGCAGTTGTCTGCTGGGGGATTTTTCCCCGAGAGAGTCTGTGTCTGGAAGGAATGATCATCATGGATAATTAGTGATAATTAGGAAAGGCTGCATTTGGCAGGAATAAGTGCAGAGGTGCATGTATTACTAGCATGTGGTCTCCCTTATGCTGACAGCAGTGGGTACCAGGTATGAAAACATAGGGTCAGATTCTAATCTGGGACCCACCTGTGTAAATTCTCTTCACTGGCTCTATTGCTGCTTTCTGCTGATGTAGCTGAGATCAGAACCTGAGTCACGAGGTTGTGAACAGCTCAGTGGCTAGAGACAGCTTTGCTTAGAGAGCGCGAGCTACTGATTGATGCTCCGGATTGTATTAACCAGGCACCCGTACTCAGGTGACAGAATGCAGTGTCAGTAACATCTCAATGAACCTCTTGCCCCAGAAGAGACTCTCAGGTGCGGGGAGTTATGATTTTTGAGCAATCGGCTTTTGCACCAGTGATGTTCCAAAGAGAAACGAGCAATGCCACAGCAGCCCTGCTTGTGGCAAGTCTGTGGTAAGGAACTCAGATCACAGTGTTCCAATGGATTGAAGCTGGGAGGTTTGTCCTTACAGATACGGAGAAAAAAAGATGCTCTTCTGATTAGATTGCATTACTAGCATGCAGGAGACCTGACCACTATTCCCAGCACTGCCACAGGCTTGCTGTGTGTGGCCTTGGGCAAGTCTCTTAACCCCTCTGTTTCCCCATATGTAAAATGGGGCCAATAACGCTGTGGTGTTCAGTGTTTGAGGTATAAGTCATTACAGTCGCTAAAATGCTTAGAGATCCTGTCTTTAGGGTATTGGCTTCATACTTGTCCATGAAGTGCCTCGCATGCAGGCATCCGTGATAATAACAGAAGTGCTAACAAAGCGCAAAGGTTTGTTAATAAACGGATAGAAGTATTTGCATTGAAAACTAGTGTGGATGCTTTCTCTTCTGCCTAGCTTCTAAGGGAGCTGTTACCCGTAAAGCTTTTGTTTATAATTTCTTCTCTCTCCCTCCCGCCCGAAGTGAGTACAGTGCAGGCTTTCATTTAGTGCAGCGAGCTACTGATGCTCCTTTTCTAGAGGTTCTTGTTTTCAGAACCCACCATGCCTGGGTCTTCCTCTCATGGCACATACAGGGCTGTAAAGAAAGTTTTCCAAGGCAAGCCCAGGTAACTGAGAATCATTCCACTTTCTGACAGAGCTAATCAGAAGGCAAAAATATCACTAACAGAACCAATTCCTAGTGATAGCTGATACTAACCAAAGAGCTTGAGAAGGGGTTTGAAGCCCCATGCTTCCGGGTTTAAGACATTCCCTACTTATTAGGGATTAGGATGAGATTTTCATGGGAGGCAGGTTCTCCCACATCTGCCCACTATGGGGTTTCTTGCACCTTCCTCCGACGCATCAGGTGCCGGCCATTGTCACAGGCAGGGTCTGGTCTAGCTAGAACTCGGAACTGATCCAGTCTGGCAATCTCTACCTTGCTCATGCTTCTCAGTGGCAGGTAGGAGCTGCAGATTTCCACTGACTGGCGAATATCCTTTAGAAACAATGGGCCAAATTCCTCTGTGGGGCAACACCACAGAAATCAGCCATTATGCTAAGGATGAGTTTGGTACCAGGCACATATAAGATTCTGTTACTTACCTTGCAGAACTCCCTATCCCCACCCACTCCCCCAAGGAGATATTTTTTCAGAGCAATAGTTCCGACTGGAAGTGTATATCTCAGCCTGGTCAAGGTCTGCCTGTCCTTTACTGCTAACGACCTGATTTAGGAACAAGGGCATGGGTGACTTCTTTTCCTAGTCTGCCGTCTTCACCTTTCCTCTCTGCTCACATTACACAGCAAGCCTGTTTTGTTCCTTCATAAACTCAGCAGGGAGGTTGTTTTGCAGTGGGATATAAACATGGGCATCTCTCTGCTGGCCATGATGCAGGAGGAGTTCCTTCTTTGGCATCTGGTCCGCTGACCTGGGAAAGCCCTATACTCCAGCCCCAGCAGTTCCTCGCTTTACCTCTGAGTTTCAGTGAGACAGGCTATTATTGGTAGGGGATGTTTATTTCATTCACTGGTATTTACTCACCAGATGCAATAACATCCCCACATGCGATCTGGAAACTGGTAAACTACTGGTAATGCAGTTTAGCATATTGAAACTAAGATATGGAGTTTTGTGCCCAAAGCTTATGGCTTCATCTGCTTCTTCTTCTTCCTATTTCCCAGCATATAAAAGTGTTAGGGCTTAATCTTGATCTGAGGTATGTGAGTAGATGTTGCTCAAATCAGCGGAGCCCCTGCACACCTGCTTTACAGCTGATTTTGCAAGGCACGTGGCAATTCAAAGCTACATCTCTGAGATCAGTGCTAGCTCAGCTGAGGGCTCTCCCAGGTAGCAGTGATGGAGGGGCGATGCTAGCTGGGGATCTTACAAGGTAGAAGTAGGAGCCTTCAGCTGGTGAGCTAAAAGAAAGCAGGGCTGACGGTAGACATAACTCTCCTCTCTTCGGCCAGAAGAGGTCTCTCTTACATGCAGCTAGACAGCGGCTGCTCCAGCTCCTGCACCTGTTAACTTGTCTGCTTTCAGCTGTCAGGCAGTGAACAAGTTCCAAAGGGTTAGATGTTGTTCTAGCCAAGGGCTGCCTTCAAAAGTGATTCAATGGCAGCACAGGCTGGTAGATTTTAGTCTGAGTGTATAGACATGCTGCATGTACCAGTCCTTACGGTGAATATGTGTGCTGTGAGTTCACGCACGTCGGTCCAGATTCTGCCATCCTTACTCCCAGGGAAATCAGCGGCTTAGATTGTTCCCTCCCCGGTGAAAAGCTGTAGGAGGGGATTTCTTGGGAGGAAGCCTACACGGGAATTTCCTAGCTGAGATTTCCCTGAATCATCCTCTCATGGGGTGGTAGAGTTTGCTCCCCTGCAGAAAAGCTGCCCCTGGGATCTGCATGAAGCCTTGTAGCTCTGCAGCAGCTCTGTCCCCTCCTGCCCCCTCCCCCCACCAATGCAGCACTACTGGAGCTTTGCTACTGGTGATTATCCCGCTGGCTGCAGTAGCTCTCAAGGATCTGCAGTGGGATCCAGAGCAAACCTGGCAGTTTATTAACTTGAGAGCCTAGATCCGTGGGGTTGGAATGTGGACCGTGCACATCCTCTGCAAATCCTGCCCCTGGCCCACCCCCTGCTCCCCGGTGCACCCTGACTCCACCTCCTCCCCTGTAAGGATCGCAGGCAGCACAGCGAGGTCTCAGAGCGTGGGTACGGTGCGTTGGAGGCCCTGAGCCCCTCTTCTGAGAGGAAGGATTAGGCACTAGTCTGGGATCCAGGTAACCAGGCATCAAGTCCCTGACCTGCCACAGACTGTGTCACTTAGCCCCTCAGTTCCTCACTGTACAATGGGGAGAACAGCGCTGCCCTGCCTCACAGGGGTGCTGGGAGGATAAATACACTGAAGATTGAGACGGGCTCAGATACTGCAGTGTTGGGGGCCATGTAAGCACCTTAGCTTGATCGATTCCACATGAAGGAAGGAGGATCAGTGCATGGAGCTAGCCGGGATGACCGAGAACAATGAGATGACATGAAAAGTGAGGCGTTAGCGTAAGGGTGGCGGGTCTGGCTGTCAGTGTGATGATGATGATTTAAGAACCCAGCCCAATGCATTGTGCCCCCTTATACAATGTAAACCCCATGCTAGCACAAAGCCGACAATAACAAAATCAGTCAAATACATATTATTAGTAATAATACTAGTTATTAGCTAGCGAATCTACAAAGAGCCCGGTCGAAACTGGTCATGCAGAGACCCATTTTTAGTGCGCGTGCTCGATCAGAGGGAGCGGCTCCTCGCGCTGGGATTTGGCGATTTCTCCAAACTGGGAAATATTCGATGGACTAGAATGGAAGTGTGTGGTGGGAAACGAGATCCCTCAGAGCTTGCACAAATAGCCTGGGGATGCGTACAGAAGAGGAGGGATGGGCCAGGGGTTTGGGTGCTGGCCTGGGACTCAGGCCAAGTGGGTGCAATTCCCTGTTGCTCTACAGAGTGTCGCTGCAGAGGTGGGGGGGGGGGCTGGCTGCCCTGCGGATGTAGCTAGCATTTCAGATGGGTACATACTCGGGGTAGCCTGCCTCTGAGGTTATAAATCAGTCAGAACTAGCTTCTCCAGCTGGAATTTACACCTCCAACTCAAAGTGTAGACGCGCCCTTAGCCTGCTCTACACCTCAAATGTAGGTTGACCTACGTATGTCGCTCAGGGTGTGAAAAATCCCAAGAGACGTAATTAAGCCAACCAAAGCCTCCTTATAGACACTGCTAGGTTGACGGAAGGCATTCCAGATGGTGAGCACTCAGATTATTGAAATGGGGTTCAAGCATGGTAACAGGGTTAGGCCATCAGCTGGGAATGGCCCTTTAATGGGGCTGTCCACAGGAGTGCTCCTGTTAAGAAGATTTCACTTTACACTAACGCATCCATGTCTGGTGGGGAGCAGGTCGTGAGGCCTCATTAATGTGCTTTGAGATCCTCCAATGAGACGTGCTGTGTACAAGTGCAAAGGGAAATTGTTTCCATGTATGTGCTGTAGCTACAACCCCCTACAAGCTCGATGATGATGTTTAGCACCAGGACTTAGTGCATGTATAGAAGTCAGCGCTGATACAAGAGTAGCTAAGATGCAACAGGTCAAGAACCCAGTCTATTTTAACAAGTCCCCTTCACAGCTTTTTCTATACTTTTCCTTTGAAGCCCTCCGTAAACACAGGGCTGTCAGATCAGCTCCTGGACTTTCTGTACCAGATGTCGTTTTTTACCTTTTATTTACAACTGTGCTTGAAACACTGATGCTGATTAACACACACTCAAAACAAGGTTAGCTGGTGAGGGCATGACCCTGATGAAAACCTATGGCACCTAAACCCCTGCTCATTTGTACCCTGCTCTGAAAAGTGAAGAGGGGTGTGGCATGAATCTGCAATCTATGGGCATAACAAAGATTGACACAAAAGCCTGAAAAGGCCCAGAGGAGGATGGATTCTTTGTGACTATTGAAATATACATGAATATAAGGCCCGATCCAGTGCAGTCAGTTGAAATGTGTCCATTGATTACAATGGGAGCAGGATCTGGTTCATAGTTACTCTGGATTTACCCCAGTGTATCGCCACTGAACTCACTTCACTGGTTTCAGATTTTGAAAGATTAATTTTATGGTCCTTAGAGATTCCATGGCACTTGTCACAAGAGTCTGAACCCCAGCTGAATTCAAATACCCTGCTTACCTAGAATTCCCCGTCTCTTTTCCACGGGATACAGTATTTTTCTTCAATCCCTCACCTACACATTAGTGCGGCGTAGCTGCCCACTGTTTAAAGGCTGCTGTGATTCTCCCCAGAAGTGGCTGCATGTGGTGGGGAAAGTGAACCTTGTAGCCAGTGATGAGCTGCCAAAATCTTAACAACCGGTTCCCTATAAAAAGTTCTGATTTAAGGGGAGGGGGGGAAGCAGGGGAGGGGCCGGGTTGGGGGAGACATACTCGTGGGGCCAGGGGCCCCTGCAGGGCCTGAGGCATATTGCCCCACTTGCCCCTTCCCTCCGGCCAGCCCTGGAGCTTGCAGCAGCCCCTCCTCCCCCCACACCTTGCCGGGCTGCTCAAAAAGTGGTAGCAGGACGGCTCTTGAGCTCAGCTGAGCTGCCCAGCTGGTGCCGGCGGCTGGCCACGCTGCAGCTGGGGGGAAGCGGGGGAAGGGCCGGGGGAGCCTCAGCCTCCCCTGCTGGGAATCCTGGGAGCAACAGGATGGTCTGGCCCATGGACCGGAGTTCTTTGCCCACCTCCTGGCCCTTTAACAACCGGTTCTCCATGGAGGTCTAATTTTAGCAACCGGTTCTTGGGAACCGGCTCCAGCTCACCACTGCTTGTAGCTACAGTAGCTTGTAAAGCACTTCAGGATGAACAGGGCCAAGAAAAATGTAAGAGATGATTACTACATTCTGTTTGAGAAATTGGGGGTGGAGGTGGGGTAATCCCCTGGGATGTTTTGGGCATGGGCGGTGGGGGACAGCTTCCCAGTGAAATATTTTCAGCTACATGACTGGAAAGCTGGTCTCCATGTAGAATTTATAGGCCTGTTGGCTAAGAAGGGCTCCCCTCCCAAGTCAGGAGGTCCTTTGTATTCTGATAGGTCTAATCCCTTTGGAAGAGCAAGAAGAAAGTCTGTGTGTTTGGTGCTGTAGCGGGGTGGCTACCCGCTCCTGCCCTTTGGGGCTTTAAAACAGCCCTGGGAAGGGGCTTTTTGGCTGGGCTGATTGGGGAAGTGGCTGCAGCTGGAGGCCACGCCCAAACTGAGCAGGGCTTATAAGAAGGCAGGGAAGCCAGGAACAGTCAGTCTCTCTCTGCTTCCAGAGGGAGAGGGGCCTGGCTGCTTAGAGGTTGAAAAGGTACCTATGGTGAAGCAGGGCTGGGGAAGGGCTGAGGAGCCAGGGAAGCTCCAGCCTGGAAAGCCCAAGAGGTACTGGGGGTTGCAAGGAACAACCCAGGAGTAGGTAAAGCAGCAGGTCCAAACCCCTTTTGCCTGTGATGAGTGGGCCGATGCTGCAGTCTGCCCCAGGGTGTGGAGCTAGACCATGACTGTCAGTGGCCACTACTGAGGCAAAGTGGGGATGGCAGGGTGGGGGCTCCCCTGGGAGGAGGAGACCCAGTTATAGTTAAAGGGGCACCGGGTCCAGGGAGGGACACGGGGCCGAGAGCAAAACAGGTGGATCACCAGCCTGCAGGGGGCGCTCCGGACTGGAAGTAGAGCTAATTCCCGGAGTAACCAGTAGGAGGCGCTGCAGGGGTGAGTACCACCCTGTTACAGGTGCCCCTTGTGTGGATGAGGGGTTTAATGAGCCCAGTTATCCCCTCCCTCACACTGGGGTAACCCCACAGAGTCACACCAACGTGACCCCGGAGTGAGAGGAGACTCAGGTCCACTCATCTGCCAGTGAGCACGAGGCTTCTCCGCAGTCTGATACAGGAGGGGCTGGGAGTGTAATCAGAATTTCACGTGTCCCAGCCAATCCCCTTGCTAGTGTTTGGAGTCGAGGAGTTGTGCGTGTATGTGTGGGTGATGTGGACCGTCAGTAAATTTTATTCTTGATCATTTAATATGCCCAGACAGAAGTAAAATGAAAACACAGCTCACCCTGAGTAGGTCGACTCTTTTTATAGCCATAACATTATGTTTCAATAACAGCTACACACACTTTTTTTGTTAATAACCTGGCATGTGGGCTTGGGAACCTGCCTAACAGGGCCTCTCCCCTAACCGCCTGGCCGTGTCTAAGGACTTTCAGTCCAACCATGCCACTGTCAACTCAGCACTTGCTACAGTGACAGACAAGCTGACCAATAAATGCACATTCTTAGACAGTCTCTTTCATTTGGCTGGCCCAGTCCATAACTCGCTGGATACAGGAGCAGCATTGGAAATGGATGCACTGCATTGTACGTGCTTTGGGCCATAGCCTGAGCTGATGTAAACTGATGAAGATCCGTTGAAATCAAGGGAGCTATGCCATTTACACCAGCTGAAGAGCTGGTCCATTATGCAGGATTGTTGGATTGCTGCCCCAGCATTAGCTGGAGCTTGACACTACAAAATGTTTAGGGTCTGACTCGCAGAAATGTAGGACTGGAAGGGACCTCGATAGGTCATCCAGTTCAGTCCCCTGCACTGAGGCAGAACTAAGTATTTTCTAGACCCTTCCTGAAAGGTGTTTGTCTAACCTGTTCTTAAAAACCTCCAGTGATGGAGATTCCACAACCCTGTCCCTCGGCAATTTGTTCCGGTACTTAACCACCCTGACAATTAGGAAGTTTTTTCTATTGTCTAAACTAAGTCTCCCTTGCCACAATTTAAGCCCATTGCTTCTTGTCCTATCCTCAGAGGTTAAGGAGAACAATTTATTTTCCTCCTCTTTATAACAACCTTTTACCTACTTGAAGACTGTTATCATGGTCCACCTTATTCTTCTCTTCTCCAGCCTAAACAAACCAATTATTCAGTCTTTCCTCGTGCTTCTTCTGCCTTGCTTACAACACTCCTGCTAATACATCCCAGAATGTTGTTCACTTTTTTTTGCAACAGTATTACATTGTTGACTCATATTTAGTTTGTGATCCACTGTGACCCCCAGATCCTTCTCTGCAGTACTCCTTCCTAGGCAGTCGTTTCCCATTTTGTATTTGTACAATTGATTATTCCTTCCTAAGTATAGTACTTTGCATTTGTCCTTACTGAATTTCATCCTGTTTATTTCAGGCCATTTGTCCAGTTTGTCCAGATCATTTTGAATTATAACTCTATCCTTTAAAATGCTTGCAACCCCTCCTATCTTGGTATGATCCGCAAACTTTATAAGTGTACTCTCTATGCCATTATCCAAATCATTTATGAAGCTACTGAGTAGAACTGGACCCAGGAGCAATCCCTGCAGAACCCCACTCAATATGCCCTTCCAGCTTGACTGTGAACTGTTGATAATTACTCTGTGGGAAAGCTTTTTCAACCAGTGATGCATTCATCTTATAGTAGGTTCATCTACACCAGGGGTCGGCAACCTTTCAGAAGTGGTGTGCCGAGTCTTCATTTATTCACTCTAATTTAAGGTTTTGCATGCCAGTCATACATTTTAACATTTTTAGAAGGTCTCTTTCTATAAGTCTATAATATATAACTAAACTATTGTATGTAAAGTAAATAAGTTTTTTAAAGTGTTTAAGAAACTTCATTTAAAATTACATTAAAATGCAGAGCCGCCCAGAGCGGTGGCCAGGACCTGGGCAGTGTGAGTGCCACTGAAATCATTGAAGGTTTGTGTACCATTACCGCTGACTTGAGATGGACACATGGGAGAAACTGACCCATATCTCAGCTTCAGTAAAGCTTTTGAGACGATGTCACATGACCGTCTCATAAACAAACTAGGAAATATAGTGTAGATCAGGGGTAGGCAAGCTATGGCACGCGTGCTAGTGTCAGGGACCAGACCAGCCGCTGGCCTGCTCCCACTAACTTCCCTGCTAGCTGCACTGCCTTGGGATTGACAGAATGGCCCAGCCCCTGACTGGCTGCTTATAAGCCTGGCCCCTACACCAGATCAGTGGCTGCTTGATGCGTACCATGCCCTTCGCTGTGCTTGCCCTTGTTCCAGTCCCTCCAGCCCCTGCTGCCCTCCAGCCTCAGACTGCTAGCTTTGATCCCTGTCTCTGCCTCTGGCTTCTGTCTCTACTTGACCCTCTGGTTCTGGCATTTGGCTTCTGTCACGCCAGTAGTGATCCCTGCCTCCACCTCTGCCTTACGACTGGTTTAACCCCGAGCTCTGGCATTTGGCTCCTGTTGCTCCAGTACTCACCCTCGGCTTGTTTCCTGAACACTGACTGGTAGGCCGAACTCTCACTTCCACCACTAGGTCTGCCCACCACGGCTCGGTCAGCGACATCGAGCTCTTTGGGATCTGCTCATATTTCACAGGCAACAGCTAGGTTTACATTCACCTGCAGATGATGATTTAGGAGATGAAATGAAGGCTTTGTAGGTTCAGCTTAGAGCAAGAGATTGAGGCAATACTGAGGGCCAGATCTTCAGCTCTGGTGAAGTCAAGGAATCATGCCAATTTGCATCAGCTGTAGACCTGATGAATGTACGACCTCCCGCAACCTAAGAAAGCGGCACAAGAATCCAGATCTGCACTAGACAGAGAGGAGAAAAACAAATCAGATTCTTTCCTTATAAGAAATATGAGCATCATGTCTCTGACTGATGAACAGGTTAAGCTTAGGGAAGGCTCTCTTCCACACCCACATTTGAATGGTTTGTCACCGAGAACACCCCTTACCGAATTAGGCCATCTTCCCCAACGGAGACCATGATTATGCTACATGGGCTCTGCCGATCCAGCTTTATGGGTATAACTCTAGAGACAGAGCCCCCGGGTGTAGATACAATGTATGCCAACAGCAATAGTCCAACCGGTGTAGTAACACCAGCTCCCTGAATGATGTTAGCTATGCCGACAGAAGCACCCACTCGGCGAGCCAGTCTCAGAGCCTGGCAGGACAGATTTGCTCTATGGTGCTAACACCAGCTGTATGTGTTTAGGCTCTGAAGCCTAGGGAGAGGGAAGGGCTTTAGAGCCTGATCTCCAGACCCAGCCCAAATGTCTACACAGCTCTTTTTAGCACTGTAGCTTGAGCCTAAGTCTGTTGACCCAAGCTCTGAAACTCGCTGTGTAGACGCACCCTCAATGGCTAGAATAGCAAGTATTGACCAGACATGTTGATTTGAACATTCACATAGTATGGGATCTTCTTCAATGCCTGCGCTGGTTTCTGCTTGCTGTAGCTGTCCGTCATGGACATGGCAAACAGCAGAGAGAGCTTCCCCTCTTTTGATATTTCAGTTTCAGGCCTCATAGGCTATTGTTACGTTCCTTGCAGGGGCTAGTCAGCACTGAACATATAGAGGTACCTTCCTCACAGCTTTACCTGGTCTAGAGGGAGGCCATTGTTTACTCTGCAGTTCTCTATGCCTTCTAGCTGAAGATCAAAACCACTTTACCAACGCTAAGGAATTAGGATTTGCCACTCCCCTAATTTAGAGATGGGACACTGAGGCTGTGATTCCCTTGAGGTCACACAGAAAGCCTCTGGCAGAACTCCAGAATTGGTTTCTAATCAGAGATCTCTCCAGGAAGCCTGGGTCTGAAATAGCAGGGATTATGTTGTCTTTGTTTTTTCCCTATGGTTAATTATTATTCATTGAAGGGCACGGGGACAAGCATGACTGAGATATGGGATGGCCTGTTTTTACCTAGGATGTTTAAAACATGGGGATACATGGGATCACATTGGTGGCAGTTCTCAAGGTCTGAGAGACGTTTCCATCCAGCACAGTCCATTGGTCAGAATCAGAAAGCAATGCCCTCCCCACGCTTGCCCTTCAGGAGGCAGTCAGTGACCGCTGTGTTTTGATGAAGAACTTGCTCCGTCTTGAAGCAGATGGAATTCCATCTTGAGAGAGCCAAAGGCCTTTGCTGGAGTCAGACACTCATCTCACAAGCTACCACAGGATGATTAAAAAGGGCCAACTTCTGTGTGCTGTTCCCAGCACAAGGAGCTCTAACCTGCTCCCAGAGAAATCAATGACAAAACTGCCATTGACTTCACTGGGATCACCAATGGGATGGTGAAGGAGCGCACTGCCCCTTTAGGGACAGGCTGGAGCTTACCACCATGACAGCCCGGCGTGGAATGAAGGAGGCCCCATCCCGCCCTAGGGCTGGGCTATTTAAAGAGGCAGCTGAGGGAGAGAGAGGGGAGTAGAGGTGAGTGGTGGGTTCTCTCTCAGAGCTCCTGGAGACCAGCCTGATCCAACTCAGAGACTTTGTTGGGTGGACGTTAAGTGTGGCAGCTCTGAACCAGGGCCCTGAGGTGAGGCCCTCATGAACTGTGTATTGTGATTGCTCCTGTCCTGAACCCTCATTAAAAGCGGACGTGCCGTTTTGTTAGTGTGTGGTGGCTTCTTCTTGCCACAGGCTGTTAAAGTGAACCCACTGCTGCCCAATCTGGGTAAATGAAGGTGGGGCACACCCCACTGGGACACAAAGGGGCATGCAGGGATGGTACAGGCCTTTACATGGCCCCAAAGGATCACTCTCAAAAAAACACATGATCTGATTAAGAAGACAGTTGAAGGACATAGGACTGGAAGTGGCCTCCTGGGTCATTGAGTCCAGACCTCTATGGCGGGGAACAGGTGCGAGTGACACCTTAATTCTTTTGTTACATTTCTATCGTCTGCCACAAGGAAGCCACGTTTGGGGCTCTAGGAGGTAACCTGAACACTACAGCTCTTCTTGAAGCTTCTCAGCTCCTTGAGTGTGCTACCTGGAGCAGACACAGCCACTTTTTGTACTGGCTTCCACAGGTGCCTTGGCTTCCTTCTGCCTTTGGTCTCCCCAGCTGTAAGATGGGGCTGCCAGTACTTATCTACCTTGCAGGGCTGTGACATTGTTTATTTATTTCAATGTGGACTGAAGAATGTATTCTAGCTAACAGGGGCGCACCCTCTATTGGGCATCCAAACAATAGGTAAAGCGAACCACCTGGAATCATTGCCCCATGGCACTGATAGCAGGCCACTCCATCCATAGTAAATAAATAGCTGCCACCGCCTCCCATCAGGATCCAACAGTGAACAAACCCCCCTCCATGCCCAAAATGCCCAGGGCTTGTAACATGAGTGGAAGACTGGAGATTCTTGGAGATTTTAAAGAACAGGCTAGACAAACACCTGTCAGGGATGGTCTAGATCAGGGGTTCTCAAACATCTCTGCACCACGACCCTCTTCTGACAATAAATATTACTACATGACCCCAGGAAGGGGGACCGAAGCCTGAGTCTGCCTGAGCCCCACTGGTTGGGGTGGGGGGGGAACAAAGCTGAAGCCCGAGGGTTTCAGCTCCAGGCAGGGGGGCCTGTAACCTGAGTCCCAACATGCAGGGCTGAAACCCTCAGGCTTCAGCCTCAGGTGATGGGGCTCAGGCTTCGGCTTCGCCCCTGGGCCCCAGCGAGTCCAACTCAGTCCTGGTGACCCCATTGTAATCCGCTTTG
Organism: Mauremys reevesii; assembly: GCF_016161935.1. Taxonomy (NCBI): domain Eukaryota; kingdom Metazoa; phylum Chordata; order Testudines; family Geoemydidae; genus Mauremys; species Mauremys reevesii. Next base: position 16,175,732 of record NC_052623.1, on the reverse strand, counting down.
GGGTCCCGACCCACAATTTGAGAACTGCTGGACTAGATAATACTTAGCATCAGCGCCAACTTTCCCCAGCGCCGGTGGGGGCTCGTGCCCCCCGCAGTTCCCCCCATCTCCACCCTTTCCCCGCTCCTGCCCTGCCCCCATTCCAACCCCTTCCCCAAAGTCCCCGCTCCAACTCCACCCCCTCCCTGCTCCTATTGGACCCCCTCCCCAAATCCCCGCACCAGCTCCGCCTCTTCCCCGAGTGCGCTGCGTTCCCCCTCCTCTCCCCTCCCTCCCAGCACTTGCAGCGCAAATCAGCTGTTTCACGGCACAAGCGTTGGGAGGGAGCCAGGGGGGAAAAGCGGGCAGGAGGTGCGCCCAGGGGAGGAGGTGGAGGCAGAACGGAGGCGGAGGTGAGCTGGGGTAGGGGGGCGGGCAGGGAGCTGCCGGTGGCTGCTAAGCACCCACCAATTTTTTCCCAGGCGTGCTCCAGCCCCAGAGCACCCATGGAGTTGGCACCTACAATACTTAGTCCTGCCATGAGTGCAGGGGACTGGACTCGAAGACCTCTTGAGGTCCCTTCCAGTCCTAGGATTCTGTAAGATTAACAAATCTCATCTCTGATGGACTGAGGGGCTTGGTGGGGAATCACTGGCTGAGTCTTGCTAGTCTATGCAAGGCATGTCCATTGGAGCCAATGGGAGCAGCGGTAGGGAAGGGTCCTGATGCTTTTAAGGTGATCTGTAAATGCTAAGGGCCTGATTCTGCTGTCTCTTACACTGGTGTAAATCTGGAGTAACTCCACTGAACGACACCCAGTGAAGTTGATGAAAATGAAAGGAGGCGAGTCAGTGTTACTGTTATCACTGCCTGCAAAGACGAAGGGGCTCGAACGGCCATTGCTTTAAACCTTGTGGAGTTGTTTACACTGGCATAAAGTGAGAGTAAAATGCTCCCTCACATAAGGTGGCTGCTCTGTGGCTATCCATGGTGCTACTCATCATGAGCACGGGCAGGGGCGGCTCCAGGCCCCAGCACTCCAAGCGCATGCTTGGGGCGGCATGCCGCGGGGGGCGCTCTGCCGGTCGCCGGGAGGGCGGCAGGCGGCTCTGGTGGACCTCCCGCAGACGTGCCTGCAGAGGGTCCGCTGGTCCCGCGGCTTTGGTGGAGCATCCGCAGGCACGCCTGCGGGAGGTCCACTGGAGCCACGCGACTGGCGACCGGCAGAGCGCCCCCCGCGGCGTGCTGCCGTGCTTGGGGCAGCGAAATTACTAGAGCTGCCCCTGAGCACAGGGATGAGAATCTGGCCCAAACTATTTGTTTTTCACGAAGAATTGTCATCCTCCCAACTCAAGCTCTCTTTCTGCTGGATCCTGCCCTGCTATCATAATCCCGCCCTCTGATGTCCGCAAACGGACACCGATCTGGGCACATCTCAGATTTGGCTTTGGGACTTCCTTGCAGGAGGATGCTGGAGCAAGATCTTGTTTAAACATGAGCCCCACTGGGAATTAGCATCCCTTAGGCCACATGCTACCCTCCTGCGGAAGCATAAAACAAGCACCCCAAATGCAGTAAGGTAGCAGGTATCACGTAAAGAAACAGGTTCTCCTTGCTGGTGAGAAGGGAGGATTTTGTGCCAGTTACGCCAGTGAATCTGCAGAGAAATCCACACAGAACAATATGGACCCTGGGGTACCACTGAGTGGGCCTCTGACCCTCACTTCACTGGGAGGTCTTGGGATTAGGGAGACTGGGAATCATGAGAGCTCAGTGTGTGAGCTTGGACAAGTCACTTAACTCTTCTGAGTCTCAGTTTCCCCATCTGTAAAATGGGACTAACGATGCTCCTTTGCAAAGCGCTTTGAGATCTATGGAGGATAATTGCTACATATTATTCTTGTTCCCCCTGCTGCACAGTCCTATTGGCTTTGGCTCCCAAGACCATACCATTCTACCCTCTCTCCCAGCTGGGCTGTGAGCATAGAGGGAAGATGTCCTCATCTGCAAAAGGGAGTTTGCCCATCCAACCATTGCTCTCCAGCTCCAGACCCTGATGTGACACCTCCAAACCTCTGCAGCCCCAGCTCCACAGATTATCAGAAGGAGGCGCATGGTGGCGCTCCCACTTGTGCTGATTTAAGGGGAAAGGCTGTCCTGTTTTCTCCTCCTTCAGAGGGGGGCATGTGGGCCGCCGTAAGGAAAACCAGCGAAAGCCATTGGAATGGGAAACCAGGTTACGTTTTTTCATTTGGTACTTAATATTTGAAAGTCTTCGCCATGAAAATCCTCTTTTTGTAAAACAACATGACTTTTGTGAGCGTGTTATTGCTGAAGACGGCAATAAATAAGGAGACTGGAGCCCGAGTGGCAATTTACAGCCACAAATGGCTTTTCGCTCAGAGCAAATTGGGAAGATGTCCAACATTTGACCTATGAAAATGAAATTATTATCCTGGCATGGGAAAAAATGATCTGAACCTCGAAGCTTCTAAGCCTCCTCCTTCATTACATCTCTGGATCACCTTTAACCAAACATCCATGCGCTTGCTGCCAACTATGCACTGGAGTGCTGCTGAGATGCGGACAAGTGTCGATGGGTGCCTGAGACTACCAGTTCTTTGTAATTTTAATGGCAGGACCTTTGCAGACATTAATCAGGCTTGCTTTCTAGGGCTGGATTCAAACCAGGGTTCCACTTGTGAAAGACGAGTGATTAAACATTTAAACCATCCAGCCAACTGGCATGGGGAGCCTGCTAGCTTAGCAAAGCTATGTCATATTAAGGCAACTATATTTCTTCATCTTCAGCATAATTCATTAAGATGCTGCAAGCAGGGAAAAATGAAGTCATAATTCACCCTTTTGAAAATTTTTTTTTTTTTACTAGTTTCCTGCAGTTGCGTAGATAAACATAGTCCTTGCGCCGTTGGTCATTTGCTCTAAGACCTCGTCGTTCCGAACCATCAGGGTGGGAAAGATGAGTTTGTTGGTTTGTCTGGTTTGGCGTGAGTTATGTGAGTGGTTTTGGGAACTGAACAACCACAGACTTGGAGAGAATGGAGACCCCCAAAGATCCACCCAGAATGCAATGCAAACATCTGCATCAGCACTGAATGCCATTCTGTTTGTAATGGAATTTTCTGCTGTAATTGACAATGCGGCCATTGTATCACATTAAATATGGAACGTAAAGCCTGTTTTTTGTGCAGTCACTTAAGGGACTAACAAAAGGTGGTCTTAACACAGAGGTGGGTTTAATCCTCAGGAAGCTCTAAAATCCACTATGGCTCCTGCGGAGACGCATTCAGATGGAAATAGAGTTGCAATTCAGTGAGGTGAAAGAGGGTTATGCTGTGCTTGTAGCTCCATTTTAAAACCCCACTTCTGTCTCTGTTTGGTTCTGTGTAATTATAGTGCTGTATATACCTGTTATCTCCATGGCCCTGTTTAGTTCAAGGAATCGAGGGCAACTGTGGCTCAGTGTCTGCCTCTATTTTTAAGGTATGGTGCAACCGATAGAGGTCATCCACTTTTACCCATCACTGCAGTAAGGTACCTAAATGCCAAATGCTATACCTAGAACAGCAGGATTCATTCAGAAGGGACTTCCACCGCGTTACTGACTGGTCATTATTACATGTCACAGCAATGTCTGGAGACCCCATTGTGATGCAGTTGCCAAACACATGATGAGAGACAGTCCTGGCCTGAAGAGCTTACGCTCCAAATAGAGCACCAGACAAAGGGTGAGAAGAGAAGCCGGAGGTAAAGTGCGTTGGCCAAGGTCATGGGCAGAGCTGGGACTAGAACCAAGTCCTTCCAAGTACCTGACCAGCAGCATCTCCACCACATTACCTGGCCTTCCACTGCCAAAGTGCAATTCATAGACTCATAGAATCATAGGACTGGAAGGGACCTTGAGAGGTCATCTACTCCAGCGCCCTGCACTCATGGCAGGACTAAGTATTATCTAGACCAGTGGTCCCCAAACTCTGGGGCATGCCCCACAGGGGCCATGGAAGAACATTTGGGGGGAACATAGTGGGACCCGTGCAGCCCCCACAGGGGGCAGGGAGGGAGCACCACCCAGTCCCGCTCCAGCCCCTGCTACAGCCCAGCTCTGCCCCCCTTCCCTCTCCACCCCCAGGTCAGCTCTGCCTCTTGTCCCAGTTCCTTCCCCATCCCCAGTTCTGCCCCAAGCTCCGCCTTCAGCTCAAGCTCCCACGCTGAGCAGGAATGGGGGGCGGGGGCACAGACAGGTTCCATTACTGGTGTGCGGGGGGCGACAGGAAAAGTTGGGAACCACTGACATACCCCAGTGTCTCTCAACCTTTCCAGGCTACTGTACCACTTTCAGGAGTCTGATTTGTGGTGCGTAGCCCCAGGTTTCATCTTACTTAAAACCTACAAAATCAGACATAAAAATACAAAAATGTCACAACACACTATTACTGAAAAAATGCGTATTTTCTTATTTTTACCATATAATTATAAAATAAATCAATTGGAATATAAATATAGTACTTACATTTCAGCATATAGTATGTAGAGCAGTATAAACAAGTCATTGGCTGTATGAAATTTGAGTTTGTACTGACTGTGCTAGTGCTTTTTATGTAGCCTGTTGTAAAACTAGGCAAATACCTAGGTGAGTTGGTGTGTCTCCTGGAAGATCTCTGCATACCCCCAGAGGGCTGCATACCCCTGGTTGAGAACCACTGATCTACACCATCCCTGACAGGTGTTTGTCTAACCTGTTTATAAAAATCTCCAATGAAGGTGGTTCCACAACCTCCCTAGGCAATTTATTCCAGTGCTGAACTGCCCTGACAGTGAGGAAGTTTTTCCTAATGTCCAACCTAAACCGCCCCTGCTGCAATTTAAGCCCATTGCTTCTTGTCCTGTCCTCAGAGGTTAAGGAGAACAATTTTTCTCCCTCCTCCTTGTAACAACCTTTTATGTACTTGAAAACTGTTATCATGTCCCCTCTCAGTCCTCTCTCTTCCAGACTAAACAAACCCATTTTTTTCAATTTTCCGTCTCATCTGTTACTGCAGCAGCTTCCGGACAGGCACCTTTCTCCAGATACAGGTCTTGAGGGGGATGCCCAAGCAGAGAAACTATTATACACTTTATGCTGAAAGTGGCAAGATTTGAGCTCATCTTGCTTTCTGCTGGTAGGAGAATGTGCCTACAAGATGTGACACATCCCTCCATGTACAAGGCAGCTCCCCTGGCTCAGCTCCCCAGAGTGCAGCACGGGTGTTTGTTCCACAGGGAGGATATAGGCCGGTTGGGGTGTTATGTCAACGTGTGTGTCATGCGCTGTGGAGCAGAGGAGCTTCCAGCAGACGACAGGGCACCTCATGGCAGAACAGGTGCTAGGACATTTTAGGAGAAGCAGCAGCCAGGAAGCTCACCTCTATTCACAAAAAGGGAGGCTGGCTTCTGAGCAGCTGGGCTTTGGGACCAGAGCTGGGTCATTTGTATCCTCCAAAGGTCCCTGCTGCAGCCTAAGGGTGAGATCCTGACTTCAGTGGGCTAGGATTTCACCTCAAGTGCTGAAAGTGCCGATTTTCAAAGGCACCCAGCTCCCGCTGATGGTCAGTGGGGGCTGGGCACTGCACCTTTGAAAGTGAAGACATCAGTCAGTACCTCCTGGAACCACGGAACAGCCCCAGACTGGGGTAAGATTTTAAAGCATTGTAAATCCTTAAGGTGGCATAAGGATTTCAGCTGCCTTATCGCAACATCATCTGACCTGAGCCACCTTTATGTAGGGTGGCTTAAGCACTTTTAAACAGCTAATAACATACAGTGACAAGTGTGTACTTATTGATGACAGAGCATAAGCCACTCGGTCTCTAGGACTGCCTGCCTGTTGGCATGCATTAAAGTGGGCATGCTTCTAGCCAGATTCTGATCTCAGTTACGCCAGTGTGAATCCGGATCACTTGCACTGGTTCTCATGGAGAAACTCTAGATTTACACAGGTGTAACTGAGATCAGTCTGGCTCGGATTAAGTGATCATATCAAACAACGCATGCACACACATGTGTAGTATCTTTTACTATACTATGGTAACAGAGATTGAATCACATTTTCTCCTGGCCATATGCAACAGTCAATTTTCAGTTATTCAATATGTCTGTCTTTGGGGAAAATTCCATTCAAGTAAATAAGAGTTTTGCCATAGACTTCAAAGGAAGCAGGATATGGGCCCTAGCTTTTAGGCTTCTGCAATATATAGACCTGTGATTTTAATGCTGGTTGGACAATGGCTTTTTTCCTGAGGACAATTTCAACTTTTGATCAAAAACCTGAAAATGTTTTTGTTTTTCAGCAATTCTCTGTCAAAAAAGTTTGATTTTTCAGGGGGTTTTGGCTGAACTTTTAAAGCCAGAAATTGCCCCAAACTGAAAAATGTTTGGCCAAAAATTGGAACATTTTTTATTTTCATTTTTTTTTAAAAATGGAAAAGTTTCCAAGAAAACAGACACTTTCCACCCCAAAAAATTGTTTTGTCACAACCCCAATTTTCTGTCAGCACATTTTTGGCCAGCCCTGCTGTGAATATTATTATTTCAGGGTGTATGAAAGTGGGTATTTCAGACACTGGCGCAAAAATGTGGTGTTCCTGTGCTCTGTTTCCTGCACTGAAATCTAAGAAGAAACACTGGGTGGAAAAAGAGAAGATGAGATTCTAAGCCACGCTCTAGCATTGCAGACAGGCTGCAAACCTGGTATGAGAGAACTGCTGATGATTCCCCCCTGTACATGAGAATCATTTTACAATCTAAGTAGACAAGACAGGATTACTGGCCCTACAGACAGGGAACTGATGCTTATATGTGACTCAGCCAAGGTCACTCAGGAAGTCTTTGGCAGAGCTGGGAATTGCATATCGCCCCACCTCCGTCCTACTCCAATGCCTAGTCCCAAGACCATCCTTAACTCTAGTTTATTGAAAGACATTAGTGTTGTATGTGTAAGCAGGGTCTGAATGAGCTCTCCCCTGACAGCTAGCTGGGAGCGGGAGAGACTTCAGGAGCAAACTGTATTTACATGAACACACCTACTCCACCTAGGTATCCAGCAGGTAGATCTGTGTTACTCAAAGTGATTGAATTTGATTGGTGTTGGGTTACAAATCACTTTAGTGCTGTATGCCGGGGTAGTGAGTTGCTGTTTTCAATGTTGTTGTCTTTATTGTATGAATAAAGGGAAGCAGAACTGTGCTTAACCTGTCCCAAATGAGGGGGTCACCCTCAGTTGAAAGTACTTTATTAAGCCAGGAGCTCAAATGCCAGAGGCCTATGAAAGTAAGAGGGGTGGGGATATGGGTCCCAACCACAAGGTGTGGACTCTCCTTAAGTCTGGTTTAACCAGTTCCTCCTTCCTCCACTGTTCAAAGATAGAGTTAAATAGACTCCATTAGGAGCCTTTATTATTTTAAGTGCTCAAATAAGAGCTGAAATCACTTGTAGTGGGACAGCATTTTTGCCCAGCCTGCTAAAAGCTGAAAATCACTAGGAGCTGATAACCACTAAGAGACTGACCTGCAGAGGTTACAGCAGGAAGGCAGGTGGCAGCAGAAGGTGAATGACAATCAGTTGGCAGGAGCGGCAAACAAGCAGCCAGTAGGAGTGGAACAAGTGGCTGGTGGGGCAGCTAGTGGAGAGGAACTGCAGCTGATGGGACAGCCAGACAGACCAAGTGCTAAGATGGCAGAGAAAGCAAGGTGCCTTCTTCCCCAGGTGGGAGGTGAACTCACACAGATGGACCTCTGAACCCTGGGTCCTCATTGACCAAGGACAACCACTGTGAGTGGGGTATGGTGAGGGAGCAGAATGGAGCACAGAAAAGGAACTTTTGGTTGTAGAACTCAAGAACACGAGGCGGAAGGCTCTGCTCCATGCACTCTGGGGTGGGTGTCCTGCTCATAGTTCTAGGATTATGAATCCTGCTTGTGGCATTTTCCCTAATTAATGTCAGGTGCAGGGGCAGCTCCAGGCACCAGCGCAGCAAGCGTGTGCCTGAGGCGGCAAGCCGTGGGGGGCGGCCTGCCGATCGCCGTGAGGGAAGCAGTTAGGCAGCCTTCAGTGGCATGCCTGCGGGAGGTCTTCCCGTGGCTTCGGCGGGAATTCGGCGGTGGGTACTCTGAAGGCGCGGGACGGGCAGATCACCCGCAGAAACGCCACTGAATCCGCATGACCAGCGGACCGCCTGCAGGCGTGCTGCCGAAGGCCGCCTGACTGCTGTGCTTGGGGCAGCAAAAAACATAGAGCTGCCCCATGTCAGGTGGCATCCCTCCTTTCATTAAATGTTTTTTTTCTACACTCAGACTCTGTGCTTGCAAGTGGGGAAGTTTTGCCTCTCAGAGGCGCCATGGGGTGGTGTGTAATTTCCCCAGGTTACTGGGTAGGGGCTCGAGCCGGTTCTGTTGTGTTGTTGAAAAGGAACCCCTAGATACTGATCCCAGCCCTGGTTGCTGCCGGCTCCACCTGGCAGAAGAGTTACTTATATAAGACACAGGCGGTAATTGTCCCACTCCACTCGGCGCTGCGGAGGCCTCAGCTGGAGTACTGTGTCCCGGTTTAGGCACCAGGCCTTAGGAAAGATGTGGATAAACTGGAGAGAGTCCAGAGGAGAGCAACACTGTAAACGTGTGGGACTCACCCCTGAGGCGCCTCCTGCTGGTCGTCTCAGGGAATTAGTTCTTTGACCCAGGAGCACCCTTTTGAGCTCCTGGCTCCCAGCCTTTGTATACAGGCCAGCTGTGGCCTGATTGGGGCGTGGCCACAGCTGTGGCTGTTTCCCCAATCAGCCGAGGCTTGCTGCTTTCCTAGCAGCAGCCCTCTCGCTGTCTCAGCCCTCTCCCAGGGCTGATTTCAGGCTTCCCCGGAAGACTGTGGAATCCCCTTCACTGGAGGTTTTTAAGAACAGGTTGGACAAACAGCTGCCAGGGATGGTCTGTGTATACTGGGTCCTGACTCATTGTGGTGGGATGCACTAGATGACCTCTCGAGGTCCCTTGCAGCCCTACAAGTCTCTGGTTCTATGACTGTAGCATATCCAACTCTTTTGGAATACAGTAATTTACCTGTGTACATTTTGGGCCTGATTCTGATCCCATTTATACTAATCTAGTTCCCTTGACTTCAGTGGAGTTACTCCTAGTTTAGGTCCTTTCTGTTTTCCCTTCCATGTCCTTTCCATCCTTTCCTTTATCCCATTCAGTTTCACCCATCTTGATACTTTTATACAGGCCAGCTGATTGGGACACGGCCACAGCTGTTTAGAAAACCTGACCCCCTTCTTCAAAAGGGGCCTTTACTTGTGAGTGTCCCAATTTGCAGGGTAGTTTGAGATACTGCAGCGACTCTAACGTGATACCCGTTGCTGACGTTAAACCTTAATAGTCCCAAGGAAATCCGCAGGAGCGAGGGGGTCGGAATATAGCCCCTTTCTGAAAAGACACTGAGGAGGGAAAAATTCTTCCCTGAAAATGTCAGGGGACGGTAAATTAACCATCGCTGCGTGTGGTATCCTGGAGCACTAACACCATTTATCCTTGCACATTACTACTACTACGATTATTATTTGTGTCACAGCAGCTAGATGCCCTCGGTAAGATCAGGGCCCCGTTGTGCTCGCTACCGTATGACCTCACAGTCAGCACCAGTCTAAAGAGACAAGACACAGCTGAAACGTAACAACCTTCAGCTAAAAGTGGTTTCAGATCGCTTGACTGATGTGAAACAGCCATGAGCCAGAAGGCTACGCTGACTAACGGTCCCACAACTGCAAGGCTCCTTTTACCATCCCACAGCACAGAATTCTCTTTACATGGAGACAAGTGCTGCGCCAAATTCACCTGCACTCAGTGAAGACAGTGGAATAACCCGAGGGATGAATTTGGTCCAACTCCAGTGAAGTCCTTAGAGTGATGCCAGGGATGGATCTGGCCCACTACATTTAAATCTACAGTGACTTCACAGCATGTTATGGGATGGAGTCAGAGATCAGTTTCCCCAGCTCAGCAACTCTCACTCCCACAGACGTTCCCATTGGCAGAGACTGGCTGGCTCTGTTAAGAAATGCTTGGGGGGATGGAACAAATCTCTCCTGACTGAAGAGCCAGTCTGATCCCTGGTAAGGCCTGTCTCTGCTGGGGGCACATATGGCGCAAATGATCAGACAAAGGTCTGCACTGTACACAGAAGTGAGAAGGTCCCAGTGGTTTGCGACTGCTACTGAAAAGGAGCTGGGAGAATTATCATGGGTTTAGAGATACAAGTCAGGACTCTTTTGTTCCCATGTGTCAGTGATTATACCCACCTACCTCAGAGGGGGTGTTTGGAGACCTTAAATGCTTGTCCAGAGCTTCGTAGCTGCACAGCACCAGTCCTTATAGAGGCAGCTGAAGTTTTACTTTCATAAAGTGGCTTTTCTGAAGACGTGTTGTTTCTTCGAAATTTTCTGATTTTTGACCAAAAAGCCCTAAAAATGAAACCACAAAAATAAAGAATAATAAAAAAAAAATCCCCCCCCCTGAAATTTTCAGAACCAAAAAAAACCTGAAAAGTGTTCAGTTTTTTATTATTTGTTTTTTCTTCAAGGAAAACTTGAAATTTTTTGAGGAAAAATTTCCATGAAAGCAAAACCATTTTCATTTTTGTCTACCTATTTTGCAAAAAAAACCTCAATGTTTTTTCAGCTGGCTCGTCCGTTCCTATCTGGCTTCTTCATCTGCCCTCTGTCCTTCTGTTTCTCTCACAGTATTGCCAACCCCAAATGTTCAGAAATCATGAGTCAGGCTCGCCAAATATCATAAGATTGGCTTTAAAATCATGAGATTATGGAAAAATAATTGATTTGGGGTTCTTTTTTTTTTGCCTTCTGCTTTTTGAAACTTTAGGGGGCACTGGGGTCACATTTTGAAGCTTCCTCCACAGCCACAAGGGCTAGAAATTTATTTTTTCTTTAAGAATGAAGGCTGAAATCATCACATATTCACTTGACTCCAGGAGCTGGGGCTTGAAGGAAAACAATAATTATCATGAGTCTCATGACAAAATCATGAGAGTTGGCAACACGGCGTCTCACTCGCTGTCTGGATTAAACCTTGCATCTCCTGCAAGCTGTGACACTCTGAAGTTGACTCTGTTCTGGCCACGTGTCCCAGACTGTAAAACTGATGGCCCGTACATAATGCCATCTCAGATCTCTCTGCCCGACACCTTATCCTGGTGGTGCTGCTGGCAACCCAGCACGGGACATCCAAGATGAGAAAGGGTGAAAAACAGAGCTGGTTGGAACATTGCCAATGAAATGAAATTTCACCACAAGATGTTGTTTCATTGAAGCCTAAACGTTGTCCAGAGATGTTAGAGTGACAAGGTGGGTGAGGTAAGATCTTCTACTGGACCAACTTCTGTTGGAGAGGTAAAAGATATTACCTCACCCACCTTGTCTCCCTAATATCCTGGGACCGACACGGCTACAACAACACTGCGTACGTCCAGAGATGTATTGGTTTCAACAGTTTCTGGTAAAAAAAAGACTGATGTTGCATGGCTGGGTGGTTAAGGCCCTGACCTGGGATGTGGGAGACCTAAGTCCCTGCTGTGCCTGATTTAGAGCGATCTGGGATGGAAAACTCTGTTCTGAAGCCGGCAGAGCAGGGACTTGAATGTGGGTGTCCCACGGGTCAGTGCCCGGACCACCAGGTTACACACTCTGAATCGAAAAGCTCAGGTTTGCATCTTCACATGGACACTAGGAAGTATTGGCTCAGCCCTGCCGATCGACTGGGGAAGGAGAATACATTTCCAAGAGCACTCCCTTCTCATGCATAACGTCCATCTGTTTGATTTTCAGGTCCAGATATGTTCTGTGATTTTAATGGCAAGAAGTACGGTCCAGGAGAGAGCTGGCATCCCTACTTGGAACCTCAGGGGCTGACGTACTGCATCCGATGCACCTGTTTGGAGGTATAGCTTCACAGTCTAATCTGTCGTGCTGATCTACAGTATGAGAACAGGTGTCAATGGTGTTACCAGACTTGTTTATAGTGGGCCACTGCGCATTAACCTTGCTTTGGAGGCCTTTAATCAGTCCAGTTATGGTGGCAAACTCTATCAAAGAGAAGGGTCTTGCCAATTCTCTTAAGGGTGACCAGCTGCTGGATTAGCCTAATCCTTTTTGGAAACTCATTCCACAACCGAATCCCCCAGATGACGAAGCTTTATCACTGGCTCTCACAGCTTCGTAAGCTGCATTGTCCCAGAGGTGGGAAGCCAGGTTGGTGGATTATGGGTGGAGATGTGGTGGGGTCCTGACCCATTGAGGGCTTTGATGCTCAGGGACACGGACCTGGACTTGCAATGGAAGTGGACTGGGAGCTAATGGAGGGAGTGGAGTACAGGGGGTGATGGCCTTGCAGCAGCCCATCCTGCTGAGGAGACTAGTTGTGTACTGTACAAGCTGGAGCGTCTGCATTTTCTCCCATGTTCAGTCCTCCTAGACTCAGGACGATCCTATCTAGAGTGACAAACACGTGGGTCCCTGGGGCCAGGGCCAGGAGCAAAGGGTGACATTCCCCAAAGAAGACTGAGGCTCCATTGTGCTAAGCCCTGCACAAACACATAAGAGAGAGTCCCATAAACCTGACCATCCAAATAGGCATAAGAACGACCATCTAGCTCAGTATCCTGCCATCCGACAGCGGCCAATGTCAGATGCCCCAGAGGGAACGAACAGAAAATCGTCAGGTGATCCATCCCCTGTTGCCCATCCCCAGCTCCTGGCCAAGGGTGGGAGGGGAAGCAGCACCACAGAGATGGGAAGTGCCTGGCCTAAGGTCACAGGCAGAGCGAGGAGTAGATCTCAGGTCTCCTGAGTCCCACAGCAGTGCCCCAGGTACAAGACCATGGAGCCTATTGGACCAGATCAACTTAGTGATGAGCCAAGCAGTGCTGAGGCTTTGCACCGTTTGGATGAACAGGGAGATCTGACAGGATCGGTGCATGGGGCAGAGTGTTTGCCGGCCAGCTGGCCCCTCTAGTAACTGGTTAGACAGTTTCATAATCATTGTACTTGTCAAGGATCATACGCTGGTTAGCAGCCTGTGGTGCTACCCAACAATTTAAATACAATGGCCCAGACCTTAAGCTGGGGTAACTCAGCCTAGTGCCTTCCACTTCTGGCTCAGTCCAAAAGGCCAAATAAGGCAGCATCTTCATAAAGGCCTGCGGGGGGGAAGGATTTTTGTCCCTGAGCAGCCCTGTTCTCTCGCCCTGCAAACAGAATGTGAATGTGAGCTGTTACCAAATCCAGTGCCCAGCCCTGCATTGCGTAAAGCCTGTCACTGACCCGCAGCAGTGCTGCCCTCGCTGTGCAGGTAAGTGGATTTCTGGAGCAGATTTCTTTGTTCCACATTTCTGTTTCTCTGGGAGCTCGGTTTCTGTGGATGCTTCTGCTTTTGGGCAGTCAGGGCGTGAGGAAAACAGGAATCGTAACAACGCTCTGCACTTATAACACTGTTCTTAGCTCTAAATATTTATATTAGGAGAGGATCCAAAAGCCCAATCGGGAATGGGGCTGCCGTGTGCCGGGATCTGTGTAAACCCAGAAGAGACAATGCCCAGTAGAGCCAGATCACTGACTGCTGTCAGCACAGGACATTGATGGAGCTATGCCAATTTCACCAGCTGAGGGGCTGGCGCACAGAGCCCCTTTTACCCCCAGGGATGTCAAAACACTTGGTGAAAGCAGGCAAAAATTGTTGTCCCCATTTCAGAGCAGCGCAGGGTGGCCCTGAGACCCGCTCAGTGCCTCACAGCGAGGCAGGGCTGGAAATCGCTCCTGGAGCACATGATTTTTTGCGGGGAGGCAGTGGGCACACGCCCACCCAAGCGAGGCTGAACTGGGTGCGCAGAGCCAGGTGCCGGTCTCCCGCATTAACTCTGCAATGAAGACACACCCTTCGCCTCTCTGTTCCAGTGTATCCCTCTGCAAAGTGGAGACCATCTCACGGGGGCCCTGGGATTATTGTGTGTAACGAGCTTTCGTGGCCTCAGAGGAACGTCGCTGTAGATGTGCAAACTATTATTATTTCACCTCGCTATTTGAAACAGATGTGCCGTCTGGGCCGTTGTGTGAAAGGACGGGAAAACGTGGAAATCTGAGCAAACTCTGTTGGTTTTCATCACTCCCCGCTCCAAACTTATAGCGCTGCATTGTGGCTTAGACAACGTGCTCACATAGGGATGGATGTGGGGTGTTAAGAATCCTCCCTTACACTCGTGTGCAGGCTACCCAGGGCAGATGGGCCATGTCTGGTGCATTGGTGGGGGTAGGGGACGGAATCCAGGCTCCCCTCATTCCCTGCCCCCTGTCCCTGCATTGTGGGGAAGAACGTGCTGCCAGGGCAGGAAAGCAGCCTCTCACTACCCTCTGAAGCCAAGGGGAGAAAGGGAGGGAATGTGGCTTCCTTATCCACCAGTCCTTCCCTTTTACTGTGGCGTGTCTTTGGCAATCTAACTCTAATTTTAAGATGAACAATAATCTCACAGAGAGGCAGAGCAAACTGTCTTTATGGGCTCCCTTCCAGGCGGTGATGGCCCGGGCCAGGCTGGATCCGGGGCGGGGGGACGGCTGATAAAAGTGTTCCTTGTTTACATCTTCCCTGGAAGATGGTCCCAGCTTCCCATTATTCAGAGCAGTGTCAGTGGAGTGGATCTGTTTAGCGTCAGGTCCTGCATGCCGGGCCTGGGAAGCGACGAGACTCAACGGGGCTGTTGCTGTTCCTCCTCTCCCCCTGTAGAGCCGCACACGCCGTCTGGGCTCCGGGCGCCTGTGAAGTCTTGCCAGTACAACGGGACAACCTACCAACCAGGGGAGATGTTTACCACGAGCGAACTCTTCCCTTCTCGGCAGCCAAATCAGTGTGCACAGTGCAGCTGCTCCGTAAGCTATTTTTGAATCAAAGGGAGTCGCAGTGCTTTATCTGTCAGGCGGGCATGGGTCTGAAGGGGGAGGACGTGGTCAGGGAGTGCCAATCTTTGTACAGCAGTATCACAATAATCTGACCAGCTATTCCAGCTCAGCTCCGTAAGGGGTGCTCCCACCGGTCACGGCTGGCCTGGCAATGTTATTCCCCAGGAGCTGATTCAGGTAGCCATCCCCATGTTGAATAGTACTTCGCTCCATGAGTAGTCCCATTGGTTTCCGTAGGACTATTCAGTGGGGTCAGGTAGTGTATCAGAGCCTGTCCCTTTGGATAGGAATTCTGCTCTTACGCTGGTGTAAACTGGAAGCTCTTCCATAGCAGTCAATGGAGTCACAATGGAGTAAAACCTGCATAAGTGAGAGAAGATTCAGCTCCTTCCCTGTTACATGAGAATGATCAGACTTGATGAGAGACAGGCGTTCTCTGGCCGACTGATGCCTAGGACTGGATTCTGATCTCTTACACTGGCGTCAATCCCATTGATTTCAGTTGAGCCTCTCTGGGTTTACAACACTGTACTGAGTCAAGTTCAAGGTCTCAGTCCTTGTCTTCAAGGTGCTCGCTCAATGGCCTGGGCCCATGTCACTGGGCCATTATAACCCCGCAGCTGAGTCTGGATGACCGCCCTTGGCTTCTGAGCAGTACAGTCTAACGGTCGGGTCAATAGGGTGCCTTCCCTCGCAGGGCTGCATGGCCTAGTGGCCAGACTCAATATGGATGCCCTCCTCTACAGGGGTGTGTGGCCTAGTGGCCAGATTCAATAGGGTAACCCTTGACCAGCAGGGCAGCGTGGCCTGGGGCAGGAGTGGCTGGAGAGGTGGGCCGCTGCCTTGGGGTGGGTGACAGCCAGGGTAGAGGGATCTGGGTCCTCCCTGCTCCCCTGGGTCCCAACCCAGGGCCCTGACAGTGGCAGGGTTGCCCGCCACCTGCTCAGTGGGGATCCTACTAAAACATGCTAAGCCAAGCCCCAGTTCTGTGTCTGTTTCCCTGTTAAGTTCCCCTGGGTTATTTCCGACCCGTTCCTCCATGGCTAGTTGTCTTGAGAGTCCCACGGCCTCTCCTCCCTCTGCAGCATTGGATGCCTATGGGTCATTGGTCATCCCTGGCTGGCTGGCCTCTGCGAACTGGAGTGTTGGCGGGTCCCTCCGCAGAAGCATGCAGCACCTTCGCTGCTCAGCCCCGACTGAGCTGAGTTGCTCCCTTTAATATCTAGATTCCAGCTGGAGCATGCCCAGCAGAGATGAGGGGGCATGGCCTTGCTGGCACACAGAGTGTGGTTAACCCCCGCTGAACCAGTGTGGGTCTGGTACCCCCATCACAAGCCAGGATATCTAAAAGAGCCTAAAGCTCCAGGATGAAGACGAGGGTTGACAACTTCACTCTGGCTCAGTAGAATTTAAAGCTCATCTATTCAGGAGACAGAACTTTCTCAGGCGGTGGTCCGGTGGTCCGGTGAGATGAACTCCCCCAGGATCTGAATGATCGCAGATGTCACCACCTTCTGCTCCCAGTGCAAGATGAACTTCTTCCACTTGCCTTCTCTGACATGAATGCAGAGCGGCATGGACATTGCAAAAACTGCCCCCATAACACGCCCAAACAAAACTGCACTGCACACACAATTCTCCCAATGGGGAGAGGTTCAGAGAGAGAGAGAACGAGTCACACATGAGACATGTTGGTCACATCACTTAATACATGACTGGAAGGCGCTCAGACACTACAGAGATCAGGGAGGGATAGGAATCTAGCTAGAACAGAATAGAAATAGAATAGTAACCAAGAGCAGAATCTGCCCATTGAGTGTGAAGATACGAAGACTGTATTAGGACCAGATTTTAGCTTAGTATTTTCCTTCCACAAGCAGTCACCATTTGATTTCAATGGGACTACTTGTGAAGTAAGGTGCCATTCAGCGTGAGTAAGGATGGCAGGTCTTGGATGGCAGGACTTTTCACCTGGGAAGATGAAGGGCCCTCCAAAATCTTCTGACCACACCCTGACTAAATAATAGCTTCTTAAAAGATCCAAAAGATCCACCCTGCTACCAGTGCAAGATTGCTCCTTATTGTCCATTTTCTAGTGCCTTGTCCAGCTAATTGTAAACATCCAAAGTTAAGGCCAGCAGAGGGGATGGCTTGGAATCACCCATTGGAGTTCACCACAGAGACCTTGCTGGGGTAGAAGCATTACTGTGTAGATGGAAGCACTTGGCAGAGGAGGCTTGGCCGTACACCAACGCCTTCGCAACACGGCTCCTGTGTGCTTAGAAATCCACTGAAGCCGTTACATTACCACGCTAAAGTGCAGATTTCAGTAAGAAGCAAGTTACTGAAGCCCATAGCACTGCATACCTTAGTAAGTTACATTGCTACCTGGGGCTTGTTTTACAACCGTGAGCTTGGGACCATTTGTGGCAGAAAACCCTGCAAGAGGCTGTATCTTTTGCTTTCAAGGCAGATTCTATAGTGACCTACTGTTATTCTCCTCAACCGGTGACCTCACTGCTGTGGGTGTTATGAACCTCTGTCATTATGAGGCATTGGCTGTGAACAGACTCCTGTCATCAGAGATAGTTTTAGCTACTTTGTGTGAAGAGCAAATCATTGGTAGTGGATAATCTTGTCTTTCAGTTTGCAAACATTGCCAATGGGCATTTGGTGAATATTTTTCTTCCCAGAAAGCCTGAAAGCCCGGGAGCAGACTCAGACAGGGACTTGGCTTGACTCTGGTAGCCTTCTGCCACAGTGTTTTACCCTGTCTTTGCAACAGATAGTGTTAATGGCCTGTTGAAAAGCGTGTCCCAACTCCTGTTTGCTTTTTGAACTCTTTACTAGACTGGCGAGCGCACAGTTTGTCCATTGTAAGGCCCAAAGATGGATGTCTAAGGGGTGATGATGCCAGTAAGCTGAGTGTCTGGGGATAGATTGAGAGGCTTCTTCTCGTCTTTCCCATTTCTCCAGGAGTAGAACATAAAACTGCAGAGCAATGACCACTCTAAACTTGGAAGGCGTATGGTAACATTCCAAGCATCAATAACCTCTCTCTGCATGTCCCAAAGCCATAAAAAGGAGAGTTCTGTACAGAGATTGCTTTCATTCCATTTATTATATAAAGATATTAAAGGGGGCCAGGTGGCTTATGGGGTTGTAATAGGGTGTGGAGCCTTTCAACTCCAGATCAAGTTCAGCATGAGAGCATCCAGAAGTCGTTACTACCTGAAGGTTCTTGGGAAGACTACGTGGAATGAGTTCTTGGTCTCAGACCAATTCTTAATGGATGGGTCTCCTCATCACATTGGACAGTAGCTCCCTTGTTGGAAGTGTCTGTGGAGAAGCCAAGGACTGAGTAAGCCATGGACAGTGGGAATGGTAAACTAGTGCTAGTGTTGCTGCTCTATAGATAAATAGAAGGGGCTTAATCTTCAGGACTGTCCATTTCACATCGATCGACTGCAGTGAAGTCACACAAAAATTCATTTGAAAGAATATGAGGGCTTGATTTGTTGTCGTCTTGCACCACGTGTAGTCATTTACCCCTGCACCAACAGGGCCAGGTCCTTGGTCCTCACTAAGGTGCCTGACACTTAAACTGACTTACTCCGTATGAATAAGGATGGCCAAACCTGGCACATAGAGATAGACAAATAGACACGAGACATACAAATTATATAACTGATGGGGCTGGTTCTTCTCATGTTTACACCAATTTTATACCAGCGTAACTCCTGATTGATGCCCTTGCTGATGAGAGGAGAACCAGACTCAAAGGTTGTGTATATATTTGTATGTGTGAAATATATACAAATGGAGAGGGATGCTTCCATCAACAATTATATATCACTGCAGCGTTTGGTTTTACTGTCTCATCTGCTTTATGTGACACCGCTGATCAAGAGCTCCCAGGTTTGTACGTACTTGCTGGACGTGTTGGATTACTTTTCTCTGGTTCTCTGTTTATTCAGTGGGATAATGTCTTGGACGCTAAGGGGAAAATAAAATGATCACAATGAAGCCAGGCACCAGTAGGATAGTGATTGGTCGTGTCTAATATTGCCAGTTGCTGAAACAGCTGCACGAACAGCTGGTCTAACTAACCTCTTTGAAAACTGCACCAAGTGCATGGCCTTTGGCATAAATTCTTTTATTTATGGCATATGCCTCTCTTCCACTTGGCACATACATACTCAGCTCTAAGCAGCGACCTGACATTCGCAAGGGTAAATAAGGAAACAGTCATCCGTGACCTAAAAACAAGCAAGGGCCAAATTCCAGCAGCACTGAAGTCAGTGGAGATAGTCTGGATTTACACCCCTGACCCAAAAGCAGCATTTGGCTCAAGGCTGTCTTTGTCGAGTGGAGCCCCAGGATATTAGAGAAATGAGGTGGGGGAGGTAATATCTTTTATTGGACCAACTTCTGTTGGGGAGAGACAGGGCCGGGGGAGGGGGGGGAAGCCGGTACAAATTACTGGGGCCGGGTGGTCCAGAAGGGGGCTCGGGGCCCAGCTTCCCCGGTTTCGTCGGCTCTGTTTAGCCCGTCCGCCCTTGCTGGGAGGCCTGACAATTTTTTTTCATCAGGGCCCGAACCCGCTCTCGGCGGCCTTGGGGAGAGAGACAAGCTTTTGAGCTACACAGAGCTCTTTTTCAGGTCTGGGAAAGGTACCCAGAGGGTCACAGCTAAATACAAGGTGGAACAGATTGTTCAGCATAGTAGTTACCATGTATTCTAAGGGACCATTAAGATAGCATGGCCTGTTAACTTCGCTGAGATCCTTAAACAAAAAGAGGGGTGTAGTGCTTACAGATTGTTGTGATAAGCCATAAATCCAGTGTCTCTGGTACATTCATAACTCTGCTAGACACAAAATATCATGGACTGAACAGAGACACTGGATTTATGGCTAATTACAACATTCTGTACCCACTAGCCCACTCTAGACACTGAGGCCACGTCTACACTAGCAAGCTTACAGTGGCACAGCTGTACCAATAAATCTGCATTGCTGCAGGATCGCTCATGGAGCCACATTATGCGGCTGGGAGAGAACTTGCCCATTGACATAATAAAACCACTTCCATGAGCGGCAGAAGCTATGTTGGTGGGAGAGTGTCTCCTGCTAACAAAGCGCTGTGCACACGAGTGCTTATGCCGGCGAAATGATGTCACTCTGGGGTATATTTTTTCACAGCCCTGAGCTACAGAAGTTTTGCTGACATAAGTGCCAGTGTAGACATGGCCTAAAAATCATGGACTGAACAGAGACACTGGATTTATGGCTAATTACCACAATCTAACCCTAATTGGCTTTTTCACATCCCCGAGTGAGGTAGTTATCCCGATTTATGTCTGTAACGTAGACAAAACCTGTGGCTCGAAAGCTTGTCTTTCCCACCAACAGAAGTTGGTCCAGTAAAAGATATTACCTCGCTCACCTTATCTTTGTTGAGCCCTGGTCTACACTACAGAGTTAGATCGATGTAAGGCAGTTTATGTAGACCTAACTCTGTAAGCGTCTACACTCCAATGTTGCTCCCGCTGATGTAAGTCGCCCACTAAACTGACTTAAGAACCCCACCTCCAAGAGAGTCATAGCGTTAGGTTGGTGGAGTTCGGTCGACGTAGTGTCAGTGTAGACGCTGTGTTGACAGTTCTGGCTGTCAGTCCCTGGCAGTTGACAGTCAGAGCCCCGCCTCCTGGTGCTGTGAATTGGAGCTGGGCTCCAGCTCCAGGGTATCAGCCTGGCAGGGCTCCAGCTATCAGCCCTGGGCGGTGAGGCTGTGGCTGTCAATGCCCCACACTGACATCCGGGGCATGCACTCCTGGTGAGGTCGTGCATTGCCAACAGAAAGAGCTAGTGTGGACACGCAAAACCATTTTAATTACTGCAGGGGCCGTATATCGACGTAACAAAGTCAACTTAGTTTTGTAGTGTAGACATGCCCTCAGGGTGAGTGAGTGGTTCAGTTCAGATCCATTGATTCACAAGACTTTCTTCCTTCTTATCCCCATTCACCTACACACCACACCCTTGTCTTTTCTCACCTGGCAGTGGAAGAAGCTGTCAAAGGATCTAGAGATGTTCACAGTTAGTTTAACTATCCTCAGTTGGGATGCTATAGGTACAATGAAAAATATCCCTGACCCAATGCAAGGGGGAGAGGTCCCTGATATCTAAGGGGCATGGATGGTGTAAAAGCCTCATACCATCTCTCTCTGATTTCTAACTTGCATGCTGCATAATGGGCCAAATTCAGACCTGGGGCAAATGGATGAAACTCCATTATCTGCAGTGGAATTGTGCTTGCTTACACCAAGGCTGAAGTTAGCCCGTTATTCAGATTTATCCATAGAGCACTGATCTTTTCCAGGCCACCTCCTACCAATAATAAATATTGGTGAGTCTAAACCACAAAATCTATCTCTGGGTCCAGATTACAGATTGTTGGAAGCGCTTGGTTCTGGGGGTTTGGATTGACCCAATATAGAGATAGAGCAGAGCTGTGAAATTTGGATCCAGATCTGGGCTCAGATTCCAAACTCCATTTCCCATCTGGCTTCCCCACAAACCTAGGGGGTGAATGGATATGGAAGGAGAACGTGGCTGGCTATGAGAATCATGCTGATCAAACCTGGCTATAATCGATTCCCTTCTGGAGCAATGTGAGACTCACTGGCGCGGCACCTCCTGCTGGTCGTCTGGGAATTAGCTCCTTTCCAGCATACGGAGCGGCCTCTGCAGGCCAGTGGCTCGCTTGCCGCTGGCCCCGTACCCCTCCTGGATCCCAGTGCCTCTTTACCTCAGAGTGCTGCCCCCAGCAGTACCCCCTTACTCTGGATTTCCCCTCCCAGGGGAACCCCCAACCCTCTAAACCCACCTCACCACAGTGGGTATTGCCAGTCACCATCTAGCCCCCGCTCACTGGGGCAGACTGCAGTCTGTAATGGCCACTCATCATTGGACCAGCTGCCTCTGCCTAACCCCGGGCTACACCTCTGCAGCCCCAGTACCTCTGTGGGCCTTCACCAAGGCCTGCAGCCTGGGGGTTTACCAGGCCGGTGCTCCCCAGCTTCCTTTGTCCTTCCTCAGCTTCAGGTACCTTCCTCTCAGGCAGCTAGAGTGAGACTCCTCCAACTTCTGACCCCAGCCCTCTTATCAGGACCAGCTGGGCCCGTATTGAGCTGGCCACAGCTGTAGCTGCTTCCCCGATCAGCCTAGCTTGGCTGCTTTTAACCCCTGTTCTCCATCATGCAGTTTTCGTAGCACAGTTCTCAAGCCCAAGATCTGACCACACTCATCAGAAATATGCTAGGACCCTGCCAGTGAAATCTGTTTAGGCAGTCGCACGGTGGCAATTGTTGTTTATGTGATGGCAGCGCTAGCGGTGCATTATGCACTGTTCACACTCTGTAGAAGATCAGCGCTGTCCCTGCCCCACAGAGTTTGCCATCTCAGTGTGGGTAAAGCCCTACCACGCACACTCATTTGAGCATGTGCTATACAATACAATGCAACACTGCTTCATTCTGGTCCTGTCTGGTGGCTGGGGACTGGTCATGATTTCTTTCCCTAGTGAACAAAGACTGCAGAGCTTGATCCGTAGGTGGTGTCGATCAGTAAAGCTCTATTGACGTCAATGGTGGGCTGTCAGTTTACGCCAGTTGAGGATCTGGCCCAAGGACTATGCACTTAGAGACAAAGCTGGGGAAGGCTGCTCCAGTATGACAGTGATACCTAGCTCTTCTAGAACACTTTTAACCACTAGATCTGAAAATGCTTTACAAAGGAGGTCAGTATCATTAGCCCCATTTTACAGATGGGGAAACTGAGGCACAGAGCGGGACGCAACTTGCCCAAGGTCACCCAGCAGGCCAGTGGCAGAGCTGGGAATAGAATGCTGGCCTTCTGAGTCCCAGTCCACTGGGCTACATAGATTGAAGCTGGAATGGAGTAATTGCAAATTATACAACAGCTCCCATTATTGCTATAGTAAATTGAGGGCCCTATCAGTCCATCCATTTTTAAGAACTTCCCACTGAAATCAAATAGTGAAATCTGCTTAAAAATCAATGGCACAATTTGGCCCCGGCTATTAAACACTAAGGGTATGTCTACACTACCCGCCGGATTGGCGGGTAGTGATCGATTTATTGGGGATCGATTTATCACGTCTAGTGTAGACGCAATAAAATCGATCCCCGATCGCTCTGCCGTCGACTCCGGAACTCCACCGTGGCATGGGGCAGTGGCAGCGGTTGACTCGTCGCTGTCCTCACGGCCAGGTAAATTGACCTAAGATACGCCGACTTCAGCTACGCTATTTGCGTAGCTGAAGTTGCGTATCTTAGATCGACTCTAAGGATCACTGTACTTGTCAGGACATTGTTAATGCCAATAATGCATCAGGTTGTTTTGTGCTTCCTAGGAAGGCCAGATTTACTGCGGCTTGGTGACCTGCCCTGATCTGTTGTGCTCCTCTCCTCTAACTGTGCCAGACTCCTGCTGCCAAGTTTGCCAAGGTAACATGGGAACCAGTCCCTGCTGCTAAGTGAGGTCTGCTGTCAGGTCAGTGGATGGGAATCGCAGCCCTGGCCGTTAGCCAGGAGGGGGAATGTCGCACTTATTAAATATGACTTTGAAAATCCATGCTGTAAATTGCACAAATCTCTGCCTCCGTGTCACCAGCAATGGTAAGAGAGTCTGAGGCATACAAAGCCTCTTGGGCCAAACAAAGCCTCTTGGGCCAAATTCTTCTCTCTTCCAGCAGTGCCCCTCCGCTGTGTACTTGTGTGGAGTGTAAGTAGGGTCAGTGTCACGGCCTGAGTCGTACTCCTTGTTTTACTGGCCCTGTTATATTATGTTAGTGACGTGACATCCTCACAGAAGTTCATTTGTCAGGCTCGGGAGAGGCTGCTTTGATTGTGGAAGTACAACTGGCTATGACGATTATTGTCATTGTTCTGATAAACTGGTGAAAATGCCACAGTGGCGTAGTCATTCTCAAGGGATAAAAACACCCTGCGGTAATTAAGAACCAAAATGGCATTTTATGCTTGATTCTCCTCTCACTCGATTCTCCCCGGGGTAGCTCTAGTGACTTTACGGTCATTCATCTAGATTTACACCAGGGTGAGTGGGAAGACAGTCAAGCCCTGTATTTATATGTAAAATTCAGAGCAGGGAATCAGACCAGCAGTTTCACATCACGCTGTTACCTTCTACTAAAATTATAAACAGTTAGAGGCCCCAATTTTGCTCTGTTACACCAGGGTAAATCTGGAGTAATTCCACAGAAGTCAGTGGAGTTGCTTCATATTTAGAGCCAGGGCCGCCCGGGGGGGAGGAAATGGGGCAATTTGCCCTGGGCCCTGCAGGGGCCCCCACGAGAATATAATATTCTATAGTTTTGCAACTTTTTTTTATGGAAGGGGCCCCCGAAATTGCTTTGCCCCAGGCCCCCTGAATCCTTTGGGTGGCCCTGTTTAGAGCAGTCTAACTGAGAGCTGAAACTGGCAGACGTGTTGCCAGCAGCCACCAGAATTGGTGTGAGACAAGCAGGGTTTTAGACCGAGAGTGCCACCATCCCCTTTTCATATGTAATTATCAGGGCTACCCTGTACCCCAAACTCTTAAGGTGCCAGTAGCGTGCCCCGTGTACCGTGTCTTGGGGGCAAGCACTGTAGGTGCTTCAGCTGGGCTGTGTAGGCACTAGCCCTGGGCGTCTCTGTAACCACAGACACACGGCTAAGGGAAAGATTTCTGATAGATAGGGCTGGCAGGGAGAAAGTTGTAAATACCCTAGGTGCAGAGGTTTAAAGTTCCTGCTCAAAGTGAGCAATAATGGCTCCTGTTTGGGTCCCTGGGGCAGTCCAATTGAGTGAGGGTCAGGGCTTTTCAGGCCTAGTGCCCAGGGAGCCCTCTCCCATCCAGTCTCTATTCAAGCAAATAAGCATTGTGGGTTTCCAGGCCAGTCTCTGTTAGTGTCTCTCCCTGCCCATCTGCTGCTGCTTCCCCGTAAGTCCCACCCAGACCCGTACCCAGTGTGATGACCAGCAGTCACGGCCTGTTCCATATGTGGCTCTGTCCACAGTTCCTGGGGTCTCTTTCCAGCTCCCTGCTGCCATGCAGCTCCCGCCCCCACACAGCCTGGCCACTTCCTGCTTCAGGACCTTTCCCGTCCCTGGCCAA
Source organism: Mauremys reevesii (assembly GCF_016161935.1). Classification (NCBI taxonomy): domain Eukaryota; kingdom Metazoa; phylum Chordata; order Testudines; family Geoemydidae; genus Mauremys; species Mauremys reevesii. The sequence goes on along the minus strand of NC_052623.1, from coordinate 16,150,545 downwards.
GGGAGAGGCAAGTGCAATGGGGATGGGGTTAATGGGAACATAGTCCCTTCTTAGCCAGGAGGAAGGGGATGTACAGTGGGGAGGGAGCTGAAGTCCCCTGCTTTGCAGATCCATCACATGCGCTTTACTGCACTCCAGGGAGGTTTAGACTAAGGTAACTGGATTTGCAGAATCAAAAACCTCTCGGACACTTTAGGGGCAACATTTTCTAGGGTGGTGGAATGCTCGCCATAGCAATACGTTTGGAACTGACTTTTGTAGCTATAAAGAAAAAAACAACAACAAAAGTTAGGACTGATGAAAGAACTGGGACATTTCAGGAATGCCTGGGATGTGGTGACACAAGGACTGTCCCCATAAAACCAGGATACTCACATTGTATCTGTGCCCTGCGGCCTCCTTTAGTGATTAGAGCATGGTTCTCTTTTTGGGAGCCTCCTACAGCAGAAGCCAGGTGCTCGTTGAGAGTAATTCCCATCTTAACCTTCTGCGTTTCCTGTTGTAACTTTGTATTTTACAGACGGTTCCTATGAGAAGTTAATGGAAGAGGAGCCCCTGCAGTTAAACAGAGGTGTTGTACGTGATGTTTACATTTTAACAATCCAAGTGTCCCTTCTAAAATAAACCACATCACCAATTCATGGAAATCCATGTTTCTACAACACTTGCCCTTTAAGCTGTCCTTCTACAAAACCCCAAACCAAACGCCCAGCAATAACAACAATAAAATTCACCCCAGGCAGAGACTTTATCCCAAAAAGGGAGACGTGTCAGAAACTCCGTGAAATCGGCTAGAGACTCCATTATGCTATTTATTTTACATGGAACTTGCTTGGATACCATGGAGACAGGCAGCAGGATACAACCCTGGAACAAACAGTGGCCTTCACTCTTCAGAAATGTCTGGAAGCCCTTTCTGAATGCAAAGGAGCATAGAGATGATGGCCTAGGTTTAGCTCTGCTCACTGCTCCAGACCAATGGTCCATCTAGCTCAGCATCCTGTCTTCTGAACGTGGCCAGTGCCCAGTGCTTTAGAGGGAATGAACAGAACAGGGCAATTATCGAGTGATCCATCCTCTGTCGTCCACTCCCAACTTTTGGCTGTCAAAGGTTTAGGGACACCCAGAGCATGGGGTTGTGTCCCTGACCATCTTGGCTAATAGCTATAGATGGACCCATCCTCCAGGAACGTATCAAATTCTTTTTTTAACCCAGTTATACTTTCAGGGTAACCTGGGAGCAGAGAGGTGTCAGCAGTGGCACACTTGGTTACTGGTAGGACTGGGAATAGAAGCCAGGTCTCCTGACTCACAGTTCAGTGCCTTAACCACTTTACTGCTGATGTAAAAAGAAAAAGTGCTGCTGGCCACTGGCATAGTCCCCATAGCCCTGAGCAGGTTTAAATGTTATGGTGGTTTAAATGCTAGAGGCAGTCGGAGGCTTGTCTACATTAGTGCCTCCCATTGGTGCTGCCCCCTATTGGAGTGACGCCAGGGTTCGCTGCAGAAAACAGCCAGAGGCAAACACAATCTAGTTCCCGTGCAGTGATAGCAATTGCTTTTGCTCAGAATACCGGTGTCTCCTCTTTCCCTCGTACAAATGTAGCCCATTCCTCCCAGAGCATGGCAGCCAGAGCCTGAGCTGGATGGGAGCATGTTTTCCCACTGCCTCGCTGGCTAGTCTTTGTATCCACACTACTAGGGAGGAAAAAGTGAGCTCCTGGCTCCTTTAGGTTGATTCATGACGACGTTTCGGGTTGGATGACCAATTCCAGGTTTGCGGGATTAGGTCACTTACAGCTTCTTGTCCTTACTCTTTCCAAAGCCCCGTGGCCAAAATGCCAGCACCACACCTCTCCAATCTATAAAACTCCAGAAATCGCCACAAGGAGATCCTTTGTGCTATGTGCCTTGTCCCATTTTTCTCTGGAATCCCAAAGCCAGGGGCAAAGTATTCCCATGCAGTGCAGGATTACCAGTCTTGAGAGAACATTGACTTTTCTGCTGGCCTGCAGCCTATATTGACCTCGGGGCTGGGTGTGTGTGTGTGTGTGTGTCCTGGGATAAACACAGAATATGACCCATTGACTAGGTTCAGAAGCCAAGAGTAGCTTTGCTAATGTCAAACATGGTATTTGACTTGACGCATGTCGTGTGGGAGTGGGATTGAGTGGCAGGAATCGAGGAACGGTAGCAAATGTCAACTCTACCATTATTGTGAGTGTTACGGTAGCACTTAGAGGCCCCACCGAAAATCGGGGCCTCATTGTCGTGGGCGCTGCACACATATAGTAAGAGGGAGTCCCTGTGCCAGAGAGCCTGCAATCAAAACAGACAAGACAGAAGTAGAAACAGAGGCACAGAGAAGCAAAATGATTTGCCCAAGACCACCCAGTGGCAGAGCCTGGAATAGCACCCAGGTCCCCTGATCTCTATCCACTAGACCATGCTGCCTCTTTAGATCCTCAGCATTTCCCCCTTCACAGCAAATGTGTGCGTGACTTTGAGCTAGCATTTCCCATAAAGCGCCGCAGACTGAGCAGCCGAACTGCCTGGTACTCAGTAGTATCCTTGTTTCCGGCCTTTCACAGAGACACTCGCAAGACCAGTGCTTGGGGGATCTGGTGAGCAAGAGGTTGCTTGGCGGGACTGCTTCCACTGTGATCAGTTCCTCGCTGGAGTTCATTCCCAGGGGCTTCAAGCCAAAAGGAGGCGGAGGTGGCACTACCGTCAAATTCATCTTGAAAGAAAAGCACAAGAAAGGTGATGGGCTGTTCATTCCTGGGGGCGAGGTTTCGGTGTGTTCCCCGGGAAGTGGGTATGTCGGGGGAAAGGATAGGCTCAGCGATTTGAACATTGACCCGCTAAACCCAGGGTTGTGAGTTCAATCCTTGAGGGGGCCATTTAGGGGCAAAATCTGTCTGGGGATTGGTCCTGCTTTGAGCAGGGGGTTGCACTAGATGACCTCCTGAGGTCCCTTCCAACCCTGATATTCTAGGATTCTCAGCAGGCTTCTTGAGTGTAGCAGAATCCAGTTAATTGCCGCCATATAAACAGCCGACTGGGTGGTGGTGGTGGGTGTACGTCTGCCGGTGACAAGTCAGATTAAATGCCATGCCTGGGGTGGTGAGCCCATCACATCTCTCTCAGGGGTCAGCTCATTCCTGGGGCCCAGCGTGCGCCTCCTAGATGCATCCTCCATTCAGGGAACTATCTCTTCCCAGGCAAAAGGAGAGTTTGTGGGGAGAGTTAGCTTCTGTGGCCTCCTGGGACAGGGATCCTTGCAGTGGGGAGGAGGAGCCGGTATGGAACACAAGGTCCCTCCACAGGCTCCCTGGAAAACCTGCAGAAACCTTTACACAGCTTGGGCTGGGACTGTAGTAACTTTTCTGTGGCGCTGCCCCTCGTGTTAGTGGCAGCAGTGGGCTAGTTTCTGTCAGAACAGTCCTGCCTGGCGTCCTTCTCCAGGAGAATCTCTGGGGAAACTAGAAAGTGGGGAGAGGGAGTGAGACAACCCTTGCAGCCTTCTGGAACTGTGCAGGAAAACTCAGGTAACTTGGTGATGCCTTCCTCCTCCAGCTCCCTCCTGGGGATTTGTCCCTGGGAGGGGACATTCTGGCCCTTGGAGGGGAGACCGCCAAGGAAAAGTCAGAGACCACAGCAACTTGTGTTGCAATTCAGTAGGTGGCGCTCTTCCCTCGGAGTAGTGCCGAACAGATGCATGTTATTAAGGATCCCAGCATTCTTTTTTCAGATACAGTCCTGACAACTCACGCTCATTAAAGATCTCAGTGCAATTTATGCAGGAGTAGGGCTATTAGCCTACTGGCCTGGCCAAGTTCCAGCTCTTGTAGCTACAGTCAGCTGCTTAAATCCCCCTTGTAGTTTCATTTCCCTGTAATTTTCATACTCACCTTCTGTCCTGAAGTATTCTGTAGTATTGCTGCTGCCGTGTTGTGCCCCAGAGGGGGTTGCATTGCAGTGGTGGGCGTTGCAATCCCTCTGACATAGTTTGCCTGTTAGTTTGGTAGTTTGGCAAAGTGCTTTGAGATCCACCAGGATGAAAGGCACCGTACAGAGGTACAATATGTTTATTATTATTTATTGTTACCCTTCTCTCTTTCTCTTCAGCTTGCGTTTACAATGGGAAGACCTACTCCCATGGAGAAGTGTGGCATCCCGTCTTCCGACTGTATGGAGTCCTACCATGCATCCTGTGTACCTGCACGGATGGGATCCAGGACTGCCAGAAGGTTACGTGTCCCAAGGAATATCCTTGTGAATATCCTGAGAAAGTAGAAGGGAAATGTTGTAAAATATGTCCAGGTACGTGGGAGAACAAATAGACTATCGTCCCCAGCATTCGCCGCTCTCTCCTGGTGTTTTGCCTTCATTTATTGCTGGCTTCTCTTTCCTTTGGCTAGTTTTAATGCCCCGATCCTACATATGCACTTGCTGAACTTCAAACAAGAGTAATCATGTGATTTCAGTGGACTAAGCACATGTATGTGTTAACACATGGACTTGTGTGTCTCCTGATTGGATTCTGGTCTTTTTGTGAAAGCTTTTTGGCTTGAATCATAGGGATTAGAGATGGAAAAGACCTGTGAGGCCACCTGATCCATGCCCCCTTCCAGTGAAGGACTGTTTCCTAAGTTATGTCTCTCTGTACTTCATTTAGCTTTAGAAGTTTAGGCAATGAAACTTCTCCCACTTCTTTAGAAGTCTACTTGGAACCAAGGGGCAGGAATTGCTGAGTGAAGTTGTATGGTCTGTGTTCTACAGGAAGTCAGGTTAGATGGTCACAGTGGTCCCTTCTGACCTTGAAATCTATGAATCTCACTGCTAGGAGCTTTTTCCCAAAGTACGTTTTACTGCAACATAAATACTTTGCCACCACCTAAATGATTCCTCTTAAGCCTTTCCATTACTCCATTACATCCCTCCCACTTCGTTACTGGTTAGCCATGTCGCATGATATTGGTATTGACTTCCGCGAGGAGAGGTTGGGAGCTAGGGTTCGTGGGTTCTAGTCCCAGCTCTGCCACTGATTCATTGTGTTGTCTGGGGGCAAGTCACATTCTGTGCCGTAGGCGCTCCCATTTGTAAAACTTCGCTGTGCCGCAAAGGAGTGGTTGGGAGGCTTGCTTCCTTGTTGGGCAAAAGCTCTGAAAGGTGCAACAGGGGTGCAGTTTGCTGTCACTAGAATCAGTGTAGTTCAGATGGTGGTACTGTGTGTCCTCTATTGGGCCGTCTTGGTCAAACATGCACTGACTTTAATGGGGGTGTGCCTGCTTTAGGACTATGGAGGCCAGTGTTGGCAATGGTGGAGGAGGGCAGGCTGGGTACACCCCTGTTAGGATCGTGCTAAATCCAGACAGCTAGCCGAATGCTTATGTTATGGTCATTGCAAAACACCCCTCTGCTTTTTTCTCTCTCTCTCAGGATTCCGATGTTATTTATATCAGTGTAAATCAGGAGGAACTCCAGTGCAGTGGAGGGAGATACACCAGTGCAGGACTGGTGTGAGAGCAGAATCAGACCCCATAGTCTCACTCCTAAAATAAACTCCGTGTTTATTTATAACCAGACTTTCTCTGGAGTAGTGTGAAAAGCTCACCAGCCAAAAGGGCGAGAGAACAAGGCGAAATTCAGCGGTGGGAGGGAGCTCCTCTGAGTTCCAGGAACCTCAACCAAATGCAACAAACTGGCTTCCAAATCTGAAAGCAAATTCTTAATTACCGCAGAAGCCAAAAATTGACGACGCACGTTCGCTTGGGAGTGTTAAAAATTGCTCAAGGTTGTAAATATCCCTCCAGCGACCACCCTCCCAACTGACACGGCAGGCCAGATTCAGAGGTGACGTGTAAGGGAGTTTGGGTGACACCTCAATATGTGGGTGTGAGTGAATATAAAGGGGGCTGGTTTTGATCACACTTATACCTGGGGCCCGATCCTGGAGCTACATCGTTACGCGCCAGCCAAAGATCTAGCCCCTATTTTACTTTGGGGCCATCCCATTGGTTTAATTGAAACTATTCCTGATTGGCTGGGGAAAGTGAGATCACAAGCAGGCCCCGTGAGTCTGAACTGGTGTAAATGACGTGTCAATGGGCCAGAAGAGAGGGGTGCAGCCGGAACAGCCCCTACCAGGCAGGTGTTGGGAGGTGCCAATTCAGAGTAGCTGTGCCCAGGCTGGATTGTCCTCTCAGATACAGCTAATTAAATCAGGAGTCACCCCATAAAGTCAGTGGAGTTACCCATGTAAAGCCAGTTTAAGAAGCCCAGGGGAGTAGCCCACAGCTACTTTAATATACATCTTCTGACACCTTCCTCTCATCCACTGCTCAGGACAGGAAGATTTGCCTTGTTTTCCTGGAGCCCATGCCCCAAAAGCATGACAACACTGTCCAGAGCATTTGTCTTCTAGAGTCTCAACGCCCCTCTCCCTTCCCCTGCAGGGAGGTCCAGCAGATGACCTGCAGAGGGGACTGGTCAATCCCACATGTTCCACCAGTGTGTTACAAACACCTCCAAATTACTAGTGTAGCCCGACATAGCTTTGCTGACTTCAGTGGAGCTGTGCAGATCTACGGCAGCCGAGGATCTGACCCAACATTGGTAAATCATCCCCCACATTGAAGAGTGTCCAGATCCAGGGGTTTGCTGTGAGCCCTGCTTTATCCCCGCAGAAGTCAATGAGGGTAGGTCTACGCGGCGTTTTAGAGCAAGCCTCCCAGCTCAGGTCGATAGACTTGGGCTAGTGGGGCTTGTGCTAGCAGTGTAGACAAGGCTTGGACGTTGCAGCTCGGGCTCTGAAGTCCCATCCCCCTTCCCTAGATATACCCTCCTGCGTAGGGAGAGCAAATTATGTTGCGATCCACTGACAGGATCTGAGATGAGAATTTTGCCCGGTTTTGTTTTGGGAAGGTTTTCAGTTTAATTGGAGATATACCAATCTCCTAGAACTGGAAGGGACCTTGAAAGGTCATTGAGTCCAGCCCCCTGCCTTCACTAGCAGGACCAATTTTTGCCCCTGATCCCTAAGTGGCCTCCTCAAGGATTGAACTCACAACCCTGGGTTTAGCAGGCCAGTGCTCAAACCGCTGAGCTATCCCTTGCTGCTTTCTGATTCCTGTCACTTTCTGTGTACAACACAGAGGCTGTGCGTTTGAAAAATAATGTTTTTTAACAATCCACATGGCAAATAACAGAGAACTTAAAAAAAATCTACCTTCCCCATTGCTAACGCTAGGGTACGTCACTATCTCAGCATTCAATAGCAATATGGTTATGGTCTCCATCTACTTACAGAGAACTAAATGGTCTCCTTTTAAAACTCATCATAATATCCGGTGCTCCTTATTTTCAGACAGTGCCTTCAGACTCAATTATACTACAGTCAGAGGTGTGATTGGAGCTCGGGTAGGCATACCCATGCTGGCTTTGCTCTAGCTTGCATGGCTAAAATTAGCCGTGAAGACACAGGCACAGATCCTGGCATGGACTAAGAATGTGAGGACATGCTCAGGGTTCTCGGTGGGCTTGAACCGCCCACACTGAAGCCTGTGGTGTTGCGTCTTCACTGCTATTGGTATGCATGCTAACTAGATCAAAGCCAGCTCAGGTATGTCTACCTGAGCTGTAATCACACCTCTGATTGCAGTGTGGACTTGCTCTGAGTCGTAAATAAAAGGCCTGGTCTCCAGTCTTTGTGCCACTCTTATTGACTACATAGCTGCGAAACAACTAATGCTGACTTTGTTTGTGCCTAGATGCCAAAGTCAAGCCCACCGATGAAATAAATACCCCCCGATGTGCCAAGAATCTGAACAGGGTATTGGTCTACATGTTTGTGCCACCCGGCTCTGAGAGCCCAAAGGAAGACCTGAGGAAAATTGCAATCGAGAAAGACTCTTCTGAAGAGGTGGAAATTTACAGCTGGAAACCGGTAAAAGGTGAATCTGGTGAATGAAACAAGCAAAGGATTTTTAAGGGTTATTTGAAGGGTCATTGGCCATACCTGTTTAGTCTCCTCTCCAGACCCCATTGTAACACAGACCTGATGCACAATAGTTGAGTAAACCAGTCTGGATAAAATCTGACCCTCCTTCAGCCATTGCCCTTGAATTCACACCAAACCCAAGGTGAACTCTTTCTGACATTCAAAACAGTTCCATTCATTCCTTTTCATTTTTGCCTGAGCCGTGTCCTCTCCATCTTCCACCCCAAACTGAAAGAGCAAACATTGCACTACTGCAATAAAGCTCTTCTCAGGACTTGCAGACTGACTCAACAGGAAGCAGCAAACACACTGGAAATCAACATCACACAACATGTCAAATTCTCCAGACTCGATGGATTTGGATCCAAACTTTTGAATACTGATCTGACCCAAAACTCTCAGTTTTTGAGGTTGAAGTATAGCTAATAAGCAGTAAAATGAGAGGAGACCTCAAATGAAACACTATACATATAGTACAGTACCGTGCAGTTTCCTCAGCTGGTGTAAGTCAGCGTCACTCCACTGACTTCAAATGATCTACACCAATTTACAATAGAAGGTCCTTTCCAGTCCTACATCCTCAAAAACAACAAGGAGTCTGGTGGCACCTTAAAGACTAACAGACTAACATTCTATGTTCCTATTTACGTCAGCTGAGGATCTGGCCTGCTGGACCTGTTAGCCACTATCCACTGCCCATTGTAATTCAGATTCTTGATTTAGTAGATGATTGCTCTGTGGATCACCCATAATAAACTGGAGCTGGCTAGAAGGCTCTGGGTGCTTGAAAATGGAGGGTATTATTATACCAGAAGATCTCCATTTCAGTTGTTCCGTATGGTTCACTAAGCTCATATTCTATCCATACCCATAAACACCTTCTTTCTTTCATTGGCCGGGTTCTTCTTTCTCAGGTGACCTCTATAATATATAATATAATATGAAGGCTGTACTGATCTAGGTTTTAATAAGGACACCCATCACCATGGTATCTGAGCTCCTCCACTGGAGTACCCATCCCTCCTAGGTCTGTCTCTGTCTCCAGCCATGGATGCTGAGATTGACAGGCACTGAAGGATTGTCACAGTCTGAGACATTGACTCAGGATATCGGGCCAAGTTCATGAGCAGACACTGGCTGCTCATCATTGGTTGGCAGGCGTCATTACCAAAACAGTGCATGGTGTGGTCCTCCCACTTACCAACGCCAAATGCTTAATGCCTCCAGGGAGCTTGCAGCTCTGCCAGCCAAGACAGGGAAAGCCCTCATCCAAGAGTGCAGCTCGGCTCTTTTGCTTGGCAGCATAGAGTGTTACTGCTGGGAGACTGTGTGAGCTCAGGCACGTATGGATTCCACCACTACGCTGTATTTCACTTGAGTAACAGAAGAAGATTTGTGGGTGCAGGGAGGCTGGGAGCAGACCACTGGAGTTCATCCACCTCGCTATTGTGTGTGACCTATCGTATTTCTCACCCCTAAGCAGTATTATTTATTCCTGCTTTGTTACAGTCTGTGTCTACACATCACCTCAATTATAATAGTATAGGGCCTGATTCTGGGCCTGTGGAAATCAGTGCAAACTTTGTCATTGATTTCAGAGGGTGCAAGAGGACACTCTTCGTGTGTTTCATCTGAGGATCTCAAAGCACTTTGTAAATATAGAATCAGAGAAATGTCCGGCTGGAAGAGAAATCCAGAGGTCATCTAGTCCAGCCCCCCGTGCTGAGGCAGGATTAAGTACACCTAGACCTAACATCATGTTAATTTAGTAAGCATGGCAACACCCTTGTGAAGCAGGCGAGTGCTGTTATTTCCTAAGGCGTTATAAAGCACTGGCATTGATTTTTACATTCGGTTTCTATGCTTAGAGCTGGGGGCAGAAAGCAGAAAGAAGTGGGCTTTGAGGAGACTGTTGCAGGAGCCGGGGGGTGGAACTTGCATGGTAAAAATGATTCGTCCTTCCCTTAGGCCCCTGCTGCCATTGTTGTCCCTCCCTAGTGGGACTCCTGGGGAGCAGATAGATGAGCTGAGCCCCGTAGTCACAGGGTGGAGCGCACATACTGGTTTGTTCTGTCCCCCTCTCTGTTTATTCAGGCTGTTGATAAGACTGTTTTAGGGAGCAGTTTAGCAGATTTTATCTCTCTCTCTCCCCTCCCCACCCCCCGGAATTACTGGGTGAGGTTCTCTGGCCTTTATGCAGGCCAGATTAGCTGATCAAAATGGTACGTTTTGGCTTTAAAATCTATGATTCTGTGAAAAGTAGCAATTCTCAGTGTCTCAGAGACACAGACACATGTACCTTGTTGGCCAGGCTGGTGTCAGCTGACATTCTCTCTCTCTCTCACACACACACACGTATGCTGCTGTCGGGACTGTGCAGCACTCTCGATAAACACACGCTCAGGGCTGTGTCAGTTCACACACACACGTGCACACGGTTTTCTCACATGGCTAGGACTGTTGCTGTCCTCAGGAGAGCAGAGGGCCCTTTGCCCATTAGGAAAGGTGAATGAAGGAGAAAAGCAAGGATCCCCTCAGGAAGCTGTGCTCCTTAAGAGGACAGGCCATTTGTCTCTCTCCACCTATCTGCTAACCCTGCTGGATCCTCTTAGCCCCTCACACAGAAGACTTCTTCTCTGTGAAGCCCCCGTGGGTCCTATTGAAATGGATGCTCCAGTGTGATCCATAATCTACTCTGACCTTTTATAGCTAAGAAAGTTCGATGTTTTCTAACTAAGGTACTTACATGGCCCCCATCACCAAAGAAGCCAAGCGTCTTCAAACTCCCAACGTATTTCTCCTCACACCACCCCTGTGAGGTAGGGCAGGGCTGTTATCTCCATACTACAGATGGGGAACTGAGGCCCAAAGTGGCTAGGTGACTTGCCCAGGGTCATATGGGATGTTTGTGTCAGAAGAGGAATCAAACACGGGTGTCCCACAGCCCAGGCGAGCACCCTAGTCACTGGACCATACTTCATTAAGTCATTAACTAAGCCTCTAAGCACTCAGGTGAGGGAGGTATTATACCCATTTTATACAGAGAGTGCACTGAGGCTGCCCAAAGGCACAGATCAGCTCAGAGCCAGAGCCAGAGCCAGAGCCAGAAATGGAGCCCAAGAGTCAGGACTAAGGCCGGGTGACTTTTTTTTTTTTGGCTAATAGTAAACTCACCAGAAAATGCATTTCTCTGGGCGCTGAAACTATTTGTGAATTTAAGTCAAATTTGGCAAGTAGCTTCAACTGAAAAAAACGGAAAACAAGAATTTTGGAAATGTCCGAAACATTGATCTGAAATGACATTTTTTTAAATGTTTTGTTCGACCTGAAGGAAATGTTTTCAGGTTTTTTATTTCATTGAGAAGAACTGAAAAAAAAACAACTTAATTTGGGTTTGAAATTAACTGATCTTTTCTTCGGTTTTTCAATGAGGCCACAAAATCGAAAAATCCAAAATGATTCACTCAGCTCTAGTCATGCCTTTGAGTCCTCTGCTTCAACCACTAGCTGACACTTCCTCTCACATCCCAAACCCGTGGACACAGAGGCTGCCCTTGGCAGGAGAGAGGCTAAGTGAGAGGGTGAGGAAGGATGTTCCAGGCATACCTGGCACATTTGTCAGCACTTCACTACTTAATAGGAACGTTATAATACCTAATCCATCTTAAAGGTCATTTCCATTGCTAAATACATGTTCTGCTTTTCCTGAATTAAACAATTGACTCAAACGCCCCCGCTCGCATTCTGACTCTGGCACAAAAGAAGCATAAATCTATATAGAAATATTTTTATATTTCCTAGTCAAGCTGCATTTCTAAACTGGGGGATTAAAAAAAAAGTTGGCTGCTGAATGCCTAGAAAAATGAAACATGAATCAGCATCAGCCAGTTCTATGGACATGGGAAAGAGGGGGTCTGAAAGGAGGGGTGCAGAGATGAGGCTGGAGGTGTTTGTCAGGAGGGCAATGAGAGAGACAGAGCCCTGTTGTTATTGTCTGTGCTATGGTAGCAGCTAGAGACCACAGCTGAGATCAGGTGCTAGGTGCTGTGCAGCGCAATGGGGCCTTGCTTGGCCTTGGCTGGGGTCTCCAAGTGCTACTGTTATTAGTTATTCCTATTATTACAGAGATATTTTGAAATCATGATAACTCAACGCAAGTTTTTTTTGTACCTTCCTCTGACGTATCTGGTGTTGCGACTCTTGGAGACAGGATAATGGAGGAGATAATGGGATGCGAGGAGTTACAGAGGGATCTTTCCAAACCCGGCGACTGGGCAACAAAGTGGCAGATGAAATGCAATGTTGATACGTGCAGAGTTACGCACATTGGAACAAATAACGCCCACTATATGTATACAACGAGCAGGGCCGCCCAGAGGAGTCAGGGGGCCTGGGGCAAAGCGGGGGAGAGGACATAAAAAAAGGCGCCACCTGCTGTGGCGCTTGTACTCACTCAGCAGTGCTCCGAGTCTTTGGTGGTGGCAGTGGCGGGTCCTTCACTTGCTTCGCATCTTCGGCAGCACTGCAGGACCCGCCGCCGAATTGCCGCCGAAGACCCGGAGTGAGTAAAGGGCCTGCCGCCGAAGTGCCACCGAAGACCCGGACTGCTGCCGGGTGAGTAAAAATGAAAAAGGCGCCTCTAGCCAGAGAAGGGATTCTCGGCCAGGGCTCGCGAGGCCCCTGTGGGGCCCAGGGCCTGGGGCAAATTGCCCCACTTGCCCTCCCCGGGGTTCTAAACCAGCTGTTACCATCCCAGAAAGAGATCTTGGAGTCACTGGAGATAGTTCTCTAAAAACTTTTGTTCAGTGCACAGCAGCAGTCAGAAAGGCTCACAGAACGGTAGGAGCTACTGGGAAAGGGATAGATAATAAGACAGAAAATACCCTAATGCCACGATATGAACCCATGGTGCGCCCACATCTTGAACACTCCTGCAGTTCCGGTTGCCCCATCTCAAAAAGGATTTAGTGGAACTGGAAAAAGTTCAGAGAAGGGCAAGAAAGATGATCAAGAGTACGGAATGGCTTCCATACGAGGAGAAACTAAAAGATTAGGGGTGTTCACCTTAGACAAGAGATGACTAAGGTGGGATCTGATAAAGGTTTATACAACCACAAATGGTGTGGAGAAAGCGAATAGGGAAGGTTTATTTACTTTTTCCCACAATACAAAGACTAGGGACCACTTGATGAAATTAATAGGCTGCAGGTTTAATACAAACAAGGGGAAGTACTTTTTCATACAACGCACAACTAACCGGTGGAACTCATTGCCATGGGTTGTTGTGAAGGCCAGAAGTATACCTGGGTTCAAAAAAGAACTGGATAAGTTCTTGGGGAGAAGATGGTCAGGGGTGCAAGCCCATGGTTGCGGTGACCCTAAACCTCTGACTACCAGAAGTCAGGGGTAGAAGACAGCGACGGATCTCTCCATAATTGCTCTGTTCTGTACACTCCCCTTGATGCTCTGGTAAAGGCCACTGTTGGAGACAGGATACTGAGCAAGATGGGCCATGATCTGACCCTGTATGGCGGCTCTTGTGATCTTATTAGATGGCCCACAGGTCTGATCCAGTCTGGTGCTTCCACTGTTCCTATATTTTTACCTTTCTAATCAGCTAGCTAAAGAGAAGGGTTTTTGTTGTTGGTGGTGGTGGTGGTGGGGTTGTTCTGTTTTAAAATGGAGCTGATCTGTAAGCTATAACTGGCTGCAAAATTTTCATGCCAATCATCTCTGTCCCCAGGAATATTTCATTTGATACAGATCAAGAAGATCAGGAAACAGGAGTTCAACTCAGAAGCACAGAACTTTAGGCTGATCACCAGAACAAATGAAGGTACAAATAAAAAGCAAATCTTTACTTCTGTAATCTCCTGGCAATAGTAGCCTGGGTTCTACCGATATGTGTTCTGGACTCATCAGTCATCCCGTAAAGATCTTTTTTACCCCACTGAGCAAATGGGGAGAAATGAAATACAGTGTGAGCAAACTGGCTTGTCCACATTTAACAAGGGGCACAGACTAGGTGTCTTTAAACACGTGCACAGTCTGCTTTGTTACCAGTCACATTTTCACTTTATAATAATATTTGAAAGGCCAGCCAAGTTCCTTCAAGTGGACACATGATTACACAACCCAAAGGTTACATCTCTCCAAAGTCCGTAAAACTGTTTGATTTTTATATCTAATCCATCTGGCATTACCGGAAAAAGTGACGCAATGGCTTTGACAAAACACTCCCCGAAATATTGAAATCCTCCTTAATGTTCCTGGAAGTGTGTAAATGTTGTAATAACCTGGCACCACCAGGCCACATGCTGGCAGAGGGCTTGAGCTGCATAGTCATTCACTGCTTGGTCCAGGCCAAGACTGATCATCTGATAGCTGTTCAGCAGCCTGTGTAACAGGAAAGTGAGGGTCTCAGCTCAGTGGAGCCATGTCAGAGAGTAATAGAAATGTAGGGCTGGAAGGGACACAAGACCAGCCAGGAGTGGAGGAAGCTTCCTAAAAGTGGGGGGGCCACTGGCACCCAAACCATGCCCCCCCTCACCCCTGAGGCCCCGCCCTCTCCCCAAGACCCCACCCCCTGATTTCTCCTCTCTGTTCCCTCCCCTGGTCACTTGCCCTTATGACCAGTAAAAAGTGGTGGGGCCATGGCCCCCGGGTCCCCGCTGTTCTGGTGCCCCTGAGTCCAGCCCCTTGGTTCGTGGCAGGACCTAGACAGTCCCTGACAGCTATTGGTCCAACTGTAGCGAAGCGCAGCTGGGCCCCTCTAGCTTCTGCCCCTGCTGCCCTCACAAACCAGTCAGGGATGCCTCAGGCTGATGCAATCACCAGTGAATTTTATTTATATCTATTTCCTACCACCACCACCTTACTATCTATATACAGGATTTTACAGCCAGGCTTCACAAGCAGCAGACCAGAGCCACCAGTCCCTCTCAGCCTCTGGCCATTCTCTGTATCTCCCCACCCCTCCCTGCCCTCCCAGCCTTTATAGCCCATGGCTACTTAGGCTGGCAGGTGTTTCTAGTTGCCAAGCAGGCAGGGCTATTCAGCCAGCCCCGATCCATTCCCCTTGATTGGGGCTGGCGTGTCAGGGGGCAGATTAAGCACTTCATGCCCGGCACCCTGTCACACCAACCTGTTCTTAAAAACCTCCAGTGATGGGGATTCCACAACCTCCCTTGCAAGCCTATTCCAGAGCTTAACTACCCTTAGAGTTAGAAATCTTTTCCAGCAGCAAAGAGTCCTGTGGCACCTTATAGACTAACAGACGTATTGGAGCATGAGCTTTCGTGGGTGAACACCCATTTCGTCGACATGCATCGGACGAAGTGGGTATTCACCCACGAAAGCTCATGCTCCAATACGTCTGTTAGTCTACAAGGTGCCACAGGACTCTTTGCTGCTTTTACAGATCCAGACTAACACGGCTACCTCTCTGATACTTGAAATCTTTTCCAAATATCCTAATTTCCACCTCACAAATCCTTCTCTTACAATTAGCACCGATGGGCACTTTTGTCACCAAAAGGGCCAGAGACTGAATGGACAGTGCAGGTGGAAATTCCTGCTCCACCTAGACAGGGTCCAGCTAGGAGAGAGATGAAGTGTATATCAGGCCTTATCCAAAGCCCATTAAGTAAATGGAATGGCTCATTGAGTTCAGAGGGCTTTGAAGCAGGGTTGTGTGGGATTACTTGCCATCTGTCTGGTGGATAACTAGAGGACGTTAGTCTCTGAGGCCATCAGTCCCTGTTTCCCATCCTGGTCATTTCATGCATCCAGGTAGAGTTCCTCTAGGCAGCGTCAACCCACTCCATGAACTCCATTGCAGAGCAGTGGTGCTGTCGGGAGAGCTCGTTTTAAACCTTTGACCCTTGCGCCTGTCCCTGATTTTCATTCTTTGTCTCCTGTGCATACTTAAATACTGGGTTATGTTATCCTGGGTCACCTGAGGAGATAGGCCCTTTTGTTGATCTGGTTTGCTGTGCTCACGATCTCTGGATTTAAATAGGCTGGCACCTTTTGTGAGCACTCACATTCCTGAGTCATGCACAGCGCGCCATTGTTTAAAGTCATGCACAGCAGAGATTTCAAGAACAAAAATTAATTGGGCTGCAAAATGTCCAAGGCAGAAATGCCTAAAATAACTGTTAAAAATTCCTTTTGTTCATCCTTATTTCGCCCACGCAAGGATTAACACCATGTCATTGTGATCCTGTTTTTCCCCGATGAAGCTTCCGATGACCTAAACACCCTGCCCTCTGCGATTTCACAAGTGTGCTGCTCTGAAAGGGACTGTGGTGTGAAAAAATAGCAAAGTTGTGAAATCATCAATTACAGTTAGCGAGATTTCTAGGAAAGCCTTGGCCAACAATTGCCCAGTGACAGGAGACTAATTCAGCTAGAAAATATTCCTCCTGGATATGACAGTATTAGGGATACACAATCCTTCCTGGGATTAAAGGGGCTGGGATCAGCTAGTGGGAGGATAAGGAAGGTTTCAAAGTACTGTATAGAACATTGGAATCAGAAACTTACTAGCAATACAAAAGACAGCCTCCCCGACATCTTCCGCGGCTGATTTTCAGATGGGTGTACAATGATTATTGTGATATTTCACAGTAAAATAAATCTGAACCAATATACCACAGCACACATTTGTTACAGTGTGTGTCCTAGACATCTGAAATATATATATGGCTCCTTTACCATAGACTCTGAGCACCTCACAATTTGTAATGTATTTATTCCCTTAGCACACTCCTGAGGTAGCAATGTTTTATTATCCCCGTTTTACAGATGAAGAAGTGAGGCACACAGAGACTAAGCCGTGGTCTACACTGGGGGGTGGGGGAGATCAACCTAAGAATGCAACTTCAGCTACGAGAATAGCGTAGCTGAAGTCAACGTATTTAGGTCGATTTACCGCGGCGTCTTCACGGCACTGAGTTGACTGCTTCCACTCCCCCGTTGACTCCGCTTGCGCCTCTCGTGGCGGTGGAGTACCGAAGTCAACGGGAGACTGCTCGGGGATTGATTTATCGTGTCTAGACTAAACACGATAAATCGATCCCTGATAGATCGATCATTACCCGCCGATCCGGTGGGTAGTGTAGACCTGCCCTAAGTGACTCACCCTAGGTTATACCTAAAGTGTATGGCAGTACTGGAAGTTGAACCTAGCGCTCTTGGATACCAGGCTACTGTCCTACCCACCGGGCCATCCTTTCTCTCTGACTCAGTGACACTCTGTATGAGTTTAATGACAATAAGAACTAGGCAAATACTACAAAATATTTTCCACTTGAATTTTTAATCTAAGGTCCTTCCCAGCCCTTTGTACAGTCGTATGGCAAGGTTTTACTAGCAAGAGTGTTAGCAGAAAAGGAATTTTAAATTTGTAATCCAGAAATCTAGGAGAAAAGGAATTACATTTAGCCAATAAGAGGCCAGGAAAAAACTCCATCACACGGGGCTTACGACCAATCACAACAAGGTTGTGGTTTGTGACCAATCACAACGAGGTAACAGAATGTGAATTTCAGATTTCCAATGATGAACTGGAGAGTTAACAAACTTCACCCCCAAAATGTGTTGAATTGGTTTTAATAATGAATACATTTGAGAAAATTGTGATACTTTCTTGGATGCTCCATGAACACAAAAAGAAGTGCAGTCCTTCCAAAACCCACACAATACAAATGATTAGTTCCAATAATACTTAACGCTTATATCACTTACCATATTGAAAGTGCTGTACGAAGGTAGAGGGCCAGATCTTGAGCTGGTGTAAACTGCCTTCACCAGCTGAGGATCTGGCCCTAACTAATTAAACTGCCCAATACTTTTCAGAGATAGATGAGGATTATTTAATCCTCATTTCACAGATTGAGAAATTTTGTAGGCTGGGTGATTTGCCAGAGATTACACAGGAAATCTTGGGCAGAGATTGAAACCACATCTCCTGACACACACACACTATTTTGAGTAGTTGTATTATAGTAGTGCATAGAGGCCCCTATTGAGATTATGGCTCCATTATGCTAAGCATGGTATACTCACATAGTAAGTCCCTGCCCCTAAGATTTTATAGTCCAGGTAGACAAGCCAGAACTAAGAGGGACAGGAGAAAGAGGCACTGACATGTGAATTGACTTGACCAAGGTCACACAGCAAATCAGTGGCAGAGCCAAGAACAGCATTCAAATCTTCTGAGTCCCACAGCAGTGCCCAAGGGCCACATTGCCTCAAATCTGCCCTTCCTCTCAAGAATCACTGACTAGGTTAGAGTAACTCTGTGGAAGGTTTTAAATTGGAATGACTGAGGAGCCACTGGAGGATGGGTGTCAGGGCTGATGTGATTGTTTCGTACTGTGAGTGTATTTCTGGGCAGCAGCTTGCTATATATGCTTGATTCTAGACAGCTGGGATTTAGGGGGCCCAGAGTGGGAGGAGTCTTTGCACAGCAGCCTTATTTCCCTGTCAATCATGCATAGCCTCCATCGCTATACAGGTTGAAAACTGTTTAGCAGGAAGAAAAAGGTAATAACGGTTCCAACTGAAAATCATAATGGAAAACTGATGTGGAAAGCCCCTAAAATCACCCCAGCGGGGATGGTTTCAGGATCTCCCCCTCGCGTTTGAAATCCCCATGCTCTGTGGAATCCCAAGATGGAGTCAAGGTTGATGGGGCACTACATTACTGCGAATAAATAAAAACTAATGATAATGTAAGTTCCCTATTGGCAGGTCTTCCTGGTGAGATCTTACAGATGTAAACATCCTCCGTGACGCATGGATTGTAAAGGCCTCAGGGCACAGATTAGGAGTTTAGCTCTGGTCTTCCTTAGCCACCTTTCTCCCATCAGAGGTTTCTGAATGCTGCCTCTGCCCTGTGGATGGCTGAGTTTCAGAGGTGATGTGATCCATGGAGATATTTGTCTTTACTGATGTGATCCATGGAGATATTTGTCTTTACTCAGACCCACTCCCATTGAAGTCTGGGGTGTGTGTGTGTGTGCCTGAGCACAGACTGCAGGATCATGTCCATAACTTCATCAATTTTAGGGCCAGCAGGGATCACTCTGATCACCCTAATCCAACCTCCTGCGCAAAACAGGCCATAGAATTTCACTCTTCAGTGGAAGAAACTATTCTTCTATAATCTATCCTTTGCAAAATCCTCTCCTTTAGGATCTTTGAGGATGGGAGGTGCAATATTAATGGTCTCATTGTTAGGGCCCTACCAAATTCACAATCCATTGTGGTCAATTTCATGATCATAGGATTTTAAAAATAATGAATGTCATGATTTCAGCTATTTAAATCTGAAATTTCACAGTGTTGTAACTGTAGGGGTCCTGACCCAAAAAGAAGTTGCGGGGGGTGTCGCAAGATTATTGTAGGGTGGATTGCAGTACTGATACCCTTACTTCTGCGCTGCTGCTGGCGGCGGCGCTGCCTTCAGAGCTGGGCAGCTGGAGAGTGGCTGCTGCTGGTCGGGAGCCCAGCTCTGAAGGCAGAGCTGCCACCAGCAGCACCACAGAAGTAAGGATGGCATGGTATGGTATTGCCACCCTTACTTCTGCGCTGCTGCCTTCAGAGCTGGGCCCTCAGTCAGCAGCATCCATTCTCCGGCTGCCCAGCTCTGAAGGCAGTAGCGCAGAAATAAGGGTGCATGGTATGGTATTGCCACCCTTATTTCTGCACTGCTGCTGGCAGGGTGCTGCCTTCAGAGCTGGGCTTCTGGCCAACAGCCACCGCTTTCCAGCCACCAGCTGCCACCAGCCACCCAGCTCTGAAGGCGGTGCGGGAGTAAGGGTGGCAATACCACGATCCCCCTAAAATAAATCCTGTGAACCCCCTGCAACTCCCTTTTGGGTCAGGACCTACAGTTTGAGAAACTCTGGTCTCCCCTGTGAAATCTGTATAGTACAGAAAAGCACAGAAAAGACCAGATTTCACAGGGAAGAGATGAGATTTCACGGTCCGTGATGTGTTTTTCATGGGTGTGAATTTGGTAGGGCCCTATTCATTGTACTCCCCCATCTGTCTCTTGTCTTATACTTAGATTGTAAGTATAAGATAATACTCTCTTTTTGTTCTGGATTTGTACAGCCCCTAGCGCATGGGGTCCTGGTCCATGACTAGGATCCTGGTGCCATGATAATACAAATAATAATTATTTATTAGTATTACATTCCCAATAGGGCAAGTGTCGGAGAGTCATCTGTAGTAAATATCCATCTGTCTCCTCTTCTCATTTAGGTCACTGGAACAACTTCAGAGCCCAAACCTCAGGGCTTAAGATGACAGAGAGTCCAGAGAAAGAAACAAAGAACTTGTAAAAAAAACCCAAAACAAATATATAGAGATATGAAAAAGTTGCATTATTAAATAAACTCGCACAGCAATAAAAGGAAAAAAAAGACAGATGTAAACTAAAAACTCAAGCAATCAAACCAGCGACGACAACAGATCTGAGTCTGAAACACGGCAACAACCACGGACGTGACACCCTTTGGAATGTTCCCAGAGATGGGTTGGGGGAGCCAACCCCTCGTCTCCTGCTTGTCCACGATTTCTGGGGTGTGGAGGAGAAGACAGGAGGGATGCGCTGTGAAGAGAGAAACTATGGGCTCTGGTTCCCAGCTGTTTTGTATCGCTAGCCAGTACCATGGGCTACCAGTGAACCAGTACAGGAGTCTTGTTCCTTCTACTGTTATCATCTTAAAGGAGACCTGCAAAGAGAGAAAATCGTCATTGTTTCCTTTGTAAGCATCGTTGTGATGTACAAAGCATTTAAAATACAAACGATATTACTTTAGAAATATCAGCGCTTGAATCTATTTTAGCCGGACGACTCCTTGGAGGACTGGAGAACTAGTGATGTTATAATCTGATCATGGCAAATCTCCCAGGGACGTAGCCTCTTTGCAGACTGACCTAATTCAGCCAGGAGTTCAAGTACAAACGTTAATCCTGTGAGTAGTCCCACTTCCTTCAGTGGAACTATTCATGTTCTTAAAGTTAGGTGACATGCTTCGGTTCCTGGCTGAATCAGGGTCCTACATAGGGACGGCAGATAGGGAAGAGGATTTTTAGTTCAACTGTTTACAGATCTTTATATCTCCTTTGATTTACTTACTGCCTATTTAACTCAAACTCCAGACAAAGAGGAAGGAGGAAAAACCCTCCTTGTGAAGGATTCGAACATCCTTCACCCTCTGTCAAAGACAAAGAAGCTCCCACTCCAGTTCTCTCGTCCTCGAAGGCGACCTCCAGCGACAAAATAGAGACGACAAGGTTTGATATTCTTGATATTTCTAAGGTGGAAAAGGAGCACATTTTTTCTGGAAAACACTAAGGGTGGAAATGGCTGGGCCTCCTTTGTGCACCATAAAGAAAGAAATGCAGACCCAACAGATTATTTTTTCTCTTTGCAGGTCACATACATTTACTTTTCGAGGCCATACGGTGATGTACAGCTCCAGGTTCTAAAGATTAAAAACCATTCATTACACTGCTTAGAAAGTCCCATGATAGCGAAGGGCCCAATTCATCCCTACTGTAACCGCACCACCTTCGACAGAGTTACCCCAGGGTTGAATTTGGCCCAAGGTGTGAGTTTCCAACCCCCTATGTTTGTTCTGTGCTCATGTTTTTTCATTCTCCCCACTGAGAATTGCAACGGGCCTAGTGCTTTGGTCTGGTTTTATGAACTGTAGGAAATTCCCTGCATAGCTGCCCTCCCAGATAGGCATTAACTAGGCAAAGCGCCGGCTAACACAAGGATGGGCACCTGATCCTTCACACAGCTTTTGCTCCGGTAATCCTACAAGAATGTTTCCCCACCGCTGGCTAACCAGAC